>NW_027223763.1:53217163-54447580 GCF_028538775.1 Myotis yumanensis | reverse complement strand
GCAAGCCCTATACTGGAGCCCACAACCTGGGCATGTGCCCTGACTGGGAATCCAACTATAACCTCCTGGTTCATAGTAGATGCTCAACCCCTGAGCCATGTTGGCTGGGCTAAAGATTCCTATTTTATAGCAGAAAATTTTAAGAATAAACTTCTGCTTAGTGACCTAAATTCTGCAATCAATCATTCTTTACTGAGATTTTCAGGAGTCACTCTCTTCTTTAAAATTTCCTTCTCAAAAGCCAAGGTTCGTGAAGAACTATAGGGATCCTCTGTCCCAGTCCTCTCCACACACAAATACACTTCCAGATACAGTAATTTTCAGCTCTTCAAGTTGATTCTTCGAATTCTGCCTCTTTATTTCTAAATTATGTATTTAAACTTTTATTTCTTGTCTTAAAAAATCAGAGGTAGCATTTTTAACATTCTGTTATGGATGATGAGGACTTGGCTTTTATCATAGCCCTTCGTATTAACTTTTCCAGCAGTTTACCTATCTTCCAGGTTTCAACTAAATTTTCGCTTCTTCAGCTAATGTTCTCTAGTCACCCATCTAAATTAGATACCTTCCGTCATGTTTAAGGAGAGCATGCTGTGTTTCTTTCATACCACTATAATTATTACATATCTTGATGGCTTGTTCATTTGTTGTGGCAGTCTCCAAGTTAATCTCAAATTAAGTCTCTTCTATTCCTCACTATTAGATTTTGATTTTATTCAGAATAGTAACCAACCAATCAACAACAACAACAACAAAAAACAACCCTTCAGTTTTTAATATTCCTTTGCCATGAGATATAGGAAGAATTCTTGGGAGGATATGTATTTCTGAATAAAAGGAAATTTTCTGCCCAGCATAGATATATATCTGGAGACGCAGCGACCATTTATACATCCCTGACAGTATACATAAAAAGAGTGGTGATGGAGAAAAGGTAGAAAGAGACTGAGTCCTTGAAGGCATCATTGTGCTGCCTTACCTACCTTGGACTCTCTCAAACTCTCTAGCTTTTGAGAAAATAATGCATCTCTAATAGAGTACATTGGTGTTTTCATTCACTCTCATTTGATATGAAGCTCTGTGAGGCCAGGAGTGCTAGGAAACTTGTTTATCCTTGTAGCATTGCATCAGGTCTTCTTAACCTCAGCATTATTGACATTTGGGTTGGATAATTTTTTGATGAGAGGTGGGCTGTGTAGTCCATTGTAAGATCTTTAGCAGCACCCCTGGCCTCTGCCCAGTAGATGCCAGGAGCAGCCCCACCTTCAAGATTCTCCTGGGGGTAAATTGTCCTCCAGTTGAGGATCATTGCCTTAGACCAGTGGTCGGCAAACGCATTAGTCAACAGAGCCAGATATCAACAGTACAGCGATTGAAATTTCTTTTGAGAGCCAAATTTTTTCAACTTAAACTATATAGGTAGGTACATTGTTATTAACTTAATTAGGGTACTCCTAACCTGGCCTTTGCTAAAAACGTCCTCAATCTGATTGAGGTACGTTCGCTGAGGTCGACCCCTTCCAACTCTCCCATCCACACTCGTCTTGTATACTTGTTTCAGATAGACGAGTGTGGATGGGAGAGTTGGAAGGGGTTGACCTCAGGAACGTACCTCAAAACTATGTACCTCCCCCGTGCTTCGTGTCCCGTGGCCCGCCTGCACCGCGTCTCCCGTCGCCCCACTGACCACCGACACCCCCACTTCTTCTAACGCCACTTCTTCAAAATAGACTCACCCAAGCCAAAAACCAACTTCTGCACATGGGCCACAAAGTTTCAATCGCACTGTTTGTGCGCCCGCACGTGGTATTTTGTGGAAGAGCCACACTCAAGGGGCCAAAGAGTCACATGTGGCTCGTGAGCCGCCATTTGCCGACCACTGCCTTAGACTATGGGGCTCAGTGCTCAGGATACAGGGGTCAATAGATGTTGACTATATTGACAAAATTATTAATTAGTTGGATGTGAGGACTGAAAGGGATGATAGAAGTCAATGGTGACTTTCAAGTTTCTCTCTTGGGCTAGTAATTGTAACATTGTATCATTTAAAAGATGAAGAGGCACATTCCAATTTATCAGTGTTCCCCTTAAACTGTGGCCTTAAAGTTGAACAAATGCTCCACCTGTGACTCAAACTTTATAAATTTTTGTTTCTGTATTAATGAACCACATCATGTTAGCTCCTGCATAGTTCTCCCCACCCCCTTATTCAATTGCTTAGCATTTTCTCTCATTGTAGGGAGCGGCTATAGGGTTAAGCCTCGAACTGACCTGTTGGCAAAGCCACAAACAAGTCCCAGCTTAGAGGGCACAGTCCTCTTAGCATAATTAGGCTTGACCTTATGAAGCTCCCTAGATCTTACCTGGGTAGCTAATGGGCTGAGGGAGATGCAACAAGAACAAAAACAAGTGAAACTCACAAGAACATTGTAACTATGGTGACCACTACCTTGTTTACCTCTGGCTATAAAATAAAGGCTCAGCTTGCTGTCTGGATCTCTCTGTATGGCCTCAGCCAGGCACAGGCGATCCACCTAGACCCAGCTTATTCTCTTTGTCTGTCTTTCTACATCCTTTGCTGCCCCCCCCCTCAGGCTCACCGAACCCTTGGCTGAGCTGGCACAGCACACCTCGTTATTGGTGTCATTGCACTATTGGCTTATATTGAACTTGAAATCCACTAAAATCTCCTGGTTGTTTTGTAAAGAATCCTGCTAATTCTTATTTTCCTCTTCCCTTTAATTTTGCAGTTGTGATTTGGAAGGGGCCAGTTTCTGACATTTTTTCTTTTAAACTTAATCTATTTCATATCAGGCTCTGTTGTGTGTGTGTGTGTGTGTGTGTGTGTGTGTGTGTATATATATTTCTGTTTCACATTAGCTCTCTCTGTCAACTGGATGTCCCATTGGTTGGTTGGTTAATAAAAATTTTGACTAGTAAATGGCAAAGACCAAAATACTTGATATTATTGGATATTCAAGGAATTATCTCTGAACAAATACCTCATAACCAAATATTGGAACACTTATTTTAATAACCCAAAGCTTCTTTCCCCATGCATTAAATTTTAAACATCACATGGAACTGTAAATGAGCACTATCTCGGAAATCTGCTTCTAGGAATGAAGACAGACTAACTTCAGAGGACAGTACAGGCAGGTGCAGTCAGGCATTTTTACTCACTCTGTTTAGACTAGTAAGCTTAGCGCAATTGTTGGCATTGGCATGCAGTGGGTGCTTATGCAATAGGAAAGAATGGGTTTAAGTGGTGTGGAATGTGCTTTCCAATGAGCACTTAATATTAACAATTGTATTTACTATCTATATCTATATATATAAATGGCTAATATGCAAAGTGTCCCCTTGGAGTTTGATCACTCGCTATGACGTGCGCTGACCACCAGTGGTTGGTGCGGAACAAAGGAAGGCCCCTGCCGGCAGCCAGAAGGCCTCAATCAGCTCTGATCGCCGGCCAGGCCTAGGGATTCTACCTGTGCACGAATTTTGTGCACCAGGCCTCTAGTGTTTTATAAGAGAACTGGAAGACTGAGAACAGTGGGAAATATCCAAGATCGCAAATGAATATTATTTGCAATGGATAATGTAGAATATTATAGAAAAAGTAATGGTCACCTGATCAAGATCTTACAGAACTGTAAAATAAATAGAAAAAAAAGTCTTAAATGAAAGAAAAATAAAGCAACACATTTAGGGATAAATTATCAAAGCTATATTTATCAAATAATGGGTGCACCTTTCTCTTATACTTAGAATTTCTTAGAATTAATGTTTATATTTTGAGACTGGTCATCTTTCTCTCACAACTTATTCAATATTAACTAGTCTCTTAGTCTCTGCTCTTACCATTAGCCAACATTATTTACAAACATCACCACCAGCATTATTATCTTTATTAAACACACTTTAATTGTGACTTGCCCCTATTCCCTCTTAGCTATACAACGAATTCTAAATTTCTTAGGATTGCATATAAGACACTGATTTTATTCCTAATTTATATTTCTACTCTCCTCCATAAAAACTGTGCTCTAAGGACACTGACCTACTTTATATTTTTAAATGTTTCATGCTTTTTCAAACTTCTTTGACTTTGCTAATGCTGTCACTCTTGCATAGAAAGCCCTTCTTAAACCTTATATTTGGTAAATTCATTGGCATTCATTGAGGCCCAAGTTAAATGTGACCTTCTCCCTTTTACATTTCTGACTTTCCCTTTCTCAAATCAACATTACCTTGGACTATGTTTGGAACCTATATGTGCTTAATAAATATTTATAAAATGGACAATTATTTATATAAATAACTATTAACTTCAAGAATATGAAGTGTGGGACTTAGTTTCATTGATGGTTATATAAAAAAAATCTTATACAATAATTTTTCTGAAAGGCCATGAGTATGTAAATCAAAATGTATTACAAGAAAATAGAGTGCTGCTATTTTCAAGTTAAAAATATGCTATTCCTATATGCATTCTATTTTACTAACACATTTTGTCTATCTTTTAAATATAGCCTTAAGATTGCTTAATGTAGGAAAAGCTGGTAACCAATCAGGTATACGTTACTTTAGTCTTGCTGTGTTTATTGAGTTGGGAATAACAGACTAGCCATTTTCAGTAGTGTATGGATACTATTGTTATTATTTACTTTTTACCAATTTTAATTAAAATATTTGTTTACGGCAACCAGCCTAGAGAGTTCTTCATTGGGAATATTGTTTCAGTATCAGATCAAAAAGAGGGAAAAAAAAGCATGATAGATAGAAAGATAAAGAATGACATTCTTGCAGAACTACATAAAAAAAGAGGAACAGCCCTCGCCCGTGTGACTCACCCGTGTGATTCCTGGTCAGGGCACATGCCTGAGTTGTGGGCTTGATCCCCAGTAGGGGGCGTGCAGGAGGCAGCAGATAGATGTTTCTCAAATCAATGTGTTTTTTTGTTGTTTTTGTTTGTTTGTTTTAAATATATTTTATTGATTTTCTACAGAGAGGAAGGGAGAGGGACAGAAAGTTAGAAACATTGATGAGAGAGAAACACCGATCAGCCGCCTCCTGCACGCCCCCCACTGGGGATGTGCCCACAACCAAGGTACATGCCCTTGACCGGAATCGAACCCAGGACCCTTGAGTCCGCAGGCCGACGCTCAATCCACTGAGCCAAACCGGATCTGTCATCAGATCAATGTTTTTTTTTCTCTCTCAATTTAATAAAAACATTAAAAAAATAAAAATTGAAAAGATAAAAATACAGAGGACCAATGAAATAATATTTTATTTGAAAACACAGAAAAGTCTGACAAGTGATAAGAGGAAGCTATTTGAATGAAACACAACTAACTGAATGCTATTTGTAGAGCACTGTGATGCAGGTTCTTCACCTTTATGCCTCCCTGTGGATCTCAGCTATTAGAAGAGGAATCGGGAGGTGAAATGCATGGATGGGTAGTTCCTTTTCCAGCAAATTGAGAGGTAGGAGACAGGCAATATCAATTATCTCTTAAACAAGGTGAAGCTTTTATCTCTCTAAAGTGGGACAAAGATTGTGATTTGTTTTGGTCTTGAACCTTACACTAAATATGCTGATACCCAAAGGGGAAGACCATTTTGAAGAAGTTAATTGGAGTCCCATTTATAACTCCACGTAAATTATTTTAACTAATAGATGTGGCTTCCTTTACATCTGTTGGTCAGTGTCAATGAATGGAAATATATTTACATCTTAATACTATAGAAATGCCTACTCATGTATTTTAATCAGGAATTTTCAATCAATCATGATTTTTATTTATGATTTTTAAACAAAGTAAAAGCAGCTTATTTACACTGTCATATAATTGACCTTTAAGACATGCCAAAAATCTTGACACTTTCTGCTTAAACACCATGGAGTGGGTGCAACCTACTGTTTGAAATAAAAAGGAAAATGTTGTGACTCTTCCCAGCTCTGGAAAGTGATTTCTGGAGCTTTAATTCCAACATGTGCATGCATAGGAAGAAAGGAACAGAGTGAAAGAAAATACAGTTAGTAACTCAATCTGTTATTTTTTAGCCAGGGCTTTTATACGACTCTGGTGTAAGACAATAGGTCTTTTATAGTTAGACCATAGATTGATTAGGATTCGGGATTTTTTCATATTCTTCAGCATAGTGTCGATACTGGTCAGTGAGCAGAGGCTGATTGGCTTCATCCATGTTGCTTCTGGCACGAATCAGACAAGAAGCGCCCACAAAAATGACTGCAACCAGCAATAAAGCAGCAACCACTGCTATGGTAATAATCTCAGAAATACGAAAACTTCGACCTATGTGAAAAATAAAACAAGAACAAAAAATAAATCTGCGAATAGTTGCCATCAAAAATTGGATACTAAATTTAGGCGCTTTACTGAAATCCTCATACTTCAGTTTTATTGGCTACATTGTCTGGTATAGCACTTGTCATCTTGGAGGCACTTTCTAATTTCTCATAATGAGTAGATTCCATTAGGACAGGTATTTTCATTCTAAACATGAGGAAAGAATGGCTCAGAGTATATGTCACTTGCCCAAGGTCATTTAACTAGTAGATAATAGAATTGGTTTGGGAGTACAGGTCTTTCGGAATCCAAGCCCTGTGCTCTCCCACTGTATTCTATTTTCTTGAAAAATAAATTTAAAATTAAACAAGAAAGTTTTGCATTTCAAAATCTCAGAAAGGACAGCTCAGAGTACCTCATGCCATTAAAAAAAAATTTTAAAGGATAAACAGAGGCACATTATATTGTAGAAAAAGTAGGGGGCTAAGCTCAAAACTCATTTTCTCTGCTTACTAAGCATGTGACCTTTGACAGTTACCCTCGCTAAACCTCGTCTTGCGTATTTGTAAAATCAGGATTGTGACACCATCACAGAGGGCTGCAAGGATTAAATGAGATAGTGCGCTCTATAATCAGCACAATACCAGGTCAGAGTGGGCTGGCAACAAATGGGAAGTTCACTCTCTTTATCCCCAAATGAAAATCTAAATGAACGTTTCTAAATGCAAGTGGGGAATGTCCGCCTCAAGAATACTGTAATTAGTTTATTTCTAAAGGTAACATATTGCTTTTGAAAATTTCCACAGTAAAAGTACATTTTTAATACTCACCTGGCCATTGAACTTCATAAGTATATCCCAGGTTATCTGGAGCAGTGACAAACATTTCAGTGTTGGTAACTGGAGGCCAGAATGGCACCATGTTATATTGTCTATTATGTCCAATAGGGGCATTTTCCAACGGAAATGTGGATATATCTAAAATATGCCAGAAACACCATATTAATATTAGTATATAGTTATATTCTGAAGGTGTTCTGAAATATTCAAGCATAACATTAAAAACATTCTTTCATATTTTATAGTGAATAAAGACATAAGTTCTACAGCAGAACAGGAAATTGCATAAAGCAGATTTCAAATGCCTTGAGTACAGCACTAATTAATGTATTATCCGATAGAAAAAGAAAGTTCAAAAGCTGGCATGGTTTAGTATTTTGTCATCTTTGATGCTCATTAATTGTTTCACTTTTAAATTACAGAAACAAATTTGAATAAAATTAATTAAACTTATTTTTTTCAAAGGTAAAGAAAAGATGGGTCTATATAGTTCGCTGTAACATCACCTATGATTTAAATTTGAGAGATAGTTTCTAATGGAGGTTTCTCCTTGACTGTGAATGTTTTTCTTTAGTATATTTCCTTTTTTTTCTGTTTACTTTTAGAGAAATAAATATTAACTTATTCCTCAGGTTTTACTCTGTGAACAAAAAACACTTAAGATTTTGAGTCATGGTCTTGGAATCCTGTTTGCTTCCTGCTACCTCTCCTCTTTCTACAGTAGTCTCCCTGGACCCATGGTTTTGTCGTCCATGGTTCAGTTACCCACAGTCAACTGTGGTCTGAAAATATTACATGGAAAATTTCAGAAATAAAAAATGTATAAGTTTTAAAGTGTGCTCAGTTCTGAGTAGCGTGATGAAATCTTGACCCCCCTGCTCTGTCCTGCCCATGAAGTGCATTATCCCTTTGCCCAGCATATCCACTCAGCATAGGCTACCAGCACATTGGTCACTTAGCTGCCTCTCAGTGACCAATCAGCGTTGTGCTATTGCAGTGCTTGTGTTCAGGTAACTGCCCCAAAGCCATTCATATAGCTTTTATTAAAATATATTGTTATCATTCTATATTACTGTTAGTTATTTTTGTGAATCTATACTGTGTGTAATTTATACATTAAACTTTACCATAGGCATGTACCTATAGGAAAAAGCATAGTGCATGCAGTTCTAGGGTCCACTACTATCCACAGTTTCAGGCCTCCACTGGGGTTCTTGGAACATTTCCCCTGTAGATAAAGAGGGAATGTTCTATTTAAATACAAGTTGCAGGTATTTATATCATCGGTGAGTTTTTGCCCTAAGGGATAAAGGTACTGAAATGTCCTTTGTGGCAAAAGTTGTTGTTTGTTGTTGTTGCTGTTCTATATGTTGGTACAATTAATTACCAGATGGAATGTTTCACAACCAGAGTTGCAAGTGGGCGTGGGCACTACATGCGTGGGAATATGTTGAGAAGAGCTGGGATATGTGAGAACGCTAGTGAAGTGTCAGATTGTGTTTGTGAGAAGTCCGTTAGCTGGACAGTCCGTGTGTTTCCATGAAGCACAGAAGAGAATTTGAGAATCTAGTTTGAAGAGCAATTGATTCTAGAAATGGCAGGTAGTGTTTATATTTTTGACGCTTAAGTATTTATCTAGTAACATCTGTTGAGCTCCTGGTCTAGGCATGGGGCTATAGCTTTGGACAAAACAGACAAAATTCCTGTCTTCAAGGAACTGACATGTTGGTGTATTGCTGGAAATTATTTATTCAAATGAATAAGTTGGATTTGTAAACTTCCCATTTCACCTTCACTTGATCAGCCTTACCCATGTCAGCTTCAGCTGTGTGATTAAGTTATATCCATTTAAAATGAATGGAGAAATAATAGTAAAAATAACAAACAATAGCAATTGGGTTATAATGTAACCTTTCTATGCAAGACCCTTTGATGGCTCCCCATCTCTCTTTATTATAGATAATGCATTATAGTCAGACGTATGTACGTAAATACGCATGAAAATGAGGTGGAACTACAATCAGTGAATTCATAGCAGATTGATAAATTAACCAATATTTGTATGTAAGTTATCCACTTGTTAAATGATTTTTTGATGAATAGTAAAAATCATTAAAAATATTTCACTTGTCAAGTCAACAGCAGTGATTATACTGAGCAACAATTTTTCCTAAGCTTGCCAGGACAGGTTTTCTCTTAATATAATAGCATCGTTTCTCTGCAGCTATGGTTAGCGGTATTTGTTTGCTATATCCGGAATTAGGTTTTAAGCTGGTGGCATGGCATTCTAAATGTAGCCTCCAGGTTAAAAATAATGGAACATACTATTTTGACCAACTCATCAATTAATGGTCTTAATCAGGTTGAATTAAGAACTTCTACTGTACACACACAAACACATACAAGAAAATAAGGGACTGACTGAATTGGATGGATAAATGAATAGGTAGTTAATCTCAAATATTATGTTTATATACATGATGAAATAAAGGCACAGAAGTCAACATTTAGGATACTTTTTTTAAAATATAAAAATTTACAATGTGTTAACCAGAGGAACAACATTGAAAAGTAATGCGAAAAAAAATTAAATAAAAGAAAAAGTAATGTAAGTCTCTCAGCTGAGTAGAAGCAAAGAGAAAGTGACCTTGTAAATAAGCATTTAAAAATATATTAAAATGAACTTAAAAAGAGATTTTCTATGGTGTGATATAAAAACCAACATCATCTTTTCAAGCTGAGCAAAATTTCCATTTGTGAGAGTTCATAAAGTAATAAAATCAAAACTATGGATTATGAGTGTAATATTTTTTCTCTCTTGAAGTATCAAAGAAGAGCTCTGTAAGAATGTCCTGTCTATATTAAAAAGCAATGAGAATGTTCATTGGAAGATACAAGGAAGGAAAATTCTGGAAACAGTAAAAATGAGGAGGGATTAACTGCTTGGTTCTATTGAATGCTAGTAAATATCATCTTACTATAGCAATTCTGAGAGACTTCTTGTCTGCCTTGTCAAAGTGGTTTGGAGTATTTGGAAATGGCTAGATAATAGAGCAATTTTCGCCTTATTTTGAAATGTAGTTCGTGTGTGTCAAGTGCTTCGCCTGAAGTGATAACTATGCTATCCGAACAATCTTTTTTTGCTGAGCCTGCGAAAAGCATATAGAAATGTCTCACCAGCATTATATCTCCTCAGCCATTCATCAAAGATTGCGTCAGTGAAAGTATGCAGGAGGACAAAAATAGGATCATTTGGAGATAAATGGGTTTGTCCCCCTGTTCCATTCAGGAATAGATGAGCCAAATTGTGAAGGCTTCGAACAGCAGGATCATACCTTCCCATGGGGTCACTGTAACCTAGATATAAAAATAGAATGAGGATAGTAAAAATCATTACAAATATTCTACTTGTCAAGTCAACAGCAGTGATTACCCTGAGCAGCAGTTTTTCCTAAGCTTGCCAGGACAGTTTTTACCTTAACATAATAGCATTATTTCTCTGTACCTTTAGTTAGCGACATTTGTTTGCTATACCCAGAACTAGGTTGGTTTTAAACTAGTGGCATGGTATTCTAAATGTAGCCTCCAGGTTGAAAATAATGACCTGCAAAGGATAGCAATCAAAATACATAGAATACTCTATTTCCACAAGGCAAACATCGTTCTATGTGACAGCGGAAATCTCTAGCTTCTACTGAAAACTGCTGACACAATTGGGAGACCACTCCGATTGTCCTGGAACTTAAATTGCCAGATGTTACTTTTGTTTCCTATATTATTCCCTTTGAATGACTGTCAGCATATTTATTTTTGGAAACTTATTTTTGTGGTGAAGGTACAATTTCTCAGAGCTTTCTTAACACCTCTGTATTAGTTTTAAACGTTTGGAGAGCCTGCCCTCAAAATACTAGGCAGCGCCATTCAGATAAACTAATTGGATCAATACGGCATTGAAAAATTTTTTCAAAGATATCTGAATGTGAGTACTTCAGTTTAGTGTGATAACTAAATCAATTCAAAGCACCAATTTTGTTTACTTGCCTTCCACTGTGTTTCGGAAACTGTTTGTGGAGTTGGAATAAAAAGGAGGTGTGTCAAATAAACCAACTTCTAAGCACTGAGCGACATCCTGTGGTTCAGGAAGACGTTGCACCATTGGTCTAGCCACGTTTCCGGCTGGATTCCTCCTAATTGGCGCCCCCTCAGTGCCTGGGAAGAAGATGGGGTTTGCAAACATTTAGAGAATGTTTAGAGATCTTATCCTTGTCCTTTAACATCTTATATATATCATGGACCCTGAATAACAGGTTCTTCTTGGTGGAGGAGAGACATTTTTAAAATGCTTTTCAGTGGCATTAAAGTGAGAAAATCTAAGTTATCATGTCAACTTCTCTGAGAAGAGTAGATAAGTGATACGTAAAATCATCTGAAAATCAACATATGCTTCTTTCATGAGAATATATTAAAATAAACATTCCATGGAAAATTGAATTTTATCCAAATAATCTCATAAACCTAAATTCTACACTGAAATCTATATTTCATATATAATCAATAATCTTAAATTCACGAAGTGGGAGAGGCCTTAGGTGGGTGGGAGGAGCCTTTTGGATTAGGAGTATTTTTTTAAGTCTGCTTCAGTGGTCTCCAGAGAGGAGTGCTCATGTCTTAGAGGGGACACAGAGAATAACGTACTGGGTGGGAGAGATAATATTTCAACATCCACTCATTTTTACTTTACTTCATTCATAGAAATCCTAATTGTATGCTTTATAATTAACATAATGATTAGCATAAATAGCTTTATATAATAAATGTAAAAATAACTTTATAGAATATAAAAATAAAACATGACTATATTGAGACTGGAAAGTGCATATGTATCTTTTAGGTATACATTATTATAAAAATTTTCAGACTGTACTAGCTAACCCATCAATTTAAGCTGATATTTTGGAGATTACTATTCAGGGAGCTATCACTACTTCCCAAGAAAAAAGTATTGGTTACATGGGTTTCAAAAACACTGTATTCAAATTTGCTCTCATGGAGCTTCATAGTGTAGGATTTTGATAGTGAAGAAACTAGTTAAACCAATTTAATTTTAATCTAGTGACTTTAAAATTTGTACATGTACAACTTCTGCCATTGCATCTATTTTTTATTTTTAAATTAAAACAATTTAATTACAGTTGACAATATTATATTTGTTTCAAGTGTACAACATAGTGGTTAGATATTTATATAACTTATGAGGTGATCTTTGCATTGAGCATAAAACCCATCTGACCCCATACATAGTGATTATATATATATATATATATATATATATATTATTGACTATATTTCCTATATTGCACTTTACATCCTTTCCCATAGTAACTTCCTATGGATTGGAGTCCTGTACAATTTCCATGCAGGAATGAATTGAAAGTTCTGATTTCTGAAGGAGAAAGTAGTTTTGCGAAGTATTGTGAAGAAAGAAGAATGTTTTCCATCTGATAAATCAAAGACTATATTTTAGTGGCAGGAATAATGTTAGGGGCCAGTAATTCACTCTGTTAATTTACATAACATGTTTGGGGTATTAATGGAATAGTGGAAAGATACTGTGCAACGAGCATATGAAAACATAGGTATGGAGAGTCTAAGGACAATCCTGTATAATAAAGAGCTAATATGCAAATGGTCGTCATGCCCCCATGTGGTCACACCTTAATGGCTCAGACACTCAACACTGGGGAGAGAGGAATGGGGACCAGCCAGGCACAAATGAGCTCATGAGAGAGGAATGGGGACCAGCCAGGCTGTGGCCCGGGAGAGGGACAAGCCACCTGGTCTGTGGTCCTGGGTGCCTGCAGCAGTGGCCCGGGTGAAGCCACCTGCCCACGGTCCCCTGCGGCTGTGGCCGGCCCGGAGGAAGCTGGCCTGGGTCCTGGGTGCCTGCAGCCAGCCAGAGGGAGGGAATCCTGGGTCCCGGGCGTGGGGCAATGCAGAGACGGTTAGGGGCAATCAGGCAGGCAGGCAGGTGTTTGGTTAGGAGCCAGTGGTGCCAGATTGTGAGAGGCAGCCGGACATCCCCTGAGGGCTCCCGGATTGGAGAGGGTGTAGGCCGGGCTGAGGGACAACCCCTCCTTCTCCCCCCCTCCCCCACAAGAATTTCATGCATCGGGCCTCTAGTTTGATATAAAGATGTATAGTATGGCTGTCTTGTAAAAGATGATCAGTGAAACCACAGGAATGGAAATTTCATTCAGGAAAAAAAATAGAAGGAGAAAAGAATTGTTATGATGACTAGTAAATAAGATATTAAAGCATTTAACACCATATCGGGCACAATATGCTAAATAAAATATTGTTTCCTTTATTTCTTTCACTGGCCTAATAAAATTTTTAGCATTTATATCATGAACTAAGGCAATTTCTATCTTAAAAATTGTTCCACCTAAAATACATTCAATATTTTAAGAAACTGCCACAACCGGTTTGGCTCAGTGGATAGAGCGTTGGCCTGCGGACTGAAAGGTCCCAGGTTCGATTCCGGTCAGGGGCATGTACCTGGGTTGCGGGCACATCCCCAGTGGGAGATGTGCAGGAGGCAGCTGATCGATGTTTCTAACTCTCTATCTCTCTCCCTTCCTCTCTGTAAAAAGTCAATAAAAATATATATTTAAAAAAATATATTTTAAGAAACTATGTGTCAGAATTATGAGTTATATTAAATAACAAAAAACTGTGATAAAAAATCTCCTATGCTATAATTTAATTTACTCATTTAATTTGTGCTGTATTTTGTTATTCAGTCAAGAAGGTGATCAGAAAATGTCTGGAAAACTTCCAGGCCAAAATATAATAGCCTGGTCAGAAAGAGATGAATGTTTTACTATCTAAAGAGATCTTGATCCTCAATTTCATCTCCCTACCTCAAGTGCTCCACTTATTAAACATGCCAAACAAATAAACATTTATTCTAATTCTTAAGTTTATATGGAAGAAAATTTCATGCATATCATTTCTCTTATTCCTAAACACAGCTAAATAACCTTCTAATAATGAAAATCCACCTGATTCCTTTGTTCCATTTAGAATGGTCTCTCTTTAAGTTTAGAAAATAATTTAAATAATTGATGCTTTAAAGAATATATGCAGAATAAATGTTATGAATATAATAATAGAATAAATTTCCATAATTCTAGCTTTTATATGGAAGAATATTAGTTCAAAACTAGAGGCCTGGTGCATGACATTTGAGGCACTGGAGGTGGGGGTTCCTCAGCCCGGCCTGTGTTGTCTTGCAGTCCGGGACCCCTTGGGGGATGTCTGCCTGCCAGTGTAGGCCCACTCCTCCCAGCAGGCAGACATCCCCTGAGGGGTCCCGCTGCTGTGCTCACCAGCCATGAGCCCAGCTTCTGGCTGAGTGGTGCTCCCCCTGTGGGAACGCACTGACCACCAGGGGGCAGCTCCTTCATGGAGCATCTGCCCCCTGGTGGTCAGTGTGTGTCATAGTGACCAGTCGTTCCATGGTTTGGTCAATTTGCATATTAGCCTTTTATTATATAGGATAGCCAGACATGCCTAACGAGGAAAAATTAGGGGTGATAGGGAGACTAATAATGAAGACCTTGTGTTAGCAGTACAGGGACAGATAATAAGATCCAAGGAAGAGAACAGAAAGCTCAGTTAAAGATCCACATATAACAGAAACGGCCTGTGGCGGAGCTGGTGTTCAGATCCCCGGAACAAGGATGCTAGGACAACTGGTGAAGCATTCTCTATATTATCTTTTTATTTTTAACCCTCTGACTAGATCAGTGATGGCGAACCTATGACACGCTTGTCAGAGGTGACATGCGAACTCATTTTTTTGGTTGATTTTTCATTGTTAAATGGCATTTAAATATATAAAATAAATATCAGAAATATAAGACTTTGTTTTACTATGGTTGCAAGTATCAAAAAATTTCTATATGTGACACGGCACCAGAGTTAAGTTAGGGTTTTTCAAAATGCTGACATGCCCAGCTCAAAAGGTTCGCCACCACCGAACTAGATTAACATCATAATAACATAATGTAATTATTATATATTATTATTATTATTATTATTATTATTTACTCCTTTGGCACTTCCAAGTCTTTCTGTGTACTTCAGATTTCCTAGGGAAACATTTTCTGTGAAATTCCAACACAAGACACATGATCACTAAGCAGTGCTGAGTGTACTAAGAGGATTAAGTTATACAAGTAGACCTTTTCAAAATAAGAAAGTGAGCAATGCACTTACCAGATTGCTCAAGAAAAGAAATGTAATAATGTACAGACACTCTGTTCCTCTTGGTGCACCTTATAGATTGCCTTGAGTATCTTAGTTGTTTCATGAATTGATTTTACTACATCGATTCTCTGCAATAATAGATTTTAGCCTGACATCCTTAATAGAATGAATGGCCTTCAGGCAGCACATTTAATCTCTCTCCCCAAAGGGAATTCTGCACCTAGGCGTCATTTGAAACTTACTGTTACAGAGGGTTCCTAGGGTATCATAATCTTCCAAGGACTCACACACCACTCGCCATTGAGAAAAGACAGAGTTCGCGCTTATAAGGTTGGGATCGAAGTTGCTCCTGGAGCCCATCATGTCATCGGTGCAGATGTCACAGACGTTCTTCCCAGTCGCAAAATTCCAGTAAGGCAGGGAGAAGGAAGGATTCTGCAGCATTTCCTAGATCACAGAGGCTCAGTTAGCATTCTCTGGTTTTGTTTAAAATTCCCTCTCTTTGCTGGGTTTCCTCCCGGGCAGTCTATTTCTGTTAGTTCATTTCAGCCACTTAGAAGCCAGTTAGTGTGTCTGAGGGGCCGGAGGACTCAACTACTTTATTAACAAAGCTGCTCATTTACCAAAAGGAGTCACTTTAGTCTCAGGAGCGATTTAAACTCAACTCATTATACAGAATTCCTGCCATTGACTGTTTTTAGGGGGCAGGGGAAAGGTCTTCCTTTTCTTTTTTAAATAGGTAATTACATTTCTATTGATTATACCACAAGTTATCAATAATAACTTCTACTCCTTGACATTTGCACCTCCCTCCATTACCTTTCTGTAATTCAAGCACTGCTAACTCTTGGTCTGGAGTCAGACCCAGCCTCGAAATGTGTTCTGTGGAGCAGTACCTTTTGTTTTGTTTCTGTTTCTTTTTTTTTTTTTTTTTAGTTTAACTTGAACGACTTTAGGCATTAGATTCTGCTTTGGCCACAGACTACACAGACTCTATCAGGCTTACCTTATCTGCCTGGGCTGTAAAGAAGTTTTACTTAGAAACCTCTGCTTCAGTCTAAACTTGAAGACTCAGGCTCCTGCCTGAAGCTCATACCATCGGGACATGCTGAAGGGAAACAGAGAATTTCTCTGTGCTTGCTGCTCTTTAGAACAGGAACCTGGTTTCCATTCAGGGCTGATCACAACAATTTTAAAAATGCTGGACTCAAGATCACATGGGTGTTTTTCCTAGGTTCCTTAAAAGATATATTTATGGTCCCTGTTGTTTCTCATTCCTTTTGGTCTTCTGGGAGTTATATTGAGAGTGTCCGACTTAAATGCAGGAATCGCCATTGTTTAATTCCGCCTCCATGCATGTGGTACATGACTGCCTTTTCACTTCCAACCTTTCTAGGAAGCATCCCCGGGTCCTCAGGGTGTGATCGAGGGCCAAGAGCTTGCCCAGGCATCGCCAGCTATGGGTCTCCAGGGACTTAGAGTCCTCATTTGGAAGCCATTGTTCTGGTTCGCAGATATTAGTGACGGCTTCCAAGGGATTATTAAGAGTCATTTGTGGTTCAGTAACTGACATTTGGGAGCTGGGGCATATTCATGTGGCATTTCCACGGCGCATTACATATAGACTGTAATTTGCCGGATCCCTTGTGCTGTTGGGTTTTAAAAATGTAAGTAGTCCTAGAGGTTGAAGTTTACACAGGCAAAATTTGAAGCTTTTAGATACTTTCCATCTGCCCTTTCATTTTGGTGTGCTCATGGGAAAATGACTCCAAGGCATGAAGCTCTAGAGTCGATTACAAATGACAGATTTATCTATTCATAATCTACTAAATGTCTTGTATTCAGAGCTATAAAATATGAAGTGCAGAGTACCAGATGAATTCATTTAATCACCCTCGAACTGCATGTGAATAGACTACTTTCGTACAAATATCTTATTCTGTATCGTCGTGCATTATTTTTCTCTCTTCTAACCATTTATTTTCTTGGATTAATGCTGGGCACAAGGATACTACAAATCAATAAGTAAACACCTTTTCTCCCTTCAGATATTTTTAGGTTAATTTTTAGATTTTAACTTAGGGAGAGGGATTCATTACAGTTATTTCACATAGAAAACTGGTTTAATTTGTTGATTTCCTAGATCTAGTAATTTAAAATTTTATTTTAAAATTACAATACTTTTCTTAAGAAGGAGCAATTAATAGAAGACAAAATAATAAAGTATCTTTGTTAACAGATAATTTTTTTAAAAATATATTTTATTGATTTTTTACAGAGAGGAAGGGAGAGAGATAGATAGTTAGAAACATCGATGGGAGAGAAACATCGATCAGCTGCCTCCTGCACATCTCCCACTGGGGATGTGCCCGCAACCCAGGTACATGCCCTTGACCGGAATCGAACCTGGGACCCTTCAGTCCGCAGGCCCACGCTCCATCCACTGAGCCAAACCGGTTTCGGCTGTTAATAGATAATTTAATGTGGTTTGAGCTTATGTGCTTAAAAATAGATAGGAAGCCTGGTTGCTGTGGCTCAGTGGCTGAGCATCGATCCATGAACCAGGAGGAAAGGGTTCGATTCCTGGTCAGGGCACGTGCCTGGGTCATGGGCTTGATCCCAAGTAGGGGGCATGCAGGAAGCAGCCAATTGATGATTCTCATCTTTGATGTTTCTATCTCTCTCCCTTCTCCTTTCCTCTATCTTGAAAATCAATAAAAACATATTAAAAATAAGCAGGAAATAACTGTTTGGGTTGAAGTTCACTTTATGCCAATGCCTCTTAAGTAAAAATGATATCTAACTGATGGGATGTTTTTAATAGATTTCTTCTGTAAGCCTCAAAGTGGTAAGGGGCACCGAGAACCATGGTGCTCCATGAAAATATGACAATATAAATGGAAAGGAACTTTTTACATCATTTCATCCCTATCCCACATTAGTATTGTCCACTGGTATGAAGAGTTACGTATTTGGGACTTGGAAGACTGTCAAGTTCATACACACTTGCTTCACCCAAACCAGTAAGGGGCTTACATTTGAGAAGAAGGGCATAGCAAATGGGATTCTTTCATTGCAAACTATATGAGTCATTGTTTTACTTACAGAGCCCTGGAACATGTCCAGTGCTTTCATTTCACCTACAAATGTCTCACTTGGCCTCCTTATCATTGAGATTACTTTCTTTTCACTTCACAAGCGGTCAAGATCAATTAATAAGCAATTAGCATAGGGAGAAACTTAGAATGCCTAAGGCAGATCAGTAACCGGGATTGCTTTGTCATGCCACGCTTTGGAACACAGTGGATCAAAGGACTTGCAAACAAGGTGCCCTGTGTGTAAAGGATCTGAGAATGGAAATGTTCCCTGCGTACCTGCATGTCTCTCTCCAGCTGCAGCAGGTGGTACCTGTGCCACGTGAGAAAAGCTGGCCCTTCATGGGAGAAGTCGACTTCGCCAAAGCTTTCCTGGCCTGCCCCAAGGAAAGTCTTTTTGACCGAATAATAGTGTGTCCACACAAAGTAGTTGTAAATGGAAATGTTCTCGAATTGGGGTGTGTTGCCATCTGGCCCCAAGATTTCTTCTGACCTCCTGGTGGCAATGACAAACTGGGGGTGAGTTGTGCGCTTCGCCATATCCAGGGCCCGGACAAAGTAGTTCTTTTCTTCTGTACTTAAATCCAGAAGGTTTCTCCTGACTTTAGGGAAACAAAATTCAAACGTGAAAACCTCTGCCTTGTAGGGATGGGTAGAGAATGAGCATAATAATCTAACACACCATGCTCTGTTTACCGGTAATGATGATTTGCATATATGTTTAAAAAATTTTATACTTTAAAAAATAGCTCTTACTGTATATCCCCCCCCTCCCCATCTCTCCGGCTCCCTCCTTCTGTACCTCCCTCAGTTGCTCTCTCCCTCCCTCTCCAATTTAATATAGAATTTTGTTAGCTTTCTGTCATCTTACTTTTGGACTTTATAATTGTGTTCTGTTTATTTCTGCTCTCTATTGACATTTTTCTTAAAATTTTCTACATTTTTAATGTCATAAATCTTGGAAAAACAAGGGATGTGGTGTAGCATGGTGGTGAAGACCAGAGACTCATTCAATGACCACACATTTCTCTAAGCCTCAATTTTCATCTGCAAAGTGTATGTAAAACACTAGAGGCCCAGTGCATGAATTCGTGCATGGGTGGGGTCTGGCCACGGGGAGGGGCCCTGGGTTGTTGGCTGGCCCTGCCCCCTGGTCAAACTCCAGGTCTAACTCCTGGTCTAGGGGACAATTGCATATTAGGCTTTTATTATATAGGCTCATATATCTTTGCAGAGTTGTACATTTTAAAGGGTTTACACATGTAAAGCAGTTAGAACAGAGCCTGGCTCATAATAAAGACTCAATACACATTCTGTTCAACCCTTGGTCTGGCACATAGAAAACAATCATGTTTTGCTGGCTGTTACTATTTCATGCCTTGTTATTAATTGCTTCTTAGGCTGCCGGCTGGGCTCATCATCTAAAATGGCTAAACTTGCTCATCACAGTGGAAAATTTTTTAGGGGGAAAGCAAGGGGAGTAGAAGAGGCCCATGTATTAGAGGTAGACAGACCTCAGCCGGAATTCCGGGTTTTCCTAGTAGCAGCTGTGTGGATTTGTCCTTTCGGGACCACACCTATGCTACTTAACATAAGTACCTTGAGGAGTTACTGAAAGGATAGCCCTAAACCTCTAGCACAGTTTCCCACAGACAGTGATGGCTCAACGTATGTTTTGGAAGAAAATATTAAACAGATGACCTGAGCTCCAAGCCCATTCCTTTAAATTACATACATTTCTTAATCTCTGTAAGCCTCTTTACTCAACCATGGAGAGAGGATTGAGCTGTATGATTTTCCCAGAGGTTCTTCCAGCTCAAGTGATTTGGGTCGCATGCAGGACTGGCTATCTGTCCATCTCCCCACTTACCTGTGAGCACCCTCTGGTCACACGCGTTTCCTCTCCATCCAGGACGGCAAGTCCCACAGTTGTGTCCCGAGAAGTTGCCATTGCAGTGACACGTCCTGTTGAAGAAGCGTGTGGGCCAGCCCTCCCGGTCGTCTCGGCCATCATGCGGGTACTGGGGGCCGTGGGGTCGGGAGTCTGCAGTCACTGCCTCACACCTGCCCCTCCCTGATGAGGAGCCACAGGGGTCAGTCCCAGGCCCGGACACGGGGGCCAGGTCTGGGCAGCACACACCATTCCTCAAAGCCTCCGTGGTGGCACACTCCCTGGGAAACTGAGCCCCCGCCTGCTGAGTGAACAGCAGGGGCAAGAAGACGTATCCTAGAGAGAGGAGTCTATGAACTTCCATTCTGCTGGAAGCAAGGCTCTGGTTCTGTGGCCCTTTGTGCAGAGACTGAGGCACATAGAGAAAAATCAAGCTGAAAAGGAGAAAGCAAAAGGGAATTAGACAAGGCTTTTTGTTGTTGTTTTTGGCATGTCATCAGTGGCATGAGCCCTTTCCAACCCACCTTCAAAATGCTTTTCAAATCTGTCGCATGACAATCCAAGTCAGAAAAACAGTTATTTACCTTTAAAAGTTTGACATGTATAATACCTACATAATTACACCTCCCATCCTAGTCATTTAGTTTTCTTCTGTCTTAATTTCTATTTATAAAAATACTTATCCTGATGCCATTTATCAAAAGCAGTCATTAGCAGGTCGCCACCACTAACTACATCTAACCATGGGGCTGCAAGAAGAATTGGGAGCATGTTTCCAGCAAGTTAATTTTCATCCTTTAAAATCCCCCCCCCCCCCCCCGCTCCCCTGCCTAATGGGGGCTTGGCTGGGGTCCACCCACTTCCCGTGGAGCTTCTCTCCAGTACCTCCAACTCCTGAGGGGATTCTCCACCAAACCGCTCTTAGAGCTGAGGGTTTTATATTTGCCCGTCCCCTGATGTCAGAGCTGTTAATTGCTTGTGGGTTTCTGCCTGATAACTAATCACAAACCTGCTCACCCAAACTGGGAGGGGCTGGTGCCCTTCTGCACCCTTTACTAATCCTCTTTCACGTCAGTGAGTTTTTCTGCCCTTTAAGTACTTGGCTAGCACATGATTCCCTCCCCACTGATTTCCTTGTGATGCTCAAAAGGCCAGAGGCACTCATTTGGAATACAACAAATCAGAGGGACCAGAGAACGTTTGTCTCTGTTGTAGAGTTTTTATTTGTGACACATATACCTTTAGAGGATGAAATCAGAATACTTGCTCTTTCTTGGTGATCCAAGGTTAGGCCAATGCTTGCACCTGATGGCAGCTTTTGATTGTGTTTGGTCTGGAAAACAGATGCTGCCATTCTTACCATTTCTAGAAAGAATATTTGTTTTAGAAAAGGCATGAAATTGCCTGGCTGGTGTGGCTCAGTGATTGAGCATTGACCTATGAACCAGGAGGTTACGGCTCAATTCCTGGTCAGGGCACAGGCTCGATCCCCACTGTGGGGAGTGCAGGAAGCAGCCGATCAATGATTCTCTCCCATCACTGGTGTTTCTAATCTCTCTCTCCCTCTCCCTTCCTATTAGAAATATAAAAGAAAATATCTATAAAAGAAAAGCATCAAATACAATTACACCAAGTCACATGCCATTGGTCCTCCTGGTGCCTGCTGGTGCCGACCTTGGGTACCTTTCACCTGCATTGGGCGGGTGTCCATCTCTTCCGCAAAGTATCACAGGTTCACTGCTGCTTCTGTGGTTTAGAAGTTGACCACTAACCAACTTCTTTCCTACTTTCTGTCCAAGGATTAAGCCAATGGCATTAATTTTAAATTACTTAAATGCCTTGCTAATTTTAATAGCCTTATATCATCAGTAACCAATATCTTAAGGTTTCCTATCCATTCAGGGCAAAATTAATTGTGAAACCTAATGCATATAAAATAATATTTACATAGTTGGGGTTTTTTTTGCTTGCTTTGATTTTTTTTAGTTTGACTTCTTGCTGGATTGAAGTAGATTATCATTTTTCTTTCTTGATTAAATTTAATAGCAATGTACCAAGGTGGGTTTCTTAGTTTTGATAAAGGTACTAAAATCATATATGGGTGAAGAGTGTATGGAAACTGTGTAACTTCTCTGTATATCTAAAATTATCCCAAAATAAAATGTTCATAGTAAAAAGCTCTTTTGAAAATTAGGTAACCTATTCCTATATGTTTATGTGTGCAGCTATCAGTAAACTACAAGGTGCCATATTATGTTGAAAGCAAAACAGAAACAAAAACGAAGCTTTGGCCATCACGTCTCTTTGTTATAGAATCCTCACAGTTACCCCCGGACACCCCGAGTGCAGGGTGATACATAAATGACTGATAGGGGGCAGGCGAGGGCATCAGTATTGAATCACAGCATATTAATTAAGTGTAAGAATAAATATAAAACTATGCTCTGATATTTTCTTTCTGGACCCTAATGGATTTGTGCGCTTCCAGGGGATTGTGGGAACGCCACCTTGGGTATCACTACCAAGAGTGATCTTATTTGGCCACATGGAATTCATCCATGAGCTGGCGAATCCTGCTGATAACTAATAACAATCTTTCCCCAGAGGATATGACTTGTATATCTAACTTCCTATTTACTAAGTCCACTTAGATGTCTAATTGGTCACACATTTTTAAAACATCTTCCTCAGTCTTTCCCATCTCAGTGAATGAAATTACTGTTTATCCCATTGCTTGGGGGTGGGGAGGAGATGGGGGAGAGGAAGGGACATACCTGCAAAAGCCACTGTTTCTTTCTCTTCGTTTCATGCAAACTGCTTTCATCACTTGGTTTAACAGCCTAACTTTGAGCCATCATTATCTCTCACCTGCCTATGACAATAACCTAGTTTATCTCCTCACTTTCCATGCTTAACCACGCAGGAGTTTATTCTCCACATAAGGTTTTATTCTCCATTCGGCAGCCTGAGAGAGCTTTATATTGCTGATACCTGATTACCACTGCTCTCAACAAAACCCTTCAATGGCTTCTGAACTCACCTAGGATAAATCCAAGTGCTTAGAGAAGTCTATATGATCAGGCCCCTCCTATGTCTGACGACCTCCGTCCATCCTCCCACTGCCCTCCCTCTTGCTCTTTTGCTTAAGAACAAGCTTAGTACAGCCTCTGTACTTACACCTACTGCTCCCTCTGCCATCTCCCAGGTCTTTTATGACTTACTCTGTCACTTCTCTCAGGTCTCTGGTCCACTGTTACCTCTTCAGAGAGGCCTTGCTTAAGTGCCCCACCTGAAGTAGACCTCTCCATCTCCAATGCCATCATTCATCACTTGCTTCTTAGGACTTAGTCTTTTTCATAATACGAAGCACTACCTGAAATGTGTATTATTCATTCATTTCTCACTTATAGTTTCTCACTTATCAGAAGACAACCTTTTGTCGTTCTTTTCCAGTATTGACCTAAGCCCATTGTCGGCAAACTTCAGCTCGCAAGCCACATGCGGCTCGCAAGCCACATGCGGCTCTTTGGCCCCTTGAGTGTGGCTCTTCCTAAGCCTTAGGAGTACCCTAATTAAGTTCATAACAATGTACCTACCTATGTAGTTTAAGTTGAAAAAAATTTGGTTCTCAAAAGAAATTTCAATTGTTGTACTGTTGATATTTGGCTCTGTTGACTAATGAGTTTGCCGGCCATTGACTAAGCAATCTTAGAGAGCCATATAGCCATGCTTAAAAATGAGCGAGGATTAGACATTTAATGTCTTATCTCCAGTCTAATGGTAATCAGTGCTCTCACTGAAAGGAATGTATTTTCATTAGCTACCAACAACGAGCATCTATTATCTCCCTAAGTGCTGTACATACATCATCTCTCATTCTTTCAAAATGTTATTAAATATTACTTTTATTCTTGTTTTGAAAATGAACAAACAGAAGTTTATAGAGTTTAAACCTTTTTAAAATTATACAGTTTGTAATTAGAAATCTCAGGTTTCGAAGCCAACTTAGTTTGGCTCCAAAATCTTTGTGGTTTGCAAGCACTGCTCACACTCCAAAGGAGGAAGGCTGGGGAATGGAGAGAGTGCTGCATTTCAACTCATCAAATAGACCAGCTGGGACTGAGTGAGCAATGCCTTTGTTTCCCTGAGTCTCAGCTCTGACCTGTCAACTATGTGTAACAAGTCTATATTGTTGGAGCAAATAAGCTCAGATAAAAGTAATCAGTAGAGATCAGACAGTCAATCAATACTAATTTAACAAGTAAATGAATCAAAGGTAGAACTTTTGAAATCGATGAAAAATAATAAAGTGAGTACCATATTGATAACTACCTTACAATACTCAGATGTATTTTACACAATGCCCTCATTACTGGCAAATGCCAAATCCATGTTACAAATAGTCCTGTGAAATAAGAATGTCAAACATTGAAGAGAGAGGGAAGCTGAAACAACAGTCTCTATTAATTGTGAAAACCTGGAAATAGACCCCCCACTAGTGTATTCCACACACATACACTGACATTATTCCTCAGCTTGCTGGTGTTTTCCAAGAGGCTGGGGCAAAGTGTAGAAAGAAGAAAATGTACTTGTGTCTTTCTATTTTGCCTGGATATTGTGAAATGTGTGGTGTCAGGATCCTTCTAAATTATTCACAGCATAGGTCAGAAATGAATGTCAAACTACATGTGCAACGCTCTTCAGACCACTGCAAAAATTATTTCTAAGATTTCTTTGGTGGAAATTAATTTTTATACAGTAATTTTGCCTTACGAATGGGCTAAGTCTGAAAATTTACCTACATGTATCTGTCTACACATGAATCTAACAATACAGGCATTTGTAAAAAAATGCATAATTAGTTATTACCAGTGAAATAATAGCAAATGCTCAATGACCTTTAGATGAATGATACTGCTGACTCCCATAAATTGTGTCTTAGTGTTAAAGCATTATTAAACCAAAGAAATCACTTTGGAGACATAGGGAGCTATGCACAGAAGGAGTACTAAGAATTGTACTGTAAACACTGTACAATTAGTGTGCGTGTCAGACATTTATAGCTGATGTGAATAAAGATCCTATCTCAGGAAAAGGGACTGATCCTCTCTCCCTATATTTTCCTTTGAAGTGTTAGGATTGTCATTTATAAAAGACGTAAGGAAAAAACCTAATGATAAAGGACCAGGAATTTAAGTTGAGGAGAAAATTTTTCAGGAATATCCTTCTTTTTCTAGAAAAAATTATTAATGAATATTAACATCTTTAGTAATATCTGTGGCAAATGATAGTGACTATATTCATTGCCCTTTTGGATTACATGTTATTCAATTATATGCTTAGTTGTTCTCAGCTTAGATTAATGGTTAGAATTCCAAAGGCATTAAGGCAACTCAGTCATCTGTTAGGCCAGTCATGTGTTCATACCTCATGGAGGAGCTTAAATTCAGTGGAAGCAAAGGGAAGAATCTCAGGGCTGGTTTCTGTGTCACTGAGCAGAGATTCAGTCAAACATACCATTGCTATTTTCGGGCAGAATATTTGAAGTTGAGGTCTAAGATAATGTGGTCTCCAATACAATGTGCCATAAATTTCCTTATTGCATTTTTGAAACTCTGTAATATATTGCAAATACCGGTGCAGGGCCAGTTAACAATATTTGATTTTGTTTATTGAAATCTTCTCTTGATAAGTTAACATTAATGCATTTAAAGTATTTGTTTCGTTTTGTTTTTAATCCTCACTGGAGGAGTGAGGATATTTTTTCCATTGATTTTTTAGAGAGTGGAAGCAAGCAGAAAGGGGGAGAGGAGAGAGAAGTATTTATATGAGAGAGACACATGTATTGGTTGTCTCCCACACACACCCTGACTGGGGTGGGGATTGAAGCTGTACCCTTCCAGGTCAAGATGCAGGTGCCCTTGACCTGGAATCAAACTTGTAACTCTCTGCTGCTCAGGCTGATGCTCTAACCACTGAGATCACCAGTCAAGGCTAAAGTATTTATTTTGCTGATGATTTACTGGTATATTCTGCTTGTTTTAACAAATGACCTTGTAAGATTTCCCTATAGAGAAACTCTCAGCTACATGTATGTTAGGCATCAAAGTAAAATAATCAACGATACTTGTATTTAGAGTGCAATTATTCCACTCTAAATACAAGTACCTTTGATTGTTTGTTGTGTAGTGAAAATTATTGTGCTCATTTCCAAAGGTTATAACACTGGTATAAAATAAAGTTTCCTTTATTTTGGTATTTATAAATCTATCTCTATGGTCATCATTGTGGTCCATCCTCATGTTCTTCTGTGTGCTAGGGGCTGCAACACGGCTGACACTCTGCAAATGATAGGTAGTATAGACATTATATTCCAAGTCCTAACTAGCAAGGAGCAATTGGCAGAAAAATTGGAATTCGAACTTGGGGTAGGGTTGCCAGATAAAATATAGGACTCCCAAATAAATTTGAATTTCAGATGAACAACAAGTAATTTTTTTAGTATAAGGATGTTGCTGGAAGTATTGTAAGTATAATTTTACTAACAAAAATAAACCATTGTTTACTGATACACAAATTTACTGGAAACCTTATACTTTCATTTGCTAAATCTGGCAACCTTAATTTAGAGTCATTAAGGCATACAGCGTGTCTATGATTCCGTAAACACAGCAAATCCTATATTCTAAGGAGTAATTTTTTTAAATCAAAAGGTGAAAAAGGCATTGCTTATGATCTCCTAGATAATTCTCAAAGAATGTGCATAATTTGATATGAATAAAACTGATATAATCTTTGCTCCTCAACTGAAGTGCGAAGAACCAGCTGCCGCCGCTTGGTCTAAGCCAGCAGGTGGTGACAGCAGTCGGCAAACCACAGGGCCCTTTCCCTGCCAGCATTCACCTCAGGTAGGACTTGCACCAATTCATCACATTCATTCTTGTGGATGCTGCATTGTGTCAAACTGTGTAAAAAATAAGCACAATCCTCCTATGTGTCCCAAATGTTAAGCCTTAAAGGAGAAAGCCAAGCTTCCCTTTTGTCTCTCTCAGGGGGAGAAAGATTTAAACTATTTGCAGTCTCCTTAGATGAATCCATTACACAGTTTTCCAGACGTGGGAAGAGACCTCAGATTCAGGTCATGATATGATTTCTCAGTTTCCTAATACAAAATATCTGAAATGTAGAAATAGGAAAACTTCTACAGCAATGTTGGTGATTTGTCAGTGACTTGCCACTGGGTTTGTCATATGACTTTTTGCATAATTATATGCTTTCAGGCAGAAGTAGTTGGCATTCTTCTTTTTTATTTATTGTAACTCATATGATCCTGGAAGAAACCCAGTGTTTTGAGACTGATATCCAGCCTTTGAGTGATTCAGCATCTTAAAATCTCCAGCCAAATAAGCATGTCTTTGTTGCAAGAAGGTAATAGAACAGCTTTCTCTGTCCTCCATTCTCATTTCAGCCACCGCCTAAGAACTATCGATGGGCTTGGCACTGGGTAATTGAATAGCACACCAAGACAAATCAGATGTGCCCCCTACTCTCACAGAGCTTAAGTCATTACAAAAGGCCCACAATACTAATTTATAAAATGGCGGTAAACAAGCAAAGACATGGGACTATAGAACATGAAGTGATCCATTTTGGTTAATGATGTAGGATCATTATTTTATTCAGCAAATAATGATTGATCATCTATGTACCAGACACTGTGAATACAAAGGGAATACAGATATGTACAATGAAAAAGTGGTCCCCATCTTGAAAAGCTTGAATTCTAGTTCAAGAACCTGAGTAAACACACACACACACACACACACACACACACACACACACACACCACATAAAATATAAACCTCAAACCCTAACAGTTAAATACATATGTAAATAAAAAACATTGCAAGTCAAATTGTCATATGTGATGGAAACAGACACAGCATGGGAAAGAGGCTAACAAGGGAGGGTTGGCAATGAGGAGGGCAGTTAAAATACTGCTTAAGCCTTAGCTGATTTGGCTCAGTGGATAGAGTCTTGGCCTGTGACCTGAAGGGTCCCGGGTTTGAGTCTGGTCAAGGGCATATACCTGGGTTGTGGGCTTGATCCTCTGTGGGGAGTGTGCAGGAGGCAGCAGGAGGCAGCTGATCAATGTTTCTCTCATCATTGATGTTTCTATCTCCCTCTTTCCCTCTCCCTTCCTCTGTGAAATCAATAAAGATATATTTTAAAAAACACTGCTTAAGATAATATGCACACTTACACTGAATTATTATCTTTAACATAGGTAATTAATCTTTTCATTTTTTTCATTTCTACTATATAGAGAAGAAATAAATACTTGACTTAACCCAACTCCATTATGTCACAGAATGATACTTATGGGGTTACATACATACAGAGCCGCTACATAGGATTAGAGTCCTTATTAGTTGCAAAAACTCTGGAATACTTTGCCATCAGTAGGCAAATAGCTTCCTGTAGCCCGGTGGTCGGCAAACTCATTAGTCAACAGAGCCAAATATCAACAGTACAATGATTGAAATTTCTTTTGAGAGCCAAATTTTTTCAACTTAAACTATATAGGTAGGTACATTGTTATGAACTTAATTAGGGTACTCCTAAGGCTTAGGAAGAGCCACAATCAAGGGGCCAAAGAGCCGCATGTGGCTCTCGAGCAGCAGTTTGCTGACCATGGCTGTAGCCCATTTCTATCACAGCTCCTTTATCAGGACCCTTTGTACGTTCTCATGACCCAACCACTACAAGGTTCAAGCCAGGTCTTACCAGGGACTTTCAGGACTCAGCTCTTATATCTGTCCAAGTAATCCTTTCTTACTGCTGTTAAATATTTTGAACATTATCATTGGTTTCCTCTAGTGGTTATAAAAAAAATCAATCTGTAATGGGCTACTATGGTTGACCCATATCTAAAAGGCCCCTGGAAGGTTCTAAAATGAGGAATATTCAAAGAGCCGCAGATATTGGTTATATAACCATAAAATAAATATAATGATGTGGGAAGAGATAAATCAAAGAACTTGTATGCATATATGCATAACCCATGGACACAGACAATAGGGTGATGAAGGTCTGGGCTGGGGGCGAGAATGGGTAGAAGAAGTCAATGGGGGGAAGAAAGGGGCATGCTTTTTTTTTTTAAGTGAGTTGTTGTTCTTTAGTTTTTAAATAGATTTTTATTGATTTCAGAGAGAAAGGAAGGGGGAGAGAGAGAGATAGAAACATCAATGATAAGAGAGAATTATCGATCGGCTGCCTCCTGCATGCTCCCTACTGGGGATCGAGTCTGCAACCCAGGCATGTGCCCTTGACTGGAATTGAACCCAGGACCCTTCAGTCTGCAGGCTGATACTATCCACTGAGCCAAACCAGCTAAGGCTATGTAAGAGTTTCAATAATAAAGATTTCAATATAAAAAATAAATATAATTATATACCGAAGGCAGAATTTACAGAGTTGCAGCAAATTTCCTCTAAAGTTCACGAACATCAGGATTCACTATGCTTTTTCTTAACTAAATGACATTTATCATGAAATGAATTTGATATTTAAAAAAACTCAGAAAGCAATATTTGTGATTTGTCAGTGACTTGATGCCAGAATTTTCATATGACCTTTAGAATAAGACCATACTTTCAGAGAGAAATAGCTTTTTGTTTTGAAAAAGGAACCCTAATACACTGCCAGTGGGAATGCAGACTAGTGCAGCCACTATGGAAACGAGTGTGGAGTTTCCTCAAAAACTAAAAATGAAACTCCCATTTGACCTGTGATCCCACTTCTAGGAATATATCCTAAGAAGCCAGAATCACCAACCAGAAAGAATATATGTACTGCTATGTTCATAGCAGCATTATTTATAATAGCTAAGATCTGGAAATGGCCCAAGTGCCCATCAGTAGATGAGTGGGTTAAAAAGCTGTGGTATAGCCCTGGCCAGTTTGGCTCAGTGGATAGAGCATTGGCCGGCAGACTGAAGGGTCTCAGGTTTGATTCAGGGCAAGGGCATGTACCTTGGTTGTGAGCACATCCCCAGTAGGGGGTGTGCAGGAGGCAGCCGATCGATGTTTCTCTCTCATCGATGTTTCTAAATTGCTATCCCTCTCCTTTCTTCTCTGTAAAAAATCAATACAATATATTTTAAAAATTAAAAAAAAAGCTGTGGTACAATTACACAATGGAATACTATGCAGCTGTAAAAAAAGAGAAGGATCTCTTACCCTTTGATACAGCATGGTGATACCTGGAGAGTATTATACTAAGCAAAATAAGCCAGTCAGAGAAAGATAAATATCACATGATCTCACTTATATATGGAATCTATTGAACAAAATAAATTGACCAATGAAATTGAACCAGTGGCATGTTAACATGGAACAGACTGATGAATCTCAGAGAGAAGGGGGAGGAGGGATAGCAAGAAATTAGCCAAAAAACTTATATGCATATATGCATTGCCCATGGACACAGCAATAGGGTGGTGAAGGAATGGGTGGGGTGAGGTGGGAACCAGGTGGATGGGGGAAATGGGGACAAAAAGGGGACATTGGTAATACTCCCAACAATAAGATTAAAAAACAGAAATAGTTTTTAAAACATATGCTATATATTGAATAATTTTTATTCACTCATTTCTTTTTTTCCTCTCATTTGTGTCAGCCAGGCTTTGGGGATCTCCGCCATAATAGTAAGATAACCTGAAAAAGATTGTGTTTCTGAGAGGCAAAGTCAACTGAAGTGATTCCATTTGATTTACTGGCAAGAGAGGAAAGGGAGGGTGTCTGTGAACATTTCACAGAGAAAGTCCCTTTCCTGTCATTTTCACCATTACATCCCAGTACCCAGAAAAAAACTTTCTGAAATACAGTGGACATATTTAATAAATAAACATTGAATAAGTGAGTAAGCGAATGACTGAGTAAATTCTGACTTTCCAAGCTATAAACGTTTTTCTGAGGAGGGATCAAGTTTTTTTCTGTCAATAATAATGAAGATGCCGAAACCAGTTTGGCTCAGTGGATAGAGCGTCGGCCTGTGGACTGAAGGGTCCCGGGTTCGATTCCGGTCAAGGGCATGTACCTGGGTTGCGGGCACATCCCCAGTAGGAGATGTGCAGGAGGCAGCTGATCGATGTTTCTCTCTCATCGATGTTTCTAACTCTCTATCTCTCTCCCTTCCTCACTGTAAAAAATCAATAAAATATAAAAAAAAAATAATAATGAAGAAATTTCTCTTATGGGCTTCATATTGGAGCAAAACATTGTATTTTACAATGTCCTGTAAAATATCCTGGAGGCATTCTTTAAGATTTAGTTACTTAAGTAGCTATTGTGCCAGTGCTTAAGTCTATCAGAAACGGACAATGAAACAGGATTGTTCCCTTATTGTAGGTGCAGCATCTAAAGTTCAACCCTATAAACAGATGTAGTTTCCCAATAACTCTTGCATTATATCATGTATAGCATCAGGAAAGATAAGACCAGCTTGAACTGGGATGACATTGTGGTTGTCACCATACATTTATATGTTTTTTTCAACTATTCCATTTCCAGGCCTATGCCTAATCTGTTGGTACTCATCAACATTTTCCCACTGTTCACTGTAACAGTTAAATTGTGGTACCCAGAGCTATACCCAGGTCTTTAAGTGTGTCCTTTCCGCCATAAAATAGTATGGGACTTCCAGTACTATTTTTCTATCTCTAGTCTTTAGTTAACATACATTCTTAGACTGTGGTTTTTGTTTGTTTGTTTGTTTTTGTGTGTGTGTGGGGGGTGGTTTCTGCCTTGTCATCCATTGAAGTTGTAGTCAATCTAAACCTGAATTCTTTTCACATGTAGCTGACAGAGAAATCACTTCCCTCATATTTACTTTACATTGTACTTCTGCTTTGGTATTTGATTGTCCTTGTTATATTTCACTTGCTCAATTTTGCCAATTGTATAGACTGATAAGAGCCCTTGTAATTCTAGCCTATTATTTTTCTGATCTTTAGATCCAGTTCTGTGTGACTTATAAATTTTATACATGTCTCCCATCTCTTTATTAAAAAGTTTGACACAAACTTATAACAGCTGAACTTATACCCCAGTATTTTCCCGAGTTGGTCTTCTCTGTGGACTTGGTTTTGTTTGTAGGGATTCATTGACCAATCATCCAGCCCACTGAGAAGCCACTTAACATTAATTCAGCCCTCATCATTTTAGCTTTTGTAAGACAAAATCATAAGAACATCAAAATGTCTTGCTCAAAATCAGCTACACTATGCCTGTAACATTCTAGCAATCTTACAATAAAGATATAGAGATGAAAATAAGAAATTTTTGTATGTATCTGAAAATTATACACATGAGAAATGTTATGACAGTTCAATAAAATTTAACTTAAATGATTGTACCTTTTTAAAAAAATATATATTTTATAGGATACCATGCCTTCATTGATATTAGTGCTTGATTAAAATCATCCCCATAAGGATGAATGAAGAATAATATCATTATAATAATTACGGTTATTGAGCACCTACTATGCTAGGTACTATAAAAACATTTATAGATGTAGCTTTTAAAATTTTCCATTTATTATTTTTATTATTATTATTTTTCATATGCAGATATTCAGAGCATGAGGATTTATATAAATTGGCTATGAATAAGTGCAAGTAAACAAAAAAACCCTGAATTCACCTTTAGATTATTGATGTGATTTGAATTGCCAATATCTTGTATCAACTACAAATTATATTGTGTTACATGGGTATCAGATCCTGGAAATCATCTAATACAGTGGAACCTATTTTATATGAAGAAAGTAAAACTCAAAAGACACAAAGGAGTTAATTAAATTGACCAAGTCAAATTGGAGAAATTCCAAAGTAAGAAAACTAAAACCGTCTACTTTTCTAAAACAGAAGGAAATTTCAAGGGAATATATACAAAAGGAAAGAACGGAATGAATTCCATAAGTGCAGTTCTCATGGATGTCTTGATAACTTGGCATTGTTCTTTGAGCCAAGTGACGTCAGTCATGTACGCACGCATATGTACAAGCATAACCCATGATCTGCAAACAAAGAATGCAATATTGTGTTTCCCTCACAAGCTTGAAAGTCATCAGTTTAAACTTGAAAATGTTTTCTCATAAGTTCAGCAGCACCATATCTTCTATTTCCTAATTAAGTTTGTCATGCCACGGTTAGGCGCCGAGTCGGAGCCTATTCTATACAGTCATCTGAGGTTAAGCAGTAAAAAGAAAGTAGCACCTTGAAATAACTGCCGTAATTGGGAGAAACATTTGCTTTAAAGACAATCTGTCAACCACTCAACTGACATCTCACCTATATATTTGTTCATTAATTATACATGAACAGAAATTACCTTCTGAAGAATAATTAATGCCAAGAAACAACTATGAGATGTACAAATCACATTAGTTATTTAAAACGCATATGGAAAAACTATTAATTTTTAAACTGAAAATAAACCCATTCCATGTAACTTCAGACTGGAAGTGTTACACTTTGAGTACAGTGATTAAAAAACACACACAACACATAAGGAACAAAAAAACAAATATTAGATTAGTATGGAAAGGCAGCTGTAAGATCTGTGCCTTGCCTTATTTGATGTCTGGATCTGCATTAAAGAGAAACCTGAGTCAATGCAAACAAAATATTTTATGTTAATATATGATTGTATTTATGGTTGTTGATTTCCCGAGACTGAACTTTGGGCCATACATAATAATATTTTACATATTTTTAAATAACAACAAGTCTTGGTTTACTAAGCATAGAGGATATCTTTTGGAGTCCCTATGTATTCCTCAATGTTTGATGAGAAAGCTGGGTATCCTGAGAAACTCAATCTTTATGATCTTTAGAAACTTGTAGGAAAAGTTAGGATACTCCTAGTCCCAGTTGTTTTCTATCTGTCATACAAATGGGTATTCACTAATCCACTAAATATGTTCAGACATTTTCCCACTTTTGATAAAACGTTCCATCTATAAATGGCAAGATTTACTTAAGTTCAGACAGTGATTTAAGACCAGAGAAAACCATTAGCATTTAAATTGTACAAGAAAATAGAAAGATGTTGAACTTTTTCAAATGTATTGCATGAAGCTCTAAAAACCTTAATCCCCAAACCTCATAAAGATAGCACATATAAACAAAACCACAGACAATACGATGTAGGAATATGCATGCAAAAATGTAAAATAAAATACCAGTAAATAAATTCCAGTATCTATTAAAATATAATGTGTTTAATCAATAATTTGTTTAGTATATACAAATGGTAACTTAATTTTATTGAATACTATATTCTATCAATAAATAAAAGTAAATACAATGGAATTTTTAGTAAACGCTTAATATACATTTAGAAAGTATAGTGCCTGTTTCTGATAAAAATAAAACCTTGGTGACCTAATAACAAGAATATTTTTTATCTTCATTAAACATGCATACATTGCAGTTAAAAGGGCAACATTTTAGCAATTTTTATTGAAATAAAGATGAGATCAGTGTAGCTACTATCACCATTATTTATGAATATTGTTTTAGAATTTCTTCCAGAGCAATGAGACATGAAATTGAATATATATATTATATATATCATATATATATACTAGAGGCCCGGTGCACAAAATTTGTACACTCGGCGGCGGGGGGTAGGTTGAGCGGTGGGGGGGCTCAGCCTGGCCTGTGCCCTCTCGCAATCTGGGATCCCTCACTTCTTACCGCCCGCCTGCAGTGGAGGCGGGAGAGGCTCCCGCCACCACCACTGCGCTCACCAGCCGTGAGCCCGGCTTCTGGCTGAGCAGTGCTCCCCCTGTGGGAGTGCACTAACCACCAGGGGGCAACTCCTGCACTGAGCATCTGCCCCCTGGTGGTCAGTGCGCATAATAGTGAATGGTCATTCTGCTGTTTGGTCGACTTGTATATTAGGGTTTTATTATATAGGATAGAATATATATATACTGGAAATAAAACCATAAATTTTGGTGCTTCAGCATAATTTCCTGAGGTCTTAACAATGCAAAGTTTAGAGGTAAACTCCCATTCTCTCCTTTGTGGCCTGAGAGACGCTTTTTGTCATGCTGCTGTATCAGTGTGAAAGGGTTGTCAGGTCAAGAACTGAAGTTTTGTTAAAAAACTGAGACTTTCTTTTTCATTAACAATTTGGTCCAGAACCAAATTGTTCGAGATGGGAGACCTTTGAGAACTGAGGTTTGACTGAACTATTAGTGCTATGAGGACTGTCTTGCTCACTTTTCTCTCTCAACACCTTAGCATGTTGTCTGACTCAAGAGTTCTGGATCACTGTTCATACATTGAATGAATAAACCCACTTGGGTTCTGATGGCTGTATTTCAGAATCAGTTCTTTAGACCAGAATACTTTACAAATAGCTTATACTGGCTCCAGTCTTTTGTTCAACTCAGATTGAATTAGAGGTAATCTAATATTGATTTTATTTCCATCATTCTGTCAAATGTTATAGCTATTGAATTTTTCCCAATCTTGAATTATTCTTGAAATTTGACCTTGAAATATTTTATGATTAAGAAATAGGCTTCTCGGGTGGAGAAAAAAAAAAGAAAAAAAAAAAAGAAATAGGCTTCTCAATGATGAGTGGTTTTATTCCTTTCATTAGCAGAAACTCCTTGGGTCTTTCTAATTGCTTGGTATAACAATGTTTTTTTGTTGTGATAATTATCATGTCTGTCTGTCAATCACTGACTTCTTTGTGTCCATCTATCTACCGTCTGACTTTTCCACAGTCTGCAATATCCATTATAGAAGGGACTACATGTTATTTGTCTTCTTATTCCACATTTTAACACAGTTCTGAGCATTCAATAAGCAATCCGTGTTTGTTTGTTTAATTTTATTTTTCAATTACAGTTTACATTCACTATTATTCTGTATTAGTTTCAGGTGTACTACATAGTGGTTAGATAATAATATACTTTACAAAGAGGTCCCCCAAATATTTCAAGTACCCACCTGGCCCCATACATAACTATTACAATATTATTGACTATACTAGAGGCCTGGTGCATGAAAATTCATGCACTAGAGGGGGGGTCCCTCAGCCCGGCCTGCCCCCTCTCACAGTCCGGGAGCCCTCAGGGGTGGGAGGCGACCTGGCGATTAGGGGAAGGTGACACCCCCATCACACCTTGCTGCTGCCACTGCAGGCAGCGCAAGCCTCGGCCAGCCCTGGTGACCTGTGCCTCGGGCCGGCCCTGGGAGGCTGGGCAGCCACCATCTGAGGCTTGCCTGTGCCTTGGGCTGGCCCTGGGAGACTGGGGGGTTAAGGGAACTGGGGGACTCCGGAGGCAGGCACACGGCAAGGTGCCTGCCACCTCGGCGAGGCTGAGGGGACTGGGTGCCACTATTTTGTGGCTGTGGGTGCTGCCGTCTTTGAGGGTGTGACAATTAATTAGCATATTACCTCCTTATTGGCTGTGGGTGACACCATCTTTGAGGGTGGGGCAGTCAATTAGCATATTCCCTCTTTATTAGATAGGATTCCCTATGCTGTAATTTACATCCCTGTGACTATCCATAACTACAAATTTCTTAATCCCTTCACCTTTTTTCACCCATCTCACAATTCCCCTACCCTCTGACAACCGTCAGTCTGTTCTCTGTATCTATGAGTCTTTTTCTATTTTATTAGTTTGTTTATTTTGCTTTTTAGATTTCACATATAAGTGAAAATCATATATGTGTTTTTTTAATCACCCCACAACAACTAGTGTCTTGCTAATCTATCAACAAATTTTATCTCTGTACATGTTACAGCCTTAATATAATATTAATAATTTCATAAGTAATTTTTATAAGTCCACTATGGAGGAAATACTGATGTATATGAAAGATTAGCAAGCAATACAGGAATGAGTAAGTGTTAAATGGTATGAGAAAGATACCAAGTGCTATTGAAGTTAGGGAAAATGGTGATCAATGAATTTGGGGTTTAACAGGGCTGGCATCAGAATAGAGGTGACGAGAAGTGTAAATTGCTCTCTACTTGCTAGGCTCCAAAAGTTATGACAGTCATGAATATTGATCCATTAAAAAAATCAAGTATCTCATTTCACTTTTGAAAATTAAATATTAATTAGGGTTCACAAATTTCCTTTTAGTGGATAGATATTAAAGTGTTCATTGCGTCACTAGTGTTGAATTTTAATCAATATTTCAGAAACTGTATGTGAATGATCTGATGAAATGTTAATGAAGCATTACTTTCTTGCAGTCTCCTTTCATACCATAGTTTGTACTGAAGGTCTAGCCCCCATACAAAAATGAGGTAGTAAAATATGCTCTCTTGCAGCTCCCTACCACATGTTTGTGAATTACCTCCTCCAGGGATCCATGAACTTACCTATTATTGTGTAGACCATGTCTGGTATTCTCCCTCAGAATCTCACATATCACACTTCAAATATCTTTTTTTATACACACCTGAGTAAATGAGAACCTGATGGAAAACATTTTTTACCTTTATAACTGCAGGTTTAATTTTTAAAAAAATATATTTTATTGATTCTTACAGAGAGGAAGGGAGAGGGATAGAGAGCAAGAAACATCGATGAGAGAGAAACATCAATCAGCTGCCTCCAGCACACCCCCCACTGGGGATATGGCTGCAACCAAAGTACATGCCCTTGACTGGAATCAAAACCAGGACCCTTCAGTCTGCAGACCGAAGCTCCATCCACTGAGCCAAACTGGTCAGGGCTGCAAGTTTAATTTTTGATTGATAATTTATGTTACTATAAGAAATTACTTTTGTTAACAGCCCCATATTCTACAATCAGGAACTGTCAGTCTTCTCAGTGCAAATACTCTAGGTACCACTAGTGACTTGCAAGTAAACCTAGTGCAAATGATGAAACTTTGAAGTCTTGTAATGTTAAATACGTTTAAAATGTTTGACATATGAAAAGCTGTGTGTATGATGCGTGAATGAACTCTTTTCTTTGGACTGTCAATAATAGGACTTATGGTAGATTTTATTTATTTTTTGTCTCCTGCTATTTTATAATGGGTCAGAGGTTGTTTAGGCCTCATATGCATATTTCTGAAAGGGCAGCACACATTGAAAAAATGTCACTGCATTAATGTGTGCCATTCTTGGCTTCCTTGCCATGCCCACTTGTCACAATTATTGCCAAAGCAATGCCATTGTTTGTTCTGTGGTTCTCTGCCCATGCAATTTAGACCAGCCCATTTCCATGTTCTTAAGGTAATTACGTCCCTCCAAATGTCAGCTAAATGACTTTGACATTCAAGATTCCTAACAGCTTCTGAACGCCATGTTATCTGTGTTATTTGTAATTCATATTCATGCAAATCCCCAGCCCCCATCACATTACACCATCCCATCTGCTGAGAAGCCCGCCCCTCTTTCGCCTTTGGATTGTAGCTGGCTAGAGAGGCAATATACCTTTTGAAAATTCTTTTAAGGTATTTACTATTTTCATAGATCCTTCTATAGGTGGGATGTACTCACCATTGCAAGTGAGAAAACACTGAAATAAATATATCAATGTGAAAACTCTTTTTTTTAAAGCCACTAAGTATTATCTTGTGGAAGCATGCTACTATGGGCAGTAGCAATAACTTGCTCAGATTTTTTATTGGCTATCTTATCTTTGGCTTATTTTTAAAACAAATAAAACATATACTGTATAAAGTTTCAATAAAAGAAAAGTATGTGGAGATGTGTCAAAACAGAGGGATCAGTCACCTCTGCATTTTCATGTGACATAGATACAGTAAGTGTCTTTGACTGGACGATTGTCTCTCTCTCTTTCTCTCTCTGTCTCTTGCTCTCTCTATTTCCATCTCTCTCTCATGCACTATTGCTCAGTGTGAACTGGAGTATTAGTAAAATTATGTGGATAATCTAGGCAAGTTGTGGTCTCATAAGATCTCTCTGCTGAATATTATTAAAAGTCAACTTTGAAAATATATTTTTTTAAAGAGCAGTTATTGTATAGTATGAAAAAGTGACCAAAAAAAAAAAAAAGAAAGAAAAGAAAAGAAAAAAAGCTAACATGTTATAGATGGCTACATCCTTGGGAATAGCTCTTTATCTCATAGCACAATTACAAACCCCTCAACTCTTTTATCAGCCATATGAATTTATGTTTGATTAGTTGACCTCTCAGGTCATTCCAGAGGAAAATAATTTCTCATCATAAAATGAATATATTCCTGATGCTACTCACCTGAGAAATATACTTCATAGAGTTACTCATGTGAACAGCAGTTTAATCACAAATCAATGCTAGTAATTTTGTGTCTGTCCCTGTGAATCACAAGTTAAGGCTTATATTGGAATCATGCCATTTACTTCTGATTAGGAAATACAAGGGCCTCTCCTATTTCTCAGTTCCAGCTACTTTGAATGCTAATTGCCTATGTCTTTTAGGTATAACCTTCCCTTGCCCCAGATCCATGCAAAGAAAACATTGTTTATGCCACATAACCTAAAAGTAATTATAATAGAAACAGAATGTTAGTAAAGGCTTGAGAACATGAGTCTCATACAATTCATTTAAAATGATTGAAATATCCAATGGAATTAGACTTTCATCACTTCTGTTTGGAAATATTTTCTATTATATATTTTAGCTGTTGTTGTTTAACCACATTTATTTTAGAACAAAGTGAAAAATCAAGTTTTAAACCCCAGAGCTCATTGCTTTGCCATAATAAAGGCGATCACCCTGGCTCACCTTTAAATGAAAGCTGTTTGGCCACTAACACAGTAATTCTGTGATACCCTATGAATCATACTTTACAAGGAATCGTATTATTAAAAGGGTATACACACCACAGTGCATTTCAGAGAGAATTTTACTGTAAAAGGAAAGAAGAAGTTTGCTGTAAATCCTGCCTATGAAGCATAAAATTATTGTTTGCAGATATTGCTAGGAAGGGAAGGAAAACAGTATTTTTTAAAACATGCTATTTCCTGGCACTGTAGTAGGTTATATGATTATAAATGCCATTTATTCCTCACAGTCACCTTTTAGGGTTATTGCTGTATGCCTTTTATTACACGCCAGGCAATGAGTTAAACACTGAGGGTAGAACAATAGGTAGGGTCTTGTGCTCTATTCTCATTGTGTGAATAATTAATTGGAATCGTGCATGTAAACTGATATTAGCAATCCAGGGTGAAAGTGCAGTCAGGACAGTCTGTGTAACAGACAATTGTGGTTCAGAAGATGAATTGTTTGCTTCTGTTGTCCTATTGCCTTGGCTTTTTAAAAATTTAAGGATAATTTAAGTATAGTAAAGTGCCTACATTTTAAGAGCACAACTTGATATATTTAAAAAATACTTTTATTGATTTCAGACAGGGGAGAGAGAGAAATATCAATGATGAGAATCATTGATAGGTTGCCTCCTGCATGCCCCTTACTGGGGATTGAGCCTGCAACCTGGGCATGTGCCCTGACAGGGAATCGAACCCCAAGCGACCTCCTGGTTCATAGGCTGATGCTCAACCACTGAGCCATGCTGGTCGGGCAATACATTTTTCATATGTATCCCACCTATGTAACAACTACTTAGAGCCAGATATAGAACATTTCCAGCAGATGTTGAGGGTCTCACGTGCCTCCTTCCAGTTAATATACCTCTCCAGATACAGACTCTTCTACACTTGTTCACTCAGCATGTCTTGAGATTCATCTATATTATTTTATGTCTCAGATGTTGTATTCTTTGTTATTTCTATATAATAAATAATTGTATATACATATCACAACTTGTTATTCAACTTTAAATAGGCATTTATATTGTTTTCAGCTTGGGGCTATTACAAATATACTACTATGAATGAACAGTTTATGTATCATTTGATGCACAAAATTATGCATTTCTCTTGGGTATACACTTCAAAGTGGAATTGCTTGGTCATGAATTATGTGCATATACAGTGTTAGTAGTTATTGCCAAACTATTTCCCTAGGAGTTTGTACAAATTTGGACTCAATGGAGAGGATTTATCATTTGCTATACACCTTCCATGTATTAGATCTTTATTTTCTCAGCTACATATGTGAATATTACTTTAATGGCCTTATATATCTTTCATTACTTTTATTTATTGATATTTTATATTTAATAATGGGATTTTGAATAGCATTTAACATTTTCTGTTTTATGTTTTGTGTGTGTAGTATATAGAAATACAATTTATTTTATATGTGTTGACCTTGAATTCAGTCACTTTACTAAATTCCCTTATTAATTCTAATAGTGTTTTTTTCACAGATCCTTTTCAAATTTTCTATGCAAAAAATAAAGTCAACTTTAGTTCTTCCTTTCAATCTCCTTACTTTTTATTTATCTTTCCAGCCTTACTGCATAAATAAGGCCCCTAACACAATGTTGTCTGGAAGTGGCAATACAAGGCATCTTAGTCTTATTCTTGAATGTAGGAGGAAGTATTCAACATTTCACTAATGATTATACATTTCACTAATTGCTTATATATTTCTTTACTAGATTTCCTAAATCAGATTAAGAGTATTATCTTCACCCTGGTTGCTGTAGTTCAGTTGGTTGGAGCATTATTCCATACACCAGAAGGTTTCGGGTTCAATTCCCAGTCAGGGTACATACTTAGGTTTTGGGTTTGATCCCGGGTTGCATATGTTCCTCTCTCACATCGATGTTTCTCACTTTCTCTCTCTCTCTCTCTCTCTCTCTCTCTCTCTCTCTCTCTCATCAATCCATATTCTCAGGTGGGAATTTAAAAATTTAATTAATTAATTGACTTAAAAACAGAAAGGGCATTCTCTTTTATTACTAATTTATTGAAACTTTTAACAATCACAAATGGAGATGAATCTTTTTGAATCTCTTAAAATTATCAGACAATGTTCACCTTCATTCTGTTAATGTGGTGAATTATATTGATTTATATTGTAATGCTAGACCAACTTTGCATTTATGGGATAAAGTCATTTTGTATTATACTTATTATGTATCGCTGGATTTTTCCTGCTAATATTTTGTTTCAGAATTTTTTTTTCATCTATGTTCATAAGACATGTTTACCTGTTATTTTCTTTTAATATCTTTGTCAGAAGTTTGTGTTAATATACGGGCATTGTAAAATGGGCTTGCAAAGAGTCCCTTCTCTTTCTGTTGTCTGGAGGAGTTTTTGGGATATGTTAATTAATTAACATATATTAATTAAATGTTATTTAAAATTCACTGGTGAAACAAATTAGAGTTTGGATTTTTCTCTTGGGAATATTTTAAGTTATAGATTGAGTTTCTTTAAAAGTTATAGTATTGTTCAGATTTCTATATATTCTTTGTTAGTTTTTTAAGTTGTGTTTTTCACTGTTTCCAGTACACCTAAATTCAAATATTTTCTACTGTCCTTCTGATCATAAGACATACTATGTGTAATTTCAGTTCCTGTAAAATTTGTTTGGGCCTGATTTATGACTCAGAATATGTTTGCTTTCAATAAATTTCCATATACACCTGAAAAGAATTAATATTTTCATGTTTTTCAGTGGAATGTCTGCTAAATATCATTAAGTAAAGTTGGAAAATAATGTTCAAATCTATATTCTTTCTTTTTTTTTACCACTTTCAAACTATGTTAGAAACAATAATTTAAATTTTTCCCCTTCTCACGTATTTTGCTTTTATTGTCTTATATTTTATTTTTATGCCTATTATAAACTTCATTTTTGAATAGCATTTTATTGAATATAACATAAAATTCTAGGTTAACAGTTATTTTCTTCCATCACTTTACATATGTAATTCCATTATCTTTTACTTCTACAGTTTCTATGGAAAAATTAGTTGTTTGTTTATTGTTCTACTTTTGAAGGTACTATGTCCTCCCCCCCCTCCCCACACACACACACACAACCTTTTATTTTCTGTGGCTACTGTTAAGGCTTTTTTTTTTAGGTCTTTGGTTCTCCATTATGATGTGCCTATGTGTGTTTTTTTCTACCTAGGATTTGCTGAGTTTCTTGAATCTCTGGGCCAGCCAATGAGAGAAACCATCTGGATCAAGATATTGTAGTCTCTCAAGACTTGCTTGATAATGTAAATCATGGGTAAGTAGAGAATTTCATAAAATATTGTATTCTTTATGAATTGAATTGTAAGTCATAGCTAACTGTGGTGGGAGATTGTATTTTAATCAAATATGATAGAAATTGTCTCAGAAACCTTTTTTTGTTTTTGTTTTTGTTTTTGTTTTTGTGTTAATTCTTACCCAAGGATATTTTTTTTTTCTGTTGATATTTAGAGAGAGTGGATGGGAGGGGAAGAGGCAGAGAGAGAAACATCAATGTGAGAGAGACACATCAATTGGTCAGATCAATCCATATTCTCAGGTGGAAATTAAAAATTGTAATTAACCCCAACGGGGGCTGAGAATGAGCTTGCAACCAAGGGACGTGCCCTTGACTGGAAATGAATCCATGACTCTTCAGTCTGTGGGCTGATGTTCTAACCACTGAAGAAAATTGGCTAATGCCAATTTTTAATATAGAACAATTTTAATATAGAAACCTCATTTTTAATATAGAATTTAAGAATTAAGGGAAAATACTACTTTATTATTTTTTAAAAACCCTAACATTTCCCATGTCAGTATTTTGGTAAATACTCCAAGTATTATAGAAACAATCTAGATTCCATATGTAATTACAGATACTTTATTTCTAGTTTCAATACCTTTCCCCTAATCTCAACCCCTTTTAGCGGCATCTGTCTTTTATAGTATTTTGTGTTCACAATTATTTTGCCTATCTACATCTGCATATTCTATTATAAACACTCAAAGACATGTCTTATTTATATTTTTAAATGTTTTTATTGATTACAGAGAAAGGAAGGGAGAGGGAGAGAGAGATAGGAACATCAGTGATGAGAGAGAATTATGGATCAGCTGCCTCCTGCATGCCCCCTACAGGGGATCAAGCCCGCAACCCAGGCATGTGCCCTTGACTGGAATTGAACCTGGGACCCTTCAGTCCATAGGCTGATGCTCTAGTCACTGAGCTTATTTATATTTTAAACCCTGCACCTAGAAAATAGTAGACACAGTAAACTTATTTGACACAGTTGTAATGGATTGTCATTTTTTAAAATCAGGCCTAAATTTATACATATTTCAATAATAACCTATAGAAGAGGCTGCATTTTCTATAAATCAAACTTTAATTCTATTATCACCACCACTACTTTTACCGCTAAGACAATCGAGTCTACAGCTTCTTTTCTTCCTTATCAGACTGCAGGTCAATTATTGTGCTCTTACAGCATCAAGCATTGTGTGAAGGTCTTTGTCCCATTGACTCTCATGCCAGTCCTATGAAATAAGAAAAAATAATTATGCCTGCTTCACAGATGAGGAGACCGAAGCTCAGAGAAGTTCAGATTCTTGTCTGAGGTATGTGATTATGAACAGTAGAAGTAAGTGAGTAACAAATTATATGGATATCTGGGACTGAGAAGATTGTGAGCAAAACATTCAAGTATATACCCATAGTCTTGAGCAGCAAACAAATGGCACACTTTTAAAAGTGGGTTGTTTTTGTAGTATTATGTGTGAAGCGATCCTGATTGAGCAAATAGGTAAGTGTGCCCCTAATGTTGGGAGAAAGGGAGTTAAAGATATAAAATGGGAGAAGAGAATGATGAACCAGGTGAGTATGGATAGCAATTGAGGGATTGGAATGGACTCTTGGTTTCTAAATTGTCCACAGGTATATTTAGGTATCTGTATATTTGTATGTGATTATATATTGGTGTATGTTGGTATATTTATGGCTTTAAAACATGCATATGTTTCCTAACTCTGTCCACCAAAAAGGCCTAGAAACACACACCCAGGTATCAATGAGCACACATAGCAGCCAGATCTCAGGTTCTAATCCCACACTCTAGTAATAGGGATCAGGGCTCCTTTAAGAGATGCCGAGCACAGAGCTGAGGCAGAGGAGACAAGCCTGGAACATCTTGTTATGCTGACAAGTAAGAAAGTCATAAAAACAGTGATGAGGCCTATCACACAGACATAGGAGTCAACTTCAAGGGGCTCCCTTCTGCCAAATCAAGAACAAAATGAGCATCCAAGAACTAAGGAGAGTAACGAATTGGGAAAATTAGGAATTCATTTCGCTAATAAATAGAATAAAAATAAATGTGGGGTTAAGGAAAATGGGGAGCTTGTATACAGGAAAATGCCACGTGCTGACCATGAAGTAAGGGGAAAGTGGTGGAGGTGGAAAATCCCCTTTGTGTCCATCACTGTAAAGACTGGGCCTGGCAGGAATCATAGGAAATGCTCAACCTGAGATGGACATTTTGATGAAGAGCAGGGTATTTTTTGGATCTTAAAGAATCACCCTGCAGATCCCCATTAACAGCAACAGGAAAACTACAGGAGGAGACCCGGCAGCACCTCGAGTAGTTAATTAAAATTCACTTTAAAAATAGAAACAGATTGATTTAATGTACCCCAGAAAGTGATATTTAAGAGCACACATCACTTAGGTTATATTCCAGCTGGAAAGGTATAACCTGAATCTAATCACGAAGAAATATCCAACAAAGTGCATGGGTAACATTCTATTTAAAAAGGTAATATTCTATTTAAAAAGGAAGCGGGTAGAGATTGTTCGGCAGAAACTTTCAATGTCATGTGAGGTGAAGAAAGACTAAGCCACTGTTCTGGTTAAGGGAACTGAACACATATGACACCTGATTTTAAGCCTCGCCCTGTACCGCAGAAAAACTGGTATGAAGGAGATTTTTAAGTTCAGTTTACAAACATGGATCAGACCTTAGAGTGGCATCTAGCCCAGCCCAAAGGGAAAAGATGTGCTTGGCTCATCCCGTTTGTAATGAGAATTCAGTAGAAAACAATACTCCCGTGAACATGCAGATGCTTGTCTGACTGCGTCCTTGCTATGACAGAAGGAGAACAAATTGTACAGTCAATGGGGTCAAACGGTAACACGGGGTGACTCAGGAGAGAGTCGATGGGTGCTCTTTATACTGTTCTTGAATTTTCCCTGTATGTTTCAAATTACTTCTGAATTACAACTTGTATTTATTTACTTTTAATAAGAACACATGGGATTTATAGTCCTAAGAACAGATCTAGATCATCTGACTATCCTAGATATGGCCATACACTTTAAAAAATAACAAACAAAAAAGGTAGTGGTAAATGGATAATTTTAAAAAGAGAACATGATATAATTTAAAACCAAAATTATAAGTGATTGAGAGAAAATATTTTCTATGCTCTTAACTTAAAATGTCATATCATGATGCTTTGTCTCCAGTAGTAGTTCGCACTTACTCTTCTTTCTAGCCTGTGAAATTTCAAACTCAGTGGGATTGGCAAAGAAAAATCAATTGATTCAGATAAGTGGCTTAGCATGTTTTTCAATGATTCTTTCTTATCAACTTTGAGTGTGAATTCTTTTTAAGACATATTTAATAATTCTGAGTTTTGAAATCTAAATCTCTTTACATTAAACTAAAAGAGTAAAGTGGATACTTTTTATATTGTGAAATCTGACTATTTTTTAAATTAAATCTTTATTGTTCAGATTACATTTGTTCCTCTTTCCCCCCCCCCCATAACTCCCCTCCTCCCAGTTCCCGCCCCACCCTCCACCCTCACTCCCCACCCACTGTCCTCATCCAAAGGTGCACGATTTTTGTCCAGTCTCTTCCCGCATCTCCCACTCCCCTTTCCCCCCAAGAATAGTCAGTCCATTCCCTTTCTATGTCCCTGATTCATTATAATCACCAGCTCATTCTGTACATCAGATTATTTATTCACTTGATTCTTAGATTCACTTGTTGATAGATGCATGTTTGTTGTTCATAATTTGTATCTTTACCTTTTTCTTCTTTTTCCTCTTCTTAAAGGATACCTTTCAGCATTTTGTATAATACTGGTTTAGTGGTGATGAACTCCTTTAGCTTTTCCTTATCTGTGAAGCTCTTTATCTGACCTTCAATTCTGAATGATAGCTTTGCTGGATAAAGTAATCTTGGTTGTAGGTTCTTGCTATTCATCACCTTGAATATTCCTTGCTATTCCCTCCTGGCCTGCAAAGTTTCTGTTGAGAAATCAGCTGACAGTCGTATGGGTATTCCCTTGTAGGTAATTGAGTCTCTTTCTCTTGCTGCTTTTAAGATTCTCTCTTTGTCTTTTGCTCTTGGCATTTTAATTATGATGTGTCTTGGTGTGGTCCTCTTTGGATTCCTTTTGTTTGGGGTTCTCTGCGCTTCTTGGACCTGTAAGTCCATTTCTTTCACCAGGTGGGGGAAGTTTTCTGTCATTATTTCTTCAAATAGGTTTTCAATATCTTGCTCTCTCTCATCTTCTGGCACTCCTATAATTCTGATATTAGTGCGCTTGAAGCTGTCCCAGAGGCTTCTTACACTATCTTCATATTTTCGGATTCTTTTTTCATTTTGCTTTTCCAGTTGGGTGTTTTTTGCTTCTTCACATTTTAATTCTTTGGCTTGATTCTTGTGCTCCTCTGGTCTGCTATTGGGTATAATATTCTTTATTTCAGTCCGTGTATGCTTAATTTCTAGTTGGTTCTTTATCACAACATCGAGGGTCTCATTAGATTTCTTGAGGCTCTCATCAAGTTTATCAGCAGTTTCTAGGAAATTATTGAAAGCCCTCAAAAGTGCGTTTTTTAGCTCTATATCCTCCATTTCTGTCATGTTTTTTTGTCTCCACATTTTTTATGCTTTCTTGGTGCACTCCCTTGTGGTCTTTGTGCGCAGTCTTGTTGTAGTTAAGCCTTAATTGTTGTCAGCAATACTAGGGGTGAATTGACCTCGAGACTAACTGGCTATGAGAGTCAGCTGTGTCTGCAGTGAGAGAGCTTCTGTGCTGAATCTCTAGGGTGGTGCTAATCTAGCCTTTGCCTGAGGCTATCCGGCAAATGCCTCTGTGCAGGGCTTGGGCGGGGTGGGTCCCAGGGGATCTACAGGGCGGGTGGGGCAAGCAGTTATGGCTGCTCTCAGTTCCGTCCCCAGCGGCTCTGCAACCGCTGCAAAGCTCGGAGAGAAAGCTGCCTTCCCGCTTCTCCCGTTTGAGTCTGGGTCCCTAGAGACTCGCCCAGATCTGGAGCTCAGAGTCTGAAACTCCCTCTCGATTGAAAACAACAACCGCGCCCTCCACCGCCAGTCCACTCCACATGCACTCCGCACCTTAGTATTTCACCTCCGCACTGCACCTCCTCTGAGTCTCGGTATGGATTTCTCTTTCCTTCTAGTTGTAGAATCTCTCCTCAGCCAGCCTTCCTGTGGTTCTGGGTGATGTCCGTTCCATCTTTTAGTTGTATTTTTGAAGTGGTTGTTCGAGGCAGCAAACTCTGGCGTTAACCTATGCCGCCATCTTGGTTCTCTCCAAAATCTGACTATTTTTAAGGAATTGCTAGGGATAATGATAAAACTCAAATCAATTCTAACAATTCACAAATAGGAAAATTTAGTTTTATGAGAGAAAAATTCGTGACTAACAAAACTAGAAACTAGATATATGTTATCATGATAAACAAACTCAATTTAATTTATATATTTTCTTCCTTTAATATGTTTTTATTGATATTTTTAGTTAGAGAGAGGGAGGGAGAGGGATAGAGAGAAAGAAACATCAATGAGAGAAAAACATAGATTGGCTGTCTTCTGTACATTCCCTACTGGGGATTGAGCCTGCAACCTGGGCATGTACCCTGACCTGTAATTGAACCAGTAACTTCTTGGTTTATGGTCAACCACTGAGCCACATCAGCTTGGCTGATTTATATATATTTTTTCTTTTGCAATATTTGTGCTTGATGGATGTCGGAAAGCTTGTTAGGGTTTTTTGTTTGTTTGTTTGTTTTGTTTTGTTTTTCCCTGAGAGCTCATATTTCTCTGTGGTTTCAGTTGCATAGTATTTCCTCCCAAAGGACTAAAGCCTAGGCCCTAGCATTGCCGGAAATCTGGAGATATTAGAGTGGGAAATAGTTGAGTTTCAGAGTGCAGTGTCTCTGAAGGTGTGATCTAAGATTACCTTTCTCCATGTGCTTCCTCTTCAAAGACTCTGGTCTCAGATAATGCCCATTTTTCAAAAGTTCACTGAGAACCCGGGTTAGTGTGTTGGAGTAGAGCTGGTGGAGGGACATCAGAAATACCTTGACCTCTTATTTACTCACCACCCAACAGGAATTAGTATCCCCTGACCCACCACCAAACATGTCTACAGCAGCTGTTTTCAGCCTTTTCTATAGCAAGGGGCACGTGATGATCCTCTCAGGGAAAATGTGTGTAAAAGAAAAAAGTGCAACCAAAAATATCTCCTCCAGGGGAAGTTTCCCGGTACTAGCTTCCCCTCTTCCGCTCTAGCATGGGACCCACATACATTTTGTCTCCCTGGAAGGTTCTTACAGGTTTTCTCAAGCTTTTTCAATTTGCAAACGTTCATCACATTTTGAAGACATCACTGGAATGGGGTTGGGGGATTAAAGAGGAATCCAGCTCCTGTTAGTCACCATGTATTCCCAGTAGCATTTCCGTATTTACACTTTCCATTCTTGTTCTAGTGAACAGGATGGCTCTGATCAAATATAAGGAAACAATAGACCCATGTAACTTCTTAAGCAGTCGTGGTCCCTGAGGGGCTGGGAGCAACATTCAGTGAGATAAAACACTGTTATCATCAAGGGGTGTTACAAATAGGGTAGGGAGTGTTTATTTCAATCTTTCATATTCATAGAGTGGCATTGATGTCTATTAGTTTTCTTATATAGAAACACTAGCTATCTTTTAGATTCACTTCATAGCATTTTTAAAATTTAATTCTCCCAACAGTTCTATGAGGAATTGATTATTATTGGGACTGTTTTACATGCCAACAGATTGAGGCTTAGAGTTTTGTTTTGTTCACACTTAAGTGGAGGAATCAAAACCCAGGGCTCTTTGATGCTGTATTACTGGTGTAGCATATCTCATCACAGGTATGGCTGTCTTAATTATCCAGGTATCACTGGAGTGAACCTTAGTGGTCATTTAAATCCCTCAATTTCCAAAGGAAGAGACTGAAACCCAGGGAAGTTGAGTGGATTGAGCATGTTAACAAGCCAGTTTATGCCTTTTTAGAAATAAAATGGTAATTTCTGGTCTCTCAGTAAAATGCTGCTATGCTCTATTCTGTTCCTGGATTTTGATACTCCTCCTAGAAGCTATTATAGAGTATGCTTCAAGAAGTGTAATTCTTTTTATTATTAAAAGAATTTATTAATAACCATAGGTTTTATTACAGTACATGGCATTGGGCTAAGTATTGTCTTTTGCAAATAAAGTATGCAATTATAACTTTATTTAAATTTATCTAAAATTCAGTATGATGAATTAATCTTGTCTAATTTATTGAAAATGGAAAATCATAGTTTAGTATTTTAAAGAAAAAAGAAATAATAAAACAAAATTTCTTCATTCCTTAAGGCACTTTACACTAGTAAATTAATCAGGAAATGAATTTGAAATGGCATGAATTCCAATTATTTTAGAAATTATATCATGAAGTTCAAGATATTTTAATAGTCATTTCCATTTAAATTAAATATACATTTATTCTTTTCTATTATTACTATAGTACCAAGACTACTACACTCCTTGTGGGAACATAAAGGCACATCCTACTGACCAAATTCTATGACACAAAAGTCTCAAGTATTATCAGGAGTTTCAAGTATTTTTTAAAGAACAGTTCTACTCATTGAATATCTTGTTAATAGACATTATTATTTATATAAAAATGGGAAAGAAATAGTGGCCTGTAAAGGAAGTTTTTGTTCTTAATAATTTAATGATTTTCTTTTACACTATATATAATGATTTTGAAATTGAAGACAGAGAACTGAGCTTAAGTTTGAGTTCTGTTATTGACTATCTTCTTGTCTTGTTTGTCTCTTTATATCCTCTTTCTATCTTTCTCCACCATGACTGCACTAAAGGGCTCTCTTACTCTTTGGCTGCCAGTTGAGTGCAACCAATGCAAAGTGGTCAGAGTTTTAATTTCCCCTGCTCCCTTCCTACTGATCACAGTGGGTAAGGGTCTTGTCTTTACTGAATATCAGATGGCCCCTCCACACTCTTTACTCTTTTGATCCTGGTAATACTCTGTCTGTGTGGTCCTTCAAGCCTAGAGGTAGTAAGCACTTCTTACTTAGACCTGCTCTTGTTGATTTCTCTACACCCTGAATTCACCTTTATAAATAACACCTTTATCCAACTCTCTTTGGTTACCTAGTTCGAGTGTTTCATCTGTTTTCTGCCAGAACTAAGACCGTGGCACTGAATTACCTTGAAAAATCCTATTTTATCTTTGAATTTCAAAATTTTCTTTTACAGTGCACATACTAATGCCCACCACTGAGCATTGTTGAGATGGCTCGTCTCTGCTCTCAAGATAGAATTTAAACTTGACAACATCAATTCAAGGTCTGTGCTTACTTCTTCAGTTTTGTCTATTGCCAACTTCCCTCTCAATATCTCTGTTCTAGCCATATTGAAATACGTTCAGCATTCCCATCTGCTCAGTGCTCTACACTTGATGCATTATAAACAATTTACATCATCTGGAACCTCCTCTTACTCTCACCCTCTTTTCTAATCCCTTTAATAAAGTCTTCTGAGCATCACTTAAACTAGAAAGTCTATCCTTACTAGTCTCATTCCCAAACTAAACTAAACTGAATTTTTAAAAAATTTCCCCTGTTGTCCTTTATTACACATTTTATGTTACTTAATGTCTTGCCTACTTAAAAAATATAGATTTTTTTATTTTAGAGAGGAAGGAAGAGGGGGAGAGAGATAGAAACATCAGTGACAAGAAAGAATCATTGATATCATTGATTAGCTGCCTCCTGTATGCCCCACACGGGGGATGGAGCCAGCAACCCTGGCATGTGCCCTGGAATCAAACCATGATCTCCTAGTTCATAGGTCAATGCTCAACCACCGAGTCACACTGGCCGGGCCTACCTGCTTGAATAGAATAAAACTTCCCAGGGTCGGGGACAAAGTGTTGCTCACTGGAATTCCACTATCTACACAATCCTGGTCTCACAACAGACAGTAAATAAAAAAATTATTGTATGATTTTGTATACATATATGTGTGTATATGTATATATTTTTATGTATGAAAACATAGATTTTATTTGAAAGTTTTTAGACTATTAATCTATTAATTTGTCACTATAAGACAAATAAATATATAATCAAAACAACAAAAACAAGCAAACATGCCTTATTAACTATTCTTTGTGACTTAAATTTTATATATTATTCCAAAAATATATCTTTGAGGGCCTAGATATAAGGAAACATTCCCATTCATAGTGTTCTTGGGACTTGGGCCAATTAGCTCCTCGCCAATCACCCGAGGCTACTTTAGGTTATATCAGGCCCAGTCTGGGAATCCCTCAACAAGAGAGGTGTACTGTGGCATCAGGAAATAAAACTTGGTCAGACTATATCTCTTTAGATAGTGCTTTTCTGAGACCCAAGTTCATCATCTATTAACTCTTCTGAATTTTTATAAGATTTGAAACCAAGTTTTCTGGACAATCATCTCATTTCTTCAATTCCTATTCGCTGTGGGATTTGATATGTGGAGCATACTGTGTGAAATAATTTTCAAGAGGCCTGGAGATGTAGTCTGGCAATAGTTTCATAGCTGTTTGTGTGTTCCTGTTTATGCTTGCATGAAAAAGATTGAATAAGCAGTGATTTATCGTGCAATCTTGATTCACATTCTGGGTGATGGAGAACCAGTCTGCTGTGCATATGGAATTCATTCAACCGAGATTTTCATTTTTTCTATCAATATAAAAAAAATCTGGGAAGTTCCATTTGCCCTGTTTTGAAATACGTAATTATTTTTTAGAGTCTGTTGTGTCTATTTTGTAGATTGTGTTTTAAAGTTCCTCATCATTTTAGTGGTGCAATGAAAACAGTTTTTAAAGCATGGCCATTGCCTTTTGATATGCCTTCCACATCATTTTATATCTTGATTTGAACTCATTTTCATTTTTTCCTAGGGACAGCAGGAAATCGCATTAAGTGCGCAATCATGCTTGTATTGTGATAGGAAGTCATTGAAGAATCTTTTACTAGGTGCGTCCAAATAAAGATAAGGTTTCTTGGAGCTGACAAGCATCAAATAACCAAGCATGGCTGTCAGCTGAATTATACATCTTTATCTTCTTGTTATTGTACTGTTGAATCTCATATTTGCCCTGATGGGTTTTTCAGTTAGATGTGACCTTTTCACCATTGATGATGGAAAAAGGCACACAGCAAAATTACTAAACAGGGCTAGAATTTCAGAACCATGCATTAACATTTTAACTTATTTTATTTATTTAAAAGAGCTTTTTTGTAACCTAGCTAATGAGAATAGAGAGTTTTGCTATTCTTCAAAAACAAAGACATACTATATTCAAACTTTCCTTTTAAACTAACCATTTTTAGACAATCAAAGCCCAAAGTGAGAGGAAATCCCCTCCCAGCTGTTCCCCATTCCTCCCCCCACAATAGTGTTGCCACCAGAGAAAATAGCACAGGTTCATCATTTAAATGCAAGACTAGGCTGTTTATAAAACTCCGCTCAGTCTGAGCTGGAACCTCTGCCCCCCAGTTCCTTAACAGATTATAACTTCAGGCTGTTTTTCCAATTGCACCTAGGATGCCTCTAAATTGGAGGATAGGGGGTGCAAGATTATGGCACTATTTCCACGAGTAAAGGAGAACCCCCCCCCCCCCCACTTTATTTAGGCTTCTAAATGGCTACCTGCATAAGAACTGACACCATGCATTTAAAATAAGTCACAGTGTTTGTCAGAAAGATTTAGGATCTGTAAAGGGAGTCTGTTTGTCCTGGGGATTAAATCATTGATCTCTAAAGATATAGAACTTATCCCAAGGGGTATCATGCATAAACAGCTTATTAGTTGAATTTTTAAACTTTTAGAATATAGACCATAAAGATTTGTTGTTTATGGGGGTCTGATTTTCTCATCAGGGGGTAAAATGTTCTATTGGGGCATTTCAGGAAATATTAGATTTTAAAATTGCATATGTTTGATTAAATGAAAGTAATTCAGCATTACTTTGTGGATTGGCATCGCTTCTTTCATTGGCCAGTATGTCCTGTGGTCATATGACACAGTTAAGTTCACCCAACTCAAAAAATATAAAATATATCAAGAAAGAGGTCTACCTACTAGCCATATTCCAGCAACTTTCTTTGAGTAGTTTGTGGCTGAAATTGAAAAATGAATGTCTTAGAACAACCAATGATCACTTTTTTCTATTTGGGTTTGCATAACTTTTCTAGCTTATGAGGGTTATCAAACCTTGAATCAAAATAAACTCTTCTTAGACTCAGATCCTAAATGTGAAAATTGAAGAAGAGTTAGCTGAAGAAAATGTGTAGTGTGATAAATGGTATTTGGAAAATAAAACAAAAAATGTAAGGACTAAAACTACCTTTATTTGAATTATCTTAAGTAAGTTTATCATGTGTGTGTTCAAATAAATTTTAAATGTCTAAATTAATTAGAATTATAAACACACACATTTTTTGTTTCTCCTAATGAAACAAATATATCCCTAAAGAGACTGATTTAGAATACCATATAGAATTGTCAGCCTTTTTATTTTCACATATTTATACAAACTCAAATAATGAAAAGGACTTTTCTTGAAAATTGAGGAAATATATTATTTTAATTGTAGGAGAAGGAATGGTAGTAGAATTTTTAATAGTCTTTCAACATTTCTTACCAAGAATTATTTGGAGAATATTTATTTTCATAAACATATCCTCTCACATTGGATAATGAAATTACCATATTTCTGAAGCAATATTCTTGCCCCTATATAAGCCTTTAAAAGTATAATGACCAACAGTGTTTATAATGAGTATCATTAAAGGTATATAGCACGTAGTATGCACTAAGTCAACAGACTATGTAAGAGTTAAAAGTTTCATGAAGTATGTAATCTTGGCTGGTTTAATCTTTATTAGATGAGAGAGAGAGAGAGAGAGAGAGAGAGAGAGAGAGAGAGAAAGGGGAAGGGGAAGGGGAAGAGGAAGGGGAAGGGGAGGGGGAAAAGGGGAGGTGGGATAGGAAGATGTGACCAAGAAGTGCTCTAGAACCTATAGAAAATGAGAGGGGAGTAGGAGTGTGAAGTCCCTTCAAAGGAGAACTAAGCACACACTGCTATTGTGTGAGATGATCTGAGGAAGCAATGAACTTTCATGTGTCTTTCTGCTTGTACTGTATGGTTCACAGAGTGGTCTGCTATTAATTGGAATTTATGGTGTCTTCAATATGTGCATGTATTGAACCATGTTGTTCTAGCACTAAAAATCTCTGTGAAATTCAGCTTTTGAGTGGTTTGAGCTAATAAATGATTATGGTGAGGAGACAGATCATCCAAAAATCCTAGGTTGAATTTGAACCTATAAGAATTTATATATATGTATACATCTATATATACATACACACACATACACACATATGGAATCTTTATATACACATACGTGTGTGTGTGTGTGTGTGTATATATATATATATATATATACGCATATATATGCTAAAAACATTTTAGAAGCCCCTGTAAAAGGTCCCCATTTGTAATAACAAGAAAAGGTACATTAAATACCTAAAGTCCTTATCACAATGTAGCCAGTTGTGTGTCCCTATAACCATCTCAATTTAAGAACAAACCTCTTTTATTGTCATGTCTACTTGGGATAACTATGTGGCACTAGCAACAATCAGGGATCTAGAATCCATGTGAGAAAATGATTTTTTATTACAGTCACCGTTTCCTTCATCAAAGATATTACAGACTTTCAAAGCTCCCTGACTCCCGGGAGCACTTTGCTTCCGGCCTGACGGAGCAGTGCCCGGAGAGAGATGAAGCTATTCCCTGTTTCCTGTTTTGACTGTTGTGCCTGAAGAAATGGGGCTCCGTGTCAGGTCACCCAGACTGGGAAGGAAACAGCCTCAGAGCACACGTCCCCACTCAGGGGCACCCTGTAACCTAGGAGAGAAGACCAGGCCAACCACTATTGGGTAGGGACCAAAAAAGTTATATTAAAAAATGCAATCTTTTGTTCTAGATTTTACTAAACTGTTTCCAAATCAAAGCAGGCATGAATCCAGTTATGCTTGCCTTGAAAATGGGCAGCTGTTCAACGTGGAGAGGGCTGAGGTGAGACGCCTCGCACGTGGTTTGGAGGCCGCGGGGCCCTGCATTTCCAGGCCTCATTAATCTTCGCTCATGTTCTCTCATTCCAGCAGGCTCTGCAGGTCTGTTTCATTGCTCAGCACCACCAAAGAGGTTGCCAGTTTCTTTTCTCAGAACTATTTTATTCATTCTAAATATCTAACCCCGATGCCCTTCACTTGAAGGAGAACATTATCTGAAATACATGCAAGTAGGAAATAAAACACAGTAAAACTCTTCATTTATTCTGTTGGCTATTGCAAAGAGAAAATGGCCTTCCGAGAAATATAAGAAAGTGGTCATTCATGGAACTGCGTGAGTGTTCGCAGCTGACCCCTTTACTCAGGCTCTAGGCTTTGCCCCCGACTGACCTCGAGAATTGGTTTCAGCCGAAACCTGTTTGGCTTAGTGGATAGAGCGTCAGCCTGCGGACTGAAGGGTCCCGGGTTCGATTCCGGTCAAGGGCATGTACCTGGGTTTCGGGCACATCCCCGGTGGGAGATGTGCAGGAGGCAGCTGATCGATGTTTCTCTCTCATCGATGTTTCTGACTCTCTATCTCTCTCCCTTCCTCTCTGTAAAAAATCAATAAAATATATTTAAAAAAAAAGAATTGGTTTCAAAGAAAAACATCTAGCATTTGTCATGAATTATAAATATAATCAATCAGACCTCATTTTCTCTTTGATAGAAAAAATAATAAATGCATTTAAAACCTTGCAACAGTATGAATTTTCATATTTGAATACTTAGCAAGTAGAGATATATTTTGGTTTATATTGCTAAGTAGTTTCCAAGTTTAAAGCTTCCTTCTTCAGTAAGGAATTCATTTAACTACCCTTAAAGCAGGATACTTAGAAAGTACCAAGTTATGCATTATTCAGGTGAAGTGAGAGAACACTGAAAAAACTATAATTAGAACCTCTGTCCCACATAAACTTTCTGTTTCCTGAGCCTTATATGCATGCCCTGTCTCAAGTACTAGAGCTTGTCTCATTTTAGTAGTAACTTCCTTGGTTCCTAGGGTTCCACCAATGCAAACTGTTTCTATTAATAGAGTTTTAATATTTCACACACACACACACACACACACACACACACACAGAGACACGATGTGGCATTTTGCCTTTGTTGTGTTTAACAGACTTCTCTAATATTGATGGAGGTTGTTCTAATTATGCTGTGCTACCTCAGCAGAATACCAAGTTCAGAGAAATATCGCCCGAATACCAGAAGGTGGCAGCTTCAGACCACTATGTATTAACAAATCAGCTTTGCCTTGTAGAGAGACTCTTAATACATGTTCTTCTTAAGACATTCATGCAAGGAGCCATCCAAAAGATGGCTTTAAATGATTTATTTTCTAATACAATCTTGATGAAAAATGACCTTTCAGAACAGAAGTAATAAGTTTGGTCCCATTTGATTTAAATAGAAATACAAGGACCACTATTCAAAAGGCTGGAGATTTTAGAAACTAGCAGATTTATGGGATCCAACTTTTATGAACAGTAAAAAAATACATCTAAATGTAAAAATTTCATAGCGGTGCCCTTAGAATCTATAAAGATGCTACAGCCGCTAGTTTAGAGCTTTGAACTTGGATCTGAACTTAGATCTGAGCATGGAAAGTATAAATATAGGACATAATTTGGTCATGTCAGGTGACTGAAATTATTTTAAAATAACAGTTCCTATTCACTGGGAATTTTAACTTACTTCCAAGTACCTTTGGTAATGAAAGAGAGAGGAAGAGAGAATGAGAGTAATTAATGTAGGAATCAAAGCTTTAGAATTATTCAGAACAATAGGCTAAGAAATACCTTTTTAAAGTAATAACTGTGGCTAACTAGATTTTATATGTAGAATTTACATTTTTTGTCCTCTTTAGATCCTTTAAGAATATTTTAAAACAAAATTTTTAATAATGTCAGGAAATAAAAAAATGAAGACAAGTAAACATGTATGCCTACTTTCATAATTAAATTACTGTACCATTGTACCATTGGAGAGACTTTTGCAGTTTTTAAAAAGTTAGGCTTTATGGTTTGTTTTTTATAGGCAAGTATGTCTGTGCATCTAGAATAATAAAAGGGTAATATGCTAATTAGACCAGATGTCTTCCAGACATCATTCTGGATGTCATTCCTGACAACCTAGTCTGGAATCGGATATAGGCTTGAAATGTCAAAGAACAAAAATCTAGGGAAAGTATCACACTGAGACCTATGTCATAGGACTTGTCCTTTGGTGTGTGTGTGGGGGGGGGGGGGGGAGGGGAGACTTTTTTGTAGTCTTCAAGTGTGTTCCAACATGTCCAAAGTGAACCCAATTTTTCTTGAAGATTTCTTGAATGATTAAAGATAATGACTAAGGATTTACTAAAGTCTGAGGCCAGAGAGCGAAATGTTATGATGGTGTTTACATAGTAAAGAAAACGTATTAATTATAAACAGAGAGTGTTGGATCTGAAATTATCCATCGGTTCTGTGTATTATCATAACCAAACATAATGCCTCTTACCCTGGTTTGAATCAAAATGATTTTTTCCTTTAAAAGGTTTGTTGACATATACTCAAATGACATAGCAAATTGCCATAATGTCTATTTTCCCCAAACTGTTACAAATAATACCTCCATTGTCCAAAGGCATGGCCTTATATTAGAGTCTATAATTCTAATAATTTCTATGAGAGCAAACATTAACCCCCCTGAATCTTGCATATCCTAATGTAAAACTCAGATAGCTTTCCAAGGAACACATTATTATTTTTAATAAATACCCATAATAGTAATTCAAAATGACACAGTGTTGGAGGCACTCACAGTTCAAATTTTACCGCATCACTTTGACAGGCATTTAACTCAGCTCTTTGTAGGGATTAAGATCATCTCCTGTCTTACTCTTGAAAATAATGGTGTAATCTCTTGACAATTTTCCTGATAGGTTAGCAACTGCTTTTCAATCACAAAGTAATTTACTTCTTCTTTTTTTTTCTATTTGGCGAAAGCTTTCTATAAACATATGCTTAAATTCAGCCCTGGGTTGAATGCAAGTATATTACAATAGCCCTACAGTAAAAGTATGTTTCTTTATGTGCCCAGTGGTATAGAGAAGAGAAATGAATGCAATGCTGTTAATGCCTGTTATTTTCCTAGGCTGGGAAAATGCTTCCTAGCATGCTGAAAATAAACTGCAGGCATCTTCCTTTTGTCAGAGTGACTACCTACCCTAAGGATGATAAATCTAAATTAAGTTGATTGTGTATTCTAAAATTAAGATAGAAATGACAAATGGCTTGTCTTTCACACCTTCTTAATCAGCTTCTTCCTTTCCTTAGGCAGGCAGTACTTAAGAAATTTCCAGTTGTATTAAATAAGAATAGGTGTTATTATTATCATGGTCCTCATTTATTTAGTACTGAACAGGTCTTGGACACTATGATTAACCACTATTTTATTCAACAATATTTATTGAGTATTTGTTGTTCACTAGATTTGGAGATAGACTTGAGATAGACACTGAACATGTAATAGTGAATAAGTCAGACATGCTCTTCTGACACTGACAAGAATATAAGCTGGTGATGAATCTAGAAACAGAAACAGGTGCATCTGTAGTGCTAGGGAGAAAAAGATGTGCTGGTTACAATGGACACTACACCCCAGAAAACACCAAAATGGGTCTCTGGAGGGGATATTTGGGAACAATTGAGAGGACATCTATAATAATAAAAGCCTAATATGCTAATTAGACCGAACGGCCGAACTACCTTCCGGATGACATTCCAAACAACCTTCTGGATGAAGCCGAGGCTGCAAGGGCCAAGCCCTTTGCACGAATTTCATGCATTGGGCCTCTAGTTGTAAATATTAAGTAAACATTTACAAACAACTTACTACATGTAAGGCACCATGAAAAGACATTGCTATGACAAATTTCTGCTATTTTGCTGCCTATGGCTTCTTCTAAGATTTTTAAGGTTTCCTGTCTTACATTTAAGTCATTTATCAATTTTGAGTTTATTTTTGTATTAGGTGTAAGTTGGTGGTCTAGTATCATTTTTTTTTTGTATGTATTTGTCCAATTTTTCCAACACCATTTATTGAAGAGACTGTCTTGACTCCATTGTATATTCTTCCCTCCTTTGTATAATATTAATTGAGCATAATGGCTTGGGTCTATTTCTGGGTTCCCTGTTCTGTTCCATTCGTTTATATGTCTGTTCTTGTGCCAGTACCAGGAATTTTTGAGAACAGTGGCTTTGCAATATAACTCGATATCTGGTATTTTGATCCCTCCATCTTTGTTCTTATTTATCAGGATTGCTGTGGAAACTAGGGGTCTTTTGTTGTTCCATATGAACTTTTGGAGAGTTTGTTCTAGGTCTGAAATATGCCATTAGTATTTTAATGGGGATTACATTAAATTTATAGATTGCTTTGGGTAGTATGGACATTTTAATGATGTTGATTCTACCAATCCATGAACACGGTATATTCTTCCATTTGTTTAAGTCTTCCTCTATCTCTTTTTTCAACATCCTGTAGTTTTCTGAGTACAGGTCTTTTACCTCCTCAGTTAAATTTATTCCTAGGTATCTTAATTTTTTATTGCTATGCTAAATGGGATTTTTTTTAGTTTCTCTTTTTGTGAATTCATTGTTGGTGTATAAAAAAGCCATAGACTTCTGGATGTTAATTTTGTATCCTGCTACATTGCCAAATTCATTTATTAAATCTAGCAGTTTTTTGATGGAGTCTTTAGGGTTTTCTATGTACAGTATCATCACCTGCGCATGATGATAGTTTTACTTCTTTTCCAATTTGGATGCCTTTTTTTTTCTTATTCTTGTCTGATAGCTATGGCTAGCACTTCCAGTACTATGTGGAACAGGAGTGGTGAGAGTGGGCATCCCTGTCTTCCTGTCTTTAGGGGAAATGGTTTCAGTTTTTTTTCCATTGAGTATGATGTTGGCTGTGGGTTTGTCATATACATCCTTTATTATGTAGATGTATGTTCACTCTATTCCCACATTCCTGAGAGTTTTTATTATAAATGGGTGCTGGATTTTATCAAACGCTATTTTCTGTATCAATTGATATGATCATGTGCTTTTTTTATTCTTCATTTTGTTTATGTGGAGTATCTCATTTATTGATTTGTGGATATTGTACCAGTCTTGCATCCTGAGAAGACACAAAAAGGCTCCTATTGTGAGATTCCATTTATAGGAAACAGCCAGAATAGATAAAAAAGAGAGAGAGATACAGATAGCATATCAGGGGTTTCCAGGGCCAGAAGGAGAGGGGAGTGAGTACTTTTGGGGCAGAGTTTCCTTCTGGGGTGATGGGATATTCTGTAACTAGATAGTGGTGGTCATTACACAGCATCGTGGATGTACTCTATGCTCAGGAATGACACAATTTAAAATACAAGTCATAGCTTTTATTATTTAAAATTAATTACACTATGGGAAATGAAGGCTAAGAATAAGAAAAAATTGATAAATTAAAAAAAACCCTGAATAATAGAAATAAAATTTTTTAAAAAAATTAAAAATTGAATCATGCCTGGGAGAAAACAAAAATGCAGCAGTTAAAGGAAATAAAAGTAGCAGGTCAATGTGTGAAGGTAAAACAAATTCTTTCGATGGGGGAGGGTGATCACATTCAACAAATGGGCCTTGAGTTGGCCCTGATGCCCTTTTTAGAGGCAGCTCCTCCTCTGAGGCAGGAACGAGGACAGAGTGGAGGCAGGGCTCTGCAGCCAGGGTTGGAGGGTCCTCAGCTCGGTGAGGAGAGCTGCACAGGCCGGCCCTGGCTCTTCAGCAGGGGCTGCTGGAGGTGGCGGGACCATTGGAGGTGGACAGGCCTCTACATCTGCCTCTGCATTGGGCTCCTCTGGATGGACAAGTTGTTGAAACAGGAGCCTGCTCTGCCCCCTGGGCTGGTGCTGTAGTTGTGAGAGGAGCAAAGATGACCCACATGCCTGTATTTCCATGTGCCTCCCAAACACAGAACATGCCGCAGCCCAGGACCTACCACAGGAAATCCTCCCGGGCAGGCTGTCCAGCAGGTGGGTGGTCTGAGGCTGGTCTTTGCTTCTGGAGCCTCTTGGGTGCTACTTGTGTATCTGGGCCTGAGTTCTCCCCATACACTTGCATGCACCTCTACCCCCCATCCCACCCCTCCTCCCCCACCTTCTGACCCTTGGGCTCTGCCTCCTTGGGCTCCAGCTCATCAGACCAGGTTTGTTTAACATGGGCACCGTGCTCCAGGTTGGAGTCAACATGTGTGAGCTGCCAGCAGAGAATGAGTGGCTTTGATGTTGGAGATTATTGGGCCTGGGTAGGTTCAGTGAAGGAATCCTTCCTCACCCATCCATGGGCCCTATTTCCCTAGACACCCAGGTGGCCACACTCACTTCAGGCCTGCTCGGGCACTCAGTGGTGTGGCTCACCCACCCCTCACTGGTGGACATGGGGCTGGGGTCTTTGTTGACTAGTTGCTGCTCCTCCATGTCCTGGGATGATCTCTGCAATGACAGTGACGGGCAGCTGGTTGGGAGGCCTCAAGCCCTTCCCAGCTGTAGTCGCTGCTACTTCTGCCCACTGGTCACTATATGGACTCCCTACCCCGAGTGTGTCCTCAGACAAGAGCAGTGACTTCACTTCCTGACAGGAGCAGTGATCTCACTTCCTGATGATGGAGCCCAACAGAACCTGGAAGCCTGGTAACCAGGCAGTCACATTCTATAACTGCCCTTCCCGACTCACTGGGATTGAGACATTGGAGAGGACAGCATGTTTTCATGTTGTCTCCCAGTGTGCCGAGGCCGAGGCCTCAAGAGAGGCAATGATGAGAATGTTTTTCCACGTGCCCGCCGCAGGGAGCGGACTCAACCCAGACGACGCCTGTGGGACCTAAAGGTAACTCAAGGCGGGACCCAAAGGTAACAGGGAGGTTTTGTTGGAGCCAGGCCACCACTCTGATCCTGCTGAGCAGCCTTATATCCCTCACTTTGTGTGTGTGTGTGTGTGTGTGTGTGTGTGTATGTGTAATGGGGGGTTCATGTGAGGGTTGTCTGCCTGGAGCAGGAACGGGGCTGGGCCTGATCCACAGCAGAAGGCGCAGTGGGCAGAAGCAGCAGTCAGTGGGGCCAGGTTAGAGGATTCCCCACTGGCTGATGGTCACTGTCATTGCAGAGCTCAACTTATGTCAAGATGAAGCAGCAGGTGGTCAAGGAAGAAACCTGCGCCATGGGCAGCAGTGAGGGCCAGAATAGGCCTGAAGTGTGTTTGGCCACTTGGGGGTCTGGGGAGCCAGGGCCTGTGGATGGACAACAAGGGACTCCTCCACCGAAGCCGCCCAGGTTCCCTAGGCCTCCAACCCCAAAGCAGCCCACATTCAATCGGCAGCTCAAAGTTTTCACCCGTGACCTGGAGTATGGGGCCCATGACAAACAGACTGGCCTAGAGCACCTAGAACCTAAAACGGCAGAGCCCAAGGGTGAGAAGGTGGGGGAAGTGAGGGTGGGATTGGGGGTGGAGGTGCATGGGAGCTTATGGGGAGGGATTGTTGTCAGACACAAAGGGAGCACCCCCAGACCTGGCCAGGAGCAAGAACCAGCCTCAGACCACCCATCTGCTGGACCACGGGCGGGAGGATGTGCTGTGGTGGGTCCTGGGCTGTGCCTAGTGTTCTGTCTTTGGGCGACAGATGGAAATACAGGCACATGGGTGATCTTTTCTCCTCCTTTAACTCCAGCACCAGCCCAGGAGGCAGAGGCAGCTCCTCCTATAAAACCTGAAGTTCATCCTGTGGAGCTTGAAGCAGAGCTGGAGGCCTCTCCACCTCCAGCAGCCTCTCCAGCTGTGGAGCCAGGGCCGGCCCCAGATGACACTGAGGTCCCACCACCGCTTAATGAAGAACCCTCCTCGGAGCCCATGCTGGCTCTTGCCTCAGGGGAGGAGCTGCCTGTGGAGGGCCCAGCTCAAGGGCTTCTTGTTAAATGCGCTAGCCCTGTCCCAAGGGACAATCTCATTTTACCCCTGAGCCTCGATCTTTTCCTTTTCTTTTCCTTTTTTAATTTCTTTTTATGTTCTCCATGGTGTGGTTCAATTTTCCATCTTTTGATGTCTATTGTTTGGGGGTGTTTTGCTTTTATCATTTTACTTTTTCTCTTCTTAGCCTTCATTTTCCCATTGTATAATTAAGTTTAAATAATAAAAGTCATCATTGGGTTTTATGGTGTCATTCCTGAGCATGAAGTACATCATGATGCTGTGCAGGCATCACCATTGTCTAGTTGCAGGATGTGCCATCAGGCCACAAGGAAAACCAGCACCAACAGTACTCACTTCCCACTCCCCCTTCCCCTGGAAAACCCTGATCTGCTTTCTGTCTTTATTTCTTAAGGATTCTGGACAATTTCTTCTAATGGAATCTTCCTAAAACTATGTTTCAGCCAAAATATTTTTGTTTGTTTTAACCAGAAATATCATTTTTGTCATCTCAGATGGATGAGAGATCAGGTGTGAACAAAGAAACCCTTTTAGTAAGAGAGTGTATAATCTCAGGGCATAGGCCCCTGTGCTACATACGTGTGACCCCAGAAGCTAGTCAGGAATATTCCAAAAAACATTCAGAGGTGGGAAGGCTCCCAAACTCATCCTATGAGGCCAGTATTATTCTACTTCTAAAACCTGATAAAGACACTACAAAGCAAGTTATAAACCAATATCCATGATGAACATAGATGCTAAAATCCTCAATGAAATATTGCAAAGTGGCTCTAGAAGTACATTAAAAATATCATACACCATGATCGAGTGGCATTTATTCCAGGAATGCAAGGGTGGTACAATACCTGCAAGTGATGAAATGAGTTACACCACATAAACAAAGTGCAGTCTAAAAACTACACAATCATATTAATAAATGCAGAGAATGCAGGGAAAGCATTTGACATCAGCATCCATTTATGATAGAAGTTCTCAGCCTCATGGGAATAGAGGGAAAATACCTCAATGTAATAAAGGCCATATGTGACAATTCCAAGGCCGCCAACAACTCAATTGGCAAAACAAATATTTATATTTTAAGTGGTCTCTTTAACTGTCATATGAAGTACAGATGTTTTATGGCAGGAATGGTTGCTGAGAGGGTAGGCAGTAGGCAATGATGGGGACATGGACTAAGGTGGCCATGTTGGGTGTTATAATAATTGATATATATCAAGATTTATATCAAAGATAGTGCTGGCAGGAAATATTGATGCATTGTGATGTTTGAACAAAAGAGAGCAATAAGTTTACACAGTTTTTTTTTGCCTTAGAAACTGGGTGAAAAGTAGATTGTTTGTCTAATTAGGGAAGTAAGTGTTGAGGCCATTGGGAATGGAAGGTGGGGAGAAATGGCAGGAGTCCCATTTTGCAAGTACTAAAGCTTTCAGGGTTGTGATCTCAGTTGAATCCAAAGGTTGAGAAAAAGTTAGTCAGGGATAGAAGAAGTGAGGGACGGGAGCTTTCCATTGCTGGATGTTACTTTGTCCAGATCCAGAATTTTACCCGAGGTCTAGTTGACTACAGCATTCGAACCCTTTCCACAGGGTTCTTCTCTGTCCTTAACAGCCCATCTAGGGATCATAATAGTTTGCCTGTTGCCTCATTGTCTTCTCTAGAATGTAAGAGCTGTGAATGCCAGGAAGGCAATGACAGTCCTACAACAGGGCACAAAGGCATGGACTGTGGCCAACTCTGCCTGGCGTTACAGGAATGTTCCCAGAATGAATCCTAGAGACAGCACACTCCTCCTCACCATGGCTCTCTCACTCTGCTTTTATTACATTTAAAAGGCATACACTCATTAATTTATCTAAGTAACCAATTAACTTCCTCTGCACTGGTAGAACTGCCACTTGCCAGTTCTATCTTGATTGCATACATATCATTCTGCCTGAAAATTTAAAGAAATCCTGGCCCATAATGAATTTAATCTAACATTCTTGATGTGCTCCGATATAGGACCTCTTGCCAAATTTATCTGATAATCTACACTGTACAACCAAACTCTAAAGATCAAACTTAAAAATCTCTATTTACATAAACACTGCAGCTCAGGCCTTAATTCCTTCTCCCATATTAGAATTTTCAAACAAATTGAGAACTATCATTTCTCATTAATTCTTATAAGATAGTCATTTATATATTCAAGAAATAATTGTTGAGTGCCTACTACTTAATACATTGTGGGAGAAATAGTGATTAATAAGATGCCATCCTTGAGCCCTTGGACCTTATAATTCAGGAAGGAATCTATGTTAAAATTCACACAAACACAAACATCTATCTTGGGCTATTTGAACACTTATGTTCTCTTCTCTAACTGCACATGCTAGACACCTATCTTGACCTGATCTAGGATTTTCTTTTCCTTATCTAATGTCTTCTTCCTTCTTATAACTCCAGTTTCTGGACTACACATTTTTCCGTATAGACTTCTCTTATAGCAGTTACAACTTTATGCTATACTTGTTGATTTCCTCTTTTATCAGTTGTTTACTAGAACTATGTGCTTATTAACACATAGTAATCATCTCAAGAATATTTATTGAAAGAAAAATGAATTCAACATTGGGTTGGAATACTGTATTGGGATGCATTACATAAGGGGGTAATTTAATTTTAGTCATTACATCTTCATTTAAAGAAATTAGAAGCATGTGTTTGCAACAGAGTGGCAATAGTCATGCAGTCACCTAAATTATTTAACTATTGTTTACTTACTGCTGATTATACTCCAAACTTATAATTTAGATTTTAGTTGGTTGAACATATGAGGTTGATTTCTATTTCAGAAAATAGCATGTTGTAAAAGAGGGAGAATAAGGTGCTTTGTAGCTCGAAAAATCTCCCCAGATGTGGATCAATTTAGGTTGTTGTCTGTACGTTTCTTTTTAAATTTGTCTCCACTGTTGAAAGTATTACAGATGTACCCTTTTTCCCCATTGACCCCCTCCACCCCATGCCCCACCACCACTCAGGCCTTCACCACACTACTGCCTGTGTCCCTGGGTTATGCATATATGCATATATGTTCTTTGTTTAATCTGCTCCCCCCTTGCTGTTCTCTGTATGTTTTAATTCTGTTACACAGGCCTATAGTATTTTAACATAAACAGGGTAGCATAAGATGTGGACAAAATCAAAAGGAGTGAGTTTTCTAAGGAGATATAGAGAATTGTTTTCCATTGGTAATCAGAAGGAATTAAGATAAACAGAAAATACAAAAGGGTTTGATGAGACTAATGCAGGAAGAGGTACAGTAGAAACTTGTTAATTGACTGATTTCATTTTCAAAGAGAAGACACTAAACTGGTTATTAAAAGTTAGACCATTTGTCAGACAGAGCTGGAGGGAAGAGCAGAAGTGAAATTTACTGTGTACAAAGGCCAGAAAGCATGACATTAGAGATAAGTTTGGTATAGTTTGGTTAGTTGAAAAATGATTCAGTTTTCTTTCTTTATTTTTTTAAATTTCTTTATTGATTAAGGTATTACATATGTGTCCTTATCCCCCCATTACCCTCCCACCAGTGTCCCCACTCATGCCCTCACCCCCCTGTTGTCTGTGTCCATCGGTTAGGCTTATGTGTATGCATACAAGTCCTTTGGTTGATCTCCCCTCCTTACCTCCACCCTCCCCTGCCTTATCTCTGAGGTTTGATGGTCTGATCAATGCTACTCTGTCTCTGGATCTGTTTTTGTTCATCAGTTTATGTTCATTATATTCCACAAATGAGTGAGATATATGATATTTATCTTGCTCTGACTGGCTTATTCACTTAGCATAATGCTCTCCAGTTTAGAAAAGGTTTCTTTTGCCGAACCGGTTTGACTCAGTGGTTAGAGCGTCGGCCTGCGGACTGAAGGGTCCCAGGTTCGGGATTCCCATCAAGGGCATGTACCTTGGTTGGGGGCACATCCGCACTGGGGGGTGTGCAGGAGGCAGCTGGTCTATCTCTCTTATCGATGTTTCTAACTCTCTATCCCTCTCCCTTCTTCTCTGTAAAAAATCAATAAAATATATTTAAAAAAAAGAAAAGAAAAGGTTTCTTTAAAATAGACTGGCTCCTCAATGTGAGGGACTTTCTATGACATGCTACAGAATTTGTACTGAGTCATAACCTGTAGGCAATACAGAGTTCATTGAGGTTTTCAAAGGTTGACACGATTAATTTGCAAAGGTTATACTGTGAGAATGTATATAAATGCCTCAGTAGCTCAGAGGTATTCATTATTGATTTTCTACCACATAGAAGAATTACTGGCATCTTTTAGTTGCTCAGTTAATCTCTGTGGAGTGACTGAATAAACATGATTGGCTAATTGCTGAATAAAGGAATGTTGGGTATAGGAGTATATCTGGGGCACTATTTCAGAAGTTTAGGTAAGAGATGAAGATGCATTTCGAGGAGTGGACTCAGATTTGAAAGATGAATTTTATATAGAATCAGCTAAGTTTAGTGATGATTCAAATGGAGAAGACAGAGGGGCAAAAGGAGGAGGAGTCTGTGATGGTCTGAAATTTCTGTGTTGTCAGAGAGAATATAGGAAGAGGAGAAGCAACGTGGGGGCAGAGAAAGACTGAGTTTACCTTTAAAGTCTGGGAGTTTGTGGTGGTGACAGGAGCCAATCCAAGAGCAACGGGAAGCATGTTTGGGGATTTAATCAGTGGCAGGGCTCTGATTTACTTTCTTTGTCTACAGCTCAGACCCTGATCACAGCATGCCCCTTGGTTTGGACACTCACTGCTTGTGCATGTGACCACAGAACACCAACAGACTGTGTCTTCTCCTGCCCCTGGCTGGGCACCGCTCGCTGCTAGCCAGCCAGTCATTCGCTGGGCTGCCTTCCCACCCCTCTCTCTTCCTCCCAACAAGGCTGAGGGAAGTAAGTGTCTGCCACCACTGAAGGAAGTGCCCACTACCCCAAGCTCCCAGCCATACTGCACACACACTACAACAATGTAGCCTGTTCCTGCTTCCCTCCCTTCTCATCTTCCCACCTGTTCCAAGGAGCCCACCTTAGTTGTTTCAAGGTGTAGGGTCTCTCAGGTGTGCATCTGTGTTGAGCAGGGACTTCTTTGTTGAGTTATAGGTTGTTAGCTTATTGAGATGTTAGAGGGAGAGGAAAGACTGTGGCCCTCTGCAGCCATTCCTGTGACTTCACTTCCTGTTACTCCATATTGTACATGAGAGAATATTGGGCTGCAGGTAAAGCTACAAATTGAAAACATAAAGCCAGAGGACATATATAGACAATAGAAGAGATGAGATTTTACTAAAATTTACCTAGTCTGGGGACCATTCTTTCTTTTTTTAAAAAAGTTTGTTTTCTTGCTTAAAGTATTACAAAGAATATTAAGTATGTTTCCTATTTTTTCCCACTTGACTTTCCCCCAGACTCCCCTACCCCCCAGTGTCTTGTGTCCATTGGTTATGCTTATATGCATGCATACAAGTCCTTAGGTTGATCTTTTACTCCCCCGCACGATCCCCCCACCTTCCCACTGTAGTTTGACAGTCTTTTCGATGCTACTCTGCCTCTGTAACTATTTTTGTTCATCAGTCTATAATGGTGATTATTATTCATAAATGAGTGAGATCATGTGGTAATTTTCTTTCATTGACTGGCTTATTTCACTTAGCATCATGCTCTCCAGTTCCATCCATGCTCTTGCAAATGGTAAGAATTCCTTCTTTTTTTTTTTTTTATAGCAGCTTAGTGTTCCATTGTGTAGATGTATCACAGTTTTCTAATCCATTCATCTGCTGATGGGGACTTAGGCTGTTTCCAAATCTTAGCTATGGTAAATTGCGCTGCTATGAACATAGGGGTGCATATATCCTTTCTGTTTGGTATTTCTGGTTTCTTGGGATATATTCCTAGAAGTGGGATCACTGGGTCAAATGGGAGCTCCATTTTTAACTTCCTGAGGAAACTCCATATGGTCTTCCATAGTGGCTGCACCAGTTTGCATTCCCACTAGCAGTGCATAAGTGTTCCCTTTTCTCCACATCCTCACCAGCACTTGTCTTTTGTTGATTTGTTGATGATAGCCATTCTGACAGGTGTGAGATGGTACCTCATTGTTGTTTTGATTTGCATCTCTCAGATGATTAGTGACTTTGAGAATGTTTTTATATGTCTCTTGGCTTTCTGAATGTCCTCTTTTGAAAGGTGTTTATAGCCCTAACCGGTTTGGCTCAGTGGATAGAGCTTCGGCCTGTGGACTCAAGGGTCCCAGGTTCGATTCCTGTCAAGGGCATGTATCTTGGTTGAGGGCACATCCCCAGTAGGGAGTGTGCAGGAGGCAGCTGATTGATGTTTCTCTCTCAGTAATGTTTCTGACTCTCTATCCCTCTCCCTTCCTCTCTGTATAAATTTATAAACAATATTTTAAAAAAGGAAAAGTGTCTATATAGGTCCTTTGCCCATTTTTTTTTGTCACACAAATATTTTTTTTTTTTATTGCTTAAAGTATTACAAAATGTATTTCATATGTCTCTTTTTTCCCCCGCCCTTGACAATCCCCTGGCCTCCCCTACCCCCAGTGTCTTATGTCCATTGTCTATGCTTATATGCATGCATACAAGTCCTTCGGTTGATGTCTTACCCACCTCCCTCCCGCCCCCCCACCCTCTCCAGCCTTCCCACTGCAGTTTGACAATCTGTTTGTGGCAGCTCTGCCTCTGTATCAATTATTGTTCATAAGTTTATAGTGGTCTTTATTATCCATGAATGAGTGAGATCAGTGGTATTTTTCCTTCATTGACTGGCTTATTTCACTTAGCATAATGCTCTCCAGTTCTATCCATGCCGTTGCAAATGATAAGAGTTCCTTCTTTTTTACAGCAGCATAGTATTCCATCGTGTAGATATACCAGTTTTCTAATCCATTCATCCACTGATGGGCACTTAGGCTGTTTCCAGATATTAGCTATAGTGAATTGTGCTGCTATGAACATATGGGTGCATATATCCTTTCTGATTGGAGTTTCTCTTTTGTTGGGATATATTCTTAGAAGTGGAATCTTTTTTGATTGGATTGTTTATCTTCCTTTTGTTAAATTGTTGGAGATTATAAATGTAGATTAAACCCTTATAGCTGATAACATTGGCAAATATGTTCTCCCATGCAGTGGGCATTCTTGTTGTTTTTTGATGGTTTCCTTGGCTGTGCAGAAGCTTTTTATTTTGATGTAGTCCCATTTGTTTATTTTCTCTTTAGTTTCCAATGCCCTAGCAGCTGTATCATTGAAGAAATTGCTTCAGCATATGTCTGAGATTTTGTTGCCTTTGGATTCCTCTAGTATTTTTATGGTTTCCCATCTTACATTTAAGTCCTTTATCCTTTTGAGGTTATTTTTGTTTATAGTGTAAGTTGGTGGTCTAGTTTCATTTTTTTGCATGTATCTGTCCAATATTTCCAACACCATTTATTGAAGAGACTGTCTTGACTCCATTGCATGTTCTTGCCTCCTTTGTCAAATATTAATTGGGGATTATTGATTAGGGCCGATTTCTGGGCTCTCTATTCTGTTCCATTGGTCTATATGGCTGTTCTTGTGCCAGTACCAGGCAGTTTTGAGAACAGTGGCTTTGTAATACAACTTAATATCTGGTATTGAGATCCCACCTACTTTGTTCTTCTTTCTCAGGATCGCTGTCGCTATTCGGGGTCTTTTTTTATTCCAGATGAATTTTTGGAGAGTTCGTTCTAGGTCTGTGAAATATGCCATTGGTATTTTAATGGGGAGTACGTTGAATTTATAGATTGCTTTGGGTAGTATGGACATTTTAATGATGTTGATTCTACCAATCCATGAGCATGGTATATTCTTCTATGTGTTTATGTCTTCCTCTACCACTTTTTTTCAATATCCTGGAGTTTTCTGAGTAGAGGTCTTTTACCTCTTTATTTAGGTTTATTCCTCGGTATCTTAATTTTTTTGATGTGACGGTAAATGTTATTGCTTTTTAGTCTCTCTTTCTGTAAGTTCACTATTGGTGTATAGAAATGCCATAGATTTCTTGGCATTAATTTTGTATCCGGCTACATTGCCAAATTCATTTATTAAGTTTAATAGTTTTTTGATGGAGTCTTTAGGGTTTTTTATGTACAATATCATGTTATCTGCGAATAAGGACAGTTTTACTTCTTTTCAAATTTGGATGCCTTTTATTTCTTCTTCTTGTCTGATGGCAATGGCTAATACTTCCAGTACTATGTGGAACAGGAGTGTTGAGAGTAGGCATTGCTGTCTTGTTCCTGTTCTTAAGGGAAATGATTTTGGTTTTTGCCCATTGAGTATGACAATGCCTGTGGGTTTGTCATATATGGCTTTTATTATGTTGAGATATGACCCTTCTATTCCCATCTTGCTGAGAGTTTTTATCAAAAATGGGTGTTGGATTTTGTCAAATGCTTTTTCTGCATCAAATGATATGACTGTAGGGTTTTTTTTCCCTCTCAATTTATTTATATGATGTATCATGTTTATTGATTTGCGGATATTGTACCATCCTTGCATTCCTGGGATAAATCCTACTTGGTCATGGTGTATGACCTTTCTGATGTACTGCTGGATCCGATTTGCTAAGATTTTGTTGAGGATTTTGGCATCTATGTTCATGAGGGCTATTGGTCTGTAATTCTCTTTCATTGTGTTGTCTTTATTTGGTTTTGGTATTAGGGTAATGCTGGCTTCATAGAATGAGCTTGGAAGTGTTCCTTCCTCTTGAATTTTGTGGAATATTCTGAGGAGGATAGATTTTAGTTCTTCCTTGAATGTTTGGTAAAACTCCTCTGTGAAGCTGTCTGGCCCTGGGCTTTTGTTTGCTGGAAGCTTTTTGATGACTGCTTTAATTCTTTCATAGATATTGGCCTATTGATATTTTTAGATTCTTCCCGATTGAGTTTTGGAAGGTTGTATTTTTCTAGGAATTGTCAGTTTCCTCCAGGTTGTCTAGTTTGTTGGAGTAGAGTTGTTCATAGTATTTTTAAACAATCATTTGTATTTCTGTGGGGTCTGTTGTTATTTCGCCTCTATCATTTCTGATTTTATTTATTTGGGTCCTCTCTCTTTGCTTCTTGGTGAGCCTGGCTAGAGGTTCATCAATCTTGTTTATCCTTTCAAAGAACCAGCTCTTGGTTTCTTTGATTTTTATGTACTGTTTTTTTTTTTGTTTTTTTTTTTTGGTCTTTATGTCATTTATTTCTGCTCTAATCTTTATTATCTCCTTCCTTCTCCTCACTCTGGGCTTTTCTTGTTGCTGTCTTTCTAATTCTACCATTTTTTCTTGTTTTTTTTTTTTTTTTTTTTACGTAGGTCTGAAGAGCTATCCCTCTCATGAATGCTTTCATTGTGTCCCATAGGTTTTGGATTGTTGTATTTTCATTGTCATTAGTTTCCAGGGTGTTTTTAATTTCTTCTTTGAACTCATTCATAACCCAATCAATCCGATCTAATAAAAGAGAAACATGGTAATTAGCCTTAGGGCTGCTACCCTTCCCATTGGCTAATCAGGGCGATATGTAAATTAACTGCCATCCAAGATGGTGTCCGGCAGCCAGGCAGCTTGAAGTGAACAGGAGGCTTGCTTGCTTCAGTGATGGAGGAAGCCAAGCTTCCCCGCCTGCCTTGCCGGCCTCTGAGCTTGCAGTTTGAAACTTTTTAACAAATATAGAAGCTAAACCAAACCCCAGAAAGCTCCTTTCAGTCAACCAGGCTTCAGCCAGCAAGACCTCAACATTGTTTTGAATACAGAAGGTAAACAAAGGCCAGAAACCTGCTTTCAGCAGCCGAGCCTCAGAGTAAAAGCCAGCTCTCAGCTCCAGTGACAGGCATAGAAGGTAAATAAATGCCAGAATAAAAAAGAAAAGAAAAAAAGTCGAGGTTTGGAGCTTCAGCTGCCCACCAGCCTAAAAACAGCCCTCAGCCCCTCACCCAGACTGGCCAGGCACCCCAGTGGGGACCCCCATCCTGAAGCAACCAGATGGTGGCTAATTTGCATACTGAAGGCAGGCAGCAGCAGGCAAGGCTGTCTGCAGTCTGGGACCTGGATCTGTGACCCTGCAATACGGGGGGCACCGCAGGAGGCGGTCTGCAGTCTAGGACTCAGATTTGTGACCCTGCCTGGCAGGGGCAGTGCTTGAGGCTGTCTGCGGTCTGGGACCTGTATCCATGTCCTTGCGGGCAGGGCGGCAGTGCTTGAGGCTGTCTGTGGTCTGGGACCCAGATCTGTGACCCTGCCAGATGGGCGGCACCACGGGAGGCTGTCTGCAGTCCAGGACTCCGATCTGTGATCCTGCTAGGCAGGGCGGCAGTGCTTGAGGCTGTCCGCTGTCCCAGGACCCGGATCTGTGACCCTGCCAGACAGGGGGCACCGTGGGAGGCTGTCCACTGTCTCGGGACCCAGATCCGTGACCCTGCCAGGCGGAGGGCAGTGCTTGAGGCTGTCCGCGGCCTGGGACCTGGATCCATGTCCTCGCGAGTGGGGCGGCAGTGCTTGAGGCTGTCTGCGGTCCCAGGACCTGGATCTGTGATCCTGCCAGGCGGGGGGAACTGCGGGAGGCTGTCTGCAGTCTGGGACCCGAATCTGTGACCCTGCCAGGTGGGGGTCAGTGCTTGAGGCTGTCCACGGGACCAAGACACGGATCTGTGACCGTGCCGGGCGGGGGTCAGCGCTTGAGGCTGTTCACGGGACCAAGACTCGGATCTGTGATCTTGCCGGGCGGGGGGCAGCGCTTGAGGCTGTGCACGGTCCCGGGACTCAGGTCCTTGACCCTTCATGGCGGGGAGGCAACCATCAGCACCCAGTAGTGACTGCGCAAGATCCGCCTCCTGGCCCAGAAGGTGCAGGATCACAGGGACAGCCACTGTGGCGGGCCAGACTGAAGTCCTCCTGGCCACACCACGGGGGTTTGTGGATCTGCAAAGCCAGAGGCCTCCGGTGTGCACATACCCGCCTGGTGTGCGAACATCCCCCAGCATAGCTGTGACACACACAGTATGTCACCCTCCCACACCTGCAACAGTTGCAAACCAAGGCGTGCACAAGTTCCCCCCGCCTCTCCACCGCACTTCCATCAACCCGGCATGCCTAACACCCCCACAGGATGTGCACACATCCCCTCTGATGTGCTCATGTCCTTTGGAGAGTGTCTGGGTGCTGAGAGTGGGCGCCTGTGAGATGACAGTGAGAGGGGGGAGTGGTGATGCCCTGTTCCCACGGAGGCCAGTGCAGCTACGAGATCACCTCTGGGGGGTTAATGCAGGTGCTGAGGCAGGAGCAAATGCAGACAGACACACCTGGTGGGCGCAGGCGGCCCTCTCTGAGGTACCTTAGGTCAGCATTCAAGATCAAGAGCCCAGAGGCAGAGAGGAATTCCGTCCTCTCAGTGAAACAGTGGGATAGTCAGGGCGACTGTAGAGGAGGAATGTGCACTTGGGTGCCAGCACCCATGAGTGAAGGCTGCCCTGACTGAGCCTTGCTTGCTTGGGGCCTAGAGCACTCCTGCCGGGCAATGGGGGGCAGGACGTTCTTTTCCGAATTAATAAGAGAAAACATTGATTCTCCTGCTGCCCACGAAGGTGGAAAGTGAAGTGGGGAGACATGTGGGGAATGAGCAAGGTTCCCTGTCTGGGGTTTCCAAATCTGCTGTTGGTTTCTTTCACCACTGACTAGAGATATACAGGGTGTCCCCCCAAAATGTATACACACTTTGAATACCTACTAATTCCAATGGTTTTAAGCATAAGAAAGGAACAACAATGGAGTTGTTATCTGTTAAAAGTGTGGGCACAAAGAGGTATTTGGACTTTCCCTGAGGGTTCTCAGATTGGAGAGAGTGAAGGCCAGACTGAGGGGCCCCTTCTCCCCACCCCCACCCCAGTCCACGAATTTCATGCACTGGGCTACTAGTATTTAATAACATGCTATTCAGGTTCCAAGTGTTTGAGTGTTTTAGATTGTTTTTGTTGTAGTTTATTTCTAATATTATGCCATATTGGTCTGAGAAGCTGCTTGATATGATTTCATTCTTATAGAATTTGGAGAGACTTTGTTTGTGACACTGTATGTGGTCTATTTTTGAAAATGTCCCGTGTGCAATTGAGAAGAACGTATATTCCACGGCTTTTCGGTGAAATGTTCTGAAGATGTCACTTAAGTCCACCTGGTCTAGTGAGTCATTTAGGATTGCTGTTTCTTTGCTGATTTTTTGTATAGAGGATTGATCCAGTGATGCCAGTGGTGTATTAAAGTCCCCTACTATGATTGTACTGTTGTCGATCTCTCCCTTGATATCTCCCTGGAATCTTTTTATGTATTTGGGTGCTCCTGCATTGGGTACATATATGTTTATCAGGGTTATATCCTGATGCCTTTAGTATTATGAAGTGGCCTTCCTTATCTCTTGTTATGGCCTTCACTTTGAGGTCTATTTTGTTCCATATAAGTATTGCTACCCCAGCTTTTTTTTTTTTCTTTTCCATTTTCCTGAAAGATATTTTTTGCATCCCTTGACTTTCAGTCGGGGTGAGACCCTTATTCTGAGGTGGGGCTCTTGTAGACAGCATATATATGGGTCATGTTTTTTATCCATTCAGCCACTCTATGTCTTTTGGTTGGAGCATTTAGTCCAGTTACGTTTAAAGTTATTATTGAAAGGTACTTGTTTGTAGCCATTTTTATTTTTTGTGCCTGTTTTCTTTCTTCGCTTTTTATTTCTTCTGTTTACACCAGTCCCTTTAGCATTTTCTGCATTGGTGGCTTGACAGTGATAAACTCCCTTAGCCTTTTTTTGTCTGTGAAGCTTTTTATTTCTCCTTGAATTTTAAAGGCTATATTTAAAAAAAAAAAAAGAAGATAAAAAAAGAAATCTAGGTCACAGCAATGAATAACTTACAGTATTGTGGATCTTTCTTAAAACTCTCTTTCCATGGTTTCCTTAATTTCTGTATTCTATTCTTACCCCCAATATTCTCTTGATAGTTCCACTCACAACTTTTCTCAAACCTAAAACTTAAATATTCACTCATAACTGCTTATGATAGCCTTGCTGGATTGAGTATTTTTGGATTCAGTCCTTTGCTTTGCATCACTTTGTAAATTTCCATCCATTCTTTTCTGGCCTGATGTGTTTCTGTTGAGAAATCATTTGATAGTCTAATGGGAGATCCCTTGTATATAACTTTCTGTCTCTCTCTTGCAGCCTTTAAGATTCTCTCTTTGTCCTGAACATTTTCCATGGTAATTATGAAGTGTCTTGGCTTGAGTCTTTTTGGGTTCATCTTGTTTGGGACTCTCTGTGCTTGTGTGACTTTTTTCTTCCCCACCTCAGGGAAGTTTTCTGACATTATTTCTTCAAATAGGTTTTCTAACCCTGTTCCTCTTCCTGTTGTTCTGGCAGCCTTACTATTCGTATATTGCTTCGTTTCATCTTGTCTCAAAGCTCCCTTAGGCTCTCCTCCTGTGTTTCCATTCTCTTCCTTTAGGTCAGTTGTGTCATTCCCTAGGGGTCAAGGCATTTATTCTTGCAACTGAATTAGCATTTGGCATATTGTATTGTAAGTTACCTGATGTCAATATTTGTTCCCTGTAAACTAAAGTGGGAGTTTCTCATGAGCCTGGACATTCTGATTAATTTTTGTATTTTCTGGCAAAAGACATTTAATGACAAAAAGCAGTTATGAGTGAATATTTAAGTTTTAGGTTTGAGAAAAGTTGTGAGTGGAACTATCAAGAGAATATTGGGGGTAAGAATAGAATACAGAAATTAAGGAAACCATGGAAAGAGAGTTTTAAGAAAGATCCACAATACTGTAAGTTATTCATTGCTGTGACCTAGATTTCTTTTTTTATCTTCTTTTTTTTAAAAAATATATTTTATTGATTTTTTATAGAGAGGAAGGGAGAGAGATAGAGAGTTAGGAACATCGATGAGAGAGAAACATCAATCAGCTGCCTCCTGCACATCTCCCACTGGGGATATGCCCGCAACCCAGGTACATGCCCTTGACCGGAATCAAACCCGGGTCCCTTGAGTCCGCAGGCCAACGCTCTATCCACTGAGCCAAACCGGTTTCGGCTTTATCTTCTCTTTTGGTATTTTTTCTATTATTGGTACTTTTTGTCTGTCCATGTGCCTTCTATTATGTTTCAAGATACACAGATCCTGATGTTTATGAAGTTATGGAACACTTCAACTAAAATCTAATGTAGAAATTAACGTATATGTGAAACGTGAAAGTCTGGTTTCCAGCTGAGCTCCACTCGCTGTTCCTCTCTCGCTAACTCAAAGCATGTTCTCAAGGACATGCATCTTGATCTTTCCCTCCAATTGCTTTTGCTGCTCCTCTTTGAACAAACCTCCTATGTCAGCTAGTGGAGTGAACTATTGGCAAGTTACATTCCTCCCAAAGTCTATTTTTAAGTATGCTTTTCTTCCCTTGCCTCAAAATATCTCAACTGCTTTGCCTCTACTACATTTCTGGCTGTATGATGTCCAGTTGTTTCTCAAGATTCAGTTCAAATATTATGTTCAGTCACTTATCACCCCAGTTGCTCTGAATTATTTGTCTACCACATATGTTTAGAAAGCCCTGTTAACGTGTGTGTGTTGTGTATATGTGTGTTGGTGGTGGCTGTTTATGTATACTATGGTTTTTCTCAAAATTATAGAATTATGATAAAAGCGCTCTTTCTTTTTTAATAACTATTTGTATTATTTGGAAACATTAGGATCTCAGTATGTTTTTAAAAGTATTAATGAATGCACTCTTTCATGAGCCAATAGTCTTCTTATATTCTGAACCTTCACATTTTCTCTATCAGCCATTAACCTACAACTTTTGACTATTTTTTATCAAGAAAATCTAAGGTGCCTATACCAGTACAATCTCATTGGCTGTCTTCTCAAAAATGTTATTACTTATTATGAGTCATAATACAAACAGGAAGTGTAATTCTGCTTTCTACAAAACTTACCCCAATTTTCACAAAGAAGACACAAACATTTGGAAAGTGAGTAAATGGTGGAACCAGCTTCCATGATCAAAGCACTATTTTTCTACACACATTTTTATACCTTATCAAAAAGTTGTGTGTGTGTTCACGAACACAACACTTAAATACGGTGCAGGAAAATGCTCAAATTTCCTTTGTACTTCTAGGTATCTCCAATAGGCTGAGGCCAGTTGTTTTCTGTGACACAGCATCTTCCTGAGCACTACTGAGTTGCATAAGTTCTTTATAAAATTTGAATATTAACCTCTTATCAGATGTATCATTAGAGAATATGATCTCCCATTCAGTGGGTTGTCTATTCATTTTCTTGATGGTTTCCTTTGCTGTACAAAATCTTTTTAGTTTGATGTGGTCTCATTTATTTATTTTTCTTTTGTTTTCCTTAACCAAGGCAATGTATCAGAAAAAATATTGCTATGAATAATGTTCAAGATGTCACTGCCTGTTTTCTCCCAGGATTGTTATGGTTTTAGTCTAACATTTAAATCTTTAATCCATTTTGAGTTTATTCTTGTGTATGGTGTAAGATGGTGATCTAGTTTTATTTTTTTTTTCACATTTCTTTTCAATATTCTCAACAGCATTGAATAACTACACTATCTTTACACCATTGTATGTTTTTTCTCCTCCTTCAAATATTAACCATTTATTAAGGCATGAGTTTATTTCGCGACTCTCTATTCTGCTCCATTGATCTCCATGTCTGTTTTTATGCCAGTATCATACTGTTTTGATAACTATGGCCTTGTAGTATAGTTTGATATCAGATAGCATGATTCCTCCAATTTTGTTCTTCTTTCTTTATGTTGCTGTGCCTATTTTTTTTGTGTGTGTGGTTCCATAGTAATTTTGGGGATATTTGATCTAGTTTTGTGAAATATGTTATTAGTATCTTGATAAGAATTATGTTGAACCTATAGATGGCTTTGGGTAGTGTGGACATTTTAATGATGTTAATTCATCCTATCCATGACCATGGTATATGCTTTCACTATTTGTAGGTTCTTTAATTTCTTTCTTTTATTAAGAAAACTAGAGGCCCATTGCAGGAATTCATGCACCTGTGGGGTCCCTCGGCCTGGCCTGTGAGATCGGGCTGAAACTGGCTCTCCAACATCCCCTGAGGGGTCCCGGATTGTGAGAGGGTGCAGGCCAGGCTGAGGGACCCCACTGGTGCACGATTGAGCCAGAAAGGGATGCGGGAGGTTGGCCAGCCTTGGAGGGACTGAAGGAGGGCTCCAGGGCTTGTCCAGACCATCTTGCTCAGTCCTGATTGGCCGGACCCTAGCCGCAGCTAACCTGCCAGTCAAGCATCTGCCCCCTGAGGGTCAGTGCATGTCATAACAACTGGTCAACTGCCCCCTGCTGGTCAGTGCACATCATAGTGAGCGGTTGAGCAGCCTTAGCATACCATTAGCATATTACGCTTTGATTGGTTAAATGGACACCAGATGACCGACACTTAGCATATTAGGCTTTTATTATATAGGACTATTTTTATTGGTGAAAGTATTACAGATGTACCTCCTTTTTTCCCATTGACCCCCCTCCAATCCACAACCACCCCTCCCAGGCCTTTACCACACTATTTTCTGTGCCTATGGGCTATGCATCTATGCATATCAGTTCCCTGGTTAATCTCTCCTCACCTCCATCCTCCATCCCTACCTTCCTCTGAGATTCCACAGTCTGTTCCATGCTTCTTTGTCTCTGGGTTTATATTGTTCATCAGTTTACTTTGCTCATTAGATTCCACATATGAGTGAAATCATGTGATACTTATCTTTCTCTGGCTGGCTTATTCCTCTTAGCCTAATACTTTCCAGGTCCCTCCATGCTGTATCAAAGGGTAAGAGGTCCTTCCTTTTTACAGTTGCATATTATTCCATGGTGTAAATGCACCACAGCTTTTTTCTAAACTCATCTGCTGATGGGCACTTGGGTTGCTTGCGAATCTTGGCTATTGTAAATTGCGCTGCTATGAGCATAGGAGTGCATATATTTTTTCTGATTGGTGTTTCTGGTTTCTGAGGATATATTTTAAGACATGGCATCACTGGGTCAAATGGCTGTTTCCCTTTTAATTTCTTTAGGAAACTCCACCCTGTTTTCCACAGTGGCTGCACCAGTCTGCATCCCGACCATCAGTGCACTAGGGTTCCCTTGTTTCCACATCCTCACCAACACTTGTTGTTTGTTGAATTGTTACTGATAGCCATTCTGATAGGAGTGAAGTGATACTCATTGTCATTTTAATTTGCATCTCTCTGATGATTAGTGACTTTGAGCACTTTACCCTATGTCTATTGGCCATCTGTATGTCCTCTTTAGAGAAGTGTCTATTCAGGTCCTTTGCCAATTTTTTAATTGATTGATTGTCTTCCTTTTATGTGTTATGAGTTCCTTATATATTGTAGAAATGAACCCATTATCAGAAGTGTCATTGGTCAATATGTTCTCCCATGAAGTGGGCTTCCTTTACAGTGACTTATAAATTAACAAGTACATGTCTTTTACCTCTTAGTTTCAATTTATTCATAGGGGTGTGTGTTTGTGTGTGTGTGTGTGTGTGTTTAGCAATTGTGAAAGGGATTGTTTACTTAGTTTCCATTTCTGATCATTCAGTATTGTGCATAAAATCACAACAGATTTCTGGATGTTTATTTTGTATCTTGTTACTGTAACACATTCATTTATCTGTTTTAGTAATTTTTAGTGGGATCTTTAGGGTTATTTCTATATAGTATCATGTAATCTGCAAATAGGAAATGTTTTACTTTTTCCTTTTCGATTTGGATGCCTTTATTTCTTCTTTTTGTCTGATTGCTGTGGCCAGCATTTCCAGTACTATGTTGACTACCAGTGGTGAAAGTGAGCATCTCTGTACTGTTCCTGATTTTAAGGGAAGTACCTTTTGTTTTTCCTTGTTGAATATGATGTTGGCTGTGGGTTTGTCATATATGTCCTTTATTATGTCGAAGTGTGTTCACTCTATTCCCACTTTCCTGAGACATTATATTATACACTAGAGGCCCAATGCATGAAATTTGTGCAAGGGGCTCGGCCCTCGCAGCCCCAGTGGCTTGCCTCAGCCCTTGCAAACTCGGCTTGGTCCAGAAGGCCGTCTGGAAGGACTTCTGGAGGGGTGTCCAGTCTAATTAGCATATTATGCTTTTATTAGTATAGATGGGTGCTAGATTTTTTCAGCTGCTTTTTCTGTATCAATTGATGTTATCATGTGATTTTATTTTCTTTCGTTTTGTTTATGTGGGGTATCTTATTTATTGATTTGTGGATATTGTACCAGTCTTGCATCCTGAGAAGACACAGAAAGGCTCTTATTGTGAGATTCCATTTATAGGAAACAGCCAGAATAGGTTAAAAAAAGAGACAAATAGCATTGGGGTTTCCAGGGGCAGAAGGACTGGGGCATGAGTACTTTTGGAGCAGGTTTTTTCTTTTCGTTGTGGGGTGAAGGGACATTCAGAAACCAGGCAGCAGTGGTGAATACACAGCACCATGGATGTACTCCATGCTCAGGGATGGCGCAATTTAAAATATAAATAACGTTTATTATTTAAAATTAATTACAACATGGGAAAGAAGGCTTAAAACAAAAAAAAAGAAAAAATGATAAAATAAAAAACCCATAAATAATAAAAATAAAAAACTGAATCAAGCCATAGAGAAAACAAAAATTCAAGAATTAAAGAAAATAAAAATAAAAGGTCAATGTGTGAGGGTAAAACAAATACTTGTGATGGCAGGGTGACCACATTCAACAAACAGGCCTTGAGCTGGCACTGATGCCTTTGCTAGAGGCAGCTCCTCCTCTGAGGCAGGAACCAGGACAGAGTGGAGGCAGGGCTCTGCAGCCAGGGTTGGAGGGTCCTCAGCTCGGTGAGGAGAGCTGCACAGGCCGGCCCTGGCTCTTCAGCAGGGGCTGTTGGAGGTGGCGGGACCATTGGAGGTGGACAGGCCTCTACATCTGCCTCTGCATTGGGCTCCTCTGGATGGACAAGTTGTTGAAACAGGAGCCTGCTCTGTCCCCTGGGCTGGTGCTGTAGTTGTGAGAGGAGCAAAGATCACCCACGTGCCTGCATTTCCATGTGCCTCCAAAACACAGAACATGGCTGCAGATGTATGGGGTTTAGTGGGTGGGATGCTCAATGCAGACGGTTCCATGTGTCTCATGTGAGAGAACCCCTGAGATCTTCATCTGTTTACACGTAGAGCGAATTGAGCAGCTGCTCAGCTTCCCTTGTCCACATGGATCAAGATTGGTGGTCCCATCCCCTCTCCATGGACCTCAGTGCTTTTTCCAATTCCTGCCTATTTCATCAGTGCTCTGATGGAGAGTCTCAAAAATACATCTCTGAACAATTGTGCAACAATTTCTGTGCGTAACCTCCTAGGGGGAGCCCTGCCAGTGCAGGTGTGCCCCTGTGGGACCTTGGCAGGTCCTGCACACTGATCTCCCAGAGGAGGCCTTTCCCCTTCCTCCCCAGGGCAGCTGCTGGGGTCTCTGCTGCCTCACTTTGTCCCCAGGGCTGGTCCCCACCAGCGCAGAAGCCTCATCGGGGTGGTGGGGCATCTCTGGCATGTAGAGGCCTGTGAACTGGCTCTCATGTTGGAAGTGCATGTGTATGCCCTTTGTCCCTTTAGAAAACACCAACTTTTGAGAATTTCTGCACCACAGGGCTGACACACCTGGGCCTTGTGTTGTGTGGAATGCTTTCCAGCTTGTGGTTTGTCTTTCCAGATTTCTGCATTTTTCTAGTTGTTTTGGGCACAGGAAGAGACAGCCATTCCCTGACTGGCTTCTGGCCCTGAGGTCACTTTTATCCCAGTTGTCTCTACCCTGAGATTATGCACATGCTTACTGAAAGGGCTTTTTTTTTCCCCGCATCTAATCTCTAATCCATGTATAAAATCCCTTTTTAATAGCAAAAATACTATTTCAGATAAAAACAGATCAACATGTGAGCTGATGCAGAAAAGCACTTATTGTGAGATTCCATTTCTAGGGAACAGGTAAGGGGCAGAGACAGGAATCAGATCAGGGGCAGGAGTAGTGGGGAGTGAGTTCTGTTGCTGCAGGGTCTCCTTTTGGGATGATGGGTCATCCTGTAACTAGACAGTAGTGATGCTTACACAGCATCATGACTGCCTTCGTGCCCAGGAATTTAAAATATGAAGTGTAACATATAAAATATGAACAATAACCATTTAAAATATATTTATTTTATTACTTACTATGGATTATACAATGGAAAAATGAAGACTAAAAAGAGAAATAAGAAAAAAATAAAAACAAGATCCCAAAGAAGAAAAATAAAAAGATAAAAATCCAAATCACAAAATGGAGAACATGTAAACTGAATAAAAAAAAATAAAAAGGAAAAGATCAAGGAGTGAGGGTGACACAAGGTTTGTTCCTTGGGACAGGGCCAGCACATTCAACAACGGGCCCCTGACCTGGGCCCTCCACAGGCAGCTCCTCCTCTGAGGCAGGAACCTGCATGGCTTCCAGGGAGGGTTCTTTATCCGGTGGTGGTGGGGCCTCAGTTTTGTCTGGGGCCAGCCCCGCGGCTCCACAGCTGCAGCTGGAGAGGCTGCTGGAGGTGGTGAAAGCTCAGGAGGAAGACACACCTACAGCTCTGCATCCTGCTCCTCAGGATGGACTTCAGGAGTGACAGGAGGAGCTGCCTCCACCTCCTGGGCTGGTGCTGGAGTTGGAGGAGGAGAAAAGATCACCCACGTGCCTGTATTTCCATCTGTCCCCCAAAGACACAGTGGGCACATTTCTGGACCCAACACAGTCCGTGCTCCCCAACCTCAGTCCAACAGATATGTGGCCTGAGGCCGGTCTTTGCTCCTGGCCAGGCTCAGGGGGTGCTCTGGCAACAGTCCTTCCCCAGAAACTCATCTGCACTTCCCCCACCGATTTCTTCCCTACCCCACTCCCCTTACCTCCTCACCCTTGGGCTCTGCCTCTTTGGGCTCCAGATCTTCCTTCCTGGTGTTAGTAATAGAAGAATCGTGCTCCAGGGCAGGGTTGAATATTGCCATCTGGGTGTTGGGACTGAGTGGCTTCAAGGTTGGAAGCTTGTGGAGCCTGAGCGGCTTCGGTGGAGGAGTCCTCCTCCATCCACCCACAGGCCCTGGCTCCCAGTCCCCCAGGTGGCCACACTCACTTCAGGCCTGCCCTGGCCCTCAGTGGTGTGGCTCACCAGCCCCTCGCTGCTGGACATGGGTGGGAGTCTTAGTTAACCAGCTGCTGCTGCTCCTTGATCCGGGTTGAGCTCTGCAATGACAGTGACCGTCAGCCCGTCAGGAGGCCTCAAGCCTGGCCCTAGTCACTGCTGCTTCTGTCCCCTGGACCTTCTGCTCCCTTATCAGGCCCAGCCCTGTGTCTGCACAGACCTCCACCCACGGGAAATGAGAGTCACCTCCAGGGCTCAGGATAGACCTGGGGCGGAGGGTGCCGCCAACACTCCATGTCACCCAGCCAGCCTTGACCTGGGGTGTGAACATGATTGGTCCTGACCCCCCAACCCAACCTGTTCCTGGCAAGTCCTCCCCACGTGAACCCTCAACACACACACACACACACACACACAGGAGCAGGGACAGGGTTGCTCATGGGGGATCAAAGTGGTGGCCTGGCCTGAACAAAACTGCCCTAAGCCTCCCTGTGGTGCCTCCGGATCCTGCCGTGCCAAGGGCCACAGGCATAGCCTGGGCTGAGCCCGGATCCAGCGGCGGGCACGTCTAAACACACTCTCATCGCTGTCCCTCTTGAGGCCTCGGCCTCGGCCTCGGCACACTGGGAGACAACACGAAAACATGGTGTGCTCACCAATGTCTCTATCCCAGTGAGATGGAAGGGGCAGTTATGTAGGGTGTCCCAAAATTCACGCAAGAATTAATTTTGATAGAAAACACAGGTTTACAATTAAAAATTGTAAATTTGTTATTGATTCATAAAATATACAGTATAGTGTTATGTATGGAATAGCAAGCACATCAGGTAAATGGCCTCCACGGCTTTGCTGGCACATACGCAAAGCCGTGGTCTTCATTGGTCTTCATTGTCCCTGCTCCTGGGCCATAACTGGTACCTGGTAATGCTTATCAAATTGAAGGGATTGAAATCAAAGGGCAACAGATATTAAAATCTGATTCAATAAACCAAGTAAATTAGGCTTTTATTTGTTGTTGTTATTAATGCTCACGCAAAATTCAAATCTTGTGTGAATTTTGAGACACCCTATAGAATGGGGCTGCCTGGTTACCAGGTACTGTTGGGCTCCATCGTCAGGAAGTGAGGTCACTGCTCATGTCTGAGGAGATGCTCGGGGTAGGGGACCCACAGGTGACCTCACTTCCTGACGATGGAGCCCAACAGAACCTGGAACCCTGGTAACCAGGCAGCCCCATTCTATAACTGCCCCTTCCCGGCTCACTCGGACAGAGACATTGGAGAGGACACAATGTTTTCCTGTTGTGTCCCAGTGTGCCGACGCCGAGGCCTCAAGAGAGGCAGCGATGAGAGTGTGTTTAGACGTGCCCGCCACTGGATCAGGGCTCGGCCCAGACGACGCCTGTGGCCCTTTTCCCAGCAGCAGGATGTGGAGGTAACACAGGGAGGGTTTCTTGAAGCCAGGCCACCACTCTGATCCTGCTGAGCAGCCTTATATCCCTCACTGTGTGTGTGTGTGTGTGTGTGTGTGTGTGTGTGTGTGTGTGTGTGAGATGGGGGTTCATGTGAGGCTTTTCTGCCTGGAGCAGGCACGGGGCTGGGCCTAATGCAGAGCAGAAGGCACAGTGGGCAGAAGCAGCAGTGAGTGGGGCCAGGTTTGAGGATTCCCCACTGGCTGATGGTCACTGTCATTGCAGAGCTCAACCTACGTTAAGACGGAGCAGCAGGTGGTCGAGGAAGACCCCTGTGCCTTGGGCAGCAGTGAGGGCCCGGTGAGCCACACAACTGAAGGCCAGAACCTGCCTGAAGTGTGTGTGGCCACCCGGGGGTCTGGCGAGCCAGGGCCCGTGGATGGACAACGAAAGCCTGCTCCACCAAAGCCACCCAGGCCCAACAAGCCTCCAACCTCGAAGCCGCTCAGTCCCAACACCAGCAGGGCAATTTTCAACCAGGTCCTGGAGCGCCATGGCCGTATTAGTAACACCAGACGTGAAGACCTGGAGCCCAGGGAGGCAGAGCCCAAGGGTGAGTAGGTGGGGAGGTGTGGGAGAGGGAAGGGTGGGAGAGGTCCATGTGAGCTTATGGGGAAGGATTGTTGCCAGACACACAGGGAGCACCCCCAGAGCTGGCCAGGAGCAAAGACTGGCCTCAGACCACCCATCTGCTGGACTGCGGGTGGGGAGGATGTGCTGTGGTGGGCCCTGGGCTGTGCCTGTGTTCTCTTTGGGGGACGGATGGAAATGCAGGCACCTGGGTGATCTTTTCTCCTCTCCCAACTCCAGCCCAGGAGGCAGAGGCAGCTTCTCCTGTTACATATGAAGTTCAACCTGAGGAGCAGGATGAAGATCTGGAGGCCTCTCCATCTCTAGAGCTCCTGGCACCTCCAGCAGATTCTCCAGCTCTAACTGAGGAGCCAGGGCCGGCCCCAGACGGAAGTCAGGCCCCACCACTGATGGATGAAGAACCCTCCCTGGAGCCCATGCTGGGTCCTTCCTCAGAGGAGGAGCTGCCTGTGGAGGGCCCAGCTCAAGGGCCCGTTATTGAACGTGGTCGCCCTGTCCCAAGGGAAAAACTTGTTATCCTCCCAGGCCTTGATCTTTTCCTTTTCTTTACCGTTTTTATTTTGCTTTTATGTTCTCCATGGCGTGCTTCAATTTATTATCTTTTGATTTTTCTTATATATGGGTTTTGGGGGAGTTTCACTTTTATCATTTTATTTTTTCTGTTTTTAGCCTTCATTTTCCCACTGTATAATTAATTTTAATAATAAAAGTTTTCATTTGCGTTTTAAATGGTGCCATTCCTGAGCATGGAGTATATTCAGGGTGCTGTGCAAGCTCACCACTGTCTAGTTGCAGGATGTCCTATCACCCCACAGGGAAACTCTTCCCCAAAAGTATGTACTCCCCACTCCCCCTTCCTCTCAAAACCCTGATCTCCTTTCTATCTCTGCTTCTTTAACTCTTCTGGACAATTCCTATAAATGGAATCTTCCTAAAAATATGTTTCAGCTCACATGTTTTTATAGCATTTTTGTAATCCTAGCTGCATGAGAGATTAGATATAGAAGAAGATACCTTTTTAGTAAGAATGTGTAGAATCTCAAGGTAGACATCCCTGTGCTAAGTGTAACTCTTAAAGTTAATCAGGACTCTTCCAAAAATTTAAGAGGTGTGAGAACTCCCAAGCTTATCCTAAGAGGCCAGCATTATCCTAATTCTAAAACCAGATAAAGACACCACAAAGAAAGAAAGTTATAAACCAATATCCCCAATGAACATAGATGCTAAAATTCTCAATAAAATATTAGCAAAGTGGATCCAGCAATGCATTAAAAATATCATAGACCATGATCAAGTGGCATTTATTCCAGGGATGTAGAGATGGTACAGTGTTCACAAATGAGTTACACCACATAAACCAAATGAAGTCTAAAAACTACACAATCATATTAATAGATGCAGAAAAAGCATTTTATATATTCACCCATTTATGATAAAAATTCTCAGCCTCATGGGAGTAGAGGAAACATACCTCAATGTAATAAAGGCCATATATGACAATCCCAAAACCAACATCAGATGCATTGGGCAAAAAAAAAACATATTGTAAGTGGTAGTTTTAACTGTCATATAAAGTATAGGATATTTTTTGGCAGGAATGGTTGCTGGGAGGTTGGACAGGAGGAAATGATGGGGATTTGGACTAAAGTGGCAGTGTTGGGGGTTATAAGAATTGATCGGGTTCAGGATTTCTGTCAAAGATAATGCCTGCAAAAATTATTGATGGATTGGATGTGTTGCTTGAACAATAGAAAGCAACAACATCACAATGTATTTTGCCTGAGAGACTGGGTAAAAAGGAGATTGTTTTTCTAACCAGGGAACAAGTGTTGAGCCGACGGGAATGGGGGTTGGGGATAATGGCAGGAGTTCCATTTTGGAAGTACTAACGCTTTTAGAGTTGTGATCTCAACTGAACCCAATGGTTGTGGAAAAGTCACTATTATTTGCTCAGTGTTCATCTGAGGCAGATGAAGTGCTGAGCACCATCCATCCTTAGTGGAGGTCATTCCTCACTGTGATGCAGTAAGGCAAGTGCTTCTGTTATTCCTTAATGCACATGAGAGAAAATTGAGGTCCAGATAGAGCTACTGATTGAAAAAAGGGAACATAGATAGACAATGGCAGAGTTGAAATTTTATTGTGAGTGTCACCTAATCTACGGACCATTCTCTTTCTTTTAGGTGAGCTGTTTCATTCCCTAGACATTTATTCTTGCAACTGACCCAGCATTTAGCATATTGCAATATAAGATATCTGATCTCCATATTTGTTCCCTGTAAACTAAATTGGGAGTTCCTCATGAACCAGGACATTCTGATTAATTTTTGCATTTTCTGGTCCCCAAAAGACATTTAATGACAGAATGCAATTATGAGTGAATATTTAAGTTGTAAGTTTGAGAAAAGTTCTCAGTGAGACTATCAAGAGACAATTGGGGGTAAGAATAGGAAACAAATCAAAGAAACCATGGAAGGAGAGTTTTAAGAAAGATCCACAATACTGAAAGTCATTCATAGTTGTGACCTAGAATTTTTTTTATCTTCTCTTTTGTTTTTTTTTTCTATTATTGGTACTTTCTGTCTGTCCGTGTGCCTTCTATTATGTTTCAAGATACACAGATCCTGATTTGTTTAAAGTTATGGAACACTTCAACCAAAGTCTAATGTTGAAGTAAATGTAAATGTGACACATGAGTGTCAGGTCCTCTGGTTGAGCTCCACTCGCTGTTCCTCTCTCAATATCTCAAAGCATGCACTACGTTCTCAAGAACATGCATCTTGATCTTTCCTCCAATTGCTTTTACTCCTCTTTGAACAGACCTCACCTGTCAGCTAGCTGAATGAATTATTGGCATTTTCCATTCCTCCCAAAGTCTCTATTTTTAAATATTCCTCATCTTGAAATATCTCAACTGCTTTATATCTACTTCCCTTTGGCCTGGAAAATTTCAAATCATTTCTCAAGATTTAGTTTAAATATCATGTTATCCAAACAGTAGCCATTTAGCTTGTTAGTTCCTCTGGATTATTGGTCTACCATGTTTAGATAGCCCTTTTAACATTGTGTGTGCGTGCATGCACATGTTTGTGTGTTGTGTGTATGTGTTTTGGTGGTGGCTGTTTACTTATGTATACTATTCTTTTTTCTCAAAATTATAAAATTATGATAAAAGTGCTCTTTCCTTTTTAATAACTATATATAGTATTTGGAAACACTAACATCTCAGTATGATTTTGAATGAAAGAATGAATGAATGCATTCTTTCATGAGCCAATAGTCTTCTTATATTCTGTAACTTCACATTTTCTCTATAAACCCTTCACTTACAACAGTTGACTATATTTTTTATAAAGAAAATCTAAGGTCTATACTAGGTTCCTCAGACTTCTTTTCTCCCCTTCCTCTTCCAGTACAATCTCATTGTCTGTGAAACAGCCTCTCCTGAGGACTGCTGAAGTTTTGCTCTATGTAAGTGTGATTGATTTTTGTGTGGCTGAACTTGGTAGAGCAACATCAGAAACCTCCTTGTTTTCTTTTATCCTATCACTCGCACCCAGAGCAGTGATCCTTTCTCCATCCCAATAGGGGGCTCTTCAGGTACACAGCACAGCTTGCTTGGTTGCTTCTGTCTCTCAGTCTAGTTCCAGAACATCTGGGCCACCTTAATCAAACTTCCACCTCAGACCCAATTCGCATCTTTCCCTCCATCCTTTCCATAGGTGCCCGGTGTGAGATAGAGGGCCAGTGAAAGAAAAAGGGAATTGGGTCTGGTTTCATTCGTGCTGATGTTTATCTTCGTGGTCTTCCTCATCTGCCATTCTTAGTTTGGTGCTAGCCTCTCCCAGGTCTTGGTCAGGGTCATGGATAGCACTGATTAGAGGAAGATGTATACGACTAATATTAGAACGACTAGACCTTCCCCTCCCTCTTTGTAGCAAAACCAACATGCTGATTCCTGTGTGCCATTTATTAGTTGTTCTTAGGCAAATGCTATCCTACTCCCTTCCCTGTGCAGCATCTCATTTCCTGATGATAGTGTTGCCTCGCCCACCAGGCAGCCTTTTCAATACCACTAGAATCGGGATATGTTGGTGAAAGGGAAAACTCAGTTACCTTTGCCTCTTCCAGCACTATTCCCACCTTTTCCCTCCCTATTCATCCTGCCATTGCAGGCTACACTGGCCGGCCTCTTGCTTTGAGACTTCTCTTGGAGAGAGAAACATTCCAGAGGACATACATCACTGAAACTTTCTCAGAAACATTCTTTCACTGTGCTCCTGTGGCAACAGAGGGCAGACTGACACATTTCTCTACAAATATTCTGCTGGGGCCTAAGATTCCAATCTGCCTTCTTTAGAACTCTGTGTTCTATCCATGGCTCACTTGGGGAGGTAAGGGGAAAAGAAGACAGTCTTAAATGTCACCAATCCCATCAAAGAGGATTCCATTAGTGGATCTCTAGCCTTGTTTAATCACAAATGAAGGAGTCAGGTGGATGGAACAGATTGGCTACCCCTTAGTAAGTCTTTCAAGAGTATATCTAGAGCTTTTCTTTAGAAAGAAAAAAATCTGTCATCTTCCTCAGTTTTGATGATTTAGGTGAAATTCCAAGACAATTAAGAAGGTTTTGCTTCAAATTTTGTTGTATAAGGTAATTATTTCCCGTATTTCTCTGAGTTCCTCTGACCTACAGCACAGTTCAAGACACATAGGTAGCAATGTAAAAATCATCAGAGGGCTCAGTCAGCCTACCTATTTTTAAAATAAATTACTACTTCCTAGTAAAAATACAAATAGAAAAATATTTGGTACAAATATTTTGTAATATTTCCTCTCACTGTGACAAAAATTTCTATTGCTAGAATATGGAATGTTGTCTGTTTAAGCAATTAGTCTCCATAAGCTTTTTCTTACCCACAGTAATTTGTATTCTTTGAGAAGGACATGTCCTTGGGGTTATTAAGCACTGCATAATGACTATCTGAGACCTTGACACACCACTTCTTTCCTCCTTATTTGACTGGGGATTTAAAGATGACTTTCTGCATATATTTGTTTCTATATTACTTTGTACAGTGTAAAACCAGAAGTCATTTGTGAAATAAAAGGAATGAACCTTATGGGGATGAAAGTAAACTAATCAGAATTTGTAATTCATTTATGTGAGCCCACAAATCAGGGTTCTGCAAGATATTAAGTTGGTTCCTAAATAAATTAAGTTGTTGAAAGGAATTATAATGATGGTTGAAAGCATTCCCTAGCAGGATTATTATGTAAATGTACACACATACATGTGCATTGTGAGTGTATCACTACTATCAAAATGACAAGTGTAGTAAAGGATGGATAAATATTTTATGGGTTTTTAGATACAAATTATAAGGAAAACTACATTGATTTTTTTCAAATTTTTTATAATTTTAAAAGATGTTTTTATTGATTGTTAGAGAGAGGAAGAGAGGGGAAGAGAGAAAACCATGAATGAGAGAAAGACATTGAGCCTGTGCCCTGATCTGGAATCAAACTGGTGACCTCTTAGTGTATGGATCAATGCTCAACTAACTGAGCCACACCGGCTAGGGTTATATTGATTTTTAAAATTATGAACATTTTTATTAAGAGTTTAAAAACTCTAATTTAGGTCTATGAGTCGGTACAACATTTACTATTTACCAAGGTTATTCTGCCTGCTTCAGAGTCTAATTTTCATACAAGTATAGCAATGAGGTTATTAATATAACTGAAATACTTACTTTCTGCTTTTATTTAGAATGAATAATTTTTTTCCTTAAACCTCCCTTTCAGTTTCTATCCTGTATTATCAAACAGCAATCTGATTTGATTACATTAAGCATTAAAAACTGGATGGGTCACATTTAAGGAGTTTAATTCATTCCTGAGTAACTGAAAGAGATTCTCTTAATCCTGTGGTGAAAAATTTTTTGGTTTATATTATTACACTCTATGATACTGTGATATAGTACACTACACTGTAACTTGTAGATCAATGGTATTTCAGAACAGGATGTAATAGAAGTCATCTGCCAATACCACCAATAACTGGTACACAATGTAAAAGAAGTAGAGCTTCTGAGAATGATGGAAGAGTGGTACTAGGCAGTTATTCACAGACATCTGATACTGACTAAATATTGTAAATTAATCTTACTATAGGTGAGTTGCTCATGTTAAATAGGTGAAACATCTTTTTAATTTTTAAATTTATATTTTTTACTCACAGTTTACATTTGGTATTATTTTGTACTAGAGGCCTGATGCACGAAATTTGTGCAAGAGTAGGCCTTCCTTCCCCCGGCTGCTGGCACTGGCTTCCCTCTGGCACCCAGGACCCAGGCTTCCCTCGCAGCCCAGCTTCATCTGGATGGTCATCCAGAAGGATTCCAAGAAGGTCATCTGGTCTAATTAGCATATTACTCTTTTATTATTATAGATTAGTTTTAAGTGTGCAGCATAGTGGTTTGACAATCATTCACTTTGCAAAGTGATCCCCTTGGGATTTCAAGTACCCACCTGGCACCATACATAGGTATTACAATATTACTGACTGTATCCCTATGCTGCACTTGGCATTCCCAAGACTATTTTGTAACTGCCGATCTGTACTTCTTAATCCCTTCACCCTTTTCACCCAATCCCCCAACACCCTCCCCACTGGCAACCATCTGTCTGTTCTCTGTGTCTAGAAATCTGTTTTATTTGTTTATTTTGTTCTTTAGATTTCACATATAAGTGAAATAATATAAAACCTCTTTTTATTCTGGTGATTTCTAATTGTTAAAGGAACATGGCAGGTGCTTCTAAAGAAAACATGAGGCATTCACTAACTCAGATGATAAGTTACATAATGCATTAGAAATAACAATTTAACACATCTCCATTTTAGGTGAAATTCAAAAGTTCCACGGACATTTAAAAATCAAAGTCACTTAGAATTTTTATTGAAGATGGATGTAAACCAATTCTAAAATCATTAATGTGCAAGTCTCTTTGTATTTGGGGTCTTCTCTGTTGTCTCAATATGATGCTTTAATACAATGAAGTGCGGCACAAATGAGAAGAAAGACAACAGAAACAAATGAGGACCAGATGATAAGGGACTAGAAGGAACTTTGTAAAATAGAGTTGTTTAGGGAAGTGGTTACTTCTTTGAGACCCGATCACTGGATGTACTGTGCCTTCCAGGGCACAAACAGCATACGGAAAGGAAAGAGCTCTCTTTTAATAGTCTCTGAGGACTGTAGGACAAGGTCAATGGCCTAAAGTCTAGGGAAAGAAAAGGGGTGAGATAGAAGAAAATAATCTGATCATAAAAGAAAATGAGCAGGAGAGAGACATTAAGGAAGACGAAGATAATACTGCAAATGTTTGTGGGTGTGCCCTAACTGGTTTGGCTCAATGGATAGAGGGGCCTGCGGACTGAGGGGCCCTGGGTTCGATGCTGGTCAAGGGCATGTACCTTGGTTGCTGGCACATCCCCAGCGGGAGTTGTGTAGGAGGCAGCTGATCAATGTTTCTCTCTCATCGATGTTTCAAATTCTCTATCCCTCTCCCTTCCTCTCTGTAAAAAAAATCAATAAAATATATCTAAAAAAAATGTTCATGGGTGTAACATACACTGCATTAGGCAGGGTTATTAAGGAGTGTATTTATTCAAAGTAAAAATATTCAGTGGCCTCACCTTTCTGACTTTATTTTTAATAAAATATTCACTACAGTGGTAACTGATTCTGTTTATGCATCTGTCAGACTCGATCAGACCAGCAGAATTTCCGGAGAGATATACTGAGAGATTTATTATAGGGATTGGACTTTGCACAGGTGTGGAGCTGATAGACAGTCTTGGTGAGGGTGGTATGGTTGCACCTGCTAAAGGAAGAAGGCTGTGAAGTGGAGCGAACAAGAACCAACTCAAAACTGTGAGGATGAGCAGAAAGCCCCGAGTCTTACCTGGCCTCCACTTCAGGCTCTCAACATGGCCTGTCTTCCGTTTCAGTGATGGGAGAGATCTGCGAGAAAGCTGCCCGCTTCGTCATGGCCCAGCTGTTGAAAAACCAGATGGAGGATCCGGAAGGGATGCAATTTCTATGGCTCTTGCTGCTGCTCATGCCAAGCAGCTGAGCCAGCAGAAAAGCCACGAGTTGTGGGAGTTGCAACAAAGCCCCGCTCCAGACTTCAGATAAAGCGAGTACTGCTGCTCGACTTCCACCTTCCAAATCTCACAAAAGTTGTCTCTGTGGTTCACATTAGCTGGGAACTGTGCAGGGAAGGGGGTTCTTGGAAACACAGTTTCATCTTAGATAAATGGATAAAAGGCAAATCTACCACAATATAATTTCAAACTTCCTTCATTAAATTGTCAGTGAGCTGCGATAAAGATGCTGTAGGACAGGAGAGTTGAGACTTTAGCAGCATCAGAATTACCTAGAACTATTGTTAAAACATAGATTTCTGGGCTTTACCAATAGTTTCCAATTTAGTAGGCATGGTAATTGTGTTTCTCTGGACAAAACAGATCAATATAATGTGTGTGTGTGTGTGTGTGTGTGTGTGTATTCAACAATTCCTTAAATTCTCTCTCTCTCTCTCTCTCTCTCTCTCTCTCTCTCTCTCTCTCCCTCTCTCCATAAATATACACATACAGACATTTACAGTAATATATATGTATATATATGTATATATATATATATATATATATATATATAGAGAGAGAGAGAGAGAGAGAGAGAGAGAAAATTTAAAACACTGGCCCCACCAGCTTGAAGGGTTGTACTCATGCATGTGGGTGCATGCTTTCATACAACTGCAGGGAGAGTTGTATCTCCCTCTCTCCGTAAATATACACATACAGACATTTACAGTATAATATCTGTATATATATATATATATAGAGAGAGAGAGAGAGAGAGAGAGAGAGGAGCGATATTACGAAAATTGCAGTTTTTGCGATGTGAGAATTACAGTTGTCTGTTCACATACACGTGCATCAGTACCAGTGAGGCGTTCTTCCCAAGCCCCCTCCTGCTGCTGGAGAGGTGCTCAAGGTCGTGCTGGTAGTAACTTGGTGGGCTGCTCAGGGCGACCTTTCTGACCCTGGGGGCTTCCTTCTGAGAGTTTACTAGCTTTCTTATACTGAGAGTTCCACACCAACAACTTGCAGAGTTTTTAAATTGGCTTTTTCTTTCAGTGCCCGCAGATCATCTCACCACGTTATCCATGTAAAGCCGCGTGACAGCACTGCAACTTTATAACCAGATCAAAGTGCAGGTTGGGGGGTGGGGGTTCTTACAAGGCGCAAGGAGGTCTAAGCAGGGCGGTCTGAGAGCTGTCTGTGTAACCGCCTCATAATAACAGAAGCTACCTTTTTTTTTCGGATGGCTCCTAAGTCACAGACGCTGTGCCCAACACTTCACAAGTTTCACTTAATTGTGAATGCATTTCATTTCCTTGCTATCACCACACTGGAAGAGAAGGATAACAGGGTTATGTTAATTTTAGATCTCACATTTAGAAGTGCAAAACCAAAGTCGCTACTTTATTTTCTTATTACAGATGTGCCCTTCTTTGTAAAACCTAGTTATTACAGAAAATGAGAATGGTTCAAAGAGGAAGTTCCATTTATTCCCATTTGGAAAATGTATCTCATTTTAATTCCAACATTTAAACTCCTCCAGGCAAATGCATGTCGACTTTCAAATCTCTCTCCTTCCCCAGCTCTTCTGGAACCGAGGGGCAGGCCTGGATTGGCATGCGGCCAGAGGCAGTTAGAAAGGAGGGGACTTAGGATCCGAGTGAGGTTCTAGCACATTCATTTGAATTCATGTTGCCCTGCTGACACCTAATACTTCAGTCTAGACCTCATCAATCCAGAGCTGTTGTTTCTCAGCAAAGAGCCGGTCGTCCCTGTGAATGAGAGTCTGCCTTTGTCTTGCTGGTACCGCATGTATCTCAGCTGCCTAAAGGTCCTTACCCCCAATCCCTTCAACCTCCTCCCTCTGCTTCCTGCCCCCACATACCTCAGCAGCTCTCCATGGATGTGTCCACTGAAGGGCAGTATCAGCTAGCCTAGGCACTTGTATTCTCCTCTAGGGCACAGGTAAACCACGGGGCAGCTTCAGCATTGCATAGGAACCAGATGTTCTGGCCAGCTCAGCTTGCCCCGCACTGCTGGCTTACCTCACCGCAGCTGCCCTATTTTAGTGCATGTGTGTGGCTCTTCTGTGCTGTGGTTTCTTTCCAGAAATTCTGATATTCTATTGGCCCCAAGCTCCATCTGTATTGATGACTTTCATCTCAACCTATTTACCTTATCTCCTTGCTCTGAGAATTCTGTTCATATAGAAGAATTTTGTGCAACGAAGATTATAATACACACACACACACACACACACACACACACACACACACACTGAGTGGCCAGATTATTATGACCACCCCATCAGTACTTAGTTGGGCCACCTTTTGCCTTCAATACTGGGGCAATTCTTCTTGGCATTGACTTCACAAGATGTTGAAAGGTGATGCGAGGAATCTGATACCATGCCTGATGAATAGCACTGTCCAGTTCTGTGAGATTTGATGGTTGTGGAACCAGCTGCCTGATGGCTCTTTTAACTTTGTCCCACAGATGCTCAATTGGATTGAGATCTGGTGATTGTGGGGGCCACCTAAGCAAGCTGAAGTCTCCTTCATGTTCTTGAAGCCACTCCTGCACAATGCGAGCACTGTGCCATGGCACATTGTCTTGTTGGAAGAAGCCATCTCCATTGGGATACGCCATCAACATGATAGGATGAACTTGATCAGCAACAATACTTAGGTATGCTGTACTATTCAGAGGTTGTTCCACACGAATTAAAGGGCCCAAATCTTGCCAGGAAAACATGCCCCAAACCAAAACACTGGCCGCACCAGCTTGAAGGGTTGTATTCATGCATGTGGGGTGCATGCTTTCATGCTATTTCCGCCAAATTCTCACTCTGCCATCTGCATGATGCAACTGGAAATGTGATTCATCGGACCACATGACTTTTTTTCCAATGCTCGACTGTCCAATCCTTGTGTTCCTGGGCGAATTGGAGACGTTTTATCTTGTTAACTGCAGACAGCAAAGGTGTTCGAACAGGCCTTTGGCTTCCATATCCCATACGGTGCAGTGTATGGCTAATTTGCCTACAAACGTCAGGTGGTCATAATAATCTGGCCACTCAGAGTGTATATATATATATATATATATATATATCTGTTGCCTCCTTAGCCTCTCCATCATTTTGCGTTGGAACTTTAATCCAAGATGGCACTGGACTCAGTGCCCCTCCCTTTGATTCTTCCATGCTATGTGGGGGCCCATTATAGTAATGGCTCCAATGAATTCACCTTCCTGTGTCTGTGACCCTCTGTGAGTGGCTGCTGCTGCTGCTGCTAGTAAGAGGGGTCAATTCATACATTCTAATAATTCTTTTTAGGCGACGAAGACAAAAGACTAGAGAGGTTAAACATCTACTGAGAGCAATGTCATTACTAAATAGTAGATTGGAGCTTCCCCAGGAAAGACTCCAAGGGGAAGGTGGACAGAGATTTCTTCAAAAAATTAATAAATTTAGACTGTCTCCGTGTTCCAATGTTTTGCCTTTTGATTTATAGCATTTTTTCATCCATATATATTCCATATGCAGTTGATGAAATGATTAATTTTCAAACCTGAGAATCTTGATTAAAGCATTAATCACCATGTAGCAAATTAGCCTTAAGATTAAAAAACAAAGTGTGTTAGTTTGTGTTGTCTATTTTCCAACCGATTGCTTCCTCAGCATGAAGAAAACAACACCTTGGGTGTGAAATATTAGCACAAAATATCACAGCCTCTTGGTAAAATGTTATTTTCTGCCCAAACACTTCTATCCAAAGTGTTTCAGCTAACAGCTCTGCTATTTAAAAAGCTGTCCTTTTCCACAGTGGTTAATGTTCTTTGTACTTTACTTTTAGTCTTTTTATAAAAATGCAGGCTCTCTGTAAAACTCTGCTGGGTAACATAAATCTGAACATTGTTGATGCTTAGACTTGTCAAACAGAAACAGCAAATCTTTGGGATACAAATGCCTTCATGCTAGAGATAGTTGATTGTGGAAATTTTGCCTTTGAAGTGACAATTTAGATCGTTGCCTGATTAGAGAAAATTGATATACCTGAAGCATAGAGAGCACTATAAAATGGAAGTAGGCACTTATTAAATCTAATGTAAGCACTGGTAAACCCTATTCTAAAAGTCAAATACATTTCATATTTTGAAATCTGTTAATATATAAATTCATATTTATTATAAAAACTAGTAGCCTGGTGCACAAAAATTTGTGCCCTTGGGGTGGGGGGGGGGGGCGTCCCTCAGTTATTAAACATTTATTGGCACAACACTGACCACATTGGTGGTGGTGGTGGTCTTGTCAGAATGTGTTATATTATGCATATTAAAATCTATTTAAACAGATTTGATATAGATATTTTCAAAGATGGAAGAATTGTCTCTGTCAACTATTTTAGTTGATTCATATCTTCACTAATTGTCATCTTTGCAAAGTTTTCAGTCCCCATATGGATTGCTGGATATAATAGGTCATGCGCTGTCCCTGTCCTTTGTAGCCTTTGTTACCTTAAGGACTCTAGTTTTTCATTTATATGTTTAAGTACCAACCTTACCAGCTTAAAAATGTAAGCTTTTAACACTGCTCTCTCTGTTCTGTATTCTTCCGAAGAAAAGTGGAGTTGGGTTACAGCACAGGAGAGAAATTCAGAAGGGGATTATTGAAGTAATGACTGCAGTAGGAAAAGAGGGAACCTATTTCCCTGGCCACAGGCGCTGGCACCCTGGACCACAGGGCTGGCAGCTTCTCTGGGTGACTGCAGCCTGGGACCTTGGGCAGGTAGCTTGTCCATCTCCTGGGCTGCAGCCAGCCACAGGCGCTGGCACCTGGACCAAAGGTGGGTGGCTTCTTCTTCTGGTGGCTTCTTCTTCTTCTGTGCTTCCAGGGAGGGCAGTCAGTTATGTGTATATGTGTGTGCATACAAACATAGGCGTGTACATGTGTGTATGTGGAAATCTGCTGGGCAAGTCAAAACCATAGAAGAGTTTCCCCATATCTCTTGAATCTTCCAGAGATATCCCCCACTTTTTTATTCTATCACTACTGGAGAGTCAGTATTTGTAGCCAGCCAGCCAGTGACTCTCTCAGTGTCTATTTCTGACTTCTTCTTTTCCTGTCTGTCTTCCAACCCCCAATCATATTTCCACCTGGCTGCATCATTTTTACTCCCAATATGCTCTATAGAGAAGGAGTCAGGATGCTGTCTTCCCATGAATAGTACTCAGTAACAAACCAATTGCATTTTAGTTGGGCAATGCCCCTACCCACCCTTCAAATCCCTGTGACCTTGCATCCTGTTTCTCTTTTTGTTTGTTGGATTGTTCTGCTGCTCCTTCTCCTCACCCCACCACCCTTGGATCATAATGTAAAATTCTTTTACCATGTCAAGAAATTATTAAAAATATAGGTACTTTGAAAAAAAAATACAGGTACTCCTCTGAACACCAGTCGCAGCCGCCCGCCTCTTCCCTGGACCCCTCCGGCTTTTCCGGTCACCGATCCCTGGGTGGGGGAAGGGGGGGCAGGGAAGAGGCGGACGCTGGCACCCACCTCTTTCCTGGCCCCCCTCTGGCTTCTCTGATCACTGGCTGGGGGGCGGGCAAAGGCAGCCCCAGTTCTCTGATCCAGGGCCGGGGAGCAGGGCAAAGGTGGCCCCCAGGGCCGCCTTTGCCCTGCCCCCCCCCGGCTCTTGCCTGCCTCCTGGGTTTCCAATCACTGTCCTTTCCCTTTCACCTCCCATCATTGTGCCTACGTATGCAAATTAACCGCCATCTTTGTTGGTGGTTAACCGCCATCTTGGTTGGCAGTTAATTTGCATATCGCCCTGATTAGCCCATGGGAAGCGTAGCGAAGGAATGGTCAATTACCATGTTTGTCTATTATTAGATTAGATGCTTTCTTTTAGTTAAAAATAAAGGGAAAATGGAGGTCCTCCAAAGAGATCAATTAAATTATTTTATTAATTAAGTTGAATTTCTTTTTATTTGATTCTGTTTATATGCTCAAATGTTTCCTGAGAAACATGAGTATATCAGAGAAACATGTACTAGTGAAATTTGAAGACAGTGCTTCCTTTTCCTAAATATCACTGCTTTTATTATGTTATGCAGATTTTAAGTCTTTTCAGAATAATAAATATTAAAGGAAAGATGCAGACCTCAGTGTCAGATAAAATGCATTTTGCTTCAAAAAATATTATAAAGCAATTCTTTGACTTTTAGTTAAAAAGGATTTACTAATTGACTTGACATTTTCTTTAAAATAAGATTGAACCTTTCAACTTACCAAACACTTTTTGTTTGAAGGAACTCGTTGTCTTTTTAAAGCACTAAATAAAGACCATAAGTACCCCATGTGGGAGGATAAATGTAATTGCTTTTATTTCATATATTTGGAACAGATCGAATGAAATATCTCTACCAGTTTATGAAGACAGTACATTTCACATATCTACTGCCTTCTTCTGTTCCTTACAGCTAGTCACTGCTCAGTCCCCGAAATGCCACCTTATCTTACCCTCTTAAAATGTTTGGGCAGGGTGAGGCAGAATCCTATATAATAAAAGGGTAATATGCAAATTGACCCTAATGGTGGCAGCTGGGAAGATGGCCCTGATCGAAGGCCAGGCCTACAGACCGTACCCACACACGAATTTCATGTGCCAGGCCTCTAATTGGATTATAATGTTGAATGGCACAGTAGAGAGTAAGATAGAATTATAGAGGGAGACATAAAAATGGGGAGCTGAATTAGCTGTTGGGCTGGACCCTGAGTATTGGGTGTAGCAGTCCGAATTATTATTTAAAGACATGTCAGATCAACTTTGCTTTTCTTTAAAGATTTTAAAAATATGTTTGTATTTATTTTTTAGAGAAAGAGGAAGAGAGATGGATAGACAGCTAGAAATATGGATAAGAGAGGAACATCATGGATAGGCTGCCCCTGTACACACCCCCACTGGGGATTGAGCTCCCAACAAGGCATGTGCCCTGATCAGGAATTGAACCAGTTACCTCTTGGTTCCTGGGTTGACACTCAACTGCTGAGCCACACTGGCTGGGCTCAGCTTTGCTTTTCTATGCAATTTTGAATTGGCCAATGGGATGAACATTAGGTCTCGTCAGGCAGCAGAGATGTCAGCTGAGTGGCATCATGATGTACAGTGGCTAAATATAAAGGGCACAGCCCTCAGGAAGCTGTGCCTGATGTGACAATGCAGATAGCAGACAGCTGATATCATCACAAGGATTTAGGCCTAGAAAGAAAGCCTTCTAGGCAAAACATTGAGGAAGAACACCCCAGTTATTCTACTTAAAACTATCAAGTCAATTCCGAAGCCCTGTCTCTGTCCATTTCCTGTCTGGATCAGGATGGATTTAGTACTGGGTGAGGTTTAGCTTACAGATTGACAATAACAGTGCTTGTCAATGTGGGGGTTGGATAGAAGGAATAGTATTCTCTGTGGCTTCTGGGAATGGGGGTGGCAAAAGTTGAGGGGTTTAAGAAGGAGTCATTGCTTCCCTTAAATTTATTCTGCAAAAGAATAGCCTTGTTAATTGGACAGACACATTGGCCTTCAAATTACAGCTCTTTTTAAAGCTGCTTGCCTGGAAGATAGAAACTCACTGATTCTGAAGAGGGGCTCATTCTTTTTTCATAAAGCTCCATAAGCTAGACCCTGGTGGATAATTTGACAGATAAGTCCTGGGAAGTTTTACTAATTAAATTTTGCCTTTGTTAAATACAGATTATGTCTGTATAAGCCCGAGCTGTATTTAACTTTTATGAATTGAATTGACTCATTGTCTCACTTTATAATTTCAGGGAAGCTTTAGCTTCCTTTCCTAAGTGTCTTCAGATGCTGGTGGGCCCTAAGTATGTTTGCTAGCATTGACTCATAAGCAGTTACACTGGGGGCGCAATACTTACGTAAAGTCATTTTTATATATTTTTGATCATGCAACATTTTGAATTTACAACCAGAAGACCCAGACCATTTTCTTTGCCTGAAATCACATTTTCAATATTGAATTTTTAAAAAATATGTTTTTATTGATTTTTTTAGAGAGAAAGAAACATCAATGAGAGAGAAACATCTATTAGCTGCCTCCTGTACACCCTCTACGGGAGACTGAGCCCACAGCCTGGGCATGTGCCCTGACTGGGAATTGAACTGGGGACCTCAAGGTTCATGGGTTGACACTCAACTAACCCAGCTGGGTTAATGTTGACCTTTTAAAGCAAAACATTAGTATACCATTTAAAGAAAGTTCTGTCTCTTATTATAAAATTGGAATCTTGTTGAGTATACAGCATCAAATACTATTTCCTCCAGATAATATACAAACACCATTGATCCTCCTTATTGCTAAGTTCCCTATTTTAAAATTTGCTTACAAGCTAAATTTTTTCTATAACACCAAGGTTGGTACTGGTGGTGCTTTCCGAGTCATTCATGGATATCCTCAGCACAGTGACGCTTGAGTCACCGAGCACACATCTTCCCAGACGAGGCAGTACTGGAGCCTTCCTGTTTCGGTTCTAATACTGCAAACAACTGTCCCTCTTGCCATCTATGTATTACTGTGATTCCTGCTTTTGTGTTTTTTGGGGAGTGATTTTGCTCTTTCCAGTGGTTCCTAACTGTAGTGCTGACATGCTGTCCAGTGTTCCTGGGTACAAGAAGGCTGTGAAGTGTCTAATAGAGAAAATGTGTGTTGGATACGTTTTGTTCAGGCATGAGTTATAGGGCTGTTGGCTGTAAGTTCAATGTCAATGAAACAACATTTAAAGACGCATAAATAAATAATGCATCTTTAAACCAAAATACACATAAAACAGGGATATGTAGTAACCATCTTATAAAAATGTTGTTACTAGAGGCTTGCAAGAGTCAAACCCCACATTTCCCCTGGGAACAATGGCTTAGCATTTGCCAGTTCAGTATTCATGGTGACTTGGTGAATATTCTTGGGTACTTTCCTCTAATAGCATACGTATCAAAATCCAAGCTATTCCAAGATTGTTTCTCTTCACCCAACAAAGTAGTGTACAGCCTTACATATGTTGCTACAGTCAAGCTATTAACGTGGGCATCAATCTCCATGACATTCAGCGACGTGACTCTGCGATAGTCACCTGTCATCTTTTTTTGGCTTTTGCTGACACCACTTACATCTTTCCTTATTGCACCATGGCGAACAGATAATTAAAAGCCAAAGGCTCAGTGAAGAACCTGACAATTTATAATTCTTATTTCAAATTTGGATTAATGAAGTAGGTCTGTTTGCTTGGATCTCTTTCTGTTTGTTTTTAAATTAAATTTATTGGGGGTGACATTGGTTAATAAGACTAAGTAAGTTGAAATTATATATTTCTATGATACATGCTCTTCATATTGCGTCTGTTTTTGAGGTGGAATTCAGATTTTGAAGAGGTGTGTTGGTTGCTTCTGACCAGCTGCCCAGAAACAAAGCCATTGTTTAACTTTCTTAGGAGGGTCCATGGGTTGCCATCATTTCTAGGGACTGTCCAGATTTTTATTAGATAAAACACATTCTTAAATTAATAGGGAGATGTCAGTGTTCTTTATTTCCTCCTAACTGCTCCTGGAAACCACCAATAAACAAAAGTCCTCGAAGCTGAGATCAGTGTACTAGAGGGTACTGGAAGTGGGCGAGTTCAAGTTTAATGGCTTTTATGGAGTCCTGACTGTCTGCTAGGCATTCAGCTAATATCTTTATGGAGATCATCTCATTTGATCCTCAGCAGCAATCTGGTGAGGTAGATTTCGTTAATTTAGTGTCTTCAGGTCAGGAAACTGAGTCTTGTAGAGGTCCAGGAGCTTGTCTGAGGCCACGGAGCTAAGCAGGGAGGGTTTGAATGCAGCTAGTGTGGCTCTGCAGCCAGCTGTCTTCACTGCAATCCTCTGTGCTCCAATGCTTCTCTCCTACAGACCCTCCCCAAGTTCCTTGAGCCCCAAATATCTCACACAATTATTAACAATAGGAGGCCATATTCACATGAACCTGCATGAGAACGTCTTGACAGGTGGACAAGCCTAAATCATATTTTTAAAGAAAGAAGTGCTTCCAAGGAAGGTCACTGCCTCCCTCACTGATCCTCCATTTCCCCTTATCAACCGGCACAGAGTGATTCACTGGAAATCAAAAGTCTTCCCCTGAAGCTTGTCCTCAGCCTCGGGCTGGCTCAGCTCCAAAGCTACAGCGGGCTGCTTATCTTTAGCAGATGGCCGTCTTCCCTCTGACTCAGCTGCACTGGGTCTGTCCACCCCATTTAGGCTATTTGAGCCAATGGAAAGGCTGGCTGTGTTTTTCTTTCCAAGCCCTGATACGTTCTCCAGCTTCCTTGGGAGAGAAAAAGAGAGAGGTTGCTACCAAGGACATCCTGCTACAGAGGACATTTTAAAACAGCTGCTGTGAGTTTTTTCCACCATGAAACACTGTTCACTTCACACTCATTTCCCCCCACTCTCCCAACAGGTAATTCAAAATGGAGAAAGGAACTCTCAAAATTTACGTAGAATATTTGTTTCCATCTCTACCTCCCGATGGCTATGCTTTCAATGGACAAGTAACCTCGGGGTTTCCAGACTTACTTTCTTAAAAACTTACTACTTACGTCAGACAATACATTTCGGGTGAAATGAAAAGGAAAACTAATAGTAAAATGGCACTCCTGAGAAAGAATTTGGTTCTGTTATGCATTGAAACAATTTATAGAGCTGTCACAGATACTGTGATTTTCCCTGATTCTGCAGGAAAATACCTTTCCGGAACCAGAGAGGATGGCAATGAGAGAACCAGGAAAGCCATCATCATAGGAATGGCGACCGTGAATCAAACCCCTCTTCTGGGCAGGTCAGTGCTGTGACTTCATTGTGCATCATCTCAGGCGCAGCCTTGTGGCAGGGCTGGGGCAAGGCTACGTGGGGTCCCCAACTTATACAGTTTTCTGAAACAAGTCTTTAAAAAAAGAATGCAAATTATGTGTAGAAGTAAATATTTATTCAAAAATGAGAAAAGAAATCACAATAAAATAGAAACTTTTTAAAAAAAAGCTCACAAATAGCCTGGCCTGTGTGGCTTAGTGGTTGAGCCTTGACTTGTGAACCAAGAGGTCATGATTTGATTCCAGGTCAGGGCACATGCATGGGATTCGGATTGATTCCGAGTGTGGGGCGTGCAGGAGGCAGCCAATCAATGATTCTCTCCTATCATTGATGCTTCTATATCTCTCTCCCTCTTCCTTCCTCTCTGAAATCAATAAAAATCTTTTAAAAAGCTCACAAATATAACAAACATCACAGAATCCATGGAAATAGCATTTAAAAAATTAACTGTTTGCCATGCTTTTTCCCCCCTGTTTTTCTTTTGATGAAACACATATACTTTTCAAAGGAAATGATGTTTCATCTCTTACCTGTAGAAAAATGGGAATATTTCTAGTATAAGATTTTAAATAGTGCTTACCACTTTGACATAATCTTATGTGTATAAGTAGACTGAGAGCTTCTTGCAGAAGGGGTATGAATGTGCTATTGATTCCCAGCAGCTAGGATTCTGGCTGACATGTAAAAGGCACTGATCACATGTTTGTGCAATCAGGGAACGATTAAGCTATGGAGAAGGGTTAAGTTAAAGGGGATATAGTTCAGCTGGGGAATTAACTACAGCTTCAGATGTTAAGACAGGTTCCATGTGCTTCCCTGTTGTCCCATGAGCATGGAATGCACAGGTATTTCCAATGAAGTCTCCTTCCTGCCCCTCCCCTTCCCTCCTGAACCAATCAGCATTTTGTGGTTAAGTCAGATCTTAACTTAGTTGTGCTATGCGGCTCTATAGGACTATTTTATAGATGAAAATAAGCAATGAGGACAAGTTTCTGGTCTTTAACAAGGTGTTAAGGCAAAGACAGTGCTGCAGTATCCTCAGTTCTCATGACACATACTCCAATCTCTTCACCCACATTATCTTACTTGATACCAGCACAAAGGTCTTTTCAAATGACCATTTACATGTTTTCACTAAACCCTTGCAGAATCCAGTCCGGCAATGTGCAAATTGGAAAAAATAAATAAAGAAAGAAAACACATTTTGTAAGATAAACGGTTTCTCTTTTTCCTTTTAAATAAAATGAGCTGGGAAGAGGCAGAGAACTTTTATGATTCAGTAATGGGCAAGATAGGATACTCTCTAGCTCACAAATCAAAGAGACCCAAGCTGCAAAGGCTTCAATTTTGTAGAGAACAGCTCAGGGCCAGGCAAAATGTCATCCTTTTTATAGGTTCAACAGAATTCTTCTGTTTTTCATCTTGCAACACAGGCGTTAGATCAGCTCTTCAAGTCCCTCGGATGTCTGGAACCGTGACTTGTGTGCACTTTCTAAAACATAGAGTCAAGTGTGAATAAATGCTACAGAAAAAGAGGAAAAAGCAGTGGAGAGGGACCCAAAATCTTGACTGGAGGAATGTCATGTAGAGCTCTTTGGTGTCACAGAAATGCCCCCGAGGGCTTATCGACATGTACACTCACACTAATGAGAGTGGCCAGCTTAGAAGACAGTGGGGTCTGCAGACAGCATCATGTTACAGCCTGTTCTTAGTCACATTTAAAATTTGGTGCTGGAGGATAAAACTGGCTCTGAAGGCTTATTATGGAAAACAAAAATGTTTGAAAGGAAGAGCAGGCTTTGAACTGAACCTAAATTTCTTATCCAATAATCAGTTTTCTGACTTCCATGATGGCACTTGAAAGTCTGATATTCCATAAGTGGGGATTTAAATGGCAACTTTTTATTAGACACTGAATTTTAAGATTATAGTATTCCCTGTTTCAATCCATTTTTTCCATTCTAAGACTTTTTTTTCTTGTTTTGTTTTGCTTACAAATAAGGCTTTATTTTCACATTAAAAAATAAAGTGGAATTAAGTACTACTGTGGAAATGAATGGCATAATATTTGACCTTTAGGTAGCCATGAAGCAGATACACCTTAATTTAGAGTTGATTACTTATTTATGCATATAACAAACATTGGTTGAATACTCATTTTTTACTTTATATATATTACTGTACCAGTAATAACCAAATTAATAAATCAAGATCCATATTTCATACATAGACTGTAATGGCTCAAATTTAAAATTTTAAAATTATATCTCTATGCCTATCTGGACATTGATAGATTAAAGTTACTAAAGAATAAAAATAATATATTACATGTATGCAACTATTTGACAAATATAAATTAACCATCCTGTGTGATAGGTACTCTAAGATACAAGTTTTCAAGAGACATATGTTTTGCCCTTAGGAACAATAAATTCAAGAAAATACGATAAAGTCATAGAGAATTGCATGGTGCATTGCATAGTGAATTGCATGGAGAAAAAGAAGTGTTTTTCTCTCTGGATGGTCAGGAAAGTCTTCTGGAAGACATGACATTTATACTGGGCTCTGGAGGTTTGATTAGCTTTAGAGAGGTGGCAAAGGAGAGAGGACATTCTGCTCATTGTGAGCAAAGACAGAACAGGAAAAGCTCAGAGCAGGTGTAGGGACAGTGAGGAGGACAGGTGGCCTAAAGTGTGGGGTAATGTCAAGGGCTAGTAAGAAATGAGGTGGGAAGAGTAGATTGTCATGAGATCATCAAGAACCTTAAATCCCAACCTAAGGAATCTGGAATTTATTCAATGAGCACAATAGACTCATGGAAACCTGTTAGATCAAAGGAATTATAGGAATAAAGTCACATTAAAAAAAACTCATTTGGTTATTATAATATTCCAGACTTGAGGTGTTCCGTGTCATGGGTAAGTGAGGCTGGAGGTTAAGCCTAGAAGGAGAAAAAGAAAGAACACTTTTGAGAAGTTTCAAGAAGACTTGATACCTTCCTAGGTATGTACTACAAGGTTTTGACTTGGGTGATTGGGAGTATGCATAATATATTTTTGGGATCTGGAAGATATTACCCATCTGTAATCTTGACCAATAATATATTGAAAATTTCCTTTATTGTTTTAATTGATACACTTTAGAGGTGGGCCAGACTATGCTCCCCTTTAGCTAATGACATTATTAAGACATCTATTATGACATTGAGACAGCCATTATTAGGAATGTGTCATATTTAATGTTCAAAGCTTTGTAGTAAAGTAATTGTTTTTCTGTCTTTTTAAAAAAAAGTAACAAATGAAGAAATTTAGGTGCAGAAAGAGAGAAAAAAATCCCCAAAGTCCAAGGACTTATGCTTGGAAGTGATTCAGAGTCAGGTGTTTGTCCCTAACCCTTTCCCTACTTTATTTCTACTCCCAGGTGAGTATGTTTTATGCTTGTGTGACACTGCTTTTGTGTTGATGGAAACACAGCCCCTGTAGGATTCAGGAGTGTGGGCTTGCGTTATTTCTCAATTAAATCACATGTCATCTGTGTTTCCCCTGAAATTTTTCTTTAGATAAGATTACTCTATTGAAATTGTAAATAGTATTTGTCACCCACAAATTCACTGTAAATTAGGACCTTCTATTTAGTAGCTTACAAAAAGATCTCAATAGTAGGACTAGGATATCAGTACCTATAGATGAAATAGACAAGCTTGTAGGACCGTTAGCTTAAGCTGAGTGTTTCATGAGGATATGGGAACAGAATAGACAGAGTGAATTAAGTCTGGGAAGAGGGCTTGGCGATGGAGATACTAGAGGACATGGTTGGAGCAGGATTGAACTTAAAAGTCCAGCATGAGAAGCATGTACAAATTTAATCCAATGTGTATCCCTTATGCAGAGAGAAGGCGACGGCTCTGTGGTCTCAGAGAGCCTCCCTGTTCCATGGGAGCAAAATACTTGAAGGAGGAGCTTTCAAGGTGTGAAGGGGCAGCTGCTTTCTTTTATGAACTCATTGTTCTTAAAGAGCCATGAACTTTTCCTCTGTCCACAGGGGACGGAAATGTGTTACTTTATGATCCAGTGTTCTGCCTTTGGCTCCCCGGGATTTTTCGTTAAGCTTTGAAGAATAGAATTTAGGCTGAAGAAATAGGTTTTGTCTTGCATTTCCATTCGATGAATAAGTTGCCTTGAAACTCCTTAACCTCTGTGCTTCATTTTAAAACTCGGTAGGATGAAGCAGGTGGAATTGTTAAGCTTGAGTGCTGTTTTGTGTGTGTGTTTTTTCCATCCTGCATAACAATATCTCCACATTTCCCCTGTTCTATCTGGGACCTGAGAGGTTAAGCTTTATTCTACATCACTATTCATTGAATACAATCATTATCATAAGAGCCTTCTTTCACTGAGCCTCAGTTACATGGCAGGCTCTGTCTTCACTTCTTCATTTAATTTTCATTCTCTATCTCTTCATTTGATCTCCACAGCATTAGTTATTTTATAGTCAAGGAAAGAGGTTAAATGAGGTTGTCTATTCAAGGACACAAAATTAGCACACTACAGAGCCAAGATTTTAGCCTGGTTCTCTTTGACTACAACCATTCATCTTTGCAAGTGCAATGCTCAAATCATTGGCTTAAACTTTAAAATAAAAGCATTGCAAGATAAGTGAAGTTTATTTTGAGTTAAAATAAAGAGTTAAATAAAAGAGTTAAATTTCTCACAGAGCAGCCAGTGGTGTCTGAATCTGGTGTTATTCTGGTTCAGGAGAAAGTCTTACTCAGCCTCACACATAGTGTGAATAATAGCATCAAAAATGTTCAACATAAATTTCCTCCAGACCTAAGGCCTGGGCTAGTATGCTAATGTATAAGCTGTTGAAATATTTCACAGCTAGAATAAGTGGCTAAACATAAAAACGTGTATTTAAATGTAGATGAATATGCCTATAGGGGCACCAAAGGCACTGCTAATATTATCCATTCTAGTACTTGTTAACCCATGGAGGATGGAAGCCCTCTGGAGTCGGCAATGAGGTGCAATAGTCTCGTTGCTAACCTTAAGGTTCCAAGGCCAAATAAAATGTAACCAGAAAGTGTTGTAAAAAGAGCAGACAGCATTATGGGAATGTCAGTGGCCTTGCAGTTACCAGGTATCTGATGGCCACAGCACCTCAATGAACCAGCACCAGGTCAACCCCAAAGTCAAAGCCAGCCTAGAGGGGACAGCAGAAAAGTAGCATTCAGTTGCTCTCATGTTCAGCCCTCACTTAATAGGGAAGACAATGTCAACAAATCACTTTGGAAAAAAGATGAATGAGGGATCTTATCTCAGAGGGCTGTGGATGGCTTGAAAGTCTCAGACACTCTTTAGAAATGGGCAAAGGTGGGTTTGATGGAGACGGGTGTGTTAGACCACATTTGACTTTCCCTTACCCTCAGATTTTTGGGAAGGGGACAAACAACAAGGAAATGAAAACAAGCAAACCAAAGAGATGAGTCCCAAAGGATTCCCTTGACGTCGTCTTTTATTATTTTTTAAAATTAAATTTAAACTTAATTTTATTTTATCTCATTGGCACATGGAACCCTTAGTATTCTTGATTAAGCCTAAGTCTTACTTCTTAGCATAATGGTTTATATGTATAAAATGACATACATAGGATTTCGAAGGCCACCAATTATATAGCTTACATTTATCAAACCATTTTAAGATGTTTCTGACACAGTAAAGAACATGATTCTTTATTCTCACAATAACAAGATTCTGGCAGTGATTCAAAGTCATGATAAAAGTAAAGGATATTTTATATATCTGCACTAATTGCTAATAGAAAACATATGTGATTTCTATTGATGACCAGTCATGGGTACTGCCAATAGTAGTATGGTTTGGTGCCTATGTTTATAATAAAAGAAATGCTAAGTTTCAGTTAGTGTTGGATAAAGTGTTAGTTTTTCCCATTTGAATTCTTGGACCTCTTGAAACCCATGAACCCCAGGTAAAGGACTTCTGTAGGACAACAGATAACCAGGTTGCCTTTGAGTAAATAATATTAGAGTCTGCTATAACTTTCATCTTGTAGCAACTAAAGGTGGTCGATAGGTTTATTTATTAGATAAAAGATTATGGTTCTGAAAGTGGCTCCTTTGTATTTGTTTTTGCTATTGTTGTTGTTCTCAAGCAACAAATGCAGTATCTAGAATTGGTATTTTTCACAGGTGAGAATCTGGGTAAACCCTGAAATTTACATTCCAATGAGACATACTATTCTAGATCGGTTGATTGGATGAATAATCAATCTACTATTAAGTCAAATACTTTTTTTCCTAAGGGCGTGCCCAGTACAGATGAACCCCATGCTCTGTGACCCTCCCCCATGCTTTTTTTTCATGCAGGGATTCTCTACAGTGCCGCCCCCCCCCCCCCCCCCCCGTCCTCATCACACTCACAGTTCCCAGGGGTAATTTCCATGCATCCTTTAAGACTCCCTCTAATCTCCCACTCCTCCCATTCCATCTCTCCAGGATGTGTTACATGTGCTTTTCATATCGGCTCCCATAACCTATTGTGTATGTCCCTTCTGTCTTTCACATTGTTTTGTAATTACTGGGTTACATGTCCGTTTTCAATTTTAAACTGGGAACTGCTTCCCAGCAGGGTCAGTATTAAAACCAGCATTTTCACTGAAACCTCGGTCCACCGCTTAGCACACATTTGCTCAAACGTTTATGCTAAGCTCTAGAGGTGTAAGGATGTGGAAAGCACAGCACATTCCCTCAAGGAGCTTGTACTCTTGCTGAGAACGGAGGTTGTGTGTGTGCGTGTACATGCACATGCAAGAATAAGAACAGTGAGAGCAACTGGTATAAAGTACCAGGTGCCAAATGCTAAAGAACAAAAATGATAATATAAGTAAATCTCTATTTGAACAAGGTTTCAGAGAAGAAAGACTTTAATTGCATTTTGGTGGTAGCATAAAGCATCCTGTTGGAGGTGAAAACTAAGCTGAAATTAGAGATGTGTGAAAAGTTAAACATTGTGAAGGGATAGGAATGGATCCATGGCATGTCTTTACCAGGTTTTTCTTCTCCACTTTGGAGACCTCTAGTTCATGTAACTGTTTCTTACATGACATGATTTTTAGAGCTTGTTATTTCCTAGCAGTTTTCTTCTGTGCAATCTCATTTGTTATTTTTTTGTAAAGATGGGTATCTAGAATAGCATGCAATAATATAGATGTGCTCTGACCAGTTATTTCTTTATCTTTTGATTTGAACACTGTATTTAATGTATGTCATCTGTAATTGTGTCTAATGCCTTGATATCATTACTTGGAAAATAAGCAGAAGGTTGCCAAAAACCAAGGATATTTTTCACATGACCTGCCATTAAGAATGTTTTTCAAAAATATATTTTTTATTGAATTCAGAGAGGAAGGGAGAAGGAGAGAGAGATAGAAACATCAATGATGAAAGAGAATCATTGATTGGTTGCCTTCTGCAGGCCCCCCACTGGCGATTGAGCCCATAACCTGGACATGTGCCCTAACCGGGAATCGTACCGTGACCACCTAGTTCATAGGTCGATGCTCAACCACTGAGCAACACAGGCAGGGCTACAAGAATTTTTCAATTTTCGTTCATCCACTTAGTAAATCAGTTATCTATTAATTTATTCCACATAAACTTATTAGACTACTTCTATGTACCTGACATTATTCAATAGAGGGCTGATGCCTAAAAATGAAAATTTCACAAACTTTTCTTAGGAAAAAGTTTAAATGTAATGAAAAATTGAAAGAATCATACAGTGACTAACCACATTCACAAAACCTACAATTATCTTTATCACAGATCTATTTTTCTATTCATCCTTATATTCGCCCATCAAACCATCTTATATTATGATCCATTTTAAATAAAATGGCAGATATAAACAATTCATAGTACCCGATAAATACATCAGCATGATATGTTTGTTTGATTGAATTACATTAAAAAAAACCTTCATAATACAGTTTCCTATGCTATAAAAATAGTGTCTAATTTCAGTTACACTTGTGAGGCTATTCAAGTCAGGCAAATAAGGTAATGAGAAAATTACTAGGCAGTTATTTGTATTTAGATTTTCTAAAAATGAGAGACACCAGTGTATTTTTCCTAACATTTTAGTGTCATATTTGAAATGGTAAATGATACTAACTGACTTTGAGCGATAGCTTTATAATCTGATGCAAACCAGCCAATGACCTATCAAGATTTAAGACACATTATCACCCCAGAAATTTTCCTCATGCTCCTTTTATGTGATTTTTAGTTTTTCCATATAAGTTTTGTTTATTGTATTTCAATATTTTAGCCAGCTTATATTATAATTTTGAATCTTGATTTTATCGTTTGTATACTATGTGTATCATAAAGTTTAATGCCATTCACTTATGATTTTATGTGTGCACAAAAGTTGCTGCTTAATGAGGAAGAAATAGTCAAAGTTAGTAGGTAAAATAAAGCCCTAAGATACAAAGCTAAAAAGTCCCTTTCAGTTAGCGCTTGCTACATTAATTATTACCCAACGGTGCTATGCTTTGCAATATCGAAGAAGATAGTACAGGAAACTTCTTAAGAGATTAAATGTATCCAATGAGAGTTAATTTCCAAAGTAGTCTGATATTACGCATATTCCTCAGGCATTTTAAGTGTATGCGTGGACTCATGCACTTTATATGCATCCTAATTATTAGTAACTGTATATTGTAGAATCATAAAATATCAGACTTGGAAAGAAACTAACACATCGTCTGGCCCATTGCTCTAGCAGACGTATTAAATATTAATTTTAAACATCAGAAGGAGTGATCTCATTGTTCCTTCCTGTACTTTTCCAGAAATGAGATGTGAGCTCTTTGTAAAGAGGCTCATTTCAGTGAACCGGAATGTGGACACTGAATTATGAGACTTTATCTTTACTATCACATGGCACATAGGTCTGACATACACAGGGTAAAGACAAAAGTGTTATTATTTGTGCCTAAGAAGTAGGTGCTGATATTTTGATAATAAAATGTTCTTTTTATGATTGATTTGAGAGAGAGAGAAACATCAATTTGTTGTTCTATCTATCGACACATTCATTGGTTGTCTCTTGTATGTGCCCTGACTCAGATCAAACCGCAACCCTGGCATATCGGGAGGATGCTCCCACCAGCTGAGCTTCCCGGCCAGGGCAATAATAAAATGTTGTTAAAAAAGAACTCTATGCTCATTTTATGACCTAGTGGCTTCTTGTGCATGTATTGTTGAAAGGTTAGTGCCATTATTGGTGCAAAATATTGTACTTTAAAAAAAAGCAAATAATTATTAAAATGATTCCTAAGATTTTACATCTTATACCTTTTATTTTAATTTAATATAATTTAATTCTTTTTGTTACTCCTCACCAGAGGATATGTTTCCCATTGATTTTTAGTGAGAGTGGAAGGGAAGGGAGGGTTAAGGAAAGAGAGAAAGAGAGAGAGAGAGAGAGAGAGAGAGAGAGAGAGAGAGAAAGAGATTGGTTGCCTCCTGCATGCCATTTGCTCCACCTGATCAGGGGCCGAGGCATGAGCCCAAAACCCAGGTGTGTGTTCTTGTCCAGGAATCAAACCTGCCACCCTTTGGGGCAACACTTTAGCACTGAGCCACACCTGCCAGGGCTAGACAGTGTTTTGTTTAGCACAGCAAACTGCATTGTGAAGGTTTGGCTCACAGCTCTTTTAAAGTGGTTCATACAAGAGATTTACAATTTAAATCCTACCCAGCAATTTTTCATGGAAATGAATAAAGGCTTATTGCATTTCAACAGTAAATACTACTTAAAATAAGGAACCACATGCCACTTCATTGATCAGTTTTATGAATAAAGTTGTGTCCCTAGATGGGAAAGGCATCACGTGACTGAACTGGAACAAACCTAAGGCTGCATTAGACCGCAGTTGAAATTCAGCATGTTTAATTTGTTGTAGCCTGCAGCCCAGCAACTTGATCTTTTGTCACCATATGCACTAAAAGAGATCATATATCTCTCATGCACTTATGTCAAGAAAAGCACCACAACCTACTTATCATACTTGCAAAACACTTAAGAAAACAGGCAAATTCCCCCAGAGTTATTCAGCGTTTGGTAAGGATTTTATTATTGCAATCAATTACAATGTTGTCAAACCTGACGAATTGAAGTTCCTAAATAACAGATCATAACCAGGTCTCTTAGAACCAAGAGGATAATGCACTTCTGGCCCCTGCTTATTTTCGTATACTGTTTTGAGAATCATTTGCAAAGTTGTTAAGTAGGCAAATTGTAACATAAGAAGACCATATAGAAAGTAAACATATTTTAAAGGTAATGTAATCTAATAAAGGATAGCAGAAATATTTTAAGATAAAACATACAGATAGTATAATAAAACCAATGCTATAGGATGCATTCAATCACTTATTTTAATGAAAGCTAATTAAAATATCACTTCTTGCTATTTTCCTTTAACCCATGCTTTTGGGTTGACTGAATAGAGTCACTGATTATTTAAATTGTTGAAATGGTCACAGCAACATGTAGGTCTGAATATAAAAATGCCAAGTTATTTTTTTCTAGTACATTCTGAGCTCTAAATGTTTCCACATTATGTGTGACTTCAGATCTTAATCTTCTTAGCATTTGGAGGAGTGAATAGCCCTCTTTTGTTGGGATGATGAGAAATCTTGTGCATTTTACTTACCCCAGCACCTAGAATGATACAGGATTACATATGGTATATTCTCCCTTTGAAGGTGAAAAGCACCAGAACAGAGCTAATGTCTTGTCCATCACTGTAACTAACACAGTATTAGAACTGTAGTAAGTCCTCAGTGAAGTAGAAGGAAGGAATCAATGAGTGAATGAAAATAGGGGGTATGTAATATAGTGTGTGATAAACAGATTAAATCTCCAAATTTGTCCACCCTTCTCTGTACTGATTCCCAGGGCCGTGCTGGTAAATGTTTAACAACTGGTTCTCAGAAACAAACAAAGAAATAAAAACCTTCTAATTGTTAGCCCGTGCTGATTTGTTTGGTGTCAATATACCTATCATGGCTGATTGCAAACTGACAATCTGATGTCACTGAATTCAGAGCTGAGAAGAGATCAGTTCTCATGAGTCAGCACGGGCTGGCTCCAGCACACCACTGTCCTTGTCTTCTGCAATGTGTATCGACATTTTCTCCCACTTGCAGCAAAGATTCGTTCCTCACCACTAGGAGATTGGGTTTGGTCATGTGATTGGCTTTAGCGGACGGAATGTTAGTAGACAAGCAAGTGCTTGAAATGTGTTTGCAGTTTTATGCTTCTTTATCACCACCAGCCAATCATGGCAGGGCTCTAAGGAAGAGAGAACTACAAGGAGCAAAGCTATATCAGTTCCAGCTAACCCCAGCCTAAGTCTCCAACACCTCCACCAATCTAAAGATGTGAGTAAGACATCAATGTATACTGTCTTAACCACAGATATTTTAGAGAGGTTGTTTGTTATACAGCAAAAATAGACTGACACATACTGCAAGGGGAGTGAAGGTATGAAGACAGTCTGGCAAATTATTAGAGTAAGAGTCAAATATCCAGAGCTCTATTTCTTTTCTGCTGCCGTGTGTGTGTGTGTGTGTGTGTGTGTGTGTGTTTTAAGAGTGAATTAATAGTGTGGATTATTGGTCTACTTTGTGTTTCTCTTTCTGAATTAAGGACCATAATGTCTTCCTACTTAATAGTGATATTATGAGCAACTCTATAATTATAGCAGCTCAGTGTTGTTGTCGCCATTGTCACTTAGAACCTGGGCAGAATTAAGTCAATTTTATCTTTAAAGCTTTTCATTTATTCATTTTTGCAATTTATCCATTTGTAAGTGAATGCTTACTGTATCCATGAACTATGTGGGATATAAACAATTCACTGTTCCTTGAACAATACATTTTTTGCAACCTCTTCATTTTCCACATTCGTATCTTCATTCTGATAACCTACTGAAGCACTATAAGTGGTTGCAAGTAATTACCAATTGACATATTTAAGGACCCTTTCTCCGTCGTCAGTCTGTATGGACATTTTTTGGAGTTAGCACTTAACAATTTTACTTTTCCTTCATGAAATTCTTTATACCTGGCTTCTGTGGAACTTCTTGGGCTTTTCGGTTTTGGCCTCCCTTACTGGTTTAATTTCACTCATTGTCAGAAGCAACCAAAGTTCAGTCCTCGGCTCTCTCTCTCTGCACTTTCTTTTCAGTACTCGTACCCAGACCCTTGACTATTATTGCTTTAACTTTGTTTTCAGCTCCTGTGCCTCTCAAGTCCGCATCTCTATCCCTCACCTCTTCAGTGCCATCATGCCCAGAGAATGCTGAATATGTCCACTTAGCCCTTCTCTAGCTATTACTTCAAACTGAAGCTAACTTAAATTTAATTTATCCTCTTTTTATGGAGAGTTACTTTTAAAAATTTTTTTACCAGTGGCTCAATCATTCCCCAATTAAGACAAACTCTAAGATAATATTGAGATAATATTTTGATATAATATTTTATTTTTCCCCGTGTCTCCAGTTCTGTTACAATTTAGTTACATAGTGCTCTTGAATTGTTCTAGTAAATATTAATGTTTTTCACTAATATTTACCCACCTTCTTAAGAAAGGTAGGATTCTAATTCTCTTATCTTTTGAAGCTAGATATGGCTTCTTAAGTTGATCTGGCCAACGTAGCATGAGCAGAAATGTCACGTGCTACTTGTATATAACACCTAGAGGTGTAGCTTCCAACTAAGGACTGAGGCAACAAGCATGTATAGAGTCTACACATCATAAATGGTGGTGCAGAAAGAAAGGGTAGATCAAGGTAAGAACCATGATTCTTTGTTTTTTTTCTTTTTTTAATTAAATCTTTATTGTTCAGATTACATTTGTTCCTCTTTCCCCCCCCCCATAACTCCCCTCCTCCCAGTTCCCACCCCAACCTCCACCCTCACTCCCCACCCACTGTCCTCATCCATAGGTGCACGATTTTTGTCCAGTCTCTTCCCGCATCTCCCATTCTCCTTTCCCCCCCAAGAATAGTCTGTCCATTCCCTTTCTATGTCCCTGATTCATTATAATCACCAGTTCATTCTGTACATCAGATTATTTATTCACTTGATTCTTAGATTCACTTGTTGATAGATGCATGTTTGTTGTTCATAATTTGTATCTTTACCTTTTTCTTCTTCCTCCTCTTCTTAAAGGATACCTTTCAGCCTTTCGTATAATACTGGGTTGGTGGTGATGAACTCCTTTAGCTTTTCCTTATCTGTGAAGCTCTTTATCTGACCTTCAATTCTGAATGATAGCTTTGCTGGATAGAGTACTCTTGGTTGTAGGTTCTTGGTATTCAGCACTTTGAATATTTCTTGCCATTCCCTTCTGGCCTGCAAAGTTTCTGTTGAGAAATCAGCTGACAGTCGTATGGGTATTCCCTTGTAGGTAATTGAGCCTCTTTCCCTTGCTGCTTTTAAGATTCTCTCTTTGTCTTTTGCTCTTGGCATTTTAATGATGATGTGTCTTGGTGTGGTCCTCTTTGAATTCCTTTTGTTTGGGGTTCTCTGCGCTTCTTGGACCTGTAAGTCCATTTCTTTCACCAGGTGGGAGAAGTTTTCTGCCAGTATTTCTTCAAATAGGTTTTCAATATCTTGCTGTCTCTCATCTTCTGGCACCCCAATAATTCTGATATTAGTGCGCTTGAAGCTGTCCCAGAGGCTCCTTACACTATCTTTGTATTTTCGGATTCTTTTTTCATTTTGCTTTTCCAGTAGAACCATGATTCTTGATAGCATTTCCAACCCCTCGTACACACTCTGGATGGCCTACTCCTTAATGTTTTGCCAAGTAAGACAAATCCACTATTTATTTAAAGCCTTTGTATGGATTCAAAATATGGTGTCTTTTGCCAAACCTCAGTGTTTTTAGGTTCAAAATAGGAAAATGCCTATTCCATTTTATACTGAATTTTAAAGTCTCACTTGAGCCCAAACAACCATTAATATGTTTTTCTTCTTTTAATATCATGCTACATTATGGTAAAATTAGAACCCCCACCCCCATTTTATTTTTCTAAAAGAGATCAGAGTGGAAAAAAATCATAGTGAGAAATACTGTTTTAGGGAACAGATGAAAAAATATCCTGAATACATTGTCTATTTCAGATTTATAAACTTAAGTCTCTTCTTATTGAAGTACTAAATCTTTAAAGCTTCTCCAGTCCCCCCACCACACACACCTCTAACCCCACCTTTAGCATAGCTTACTTTCATCTGCCAAACAGAATGTGAAGTTATATTTTGCTAATGAAGAGCAAGTCGGCTGGAATTACACTCATTTATTCCTTTGAGATATCAAAACAAAAATAAAGGCAAGCTCTGCCCTATTCAGTTAACAATGATATCAGAGTTGAAATAATTATTCATGGAATGAAGAAATCATCTGCAAAGCAATTTGTCAAAGTATAGAATGACTTTGAGATAGAGGAAAAATTCGGCTAACACGAATTACAGACGACAGGAGCTTAAGAGAAATATAGAGCAATTCCTTTAGTTGCAGAAAGTAACTTTATCTGTTGCACTCTAATGACTTGTGACTGTGGCTGATAAGGTTATCAGAAGTGCAAGACTGAAATGTTGATTTTCTCTCAGGTCTCTAGTATCATTGCTCTATGCATTACATTTTAGGACTCTGTAAGAAAATAAAATATAGCCATTAAAAACAGCTCTCTACATAACAAGCACATGCTGAAGGGTTATCAGCAGATAAGAGTGTGTAACTGGCTGGATGTTTCAGAGGCCTCTGCTGCCTTCCCAAGGTTACAAAGGGATGAAACATATGGTAGAGGGACCTATGGATGTTTGCACAGAAGCATTCCTTCCTGAAGCATTTGAAATGTCAACAAATACAAATATAAAGCAGACAATTCTTTTTATTCATTCTAATCGGTACTTCAGAAATAAGAAGGGCTGGAATACAATGAAGAATCAACACCACGTCATTCAAAGTCCTGATAATGTAAAGAGCACGTGACCTCTATACTTGAGGAGTCAGAGTAAAATGATTCCTCTCCAATCATTTGAGATGAATTTCAAAACAACTCATGACATTCTCTCAGAGTTTACTACTTTTCAAATCACAACTCTGTTCTAAATGAGGACCCAGGTAATCACACGCCTGCACTGGTTCTACACTTTCCACAGGGGAAGCGGGCAGAGATCTGGCGATGTGAAACTCACGGGTGCTGGCTGGTCTTGGGGACAATTCACAAGTTCTTTCTCAAGGAAAAGGAAGGAAGGGATGTTTATGGGAAGATTTCAAGAGTAATGATGAGTTCCAAAACTGCTGGCGGTGATGCCAGCACCTGGCAGATTGAACTGATAGATTAAAGAAAGACAATTATAAAACTCCACAGGGAAGATAATGAAGGCTCGAACAAGGTTACTAATATTCTTATGAATGCGAGCTCACCTGATATGTAATTTCTGAATAGGAGGATTAAAAATAAAAGATGTTAATTTTAAAGAAATTATGCTAATGACATTCAGGGCAAGTAACTTAATTGTTTTTATAATAAAAAATGTTTCTTCAGCTTTAAACCAAATAATACTTATTTAAAGTGGAAGAAACATTTAAAAAATATCCTGAATATAATCCAACTTGAACACATTTAAAAATTTTCCCCCTTTTTGGTTAATCCTCACCAAAGGCTATATTTATTGATTTTTGGAGAGAGAGGAAGGAAGAGGGGAGAGAGAGCGAATGCAACATTGATGTGCAAGGGAAACAGAGATCTATCGGCTGCCCCCTGCATGCATCCCAACTGGAGGTTGAACCTGCAACCCAGGCATATACCCTGACCAGGAATTGAACTGGTAACTTTTCAATGCACGGGACACAAAGTTCCAACCAGCTGAGCCACCCTGCAGGGGCTAAACACAGTTTTTTTTATAGTTACATGAACTGTAGGTATAATTTCCTCTCTATAATTATCTATTTCTTTGGGGGAGAAAATTAAAGAGGAACTAGAGGCTAAACCCAGGGAAACAATAAATAAAAGTAAAGTGTTTCATACAATGGAGTAGATTGTTCTGAAAATCGCCTTGGGGCAGGATAAAAGGAACTGAGATAAAAGTACACCTAATTCTTGAGAGACCAAGATGGCGGCGTAGGTAAACACCGGAGACCGCTGCCCCAAACAACCATTTCAAAAATACAACTAAAAGACTGAACGGACATCACCCAGAACCACAGGAAGGCTGGCTGAAGAGAGACTCTACAACTAGAAGGAAAGAGAACAGCAAATCGAGGCTCAGAGGCGGCGCAGTGTGGAAAATACAAAGGTACCGAGGTGCGCGCGCAAAGCGGGCTGGTGGCTGAGGGCGCGGTTGTCGTTTTCTGTCGGGAGTGAGTCTCAGACTCTGGGCTCCAGATCCGGGCGAGTCTCTAGGGACCCAGACTCAAACGGGAGAAGCGGGATTATCCGGCATCAGTTGGAACCTGAGGGCAGCTTTCTCTCCGAGGTTTGCAGCGGCTGCCGGGGTTCTGAGAAGCAGAGCCTCTGGGAACAGGACTGAGCGTGGCCATAACTGCTCCCTCCGCCCGCCCTGTTGAGCCCGCCCCGCCCAAACCCTGCGCACAGCCATTTGCCGATCGCCTCAGGCAAAGGCTGGATTAACGCCTCCCCAGAAGGCAGACGTTCTCCATACAGCTGATTCCTATAGCCAGTCGGCCTGGGGGTCAAATCCCTCTAGTGTTAACTACAACAATTAAGGCTTGGCTAGAACAAGACTGCGCACAGAGACCACAAGGGGGTGCACCAAGAAAGCATAAAAGATGCGGAGACAAAAAAAAATGACAGAAATGGAGGATATGGAGCTAAGAATCGCAATTTTGAGGGCTTGCCATAAATTTGTGCAGAGCCTCACGAAAACTAATGAGACCCTCGATGCTACGATAAAGAAATTAGAAAGTAAGCATACACGGACTGAAATAAAGAATGTTATACCCAATAGCAGACCAGAGGAGTACAATAATCAAACCAAAGATTCGACAAAAAACACCCAATTGGAAAAGCAAAATGAAAAAAGAATCCGAAAGTGTGAAGATAGTGTAAGGAGCCTCTGGGACAGCTTTAAGCGGTCTAATATCAGAATTATTGGAGTGCCAGAAGATGAGAGACAGCAAGATATTGAAAACCTATTTCAAGAAATAATGGCAGAAAACTTCCCCCATCTGGAGAAAGAAATGGACTTACAGGTCCAAGAAGCGCAGAGAACCCCAAACAAAAGGAATCCAAAGAGGACCACACCAAGACACATCATCATTAAAATGCCAAGAGCAAAAGACAAAGAGAAAATCTTAAAAGCAGCAAGAGAAAGAGGCTCAATTACCTACAAGGGAATACCCATACGACTGTCAGCTGATTTCTCAACAGAAACTTTGCAGGCCAGAAGGGAATGGCAAGAAATATTCAAAGTGCTGAATACCAAGAACCTACAGCCAAGATTACTTTATCCAGCAAAGCTATCATTCAGAATTGAAGGTCAGATAAAGAGCTTCACAGATAAGGAAAAGCTAAAGGAGTTCATCACCGCCAAACCAGTATTATATGAAATGCTGAAAGGTATCCTTTAAGAAGAGGAAGAAGAAGAAAAAGGTAAAGATACAAATTATGAACAACAAATATGCATCTATCAACAAATGAATCTAAGAATCAAGTGAATAAATAACCTGATGTACAGAATGAACTGGTGATTATAATAGAATCAGGGACATAGAAAGGGAATAGACTGACTATTCTTGGGAGGAAAAGGGGTGTGGGAGATGCGGGAAGTGACTGGACAAAAATCATGCACCTATGGATGAACACAGTGGGTGGGGAGTGAGGGTGGAGGGTGGGGTGGGAGCTGGAAGGAGGGGAGTTATGGGGGGAAAAAAGAGGAACAAATGTAATAATCTGAACAATAAAGATTTAATAAAAAAAAAAAAAAAGTACACCTAATTCTTAAAGCTGCTTTCAGCAGTGTCAAAGTTAGGAACTAGGGTTGTACATAAGACAGCATGCTATAGGTGCATCGATATTCTGATGTCAGGGTACCTGTCACTCCACTCTTCATTAACCATGTTTCTTTAGACTATTTCCTTAACCTCCTGAAGGTTCAATTTCCTCATCTGCCAAAATGTGGACACTGAAAATTGTTATTTTCTAAAGCTGATGAAAGTGTCAAGTGAGATACTGGTTTCCACGAAAAACTTATGAAAAGTTATTATGGTGGTAGGTTGGCTGTGATAGCATCACATTGGACAGGACTAAGCCTTTATTTAATAGTTTTATTTAGATACTATTCTTTTGTTACCTGGATATAGATACTTAGCCTAGTAGGATCCCTCCCATTTTTAAAATGCAAACACTTCTGTTATTGGAATAACATTAGCACCTAAAAGTCTTTCTAAGCCCAGATGATACCCATCAAATTATCCTAGGTCTGCTTTTGGAATAACACAGTATGTTTTATTTCTTCTCCATGTGCTACCTTTTCTTATTTTTTTTCCTTTTTTTTTTTTTTAATTGTTGACACTATTACAGATGTCCCTATTTTCCCTCCCTTTACCCCCCACCCCAGCCATGGCTACACTGTTGTTTGTGTTCATGGGCTATGCATATTTGTTCTTTGCTTAATCTCTTCACCTTCTTTCATCCAGTTCCCCCCATGGCCCTCCCCAATGACCCCTGTCAGTCTGTTTTATGTGTCCATACCTCTGGTTCTATTTTGCTCATCAGTTTATTTTGTTCATTAGATTCTCCATGTAAGTGAGTTCATATGGTATTTGTCTTTCTCTGTCTGGCTTACTTTGCTTAGCATAATAATCACCAGATCCATCTATGCTATTAAAAAAGGTGAGCGTTCCCTCCTTTTTACACCTGAGTACATAATATTCCATTGTTTAAATGGACCACTGCTTTTTTATCCACTCATCTATTGATGAGCACTTGAGCTGTTTACAAATCTTAGCTATTGTAAATTGCGCTGCTATAGGGGTGCATACATTCTTTCTGATTGGTGTTTCTGGTTTCTTAGGATCTACTCCTAGAAGTGGGATCACAGGGTCAAGTGGCAGTTCCATTTTTAATTTTTTGAGGAAACTCCATGCCATTTTCCATAGTTGCTGCACCAGTCTGCATTCCAATCAGCAATGAACTAGGGTTCCCTTTTCTCCACATCCTCTCCAGCACTTGTTTGTTGATGATGGCCACTCTGGATAGCACTACTTTAGATAGATCAGCTGTGGAATTTGTGATTGAAGGTAAACTTTACCAGAAAAACGAAAAAAGAAATTATGTGAATTAAAAACAAAAAACAGGCTACGTTTTTGGGACAAAAGTATTTATTTAATACTAGAGGCCCATTGCAGGAAGATTCCTGAAAGAATAGGGCTTCCTGCGGCTGGAGTGAAGCAGAGAAGGGAGTGAAACCCGCCGAGGCAGGCTTCGCTCCTGCCTCCGCCACCCCGCTTGCTTCTCTACAGCTTCACTCCCTTCTGCAGTGCTTGGCTTCCTTCTATGTTGTGTTCAGTCTTTGCTCCACGCCTGCATATGCAAATCAACCGCCATCTTTGTTGGGTTAATTTGCATACTAATCTGATTGGCTGGTGGGCGTAGCAGAGTGACACCAATTTGCATGTTTCTCTTTTATTAGTGTAGATATATTTGTTATGATTCCCCACACAGCACAGTCAAACTCATACATTTTTCAATATACAGGGTGGGACAAAAGAAGGTTTACAGTTGTAAGTGTGTGACATAGAATTTGTTCTTATGTTATTATTTATTGATTATTGTGCTATGTTCCATATGAACAACTGTAAGCCTATTTTTGCCAAACCCTGAACTTATGAACTAATATGAAACACACATTAAATAGGGTTGTGTAGTCCTCAGTGAAGTCTATTTTTGCAGCTACTCACCCTCCTGTTCCCTTCCCTGTGAGGCAGGTAAGACTGTTGTCTGTTGGCACAGTTGCTTAAAAGCTAGAAACTTAGAAAATTCATTCTTACCCTTGAAAAGTCCTTTTGAAGATCAGTTGAAATTTCTTCAATGGAAAGCATATTTTGCTATGCCACAAGTTGCAGGTAAATTATAGTAACTGAAAAAAAAAGACTCCTTTTTCATTAATCTCTGAAGACAAAACTGGATATTTCAAAGTAGAAAATATCTCAAAGCCTAGAGAAATCTTATTAGTTCTCTTCTAGACAGAATTCTACTGTATAGCTGGAAAATATTTTACAGACATCATTAAAGGGAGGAAGGCCACCTTTTAGCACTGTTAAGTGCATTTACTTTCATTTAGTTTAGTTCTGATTTTTATAAGGCCATAAACTGCACATGATGAATGTTTGGTAAATTATTTTCCAAGTATAGTCCCCTAATGTGCAACAATCTTTAGCTCAACATCTATATTTCCTCGATTTTATTGTAGGGCTCTAAAATTCCTTCTAGCCTGAACTTCTTAAATAAATATATCCTGCCCTGACTGGTTTGGCTCAGTGAATGGAGCATCGGCCTGCGGACTCAAGGGTCCCAGGCTCGATTCCGGTCAGGGGCATGTAGCTTGGTTGCGGGCACATCCCCAGTGGGGAGTGTGCAGGAGGCGGCTGATCGATGCTTCTCTCTCATTGATGCTTCTCTCTCACGATATTTCTGACTCTCTATCCCTCTCCCTTCCTCTCTGTAAAGAATCAATAAAATATATTTAAAAAAATAAAAAAAATAAATAAATATATCCTATTTGTGCTCCTTGAAAGCACAACTATGCACAATATTTAAATTATTTGGAACATTTTATCCCAAGTACCTGAAATAGTTTGTTGGATTAATTTTCAACCAATGAACATTTATGACTCACCAATATATATAAAAACTTTAATCTAGGAATTTCATTAAAGAAATTGTTATTTTTAAGCGGAAAATGTATCAGTCAAGATAACATACGTCAAAATTTTCTCAGCCTTGGCACACTTGATAGTTTGAGCCAGATACTTCTTAGTTCTGAGGCTGTCATGTGCATTGTAGGATATCTGGCAGCAGCCCATGGCCTCTGTGGGCTGCATGCCAGTAACATCCCTGCCCCCCGTTGTGACAGCCAAAAGCATCTCCAGAGGGTGCCACGTGTCTGCAGGGCAGCATCCTAGTCTCTGGTTGAGAACTACTGGCTTAGCTTTTGTCATGGTTAGAAAAAGGAAGCTCAGAGCATGAACACAGCAAAATGATATTTCTCCATCCTCAATCTATGTCCAGTGTAGGAACTCTCAGCTCATGACATTCTCTCAGGCATCAGTGATGCCTCTACGTGTTCCCACAAAAACTGGTGAGTGCCTAATGTCAAAGAGGCGGGCGGGTTTCATCCTCCTATGAACCAGGAAGAGAACGAAATGAGATATTTGTCAATAGCCTTAATGACCGCTACAAGAAATGTAGGGAAGAGGATGAAGAAGTAGTATGTGAAGAGAACATGGAAGAAAAAGTCTTGTTTGGAAAAGACAACTATGAGGGAGAAAGCATAATTCTAGGAAGAAGAAATAGTATGAGCAGTGATGGGTGAAGAATGGCCATTAAGGACAATGACTTATGACATTTCCTATAAGGTGCTCTGGGCAGGAGGGTTAGCACTCCAAAGTCGTGGTTATGAATGTGTTTGAATATTTATATATTTATTTTTTGTATATGTCCCAAATCAATTCCCATATAAATTAGAATTATTGAATGTGTACTAAGTGACAGTTTTTGAGTGATGAGCTTTCCATGGTTTATATATTTTAAATCTTCATATTATTATTAACATTCTTGATATCTTATTTATCCATATGAGAAAACTGAAGACAAGTAATTTGACCCTGACATGCAACTTTTATGTGAAGCACTGGGTCATAAACCCAGGACGGTCTGGTTCCAAAATATATGCCCTAAACAATTAGACTAAGTAGCCCAAGTAAATGATGTTCAGCTTCACATGGCATCAGTTCTAAGAAGCACATTTTCCTTCTTTTGCAACATTTCGCATGTCTACACCATCTTAAAACCAATGTTGTGTCAGAGTTTAATTGACTCCTCTCCTCCTTGTTCCAGTGGCACATAAAATAATGGTATGTTTTATAATCAAGGGCATTCTAGATTCAATAAATCTTTTCAAACAGCATCATTAGGAGTCAAAGTCCTTGTTCATGCAGAAGCCATTATCATCTAATCGGAAACTTCCGAGCAAGTCTTCTAGATTTGTTGTTAACTCAAACAGCTGTTAGTCAGTGCCTGCGATCAGAAGGTTCTGATACCATAAGAGAGATAGTCATTCTCCTGTTTTTCAGATCCATCTTCACTTGTAACACAGCCCCTTCTAAGATCAGGGCCAACCCTCACCCCCCACCCCCCTGCCACATATACCACCATTAGGGACATGAACAAGGGGGATATATCCAAGAGAAGGAATGGAAAAGAATAATAAATGGGTGATATCTCTCTCTTAAATGTCCCTAACTATATATTTGAAAAGATAATTTTGGCAAAATGAGATTTGGAGATTATTTACTCTTTGTTTGGGTAATTCAGCACCCTTTCTTTCTTCCTTTAATAAGTACTTCCGGTTCTAGTTTTGGTTCAACCATTTCTCCCCACAATAGCTTCAGTGTTTGTGCTTTCAGTAAAGCTGATACCATGCCTACCTAGGAGGGTAAGACATGCTGCCTGGACCTAAAAGATTAGTGCATCCCAACACCCTGGCCACAGTAATTGGCTAAAGCCATTCCAATGAGTGCATTCAGAGTTAACCATAGGCCTTTGCTTTAAGAAACTAGGGAATACTGGAACAAAACAAGATGTTCAATTTAGAGATGCTAAAGCCATCTTGCCACTTCCTCAGAAGAGAAATATCGAAAAGGTCATAAAGACAAGAGATAGAGAAACCAAGCCCAGGGGAAATCAGTTGATCCTATCATAATTCACATCGCAGTCAGCCTTTTCTCTGGGCTTTTCAGTTACGTGAATACATTCTCTTTTATCAGGAGTTGGTTCGGGTTGTTTTCTGTCACTGGCAACTGACAGTGGCCTAACTGATACAAACACCATTTGCTTTATGGATAAATATGGCTTCCAGAATTCCAGAAGCAACTACGCAGCAAAATACACAAGCAGTTCCCAAAGAGAACAAAACAGCTCCAAACCACTGAAACTGTCAGGCACAAATGCTGCTATGCAGATAAGATAGGGAAATTACATTGGGTGAAAAAAATCTTTAGTAAATTTTGTTTTCAGAACCAATTTTCACATTTTCAAGATTTAGAGGAAAACTATCACCTATCAGTTTGGACCAGGAATGAAAAATAACTACTCATGACCGTGTTCCAATAGCCGAATGGACAGAAGTGCCTGGGTAATTACCAGGGCAATTCAGAATGTAAAGATGGGTTTATGGCTTTCCATCATTTTGTTTGTAAAGACAGTCTTTAAAATAAGAGATAAATAAAAATAGCACTTATTTTTTTCTAATACATTTTTGTTTGATATAAAAGTAAATGATTAGGAGTAACATGATAATTATATACATTTTTTTGGAAAGCTGATTGTGGCGGGGAGGTGGAGGAGAGAAAGAGAGAGATCCTGCAGGTGGATGTTTTAACTGATTCAGAGCTTTGGATGGTCTTCATGACAGAGTCTCCACTGAAGATATATTATCCCCCCCATTAGCAGTCTCTTCGTGACAGGCACATCCATACCTTCTTTCTACACTTGTTTGTCCATTCTATATCAGGATTCAATGAGGTTTACACTGCCCTTTGCAATGTCAAAGCATTTCTACCTGCTACCTAATTGCCTGCTGATTTTTCACTCTGTTTCATCAATCATTCTCTTGCAGACATTATGAGCTTCTGTACAACTTGAATTCTAATATCCAGAATGATGGTTCTTTATGGCAAATCTAACTTCTCCTCTATACTACTTTTGTCAGCTATTAGACATCAAAGCTGTTGGCCAGTACAAATTAATGGCAGGAAGGAAGGCCTTTGTAGCGCAAACACACACACTGCAGAACACGCTCCCACAGTGATGCGTGATGAACTGCTCATTGGCTGAGGGTGTTTGTATAACGGTGCACTAAAGCTCCTTATCAGGTCATTTACAACGCAAAATGCCATATTAGCTCTTCCTCTGATTAGTTGAGAGGATATGCTAGTCCCCCCAAATTGGGGAAATGTAGACTAGGTACACACATGTATGCAAATATTTTAGGAAATTCTTCAGAAACAGTAGCGTGGTAGTGAATCAGAGTTGAGCAAGGTCTTATTGAATGTAATATGTATATATTTTAAAACAAGCAAACTATGCTTAAGTTTTCAAAAAAATATAGATTAGTTAACCAAGATAGTTGGATCTCTTGCACTTTTCTAAAATGTCAAAAGGTAATTAAGTTAGCCAAGATGCTTAGATCCTAGTCCTTTATTTTGGACCTGTGTTTGATCATATTCCAGAGTGAAGACAGATGTGTGTAATTTTATTATCTACAATTAGGCTGGTATATACTTCTAAGGAGAGTGCAGATATCAAGGGTAGGCTTTAATTCCGTTCACTGACATTTTCCCCTTACTCATCTGGTGTGAAAGCCCAGCTTCACAAATTGATCTCTGAGACATATTTTGGGGTGTTAAGTTTAACTACTGCTAAATAAAGCATATGTATTAAATACAAATTATATCATGGCATGCTGTAGAGATTACAGAGCAAAAATATTATCTGAAATGTGTAGAATAGCTTTTTAAATATATATATATATATATATATATATATATATATATATATATATATATGATTTCAGAAAGGAAGGGAGAGGGGGAGAGAGAAACATCAATGATGAGAGAGAATCATTGATTGGCTGCCTCTTGCATGCCCCACACTGGGGATCGAGCTCACAACCCAGGCAAGTGCCCTGACCCGGAATCAAACCCTGACCTCCTGGTTCATAGGTTGATGCTCAACCACTGGGCCATGCTGGCTGGGAAAGAATGGCTTTTATTAATTGCTTACCACTTCTCTGGAAAATGTCTGGTTGCTTTATAAAAATGATCCCGTGCAATCCTCATAACAGCTCTGCAAGCTATAAATCATTGCTAACATTATAAAGATGGGACAGCTGAGGTTCCAAGAAGGTGAGTTTGTAGTGACTTATATATCTTCAAGGAAGTCTGTTTCCCAAATCTATTATTCTTCCAACTCTCCCATGCTGCTGATAAACATTCAGTTTTTTGCTTTCCTTCACAAGGCCCTACAAAGATGCCAAAGAGCAAGTTATCTAACCTTGACAGGAAGGAAGGAACTTGAAGAAGAAAAAGTGTTTTCTTTTAGAATAAAATGCCAATTCTCTGCAGCCTCGAGGACTGATGATCTCCACTAAGTTATTACACACCCTAGCAATTCTAATATGCCTCCTTCTGCCTCAGTAGAAACACATGAATTGATCAATTCCATTTGTAATTACATCTGGGAAAAGGGATTATAGAGACAAATATACTCAGCTGCTTTGTTCCCATGGGTACAACATGAAATTAATCACTGGACCAATCTTCCCGTTGCTTCAGTATTATTGATCGAGGCAAATCCTTTGCTAAGATTGGCACATACCAGTCCAACCACAGGAGTATTTAGAAGAACAACATGAAAATGTTTACTTCAAAAACCAATTTGATCTCTTAATGCAAAGATTACCAGTAATGATTGGAAACTCTTGGTTGTAGTGATTAGGCATGAAATTACTTGGCCCCTACCATTCAGTCATTTCTGCATTTTAACTATGACTGGGCTCAGTGGTTCACTCCTTTCAGTAATTCAGAAGTACAGCAAATTATTAAATTTATGATTGCCATGTCACCAACTTCCTACAGCCCACAATGCTGGTTGTTTCTGATGTATTAAGAGGAGTCTACATGGGGCTGCTGCTTTGACAAGTAAGCATGAGACTAACTCCTAAGAGACTGTTACAATCAGCTGTGACTTCACATTAAATTTGATTGGATATTAAATGTAGCTCAAATATTTAACACTTTGATGAAATAGTACAATTTTAAGTTAATTTGCTAGAACATAGACAAAATAAAAAAAAATCTTACTGCTTTTTTTATAAATGTCCAAAATGGTGTATTTACCTCTTGTAACCATTCCCTAGAGTCAGTGTTTACAAAGTGTGTGTCTCAGAATACGAGTCTGTGGTGTATTATTATCTGTCATTTACCATGCATGAAATATATTTTTGGAAAATACATGGTACATAGAAAAGATTTTCACAGTGTTTTATAGACAAATTGAGTTAGAATTCTTCAAAATAAGGTTAAGCTGCTTCTTATTAAATTCCAATAAGTTTGATTTGTTTAGATTTTCTTCTCAGAGAATCTCATAAGATAGGCGTTCTGCGGTGCACAGTCCGGGAAGTATTACTCTAGATTCTAGATACTATTCTAGAGTCTAGAATACAGAGTCTCTGCAACACATTGTCTTGTAATTTCTAACTTCAAAATATCTGGGTGATGAGCAAATATAAACTATTTAGAATAGAAATCAGTTTCAGGCAAACATGTTAAAGAGGTGTATTAGAAATAGGTACATGGATCGCTTTCACCTTCATGTTACATAATAGTGTTAACTTACCACTGACAAATGCAATCAATTATTAAATACCTATTGTAGTCCAGGCAACATGCATGGTATTTTTTTTTAATTGATCCTCACCCAATGATTGATTTTTAGAGAGAGTGGAAGGGAAGGGGAGAGACAGAGAGAGAGAAACATTGATGTGAGAGAGACACATCAATTGGTTACCTCCCACATGTGCCCCGACTAGGGCTGGGCGATCGAGCCTGCAACCACCAAAGTATGTGCCCTTGACTGAAATTGAACCCACTACCCTTCAACCTATGGGTACATGCTCTAAACACTGAGCAAACAGCTAAGGTGCATGGTGCTTTTAAAAAATTTTATGTTCTTTATTAGATTATGAAATCAATACATATTCATTGGAGAAAATTAGGAAAATTAAGTACAAAAAGGTAAAATACAAAGAAAACAGTTCTGTAATGTAATATTCATTCTTGTATTTTCTTCAAGTTTTTTTTTTATTTTAAATATTTTTATTGATTTTAGAGAGAGGAGGGAAGAGAGAGAGAGAGAGAGAGAGAGAGAGAAGAGAGAAACATCAATGATGACAGAGAATCATTGATAGGCTGCCTCCTACATGCCCCCTACTGGGGATCAAGCCCACAACCTGGTGTGTGCCCTGACTGGAATCAAACCTTGACCTCCTGGTTCATAGGTTAAGTCTCAACCACTGAGCAACACAGGCTGGGCTCAAGTGTTTTTTTTATTGCAAATGTTTTAAGCAAATTAATAATCTGAAAAAAACAGCATTTAGCTTCAAGGCTAAATATTGCTCTTTTATTTATGTCATTCAGAGTGCAGTACATATACAAATTGATAGGGCAGTGATAATGGGGTCAGTGAATGTATATTTGCTTTTAGGTTTAAGTTTAGATTATATGATGCAATTATTATATTTCTAAATATTATGCAAATGACTTAAATGGGACCATGCTTATGAAGATCTCCAAGCATCCTGCATAAAATACTTCAAAGAATAGATTCTATAGCCAAAAAAATCAAAACTGTAGATGAAAGTAGGTTTTTTTTCCTGCTTTATCTTTAATTCCCATTTTCAAATAATGTGTAAGATAATAAGTATTCTATAGATGAGGTCTCAATCACTTTATCTCCAGTGGAGCTTTGTTCTCAACTGTGGAGTTTTTTTTAAACTACATAACAGTTATTCCAATAACTGTGGGGAACCTTTTTTCTGCCAAGGGCCATTTGGATATTTATAGCATCATTTGTGGGCCATGCAAAATTATCAAGTTAAAAATCAGCCTGCTATATCTGGTCAAACATTTAAGTAACTCATCCCTAACGCCTTGGCAGGGCCAGACCAAATGATTTGAGGGTCTTGTGCAGCGCAAGGATCAGAAGTTCCCCACCCCTGCAACCCAATTCTAAATAAAATTACCATATTGTACAAAGATTATCTTTAAGAATCCCCCCCCCGAATTATGTAAAGTGAAGAGCAGTTAATGTGTTCTTTTCTTGCTTTTGTAAATTATATTTTGTCTTAATAGTCTACACATTCCATATCAAGTTGTTCCCATTTAAAAGCTCTGATTTTTAAAAGCAGATAGTCTATAACTGCCATAAAACAAATGGTATACAAATGATCTTTTTCTTTCCAGAAGCCCTTACCATATGTTGTGGTCATAAACCTTCTCCACTACTCCGCTAAAAACCCTTCTTCCCTGGTAATTAAAGGCTTAGCTGTCATTTAAGGTCGTGCAGGACATTCATCTTGCCAATTTTGGTGTAGACTTGAGATCTTTCAAGGTCCAAAAATTTTTACTCATCCATCAGGACATCATCTTCAACATTGTGTCTCATTTAACAAAGAAAAAACTGGTGCAAAGTAAGATTAATTCATCTTCTAACACTCTGCCAGAATAGCAGTCTCCCTTATCTCAGCAATATGTCTATGTAATTACCCAGCATAAAGGACGCATCCAGTCACGATCTGGCCTAAATAGTTCAGGATGATAATTTGTGTAGCAACTTCATTTAATCGATTATTCCTAATGTAGCCAGGGCATCATTTCGAATGTCCACTGTGTGGACATCTTTCACAAAAAGATTCTTGCTATTGAGTTCCACAGGATCACTGGAGGGGTATGCCGGGGGTGGAGATGGGGTGACTCATTTAAAGCACCAAGATGAATTTCAGCAAACTTTCGTTGTTTTATTGGCTAGCTCAAAATAGTTCATTATGACTGGGCTTAAAACATACGTCTCTATATGAGTCACAGACATACAATATTTCCAGCAATATGCAGAGCTGTGGGAAGACCTGAATGAAGAACTGCAAGTAGTGCCACTTCCAGCACTTCCAGATTCACGGATCGCTTTTCATCCTTTGAACCCAGGCACATAGAGTGGCCCTACCATGTTGGGTCCATTCACATAAAGTTACAAGCATCATAGGTTAGAATGGGTGCTAACTTCTTGGATAATTTCTCCATGGCTTTTATTTCTTTGAGGATATTTAGTTGAATCCATTGTGTCAGTTGCTTGCAACCCAGTTAGTCAGTCCAAAGGGAATGCTCACATATCTGCTAATTTGCTAAACCATCAACTTCAAATTCACAACAAAAATAGCAGCAATCTAGATAGTATTATCAACTCTGGCTGTTTTTATACTCAAGTATTTTTTGTAAAATTCAATAGCTATGTCTTTCCCATTTGCATTGAAGTCTATCAGTAACCACAGCCTTCACTGCCCCCAGGATCCAGACCTGTGCAAAGGGTCTACTCACCTGCCTCAGCAGCCTCTGTTTCAAACTTTTTAATGATTATACCTTTACTTTCTTCACATTTGTTAGTCAGATGGCTAGTTGAGGCTTTTCACAGTATATCTGCTCAGTCACTAAAATTGAACTGAGTCTTTTGCTTTCACATTTTTGCATTGGTTTTAATGCTGTTTCTTTGTGTGAAATCTGTGTCTTGTGCTAAATTTGTTGAAATAAGTTTATATCCACTCTGATCTTTTTAAAGCAGATAATTAAATCTATTGTATTTGACAAGTCTCTTTGACTACCCTCACTAACCTTACATGTACAAAACCCACCTCAGAGAAAGCAACTATATGCCCTGGCTGGATGGCTCAGTTAGTTGGATTGTTGTCTGGTACACCAGAATAGTTGCAGGTTCAGTTCTGCTCAGAGCACATACCTATATTATGAGTTCAGTCCCTGGTGTGAGAGGCAACCTATCAATGTCTCTCTCTCTCTCTCTCTCTCTCTCTCTTTCAAATCAATAAAGAAAAAGAAAGAAAGAAAGAAAGAAAGAAAGAAAGAAAGAAAGAAAGAAAGAGAGAGAAAGAAAGAGGAAAAGAAAAGAAAAGAAGAGAAGAGAAGAGAAGGGAAGGGAAGGGAAGGGAAGAGAAGAGAAGAGAAGAGAAGAGAAGAGAAGAGAAGAGAAGAGAAGAGAAGAGAAGAGAAGAGAAGAGAAGAGAAGAGAAGAGAAGAGAAGAGGAGTGAAATAGCAGCTATGGAATTCAGCCATACTACTCTATGCTTCTTTTTACTACAAGATATACAATATTTAGATAGTTTACTAAATTATGTATTGATTTGAGTTATAAGATCTTAATCTAGTTTTACTTGCATTTATCTTTATTTCCGGAGGTGCCATTTTGCTTTCTGAAATCTTATGTTGCCTCTGAGTAAATATATTGCACTTCTTGCTGCTTATTATCTAACTATAGGCCCAGTGCATGGATTCGTGCACTGGTGGGGTCCCTCGGCCTGGCCTGTGGGGATCAGCCGAAACTGGCTCCCTGACATCCCCTGAGGGGCACTAGATTGTGAAAGGGCACAGGCCAGGCCATGGACCCCCACCAGTGCATGAATCTGTGCATCAAGCCTCTAGTATGCATATAAGATCTTTGGTTAATCTCATCCTACCCTTCCCCCTCCCCGCTTCCCTCTGAGATTCATTGGTCTGTTCCATGTTTCCTGCATTGAGCGTATGCCTCCTGGTGGTCAGTGTGCATCATAGCTGCCAGCTGGTCAGCCAGTTGGCTGGTCGGCTGGTCGCTTAGGCATATATATATATATATTTCCTACTATATCATTTCTCTAAAACTGTGAGTTGCCAGATTACTATAAAGATATGTTTTTGTGTTTCAATATATCAGTAATTAGATTATTTTCCTTTCAGAGTTTTATATTTCGGCTTACCTTGTGTTCTCATTATACATATGTATATTATTTCTCCCTTTACTAGTAGATCAGTGATTCTCAAAGCATAGTTTGTGCAGTATTAGCATCAAATTTACCCCGGCTGGGTGTTTGAGTACTGATTCTTGTTTGCTGTCCTAGATCTACTGAATTTTAGAATCTTAGCAGATGACAGAATCTACCTCACTAACATGAATCCCAGGTACATCTGATGCACAGTATAATTTGAAACCACCCTTCTAAAGAGTCATGTTTGATATATCTATTCATTGTCTACATTTCCCAATTTGGTGTCAGACAGATGGTTGCTCGATAAGTGCTTATGATATCAGATTCTGGATATAATTTTAGAATCCTGAGGGAGAAGTTTTTCTTTTATATTAAATCAATCAAATAATTGTCCATGATATTGGCTACCAGAAATCTCCTATGACTCCTTCACTAATGAACTCTTTGTTTTCTGAAGGACAATGCGGAGAACACAAGACTAGATCAAAGAATTTCAGACAGTATGTATTCCAATGACTATCCTCTGACCCACCCCCGCAAAAAAAATTGGCACCGTAATGTCTCAACTTTAGATAGGCCCCCTCAATAGTTTCTAACTTAGACCTATTTTCTTTGTTGTCTTTCCCTTCACTGTAAAAAATTATACTCCATGAGATATTAAGGGAGATGGGAACAGATGGGATTTTATTAGAAGTAGAATGGATAAGCATAAAAATGAAACCTTTGCTTACAACATAAAATATTTTTCTTTAGGAATATTTTCTTAGTATTTTTGAACCTGCAAAAATTTTTTTTAAGTACCAATGGGCACTGAAAACTTTCCATCAGTTCCCGGGCTCTATGGATTTCTTGGCATTTTGAAATCCAAATACTGAATTAGTTAATTAAATGAGTGACAAATTATAGACATCATACATATAAGCTTGGGAAAATCAGAAAATTTAAGGGAATGCTCATTTTTTCACTAAGAGGTTTGGTTTCATAGGTGAGGTTCATAGTGCCTAAACATGGAGATCAGACACACTATTATGTTAGGCCTTATTCTAGACTCTTCTAAACCTCACACAGAGAAGCCAATAAGCTCTATAATTCGAAATGATCATCTATCCCATATTAAGGCTTCCTCAGTACCATGTGTGGATAGAAGCAGTTATTTTCTGTCATTCTTGAACACAGTAATGAAATCTGTCATTTTTCCTATATATTCCTTTACTGTTATGTTTAGTTTATAAAAACGGTTAGATTAGGATATAAAAATCTTCCTGTGTTGTCACCATATCTTGCAGATAGACTCATTGTAGTGCTGACCACAGAGTCTTCTAATAATTGGTTTATTATTTCTTCTAAATATATTTGGAACGCATATTAAAAGCTCAGAAAATATGTCAAAATGAATAGACATTGAATAATGAATAAGTTTATCAAATGGAGGAATCAAATTAAAAATCTTTAATTTTTCTCCTATTTCTAAATTTTCCAACTATTGTGCAGGTTCTTTGTACACAATTCAGTTACCATCAAACCCTCAAAATACAGGAGAATGCCCGACTTCTACTTTCTGATAGAAGCATTGTATGCTACTCTCTTTTATTCTGGCTTGTATGAAGGAGAAGCTCAGGAGAATTCCTATGGCAGACATTTGGGTATCAGGAGCAGATATGCATTCAAAGGTGACAAAATATAGTAAATCAGCAAACTGGGTGCTTTCTTTCTCATTCAGAAATACATGTAACTGAGTGGCATAGGAGATGCTTTTCCGGGAATGGGTGAGCCACAATGAGGTAGAGACAGCCTGCTCTCTGCCAGGCATCACTGTGCATGATGATAGAGAGGCAGGCCCATCTTCCTTCCCATTGCCATTGGATGCACATGACACATTGCGTGAGTGTGTGTGAAGTGTGGTGGGAGAGCTCCAGGATTAAAGCCTACAGGGTATTTTTTTTAAATAGACTGGTCTGAATACACACAATCAACTTGATTGTAAAAATATTCTGAATTTACCTCAGAGTGTCTAGATAATATTTTCCAGTATCAGAAAAAAAATGGGTAGTCATTAAACATAGTTAATTATAAAAATATATTTTAAACAATTCAAAAAATTAACACTGACAGTATTTGAAATCAATACCAAATTTGTATGTGATTGTATGTGAAATCATAGCTATATCATCCTGACGTTTAAGTTTTCCTAAAGGGAAAGCAAATTTATTTAACATGACCTGGTTATTTTGGGGAGTAAATTTGGTGTAGTCAATGAACAGATGGATATTCATGAAAATGTCTGAGGAAAGGAAGCCCTAAAAAATCCTTTAGAAATTTCTGCAAAATAGCTATATTAGAGCTCTTTAACTTGGGGTATTTCTATCACATGATGACAACTGCACTTATTCAAATGTGAGTGATTTTAAAGTCTCTTACATTTTTAAAAATTAATGAATTTCTTTATTATGGCTGACAAAATTGGCTAGCTAATCTACTAGTGATTTCCTACAGGGTTTTCTTTGCTTGCCTATACTATGGGAGCTAGACAAACAAAACACTTTCTTTTTTCCATCTCCTTTGAAAGGTAGGATGGCAATGAGATATATTTGACTAATCAGATGCAAGGTGATGTCTTTTGGGAGCTTCTAAGAAAGTTTCTTCTTCCTGACAAAAGCATAGTATATTATCCTATTTTATTCTTGCTGGAGTTTAATTATCATGGAGGGATCATTAGTAGCTACCTTGTATGAAGGAAGTACAAGAAAAGGTAAGGCCAAGGGAGATATTAGCTCTAATGCTTTCGGTGAACTAATGCCAAGAGTTCTATAACTATAGACTTCTCTCTTTGAGGAAAGGAAGGAAAAAGAAAAATTCCTATTTGTATAATCCACTGTACTTGGATATTCTGCTACTTATAGCCAAATGTGTTATAAGACACATTTAACCCTTACTGGCAGGTAGAAGATCTATTAGACATCATTATAGATTTTCCTTCTAAAACTTTGAAATTCATAAGCTGTGTGACTTTTTCTTACATTCAAATTTACATAAACTGTAAAGAAACATTTATTCAGGATAGCAAAAGAGAATGACTTAAGATTAGATATTTTGGGTCATTTTGCATTTTACTTTTTTGAAGAAATTGTAGATACCAATAACAGTAACAGCAGTAGGCAGGGGTAGCATAGATATTAAAAATATTTTTAGCCCGGCCTGTGTGGTTCAGTGGTTGAGCGTGGACCCATGAACCAGGAGGTTATGGTTTGATTCCTGCTTGTGGTGCATGCCCAGGTGTGGGCTCTATCCCCAGTGGGGGGCAGGCAGTAGGCAGCGGATTGATGATTTTCATCATTGTTGTTTCTCTCTCTCTCTTCCTCTCTAAAAAAAAATTAATAATACTTGTAAGCCTGCATTCTAATTATGCTATAAGTTATGTCTAAAATATTTTCACTGTATTTCTTTTTAAAATTACATATACTAATTGCAAGGTGATATCCAGCACTGGACACTGAAGCAGTAAAGGCTTTTTTCCCCGCAAAGAAACCTAATGAAATCCAAATAGTCTTCAGTGTAGTTAATGGTAATGTAGTGATATTAATTTCTTACTCTGACAGATATATCCTGGTTTTAAAGGAAGTAAGCATTAAGGAAAACTGAGTGCACGACATGTGGTAAATATTTCTGTAAATATGAAATTGTTTCAAATATTTTAAAAATGTATTAAAATTATGTACACATGTGAAAATGTGTACATTTTCTCCCTGTGGCTAATGCAAAAGTACAAGCTATTTACAAAAACCCATTAGAATTATTGTAACAAGGCTAATGGCCTTGATTTGTCACATTAGTGAAAGACCATTCCTAGCAACAAAGAACCGGTGTGTTCCAGACAGAGGGCTATACATCAGTCCCCCTTGTACGTGGAAGATATGTTCCAAGATCCTGAGTGATGTTTTTTCCTAAGCATGCATTCACTTTATGGCTTCTATGTGGCATCAAATTACCAGCATCACTACTCTTGTGCCTTACGGCCATTATTAAGTAAAATAAGGGTTTCTTTTTTTAAAAAAATTAAATGTATTATGATTAAATGGTCAACATGAACACATAGGTTTCAGGTGTGGGTTTCTATGTTGCAAGATCTGTATATTGCACCATGTGCTCACCACCCAATGTCAAATCTTCTCCTGACACCTTGTATTAGGACTTTCCCCCAAAATAAGGGTTTCTTGAACATAAGCACTTGATACCACAGTAGTAGATCTGATAGCTGAGATTGCTGTTAAGTGACTAATGAGCCGGGAGCATATACAGTGTGGATACGCTGGACAAAGGGATGATTCACATCCCAGATGGGATAGAGAAGAGCAGTGTGAGATTTCATCACATTCTCAGAACGTGCACGACTTAAAACTTATGGGTCATGTATATCTGAAATTTTCAATTTAATATTTTCAGAACATGGTCGGCTGTGGGTAACTAAAACTGAGACAAGGGAAGCCATGGATGAGGGGGACTACTGCACAAGCAGTGTTTTATTTTTATTTTTAATATATTTTAATGATTTTTTTTTAGAGAGGAAGAGAGAGGGATAGAGAGTTAGAAACATCGATGAGAGAGAAACATCGACCAGCTGCCTCCTGCACATCTCCCACTGGGGGTGTGCCCGCAACCAACGTACATGCCCTTGACCGGAATCGAACCCGGGACCCTTCAGTCCGCAGGCCAACGCTCCATCCACTGAGCCAAACCGGTTTCGGCACAAGCAGTGTTTTAAAACAGACACATCCATTGTAAGGACGGAAGCCTTGTGTATTCATGTGATCTTGGCTCCTGAACCACAGTTTCAGTACCTGTTGGCACCATGAGTTAACCCTCCCCTGAAGGTAGGTGTTGGAATAGCAAGACTATTATGCATTCTCTTATTATCCTTCTGTAAGCTGACAAGAACAACCTTTACTTTCCACATCACTTCCAACCTGAAATGTTTACACGCCTGCTCTGTAGCAAGTAGTGTTGCTCCCCCATCACACCAGCCACTGCGGTTTGTATTGAGTTCTTATGTGTGTAGATAGTTTTAAAGAAAATAACACGTTCTCAGATATTGAATACACTCTGTTTGTGTTCCTGCTGTTGGAAGGCTATTTCCCTTGCTTCTCAGTGGCGGCTTTTGATGTAGGTGGCTTGGTGAGGTTCTCCTTCTGAATTAGATTCTCTTCCAGCAAAAACAAGCTCCATGGTTTACACAATCACTCCCTTTTCAATATTTATATTGCTTTAAAATAAATATTATAAAAGGAATTTTAACAATTCACCCCTAACTTTTTTTCTTAATCCTCTAAGTATATATATTTTTTTACATTTTCTTTCAGTCATTTATCACACATAAGCAATGTTCACAGTTTTAACAGTAATGCAAAATAAGTGTTATTTTTAAAATAATTTCATTTTGTGAGATCATCATCTTTACAATATTAACCGGTGCAGGCTACTTTATTAATTTATCAACATTTAATTATGTTCAGCACTCAGTTTATTCATGTGTTGTTCCTTTTATATGTATTATAGCATTGAATGCCTATTATGGATTGAATTGTGTTCCTCCCCTAATATTTATGTGTTGCAGTACTAACCCCCAGTAACTGTTAACGGGACCTTATTTGGACACAAGGTTGTGGCAAATGCAGTTAGTTAAGATAAGGTCAGGGTGGAACCTAATCCTATATGACTGATCTACACTAATAAAAGACAAAGATGCAAATTGACCATACCTTCACTATGCCTTAAGCCACACCCACCAGCCAATCAGAGCGACTATATTCAAATTAACCCAACCAAGATGGCGGCCGGCAACCACAGAGCTGGAGCAAGCATGAGGCTTGGTTGCCCCAATGATGGAAGAAGCCATGCTTCCCAGCCTGCCGTGGTGGCTCTGAGCTCCACTCAAAGCAACAAAGTTTCAATTATAGAAGGTAAATAAACTCCAGGTACCTGCTTTCAGCCTGCTGTGGCCACAGAGCTGGATTGAGCAGGAGGCTTCCCTCCTGCCCGCCCTGGCCGGCTCTGAACTCCTCTCAAGGATACAAAGTTACAATTATAGAAGGTAAATAAATCCCAGAATAAAAAAAAAAGAAAAAAAGGAGAGGTTGGGAGCTTCCGTCGCTGGGAGGCTTGGCCAGCCTGAAAACGGCCCTCAGCCCCTCACCCAGACTGGCCAGGCACCCCAGTGGGGACCCCCACCCTAAAGGGATGTGACCAGCCTGCAAACAGCCATCAGCCCCTCACCCAGGCTGGCCGGGCACCCCAGTGGGACCCCCAACCTGATCCAGGACACCCTTCAGGGCAAACCAGCCGACCCCCACCCATGCACCAGGCCTCTATCCCATATAATAAAAGGGTAATATGAAAATTGACCCTAACAGCAGAACGACTGGGAATGACTGGTCACTATGACACACCCTGACCACCAGGGGGCAGATACTCAATGCAGGAGCTGTCCCCTGGTGGTCAGTGTGTTCCCACATGGGGGAGCTCTGCTCAGCCACAAGCCAGGCTGATGGCTGCCAGCACAGCGGTGGTGGCGGGAGCCTCTCCAACCTCCTCAGCAGCACTAAGGATGTCTGACTGCAGCTTAGGTCTGCTCCCTGCTGGTGAATGGACATCCCCTGCGTGCTGCCGGCTGCCAGAGGAATGTCTGACTGCCAGCTTGGGCCCGATCCCCCAGGGAGAGGGCCTAAGCCAGCAGGTGGACATCCTCCGAGGTGTTCCAGACTGCAAGAGGGTATAGGCCAGGCTGAGGGACCCCTCCCCCCCCGAGTGCACAAATTTTTGTGCACCAGGCCTCTAGTATCTTTATAATAAAGGAAATTGACACACACACACACACACACACACAAACAAACACACAGAAAGAAAGCCATGTGACAATGAAGGCAGAAATTGGGGTAATGATTCTATAAGCCAGGAACTGCCAAAGATTGCCAGAGAACCAGCCAGAAGCTAGAGACTCATGGGCAGACTCTTCCTGAAAGCCCCCAGAAGGAGCCCCCCCTGGCAGACACCTTAATTTTGGACTTCTCACCTCAAGAACTGTGAGCCAGTACATTTCTGTTAAAAGCCACCCAGCTGGGAAGCATGTCAGCCTTACCAAACTATTACAATGTCATTGAAATACTCTGTGTGATCAGTATTAAACATTTTTTTCTGGTTTTTGGTTCAGTGTCTATATTCACACTTGCTTACCCAGATTAGTTTTAGTTTTTGGTTAATTCTTCAGTTATAAAGGTAAACAAGTCTCATAAATCATATATATTTATATTATATATATGGTTACTTTATATATTTATTTGTAAATATATATTCATATACAAAGTACCTTTAAAAGAATTTTAAAATATTCATGTATCAATGAACAGTCTCATTTATTAAAAATTAATGACACCAGAAGTATATCCTATATAATAAAAGGCTAATATGCAAATTGGCCAAATGGTGGGACGACCCATTGCTATGATGCGCACTGACCATCTGGGGCCAGACACTCAATGCAGGAGCTGCCCCCTGGTGGTCAGTGCAGGCAGTGGTGGGAGCCCCTCTTGCCTCCACAGCAGTGCTAAGGATGTCCAACTGCTGACTTAGTCCTACTCCTGCCTAAGCCATCAGTTAGACATCCCCTGAGGTTTCCTGGACAGTGAGAGGGCACAGGCCAGGCTGAGGGACCCCCCCTGACCTGAGTGCACTAATTTCGTGCACTGGCCTCTAGTTCTATCACAGTCATCATTTCTAATAACATTAAATTATTATTTTGAATAATTTCTGTTAATTTTTGCTTCAGTAGCATTATGAATTTATGGCCCTTTCATAGAACTACATTTAGCAATCTATAATTACTTTCTCTTTGAATCGTTTAGTCTGGTCAGGAGTAAGTACACCCTTTAAAAGGGCTTCTTTCTATTTTCAGTCCTGTTTCTGTAATTCTTTGAAGCAATATTAATATAATAACTGGTAGTTATAGATCTAATCTGAATTTTCCTGCCTCCCAAAATGAATCATCCACAAGTTGTACTCATTAGTGTTATTGGTAAATACTAGGTTGCTGCAATTGTTGGTCCAGTTTTACTAATAAAGATGGAAAAAATATTTTTGTGAGGTTATTAGGTTCACCTGTATCTTTCTATCTTTAAATTTAACATATGTTTCTGAATACTAGTCTGCTCTTTCATTTCATGTCTCATAGACTATTAAATATTTGACTACATTTAAAATAAGATGATGAAGTAGGCAGCTGTGTACAAAATGCATAGTACAGAATATCCAAGAGAGGGGCATCTATTAGGATTCTAACATAAGCAAAAAGGAATTTATTGAAAAAGGCACAGAATTGACAGAAAGGCTGATCAAACCAGGTACAAGAACTCCCAGGAACCACAGGAGCATCATAAGGCAGATGGAAATAACTTCTTGACCATCACAAGTATGTCCCTTTGCTGTGGGGAGAGAATCTTCACATATGATCTTCCTAAGGCTGCCCGCACAGTATGCAATAGAGTGCTGAGTAATGGAAGGATGCTAACACCAAATGGTGGCTAGGCACCAAATGTGTATCTACTTCAGGGACAAAGGGCAGTTTGGGGCTATCAAAATGACCTAGGTGAGAAAGCAGCTTTATCAGGGATAAGGATAGTGGTCAGAGAAGAAAGGTGACAGATCTTAAAGGAGAGGAGGGAAGGGATGATGGGAAGACATCAACCAAATAATATATAGGCATAGCCCATGGGCACACACAATGATGCGGTAAAGCCCTAGAGGTGGTGGGGGCAGAGTAGAGGGAGGCAAATTGGGGGGGGGGGTAGTGGGGGACATCAGTAATAGAGTCAACAACAACAAAAAATGCAATGAAAAAAGAAAGCAGAGCTATTTGACTATACTGGAAACGCCTTCAAGAAATTCTGAGATAAAATGACATTCCCAAACATGGCATATTGGGCCAAATTTTTCTTACTTTTTCTTTTCTATTAAACCAGGTCATAGATTCAGTAAACTCATCTCACTTCCATTGATAGAAATAAAAACAGATGATGCAGAGTTCATGGTCAAGGTGTGTTTTGTATTATGTTTTATGTATTTTGTTTGTTTTATGGAAAACTATGGTGATTTGTTGAGAAACTGGTTTATATATTTAACTGATGGTGTATTAAGTTTTCCTTGAATTGAATCCATTATTTATCTATAGTAATAATAGAGGAGTATGCAAATAGTCCAGGACTCCATCACAGTAATGACCGAACAGCAGGCTGCGTGGGGCAAGAAGGCTGGCAGGGGGGGTTAGTGAGGGATGACCAAACGACTGAACAGCAGGCTGCGTGGGGCAACCAGGCCGGCAGATGGGGCAGTGAGGGTTGACCAGGCCAGCAGGGGGATTAGTTGGGGGCAACCAGGCCAGCAGGGGGGGCAGTTGGGGGCAACCAGACCAGCAGAGGGGGGCAGTTAGGGGCAATCAGGCTGGCATGCAGGTGAGAGGGTGACTAAACTGGCAGTCGGACATCCTCTGAGGGATCCCAGATTGGAGAGGGTGCAGGCTGACCTGAAGGGACACCCCCATGCATGAATTTCATGCCCCAAGCCTCTAGTTTAAAAATAAGAACAGAGCAAGCAATATTGTAGCAATGCTATCACTGTTATCAGTAAGGAGCGGAGAGAAGGAAAAGGTGACTTGAACATTCTAAACCTGGTAACCCTGGTTGATACTCAGGTTATTGAAAATGATGGACTACAGGTCAGGGCAGCAGATTGAGGTAGTTTTGGGACTGCCTTTCATTATAGTCACATTTAAAACAATGCATTTGGATCTGACTATTAAGAGGGAATGTTCAGTTAGTGAAGAAATAATGATTCTTATATTAAGGAGGAAGAAAAAGATAAAATAATAAATGTAGCAGAAAAATATATTTTCCCTCTGGGGACAAAAGAAATATATCTTTAAGAGAGAATCAAGAAGGTATCCAATTTTATACTCACAGTACATATCATTTATGGGGACATTAACTTTTAGGTAGAGTAACTGACATACAATTATCAAAGCACTTTGCAATCTAAGATTCAGAACAGAAAAAATAGGAATGTTCTAGGAAACATGATGATGTGCTTAAGGGGGAGGGGTTTGTAACTAGAAAGTACTAGGACTGAATCCTGGTTTCATCACTATGAACTAGAGCTAGTTACTGAAATTTTGTAAGCCTCATTTCTCCTCTATAAAAGGAGAATACTAAAACTCATTTCCTAGAGCTATTTTCAGATTTATATAAAATCACACATGAGCCCTGACTGGTTTGGCTTGTTGGATAGAGCATTGGCCTGTGCACTGAAGGGTCCCGGGTTCGATTCCGGTCAAGGGCACATGCCCAGGGTGCAGGCTTGATCCTCAGTAGGGGGCATGCAGTAAGAAGCCAATCAATGATTTCCTCTCATCATTGATGTTTGTATCTCTCTCTTCCTCTCCCTTCCTCTCTGCAATCAATAAAATATATTAAAAAATGAAAATAAAATCATACATGAAAAGCATGTAGAATACTGACATACAGTATGCTTTCAATAATAATTTTTAAAGAACAGAATAACTTCAAATGATTAAAGAAAAAAGAAAAGAATAACTTCAAAGAGCAATTTTCAGATACTTTCCATTATCTTACGCGTTTGTTATATCACTTTTACCCCACATTTACCAGGTCATTTATACTTGGATGTCATAAAAATAGATCTGATTGGTATTTCAAAAATTACCACAACAGTAGTCCTACTTGTGTAGCTGTTATAGAAAATGTGATTGTGTGTTGTCTGATACACAGATGTTTTCATTTTCTTTCCTTCCTTATGAAGCTGTAATATTTCCACAGTCAAGGCCTATAATTTAAAAACGTGAACATAGAAGCTATAATCAAACTGTGGGCAGGGATAAAATTCACAGGCCTGGAAAAATGAGATCAACTCCATCTTGTGTACATTCATTTACTCACAGCTTTCACGGAGTTGTGTGGTTATTGGGGGATTTGGAATGTCTTTGCCCTCATGAAATGGATGTTTTCTTTGAATCTAGAGCAATGGGGAAAGGAAGGAAGCAAAAATGACTTGGAGCGCCAGGAAATATGAGTCAATAAAACTCAATTGTGTGTGTGTGTGTGTGTGTGTGTGTGTGTACACGCAGGTGCTTGCTGGGGGAGAGAAAGCAGTGGGAAATATTTTGATTTTTTTAAAAGAAGCTTTGGTGTTTCCAATTTAAGCTATGCATTGCATGCAGGGTTTTCAAATATTAACCAGTGAATGGTAGACTTCTAGAATCAGAGTTGGAATAGAAATTGAAGTTTGCCAAACACTTTCAAATTTTTGCTTTATGAGTCATTAACTTCCTTTTGTGTCATCTCTACCCTGGCTCCACCCGGGCTCCAGCCTACCGTGGGCTTGGTTTATTTTTATAATGCTTTGCAATGCCTCGGTCTCAGAGCTGTCCCCACGCTGTGGAAGACCTCTTTCCCACCCCCTCAGGATATATCATTAATTCCTTCATATTCTTTAGGTCCCAGTTTAAATGGCTCTTCTTTGGGAAAATAGTTTCAACCCACAGAGATGAGATAGGACTGTTGATTATTAATTTTTTTATAACTGTGTCTTTTCCCCCCATCTATATACTTACCACAGGGCTTAGTAAGGTACTTTGCACACAGTACACACTTAATGTATTATGTGCTCAATGAACAAATGAAGAAAGACATATACAAGTGGGCCTTCTGACAAGTCAGATGACTTTTGTTTTTGCTGGACCAACTGTATTTCATTAAATTAATTTTTTTCTTCTTACATGATCAGTTGCTTTCTACATTTCACCCTGAATTCATAATGCCACATCTGTTCTCCTCTAATCAGTTTCTAATTTTATATTTACAGTGATAGGAAGTTGACAATGTGTGTCAAATTTATAGTTATCCTATGGTCAGCTACAATGTTAGAGGCCTCAATGTAAGAAACCAATATTCAACTGAAAATGCAAAGAAGAAAATCTCTGGTTTCCAGAATTCAACACATTTTTAAAAAGAAAGAAAAAACTTTTTTGGCTATACTTTTATTTTCTGAAGTATATAATCAGTTATTATTTTTTTAACAGCATCTGATCTATTTTTAAAATTACTTGGTTAACAAAAAAATATATCACCTTCTTTTCCAATTTACTAAAAATGGCTAAGAATAAAGTTATTAACAGTAAAGTGATGTCATTTCTTAGTCACTCCGTGTGCTTACCTTTTTAAAGAAATGCTACTTTAGGACCTATGCACCTGCAAGGGAGAAAGAAAAGATATTTGGGACACACTTGCTAGTTTTTTTTTCAGTGAAAGGGAAGAGGTGTTATATGTCTATCCTCTCATTAATATTTTAGGGTTTATTTTTAATAGTATAAGTCATAGGAACACACTAAAGAGAACATAAAGCATCCAAACAATCTAATCTTATAAACAAGCCAAATATGTAATCATTTAAATTTTAAGGAAAAAAGCTACACAGATTCAGTACTCTCTCATGCACTGGCAAAAAGTCAAGGTTATAAAGTTGGAAGATAGTCTTCCACAACTTACTGTTGATCTTGAAATTTATGTTCAGTAAGGCTCCTGTCAGTTTGAGATTTGATAAGTTCTTAATTTTTATTGTATTTTAAAATTTGCATTGATTCTTATTTAAGGATACATTATTCAAAAAGCACCTGCAGAAAAATAAAATTCACTCAGTATTAAGCAAAATTTTTGATTCATTTGTGAGCCTCAGAGTCAAAGAAAAGTGACAATGAGCTATTGTTAAACACCCCCACAAAAACATAACAAGCAAAACAATAAGAACAACTCGCAGCTTAGATATGAAGACTTGGAGCATATTTTAAATGGTCTGGCCATAGTCTACCATTTTCATAAGACTATCCAGAGGTGCTTCTTTTCGATGCTTCCATTCTCCTTTTATAAAGTTCAACCTGGTTCTAGACAGTGTTGTTCAGTGGTTAGGGTGTTGGCCTGCACACCAAAGGGTTGTGGGTTTGATTCCCGGTCAAGGGCACATATGTGGTTGCAGGTTCAATCCCTGGCCTCGGTGGGGCAAGTGTGGGAGGCAACCTATTAATGTGTCTCTCTCACATTGATGTTTTTCTCTCTCTTCCTCTTTGCACCTCCCTCCCTCCCTTCTACTCTCTCTAAAAATCAATGGAAAAAAAAATCCTCTGGTGAGGATTAACAACAGCAAAAAATTCAACCTGTAATTTCCTTTTTAATTAAATATTTCCATTTCTATTTTGAAGTCTACATTCATAATTTATTCACCAGCTCAAATTAAAGAAAGATAACAAAACACAGAGTGTACATAATTAAAAACCTCATTACACTTTATGGGCAATAGGCAATTCTTGTCATATGCTTATGATTCCAGAGATATCTCTAAGGAAAATTTTAATTCTACTTTATGTGCACTATGCCCAATGGGCAGGATGTCAATATGTTTATTGTTCATTGATAGAACAGTAATTGTCACTAGAATTGTAAGATGAAAGGCACTAAATTTTGTTGATTTCATATCTGCATAACGTTTTAACTGTACTAGTATATGGTTTTGACCCTAAATAAGTGAAATGTTAAAAATCATGCTTTGGTGGATTCTATAGTCTGATCTAGGACCTTAATTTTGATGCATATTATTTGAATAGATGTTCAGAAAATAGATCAGTTCTTGCAACAAAAGAACATTACGTATATAAGATAAGAATTAAAGGAAGGAACTAGTTAGATTAGAAATAAAGGGAAGAGGCTACTCTATAGGAAGCATGAGTAAAGAATGGGGTAAAGTAGGTTTACAGTTGTTTATGTGGAAGATAATACAATAATTAATAAATAATAATACAAGATAAACTGTGTTTCATGTACTCATAACTGTATAAAGTGGTGGTGGTGGGGGTGTCAGCAATGAGGTTGTAGAAGATACAATACAAAGTTGAATGCTTCAAATTATCTTATCTTAAAGAAGCTTATGACTTACTAGGCATAGGAAAGAACAAATATTATGCTACAATATTATCTATGCATGAGGAAGGGGGAAGAGAATAGATGTCATTTAAGAATGGATTATTTATTGAAATATTTTCTAGGCTGCTGTTAAGGGTATGAGGGGCCACGTTGAAATTTTGTGCTAGAGTGTAATTGATGATAGTAAATTTCACCAAGATGTTTCTGGAATACAGGCATCCTAACATAAGCAAATGTCATGTTACAGGAAAATGCTTGGCTAGACCACGCAATTAGAATAGTGTTAGTAGAAATTTGATGGTGCTATTTGAATTACTTGAATAAACAGGATGGGCATACAAAATTGTTTCAAGAAAATGATGCAAAATTTTAAAAGTTAGAATGATTGACGATTAATAAAAGTGTACAGTGAGAGAGACCTAGGTACATTGAGAGGAAATTACCTGGTAGTTTTTTTCCTATAAAAGTTATTGAAGAAAAGTAGTGTCAAAACAAGGTATATTAATGTTCAGCAGCTGTTCAAACCCAAAGGCAATAGTCATGCTTCAACAATTCAGGTCCAGCTAGTTCATCAATGTAATCGCTGGGAAGTGGGGTGAAATGGTGGAGAATGACAGATATAGGTTTGAGAATAGCTGTGTCACTCACTGGTTATGTAAAATTGAGTAGGAAAGATTTACCTGGCATAGGCGTGGGTCTGCATGAAAGGACAGAATGATGATAATCTTTATTATAGAGAGATATGTGCATGATATGATTATGTTGATAATTTAATGTACTACATTTAATGTGCAACGACTTCATAGCTTATATTCTATCACTTCTCAAATTGCTTTAAAGTTCCTATTTGCACAGATGGAGAACAACACATATTTTTAACTCATTACTTCAAAGTTTGATGTTTTGCATTTAAATATTTCATATACTAGTATTTAAAGCTCAGCCCTCTTTTTTTTCTTCTCTTATGATTGACTCTCCCCTCCTCTTGATTAAGATAATGTTCTGGCCTACGGGAAAGCTTACGCATGCTCATGGAATGAGAGAAAAGAGGTGGCAAAAACAGACTCACAGAAACAGAGACCAAAGGGATGGTTACTAGTAGGACTAGGGCTGGGGATGTGGGTGAAAAGAGGGAAAGGGAATGTAGTCAGTAATATTATGTTAAGTTTACACTGTGACAGATAATTATTAGAATTAGTGGGTGATCACATGAGGTATAAAAATGTCAAATCACTATATCATATACCTTAAACTAATATAACCAATATAAAATTGTATATCAATTATACTTAAATAAAACAAATACTTCCAAAAAAAAAAGAGGTGGCTGCTTGCCCATTTGCTAGGCACAGGCCTGACTTCTTCCCCAGACTACTGATTATGGCAGATTCCAGCTGGTCATTTGGAGTGCCAGAATCCACTATTTTGGACTGTCTCCCATTGTCTTAGATGGGAAAGAACTTTGTGAATAGCTATTAGTATATGGAGATGAATGGAATCAAATGGATCATATGCTGAGAATATTTTTGAGAAACTGTACTAGAAAAAAAGGTCTAGAACATCCTTTGACTGTTTGAGCTGGGAAGCAAACCCAAGACCCAAAGCAGTACATGAGCAAGATATTGTGCTTCATAAAAACTTGTATTTATCATTTTGTCTTTTTTTAAAAAAATATATTTTATTGATTTTTTACAGAGAGGAAGGGAGAGAGATAGAGAGTCAGAAACATCGATGAGAGAGAAACATCGATCAGCCGCCTCCTGCACATCCCCCACCGGTGATGTGCCCGCAACCCAGGTACATGCCCTTGACCGGAATCGAACCCGGGACCCTTCAGTCCGCAGGCCGATGCTCTATCCACTGAGCCAAACCGGTTTTGGCATCATTTTGTCTTTAATGTTGAACTTTTCATTGGAATTTTACAATCATCCATAACAATGTCTGATGGATTCACTTTTAAAAGAATGAAGTTTTGAAATCTTTACTTTGTTTCCATATATTAGATGAAAAATATCAAATCATTATTCAATTAAGAAAACCGATTTTCAGATTTTCCTAGAATCTTTCAAACAAGCAGCACTGGGCCTCAGTGTGCAGCGTTCCTCTCACTAAGTGGTCCCAGGCCCAGCATTAGTGTTATCTGGCCTTGGATTGCAGATTGGCCTCTCCTGGGTACCTGTAAGCCCAGTATAAGTAGCAGCCATCACCAGATAGCATTGTAGCTCATATCAGGTAGCCCCAGGCAGGGCACAGGTGACAGCTGACCTTGGCCTGTACCTCTCAGGAGCCAGAGTGTACCTAGTGGGCAGATTCAGACCACGTCAAAGCACTACCCAACCACCTCCACAAGTGGCACATTCAAGGGGCTGACTCAGGGCACCAAGCTGTGCTGAAGTAAGTTCTGCTCTTTGCACTGTTGATCTCCCATGGTGGTGGCAGCCAGTCCTTGCAGCCAATTGGCCTGTGAGTAAATCCTTCCCATTGACATGCCAACACCAATCAAGGCTCAACTATAATAGGAGGTGTACACAGCCCAAATTGGGGGGGGGGGGGCGGTTTGAGGGGGCACACACCTGGAATGCCTAGCTTGTTGAAGTTCTCACTAAGTTCATCTACTCTTCCCCCAAGTTCACTGAGCATCTTATAACCAGTGTTTTGAACCCTGCATCCAGGAGATTGCTTGTCTCCTTTTTGTTTAATTATTTTACTGGAGATTTATTTTGTTCTTTCATTTGGACAAGTTTCTTTGGCTCTTCATTTTGGCTGCCTTCCTGTATTTGTTTCTGTGTATTGGGTAAAGCTGCTACACCATCCTGGCTTGGTAGAATGGCCTTATATTAGTCAAGATAGGCTGAACTACTGTTAAAACAAAATAGACTAAAAGTGTACAATGACTTGATTAAATTAGAGATTAGTTTTCATTCACTTAACCCATCAAGGTGGGTATTCCTGGGCAGAGGGTGTTTGTCCTCCATGCAATGATTCAGAGATTCATGCTTTTTTTCTTCTTTGACTTTGCCTCTCCCAAATGCCTTGTTGATATCTTTATCAACCTGCGGAAGGCAGACTCTGCATGAAGAGGACATATCTTTTTTTAAACTTTATTTTTATTATTTACAAGCCTTGATCTTTAAATGGCAAGTATCACATCTGTTCACCTTCCCTTAAAAACTCTGTTGTGTGGGCACACATACATGCAAAGAAAGTTAGACAATGCAATCTAGAATATGCTGGAGAAAAAGATATGAGTGTTGATGAGTGTATTAAGTCTCTGACAGTAGTGACAATTTTCTCAGTTTTTGGTACACTATGGCCACCAAATATAATATTTAATCTCCTTGTCAAATAGGAATGAATTTATCACATCCTAAAGAGTGACAACCTGAAGCTGCGTTGAATGAGTGCAGAATGCCTGTATTTACCTCAAAGTTCAAGATGTCAAGGATGCATGATTTTGTCCACCTATTAAGGTGGTATTTTGTCATAGTCTGGTGCCCTGTAGTGAATCAAATACAAGTAATCTGTCCCTTCCCCACAACCAAACCACCAATTTATGGTAGAGTAAATCAGGTTATGGCAAATGCGTGCATACGTACACACAATATGAAACATGCAAAAATCACTTGTCTATAGCCGTGATGGAAAACTCTTGGGCAGCAATGTGAAAGCCTCCAGCCCTGGCAGTGGAGGCATTTCCTTGACTAGATGTAGGATGTTCTCTGTGGGAGGCTCCAGCTTTGAGGAGGTTCGTCCTTATCTATCTTCCACCATGAACACAGAAGTTAATAGTTGGAGAGTGCACCCACTGTATGCCTGTACAGCTTATACATCCTACTTCTTGCTCATGAACTGCAAAGTGATAAGATAGTTTTATAGCTCAGTCAAAGGATGTTCTAGACTTTATTTTTTTCCCCAGGGAATTTTCTCAAAAACATGTTAGACATATGATCCATTTGATTCCAGTCATCTTCAGAACTCTTAAAGTTCTGTCCTATACTAGTTCTTAACCTTCTTTTATTTTTTTGTTTCTTTCTCTGACTCTTCTCTCCCTCACCCCATCCCTTTTTTCTCAATATATTGATGACTTCCTAGAGCAGTAATGGCGAACCTATGACACGCGTGTCAGAGTTGACACGCGAACTCATTTTTTTGGTTGATTTTTCTTTGTTAAATGGCATTTAAATATATAAAATAAATATCAAAAATATAAATCTTTGTTTTACTATGGTTGCAAATAACAAAAAAATTCTATATGTGACACGGCACCAGAGTTAAGTTAGGGTTTTCAAAATGCTGACACGCCGAGCTCAAAAGGTTCGCCATCACTGACCTAGAGGCTATCAAAAGCAACAGGCATGGCAATACCCTTTTTCTACATTTGCCACACAGCTGAGTTCCTTTGTAAAACTAAGGGGCTCTAATGGGTCTTTGCTGTTCAAACTTCTTGTCTTATTTCCTACTCTTTAGAATTGTCAGAAGCAGTGATACCTTGGGAGGATCCAAATTTCTGACCACATTCTATTCCCTTTTATTTTTGTTTGTAAACCAGAAATTTCTTGCCTGATCTTATCTCTTTCTTGAAACACCTTGTTCATAAGCAACAAGAAGCAGAGAGCAAGCACTAACATTTAATTTCTTCCACCAGCTGCCCCTAAAATTAGAGGCTCTGTAGGTACACAATCTGCCTTTCTAATTATTGTTAGGCAACATTTTAATCAGATGTTTTGCTACTGCGTAACATAGGTCTCTAGCTTTCTGGTGAAATACACCACTGATTTCCACTCGATGCCACGTATTTAAGTTTTGTCTTATAATACCTCACTTTCAGTTGCACATTTCTGTATTAGTTATATTAGGCTAAATTTCAGTCACATATAAACAGCAAAAGTGTATAATGTATCAAGCAGAGCAGAAGCATATTTCTCACTTATCATAGCTCAAAGTGAGTATTTTGGCTAGACTTTTCTCCCTATTTAATTTCTCCCTGGTTAATTTAGAGAACCAGGCTCCCTTTCTCCTATGCAACACCAGTCCCAACGCCTTGATATCATCTTCAACCATCCAAGAGAAAGAGATAGAAAAGTTGAAGGGATACAATCTCTTCTTAAAATCTTTGACCATAAAGTAGCACAGGTTGTATACACTCATATTCCATTGACCAGTTTCACTCACATTACCAAAGCTAGTCTGAATAATGACTGAAAAGCATGATCGAGCTTGTGAGCAGAAAGAGAGGAGAGTGAATGTTGGAGAACATCTGGCAATCTTGTCACCTTTTCCTGTATTCTCTGTGATCCAGTTACACTGACCTCCCTGCAGTTCCTTGACAATGACATATTCCTGCTTCCTTTTTTCCTCCAGGAAGTCTTCTCTGTCAGGTCAGTTCCTGTTATCTGTGCACAAGGAAGCAAGTACTCTGACTTCTGTGATGCTTATCCCAACTGTCATCAGAGAACTCTGTCCCATTGTTGTTGTAATTGTAATACCACCACTTAGCACAATGTCTGGTACATGATTAGTTATTAGTTGTTGACTAAATAAGTGAATACATGAATACATGATGTTTGCAAAGCTTATTGCTTAACTCAACTCACAGAAGTTATATCATGCCCTAGTTTAGGCTCCATTAGCGAGTGACATGAGGAACAATGTGAGGTAAATGTGGAAATGGGAACAGATGTTTCTGAAATTAGCTTTTCTGTGTACAGAGTTAAAAAGATGATATTGAAAAACATGTACCTAAATATAGACTGGGAAACAAACACAGCTGATGCTTTGCTATCTGATAATTAAAGATAGGAAAAAAATAAAGCAAAACTAGAAATATTTTATAAGGCATTAATTTATTATTTTCAATTTTGACCTTATAAGACTAATTGCATATCATTTCTGTCTGGTGGCCAGCAGTTTCAAGTATCATTTATTTAACACTTATGAATCCTATATTCTCACCACCTCTGACCCATGTCATGGGGATTTTTATATATTTTTCTCACCAGTGACAGAAGATACTGAGAATTTATGTAATTTAGGGTCTTTAAATTGACCTGAGCAAGTACCTTACCTTTGTCTAGTACAGCGATTCTCAACCTGTGGGTTGCGACCCCTTTGGCGGTCGAACGACCCTTTCATAGGGGTCGCCTAAGACCATCCTGCATATCAGATATTTACATTACAATTCATAACAGTAACAACATTACAGTTATGAAGTAGCAACGAAAATAATCTTATGGTTGGGTCACAACATGAGGAACTGTATTTGAAGGGCCAGAAGGTTGAGAACCACTGGTCTAGTAAATTATATTGTGTTGAAAATTCCAACAGCTAATCTTTTTAAAAATATTATTTTTATTATTGAAAGTATTAGAGATATCCTCCTTTACCCCCATTGATCCCTTCTAGCCTGCACCCAACCCCCAACCCAGGACCACACCACACTATGATCTGTGTCCATGCCAATGCTAATCTTGATCATAGGAATATTAAACAAAATTATGAGCCCAAAGTACTTAGAATTTAGAACTTAGAATATAAATCAATTAATGCAACTTCATTCACTCATTAAAAAATATTTATTTTGCCAGGATCTCATCTGTGTAAATGACACAGAAGTAGATTCCCTGTTGTCATGGAGCTGGCATTAATCCTGTGTTTTTTCAGTCTTTCATGTGATACCATGTTTATTGAATTCTACTAGAGTCCAGGAACTATGCTAAGTATTGGGATGGGGACATTAAGAGAACATTCTCCCTGATAACAAAGAACACACAGGCTAGAGCATGGAGTACTTCTTTAACTAGCATTTTCTGGGGCAATGTGTGTTAAAATAAGCTGGACATTTTTCTAAATAACTGCAGACATGGCATTGTTTTGGCATGAAAACTTGGCCAAAACTTTTCTCTAATGGACAGTATTTCTATTTGTACTTATTTAAAAATAGTCACATCCCAAGTAAACTATCTACATGAATAGGACATGTAGAAAACAAAAAATATTTGAGAAAAACATTAGAAAAAAAATTCAGAACTTGAAAGTCCCTGGCAGCACAGCAATGGCCATTGAAAAGAATATCTATGCAAACTTACATCCATATTAGTTAATGTTACCTATAAGCTATGCTTTACTTTTTGGTTCATATTGCCTTGCACATCTATATTCTTGGCACAGTATGACTTCTATTTTGGCCTGATATAAGATAGGAGGTCAAGATACCAATATAACTTACCTTAAAAAGTATAGAAAAGTGACAGTGTAATCTTTTCTTCACCAGAGATTACCAAAAACATATCTGTGCATTTTACTCAGGATAACTGTTTCTTTCTCTATTCATTATTCCTAAAAATTCCTGGCCCCTGTTAGTCTCTATGGCTGTACATGGCTTCACATCTCCAGACAAAGGAAATGAGGCTATCATTTAAATCATATATAGGTGCCTATCTCTCCAAAACAGTGCATCTAAATTCAGATCTACAAATAGATTGTTGCAGAACAAACATAATACCATCCTTAAAGGGAGAAAACTTTATAAAAATAATTATATAACTGTGCACTCAAGATGGGTGACTATTATCAGAATGATCTGTAAAGCTCGGGGAAAAGATAGTCTAAATCTCAAAGTAAACTGAGAGGAGTAGTTTTCAAAAAACAAATCAAGACATTATTAGCAACCATGGCAAATACGCAAGCTTTCTGTGTGATGTTATTCCACATAATGTAGGTTTCATATTGTAAGCCTACACATCTTATCTTGATCAATCTGTGTTGCTCTTTCTTACTTCTCAGTGGTCAGCTTTAGCATTCATTTAATGGTTTCAGAAAAGTGGGTGAAAACCCTTATCTACAAGCCATTTGGCATTTAAAGCAACTGCTGTAGAAATTCATCCTTACATTTTAGATGTATCAGATGCCATTGTTTGGTATGCTGAACAGGATACTAAAAATTACATTCGTCGGGCCATCTTTCTTTCCTGAGCTATAAAAATAAGATTAGATTAGTCAGACAGAAATTATTGTTAGCTAAGAGAAAAACATTTTAAAAACTTAAAGGTGTATGCATAAATTCTTTGTCAATGATGTGATGGGACCCATCAGGCAACTTTATTTTTGTTTAAAATTTGAATAGTAATTTATAGAAAACACATATAAGTGAAGAGTAGAAAAATCAACCATACTGTTTCACCCATTAATAACCACTGTTAGTAATTTCACATACATATAATACACAAATGTATATTATCAAACAGGATATACAATCATTGCATAAGCAATATTACCATTGATGTTATGCCTTTCCCACTAAATGATATACCTTGACCATCTTTCATTACTCTTTTAAAAGCATTATTTTACAAGGCTGCAACTCTTATGTCCTCCATGTTATAATTTAATTAACCCCTTGAATTTGTCATTTAAATTACTTGCAATTTTCCCCTCATATATGTAACTAGGGGCCCAGTGCACGAATTCGTGCACATTGAAAGGAACTGTGGGCCACAAGGCTGTGGTAGGCACAGGGGCGGGTCTCAGCCCATCCTCTGCACCCCTGCCCGGCCCTTCCTCCCATGGTTCCTGGTCCCCTGTCTCCTGGCAACCCCACTCTTGCCGCTGTTTCCACTTGTTGATGGCGCCAGCCCTGCTCGCACCTGCTGGTGGCGTGGACCAATTGGGGCTGGCGCAAGCAGCGGGTGTGAGTGCTGGGCGGGACAGCTGTGTGCAGGAGCAAAGAATTTTCAGTAACCACCAGAGGCTTGCTCCGATGACAGCGACAAGAGTCCCGCCTTGGTCTAGCGCCCCCCACTCACCTGCTCCACCACCCTACCGTGGCTGATGTCCACCATGTTCTGCACACGCCCCCTGGTGGTCAGACACATTATAGCGACCGATTGTTTGGTTGTTTGGTTGTTCCAGTTGTTCTGCCATTTGGTTTATTTGCATATTAGCCTTTTATTATATAGGATGCTGTAACAACATCTTGCATTAAACTTTTGTACATGCTTTGATTTCTTTAGCATGAATTCCTAAAGGATTGAGATATACATAAACATAAGGTATATTGTGTGCACTGCAAAAATTTGTATCAGACATCTTGTTTGAATTTCTAATCCCTAAGCATTATATGATAATGCATTTTAAATACCCCAGCTAACAATAAGTAGAAATTTTCCTTTTTTCTCTTTCTTTCCATTCTTCCTTTTCTAATTTCAATATTTCTACTTTGAATATTTGCAATATTGAAAAAAGTTGCACATTACTGTTTTCAATGTCAACTTAAATTACTAGAGAGCTTGAACATTTTTGTTCACATTTATTATTAACATTTTTTCTTTAGTGAACTGTTTGATCAATACACATGTATTTCTATAAAGGTCTTTAAAATTAAGGATGTTAACCCTTTGCCTAAAACTTTTTTAGTAATTTAAATAATTTTTTGAATATACTAATGCCTATTTATGCAGTAAAATATTTTGGAGGTGTTTATCTGTATTTCCTTTCAGTATTTTTTATTTGTGTTACTTTCATTTATAGACAATCATTTGTCTATATTTTCCCCAATGATTTGAAATGCTACCCTTTCTCATATTTTTAATTATTACATTGCCAGCTTTCCTGCTGTTGCTTTCTCTCCTTTTGGTTTATCTCCCTGACTTTGCCTATATTTGTACCACATAAAGTATAATGTCTTTATAATATTTTTTAAGTTTTCAGAGTTAATTATACATTATAATATTATCTTTGTTATTCATATTCATTTATAAAATACATAATTTTAAAATTATAAGTCAATATCAAGAATACAAAGGTCAACTATTTAGATAAGTTCAAATTATCACATAGCTGGAATTTTAATACTCTATAGGCAAATAAGAAAATGGACTTAAAAATCTTTTATATTTTCAAACAATTAAACTGTTAAATGTTTTTAGTATTATAAAAGGTACTAGAATCTCTTGTATGTTCTAAGCCTGTATTGTCATTATGAAAATGAAACCAGAACATTTATACTGGACATTGAAATTTGTCTATTACTAGAATATAGATTAATATGCCAGGGATGATTTGTTACGTATTTTTAGGTAGATTTTAATGATAATTTATGATGTAGCTACTAGAGCAGAAAAATTAAATGAATCGTTACACTCAGTATATGTCACAAAATGTTGTCGGCTGTAATACAACCATTTAAATAAATGGGACTAAATTAAAGTTAGCAGACAACCTTTTTGTGAATTAAGTAATTTATTGCTTTAACTTTCAAAATAAGGCACCATTTCTCCTAATACAGTATCTGACACCCAAAGGAAAGCTTTATGTTAAATATATAGAAAAAAGCTCCCTAGAAATATAAAGCAAAAAAATCTTATAATAGCCAAGAGATAATCCCTCTGATAGTCACCATATTTAAATCAGAAAAATTCTAATTAGAGTTGTTTATTTTAGTATTTTTCAATGTTTAAAATAATCATACTATTTAAATAAATGATTGAAATTCTTTCAAAAATGAAGGTTTAAGAGAAATATTAAGGCTGCCACAGAAGAAAGTTTTTTGTGAATTTAAAAATAAATGCTAAAATTAATTTATATGCATTATATTCCAGATTGATATCTAAAAATATCAATTAATCACTGATGATAATTTATATGTAAATTGATGGTTTTGTGTAGACCATAATGCTTTTGTTCAGTTTGAGGAAATTATCACAATTATTTACAACAAGAAAGAAAAAAGAAAGAACAGTGACAGGTAGAGGGAATAACAGTGATGAGGATTAGTTTCAAAAGATAAGAAAATAAGTGAAAATAAATCTATAACAAACATATTTTGTCATATACGTTCACTCTGGTTCCTAGAACTGACTGAGACAACATTTCTCCCTGCACAAAAAATACATATGTTCCATCCCTTTGGAGTTATATTAGTTAAAAAAAGATGCTGAGAGTTTGTTTCTTGTGTTCATTCTGGTTTTGTTCACCTACTATTTGTTTACTCTCAGTTGAATTGGTTTGAAAGGAGCTTGATTAATAGCCCTACAGGCATAGTCCTCTGCCATTAGGCAGTTATATTAGTTTAGTTCAGTTTTCTTTTCTTGAAATATTAAGAAAATAGGTTGTTGTATGGAAGACTTGAATATATGTTATATATATAACAAAACTGTGACCCACTATGGAAATCTCACAATATTCCAACTCAAGAGTTTATTAGACAAGAGGGAATGAATGCTTTCTTTTTCTTAATGTTTCCTATTAGATATAACCTGACACTCTGAAGCAAGCACAATGACCTTCCCTCAGTCCTCCAGAAAACAATTCTCCACGTGTCCGCACTGATGGAGTTCTTGCTTTACTGGGTCCATATTTTCTTCTTTGTAACTTATTGTTTTAGGTCTTATATTTAGATCCATTTGGAATTAATTTTTGTACATGGGGACAGACTGTAATCCAGTTTCATTCTTTTGCATGATCCTTTCCAGTTTTCCCAGCACCTTTTATTAAAGAGACTATCTTTACGTATTTGTCAAAAACTATCTGTCCATATACATGTGGGTTTTTTCTGGGTTCTCTAATCCATTCCACTGATCTCTGGGTGTGTTTCTCTGCCAATACCATGCTGTTTTGATTATTGTAGCTCTGTAATATAAATTGAAGTCAGGTAGAGTGATACCTCCAGCTTCATTCTTTTTTCTCAGGATTGGAAAGCACTACTTTTTATTTTTCTCACAAGGGTTGAATATTTAGAGAAAGTGAGCTGGATAAGATCAAGAAGAGTAAACCTGGTTTTTAGTGTTTATCATGAGCAATGGAATTTAGCCTCCTCTCCAAATAGATTATGAACTTACAATGTCTGCTCTGGATCAAACTGAGGAGGTTACATTAAAAACATTCAATTTCCAGTATAGCATGGGCACTGACAATGGCCACCATCTGATGAGATTGAATGCTATGTGAGGATCAAAAGGAGGTCCTGTGGAGCCTGCAGGGCTGGACTGTGAGGAGGCTCTGGGGGAAGGATGCCAGGGGAGGGATCTTTGTGGCCCGGGTTCAGTGTGTGCTTAATCTTTGAGGCTCAGGGTGTTGGTTCTTTATCCGTGTTATGGAAGCATTTTAATATTTTAATAACTAGTGCATAGTGGTTGAATGTCTGCCAACCTTACAACTGGAGAATAGTGATGAGAAGCTACTCTGAATCTTAAGATTTGTGTCGGAAGATATTTTCCCTCTATCTTGTAATTAGCATAGAATGAACAGTAGTTTATGCTCCTAGTGTTGGGCCTCCACATTATGTCATTTTAAGTTCTCATAACGTCCATCCTTTACCCAACCTTTAAAAAATTGTTACAGAAGAACTTTTTGACTAGTTTGATCATTCATGCCTTAGGAATTCAGTTCTACAAATGAATAGAACAGATAGTATGCTGGTCTGCTATTTCACAGATTTTTAAAATGTATCGCAACAGTTCAAATTCGGTACTCTTAAAGTGATATGGTCGAAGATAAACTACCATATATCAAGACTGGAAGACTATGTGTTTGTTTGAAATTCTTTGCCCTTTTTTCCATGTGACTTTAGCATCAGGGTATATTTCTCTGCCCTTTTTATTTTGACCATGTAGTCTTCTTTGGCTAATAGAATGTGGATGGGAGTGAGAGGGTGCCAGTTCTGTTCATCTTTCTTGTACTCCTACCATTGGCAGAAAAGAATATGACCCAGCTGGCCCTTTGCTCCAAGGAAGTTGAGAGACACAGAGAGCAGAACTGGAATCAACTTAAAGCTTGTAGCCAGCCCAGCAAATCCACAGATATATCACAAAAAAAAAAAGAAATGATTCTAGTTTTAAATTATAGAGTCTGGGGGCATTTTTAAAAGCAGCATTATTGTGACATTATTTTTCTGATGCTAAATTCTGTTAAAACCATACATGAATATATGCTTAGCCCATGGACAGAGAATAGTGCAGGAAACACCTGGGGAGGGGTCGGAAGTGGGTAGAGGGGGCCATTGGGGGGGGGTATAAAGGGGACAGCAGTAATACTTTCAACAATAAGATGAATTTTTTAAAAAACAACAACACAAAGTAATTGAGATGGCATCATGAATGTGGGATTATAAACTTCAGCATTTTTAATGCATCAAAAATAAACCATAGCCAAATGCTCCAGAAATCAAGGGATCCGCTACTAAAAATATTCATCTTGTCAGTAATATGCCAGCAGAGAGATCTTTCCAACTGAATATGTAGACTTCAAAAGTAACCCCCCGCCCCCTGCCCACTAGAGAACATCTTGAACCCTTCCATAAACTACCAAAGTTCTACTAAACCAGACTGAATTCTTGCAAGGAGGCATGATCTCCTTGGGCACCTATGCTATTTAAATTCATCAAAATGACATCTAGGATCTGTCACAGTAATTGACATTGCCTGGGATTGGGTGGTTTTCATTACTCATGTAACCATTGCAGCAGGAATTGAGTTTTATCAAGAGGAACAAAGAAAACATTATTCTGAATTTTGCAGTATTTACATCTTGTTTATTTGCCCAAGATCAGTGTTATCTTTAGTGATGAAGTGACCATATTTAGTAATAACAGCTCACCCTGAAAATTGCTTAGAAAATTGTTGAGGGAAATGTATGTTTGGAGAAGTGGCGATGGCAACATGATTTATTTTCCCAGATGTTATTATTATTATTTTTTTTTGGTGAAAGTATATCATGTGTGATACCTTAAGAAAGAATCCAGGTTTTAGAAAACAGTTTCCAATACCTTCATGATCATGAGAAGCAGGATGTAAGTCAGACACATGGAGATAAATGAGTTGTTTTAAATTCTGTAAAAATAAAATTAATCACTTAGAGCAGATTTTTAAAGCGTATATTATTATCAATGAACCTTGGATCTTTTTGTGATCAAAATTCATAGAGAGGAAAAGTCTGAATAACTTAAAGACATTTGTCTGCCCAAGTAGATTATGTTTTATTTTACAGTTTTAAATGCATACAATACTCCTCTACCAAAACTGTGTTAGTTCCAATTCTTTGTCTCCCACTGCCAAAATAAAACATTATTTAAACCTTAACATATTAAATTAATTGAGGTGTCTGGATCCTTTTAAATGTAGCAGCAATCACTATAAAAATGCTGGTTACTTTGACCATCTGGAGTCAGGTGGTCACCCCATTCTGAAGGCTGTTTCCTGCTTCACCAAACACCTCACCAGCCCAGACAAAAACAGCTTCATAACAACCCAGGATTTTTTCCCAAGTTAGCAAACATGCATTTAAAAATAGTGCTAAGAAAATCATTATGGCATAAGTCTGAACAAGCTACTTTCCAAGCAGTGCAGGTCTGAGCTATGGAGGTGTGACATAACAAATCTCATTCTGACAGAAAGCGTATGGTTAAGGTTTTACAGGAACTCTGCTTTGAAAGATTCTTTTCTTTTTCTTTTTTTAAAAATATATTTTATTGATTTTTTACAGAGAAGAAGGGAGAGGGATAGAGAGTTAGAAACATCGATGAGAGAGAAACATCGATCAGCTGCCTCCTTCACATCTCCCCACTGGGGATGTGCCCGCAAACCAGGTACATGCCCTTGACCAGAATCGAACCTGGGACCTTTCAGTCTGAAGGCCGACGCTCTATCCACTGAGCCAAACCGGTTTCGGCATGAAAGATTCTTTTCTAATACATTTTTTAAAAAGTATTCCTAGTCAGATAAATTATTTACTTTTTTTTGCTTCTTTCCTTCTTTTAGTTTATTCTTCTGTTTCCCCTTCCATAGTTGTGTTTCAAAAGTTCTCTATAAATGTTGGAGAGTAAACCCTTATCTGAAATAGCATTGGCAAATATGTTCTCCCATGCAGTGGGCTTTCTTTTTGTTTTGTTGGTGGTTCCTTTTGCTGTGCAGAAGCTTTTTATTTTGATGTAGTCCCATTTGTGTATTTTCTCCTTAGTCTCCATTGCCCTAGGAGCTGTGTCTGTAAAGATAATGCTACGACATTTGTCTGCTATTTTGCTGCTATGGAGTCTTGTAGGATTTTTATGGTTTCCCGTCTTACATTTAAGTCCATTAGCCATTTTGAGTTTGTTTTTGTGTATGGTGTAAGTTGGTGGTCTAGTTTCTTTCTTGTTTTTTTTTTTTTTCATGTATCTGACCAAATTTCCCAGCATCATTTATTGAAGAGACTGTCTTGACTCCATTGTATGTTCTTGCCTCCCTTGTCAAATATTAATTGAGCATAATGGCTTGTGTTGATTTCTGGGTTTCTCTGTTCTGTTCCATTGATCTATATGTCTGTTCTTGTGCCAGTACTAGGCAGTTTTGAGAACCGTGGCTTGGTAATATAGCTTGATATCTAGTATTGTGATCCCTCCAACTTTGTTCTTTTGATCCAATCAAAAAATGGGCAAAGGACCTAAGCAGACACTTTTCGAAAGAGGACATCTAGAAGGCCGAGAGACATATGAAAACATGCTCAAAATCACTAATAGTCCAAGAGATGCAAACCAAAACAACAATGAAATACTATCTCACACCATCAAAATGGCTATCATCAACAAATCAACAAAGGACAAGTGCTGGAGAGGATGTGGAGAAAAAGGAACCCTCGTGCACTGATGGTGGGAATGCAGACTGGTGTAGCCACTGTGGAAGACAGTATGGAGTTTTCTCAAAAAGTTAAAAATGAAACTACCATTTGACCCAGTGATCCCACTGCTAGGAATATATCCCAAGAAACCAGAAACACCAATCAGAAAGGATATATGCACCCCTATGTTCATAGCAGCACAATTTACAATAGCTAAGATTTGGAAACAGCCTAAGTGCCCATCAGTAGATAGGTGGATTAGAAAACTATGGTACATCTACACAATGGAATACTATGCCACTATAAAAAAGAAGGACATTTTACCATTTGCAAGAGCATGGATGGACCTGGAGAGCATTATGCTAAGCAAAATAAGCCAGTTGGAGAAAGGTAAATATCACATGATGTCATTCATATGTGGGATATAATTATCAACATAATTTTATGAACAAAAATAGATCTTGAGACAAATGGCAGGGGAGGTGGGGGGGTTAGAGAGCAACCAAAGGACTTCTATGCATGCATATTAGCATAATCAATGGACACAGACACTGGAGCACTGAGGGCTTGTCTGGGGTGGGAATGGTTGTGGAGGTGTCAACTGGGAAACAAGGAGACATACGTAAAACTTAAGACAAAAAAAAAAGTTCTCTAGAGTTCAATAGCGCATAAAAGCTTGTTTTTGTTGTTGTATTTTTGTTTTGTTTTGTTTTGTTTTTGGCCAATATAATAGTTTTCTCATTATTTTCTGTAAAATTTGGATGTAGGTCAAGGCTAAATCTGCACACCCTGCTGTAATATTCAAACTGTAGAGTTTATTTTAGAGCTTGGATGACTAATAACACCTTGGACATTATGAATGACAGGCTGTGAATAGCGAAATCAGCCCCTTTCTTGCCTTTGGGGGAAGATTTGCAAGAAGAGAGGTTATAGTGCAGCTAATGTTTTCCTTTGTCTGAAAGTGAAGCTAAAATTAGCTCTCACTGTAATAATTTAGTGTCTAAATGAGTTGGAAAGGAACAATATTCTCCTAATTGTGATTTCTGTAATTTTAACTGTTATGATTTCATAGTTCTTGGAAATATACCTGAAGTCCCACTGAAAGTGTAGGGCCTCTGTATGTTTCTATGCATGTGTGTAGATGCAAAAATTAGTCTAGGGGTATGTTATAATGTTATATATTAATATCATATATATTAGCTGATGTCCTATGGATCGCTAATATTATATAGGATACATTAATAAATGTCCATTGTTTTATTGGGTATTAAATAAATTTATGGTATTGTCTTTTGTGACTTATTTGACCTTATAGTTGTCTTATAAAGAGAGGGCAGAAAAAAATAAGGTTCAAAGTGTAAGTGAAAAGTAGACAGAAGTTTTATGCACGTGGGTGGGGCAAAATTAGGTTTACATGTGTGAGTTCTTAAAACACAGTTCATTATTGTATTATTATTTATTCATAAATTACTGTATTTGTTATTATTATTATCACTAACCTACTTTTGCCCACCCCCATATAGTACACGGAGCATAAGAAATATTATCCTAAACCCAATTAAATGCCATTGATCCAGTTAGATTCTGGAGATTTGGGCATCTTATTGGCCTTATATCTGTAACTCAGTGAGGGTGATGAGCATTCCCCAGAGAGGAGAATGAGCTGCTGAATGTGTGTGTGTGTAATGAGGGGCGGGCCGATGAGTGTTGGGGGAAGGAGGTAGCAGAGTGCTTGGAGAAGTCTGAGGGTTCAAAGTACCAAAAGTAATAGCACTTTAAGGAAATATCTAGTACCATGTTTCAATGTTCAAGTGTTTATTCAATAGCTCAATTAAATTTTATTGAATAAAGGCCCAAGTATACTAATCCCATGGTGACAATGAACACTGTAAATGATTAGAGGTGCATGGCTTCTCATTTCCTAGAACTAACCTTTAAAAAAACCTTTTATCCTATATAATAAAAACCCAGCAACCGAAATGGTGGAACGTCCAGAGACCAGAACAACACAGCCTCTCGCCCACTGGCCCCACCCCCAAAGAGTGGTTAGGGACAATCAGGCAGGCAGGCCAGTGGTTAGGGGCAATCAGGCAGGCAGGTGAGCAGTTAGGAGCCAGTGGTCCCGGATTGCGAGAGGGACATCCCTCTAAAGGTCCCAGATTGCGAGAGGGTGCAGGTGAGCTGAGGGACTCCCTCCCACCCCTACCCCACCGTGCACAAATTTTGTGCACCAGGCTTCTAGTTTTAATATAAAAGGATATCAATTCTTAATATCATTAACAACAGAAATGATGAGATTCTTATCCATATTAGTAACAATTTGTAATGATAAATCTGGTAAGTTATATCACGGTCTTTGGAATGTGAAAAAAAAGTAATAACAAAAGAGCACATGCCAATTGTACGTACTTTAGTAGTTAGTGCACTCTGTATCAGTCTGCTTCAAGTGTGTTTTGAGTTGTTCGAACATAACAAATACAAAATGGTGACAAAAATTGCTTTGATTATACAAACACATATTCTAATTAAAAATAGAAAATCTAAATGTTTAGATTCATCATAGCAATGCAATTTGAATCAGAGTGGTGATCTATACCCTCATCATCTTACGGATATTTATGCCTTAGAAGGTAAATGATATACTTGTTTCACAAAATTAGTAAGTAGTAAAGTCAGGATTAAAATTAGGTTCCTTTTCATTTAAGTCAGTGTTGTTCCTCCTCTCCTAATGGCCTTAGATATTCTGCCCTCTCTCTACCTCTTTCCAACATTTTTCCCCAGTATAATCTCATACTAAGCCATAATAGAGAAAACAGTTAAGAATCAGAGTTCAAGGTTGCTTGAAATACAGTGGCATGGTTATACTCACTCATCCCCCGTGACCTGTGTGCATCAGCCCGGGGCACCTGTGGAGAACCCAGTTTGCTCTCTCCTGGAATGTGCTGAAACTCACTGCACAAGAGCATGCTGCCTCTTAAAATGAAGAGATTGGAAACTAAGAAAGGCCATATGCCTATTAGTTGCCAGATGTTGTGCATAAGTTAAACCATGTACTTCTCAATAAAAACATATTTTCTGAGATGCCGAAGCCCTGGCATCACTTATGTTGCTCTCCACAACACTCCTGAAGCAGCTGAATGTCCGTGCAATCATTAGGCTAATTGGACTACAAAGTATTAAAACACTAGAGCAGCATTTAGAACCTAATAAGTAGTTGGTGCAGGATTAGCTGGTAAAACGGTGTAAAGTCGCCAAGGACTGTCCTACTTGCCCCATCTAGTTCCCAGTCTGCATTTTAGGATATTCATGCTGTGTCTTCATCAGATCACCCAGCCAGAGGCGTGGAATGGAGGGGAGGTGGAAAGGTTAGGCTTCTCTGAGATGAGGGAGTAGGAAATCTTTGGAAAAGTGTCCCCCTCCCACTGTCCTAGTACAATGTGACTCGTGCAGATGTTCTGGGTTTTGAATCATGAGGTCTGTACTTTCTTTTCCCATGGCCAAGGCCCAGGAGCTTTAAAATAGATGTGGCATCACCCTGTGTTCCCTCCCTGTCACCGTGTGAAATAATCTCCATCAATTCCCTTTTGTTCCCTTGTCATCTTTTCCTTGTGCGTCATGAACAGAAGGGTGCAAATCTGTGTCCTTTTTCCCATTGGGAGACACTCCCTCCCCCTGCCCCCGCCCCCACCAGGTTTTTAAGAAAACTAATATTTGCCGAACATATATGCAGGATTATTGATACTGATCATCTGAGCATTTTCAGGCTGCTAACTGAGCTTTCACAAATGACAGAATCTAATTAGTTCCACCTCTTGTCCTATTAGAACTGATAAGGAGAATTGTTGCAATTTCCTCCCAGGCTCCTGCTGTGCCCGGAAAGGACCTGATAAAAGGACTCTGAGTGTGCAGCGTGCTTAGGGGTGGTCCCCAGAAGCTGTTTCCAAAATCTCTTACACTTAAAAGAAAAATCTCATTTCCTTAGGCAATTCCTAGACAGCCGTCCTCACGTCGGAGCCTTTGCAAAGGACAGGCGCAGAGAAACGCCAGTCACTTAAAGAAGGGAAACACCTGGTTCTGGCAGCGTTTTCTCTCACCAGAGGAGGCAGGTTGAGTGCCATCTGGTCCGCAGCCTTGTTCCACTCGTCCTTCTCCCCAGTACATCCCGGTGGGCTGCACAGGACCCGCTGGCAGCAGATTGCAGCCGACCCCAGCCCTGCAGCCACCCTGGGATCAGCAGCACCGCAGCCAGCGGGCTAGGTTACCCCTGCGACGCATGTCCATCTGCAGGCTCTCCTTTTGACCTTCCCAAACGGTGTTTAAGCAGCGATTAGAATGGCTCTGCTGGGCCCGGTGGCCAGCCTATTTAAAATCTTTTAAGTGTTGGAATAAATCGTCTTAACAAGTTGACCTTTATTTGTACCCAGTGGAACTAGGCCAAACACAAAGTATTTTGGTTTGTGACTAAAAGAGGAATTGCCATCCTAGCACTTTTCCTAGTGTCCCCGCAGACCCCTGTCTTTAGCTGCCCACAGCGATCGCAGGGAAACGGCCAACCATTCGAACACACCAGCTGTGTAGCCACTCACTCTTCACACATGCTTTCAGTTTCCTGGCATTTCCCATCTATTGAACTACAGTGCAAAGTGTTCTGTTTCTTACCCATTGTGGTCTCTGCTGAAGCAATTGCTAAGATCCACATTTTAAAAATGAAATCTCGTGTTGTGGAAGGAAAGCCCATTTTAGAAAATAGGCGAGTTTTCTGATACGCCGTATGGGAAGAAGCTCTGTTTAATATCCCCACTCTCCCCAGTGTAGATTCTCTGTGTCTGTCTTTTCTCTCTGTAACCTCTCTGTGGCTGGCTCTTCTGGCAGCCTCTGATTTTGTTTTTCAACTTTTTTTTTTTTTTAACTTTCACATTGATCTTCAGAAAGGACAAGTGCATTGTTGCAGAGCCAATCTACAAAGCCTAAGTGATTGTTTTATATTTTACACAGTTTTGGGGAGGGAGGTGAAGACGATAGTTTACATTTCACAGCACACAAAGTACTTACAATATCCCCATGACACATTGCTCTTCCCAAAGCCTGGCATCTCTACATTTCCCTGGGTCTAGTTCCATATTTCTACATCTCTCTTTTTTTATGTAAATCTATAATGTATAGAAGTTATCTAAATACTGCCTCACCTCTGCTCCTCAAGTCTTGTATCACTTCACCCAGTGCACTCTCAGGGAGTCATGGAAACTCCATTATTTCTATCTATTCTCCTGAGAAGGCAATGTGTATTATAAATATCTTCTTCCTTATTATTATTTTCTTTCTTTTTTTTCTCTTGTGCTGACATACCTTCTAGCAAATTCAGACAGAAAAAAAGCCTGTGTAAGGGAGCAAAATTGGTGCAAATGGTGACAGGATGGTCCCCGAGCTGCATGAAATTCATACTGCCAAGGGATAAATTCTAGCCCTGTTCCCCACATTGGAATATCTTCTCCCCACAAAACATCTTTTAAAGGATTTGCAGCACATTTACATATTAGTTATGAAGCAATCTAAAAAGAAGATGGAAAACAACAGTAACCTCACATTTATTTGTAGCTTGCTTGTATTGTCAGTTGGCACATACTTCTTGCTCATACTGATTTGTTAATATTTTCAATTTCATGGTTTCATATCTCAATATTCATTTATGAATTCACACTCTAAAAGTTACACTTTTAGATTCTGAAGAATCCAAACATAAAATGAATAATTCAAGCTTTCTTTTTTTTTTTTTTTTAAATGTATTTTATTGATTTTTTACAGAGAGGAAGGGAGAGAGATAGAGAGTTAGAAACATCGATGAGAGAGAAACATCGACCAGCTGCCTCCTGCACATCTCCCACTGGGGATGCGCCCGCAACCCAGGCACATGCCCTTGACCGGAATCGAACCTGGGACCCTTCAGTCCGCAGGCCGACGCTCCATCCACTGAGCCAAACCGGTTCCGGCTAATTCAAGCTTTCAATACAGGAAAAATATCTTCCAATTGATTGTTTTTTTTTTTTTAACTTAAAGTAACAGTGGTTCCCATTCCAATGAACTGGTGGTTTTTGAAGAAAACAGGAACTTCTTAGTTTATGATCCACATAGATCATGCTAAGCAAGGGAAACAAGGAGTGCTGTTCACGCTGGCATTGTTTGGATAGAAAGTGCCACGCATGTATAAATGAGACAGTGACGTGTCCTCATCTTCTTATGAATCCAACACCAGGCCTTCTTGTTCAGCCGCACACACTAAGCACAGCACAGCACAGCATGACTCACTGTGTGGTCCTTTTTAGTGCTGCCCCCTACAGTGAGCAATGGGCCAGCCCTACTGCCAGATTATTGCCTAGTGGTAATCAGTACATTCTGTTATGAAAAATTCATGCTGGAAAGTGACCTTTAACATTCCCAAAGCTACAGACTTTTGTATATTAAACATAAATTGTTAACTAAATTCAAGATAATCAAAGTAGAAATAATTATGTTTCCTTCAGTTCATCTGTTTTAATCCTCTAGTCAGACAGGGTGAATGGTATTTAGGCTGGATTTTGTAGGATTGTGACTGGTAAAGGAATAATTTTTTTGTTTGTTTTTTGAAATCTAGGTGCTAAGAGTTAACACAGAGTGTTAATGGTGGGCCAGGTTCAAGTATTTTCTATGTGAGATTTTTATTTCTCACAGCAAACGTATGGCTTGGGTATAGTTCTTATGTTTTACAGATAAAAAAAATTGAGCCACAAAGAAATGAAGCATCTTGGTCAAGGTCAAACAATAAAAACTGTGTTAGAAGTAGGATTTTCACCTGAATCTGTGTGTTCATCGACTGTAATTACAAAATGCTCAGGGTCCAGAGTGAGTGGACTCAGAGATCATAAATGAGAAAGAAGATCTGCAAAACGTGTTACAAAACAGTTGTGTGCTAGACATTAGAGCATGGAACTGAATGAGAAATCCTCCTCCTTTCCCTTATAGAAGATAAACAGATGCCCATGCTAAAAACCTAGCTATCATGTCATTTCAGTTTCCTTCACCACCCACCTCTACTTGCTTACTAATCTGGTAATTCTTCCTTAGAAGTAGGTCTTGAATCTCTTCAGTCCTATTCCTGCCTCAAGCCTCCAGGAACCTTGTGGTCTCTTAAACCCTAGGAAGCCATTCCGGAGAAGAAGGAGTTGAACTTGATATTTGGGAACAACGCTTGAGAATAGAACATGCATTGTCCATAACTGGGAGGGCTGGGAAATGCTAATCCAATGGGGTCATATTCCTCATGGTTTGGGTTATATGTGAGGACAGTACATTAAAGAGCAATCGGCAGTGGTGTTTCCATCATCTTTCTACTTAGATTCCCTTCCAAGCAGAACTTGAGGAAAATAATGATGTATAAGTATTTTATGTGAGAATATGTTTCCAGAGATTAGTAGTGAGGTATTGGGAGAAGGGAAACAGGGAATGAAAGGATAAATAATACAGTGGTACATTATTGAGTTGGCCAACACGATGGACTAGTCCAGCGGTTCTCAACCTGTGGGTCGTGACCCCTTTGGGGGTTGAACGACCCTTTCACTGGGGTCGCCTAAAACCATCAGAAAACACATATATAATTACATATTGTTTACAGTAGCAAAATTACAGTTATGAAGTAGCAACGAAAATAATTTTATGGTTGGGGGTCACCACAACATGAGGAACTGTATTAAAGGGTTGCGGCATTAGGAAGGTTGAGAACCACTGGACTAGTTCTTAGTCCAGTGTATCTTTTTGAGGAAATAGGAAACTACCTCTGAAGTACTTCCCTGGAAGAAAAAAGGGGAATAGCATTTATTCAAAGGTTCCTGTCTTCCATTGTCAAGGTAGCCATCGGAGTGTTAACTTCCGCACAGGTGACATGAACTCACAGCAGTTTAGTCAGGTGTTCTCCTAAGCCCCTGTGAGGAAACAAGGCCTAGAACAAGATGTGAGAGTTACATGATCTGAACCTGAGGCAAACATACTGACAAATTGCACTTTTGCAAAATTGATCCACGTTATCCACGTTTTGGAGCTATTCCTGCGGCAGTGGTGGGAGTAAGAAGTGGAGCAAAGGGGATTCAAAGCGGTATGTAAAAGAATCTTTTAACACCACATCAGATTATTTCTGTAAGAACTCAGGTCTTATCTCTGAGCAAGCCCATAGAGCTATTTTGTTCATTCTTTTGCTTTCTATCTCCAATATGTCAAATTAACAAAGGACTGGCTGAATCTTTTGCAACACTGCCATTTAGTTCTCGCCTCTGTTGAATGCATCACAGTTCAAGCAATATCTTTGGGCTCAGTGCTTGTCTTGTGGGAAGATTAAATTTTGGTTGTGGAGAAGGTAAACGCCCACTTCGTGTTAGAACTTCAGTCACAGCTTCTGGGGGGTTCTGCAGTTGGAGTTACCAATATTCAGCTAAAACGAAGTTGGCAACTTATTTTCCATTTGCTCTTTGTTGTATATATATTTCCCTTCTGTAGTTAATAGAAGAGAATGCCTAGGTCAAGGTAAAATATGTTATTTCTGACCCTTGCATGTAGAACTATTGAATAGTGCCTCAAAAGCTACCATGATTTATTTGATTTATTTTTTTATCTAAGTTAAACATAATTTTTAAGTCTCTATCATCTACCTATCATCTATCTATCTATCTATCTATCTATCTACCTACCTATCTATCTCTATCTCTCCCTCACAGCCCCTTTGTCTTACACACATGCGTAGGGCTATGAACAACTTTATACAAATAAATTTGTTAGCTAATTAAAATGGAAAATTTTCTTGTTGTTGTTAATCCTCACCCTGAGGATAATTTTTCCGTTGATTTTTAGATAGAGTAGAAGGAAAGGATGGGTTGAAGGGGAGAGAGAAAAAGAGAAACATCAATGCGAGGGAGACACATCGATTTGTTGCCACCCGCACAAGCCCTAACTGATACCAGGGATTGGACCTGCAACCCAGGTACATGCCCTTGGTGCACTGGCTGACATACTATTTCTGAGCCACACTGCTCAGGGCAAAATGGATAAATTTCTTGAATGACAAAAACTACCAAGGCTCACTAAAGAAGAAATTTAAAAAATTAGTTTTCCTATAACGATTAATGTAATAGAATTAGTAATAAAAAAATGTTCATACAAAGAGAATTCCATATCCAGAAAACTTCAGTGGTTAATTTATCAAACATTTAAGGGATAAATAGTTGCACAAATATGTTCAAGAAGTAGAAAAAGAGGGACAATTTTCCAAACTATTCTGAGGCCAGCATTACTCTGCCATCAGAACAAGAAAAAAGACAGTGTAAGAAAAAATAATTACAGATTAGTATCCTTTATGAAAATAAATACAACAGTTTCTCACAAACTATTAGAGTATTGAGTACAGAAATATTAAATAGGCTATGACAACATGACCAATAAAGGGCCAGAGAAGCAAGGTTGGTGTAAAATTTGAATATCAATAAATGTAGTTTATCACGTTAAAATAATAGAGGAGAAACATTTAAAACTTACCATCGTTCACTATATTAGTAACCCATAAATTATCTCAGTGTATATTATAAAAAAGGAAAACTCGTGCTTTACGTTTGCCTACATATTTTCCATTTCCAGCACTCTTCATTACCATGAACTTGAAACAACAGCCACCTGGCTTTCCTTAAGCTCAAGGAGTGAGGCATGAGGTGCCCTTGCAGCCCATGCACAAGGTTGCTTATCTAAGCTCTCAGCTTGTTGACAAAGGGCTTCTCCCAGAGCCTTTGCCAGATGCAGGGTCAGCTCAGAAGTTAGCAAATATGGACTGCCAATTTTGTAAATGAAATTTTATCATGACATGGCAGTGTATTGGCTATGGCTGCTTTTATGCTACAATTGCACAGGAGCTGTGACAGAAACCATATAGCCCATACAGCCTAAAATGCTTATTCTGTGATCTTTATAGACAAAGTTTACTCACCCCTGGTTCAGCTCCATGATGGGGGTGTCAGCTTCTGGAGTTAGAAGCTTGGAGTTGGTGGGACACTGATGAGAATTCTTGATGTCTTAGGTGACCAGAGGCTTGCCAGGATCTAGCCTCTGTCGCGCTTTCTCCCATTTCTTTTTTTTTTTCATATATTTTATTGATTTTTTACAGAGAGGAAGGGAGTGAGATACAGAGTTAGAAACATTGATGAGAGAGAAACATCAATCAGCTGCCTCCTGCACATCTCCTACTGGGGATGTAGGTACATGCCTTTGTCCGGAATCGAACCCGAGACCTTTCAGTCTGCAGGCCGACGCTCTATCCACTGAGCCAAACCTGTTTCGGCTTCTCCCATTTCTTAAAGAACTCTGGCAATACCCATAAATATATATTTCATAAAAATAGTTCCATTAATTTCTAATTCTCACTTCTCAAATAAAATGGACTCAATTGCAGTCCAGTGATGTTGTTCTTCCTATTTTCTGCAGATCCCAGAGCCAACCAAATATCTTAGCAATCCAAAGTGATGTGGAAGCAAAACTCTAACATATACAAGTAAATATGAACAATTACTAGATAGGGAAGATATCTAGTAATTGTAGAGGTGTTATAAGTTTGATCTTTAGCCGAGTTGGCCTCTAAGCTCTAATGTATATATCTGTGAATGTGTATACTCTCCACTGTGTATTCCACATGCAGTCACTAATAGCTGATCTTGTTTTGGAATGAAGCTTATTTTCTGCCAGGGCCCAGAGGTCTTCAGTGCATCATAGCTCTAGTGGGATGGTGCAAGGTGGGGAAGGACATATTTCTCCCTTTGTTCTATGATCTGTTAGATGTGTTCCAAAGCAATGATATTTGTTTTATATACTTTTAGGTGTCTAGATTCTTTCAGGGTTATTTTTATTTGCATGCTTACAGGTCCTATGATTACAGGGCCTGTGATTACAGGGCCTGTGATTGGTGGACTGAAAGAAGAGACAAATACTGATTTGGCCAGGAAATAAATATGACTAATAGAGACAAACTATATGTAGAACTAGAGGCCCGGTGCACAAAAATTTTGTGCACTCGGGGGAGTGGCAGGGAGGGGGGGTCCCCCAGCCCGGCCTGTGCCCTCTCGAAGTCTGGGACCCCTCAGGAGATAACGACCTGCTGGCTTAGGCCTGCTCCCGGGTGGCAGAGGGCACGCCCAATCCCTAGGTGCAGACCCTTGTCAGGCTCAGAGCAGGGCCGATTGGGGAGTTGGGGCGCCGCCGCATCATGCACAGAGCAGGGTGGATTGGGAGGTAGCGATGCCACCCTCAGTCACGCTCAGGGTAGGGCCGATTGGGGGGTTGGGGCACCGCCCCCTGTCACACTCAAGGCAGGGTCGATGGGGAGGTTGCAGCGCCACCCCCTGTCACGCACAGAGCATGGCCAATCAGGGGGTTGGGAAACTGCCCCTTGTCACTCACAGAGCAGGGCCCATCAGGGGGTTGAGGAGCTCCCCCCTGTCATGCACAGAACAGGGCCAATCAGGGGGGTTGGGGCTCCGTACCCTGTCACACACAGAGCAGGGTCGATCAGGGGGTTGAGGAGCTCCCCCCTGTCACTCACAGAGTTGGGCTGATAGGGGAGTTGGGGCACCGCCCCCGTCACACACAGAGCAGGGCGGATCAGGAGGTTGGGGCGCTGCACCCTGTCACACTAAGGGCAGGGCCGATGGGGAGGTTATGGCTCTACCCCGTCACACACAGAGCAGGGCCGATCAGGGGGTTGGGGCGCCGCATCCTGTCAAACACAGAGCCGCAGGGCGATCAGGGGATTGGGGAGCTCCTCCCTATCAGGCACAGAGCAGGGCTGATCAGGGGGTTGGGGCTCCTTCCCCTGTCACGAACAGAGCAAGGTGGATACAGAGGTTGTGGCCCCGCCCCCTGTCACTCACAGAGCTGCAGGGTGATCAGGGGGTTTGGGCGCTGCCCCCTGTCACACTGATCCTGGTTCCGGGAGGCCTCGCAGCTCCGCTGATCCCGGTGCTGGGAGGCATATTACCCTTTTAATATAGAGAATAGAGGCCTGGTGCACGGGTGAGGACCAGCTGGTTTGCCCTGAAGGGTGTCCTGAATCAGGGTGGGGGTCCCCACTGGGGTGCCTGGCCAGCCTGGGTGAGGGGCTGAGGGCCATTTTCAGGCTGGCGGGTGACTGACGCTCCCAACCGCTCCTTTTTTTCTTTTTTTTTTTCTGGGCCAGCTTTAGCTCTGAGGCCTCGCTCCTGAAAACATTGATACAATGTTGCGGTCAGGCTGGCTGAAGCCCAGCTGACTGAAAGCCGGTCTCTGGGGTTTTGTTTAGCTTCTATATAAGCAACATAGTTGCTTAGAGTTGCAGCTGAGAGGCCGGCAAGTCAGGTGGGGAACGTTGGAGTCAGCAGTCACTGGAGCAAGCAAGCCTCCCTGTTCGCTTCAGTGCATGGCTGCCGGCCGCCATCTTGGCTGACAGTTAATTTGCATAAGGATATGCTGATTAGCCAATGGGAAGGGTAGCGGTCGCACGCTAATTACCATGTTTCTCTTTTATTAGTGTAGATTGTTCCCCCATCTGCCCCTTTTTTGTTTGTGGCTTTTTTTTTTCTTTACAAGATTGAGTTTGCTGTGTCTGACTTTTGGCTTCACTGAAAAATACAAACACAGGCTTTAGGAGGACCTATTGAATCAGTATAACGAACATGTTCAGATATTCCTGAATCTTAATTTGCCAAGCTGCAAAGAAACGAAAATTATTTTTTAAGCACAACCAGCTACAAAAAAAGTAAATGAAGAAATAAAAATACTTAATAAAAACTCCCATATCTACAACTAACAACAAAGTAATCCTGGTCTTTGAGGCTAACATGCACACACACACACACACACACACACACATTTTTTAAGTGTATTAATTAGCATTTACATATGATGTCATTTATTATTGGATGTTTTACCAAAAAAACAAAAAACTTTTTAAAGCTCCCTTTCCCCCCCTCAATGTTCTTAATAAAAAATAGCCTTGCTATTATTTCTTATCACTATTCCATAACACATTTTTTTAAAGATGATGTTTTAGGTAAAAATAAATGTTTTATTCATTGATTGGTATTTAGAGAGTAGAGGAAGGGAGAGTGAGAGGGAGAGCAAGAGGGGAAGTCAGAGAGAGGGAGAGAGAGAGAGAAAGAAAGAGAGATTTATTATTCTATTTATTCATGCCTTCACTGGTTGTTTCTTGTATGTGCCCTGACAGGGGATTGAACCTGCAACCTTAGCATATCAGGGCAATGCCCTAACCCAGTGGTTGGCAAACTGCGGCTCAGCAAGCCACGACTTGCAAGCCACATGCGGCTCTTTGGCCCCTTGAGTGTGGCTCTTCCACAAAATACCAGCTCTTCCACAAAATACCGACTTCTGCACATGGGCCACGAAGTTTCAATCGCACTGTACGTGCACACCAGCACGTGGTATTTTGTGGAAGAGCCACACTCAAGGGGCCAAAAAGCTGCATGTGTCTCACGAGCTGAGGTTTGCCAACCACGGCCCTAGGCACTGTATTGGTGAGGAAATTGCTTTGGCATATGTCTGAGATTTTGTTGCCTTTGGATTCCTCTAGTATTTTTATGGTTTCCCATCTTACATTTAAGTCCTTTATCCATTTAGAATTTATTTTTTGTGTATGGTGTAAGTTTGTAGTCTAGTTTCATTTTTTTTTTGCATGTATCTGTCCAATTTTCCCAACACCACTTATTGAAGAGACTGTCTTGACACACCATTGTATGTTCTTGCCTCCTTTGTCAAATATTAATTGAGCATATTGGTTCGGATCGATTTCTGGGCTCTCTATTCTATCCCATTGATCGATATGTCTGTTCTTGTGCCAGTTCCAGGCAGCTTTGAGAACAGTGGATTTGTAATACAGCTTGATATCTGTTATTGAGATCCCACCTCCTTTGTTCTTCTTTCTCAGGATTGCTGCTGCTACTTGGGGGTCTTTTTTAATCCAGATGAATTTTTGGAGAGTTCGTTCTAAGTCTGTGAAATATGACGTTGGTATTTTAATGGGGAGTGCTTTTAATTTATAGATTGCTTTGGGTAGTATGGACATTTTAACGATGCTGATTCTACCAATCCAAGAACATGGTGTGTTCTTCCATCTGTTTATGTCTTCCTCTATCTCTTTTTTCAACGTCCTGTAGTTTTCTGAGTAGAGGTCTTTTACCTCTTTAGTTAAGTTTACTCCTCGATATCTTAATTTTTTTTTTGTGCGATGGTAAATGGGATTACTTTTTTAGTCTCTCTTTCTGTAAGTTCACTATTGGTGTATAGAAATACCATAGATTTCTTGGTGTTAATTTTGTATCCTGCTACATTGCCAAATTCATGTATTAAGTCTAGTAGTTTTTTGATGGAGCCTCTAGGTTTTTTTATGCACAATATCATGTCATCTGCAAAAAAGGACAGTTTTACTTCTTCTTTTCCAATTTGGATGCCTTTTATTTCTTCTTCTTGTCTAATTGCAATGGCTAATACCTCCAGTACTATGTCGAACAGGAGCAGTGAGGGTGGGCATCCCTGTCTTGTTCCTGTTCTTAGGGGAAATGGTGTTAGTTTTTGTCCATTGAGTATGATGTTGGCTGTGGGTTTGTCATATATGGCTTTTATTATGTTGAGGTATGATCCTTCTATTCCCACCTTGCTGAGAGTTTTTATCAAAAATGGGTGTTGGATTTTGTCAAATGCTTTTTCTGCATCAATTGATATGACTATGTGTTTTTTTTTTCTTTCAATTTGTTTATGTGATGTATCACTTTTATTGATTTGCAAGATATTATACCATTCTTGCATCCCTGGGATAAATCCTACTTGGTCATGGTGTATGATCGTTCTGATGTACTGCTGGATCCAATTTGCTAAGATTTTGTTGAGGATTTTGGCATCTATGTTCATGAGGGATATTGGCCTGTAATTCTCTTTCATTGTGTTGTCTTTACCTGGTTTTGGCATTAGGGTGATGCTGGCTTCATAGAATGAGCTTGGAAGTGTTCCCTCCTCTTGAATTTTTTGGAATAGTCTGAGGAGGATAGGTTTTTGTTCTTCCTTGAATGTTTGGTAAAACTCCCCTGTGAAGCTGTCTGGCCCTGGGCTTTTGTTTGCTGGAAGCTTTTTGATGACTGCTTCAATTTCTTCCATAGTTATTGGCCTATTGAGATTTTTAGATTCTTCCTGACTGAGTTTTGGAAGGTTGTATTTTTCTAGGAATAATGTCCATTTCCTCCAGGTTGCCTAGTTTGTTGGGATAGAGTTGTTCATAGTATTTTTTAACAATCATTTGCATTTCTGTGGGTCTGTTGTTATTTTGCCTCTATCATTTCTGATTTTGTTTATTTGGGTCCTTTCTCTTTGCTTCTTGGTGAGCCTGGCTAGAGGTTCATCAATCTTGCTTATCCTTTCAAAGAACCAGCTCTTGGTTTCATTGACTTTATGTATTGATTTTTGGTCTCTATGTCATTTATTTCTGCTCTAATCCTTATTATCTCCTTCCTTCTGCTCACTCTGGGGTTTTCTTGTTGCTCTCTTTCTAATTCTTTGAGTTGTAGAGTTAGATGACTTACTACCATTTTTTCTTGTTTTTTGAGGTAGGTCGGTAGAGCTATAAACTTCCCTCTCAGGACTGCTTTCATTGTGTCCCATAGGTCTTGGATTGTTGTCTTTTCCTTGTCATTTGTTTCCAGGGTGTTTTTAATTTCTTCTTTGATCTCATTAGTAACCCAATCAATATTTGATAACATAATATTCAGCTTCCAAATGTTTGAGTGTTTTGGGCTGTTTTTTATTGTAGTTTATTTCTAATATTTTGCCTTCGTGGACTGAAAAGATGCTTGGTATGATTTCAGTCTTCTTTAATTTTGGGAGACTTTCCTTGTGACCCAATATGTGGTCTGTTTTTGAAAATGTCCCATGTGCATTTGACAAAAACATATATTCCACCCCGTTGGGGTGAAATGTTCTAAAGATGTCAATTAAGTCCATTTGATCTAGTGAGTCATTTAGGATTTCTGTTTCTTTGCTGATTTTTTGTCTAGAGGATTTATCCTGTGATGTCAGTAGTGTATTAAAGTTCCCTACTATGATTGTATTGTTGTCGATTTTTTATGTATTTGGGTGCCCCTGCATTGGGTGCATATATGTTTATCTGGATTATATCCTCTTGTTGTATGGATCCCTTTAGTATTATGAAGTGGCCTTCCTTATTTATTTTTATGGCCTTCACTTTGAGGTCTATTTTGTCCGATATAAGTATTGCTACCCCAGCTTTTTTTTTCATTTCCATTTGCCTGAAATACATTTTTCCATCCCTTCACTTTTAGTGTGTGTGAGTCCCTTATTCTGAGGTGGATCTCTTGTAGACAGCAAATATATGGGTCATGTTTTTTTTTATCATTCAGCCACTCGATATCTTTTGATTGGAGCATTTAGTCCTTTTATGTTTAAAGTTATTATTGAAAGGTACTTGTTTATAGCCATTTTTATTTTTCGTACATTAAAGCCATTTTTATTTTTCTTTCTTAGCTTTTTATTTCTTTTTTTTACACCAGTCCCTATAGCATTTCTTGAATTGCTGGCTTGGTGGTGATAAACTCCCTTAGCCTTTTTTTGTCTGTGAAGCTTCTTATTTCCCCTTCAATTTTGAACGATAGCCTTGCTGGATAGAGTATTCTTGGATTCAGTCCCTTGCTCTACATCACTTTGAAGTTTCAATCCATTCTTTTCTGGCCTGATGTGTTTCTATTGAGAAATCATTTGATAGTCTAATGGGAGATCCCTTGTATATAACTTTCTGTCTCTCTATTGCAGCATTTAAGATTTCCTCTTTGTCCTGAACATTTGCCATGGTAATTATGATGTGCCATGGCTTGAGTCTTTTCGGGTTCATCTTGTTTGGGACTCTCTATGCTTGTGTGACTATTTTCTTCCCCACCTCAGGGAAGTTTTATGACTTTATTTCTTCAAATAGGTTTTCTAACCCAGTTCTTCTTCTTGTTGTTCTTTCTTAAGAACACCCCTATTATTGGTATATTATTTCATTTCATCTTGTCCCTTAGCTCCGTTAGGTTCTCCTCCTGTCTTTCCATTCTCTATCTTTAGGTCAGTTGTTTCATTCCCTAGGGTCAAGGCATTTATTTTTGCAACTGAAACAGCTTTTGGCATATTGTATTGTAAGTTACCTGATGTCAATATTTGTTCCCTGTAAACTAAAGTGGGACTTTCTCATGAGCCAGGACATTCTGATTAATTTTTGCATTTCTGGCCCCCAAAAGACATTTAATGACAAAACGCAATTATGAGTGAATATTTAAGGTTTAGATTTGAGAAAGGTTGTGAGTGAAACAATCAAGAGAATATTGGGGGTAAGAATAGAAAGCATAAATTGAAGAAACCATGGAAGGAGAGTTTTAAGAAAGATCCACAATACTGAAAGTTGCACAATACTGAAAGTTTTCATAGTTGTGACCTAGAATTTTTTTATCTTCTCTTTTAGTATTTCTTTTATTATTAGTACTTTTTGTCTGTTCCTGTGCCTTCTATTATTTTTCAAGATACACAGATCCTGATGTTTTTAAAGTTATGGAACACTTCAACTAAAAACTAATGTAGAAATTAACATATATGTGAAAGATGAAAGTCTGGTTCCCTGTTGAGCTCCACTCACTCTTCCTCTCTCACTATCTCAAAGCATACACTATATTCTCAAGAACATGCATCTTGCCCTGACTGGTTTGGCTCAGTGGATAGAGCATCAGCCTACAGACTTAAGGGTCCCAGGTTTGGTTCCCGTCAAGGGCATGTGCCTTGGTTGCGGGCTCATCCCCAGTGGGGAGTGTGCAGAAGGCAGCTGAATCGATGTTTCTCTCTCATCGATGTTTCTACCACTCTATCCCCCTCTTTCTCTCTTTCTCTCTGTAAAAAATCAATAAAATATATTTTTTAAAAAAGAACATGTATCTTGATCTTTCTCTCCAGTTGCTTTTGCTGCTCCTCTTTGAACAAAGCTCATATGTCGGCTAGTGGAGTGAACTATTGGCAAGTTACATTCCTCCCAAAGTCTATTTTTAAGTATGCTTTTCTTCCCTCACCTCGAAATATCTCAACTGCTTTGCCTCTACTCCATTTCTGGCTGTATGATGTCCAGGTGTTTCTCAAGATTCAGTTCAAATATTAAGTTCTCCAAACAGCAGTCACTTATCACCCCAGTTGCTCTGAATTATTTGTCTACCAAATATGTTTAGAAAGCCCTGTTAACCTCTGTGTTTGTGTGCATGCATGCACATGTTTGTGTGTTGTGTATATGTGTGTTGGTGGTGGCTGTTTTTTTATGTACTAGAGTCCAGGTGCACAAAAATTTGTGTATTCGGGGGGGGGGGGGGGGCGGTGTCCTTCAGTCCGGCCTGTACCCTCTCACAGTCTGGGACCCCTCGGGGGATGACCACGTGCTGGCATAGGCTCACTCCATGGGGGATTGGGCCTAAACTGACAGTCAGACATCCCTCTGGCAGCCCAGGAGCTCTCGGAGGATGTCCACTTGCAGGCAGGGAGCAGGCCTAAGCTGCAGTCGAATATCGTCAGTGCTGCTGAGGAGGTGGGAGAGGCTTCCACCACCACCACTGTACTGGCAGCCATCAGCCTGGCTTGTGGCTGAGCAGAGCTCCCCCTGTGGGAGTGCACTGACCACCACGGGGCAGCTCCTGTATTGAGCATCTGCCCCTGTTGGTCAGTGTGTGTCATAGTGACAAGTCATTCGCAGTCATTCTGCTGTTAGGGTCAATTTGCATATTACCCTTTTATTATATAGGAGTGCCAGGCCAGCCTTGGTGAGGGGTGGATGGCTGTTTGCAGACTGGCAATTGCCCTTTCAGTGTGGGGGGCCCCACAGGGGTGCCTGGCCATCCTGGATGAGGGGCTGAGGGCCATTTTCAGGCTGGCCACAGCCCCTTCAGGGTGGGGAGACCTGCTGGGGTGCCTGGCCAGTCTGGGTGAGGGGCTGGGGGTCATTTTCAAGCTGGCTAAGCCCCCCAGGGGGGACTCCTCAACCCATGAGGGTGTGGCCAGCCTGGGTGAGGGGCTGATGGCTATTTCCAGGCTGGCCACAGCCCCCAGCCACCCAAGCTCCCAGTGGAGGCTGGCTGGAAGCAGGTATCTGGGATTTATTTATCTTAGCACAGTGGTCTCTACCCTGAGGTTATACGCATCCTTACTTAAATGGCTTTTATTTCGTGCATCTAATCTCTAACCCATCTACAAATTCCCTTTCTAATAGCAAAAATGCTATTTCAGATAAAAACAGATAAATATGTGAGATGACACAAAAAAGCACTTATTGTGAGATTCCATTTCTAGGGAATAGGTAAGGAGCAGAGACATGAATCAGTTCAGGGACAGGAGTAGTGGGGAGTGAGTTCCGTTGCTGCAGGGTCACCTTTTGGGATGATGGGACATCCTGTAACTAGACAGTATTGATGCTTACACGGCATCATGACCACCTTCATGCCCAGGAATTTAAAATATGAAGAGTAGCATTTAAAATACGAACAATAACCATTTAAAATATATTTATTATTTACAATAGATTATACAATGGAAAAATGAAGACCAAAAAGAGAAATAAGAAAATAATTTTAAAAGACCCCAAATAAGAAAAATAAAAAGATAAAAATGCAAATCACACAATGGAGAACATGAAAACTGAATAAAAAAAATTAAAAGGAAAATATCAAGGAGTGAGGGTGAAACAAGATTGTCCCTTGGACAGGGCCAGCACATTCAACAACGGGCCCTTGAGCTGGGCCCTCCACAGGCAACTCCTTCTCTGGAGCAGGAATCAGCATGGCTTCCAGGGAGGGTTCTTCATCCAGCGGTGGTGGGGCCTCAGTTTGGTCTGGGGCCGGCCCTGGCTCCACAGCTGCAGCTGAAGAGGCTGCTGGAGGTGGGAAAGCTATGGAGGTAGAGATGCCTCCAGTTTTGGCTTTGGGTATGACAGGAGGAGCCACATCCACCTCCTGGGCTGGTGTGGGAGTTGGGAGAGGAGCAAAGATAACCGAGGTGCCTGCATTTCCAACTGTACCCCAAAGTGAGAACACAGGGAGCACCTAGGACCAACCAAAGGATGTACTCCCCACTGGCAGTCCAGCAGAAGAGTGGTCTTAGGCATTCTTTGCTCCTGGCCAGGCTCTAGGGGTTCTCCCTGTGTATCTGGCAATACCCTCTCCCCATAAGCTCACATGGACCTCCCCAAACTTTCCCATCCCTACACCTCCCCACTTTCTCACCCTTGGGCCCTTGAGCTGGGCCCTCAACAGGCAGCTCCTCTTCTGAGGCAGGAACCAGCATGGGTTCCAGGGAGGGTTCTTCATCCAGCGGTGGTGGGGCCTCAGTTTTGTCTTGGGCCAGCCCCCCGGCTCCACAGCTGCAGCTGGAGAGGCTGCTGGAGGTGGTGAAAGCTCAGGAGGAAGACACACCTACAGCTCTGCATCCTGCTCCTCAAGATCGACTTCAGGAGTGACAGGAGGAGCTGCCTCCACCTCCTGAGCTGGTGCTGGAGTTTGAGGAGGAGAAAAGATCACCCATGTGCCTGTATTTCCATCTGTCCCCCAAAGACAGAACACTGGGCACATTTCTGGACCCACCACAGGCCGTGCTCCCCAACCGCAGTCCAACAGATATGTGGTCTGAGGCCTGTCTTTGCTCCTGGCCAGGCTCAGGGGGTGCTCTGGCAACAATCCTTCCTCATAAACTCGCCTGCACTTCCCCCACCCATTTCTTCCCTACCCCTGCCCCGCTCACCTCCTCACCCTTGGGCTCTGCCTTGTTGGGCTCCAGGTCTTCTCTCCTGGTGTTAGTAACAGAAGAATCGTGCTCCAGGGGAGGGTTGAATATTGCCATCTGGGTGTTGGGACTGAGCGGTTTTGAGGTTTGTGGAGCCTGGGGGTTTCGGTGGAGGAGTCCTCCTCCATCCACCCACAGGCACTGGCTCCCCAGACCCCCAGATAGCCACACTCACTTCAGGCCTGCCCTGGCCCTCAGTGGTGAGGCTCCCAGGCCCCTCAATGCTCTACTTGGGGCAGGGTTCTTCCTCCACCAGCTGCTGCTGCTCCTTGACCCTGGTTGAGCTCTGCAATGACAGTGACCCTCAGCTGGTCAGAAGGCCTCAATCTTGGCTCTGCTGCTTCTGCCCCCTGGACCTTCTGCACCCTTATCAGGCCCAGCCCTCTGTCTGCACAGACCTCCACCCAGGGGAAATGAGAGTCACCTCCAGGGCTCAGGATAGACCTCGGGCAGAGGGTGCCGCCCACACTCCATGTCACCCAGCCAGCCTTGACCTGGGGTGCGAACATGACTGGTCCTGACCCCCCCAACCCAACCTGTTCCTGGCAAGTCCTCCCCACGTGAACCCTCAAAACACACCTACACACACACACATGAGGAGGGGACAGAGCTGCTCATGGGGGATCAGGTTGGTGGCCTGGCCTCAACAATACTGCCCTAAGCCTCCCTGTGATACCTCCAGGTCCCACTGGGAAAAGGGCCACAGGCATTGTCTGGGCTGACCCTGGATCTAGCAGCGGGCACGTCTAAACACACTCTCATCGCTGCCTCTCTTGAGGCCTCGGCGTCGGCACACTAGGAGACAACAGGAAAACATGGTGTCCTCTCCAATGTCTCTGTCCGAGTGAGCCGGGAAGGGGCAGTTATAGAATGGGGCTGCCTGGTTATCAGGTACTGTTGGGCTCCATCATCAGGAAGTGAGGTCACTGCTCATGTCTGAGAAGCTCAGGGTAGGGGACCCACAGGTGACCTCACTTCCTGACGATGGAGCCTAACAGAACCTGGAACCCTGGTAACCAGGCAGCCCCATTCTATAACTGCCCCTTCCCGTCTCACTCGGACAGAGACACTGGAGAGGACACAATGTTTTCCTGTTGTCTCCCTTTGTGCCGACGCCAAGGCCTCAAGAGAGGCAGCGATGAGAGTGTGTTTAGACGTGCCCGCCGCTGGATCAGCGCTCGGCCCAGACGACGCCTGTGGCCCTTTTCCCAGTGGCACCCAGAGGTAACACAGGGAGGTTTTGTTGGGGCCAGGCCACCACTCTGATCCTGCTGAGCAGCCTTATATCCCTCATTGTGTGTGTGTGTGTGTGTGTGTGTGTGTGTGTGTGTGTGTGTGATGGGGGTTCATGTGAGGCTTGTCTGCCTGGAGCAGGAACAGGGATGGGCCTAATGCAGAGCAGAAGGTGCAGTGGGCAGAAGCAGCAGTCAGTGGGGCCAGGTTTGAGGATTCCCCACTGGCTGATGGTCACTGTCATTGCAGAGCTCAACCTACGATAAGACGGAGCAGCAGGTGCGCCACACAAGTCAGGGCCAGGGAATGCTTGAAGTGTATTTGGCCACTTTGGGGTCTGGGGATCCAAGGCCTGTGGATGGACAAAGAGCGAATCCTTCACTACAGCCTCCCAGATTCCCTAGGCCTCCATCCCCGAGGCAGCCCATGTTCAACCGGCAGTTGGTAGTTTTCACCCATGACCTGGAGTACGGGGCCCATGTCAAACAGACTGGCCCGGAGCACCTGGAGCCCAAAGCAGCAGAGCCCAAGGGTGAGTAGGTGGGGAGGTGTGGGAGAGGGAAGGGTGGGAGAGGTCCATGTGAGCTTATGGGGAAGGATTGTTGCCAGACACACAGGGAGCACCCCCAGAGCTGGCCAGGAGCAAAGATCGGCCTCAGACCACCCATCTGCTGGACTGCGGGTGGGGAGGATGTGCTGTGGTGGGTCCTGGGCTGTGCCTGTGTTCTCTTTGGGGGACGGATGGAAATGCAGGCACCTGGGTGATCTTTTCTCCTCTCCCAACTCTAGCACCAGCCCAGGAGGCAGAGGCAGCTCCTCCTGTTACATATGAAGTTCAACCTGAGGAGCAGGATGAAGATCTGGAGGCCTCTCCATCTCTAGAGCTCCTGGCACCTCCAGCAGATTCTCCAGCTCTAACTGAGGAGCCAGGGCCGGCCCCAGACGAAAGTCAGGCCCCACCACTGATGGATGAAGAACCCTCCCTGGAGCCCATGCTGGGTCCTTCCTCAGAGGAGGAGCTGCCTGTGGAGGGCCCACCTCAAGGGCCTGTTATTGAATGTGGTCGCCCTGTCCCAAGGGAAAAATTTGTTATCCTCCCAGGCCTTGATCTTTTCCTTTTCTTTACCATTTTTATTTTGCATTTATGTTCTCCATGGTCTGGTTCAATATTTTGTCTTTTGAATTTTCTTATATGGGTGTTTTGGGGGACTTCAACTTTTATCTTTTTATTTTTTTTGTTCTTAGCCTTTATTTTCCCACTGTATAATTAGTTTTAATAATAAAAGTTGTCATTAGCATATTAAATGGTGCCATTCCTGAGCATGGAGTATATTCACGGTGCTGTGCAAGCATCACCACTGTCTAGTTGCAGGATGTCCTATCACCCCACAAGGAAACTCTTCCCCAAAAGTATGCACTCCCCTCTCCCCTTTCCCCTCAAAACCCTGATCTCCTTTCTATCTCTACTCCTTTAACTCTTCTGTACAATTCCTATAAATGGAATCTTCCTCAAAATATGTGTCAGCTCAAATATTTCTTTATTGATTTTTTTACAGATAGGAAGGGAGAGGGATAGAGAATTAGAAGCATTGATGAGAGAGAAACATCAATCAGCTGCCTCCTGTATACTCCTTACTGGGGATGTGCCCGCAACCAAGGTACATGTCCTTGACCAGAATCGAACCCAGGACCCATGAGTCTGCAGGCTGACGCTCCATCCACTGAGTCAAACCAGTCAGGGCTGCTCACATATTTTTATAGAATTTTTGTAATCCCAGCTGCATGAGAGATCAGATGTAAAAGAAGATACCCTTTTATAAGAGTGTGTAGAATCTCAGGGTCGACAACTCTATGCTAAGTGTAACTCCTGAAGCTAATCAGGACTCTTCCAAAAAATATAAGAGGTGAGAAGACTCCCAAGTTTATCCTAAGAGGCCAGCATTATCCTAATTCTAAAACCAGATACAGACACCACAAAGAAAGAAAGTTATAAACCAATATCCCCAATGAAAATAGATGCTAAAATTCTCAAAATATTAGCAAAGTGGATCCAGCAATACATTAAAAATATCATAGACCATGATCAAGTGGCATTTATTCCAGGGATGTAGAGATGGTACAATGTTCACAATTGAATAAATGAATTACACCACATAAACAAAATGAAGTCTAAAAACTACACAATCATATTAATAGATGCAGAAAAAGCATTTTACATATTCACCTATTTATGATAAAAATTATCAGCCTCACGGGAGTAGAGAGAACATACCTCAATATAATAAAGACCATATATGTCAATCCCAAAGCCAACATCAGATGCTTTGGGCAAAACAAGCATATTGTAAGTGGTAGTTTTAACTGTCATATAAAGTATAGGGCATTTTTTGGCAGGAATTATTGCTGGGAGGTTGCACAGGAGGAAATGATGGGGATTTGGACTAAAGTGGCAGTGTTGGGGGTTATAAGAATTGATCGGATTCAGGATTTATGTCAAAGATAATGCCAACAAAAATTATTGATGGATTGGATGTGTTGCTTGAACAATAGAAAGCAACAACATCACAATGTATTTTGCCTGAGAGACTGGGTAAAAAGGAGATTGTTTTTCTAACCAGGGAACAAGTGTTGAGCCGACTGGGAATGGGGGTTGGGGAATAATGGCAGGAGTTCCGTTTTGGAAGTACTAAAGCTTTTAGAGTTGTGATCTCAACTGAACCCAATGGTTGAGAAAAAGTTAGTCAGGGATAGAAGAAGTGAGGGACGGGAGCTTTCCTTTGCTGGATGTTAATTTGTCCAGATCCAGAATTTTACCTGAGGTCTAGTTGACTCCAGCATTCAAACTCTTTCCACAAGATTCTTCTCTGTCCTTAACAGCCCATTTAGGGATCATAACAATTTGCCTGTTGCCTCATTGTCTTCTCTAGAATGGAAGAGCTGTGAATGCCAGGAAGGCAATGACAGTCCTACAACAGGGCACAAAGGCATGGGCTGTGGCCAACTCTGCCTGGCGTTACAGGAATGTTCCCAGAATGAATCCTAGAGACAGCACACTCCTCCTCACCATGGCTCTCTCACTCTGCTTTTATTACATTTAAAAGGCACACACACTCCTTAATTTATCTAAGTAACTAATTATTTCCTCTGCACTGATAGAACTGATAGATAGCATTAATTCATTCTGCCTGAAAATCTAAAAAATCCTGGTACATAACGAATTTAATCTAACATTCTTGATGTGCTCTGATATAGGACCTCTTGTCAAATTTATTTGATAATCTACACTGTCCAAGAAAACCCTAAAGATCAAACTTAAAAATCTATAATTACATAAACTCTGCTGCTTCTAGTCTCAAGCCTTAATTCCTTGTCACGTATTAGAATTTTCAAATAAATTGAGAACTATCATTTCTCATTAGTTCTTATAAGACATTTATTTACCTTTTCAAGAAGTATTTGCTGAGTGCCTACTATTTGATACACTGTGGAAGAAACAGTGATTAAGACAATTATCTCTTTGAGCCCTAGGATCTTATAATTTAGGAAGGACTCAGTATTTAAGTTCACACACACACACACACACACACACACACACACACACCTATCTTAGGCTATTTGAACACTTATGCTCTCTTCTGTAATTGCATATGCTAGACACCTATCCTGACCTGATCTGGAATTCTCTTCTCCTTACCTGATGTCTTCTTCCTTCTTATAACTTCAGTTTCTGGACTACACAGTTTTCCTTATAGACCTTCCTTCAGCAGTTACAATTTTATGCTATATTTGTTGATTTTCTCTTTTTTCAGTTGTTTACTTGACTGTGAGTAATTTGAGAGGAAACATTTTTTATTTAACCCCATATACCCTGGGCTTATTGACATATGGCAATCACCTCAAGAATACTTATTGAATGAATATATGAATTCAATACTGGATTGCAATATTGTATTGGGATGTATTACATGGTGGGATCATTTAGTTTTAGTCATTATATCTTCACTTAAAGAAATTAGAAGCATGTGTTTGCAACAGAGTGGAAATAGTCAGCAGTCAGTGAAATTATTTAACTATTGGTTATTTAATGCTGATTTTACTCCAAACTTATTATTAAGATTTGAGTTGGTTCAACATATGAGATTGATTTCTATTTCAGAAAATCGAATGTTGTAAAAGAGGGAGAATAAGGTATCTGTTCTTCTAAAAATCTCCCCAGATGTGGATCAATTTGCTTAGTTCTCTGTATGTTTTTTAACATTTATCTCCATTGTGAAAAGTATTACAGATTCACCCTTTATTCCCCATTGACCCCATCCACCCGGCACTCAACTACAACTCGGGTCTTCACCACACTGCTGCCTGTGTCCATGGGTTATGCATATACTAGTATGTTCTTTGTTTAATCTACTCCTCCCTTGCTGTTCTCTGTATGTTTTAATTCTGTTACACAGGCCTATAGTATTTTAATATAAATAGGGTAGCATAACATATGGGCAAAATCAAAAGGAGTGAATTTTCTAAGGAGATATAGAGAATTGTTTTCAGTTGGTAATCATAATAAATTAAGATAGTCAAAAAATAAAATCTAAAGAGTTTGATGAGACTAAAACAGGAAGAGGTACAGTAATTGATTGATTTCATTTTCATAGAGAAGAGACTAAACTGGTCTTAAAAGTTGGACCATTCCTCAGACAGTGCTGAAGGAAAGAGCAGAAGTGAAAATTATTGTGTACAAAGGCCAAAAAGCATGAGATTGGAGATAAGTTTGGTATGGTTTGGTTAGTTGAAAAATTAGTCCTTTTTAGAAAAGGTTTCTTAAAAATAGACTGGCTCCTCAATGTGAGGGACTTTCTATGACATGCTACAGAATTTGTACTGAGTCATAGTCTGTAGGCAATACAGAGTTACAGAGTTCATTGAGGTTTTCAACAGTTGACACGATTAATTTTGCAAAGATTATACTGTGACAATATAAATAAGTGCCTCAGTAGCTCAGAGGTATTCATTATTGATTTTCTAGCACATAGAAGAATTACTGGCATCTTTTAGTTGCTCAGTTCATCTCTGTGGAGTGACTGAATAATCCTGATTGGCTAATTGCTGAATAAAGGAATGTTGGGTATAGGAGTATATCTGGGGCACTATTTCAGAAGTTTAGGTAAGAGATGATGAATGAATTTTGAGGGGTGAACCAGATTTGGAAGATAAATTTTATATAGAATCAGCTAAGTTTAGTGATGATTCAAATGGAGGGGGCAGAGGGGCAAAAGGAGGAGGAGTCTGGGAATAAAGGGTACATCTGTAATACTTTCTGCATTGTCAGAGAGAATATAGGAAGAGGAGAAGCAACCTGGGGGCAGAGACAAACTGAGTTTACTTTTAAAGTCTGGACGTTTGTGGTGGTTACAGGAGATGAATATAGTGAGTTCCAATAGAAAGGGAGTTCATTAGAAATATAACTTGTCCCCTTAGGAAGCATTAGCGTACTTGAGAGTTTAAGCCACGATAGTAGTGGATGTCATTTCTTAGATATGGGGATGGGGTGACCTAAAGAAACAACCTTGGGACACCCTGACCCTCTGCCTGGGATCCCTTTCCCACCTCATTAAACTGATGAACTTCCATCCATTGATTGAGACACAACAGAAACTTTATCTTCTCTTTGAAACATTCCTTTATTTTTCAATTTCTCCTCCCCTTGCTCTTCCCCCTCTCCTTATGAGCGCAGTCACTGTTACTTGCCCAGTGTTCATCTGAAGCAGATGAAGTGCTGAGCACCATCCATCCTTAGTGGTGGTCAGTCCTCACTGTGATGCAGTAATGCAGGTGCTTCTGTTATTCCTTATTTTTTTCCATATTTTTATTTTATTAAATTTTATTGGGGTGACATTGGTCAACATGAACATATAGGTTTCATGTGTGGATTTCTAAGTTACAAAATCTGTATATAGCACCCTGTGCCCACCACCCCAAATCAAGTTTTCTCCTGTCACCTCATATTAGGACCCTCTTCTCTCCTCAACCCCAGGAAACATCACATTGCTATATGTGTTCATATGTTTCAGTTTTTATCCCACATATGAGTGAAATAGTATGGTTCTTAGCTTTTCTGTCTGACTTACATTACTTAACATAATGTTCCCAAGGTCCATCCATGTTGTTGTAAATGATGCTATTTCACCTTTTCTTATAATTGAGTAGTATTCCTTAGTGTATATGTACCACATCTCTTTATCCAGTCCTCTATCTCAGGGCACTTTGGCTGTTTCCATGTCTTGGCCACCAGGAATAATGCTTCAATCAACATAGGGGTGCATATTTCTTTGCATATAAATTATTTTGAATTTTGCGGGTATATACACAGGAGAGGAATTGCTGGGTCGTATGGTAACTATAGTCTTATTTTTTGAGGAATTACCAGACTGCTTTCCATATGGTTGTACCAGTCTACATTCCCATCAGCAGTGAATGAGGGTTCCCTTTTTTCCACACCCTCTCCAACACTTGTTCATGCTTGTGTTATTGATAATGGCCACTCTTACAGGTCAAAGTTGGTATCTCGTGTAGTTTTAATTTGGATTTCTCTAATTGCCAGTGAGGTTGAACATACATCTATTGGCTGTTTATATGTCTTCTTGGAGGAGGTGTATTTTCAGGTCTGCCCACTTTTTGATTGGATTGATTATTTGTTTGGTGTTGAGTTTTATGAGTCCTTCATATATTTGGAATTTAAACCTTTGTTGGGGCTACTGTTTGCAAATACCATCTCCCATCTTGTTGGCTGCCTGTTAGTTTTGCTGTCCGTTTCTTTTGCTGTGTAGAAGCTCTTCAGTTTGATATAGTCCCATGAATTTATTTTTGCCTTTACCTCCCTTGCCTTTGGGGTCTAGTTCATAAAATGTTCTCTACCACCCAGGTCCATATGTTTGGTACCTATATTTTCTTCTATGTAACTTGGAGTTTTGGGTCTTATGTTTAGGTCTTTAACCCATTTTGAATGAATTTTGTACATGGGGACAAATTGTAATCTAGTTTCACTGGATTGCATGTGGCTTTCCCGTTTCCCCAGAACCACTTATTGAAGACACTGTCTTTACTCCAATGTGCACTTTTGGCTCCTTTCTTGAAGACATCTGTCCATATATGTGTGGTTTTACAGCTGGGCTCTCTATTCTCTTCTATTGATCTGTCTGTCTGTTTCTCTGCGAGTACTATCAGGTAGTGTGATACCTCCAGCTTTGTTCTTTCTTTTCAGAATTGTTTTGGTAATTCTGTGTCTTTTGTGGTTCCATAGAAATCTGATGATTTCTCATTCTATTTCTTTAAAAAATGACATTGGGATTTTTATGGGGATTGCATTATATCTGTATATTGCTTTGGGTAATAAGGCCATTTTAACTGTGTTACTTCTTCCAATCCATGAACATGGGATGTTTTTCCATTTCATTGTGTCTTTTTCAATTTCTTTTAATGATGCTTTGTAATTTTAAGTATATAGGTCTTTCACATTCTTTGTTAAGTTTAGTCTTAGGTATTTTATTCTTTTTGCTATTGCAAAAAGAATTGTTTTTTCCATTTATTTTTCTGAAGTTTTGTTGTTGGTATATAGGGAGGCAATGGATTTTTGCACATTGATTTTGTGTCCTGCAACTTGACTATATTTGTTTATTGTTTCATAAAGGGTGTTGTAGCTTATCAATGCTTTTTCTGTATCTATTGACAAGATCATGTGATTTTTATCCTTTCTTTTGTTAATGTGGTGTATTACATTGATTGAACCATCCTTGTTCCCCTGAAATGAATTCCACTTGATCATGATGTATTATTTTTTGGATGTACTCTTGTATTCAATTAGCTAATATTTTGTTTAGGATATTTGTGTCTATATTCATTAGGGATATTGATCTGTAGTTTTCTTTTTTTGTGTGTGTGTTATCTTTGCCAGGTTTTGGTATCAGGGTTATATTGGCCTCATAGAATGTGTTAGGAAGTATTGCCTCTTCTTCAATTTTTTGAAATAGTTTGTAAAGAATAAGTTTTAATTCTTCCTTGAATGTTGGTAGAATTCACTGGTGAAGCCATCTGGTCCTGGACTTCTTTTTTGGGGGAGGTATTTGATGGTTGTTTCAATTTCCTCACTGCTGATCAGTCTATTAAGATTTTCCAATTCTTCACGATTTAATCTAGGAAGGTTATATGTTTCTAGGAACTTATGCATTTCTCCTAGGTTATTGAATTTGGTGGCATAAGTTCTTTCATAATATTCTAGTATGATCCTTTGTATATCTGTGATGTCTGTGGTGACTTCTCTCTCATTTCTGATTTTGTCTATATGGGTTCTTTTCTTGTTTTCCTTAGTGAGTCTTGCCATGGCTGTGTCAATTTTATTAATCTTTTCAAAGAAACAACGCTTCATTTTATTGATTTTTTGTATAGTCTTTGTGTTTTCTATTTCATTTATTTCTGCTCTAATTTTTATGATTTCCTTATTTCTGCTAAGTTTGGGTTGCTTTTGTTTTTCTTTTTCTAGTACTTTAAGATGTGATCTTAGGTTGTTTACTTGAAATTTCTCTTGTTTTTTGAGATAGGCCTGTAATGATATAAACTTCCCTCTTATTATTGTCTTCACTGCATCCCAGAGGTTTTGATATGTTGTGTTATTCTCCTTTCTCTCTATATATATATTTTGATCTCATCTTTTATTTCTTCTTCTTTTTTTAAAAAATATATTTTATTGATTTTTTTACAGAGAGGAAGGGAGAGAGAGAATTAGAAACATCGATGAGAGAGAAACATCGATCAGCTGCCTCCTGCACATCTCCTACTGGGGATGTGCCCGCAACCAAGGTACATGCCCTTGACCGGAATCGAACCTGGAACCTTTCAGTCCGCAGGCCGACGCTCTATCCACTGAGCCAAATCGGTTTCGGCTTTATTTCTTTTTCGACCCAGTCATTTTTTAGTAGTATGTTGCTTAATATCCATGTATTTGTAGGTTTCTTTTTTTTATCACCTTTTTGCAGTTGATTTCTAATTTCAAGGCATTTTGGTCAGAAAATATGCTTGGTATAATTTCAATCTTTTTGAATTTGTTGATTCTTTTTCTATGAGCCAACATATGGTCTCTTTGAGAATGTTCCATGTGTGCTGGAGAAGAATGTATGGTCTGATGTTCCGGGATGAAATGTTCTGTAAATATCAATGATATCCATTGGTCTACTGTTTCATTGAATGATATTTAAGGCTGATATTTCATTGTTGATTTTTTGTGTTGTTGATCTGTCTTGCACTGTCAATGGAGTATTAAGGTCTCCAAATATAATTGTGTTTTTATCTGTTTCTCCCTTTGGTTCTCTGAGTAGCTATTTAATATATTTTGGTGTTCCCTGGTTGGGCACATATATATTAAGAAGTGTTATGTTTTTTTGATGTAGTGCTCCTTTTATCATTATAAAGCGTCCATTTTTATCTCTTGTTATCTTTGTTATCTTCACATCTATTTTATCAGATATAAGTATGGCCACACCTGCTTTTTTGTAGATGTTATTTGCTTGGAGAATCATTTTTCTTTGAATCTACCTTTGTCTTTGCTGTGTAGATGTGTCTCTTGTAGGCATCATATGGCTGGGTTTTGTTTTATTATTCACTCTGCTACTCTGTGCCTCTTTTCTGGTGAATTTAGACCATTCACATTTAGGGTAATTATTGATGTATGAGGATTTTCTATAGCCATTTCAATCTTTTGTGTTCTGGTAACTGTGCCTCCATTGGTTCTTTTCCTTTATGCTTCCGTCTGTTGTTTTTGCTTGGTGGTATTCCATGTATCTTTCTTCTGTCTCCTCTTTTTTTAAAGCTATATGTCTTGTCTGGGGATTTTTATGTGTGGCTGCCATTAGTTTTATAAAAAATGAAGTGCATATATACCATACTTTTTTTTCCCCATTTGAGTGCATCTGATCTTCATCTTCCTTTGCCAGTTCACACCTTTCTCCCACCCCTTGGTATGTTTTTATTGTAAAAAGTTATCCCTATTTATGCTGCAAGTTTTTTGGCGATCCTACTTGTAGTGGTGTGACCTTATATTCTTTGTTTCAGGTAGTATAATTCCCTTGCATATTTCCTACAATAGAGGTTTTCTAGTGATAAAATCCCTCAATTTCTTTATGTCTGGGAATGTTCTTATTTCTCCTTCATATTTAAAGGATAACTTTGCTGGATATATTATGTGTGGCTGGAAATTTCTTTCTTTCAGACATTTTAATATCTGGTTTTACTCTCTTCTGGCTTGTAGAGTTTCTGCTGGGAAGTCTGGTGAAATTCTGGTGGGTTTTCCTTTGTAGGTCACTTCCTTCTTTTCTCTGAATGTTTATAGATTTTTTTCTTTGTTGCTAATTTTTGACAGTTTCATTACTAAGTATCTTGGACAGGGCCTCTTTAGATTGAGATATCTAGGTGTTCTGTTTGCTTCTTGGATTTGAGAATCTAGTTCTTTCCATAGATTTGAAAAGTTTTCATCCACTATTTGTTGTAATAGATTATCCATTCCATATTCTCTCTCTTCCTCCTCTGCTATGCCCTTTTGATGGAATCAGAGATTTCTCATAGAGCTCTTTTATATTTCTTTATTCTCTGGTTTCTCTCTTCTTCCCTCTGCATCATTTCTTGATTCCTATCTTTGATCTCACTAGATCTTTCCTCAAACTGGTTGGTTCTGTTTTCTATGCTCAACAGCTCACTCTTAATTTCTTTACTTGCATGCTTTATTTACAGGATTTCTGATTCTTTTTTAAAATTTCAATTTCTTTGGAGAAATACTCATTTTGTTCATTGATTTGTTTTCTGAGTACACTGAATTTCCTGTCAGTATTTTCTCACATCTCATTGAGTATTTTCAGAACTGCAATCTGGAAATCTCTGTCATTCATATCACATGATTCCAGATATTCTAGCCTATGTACTGGGGATTTTACATTTTCTTTCTGGTCATCATTATTGTCCTGATTGTTCATGGTGCTCACTATTCTCCTTTGTTTTCCTGTTTATCTCTGAGGAGGTCTTTCTATACTGTTCCAGTAGATGGCGATGACTCACAAAATTTTTGTCCTCTGTGGCCTCAAGATTTTGGCAGGGGTCTTCAAACTAAGGCCCGAGGGCCACATGCGGCCCTCCGAAAACATTTGTCCGGCCCGCCGGGTGTTTTTGCCACCATTGTGTGCATAGGAATTTGTTCATAGTTTTTTTTTAAACTATAGTCCGGCCCTCCAACGGTCTCAGGGACAGTGAACTGGTCCCCTGTTTAAAAAGTTTGAGGACCCCTGATTTTGAGCCTCTGTGGCTTCAGTAAGGCTTTATAGCAGCGGTTCTCAAACTGCGGGTCGCGACCCCTTTGGGGTTTGAACGACCCTTTTACAGAGGTCGCCTAAGACCATCGGAAAACACATATGTAATTACATATTGTTTTTGTGATTAATCACTATGCTTTAATTATGTTCAATTTGTAACAATGAAAATGCATCCTGCATATCAGATATTTACATTACGATTCATAACAGTAGCAAAATTACAGTGATGAAGTAGCAACGAAAATAATTTTATGGTTGGGGGTCACCACAACATGAGGAACTGTATTAAAGGGTTGCGGCATTAGGAAGGTTGAGAACCGCTGCTTTATAGCCTCTGCTGCTTGGAGGTGATGTTTGTTTTTCCCTCACCTTAATGGCGACCTCTGACCTCCAGGGGTCTGGCCCAGGTTCAGTCACAGAGGGAAACTGTGTTTGTATTGCAGCAGCTCTTGATTTAGGGATAATGCACTCCTGGAGCCAATCCAAGAGCAACGGGAAGCATGTTTAGGAACTTTAATCAGTGGCAGGGCTCTGATTTACTTTCTTTGTCTACAGCTCAGACCCTGATCACAGCATGCCCCTCGGTTCGGACACTCTCTCACTGCTTGTGCATGTGACCACAGAACACCAACACAGTGTCTTCTCCTGCCCCTGGCTGGTCACCGCTTGCCGCTAGCCAGCCATTCATTCACTGGGCTGCCTTCCCACCCCTCTCTCTTCCTCCCAACAAGGCTGAGGGAAGTAAGTGTCTGCCACCACTGGAGGAAGTGCCCACTACCCCAAGTTCCCAGCCATACTGCACACACACTACAACAATGTAGCCTGTTCCTGCTTCCCTCCCTTCTCATCTTCCCACTTGTTCCAAGGAGCCCACCTTAGTTGTTTCAAGGTGCGGGGTCTCTCAGGTGTGCATCTGTGTTGAGCAGGGACTTCTTTGTTGAGTTATAGGTGGTTAGCTTATTGAGATGTTAGGGGGAGAGGAAAGACTGTGCCCCTCTGCAGCCATTCCTGTGACATCACTTCCTGTTACTCCATATTGTACATGAAAGAATGTTGGGGTGCAGGTTGAGCTACAAATTGAAAAAATAAAGCCAGAGGACATAGAGATTAAACACTTATCGGTGGTAACATTGGCAAATATGTTCTCCCATGCAGTGGGCTTTCTTGTTGTTTTGTTGATGGTTTCTTTTGCTGTGCAGAAGCTTTTTATTTTGATGTAGTCCCATTTGTTTATTTTCTCTTTAGTTTCCAATGCCCTAGGACAGCGGTCGGCAAACTGAAGCTGGGCAAACCGCGGCTCGCGAGCCACATGTGTCTCTTTGGCCCCTTGAGTGTGGCTCTTCCACAAAATACTGACTTCTGCACATGGGCCACGAAGTTTCAATCGCACTGTACGTGCACGCCCGCACATGGTATTTTGTGGAAGAGCCACACTCAAGGGGCCAAAAAGCTGCATGTGGCTTGCGAGCCGCGGTTTGCCGATCACGGACCTAACCAATTGAGCTACCCAACCAAGGAAAAAATAAACATTTTTACATCACTTTTCTTCCTTAAGTTTATTAGTCTTATTTCCTTCCTTTGGAAAATGTCTCTTCAGGAAGATTCTCATGTTTAATAGACACTATCCCTAGATTTATTCTCTGTCTTCATCACTGAGTCTGCTTTCATTTCCCCAGGGAGGAGTCAAGTTTGTAGCACAAATTCCCATCTCCTGTGATGAATTGAGATCTTCAAGCACATTTGCAGGGGGAAAAAGGCACTGACATTATTAAGATGCTTGAGTGTAGTCTTGTTTTCGCATCACTTGACTGGTTTTGTTAAGAAACTGTTTCCGCCAATAACCAAGGGGGTACTTGTAGAGATTTGTCACAGCAATGCCTTTGGATCCATGAAAAATAAGCATTCGTTCTTGTTCTTGGTGCCTAAATCAGCCCAATAAACAGGATTGTGGGTTAAAAGCACAATGGAGGCATTAAAGTAGAGAAAATAAATCAGTTTCTTAATTCTAACTCATTATTTACTGTTTTTCATCAAATTGTTGAGAACTAAAAGCAGCATAGAGAGAACTGATGGAGGCTTATTCAGGTATGTGGCTTACATATTGACATATCTGTTTTTTCAGTAGAAAATGGGAAGAGATAGGGTGTGCTTTGAGTGAGGCAAATACAAATATTTTACGCAAGGAAGAGCATGTCTGGAATATAGAAGATATAGTAGGACTTCTCTCAGTATTACTTTGTCCTGTGAATAAAGGTCAATGAAAAACTGCAACAGCACAATTCAGGCAGGAAAACTAATAAGCCAACTCCATTAGGAATGAAGGTTTGGGTCATTCTATCATGGAAGGAACTACATTCAGCTGAGGTGCTTGCAGGAGGCAAATGGTATACAGAATAGTTGGTGGAAGAAAGTTACAATCACCAGCTGCAATCACATGACTAGTTACAGAAACAGGAACTGTAATGGTCATGACTATTCCTCCTTATTTTGCTCTGTGAAAAGAATAGTAAAGAAGAACGCATATAGTCTATGCCTTCATGTATCTTATATTCTGGTGGGGAAGATAGGGAACAAACCAATAAAATTATATTGTGTGATATATGATATAATAGAAACAGTATAGATGTCAGGTAGTATGTGAGGTCACAGCGATGGATGCAGCGAGAATGGAAAGCATTTACTATTTAGATGAGATTCTCCAGGAAGGCCTTTTTGAAGGGTAACATTGGAAGGAGACCTCAACGAGGCAAGAGATGATGGGATGAAAACTTGTGGGAAATAGTATGCCAGGTTGAAGAAGTAGCAAATTCAAAAGTCTGAAACTAGAGTGTGCTTGGTATGTGGGAGGAATAATAAAGAGGCCAATGAGATGATGGCATATATGATGTTGTGGATGAATGCTTATTGAAATGAGGAAATGTTGGAAATAAATAACAAACAACACTACAACATAGTATGTGTAATGTTACGTATAATGAATTTCTCAGTGTAAAAGAAAATAACAATATAATACATGTGTGGTGTATAGATGTAAAGGTAGATAGATATAAGTTAAAGGCTGTAAATATGTATAGTAGACATACTATATATGCAAATGTTGCCAGTTATCACTGGTGTATGTGGCACTTTTCTTCTTTGTTGTTCTCTATTTATTTAATTTTGTGCATTCTGCATACATTACTTTTAAAGTTGTAGCTTAAAACTGAGCTAGTTCACACACCAGAATCTTAAGAACTTTGTTCTGCTAAATCGTTTAACCTCTGATTTTTAAGTGCCTTTACAAGATAGCAGAGATAGAATTAGAACTAGAGTATAGAGATATAAAGCTAAAATCAATCAGACCACTGAGAATTACAGAATAAAAAAGCAATTGAATGTACTGGGTGGTAAATAGAATAAATAGGTAGAGAAATTAGAGAAATTACTTATCATATAAAAGCCAAATATGGAATAGAAAATGATATAATAGAGAATGAACCTAATAAAGAATGATTCTGGGGACTTAATAGTGTAGAAGTGGTATATACCATTTTGATGGATAATCAGGCAGAACCTTAACATGATTGCTGACATTAACTTAATAGCAATACAGAGTTAATGGGACATTTAGCAAAAATGTAATAGCCATTCATCATTATGTATTATCGTTAATCAAAGGCATTTTTAAAGAGAACTTTCTGTGGATTCCTATGGGAAGTGTTTTCCAAGGGAGAGTTGAAGCTCCAATATTTTAACATCCATCAAATGAACGCATTTCTTTTATTCAGACACACAAGGTTGGATTAGGGAAAAATAACTTTAGCCTTAGCAAGATAGCTTTTTATCAATCAAGGCAGCAGAAACAGCAGGCTTCTTTTACTGTTTATCTGCTTGACTTGACTCCAATCACTTTTGCATTGACATCAACATGAACACAAAATCGGGATGCCTTTGAATCAGGATGCTACTCTCAAAAAATGGAATTTTATTTTATAGTAAAAATGAACAACCGGCCGTCAAATGGTCCCGACTCCTTTCTACGTGTGCCATTAGTGTTGTTGATCACCCCAGGCGTAACCATTTTATTACTATTAAATGACAAAGGTAGCACCAGCCTTTGCCACACAGGGGGAAAGCAGTGATGACCATACACTCCTAAACACACATCAGTAAAAAATTGGTTTTCAACTTTATACATCATGCAGTTTTTATGTGGCTGCTGTACTTTCCCATCTTCAGATATACCTTGTGGCCTTTCATATAATAAGCACATCCATTCTCTTAGCTATTAGAAGAGGTGCACACAAGATAAATAAACATTTGTGGGGGCTTATATACCGTGGACCATCATGACACCATTCCAACCCCCTCCCCCCCACACTGATGTGGCTGTTCTCTTGTTTGCATTTTTGTACTTGATGAATTTTATGCATTACGTGTGTGTCACCAAACCTGTTAACAAAACCACCTTAAAGATAGCACAGATGCAGGTGTAACTTGCAAAGTGGGAGCATAATAGAGGCACAGCTGCTGCCCTTCTCTGGCGATGCTATTTTCATCTGATCACGGGGTGCACACCTGTGCATTATTGGCTGCACTTTGCTGTGGTGTTGTTACTTCTACACTTCACCCCAATATTAGAACCAGGCAGTTCTTGTGTTTTCCCAAGTAGGGTAGAAAGGTCGCTGTCCTGGGAGTGTGCTGGCTTTGATTTGCTGTTAGTCCTTTCACTGACTGTGCAACACGGCCTTTCTAGGATTCCTTTTTTTTCCCTTTTTAAAAAAATATATTTTATTGATTTTTTTACAGAGAGGAAGGGAGAAGGATGGAGAGTTAGAAACATCGATGAGAGAGAAACATCGATCAGTTGTCTCCTGCACACCCCCCACTGGGGACGTACCCACAACCAAGGTACATGCCCTTGACCAGAATCGAACCCGGGACCCCTCAGTCCGCAGGCTGACACTCCATCCACTGAGCCAAACCGGCTAGGGCTCCTTTTTTTTTTCTTTAATCATTTCCAGTATGTGATTGATAAGTTAAAGGGTTGTTATACTGACTGAATAAGCTAGTCTATGTAATATAAAGCATTCTACAAATGCGTTAATTCAAACCACGTCGAAATTTTAAATTTCTGCTTTGCTTCTTGTGTTCACAGATCTTTGCTGTGTTATGCAGGATTAAGAAATAGGAGGTAAGATTCCTGACAAAATGTAGCTTCTGATTTGTTTAATAAAACAATACTTATGATACAGTAAGAGAAATAATACACAACTGAGAACAAAAGCATAGTGCAAGAGTAGAAGGGAAGTCATTCGGGAATCAATGTCCAGTAGACAAATGATGAGGTGGGCAGTAAGTGTGGTAAAAGATAGTAGAAGTGGGGAATGAGCTTTGGGGTGATAGGAATCTCTTGGGCTATGTGGAATTCGGGGGACAGAGAGTATGTGGTTTGAGGCCATGCATACAAAGGAAGGCTTTAAGCCAGGGGTCCTCAAACTATGGCCCGCGGGCCACATGCGGCCCGCCGAAAACATTTATCGGGCCCAGCAGGTGTTTTTGCCGCTGCTGCCTGTTCTGCTTAGCAGCCGACTCATCCCGGGCCCACAGTGCGCATGTGTGGAAGGTCTGAGGGACAGTGAACTGGCCCCCTGTTTAAAAAGTTTGAGGACCTCTGAAGCAATAGCATGGTGGCAGCTACAAACAGAGTATGTTAACTGGACTTTTTGATTCTACTTAGGCTTAGAACTGGTAATACATATTTTTAAGAAAAATTATATAGTTCTAAATTGAAAACCAATCTTCTTGATTATTTTAAAACCTCAGTCTGTATTTTCAAAAGATTATTTATTAATAGATGAGTTTAAATAACCAAAAATAATGAGGGGACATATTTCATGAAGACAAATTCTACTTCTATTTCTTTAATCTTGGAGGTAATCAAGGAAGCCAAGTGGAAAAAAAAAGTAAGAAAATGAAAAGTGAAAGAACAACAGCAAAAAAAAAAAAAAATCCTCCATTATATTTCACTGAGGATATTGTATCAGACTTGTGGTATTTGCAAGCAATTTAAAAATAGAATGAAATATGTGTACTCAGTTCCTGAAAAAAAAATAAAGATCTCTTGAATGCCTTCAGGGATTCTTCTTTCCTGTCTCCTGCAGGTGAATGTAAAGTATGTGAGGAATAGCAGAATGGAGGTTGGACTAAGACAACACAAAATGAAATTGTGATTGATGAGGATAAGCAGCCACAGAAGAAGATGTAAGTAGGGAAAGCATTGATCTTAATTTTGCAATGTTGAAATTTCATTCTCCAAAAGAGTTCGTTTTAGAGGGAGTGACTATATCCCAAGGAGAATAAGATATGGGAGGGAGATGGGAATGGACAAAGTATAAAGAGGCAATATTTGCTAGATTTCTTTAAAATGTGAAATGGTTGAATCATTGCTTCAACCAGCTTGTTGCTTTGCAATAGCATCTCGCCTAGAAGTGTTTGCTTTTTTCCTGTTCATTATAAATAGTCAAAGGAACTGTTTGAGACAGCCTGGTTCTCTGGTCTCTGGCCTACTTCCAGTTCCTGATGATTCAGCAACACCAGTGTTGATAGAATGGTGTCTCAGTACCTGGCACAATGCAAAGTGCAGAGTGGCCAAGCACAATAAATATTGATGGCGGCGATGCGAGACTATGATAAATTTCCCCTCCTGCTTCCTCTCTTGTTAGTCTTTCTCCGTCCTTCTCATTTCAAGCTTCCTCTCTTTTCCTGGCAAGTTGAATGTCTATGGTGATTTAATCACCTTCTCTCCTCACTCCTACACACTGCTACTTGTTACACTTTTTATTTACCGTTTGATTTAGGAGTATATTTTAAAGATTTATTTGCATGATGCATCAAATTTTAAATAAAATATGCAGTAGAATTCTCAGTTGTATCTCTAATATTCAAGTTATATCATTAATTCATTATGTTTGTCACTGACAGATGAATTATACAACTAACTTCTCAAGTCATACAGCTGATTTGAATCCATATTTTAGTCTTTGAACATAAATATCTCTATTAATAATAGCGGTTTGCTTGTCTGAACTGAGTTTACATGCTAATCTATAGGCTTCCTATTCCTATTCCTAACTATATTTTGTACTCCACTATCACATTAAAAAAATAGCAGAACTGATATAGATTTATATGCTCAGAGGTTATTTTGCTTCTGTCATTCTTTTATCCATCCATCCATCCATCCATCCATCTATCCATCCAACATTCGTTGGGTGCCCACTATCTGACCTCCTGGACACTGTGTTCATGATTGTATAGAAAACCATCATAGAACCTGTTGTTATGGAGGCTGCTAAACGCTAGAATACAAGAGAAAGACAGTACTGGTAAGAGATCTGGTCACCTAGGGCCCTTACTTTAATCCCTGTATTTTAGGGGGCCACACTCAGCCCCCCTCCCATTGGCTTTGTTCCTTCTAGGAGGGTGAGGATAATATAGGGCCAAGTGTATGAAGCCACACACCTAATACATAGATTATATTTTGCCTACCTGGGACCCCACTATTCCCTGCTGAGATAGCCACAAACCCTGCTTCAATGCCTGTTGGAGCCTCTTTCTTAGATCAATACTCTAAATATTCACCAAACAACCCAGTGCTGTCCACATTTCTAGACCTGAGGATGCTCACAGGCCATGGACCTGCCCTGGTGGTTCCTATGGTACTGGAATTCTTGCAGGTATGAAAAGAATGAGGCAGATCATTGGCGTGGGGCCTTTACTGGATCCAGACCCTACAAATAATGGATAGTAAGTAAGATACTTTATACAGAGATGTAAAAGTAATAACATAAAATTATTAAGACTGATATTATGTAAAGATGGTTATTTGCAACAGATCTGTGCTAGCTTTATGCATATCTCTAGAAGTCTGGCACTGACCCTTGGCCAAGATGGGGATGCAGTGATTAGTGATTTCTGATGTGCTATATAAAGTTCATGACTCCCCTGGAGGTAATGTTGTAACATCTCATTTACATTGTTTATTAAAATTGTGATCAATAGTGGACACCTGGCTTAACCATTTGACTTTAGCAATGTGACCAATGAAGAATGATGAATTTGTACCTTGAATGGAAGTATCTTGCATGGATCATGGTGATTTGTAATCTGAAGGTGAAGAGCACAGGGATCAAGGTAGGGTCCCCAGGTGTGCAGAGCAACCAAGAAAAGGGCCAGGAAACTGTTTCTGGATGTCTCAAACCCGTGCTTGCTTTATCCTGCTCCACCATACACTTTACCCTCACCAAAGCCGTATATCATTATATCCTAAAAAATGTTGAGAATCCTTTCTGTTATCTGACTGTTTTTTCATGCAGATGTAAATACTATGAAAATATACTGAGTTGGGATAGAGGATAATGGGAGGAATAAACACTGTTTGGGGTCGATGTATTTATTCTGAGGCTATAGTATTTATTCTGAGAATTGGCAGTACAATTGAACTCCATTCTTGTACAGACCATAAAGAATGTTTGTGAAATAGGGAAGAACAATAGAATATTTGGAAGCCATTTCCAATGTAAAACGCTTTGCATGTTTTGATGTGGAAGATAGACTCATACACCAAGTTGACTTTCTAAAAAATGGGCTTTAACATGTCTCCGTACTTTGAGCATTAAACGCCTTCTAGGTCATCGGAAGTGAGGACAGTTCCCAGCACATGTTGGTTCCTTGTTGAATCAAAGTAAATGAAATAGGAAGCAAGAAACCACTTAAGAATCCAAGACCTGACTAATAGAGACCACAGGAATATCTTTTCCTTGGTTCATTTTCTAAAGTGTTATTTGAAATTCTTATATGAGACAATGCCTATATCTCACATTGCAGATAGTTTATTGGGTCATAGCTTGTCCTTTCCTGGGAAGATTTGTTGAAGTCTGATGTAAATAGTTTCTAGTCTTATAAAACTTTTAGATGTGATTTAATGATGTGAAAGAACCTTCTAGAAGCATGCTAAATATTACAGTCATAGACATCATGTGTGCTTTTTAGCATCCAAAGACTTTAAGAGTGCTATGATAGTAAAAGAAGCTTTAAAATGGCTCCATTTAAATACATATCAGAACATATATTAGACTTTTTTGGGTATCAGACTGTAGGGACTATTTGTGAATTATTGAATTTTCTTTTAAATAATTTTTTAAATTTTTAAATTACAGTTGACATACAATATTATATTAGTTTCAGCTGTATATCATAGTGAGTAGACATTTATATACCTTACAAAGTGATCACCCCAAATACTACCCATCTGGCACCATATATAGTTATTAAAATATTGTTGACTATATTCCCTATGCTACATTTTACATTCCCATGACTATTTGTATAACTGGCAATTTGTATTTCTTAATTCCTTTTACCTCTTTCACTCATCTCTCCAAAACCCTTCCATCTGGTGACCATCAGTTGTTCTCTCTATCTATGAGTTTGTTTCTATTTTGTTTATTAATTTTGTTTGTAGATTTCACATGAATGAAATCATATGGTATTTGAGATTTATGACTTATTTCACTTAGCATGTCACCTTAGGTACATCCATATTGTCAAAAATGGCAAGATTTTAATTTTTTTTTATAGCTGAATAATATTACATTGTATATAAGTACCCGCTTTTTCTTTATCAATTTATCTATTGATGATACTTAGGTTGCTTCAATATCTTGATTATCCTACATAATAAAGAGCTAATATGCTAATGGCATGATGTCCTCACACTGTAATGACTGTTCAGCAGGAGGCTGCATGCGCGGTGGGGCAGAGCCACTGCATTGCTCAGGAGATGGGGCGGAAGTGAGGAAGTGCTCAGAGGAGGCGAGACCATCCCATGGTGGGGAGGGCAGGGGTGAGAGCCCGTAGCACCCCCTTACCAGTCCTTCGCCACCCACCACTCGCACTCAGCGCACCCCCACCCACCTTCCAGGGGAAGGAGCACAGCACATGCACAGCCAGGAAGCGGCGCTCAAAACTCCACAGCAAGTGGGAGGCTTCCATGCTCTCCTCCAGCACCATGATGGGTGGAGCTGCGTGTTGCTCTGGAGATGGGTTGGAAGAGGGGAGGTGTCTGGAGGAGGAGGGACCAGCCTGAGGCTACTCACAGGACCAAGGGCAGAGCTTGAAGCAGTCAGAGAAGGCAGGAGGGGTTGAGGATGGCCAGGCACACTGGAGCTCTGGGTAGAGAGATTAGGGTGTCAAGGAGGGGCAGCGGGCGGGTGGGTGGGGCTGTGTGATTTCACATGCTGGGTCACTAGTTGTAAATAATGCTGCAGTGAACATAGGGGTGCATATATCTTTTCAAAATAGTTTTTTTAAATTTCATCAGTCAAATGCCTGTAAGTGGAATTGCTAGGTCATATAGTAGTTCTGTTTTTAATTTTTTAAAAAATATATTTTCATCCATTTCAGAGAGAGGAAGGGAGAGAGAGAAGCATCAATGATGAGAAAGAAATCATTGATGAGCTGCCTCCTACACGCCTCCTACTAGGGATCGACCCCGCAACCTGGGCATGTGCCCTGACCTGGAATCGAACACTGACCTCTTGGCTCATAAGTTGATGTTCAACCTATTGAGCAACACCAGTGAGGCTCTATTTTTAATTTTTGTGGAACCTCCATCTTATTGATAAGGGAATGAGAGAGGGGAGACAATGTAAATATCTGATATAAATATTTATGTATATATGTACACATATATATATATATCTGTATATATATACAAATTTATATATACAATCATGCATCAGAGATATTGTGGTACTGTTCCACCACAATAAAGTGAATTTTGCAATCAATAGTGGTAATCTTTTATCTGGTGGAGGGGTCTTGACTTCAATTTGTAAAAAAAATTCAACATCTGTGAAGCACAATAAAATACACTGTGAAAAAGCAACACATGCCTGTATATTTGTGGGTAGCTGTTTGTATATAAACACAGTCACACACACCTATGAAGATGTTTATAACAAAATAAGGAGGAATACTCATGACAATTACAGTCCTTGTTTCTGTAACTAGTCATAGGGTTATAGCTGGTGCTTGTAACTTTCTTCTACCATCTATTCTGTATACCCTTTGCTTCCTGCAAGTACCTCAGCTGAACGTAGTTCTTTACCTGGTAGATTGCAGGGGTCCTCAAACTACAGCTCATGGGCCACATGCAAATACAAATATTGTATTTGTTCCCGTTTTGTTTTTTACTTCAAAATAAGATATGTGCAGTGTGCATAGAAATTTGTTCATAGTGTTTTTTTAAACTATAGTCAGGCCCTCCAACGGTCTGAGGGACAGTGAACTGGCCCCCTGTTTAAAAAGTTTGAGGACCCCTGTGGTAGAATGACCCAAACCTTCATTCCTGATGGAGCGGGCTTATTAGTTTTCCTGCTTGGATTGTGTTGTTACAGTTTTCCATTGACCTTAATCACAGGACATAGCAATACTAGGAGATGTCCTACTACATTTCCTATATTCCAGACATGCTCTGCCTTACCTCTGTTAGAGAGTAGTAAATTTCCCCTGGGTGGTCAGGACCAATCACACCAGCCAGCATAGTAACTCAGTGACAGTGGATTCAGAGGCATAAGGAAACCAAAGTGGCAGAGTGGCAACGTTAACCTTCAGTTCAGGAGAATCGTTGTTGTGTCTGCTGGTGGAAGCATTCTTCCCTCTGGAACTGAGAGCTCTGGACTAGTGGAGCATAAAGTCACGGGAATAGGAAGTAAACATTTTGCTAGTATTTTCTTAGGGGTATAGTGAGTGGTGCCATTCTGACTTGCACCCCTTCATTTCTGGACCTGAGGCTGTAGCTATGGGAGAAATAGCACATAAATGAAGTGCTGATTCGGAGTATAGACAGCCTCTGGAGAACTTTCCTCCAGCCCTGCCAGGTATTGCCACCTAACTGGTGGTGCAACTGAGTCTTCAAAAGGCCATTCCACCGTTCTATCAAACCAGCTTCTTCAGGATGGTGGGGAGGCATAGTAAAACCCGTAAATTTCATTAGCATCACCCATTGCTGTACTTCTGCTGAGAAGTGATTTTCTTGATCAGAAAAAAATGCTGTATGGGATACGTGATGGAAGCTGAGGCATCCTGTCAGTGTATGATGTACTTTTGGCAGAAGCATCACATGCAGGGGAGGCAAATCTGTATACAGAGCATGTATCTATTTCAGTAAGAACAAAACACTGTGCCTTCCATAATAGAAGCAATTTTATGTAATCAGCATGCCACTAGGTAGCTGGATGATCATCCCAGGACTCAGGGTTGTTCTCTGTTGGTGGAAGATGGGTCACTCAGCTGTGGCAGTAGCCAGGGCAGCCTTGGTTAGTGGAAGTCCATGTTGCTGAATCCATGTATAACCTTCATCCCTGCCACTATAGCCTCTTTGTTCATGAGCTCGCTGGGCCATGACAAGGGTAGCTGGGAAAGGAGACTGATATTCACAAAACAGGTCACACTATCCACCTGATTATTGAAATGCTCCTCTGCTAAGGTCACCCTTTGGTGAGCATTCACATGGGACACAAATAACTTCAAGTTCTTTTGCCCATTCAGAGAGGTCTGTCTAAGTACCTCTTTGCCAAATGTCTTTGTCACCAATTTTCCCACTATGTTCCCTCCAAATAGCTGATCATCCAGCCAAACCATTGATCACAGCCCATGAATTAGTATATAATTGCATACCTGGCCATTTCTCCATTCAAGCAAATTGAACAACCATGGGCACTGCTCAAAGTTCTTCCCACTAGAAGGACTTTCCTCATCACTTTCCTTCAAGGCTTTCCCAGAGAGGGCCTGGAATGCTGTAGCGTTCACTTTTTGGTGGTGCCTTTCATATCATGAAGAATCATCAGTAAACCAGACACAACTCTTCTTTTTCTCTATTAACTGATGGTAGGAAACTCCAAGGCCCAAACAACACACAGTTCATAATAGACAGTTCAGGTCACATGGTAATTTAGTGGCCCATGGTCAAGCATACAGTCTCTACTAAAGTTCATTAGTAGACAAAGAGCTGTTTCTCAAAACAATAATAGTTATCTTGCCCTGACCGGTTTGGCTCAGTGGATAGAGCATCGGCCTTTGAACTGAAAGGTCCCAGGTTCAATTCTGGTCAAGGGCATGTACCTTAGTTGCTGGCACATCCCTGGTAGGAGGTGTGCAGGAGGCAGCTGATTGATGTTTCTCTCTCATCGATGTTTCTAACTCTCTATCCCTCTCCCTTCATCTCTGTAAAAAATGAATAAATTATATTTTTAAAAAAAGAATAGTTATCTGTGAAAGATGGTAGGGCTTTGCTCCAAAATTCTAAAGATCTGAGCTGCAATTCACTTAGAGGAGCCTGCCAAAGGCCCCAAACAGCATCTACCACTGGTATTTCAAGCAACGTTGGATCTGCTGGATCATATGGCTCAAGTGGCAGAACAGCTTGTATAGTTGCCTGGACTTGTTTCGGAGCCGTCTCTTGTTCTGGGTCCCACTCAAAACCAGCAACTTTTTGGGTCACTTGGTAAATGGGCCAGAGAAACACATTCAAATGAGGAATATGTTGCTTACAAAATTCAGACTCCCACTAGGCATGTGCTTCAGTTTTGGCTGTAGCAGGTGCAAATGCACTAACTTATCCTCCACTTTGGAAGAATAGCTCCACATGCCCAGTGAGCCATACCTCATGTTGTTGCACTTCGCGTTACTGCACTTCTCATGTCGTGTGTTATTTCCAAATTGAAGGCAAAGACCCTCTACCAGCAGGAAGATTATTACTCATTTTATTGCAGTACTTGCTTTATTGCAGTGGTCTGGAACTGAACCTGAAACATTTCTGAGGTATGACTGCATACATTCCAGAAGCAGGGAAGTAACCACAGGATGGGGTCAGGGATCCACCTGGTCACTGTGAGATGGATCTGAGCTAAAATGTCAGTAATCACCTGATCTTCATGAGCTCCTGCTGACTCATGGGCCACACTGACGTTTGAGGTTTCTTGGAATCAGGGTCAGTTCCAAGCCAGTTTCCTGGAGTCCCTGAAAGATACGTCCTTCTTCCAGGGCAGTTACCCCGGTAAAAGGCTGTCCGTGCCTTTGTGAAAGGCTGGGAGAAAGAATAAAAGTGTTATTTTTTGCTCGTGTATCAAAGTCTTTTCATAAGGGGACACACCCTCTCTCTCATTCAAGGGGTTATGGGTGTGTAAACTGGCTCAATTCTGGGAATTGAATGAGTGATTGTGACTCTGTTTCTACGACTTAGGTTGGACTTTTGTTTACTTAATTTAGAACTTTTCTACTCAGACAGGTCAAGTAAGAATTTATTAGTCTTCCTTTCTATTTCACTTCTAGGAGTACTGTGATCAATTAACCAAAGCCAGGGGGCTGTTTGAGTCAGGTGGTTTTGATTGCTGCTTTGCTATCCATTATGATAATCACACCCACCTTGCCTCTGGCAATTGAGTGCCAGGGGGCGTGGTGTGGCCCCTTCTACACCAGGATCCAATTACTCTCATTGTGTTTGTTTTCCAGTTTCTACTGTAAAGTTTGGGCAGAGAGGAATAATCCCAGAGTTCTTCAGGGATATTGGGGCTCCCGGAACAAATTTATTTGCCACAGTTTTGGTGAAAGGGACACATTCCGGACCCTCCCAGCGTGGGTGAGTAGTTCTTTATTTACTATGGTCGCCTTCGAGCAAGCTCTACTCCCTAAGAAATGGACATAGAATTTCTCACACTACGCCCTGTGAACTGTGAAAAATGAGCTCTTTCATTGAAAAGGCATTGGGGCCTTTGGTTGGTAATGACTGGTAGGCTTACTGGGCGAGTTCGGCTGATCTGCTTTATTTATCCTCATTTTATTTCCATTTTCTGATTCTGTACCAGTGTGCCGGCTGAGAAGGATTCCATGCTCATAAAGTTCTGAAACTCTATGAGGTTTGTTTCTGAGGTGCTAAGGCTGTTTAGAGCAGGGGTCCTCAAACTTTTTAAACAGGGGGCCAGTTCACTGTCCCTCAGACCGTTGGAGGGCCGGACTATAGTTTAAAAAAAAACTATGAACAAATTCCTATGCACACTGCACATATCTTATTTTGAAGTAAAAAAAAAAAAGGGAACAAATACAATATTTGCATTTGCATGTGGCCCGCGGGCCGCTGTTTGAGGACCCCTGGTTTAGAGGATCTCTATGTTTTCTCCAACCCCAGGTCTGTAGTAAAAGGTTCAGGTTTCTTTGTTCACACCTGGTGTCTCATTAGAGCGTCTCTGTAATATTTACAACACAAGGACATTTATCATTTCCTCCTCTTTCTTAAGCTTTCTCTTTAGGCTTCATAAAATGAAGAAGGGGAATCTATTCTAAGAACTAGCCGCCCAGTTATTTTTTTGAAAGGAAGTTCTCATATACAGGTAACATAATATGGCTGTATGTACTGCATGCTAATTTTTCTTATTATTTCTTCCACAATTAGCTTTATTACCCATAGAAGGGGAGTATTAATTACACTTTATATAAAATTAATAGTAAAATGGTTTTGTTGATTTGATTTTCCAGTATTCTGACTGGTGGTGATTCTAAATGCAATACTCAGAAAGGGCCAGGGAACATATGTAATACTTTCAACAATTAATATTTAATTTAGTACTCAGAAGGGTCATTCATAGAATGAACAAAGATAATTTGTATTTGTTTGCTGCCTAGAATTTTAATATATGTTCAGTGGACATTGTATAACTCCATAAAAATCACCAACTCATTTTTTAATTCCAGTTTTTCCTTCTTTAGTTCACAAAATATTAAAATGCAAGATTCCCACCCGATTTTATAAGTGATCAATGCCTATTCCAACTTAGGGTTATAGCTAAAGAATACTGTTCAACTTATCTTAACTGAGGCACACAAATATTAGTGCTAAGATAGTTTCTTCTTGGAATAATTCTGAAATTCTCAAGGATCTCTTCTTGCAACTTAAAAAATTAACACTTTAAAAAAATGTAAATCAGAATGTGGGGGAAGGAAGAGACTGGGAGGTAGAGAAATGGAAAGTCAAGAAAAGTGGTCTAGAACATCAAGGAGTTGTCAGTTCCTGTAACTGACAAATGAGGTGCAAGTTGGAGGAAATTTCACTAAGATGCATTAAGTGGCTTGTGTGTGGGCTTTTTATTTTTTTTGAAGAATGATGCTGTTCAAGTCTGTATATCAGACTTGAATAGAGCATAGGCTCTGGGGCCAGAGGGCTGGATGGCAAGCCCCTCTCCATGAAGTATCAACTGTGCAATCTTTGTGTCTCAGTTTCCTCAGCTATAAAATGAAGATACAGTTAGCACTTGACTCATAGGATTGTTGTGAACAGTAGGTGGATCAGATGTACTGATATGTGTAAAGTTGATGCAAGAGTACCTGGCATATGGTAAATACTATTGGGATTATTAAAATGCAGTAGGTTTGGTGGAATTTGGGGGCTGATATCCTTGACTGTACATGAGTCATCACTCCCATGCTACAGTTCTCCCCTGTGTGTTTTAGGGCCATCTCTTCTCACTGAAATATACATTCTAGCTTGCATCATACTTCTTAGAGACATACTAGATGGTGTGAGTTGAAAGAAGGGACGTCATTTTATCTTTGGGATCTGCTTCCATTTTTTGTGTGTTTCTAAACAGTTTGTAGTCCTTGGATAACCTTTTCTAGTGCTGTGAACTGAGATTCATTCTATGTTTTTGATGTTGTTGTTTGTCTTTTTTTGGACTGCTTTAGCTTTTAAGAGGTGTTTTGATTTGGTTTGTATCAAGGAGATCATATTGTAAAGATTGGTCATCTTTGGATTAACAAAACTGTATTATTTTGTTGTTATGAAACATTTGTTGGTAATTAATAATCTTAATAACCATTTTGTTCAAAATGAATTTTCATGTTATAAGAAAAAGCTCATTTAATACTGATAACTTGTGAGATAAATATTAGCTTATGATATTGTTTATATATGATGGATATAAGACTTAAGACAAGTTTTCAAATTTATGGGTGTTTATTTTCAGCACAGTTTATTTCATCATATTAATGAAAATAAATTATTTTGGAATATTAAGTAGTGCTTTTTTCACACTCATCTGAAAAATACCATATTCTTCTTTAAGAGAACCACTAAAAATATCTGTACTTTTGTAATCATATCTGGATATCTTGAAGTTTGAGTTATGGAACAATAATGCATGCTCTGTGCATCTAATGACACTCAGCTTGAGACCTCTCTCCTAACACTGCATAAACTATTTTGCCCATAACTTATATTCTGCTGAGTCTTATTGCTTTGTTTCTCAATAGTTTTTTTTTTATCTTCCTCTAGTCACCAGAAACATTAGAGACTCCAAGAAAACTTTCCTATCTGACATTACTCCTATTTGAATCTGCTTTGGCAACTTTAAATATTGTCCACAAGGAAATTTAGACAGTGTAGACAGTGGGGAAAAAATGGCTTTAGCAAACAACATTTTGTCACAGATATCCCTCTTCCTCTCTGAGAGCAGACAGTAGCAGCAGTAGTTGATGAGAAGTAAATTTAGTGAAAATGGGGGAGATGAAAGTAGCTATTCTAATCAAATTCTGTCGTAATTTCTCAGGTGTTTGGAATTTATGACACACCATTCAGCAAATCTCCAATGATACATTTCCGTAACAGGAGTTATAAATCCATTGGCAGTTTCATTAATCAGACAAAGAGCTGTGCAGTTATTGAAATAACTCCTCAAATATTGCCAACTTGCTACGCAGTGGCATCACTCCTAAGAGAAGTATTTCAACAACTGATGATTTAGCCCTGGGAAATTAGCATTTCTGGCATTGAAAAATCATTGTTGGGCATCCCATGGTTCTGAGGAAGCAATTCCTGGAATTGTTTCTCCTCAGAAGATTTTAAAAAGTGGTGAGGATCAATACTTTGCTTGTTTTACATATAAGGGGAAATGTGCATGCATTACCCACTTTCCTTACACTGTGGTTCCTATTTTAACTATTAAGCTGTGTAAAAAAATTAAAACACTGGTGATTTAATTGCTTTAATATTTGTTGAATGCCTTTTGAGTGTGTGGACTTATGGCTTCTAGGGAGTTGGGGGATGAGTGTAAAATAAGTGAGACATAACACCCCCTCCCAAGTAGTTCATGTCCTACCTTCAGGGGATGATATGGAACAATCGAGGAAATGCTGTTACAGTTTATTAAAAGAGCTTGGAGATTATAAAGGAAGGAGAAACAAAGACTGAGTATGAAAACGGTGGAGAGTCAGAGTCTTCCAAAAGAAGTGGACTCATATTAAATCTTGAAAGAGAGATGAGGAAGAGTTGAAAAGATGGAGAAAATACATTAGTCATTAAGTGGGAAGCGGAGAGAAATGGAAGTTAAGACATACCCATTCTACCTCAACATTTCTCATACTTACAATACATCAGTTGTCTCTTTAAACCTTTATTTTCTCACTTAAAAATATTAATAACTTTCTTTTTTTATGGTAAAATCCCAGAGTAAATTTAAAAAGTTGAAACAGAAAAATTTTGCATGAGAGGAAAAGCTAAAAGAAAAAAATTGTAATTAATTTTATTAATAAATGTTTTATCTTGGAACCCTACAAAGACAATTTGACATGCTGCTACTAACTGAAAAGCAAAATATGTGACAGCCATATTTATATGAGATGAAATACATTTCTACAATTATTTGTATCAGTATATTCTTTTTTAAATATCTCACTAATTTTCTCTTAACTCATGATTTAGATTGCAAAGGACCACAGCTATATCCAATAACCTAAAGAAATAATAGTGAAAGTCAAGTCCCAGAATGCTTTATAAAACTTAACACTTCATCTTCTCTTACAGTTCATCCTTTAAGATCCATATTATATTTAATACTTTGAATCCAACAGTGGAAATACAAATTAAAGGAGAACTGCATTTTACTGTAAACTACTCATGGGTTTGGTGATTCATGGTGTTGTATATTTTTAATACATAAGGTCTATAGTTGTATGTTTCCTTGTATTACAAACATTAATGTAGTCTTTTTTTAAAAAATATATTTTATTGATTTTTTGCAGAGAGGAAGGGAGAGAGATAGAGAGTTAGAAACATCGATGAGAGAGAAACATCGATCAGCTGCCTCCTGCACATCTCCTACTGGGGATGTGCCCGCAACCAAGGTACATGCCCCTGACCGGAATCGAACCTGGGACCCTTCAGTCCGCAGGCCTACGCTCTATCCACTGAGCCAAACCGGTTTCGGCTAATGTAGTCTTTTGATTATCCCTTAGTTCTGATGTATCAAGTTGTTTTCCATAAAATACCTATGAATTTTACATCTTTTTTTATACATATAAGATAGGTGATATGATTGCTTCTTCAATTTCAGTTTCACTTTAGAGCATACCTTGTTAGTGTAAACTGACACAGTAGATCTTTGTATAAAAATTCTAAATGTAAGAGCTAAATACTTAAAAATGAGATGTCATACAAAAATATGGTGGATTATTGTAACAGAATATGTGTTTTTTTAAAGAATGCTAATCAAGTGGTCAGTGTTGACATCATTTGTTATTGAACTGTTATTAATGACATTTTAACAATTTTACATTCATTCTTAATGCGTTACTAAAATGCTTGCATGTCTGGACAATGTTTTTTCTCCTCACAATTACAGTTAGTGAGTATAGTCACCTCTAGCATATTGTAGTTGCTTAAATATATTATTGTATTAATTGAGGTATTATGTTAAAGTTACATCAAGTATGAGTAGCTTTGTCCACTCAATCAGAATATTGTGTTGAGTGGAAAAAATAGACCCTCAAGGAATAAATGGTGATAGAAATTTTATTAACCAGTGTCACTCCAATAAAAAATAATAATAAATAATTAAAAAGTGGAAAAAAAAAGAAAAGTAGTTATACTCTCTTATTTTTGTTTTGTACACTTTAAAGCCTGAAATATTTATTTTGCTAAATTCCTTAGTTTTCAGTTTGTTCTCATTGGCAATAGAGACATATAATCTTAGTTAGCAGATTGGCTGATGCATTTTTAAAAAAAGGTTTAATAAGGAGGTAAGTTAGGAATAGAGTGTGAATTATTACTTGGTAAATCACTTTGCTAAAATGTTGATAATGACTTTATTTTTCCTATCACTGTCAAGCTTCTGACAAAGGTGAACTTTAAAAATGTGCCTCTTAAACAAAATTATCTTTAGAGTTGACTGAGAGCAGGATATTGAGAGGACTGTGGAGTCTGCCTGCTTTCTGTAAAGCTCACTTAAAAATGACTGCTCCCCATATCTTAAATCTGTACGTTTTCCTCATATTAACCAATGCAGTTTAGTGGCATACTTTAAGTAACAAAGCGACATTATGAATTAACATTCTTTTTTCTCCCTAAAAATGCTTAGACTCATTCAATCTTTCTTAAAAAAATTAATTAAATATATTGGGGTGCCATTGGTTAATAAAATTGCACAGGTTTCAAGTGTACCATTTTATGATACATCATCAGTGTGTTGCATTGTGTGTTTACCACCTAAAGTTAAATCTTCTTCTGACACATTCAATCTTTATCAACATTACTTATGCTCCAGAAAGGCTGAAAATGGGAAAATATGAGAAAAAATTAAAAAGTGCTATCATCATTGAAAAATAATATCTGTATTGAAACCTAATCCAACATGACAACCCAAAGAAGTAGGTTACCTAACACTTAGTTTAAGCAGTTCCTTAGGCAGGCAAATATAAGTTGTTTGAATTACTTTGTTCAGGAAAATATACACCTTATCACTTTAAGAAGTAGAATCAATCATTTTGCTTATTCTTTCCCTGAACTGAAGTCTTATGACCTGTGGATGAATAAATATTCATTTTATTTTCTTTGTTAGAATTGGATCCTACAGAAAGTATGAAACAGCCTAGTTACAATATCTGGGAGAATGAACAGTCTGCCGTGGATAGCGTTGAACGCCCTTTACTTTGTAGAATTACCTCAGCAGCCACACCACACCCAGTATTTTGTCCCCTTTCATTTAAATCAGTCATTTTCAACCTATTTAGTCAGGGGCACTGGCCTCTTTTCCCTTAGATTGTCAAATAAAATCATAACATCCAACACAACAATAGCCATTCAAGGTAAACAAATCAAATATGTACCTATGTTTTTGTCCTATGGGCAAAAATATATATTTTTTGTTGTGCCGCAGAATTTGAGGGACCAGTTTCTGTGTGCCATGAGATGAAAAAGGTTGAAAATCACTGGTTTAAGTGAATAAAGCAAGACAAACGTAAACAGTCTTCATTGCAAACACAGGCCCAGCCAAGCTCTCCCTTGTTCCATCTGTGCTCTTCACAGAGGTTCTTACTATTTAGCGCTTGTCCTAGACTTTGGCTTTAAAAACGTAAAGCTTTCTACTGCAAAACTGACATGCTGGATAGCTTCACCGATTAATCATTCAAGCTTAGCTCATCTCAGGAGCTCATGTCTTGAAACAGCTATCAACCGGTAATTTTTTCTAAAAGGACAGTAATCCTCCTTAGGATAACATAATTACGAGCATACTATTTTCAATAGCCCCTGTTTATTTATTTATTTTTTTAAGAGGGATTTTAAACCTGACATTGTTTAGATTTGTTGACTACTAAATGAAAATAAGATTTTCTTGATGTTTTAATGCCATATGTCTCCTCATCCAATTTTGTGTTATTTCAGCACCAAAAGCACATATTCCATTTTTTGTAAAAAAAACAGAAAAGGATATTTTTACTCAGCCTTTCTTCATGCCAGTGAAAGCAATGACTAGAATCAGGCCATTGCAATGTTCTTGTTTTGCAGTGCTAGCCCCCCTTGACTTGCATGCAAAAGATAGCAGATGCTTGGAGTGTTTGGAGCACACCTGGCTTTTATGCGAAGAAAATGTGTGATTTGGACGATCAAGTGAATAATTAATGCAAATTAATTCAAGACACATTCTAAAATATTGCTTGTGAAATTCCTTATTTTCTCCAGGAAATGCTGAAACAGGCATCTTTCAATCTCCTCCCTGCCACCCTCATCCTCTCCAGAAAACTCCCCTCGAAGATAAATCGCTTTTGTGGAGTTTTCCTAGAAAAAAAACCCCCAAAACATATTTGCTATTTTGTTTCTAAAGAATTCACCCACTCTTGTAAAATGCAGGCCTTGTGAAGTACTAGAACTCTAACTTTAGCTGAGGTAGCGTTTTCAAGGAGAAGGCGAGTCCCTGGGATAGAACCCCAGGGATTTAAAGAAATGCCCAGTCAGAGCCTTTGTCCCATACTTGGAATATCAACAACAGCCTCTTAAGATACAAGCAAAAGGATGTACCTTGTCATATCCTTGGCTATTGAGAATTCCAAATCTTGAAGTGATGTCTGGGGTTAACCCCTAGCTCCCAGTACTTTGACCCATTATGCTGCTGAGCAATTCTGCTTTGCTTATGTCTTCATACACATGTTCTGTTTTTCAGATAAACCACATTTATCTTAAATGCTCCTCCATCCCAGGCTGCCCCCTCCTCCTTCCCTAGGAAGGCAGGGAAATAGTACAGATGTTTTTCAAACTATGTAAGAAGGAGAATGTGAACCAATAAGAGCTTATAATGGAAGAACTTAAGTGTATTTAAGCCTTATAGAGAGGCATTGTGAAGATATCTTATCCCAACTCCTAGCAAAGTGATGTTAATTGCAGATGCTTAGTTATGCCAAAAATAACTTTTGGAATAATATACGGACATACGGACATAGACTGTGTATATAAACATATACGAAATCCTGATATTGGTAAGTCCATTACATAGCAATTTTCAGTGAAAGTCTTTTATAAGCATTGAGGCAATCAAATGTTCTTAATGACTTTAGTGCTGATTCTCTATATATGTAATAAATCATTAGAAAATAATCTAAATTATAACCCATCCCCAAAGCTAGTGATTTTTTCCCGTTACACTTGAGACTATATCATTCCAACACATAACCACAGGGTGCTATCTATTGATAGCACTATCTATTGATAGCACTCCAAGGAGTACTATAGTGTGTATAGTGTAGAGTATATACAGTATATTTATATCTATAATTTAAATTCTGGGGTTGACTTAGAATATCTGTTGTGTTGCATAAGGAATGACACTTCAAAGTTGACATATTTTCAAGCACAACCGTTTTGGTGGGCTCTTTACCCTGCTCTTCCTCCCATGTTTCCCATTAATACTGCAGTTACTACCAGTACCACCACTGAGTAAACCTTATTCAAGTCTTTCCATTTTAAATGCCTAGTCATTGCAGAAAAACAGTCTACCCTATTTTCATAGGAAGGGGTTTGACTCTAAATGCTCCACTCTGTTTCTCTCTGCACTCTGAAATCCAGTTTCTGCTCAGGCTTTAGCCGATGAGTGGCAATGCCAGTCTGAGAAAAGATGGGCCTCTGCCCATGTAGTAGGCTGAAGATGGCACCTTCAAGTCCAAGTCAGTCCTCATCAATGGAGACAATGGGGTTGCTGATTTCAACTGTTAGGTTACCCTCTTAGCTCAGCACACTTTCAAAAGCTATTTCATTTTTTCCTTAAACATCCACACTAATATCAAATGTTAAAAAGGTAGTACTCCACCAGGCTGCGTGGCTCAATGGTTGAGTGTTGACCTGTGAACCAGGAGGTCATGATTTGATATCTGATCCGGGCACATGCCCAGGTTGTGGGCTCGATCCCAATGTAGGGCATGCAGAAGGCAGCTGATTAATGATACTTTTTCATCATTGATTTTTCTAGCTCTCTCTCCCACTCCCTTCCTCTCTGAAATCAATTAAAAACTTACTTTTTAAAAAAGATAGTACTCCAATACTAAGGCTTTGGCCTCGCCCTTTGAAAAGCTCAGGTAGTCAGGTATTTGAGTAAATAAGAATCCTGTCCAGTAGCTACATCAACAAAACCCAATCCAAATTGTAATGTTTCTTTTCTAGGATCTCAAAAAGAATAGTTTGGTATCCATTAAATCCTTTTATGACTCCTAATCTTTCTCTGATATAACCTGCAATAATTAATCAAAGTTAGTACAATTATAAAGTAAATAAAATTTTCAAAAATGTTAATATTCCTGAGCATTTGCTAGTATATCATCTTTGAGAATAGTTTTTCATCACATTTTAGGTTTCAGAGCTATTATTTATCTTCTCATAATTTTTGTCTTTGAGTTTAAACAACTTATTTCCCTTTGTTATTCCAGTTCAGGGGGAACATCATTGGTGGTAACTGAACACTTCAAACTTCTAAGATGTTCTTGTTGTTTTTATTAAATGAGGTCGAATAGTTTGAATGTTAGCAAATGGATTTGTACGTTACCTTCATCTTTGTTATTGTCCCTTTTTCTCTGAAAACTGTTAATTATATATAAATACACAAAAATATGCAGAGAAACAAATTGTACGTATCTATACAACAAACAATTTGCTAATTGTAATATGATATATGCATCAGACTACTTTTAAGAATTTTTCTAAGGAGTGAAACATGAAGTCTACTATCTCCACCATATTCAATTAATCACTTTTCTTAGAGGCAACTATTATCCAGGATATATATATGTGTATATATATATATATGTATTTATATATATTTATATATATTTATATATATTTATATATATTTATATATATTTATATATATAAAAGTATATAAAAATACTTTGATAACATGTCTCAAAATAGTACAGATTATTGTTTTATGAGTTTCTAATACGTACATAAATTAGTCATATTGTTTGTATTATATTGTCATTTGATTTATTCCCTTAATATAACTTCAAAATTTAAATGATATATATAGACCTAATTTATTAATTTTAAAAGCTATATTGTAATTCATTGTATATTATCATATGTACAGAGACAGCACTCGTGACCCCAGACACTCAGTTGCCTAACAAACAGATGAAAGGGAAAGGATTAAATCAACACCAGTCCTTAGGGGACCAAGTGTCCTCAGCATTTTCAAGGGCAGGTTTCCTTCTATTTTAGAAACATCTTTTAAAGATGAATTCTTGTGTAATTATGCAACCTGAGAATCTTTTATATTTATCTATTCTGTTAAATTTGTTGTAATTATTATGAGTTTTCTCTAACATGTTAGTGTTTCCCATTTAACATTTTTTCTTACATTATTTTTCATTTCAATTTTTCTTGAATTGAACAAGTTGTATTTTGTTTTTGTATTGGTTTGGTTGTAATTCTGTTTTATTGTTTTAGTGGAATTATGTTATAAAATATTAGTTATATTTTCTAAAGCATTCTTTCTTCATTATACATATTTTTATCTCTTTCATCATAGCAGATATTCATTTAAGCATTGCCAAATGATTTTTTGCCTCTGGTGAGATTATCATACAGATTTTCTTTGATAGCTTTTTAATGTGATAAATTATATTGCTTGATTTTCAAATGTTCAACCATGCTTTGTGGAAAAACTCCCCTATCTTGTTATAATATAATTTTAACATATTTTTAATTTAATTTGCAAATATTTAATTAAGAGCTTTGTGTAAATTTCTATGGGATATTGTGGTCTGTGGGTTTAGTAAAGATTTTCTGATTTTGGTATCCAAGTAATGCTGACATTATAAAATGAGTTGAGAAATTTTTCCTCCCCTTTTATTCTCTGATAGGGTTTGTGCAAATTCAACATTATTTTTATTATTACATTTTTTTTGTCAAACTTGCCGATGAAGCCATTTAAGTTTGGAGTTTGCTTTATGGGAGAATTTAACTATGAATATAATTTTTAGATACATATGATGTGACAGATATTATAAATTTCTTCATAATTAAGCTTCATTATACCATGTTTTAAAAGAATATGCCAAATGACCAATCATACATCAATCCCCATCATAGTTTTCAATAGCTGCAGGATGAATTTGAAATTTCAGGGTTGCTCTATTCCATATTCCCCAAAGATAATCCAACTTTACTCTTTTTTGCTACATATAATTTTTATGTACCTATCATATAGCATGTATTATACTTAATTTTCATGGTCTGTTTAAATGTTCATTCTCTTAACTAGTCTGATAGCTCTTTGATGAAGGATTGGCCTTGATCATTTTTGTGTTCTTACTGCTTCAATATTTCCTGGATGAGTGCATGCATTCATTAAAGGCTTAATGGCATAAAAAAAAGAATGTGTCATTTCATCTCATTGTAAAAACAATTGTCATAAAAAGTGTCATGCCCTGGCCAGTTTGGCTCAGTGGATAGAACATCGGCCCTTGGACTGAAGGGTCCTGGGTTTGATTCCTGTCAAGAGCACATGTCTCCGTTGTAGGTTCAATCCTGGTCTTGGTGGGAAGGCAACCAGTTGATGTGCCTCTCTCACAGTGATGGTTCTCTCTCTCTTTCTCTCTCCCTATCCCCCCCTTCCACTCTCTCTAAAAATCAATGGAAAATATGCTCTACTGAAGATTTAAAAAAAAAATAAGTCTCATAATGTTTTCTTATTCTTTCAATCTCTATTGGTTCATTAATGATATTCTTCCTAAAAACAATTATTTGGGTGTTCTCTTTATTATTTATTAGCATGTTCAATTGTCCAGATCCATTTTTTTGAAAACCTGCTTTAGGTTTCACTTATTTTCACGATGACTTTTCTGTTTTCCATTTCATTGATTACTTCTTTTTTTTTCTTTATTTCCTCTATACTGCTTAGTTAGAGTTTAATTTACTTTTTACCTCTAGTTTCTCTTAAAATTTTTTATCAAAGTATAGTTGGCATAGAATATATTAGTTTCAAATGTACAACATAGTGATTCAATGTTTATATACCTTATAATTTAATCACTACAGTAAGTCTAGTAACCATCTGTCACCATGCAGTTATTAAAATATTATTAACTACATTTCCTGGGCTCTATACTACATCCCTGTGGCTTATTTATTTTATAACTGGAAGTTTATACTTTTTATTCCCCTTTACCTTTTCACCCATCCCCTAACCCTCTTCCTTTTGGCCATGATCACTTTGTTTTTCAATATATTTTTATTGATTTTAGAGAGGGGGAGGGGGAAGGAGAGATAGAAACATCAATGATGAGAGAGAATCATTGGTCAGCTGCCTCCTGTATGCCCCCTACTGGAGATTGAGCCTGCAACCTGGGCATGTGCCCTTGATCAGAATCGAACCAAGGACCCTTCAGTCCGCAGCTCTGTCCACTGAGACAAACCAGCTAGGGCACAATGATCACTTTGTTTTCTGTATCTGAGTCTGCTTTTGTTTTGCCTTGCTTGTTTGATTTGTGGGTGTGTGTTTTTAAGATTCCACATATACATGAAATCATATGGTATTTGTCCTTCCAAATAGATCTTCTACCTGCCAGTAAGGGTTAAATGCGTCACTTGTGACACATTGGCTCTAAGTAACAGAATATCCAAGTACAGTGGCTTATACAAATAGGAACTACTTTTTCTCCTCCCTTCCCTTCCTCAAAGAGAGCAGTCAATAGTTAAGAACTCCTGGCAGTAGGTCTTCTTTGACTGCTCTCTTGGTTAGTATGGGCTGCTATGCCAACGTACCTTAGGCTGAGCGGCTTTTAAACAATAGACATTTGTCACAGTTCCGGCAGTGGGAAGTCTGAGAGCAGGGTGCCAGTGTGGTCAGGTTCTGGGGAGGGCCAGCTTTCTGGTTGCAGGTGGCTGTCTTTTGCTTGGATTCTCACATGGCAGAGGGCATTGAGAGCTCCCTGGGGCTTCTTCATGTAAGAGCACTATTTCCATTCCAGAAGGCTCCCCCCTCATGACTTCCTCACCTTTACCCCCACCTTCTAATACCATCACATCGGTGATTAGAATTTTAACACATGAATCTGGGGAGTGGGTATTAACATTCAGTTCGTAGCAACCACTCCCTTCTAGCTGTCACTACATGTGACAGTTTTCCTCCTAAATGTCTCTGAAGCCTTTGTAGTTCTTTTCATTCATAGTCATTGTCATGACCTTAGTTCAGGCCAGTCATTTCTCACCTGGTTGTCTCAGGGGCCTCCTAATTGGCTTCCTGCCACTAGGGTGAAAGTAATCTTTTAAAAATGTAATGTGATCAATCCTCACACCCCCACCAAAGTCATTATTATCTCTTTATTACATTCAATATGAGTTTTAAACTCATATGTCACTTCAAAGATGAACTCACATATGAACTTCAAAGATAGTTGACAAAGTCCTTCATGGTCTATTTACCACTTTATCTCTCTTTCTTTTCATCCTTTCCGTCATCTCTAGTGTCTAGCTCAATGGTCCCAAAACCATGTCCTAAGGAATGTTAGGCTTCTACAAAGCACTTTCAGGGACTACTGAGTGTGCGTGTGTGTGTGTTTGCATATGTTGTGAGTTTGTATTAAGGGTGCAGGAGCGATTAAGCAGAACCTCACTCATTTTAGGACTGTTTCACACCCTGAGGTCCAATCAGAGTAGCTACATATGTGGGCTAAGAGGAGAAGAGAGTACTCACTGGGTTTCCATGAGAGCGTGCCTTTAAACAAAGAGAACCGCAGCTTAAAAGCTTATCCAATAAAAGTAAGCAAAACAAAAACTACCTTAAAGAACACACTGTGCATAGTGATCCATTCAGTTTCCTGGACACATCATGCATTTTCTTTCTGCAGGCCTTTACTTTCTGATGGCCTCATTCTGGAAGATTCCTATACTTTACTCTTTCATCACTTAGTCACCTAGGTAATCCTCACTGATAACTTAGCTGTCTGTCCAGAAGCCATATTTTCAGGAAGACTTTATTGAGTCTCCAAAATTTCACGAACTATCTTTGTGTGGGTTTTATTTTTATTTTTAATAAAGCACTCATCATGGTGGATTATAAGTGTCTATCTGTCTGTGTCCCTCACTGGAAGGTAAGCCTCACACAGCTAGGCACCATGCCGGTTTCATTGTAGCAGCCAAAGGTCCAAAGGGAGCCCCCGCCCTCTTAAGAGAAATAAACTCCAAATAGAAAAGGTCTACTAGGTAAAGTGAGTCTCCAAAACATGGAGGAGATTCTTTTTCTCCATCCACTTTCCCTGAAATCCAAGCTCAAATTTGACAGTTTGAAGAAATGAGCAAAAACTCTGTTTGCTACTAAAACAACCCTCATCTTTTTGTGTTTTTTGTTTGTTTGTGGGTTTTTTGTTGTTGTTCTTTTCTTTTTTTATGATTCACTGCCCACTTCTATAGATTTTTCTCTAATTCTACCTTTGAATCTTTAGAATTGCTGGGTGCTACTTGTAAATGTTTTTTGTGAAAGAAAAATTTTAATGATTAAATTATGGCATTCATCTATTTGATGGAAAATACCTCAAAGCCCTATATATAAATAATGCGTATTTGTTTACTTTATTTATATCTCTGGCAAAAATACACTTTTGAATGTGTTTAAAAAATGTCATATGCTTCACCTTCATTTGAGAACCTATTTAAATATTTTTTTCTTACACATTAATTACAAATATGTAAGCAAGGCCAATAAGCAGAGTAGGATATTGTGATTTTAGTGAGGACAGAGTAGAGCTAACTGGGATCATTGAAGAAGGGTTGTTTTTTTAATAGAACTCAATTTACTTTGAGACATGAAATTATAAGCAATTAAAATGCATGTGCACTTGAATTGAAATAAACATGTATAAGGTAGACAAATTAAAGGAGTTCCAAGTGGCCTTTTACATATTCTTGGAAAGAAAAGAAAGGAAAAAAAAAAGGTAGAATCACTATAGAAAGCTCTATTTAGTGAAAATGATTTTGAATTCTTTTCAGGGAATTAGACCATTTACATTTACAGGTATCTTATTACAATAACCCAATTCATTAAAATAACAAGTAGCATTTTTAAAAACACAGCATTAATCAGAGGACCTGGTATATATATTTTTTAAATATATTTTTATTGATTTCAGAGAGAAAGGGAGAGGGGGAGAGAGATAGAAACATCAACAATGAGAGAGAGCCACCAATTGGCTGCCTCCTGCATGGACTGAGCCTTCAACCCGGGCATGTGCCCTGACTGGGAATCAAACCCTGACCTCCTAGTTCATAGGTCGATGCTTAACCACTGAGCCACGGTGGCCGGGCCTGGTATATTTTTTTCATGTCTTGTATTAGGGCTTTACAATTTGTAGAGCCTAATAAATAAAAAATGGAACACTCACCAGGCATAACCTCACTAACATTCCAGGTTCACCCTTAGAAATATGTGACTTTGTACAGTTTGTATTACCTCTCTGATTCCTGTTTCTCTTCACTGACAAATGGAGCTGGAAAAGCTCTACCTCAGATGTTCCTGTGGGTTTTGAAAGCAGTCATGTATGCAGTCTACCAAACACAGAGCCTGACATACTACCTCTGCCCAATGGATATTGACATTTCTCAAATCGATGTAGCAGTTCAAGGTAGTGAATTCCCTGGGGGTGGTTTCCACGTTGGGACAGTTTGAGCTGTGGCTGTGATGGAGCAGTCTCAGATGAGTGGGAAGAGAATCAAGATCTATACAAATGGTTATTTGTATACATAGGATATGCACATTTCATAACTTGGAGAGTGACTGAGTGCTGCAAATGAGCAAGAGTAGCCATAAATAGAGATTTCTGGTTGACAGGCTGCTGATAAAACAGCTTTTATCTAATATGAGAAGCAAGTTAAGCAAACATATTATTGAAGCTGCAGTGTGAAAAAAATGTGAAGTTTATGCTTGTGAAGGGGGATTGATATGTTTGCTTTCAATAGCCTTAATGGATCTACATATAAGTATATACATACTAGTATATGGTGTGTACACTGTTAACCCTTGAACAACATGGAGGTTAGGGGTGCTGACCCTCCATGCAGTTGAAAATCTGTGTATATTTTAAAATTTTATTTTTATTAAACTTATTGGGATGACATTGGTTAATAAAATTGTATAGGTTTCAAGTGTACAATTCTGTTATACATCATCTGTATATGGCATTGTGCTGCCCAACACCCAAAGTCAAATCTCCTTCCATCCCCGTACACTCAACCCCTTCTACCCTTCACTGCTCCCTATCCCCCATTCACTCCAGTAACCACATACTGTAGTCTGTGTCTGAGTTTGTTTTTTTTTTTTTTTGTCCTTTTGTTCATTTTTTTGCTTTAAGTTCTATATCCCACATATGAATGAAATAAATTCACATGTATATCGGCAAATAATTTTTGATAAATGGACCAAAAACATATAATGGAGAAAAGAAAGCCTGTTCAGTAAATGGTGCTGGGAAAATTGGAAAGCCAAGGCAAAAGAATGAAACTATTTTGCTGTTTGTCCCTGTATACAAAAATTAACTCAAAATGGATCAAAGATCTAAATATAAAAACTGAAACAATGAATTACCTAGAAGAAAGCATAGTTACTAAACTTATGGACCTTGGTCTTAGAGAGGATTTTTTGAATTTGACCCCAAAGGCAAAGGAAGTATAAGCAAAAATAAATGGAAGCTGCTATATCAAACTAAAAAAGCTTCTGCATAGCAAAACAAAAAGACAACCAACCAAATGGGAGAAGATATTTGCAAGAAACTGCTCCGACAAAGTGTTAATACACATAATATATAAAGAACTCTTATAACCAAACAACAACAAAAACAATGAATATAACTTTGACCCCCAAAAAACTTAATGACTAATAGCTTACTATTGACTGGAAGTCTGATAACATAAACAATTAATGCATATTTTGTATATGTATTAAACCCTATTCTTACACAAAAGTAAGATAGAGAAAAGAAAGTGTTAAGAAAATCAGAAGGAAGAAAACATACATTTTCAGTACTGTACAGTGGGGCCTTGACTTACGAGTGTCCCGACTAACGAGTTTTTTGAGATACCAGCTGTCTCTCGGCGGATTTTTTACATTGAGTTGATAGAGTAATTTGAGTTAACGAGCTCGTTAACGAGCTCCTTAACGAGCTCCTTAATGAGCTCGGTCTCGGAATGAATTAAACTCTTAAGTCAAGGTCCCACTGTACATATTTTTTTTAAAAAAAATCTGCATAGAAGTGGACAGACACAGTTCAAACCAGTGTTGTTCAAGAATCAACTGCATATGTATGTATGTACATATATATTTTATGTACACATATGCATAAACTTATATATATATATCAGCATAGAACAAGACCCATAGTGGAGAGTTAAATGAGGAAATTGATTTAATTATGTAGTATAACAAAAGAATGAGACTTCTCAAATGATTTTCCCACAGAAAACTGTAAAAATAGTTATGGGAAACATTTAGGGACTAAGACTTGAAAATTTATTTACTTATTTTTAATATATTTTATTGATTTTTTACAGAGATGAAGAGAGAGAGATAGAGAGTTAGAAACATCGATGAGAGAGAAACATCCATCAGCTGCATCTTGCACACCTCCTACTGGGGATGTGCCCGCAAGCAAGGTACATGCCCTTGGCTGGAATTGAACCTGGGACCTTTCAGTCCGCAGGCCGATGCTCTATCCATTGAGCCAAACCGGTCAGGGCGAGACTTGAAAATTTAAGCATGCACATTCTCTCTCTCCACCCCTCCCCCCACCCCAAGATGTTTAAAACAAACTAATACTAGGTAGACAAATAGTCATGAGAGAAATGCTTGGATGCCATATTATCATTTTTTATTTCTCTGTCATATGATATAGCTGTTTACACCTTCCTTTTTAAAATTTCTTTGAGATTCATTAGTAAATTTATGATAATAAAAGTCATCTTAGGATGTTTTAGGACTTTATGATATAACTAGAGTAGGCCTTCCTTCCCACTGCACTGGCTTCCCTCTGGCACCGGAGACCCGGGCTTCCCTTGCAGCCCCAGCTTAGTCCGGAAGGTCGTCTGGAAGGACGTCAGGTCTAATTAGCATATTATGCTTTTATTATTATAGATATGTGGTTTAAGGCACTTTATGTATAATACCCAAATATATAGGTAAAGTATTTTGCATGCACACATATATTTATATATATACATTATTTAATATAGTTACAGGATCACTATTTGCAAATATATAAAGCACCCAGTGCAGTTTCTAGCATGAAAAACATTTAGTATGTAGTTACTGTCATTTTCATAATAATAATAATAATAAAAATTACATGAAGTAATTCATGTAAAGGTGCCTGTCATAGTACCCAGGTGTTATATTAAAACCTTCTGCTCTCTTCGATTGTCACTTTCCTTCTTCATATGCCCTTTTTAAAATAAATGACATTCTCCTCTGACTTCCTGTCACCTAACTTTGGCCTTTTCATTGCTTATTAGCAATCATGTCAGAAGGTGAGATGCCACAGAGAGAGCAGGCATGCTGAGTCAGCCAGCGTTGATAATTATTAACAGCTTTTAAAAATGTTTGGTGGGAAAGGGTGTCCACTCTAATTTTAAAAATTAGGTTAGGACCAGAAAAAGTGGCTTAGTTTGTTTTCTTCATGAAACTCCTTTTCACAGAAGGTAAAATTGAGAATTGACTCAGAATATTTGCAATCCTTGTTTTTTTGTTCTAGCATAATCATGACACCGAATCCCAAGTTTTAGCAAGACGGTAGGATGTTGCTTTTTGCATTGCATTCTTCCTCATTTCAAATGTAGATGCAAGTTGAGCATTTCAGTCTCAAATAAAAGAAACCAGCTTAAGGCAAGACCGACCTTAAATGTGTGTGGCAATTAAACCTCATGTACTGGAAGAAAACTCCACAGGTTAATTATATGTTTGGAGTTTGCATTTGTGGAGAAGAGCAAACAGTAAGATAGCTTTTTTTTAAGGAAGAAACAATTATAGTTTGCTTTGCTTTGCTCATTCAGTCTCTAAAGGGAGTAAAGAAATTAGGTTTTCTCCTGCCTTATAACGTTTAGACGGTGGAGCGTCTGCCAGCCCGTCTTTATTCTGCTGCATTAAGTCTCCCAAATACTCCCTCACCCCTGATGATATTAACCATTAAGAACTTGTGAGTCCTTTAATGTGGTTCTCAGCATCCACCAAGCTACCGGGAGGCTCCTAAATATTGTTTGTAGTCTCTCGTATAAGAGCCATGAAGGACAGAGGAATGATGAATATTATAATTTAGGTGGCACAGAAGTGACATACACAGACCTAATGACTTACCTACTATCACACCTTAATTTCATTACTTGGACAAGGAATATTGATTTTCAACCGAGGGCAAAACTGTTGTGATTTATTTTTTGCTAAGGTCCAGGACGGGTGGGGGTCCCAGATTGCTGTGTTGCATCATTTTGAAGCTATAGAAGTGAAACTAGGACAAAGAGAAATGCTGAGCGTACAAATGCGTGGATGGGTAGGAGAGTCGGGGGGGATCCTCAGCCCATCTGGTGGCATTGAGACTATCGAGGACAAATATGCCTTCTGGCTTTGCCTCCAGTTACTGGATTTGAACTAGGTTAAAGGGTCACAGTACAAGTGAAATAAATAAAATCCCTGAGTTTTGTGAACATATTCAGTTTTTCTCTAAATGCAAGAAGCTTATATAATGTGCTTACTGTTATGCCCAGATTTCAAGATTCCCAAGAAACCACATCAGGGAGCCATCCAATCCGATGCAAAAGCATAAGAATCTGTATTTCAAGCTAGCTTGAGCTCTCCATCCACCAGACCCACCGACACATCGGCTAGCCAAGTGGCCAAGAGAGCCAACCCCGCCCAGAGACCGGTTATATAGGGGGGGTCGGAGTAAGGGGAGGAGAAAGGACTGTGCTCTGCCGATTGGCCAGGCGCAAGCCGGGTCCTGTTACACAGGATGTGGTCATATCTATGGCGCGCACTTCCCTTGATTGTCATTGGTTAGTTTAAAATCCCGGGCGTGGCCAGCAGAGACCTGGGCTTCCGGGAAGAAGGCCGCACGTGGCCCCAACATGGAGGATACAGGCAAGATGGAGGGCATAGCCCTCGCCCTTTCACTTACCACAAAATATGAAACAGGTTTCTTTAGGGCATTTCTGTCCCCTGGATAGTGTTAATTTTTTTTTATGGCCTCTGAGAAAATCCTCTTTGTGATAGGAAATTCAGAAAAATACCAAAATTCAGAAATGAAGTTGAAATTATATGTAACTAACTGATCAGCGATAGCATAAGTTAAATTTAGCTTGTGTAGTCTTATTTTTATCTTTTTATATAATTTGGGATTGTATTTTTATAATGAGTGTTTGTAAAAGTTTATAAAATTATTTAGATATGTATATGCATTCCTCTATAGTGTTTTTAAAGAGCTATACATTTTTAATATAGGTACATATTTATGTTTACTTAATCCTTACTTGTGCATATATATTTACTTCTCACTTGGGGCAATTACAAACAATGCTTTGAGTACTTTCCAGATACACAGATAATTAGAGATACATTTTGTTGTATTATCACATAAATCGCCGTGTATAAAATGCTTTGGGGCACCAAAAGTGGGATGAATCAATGACAGGGATATGGATGGTTTAAAGACTTCAGATCCATATTTCCAAATTCCCATCCAGAAAATGTGTGCAGTCATCTCTCTCATCTGATTCTGTGTGTGTCCACATTAGCATATTAAAAGTGCACTGCAGAAAAATCAGTGATTAAAAAAAAAACAAATATAAGACCAGAATTGACTTAAATATTTTTGAAGTGAAAAACATCGCCTACATTTTGAGAATATAAACTTCAAGCTTGAAATTGAAGGAAGAGTAAAAATTATTAGAGGGTATTTATATGTGTTTTTCTCCTAAAGGAAAAAAATATTGGGGAAAACATGGAGCTATTTCTCTGGTTAGGGACAGCCCCAATACTCTTGAGAAGACAAACCAACCAGCCTCATTCTCCCTTTCTATGAGAAAAGCATTTCATCCTCACTTTGTGAGAATATATACAAAGGGTTCAAGCACAGTACATATGTGTCTGCAAATCACAGTGAGAGCCCAGCGAAGCCTTGAGGGGTATTATACTAAAGGTGGAGATTTTTAATGAGCTGGGAAAATGAAAAGAGCACATAATTTCATCAAAGGTTTTTTGTTTTTTTTCTACGAGTTCTATTTATAAATGGGAATTGGTGTAAGAAACATTACTTCACACTCAGTTTCTAATCACATACTTTTTTAAAATAATATATTTTATTGATTTTTTACAGAGAGGAAGAGGGAGGGATAGAGAGTTAGAAACATCGATGGGAGGGAAACATCAATCAGCTGCCTCCTGCACACTCCCTACTGGGGATATGCCCACAACTAAGGTACATGCCCTTGATCAGAATTGAACCTGGGACCCTTCAGTCCACAGGCTGACTCTCTATCCACTGAGCCAAACCGGTTAGGGCTAATCACATGCTTTTTATGTGCAAGCATTTATAGGCGACAAGCAAGACTATATGTAAGCTTTAGAGTCCAATATCATGAACTTCTGAATTGTCCTTAAATATACCTCAATTACATTTTTATGTAGGAGCAGTTTATCATTTGGAAGGGCCAGAAAAATCGATTTTGCTAATAGTTTTGATATAAAGATATGCCAGTCAATACAAATGTTTTCCTTTAGGTGGCAAGTCATAATGGACTTGGACAATCTGTGTATGCAAATTCAATTCAATGAGCGGTTCTTTATTGAGTGTGTCTAAGTTGATAACACAACTGTGTTGATAGTTAAACTGCAGCATAGGGGCCACATGGTAGGAGAGAATTTTATGTAGCATAACAAAGAGAAAGGACTACAAGAATGATGATTACCGTTGACAATATGGCACTGTTTTACAACGGTCACTTACCGGAAGGACAAAATGTGTTCAGATTGATAACACCATTTCAGTACTCCACTTTGAGCCCCATTAGGTGCTACTGATTGAGATGTGTCTTCATGTGCTCATTTACAAAGGGATGACGGCTGCATCATCAGCAGAATCAGCACAGATGGCAATCCAGACCTCTTCACAGAAACATTAACTTGTCTATGTTAGAGTCCTCTTGTATGTCCTCTACTCTGCAATGCTTTCCCAGTATTTATCAAAATGTGCCTGCCAGGCCAGTGTAGCTCAGCGTTTGAGTGTTGACCTATGAACCAAGAGGTCACAGTTCGATTCCGGTCAGGGCACAAGCCAGGGTTGCAGGTGGATCCCCGGTGGGGACATGCAGGAGGCAGCCAATCAATGATCTCTCTCCCTCTCTGAAATTAATAAAAATATATTTTAAAAGATGTGTTGAACACAGCTTTGATTAAGGTTTTTAAAATATAAACGTCTATTAAATAACATTTAAATGTCGTATATGCTAGACATGTTTCTTGGTGCTACACGTACGTTATCTGTATTTTTTAATAATATATTTTTATATCAATTAAATTTTCACATAGGAGCAGTGAGGAAACTGAGGAGCAGATAAGCCGGATAACGCAAACCAATATAGCAGCGTGTCCGGGATTCGTTCTCAGCCTGACCTGAGCCAGCCCTTTTAGATACCCCGTTTTGTTCATCAAAAACATTTCTTTTCATTGCTCTGTCAAAAACACACACACACACAAACAAAACTCTAGATTGAATCTTTTGGGCAAGATTTGTATAATTATAAAGAATCTACAATAGCATATTGAGCTCTGATTCTAGCCTTGCCTTTATTTTATTTCCCTTTGCCACATTTTTTCAAACTTTAAAAATTACCTGCTTATTTTGAATTTTATAAATGTCTTTGAGTAGTCATTAATTTTGGGCAGAAGTTAGCATAAAGACGTTTAGAAAATTAGATATATTTCTCACAGCAGCATTACTGCCTTAGTAGGTAGGTATTTTAAAGCTGTGAACTCCAAAAGACAAGAAATGATTTGATAAAAATCATACAACTTTTAGTTGTAGTATCAAGTTCTGATTCCTAAACCCATGCCCTTTCACTCAACATTTATGCCACAGAGATTTATTGATCAAAAACTTTGATTTTTTTTCACTATTCCATGCTGCTTTGTAATAACTAGAGCACGTTGGTAATGTTGGTGCCACTCAGGTCTTTGTACTGAATGTGCATTGAGAGCAAAGCAGACAGTTGGATGCCAGCTTCTGATGTGAGCTGTAGGGTAGTGACGGGCCTCTCTGTCATGGCACACTTCACAGCCCGCATGCACAACACTCACCTCAAGGCACCTCAAGGCAGCACTGGTGAAAATCACTTTGACCTAATGCAATGCAGAGATTTACTGTCCATTGTGGCTATTGAGGACTTGAAATATGGCTGGTCCTAATGGAAATGTGCTGTATTTGTAAATTACATACTAGATTTTGAAGACATAATAAGAAAAAAGATTTTATATCATAATTTCATATTGATTAAAAGTTGAAATGATAGTATTTTGGTTGGATTAAATATATTATTAAATTATTTTAATTATAAATTAATAACAATTAAAATTAAAATGTTTATTTTTACCATTTTAAATGTATGTACTAGAATTTGTAAGACCATGTATGTGCCTCATACGTATATTGAGCAGCACTGACCTAGTGCATAAAATAACTTGTTTTACTTTTCACTTTATATTTTTCTCTTGTATTTGACTATTAAACAAAAGAGATCATAGAATATAGTAACTACAGTCTGAAAATTCAACCATTTTACAATATCAATGAGCAGTTCTTTATTGAGTGTGTCTAAGTTGATAACACAACTGTGTTGATAGTTTAAACTGTGGCTAGGGCCATGTTGTAGGATAGAATTTTATGTAGCATAACAAAGAGAAAGAATCTTTTAGGATTACATCTTTTTGTTATTTGGTTGAAGCTTTTAATATAGCTTGGATAGATATATGTTAATAGTAAAAAGTAGCAAATATTTCTACCAATCATAACACAATTCTTAACTCTTTAATACCCTACATCTTTTATCATCAAAGTCAAACTCTTCCTTTAAGATTTATCACAAAGACCCGGCTGGCATGGTTGAACCAGGAGGTCATGGTTCAATTCCAGGTCAGGGTACATACCCAGGTTTCAGTCTCAATCCCCAATGTGGGGCGTGCAGGAGGTAGCTGATCAATGATTCTCTCTCATCATTGATTTCCTATTTATCTCTCCCTCTCCTTTCTTCTCTGAAATTAATAAAACATATATTTTAAAAAAAGATTTATCACAAAGAAGCCTTCAACACTCCTAGGGTGGGACCAGTCTCATTTACTGTTCTCCTGGAGAATCATTTTGTATATAATTGTTATGTATATTATCACAATAGTTGTATATCTATTAACTATATGTCCAAATGTATATAAATATTTTTACATATAATATTACCTTGCTTAGACCCCCTATTGCCTCACAGAATTAAAGAGTGGTATAAGTTGTGCTATGTAAACCTAAGAAGACTTGTAAGATTTAGGGTTCTTAATATTCTGTAGCTTCATTGTTTTTCTCCAGATCTGTTTTTCTATACATTTATACCTTTTTTAAAAAAACAAAAAAGTATTTGTTTAAACAAACATAAATGGATGCTCTGTTATTAATGTGAATCCAATGAGCTCGAAGTTTACTTGTCCTCTACACAACGTAGAGAATTTACATATTGGTGACTTCCCTGCCCCCAGCCTATGCAGTTATCATGCCTCATGCATCTTTGTGTTTTCAGCACAAATATGAAGTATGAAGTACAGAATTTTTTAGTGCTTGCTATGAGCTTTTTAATTTCAGTTCCTTGTATATTGTCAGGGTTTAAACATAGTTTAGTAGTAGAAAACATATTACTTTCCAGATTATAAACATTAACTCCTTTGTGCAAAAAATTATATCAGTTATTTACCTATATGTCAGGTGGTGTTTTGGATAACTTCTAAAGTAAAACTGTAGGAAAATGAGAGAGTTGATATGCTAAATAAATGTTTTCATTAGAATGAGTATAAAACACATCAAAATAGAAGAAACACGGTACATTCTCTTAAAACAATATCCCTGACATTGTGCACTCATTAAGCATGAAAGTGATTTATGCATAATTCTTTACTTTTATTCACTACATTTCTAAATAAAATCTTGTTTATATTTGAGACATGAAGATTTCACTTGTCTTCCTACATGTTTTGTGTTAATTATATCATTAAAAAAAACAATTTAAAGAGAGTCTGTGATTTTTTCTAATAGAACTAAAAAAGATAATGTAGAAATTTATAATTGTAATGGGATTTAGAAATTATCTAATGAATCTCATCTAACACATCTTTTCATTTATCGGTAATAACTTTTTATCACAATATAATGAATACTATATTACCAATTCATTTTGTTTATTTTAGGTGGTATTTAGATATTTGTTTTATTTTAACGTGGAAAATTTTGAACACAAAGTAAAGCAAGTAAATATATTGTTGTCACACTCAATAATTAAAATTAATGGATCATTTTATATCACTGTTTTCATATATATTGGGCAGTTACTTGTCTTAATCCATCATTCAAGGCTCATTATTTTTTTCCCACTGACTAATTTAAAAAATCAGTATCTCTTTTTTCTGCTTCTCAGCCAAGACCCTAGTCTGTTCCAATATTGTCAAATTGAACCATCAATCCCTGGCTTAAATATCCCATCCTCCAAATCGTCTTAAATATAAAAGGCCCTTTCTGATTTGTCCCTGCTTTCCTCTCTTGTTTCAACTCTTGTCACGCTAACACACACAGATCAGTTGTCTTGACTAAACTGTGTTTCCAACAGCTGTCCCCAGCTCTCTCACTGCTGGAACTTCTCAGGGGCTATTTTCTGTCTGCATAGTCTTTAACATTGCCATTCTCTTCACCTGAATAATTCCTACTTGAGCTTCAAAATTTTCTTAGGCATTTCATTCTGAGGGCTGTTTCCACACCCCAGGCTACATTAGCTGCCTCCTTTGTTCTTTTGCAAGACTCCTATCTGAAACTTTATCCAAGTTCTTCTCATTACTGTGCATTGTAACTTCATGTTAGCTTTCATTCCTTCCCATTAGACTGACATCAGGGAGGGTTCGCTGTTTACCTTCTATTCATCTATGTTAATATTAGCAGCCAACACCACACACCAACATTCTGAAGTACATATTATGTATAGGTTTGTTTGTGTTTATCTCTTGAGCATTATAAACTTCTTAAAGAACTTCTCTGATATCTGTCCTGTCTTATTTTTTAAAATGTATTTTATTGATTTTTTACAGAGAGGAAGGGGGAGCGATAGAGAGTCAGAAACATCGATGAGAGAGAAACATCGATCAGCTGCCTCCTGCACACCCCCAACTGGGGATGTGCCAGCAACCAAGGTACATGCCCCTGACTGGAATCGAATCTGGGACCCTTCAGTCCGCAGGCCGACGCTCTATCCACTGAGCCAAACCAGTTAGGGCTGTCCTGTCTTTTTGGTGGTACATAGCTCAGTGGGAACATATGAACTGGACCAATAGTGATGGCCAGGTTTTAAAAGTCACTGTTGGGTAGTTGAATGAGCAGAGAAAAATCGCTTCTAATCACAGCTCTGTCAGTTACTAACTGCTTCCACTTGCAGATCTCATTTAAAGTCTGAGTCTTAGTTTCTTCATCCATCAATGGGCATAATGTCTTTTCCTTCATAGAGCTATTGTCAATTTGACTGAGTTAATGTTTATAAAACTGAGTGCTATGTAGGTCACATTTATCTAATTTGGATAATGCGAGCAAATTGTGGGATATGGATACATTAATATTCTCACTTCACCCATAAAATTTGAAGTGCTGCAAATATTCCTTATGGTAATATAATTTTTACTGGTAAATAGAAATATCTATTGTTTTTGTTAGTGTCCCATAAACCTTATTATCAGTTATGCACAATAGTATTTCTTAAATATATATGTATTTCAATTACTCTTATAAATTAAAACCTTATTTTAATTTCTTCCAGGTGTCCATAATTAATGAGATATTCTTAGGGCTGACAAAAGCAACTAAAATCAGTAACTTTGGAATTAACATAGATTTAACCCCTAGAGTGCCGGGGGGCGAGGTTGCGCTCCTCCTGTCTTTCGCCAAAAGTGCCGGGAGCGCTATCAAAGCTTCGAACTGGCGTCCAGTTCTAAGTCTGCTTTTATTAGTGATGATGATATTGCTAAATATGTCAATGTAGTAAAGGTTTCCTTAAGTTTTTGAATATGTAACTTCATTTACTTGCGATTCATAATTTTTTTCCTAAACTGCTGTAAAATCTGCAAAAATGCATTGGCAATTTTAGCATAGTTCCTAGGATATTGGTTGGCACTCAAAGGGTTTATCAGAAATTAAAGAAAAAAATAGCAAGAAAATGCCAAGCTGCCACAAAGTCAAAATGTTAATTTAGGGGATAGGATTCCTAAGTGTTAGAGGTGATGCTACAATATTGTTAAAGGCATAAGATATGCACCTTTAAATTGGCAAAAATTTGTCTATAACAAGAGGAAGTTATGGAGACATTTGAAGAAAAAGTGATATGACTGCTAAATTGATACTGCCCTAATATGCCTCTAAGCCATCTTGGTTTTTGCCTTTCAAACATAATTCTTGATGTTTGAAAAAAATGAAAAGGAATCATTTTCATACCAGATTAAGTAGTGAATACATGTTTAAAAGCAAAAAAACACACCTTCTGTATTGAAAATTGATGTGCTCCAAGAAGATATTTATATTTCCCCTACTTCTATATTTATTGCTATGAGAGAATTAGTCTTGAATTAAGTGAGTTTTTATTTTATGCAAGCAACATAACTTTTTCATTCCTGAGCAGTTCCTAGAAGGCAGTAGACATTTACTGCAGTATTTCTAACATAATTATTCTTAGATTCCAGGGGAAAAATATGGTATTGAATTACTGATCTTGTTTTGTCAACGGTTAAGTTCCCTATGAGAAACTTTATTACTGCATAACTTATTATGAAGAGTGTCATTTCTCTGGAACCTCTTTGGATGCTGGCATTATATTGACGTCCCCTTCTGCTCCTAACTGCTCCAAGCCAGGCTTAGCCCTGTGGTCAGAGCAGGTTGCCTGGTGCTAAGACATCCCTGTCCTAACAGTCAGTTCTTTCCTCTGCCACATCTCTCAGTTCTCTTGTTGGACCCAGGAAGACCTGTGTGGTCAACTCCCCTAGGGTCCCTTGGTTCAGTTCTTTCCTGGAAGTGATAATTGCTTGGGGCTGCAGGTGGAAAGCACATAAACTTCACACCATTGCTTGAAAATTAGGTGCCAACTCGTAGTTGTAATCTTGTGAAATAGTCTTGAAGCAATAGTCTCAGTTATCTGCTACGAGATATTAAAAGATATGCTATTCCAATGACCCTGTTTTTAATTATTTAAATAGTTTTGTCTTTTAATAACTAAAGAGACAGATCCTATTCAAATTTCTTATTCTATATGATGAGATGTATAACTTATATTTTCATGTTCTTTATGGCTGTGTTCTGTACTGCATGTTGCTTAGTGATCTGTATTAAAAGAGCATAGCTAAAATCTTACAGGATGCATTATTCAAAGAAAGAAACACTCATTATTTAGGATTCACTAATACAACTAAACCGCAGAGAGCGTGCCTGAAAATTGCTTGATGTCAGGGGGCTGACAGTTTTTGAGTAGCAAATATTCTCATTTGTGAAATATTGTGTTGGTCTTTGAAACTGTCAAAAACCTCTAGCTAAGAATATGCCAGAATATAAGGCAACAGGGTGTGTTATTACATTTAATGTATACATGTAGTAAAAAGTAGTTACAGAACGAGATGGAGTGTGGTGTATTTTTCAAGTTCTATTAATAGACATATGTGCATACGTTTCCAAGACAGTCAAATACCACTACGTAGACTTCTTTTTTTTTAAAAAAAAAATATATATTGCTAAATTTATTTTAGCACATTATCATCATGAACCTCAACGTTTCTTCCTTCAAAATATGCTACCCATCTGCTTCTATGTTTCTAAAGAGGATTTGCTTCTGAAAGTGTAGATATAATTTTCCTGTCTCTGGGAAGGTTTGCTTAAGTATATTAGAGTAGAAAACTGCATCAATTCTAGGCATTCTTGAGTTAAAACAAATTTTGCCTGGAACATTTGAACGTATGAATAATGGCCAACTAACCACTTCAACCACCTCACTTCCCTAGGTTTATTGAGTTCTAAGCCAACTGGTAAATAATCACATCTGGGTATTGCACCTGAAGTGAATTCCATCTCAAGACTGACTGTTTGAGCATACCATAACCTCATTACACAGCCATGAGTCCCCAACAGGGACTTCTTTTGACTGCTGGTCTGCAATTATTTTTATTTCTGACGCCAGATGGCGCTCATATATTTTTAATCAGCTTTTATCTTTCTTCTTTTAAATTTTACCCTCGTCTCTCCTTTCCAGGGAGATTTTGCTGAAAAGATTAAAGCCCATATATGTTTTCTCTCATGTAAAATTTAATTGAAGGTTTTCATGTACTTATTAAAACTCACAGCACATTTTTTTTTTCTTGGTTTCATGGGGCAGTATTGTTTAATAACTTTGAATATCGGCAGGAATGACAGATCAGAGTATCTGCATCAGTGACCTGAATGAACTGCCCATACAGTCACTGGCTAATCATGTAGAAACACAATTCATTTAGAAACTGCTCTAATCTAAAGCAATTTTAGCCTGGATTCCATTCTTCTGTCTTGTTAGTATAAAAAGAAATACACTGGTAGCTAGGAATTACATTTATCCATCATTCATAAGAGAGCCCTGTCTTTGTGCCAATGAGTTTTATGTGAAGCCCCATGGGTGCCTGCAATTATTCCTCTTACAAATACTCTCCTGTTCTGCCTCATTCTCACATTTTCAGATCAGTGTCGCTTTCTTCTGCTTAAATCATCAAGCAGATAATAGCATGAAATTAGGCTCCTTATTATAGGAACAGAAGCCATTGCTGCTTTACTTTTCTTTTCCTCCCTCTTTCATCCTCTATCTTGAAATTGATTAGAATTATTCTTTAGTTGGGGACAGGTGGCCTGCAATACCCTTTTTCAATATGCTGTGGCTATACATATATATATATATATTAATTTCAGAGAGGAAGGAAGAGAGAGAGAGAGAAATATCAATCATGAGAGAGAATCATTAATCGGCTGCCTCCTGCATACCCCCTACTGGGGATCGAGCTCAAAACCTGGGCATGTGCCCTTCACCGGGAATTGAACCCGGGATCCTTCAGTCCACAGGCTCACGCCCTATCCACTGAGCCAAACTGGCTAGGGCTATTTTTATATCTTTAAAAATATTTTAATTGATTTCAGAGGGGAAGAGATAAAAACATCAGTGATGAGAGAGACACACCAATTGGTTGCCTCCTCTATGCACCGACATAGGTACCCTTAACTGGAACCGAACCTGGGACCCTTTAGTCCATAGGCAGACGCTGTATCCACTGAGCAAAAGTGGCTAGGGCTTGTGGCTTTATTTTAAACCTAGAGGCCTGGTGGGGTCCCTCAACCTGGCCTGTGCCATCTCGCAATCTGGGACCCCTCCCCACGGGGGGTGTTGGACTGCTGGTTTTGGGGATCAGGCCGAAACCTGCAATCCGACATTCCCCGAGGGATGTAGTAGTGCTCGAAGTAGCAGGCGGCTGGGGAGAAGCCCGAACCCAGGCCGGGAACCACGCCGCTCCCGCTCATCCTGGCTCCTCTGCGACTGCCACTGCTGCATCCACTTGGTAGCGCTGCAGTGGAGGCGGGAGAAGCTTGTCCCACCACAGCTGCGCTTGCCAACCGTGAACCCAGAGTCTGGCACCCAGTGGTCAGTTGAGCAGCACTCTCACTGTGGGAGCGCACTGACCACCAGGGGGCAGCTCCTGCGTTGAGCATCTACCCCCTAGTGGTCAGTGCGCATCATAGTGACTGGTTGACTAGTTGTTCGACTAGTTGTTCAGTTGTTAGGTCGTTCGGTCTCTTAGGCTTTTATATATATAGAAAACATTTGCATGTGGGTCTTAAGCCCTTATAACAGTCTTTTCTTTGCTGGGAATTATAGTTTATCAACCACCCCTGAGACCTCACTGAGTTTAAACAGGAGTTCCCCAACGTGTCCCTGCAATGTGTACTGTAGAAAACTGACAACATTTAAAACAGAAGAAAACTTTTGCTTGCTTTTTGAAATTTTTATTCTTTATCTCTGCCTTTTAGTGGAAAGTGGTGGGCAAAATGCAGAAATTATTAAATAATTTTACAGAAAATAGGCAATAATCACATCCTTTATAATCAGGTTGAATATGAGCGTGAAAAGAGAGCTATAATTAAAAAACAAAAAGCAAAAACCCTACTGCATTTCTCCTTGCTGAAATGAAATTGCTCCTCATTATAATGAGCATCTTATCTAGCTCAAGATGTTTCATTTAGAAACTCTCATTTTTTTCCCTGTTAATAGTTAAGAGGGTTATTGACCAAAATGCATTGATTGACTTTATATTAATGGTAGCACATAGAATGAGGTAATGGACTTAGCACCCTATGCTCTTGCAGAATTTTGATCCTATCTTTCTTTTCCAGAAGGGTCTCGTCTTCATTACCTTTTGGTAGTATTCCCATATAGGCCACCAAAAAGTATTTTTTGCAACAGAGTTTCTTTCTTGGCTGCTCTTTCCTGATGGATAGAAACTTTCAATGGAATCAAGCTTTAAAAAAAACCTTTTTAAAGTTTGTTGGAAATTTAGCAAGACTAGGGAAACATATCAGAGAAGGCATTGAACCATTCTTTTCAACTGTCATAACGTCAGACCTTCACATTAGTCAATCTGCCACTCATTTGAGTAAAATAATATAGTATTTGTCTTTTTTTGACTGACTTATTTCACTCTAAGTCCATCATGCTATTCCAAATGGTAAGATTTCATTTTTTAGGGTCAAGTAATATTCCAATGTACAATGTACCACTGTTTTTTTATCCACTTGTTTGTATGGGCCCTTGGGTTGCTCCCACAGTTTAGCTATTTTAAATAATGCTGCAATGAATTTGGGGGTGCATATAGTCTTTCAAATTAGTGTTTTTATTTCTTCGATATATGCCCAGAAGTGGAATCACTGGGTCATAAATCAGTTCTATTTTTTTATTTTTTTGAGGAACCTCCATACTGTTTTTCACAGAGGTTTTTTGAGTAATAAGGGGGTCATACAAGATTACCCAGCCCAAACTTTGCCAATAAATAAACTGTAATAATGTCTGATAAAGGACCTTTTTGCAAATTCATGGCAGAACCAGCATTCAAGAGAGGCCAGGTATTATGTGGAAGTACATTATTGTACTATATTATCAAAGTTAAGTTCCCGAAAACAAATGGTATATTCTGTGTACATTGAATTCAGTCAGATATTGTATCTGGTCAATCACCAATAATCCAATGGTGACTATTGCACTGCTTTTGTATAGTTGGAATAAATACCTTATTTTGCCCACTATTACTACTCTCTAATAGTAAATAAGTTTGCAGTAACGTAAAATATATGTAAGAACATAGGCTGTCTTATAAGTGAATTTTTTAATAGATATAGATGTATTGGTGCTGAACCAAGGTTATACCAGCTGACAAAGTAAGTTTTAATCTCTCTAAACCCCGCTGTAAGAATATGGTCTTGTAGTTGAAGATCTCTTCTAATGCTGACAACGTGTTTTTCTAGTATGACGTCACTCACTGGCTCTAGTATCTTGGTACAAGCATAGCTTAACCTCTCTACATTTTAGTTTTTTCATCTATTAAAGTGGAGCTGATAATACCTACTGTGAGTAGATGTTCATTGTTTGCATTCCCAGTCTCCTTTTACCAGTTCTGATGCTGTCATATCTCTTTCGAGAGCCTGTCTTCTGTTCTTGGATAAAGTGGGCTCTACTTTTAGTTGTGTGGCTAGATCAGACTACTTCCAACCAATCAGTCCATCCCAGTGATAGAAGGGCTCTTGATTGTATCTGAGCCAATGAGACAGAAGGAGACAGTGTCTGGTTCATCTGGAAAGACATTTCTTTTTTTCCATAGAAGCTGTAAAAAAAGGTATTCACTGGTTCTCCAGATGAGGGGGGTGAAGATGAGTCACTCAGACATAAGGTCTAGGAAGGCCACAATGATGTTTGTTAACCAGTATGTGAATGAAAACAGCACATGAAAAAGTATCAAAGTGAGAGAACGGAAATTACACTAGGAATCCTGATGACTGTGAGTCTCCAGCTCAGAACTGAAGTCACATATACTTCTGAACTTGTTTATATACACCAAGCAACTTGTTGTTGCTTATAATCAAAGTGCCTAAACTGATAGGGTTATTTTAAAGATTTAAGATAAATCCATCAGGCCTCATATGGGGAGAATCTTAATGTGGTAGAATACTTCTGTAATTTCAATGTCAAAGGAAAGAAATGAGATAGAGGATATATTTCCATTAGTGAATTAAGTGTTTTTTTGTGTGTTTTTTTTATATATATTTTATTGATTTTTCACAGAGAAGAAGGGAGAGGGATAGAGAGTTAGAAACATCTATGAGAGAGATTGATCAGCTGCCTCCTGCACGCTCCCTCCCCACTGGGGATGTGCCTGCAACCAAGGTACATGCCCTTGACCGGAATCGAACCTGGGACCTTTCAGTCCTCAGGCCGACTCTCTATCCACTGAGCCAAACCGGTTCGGCAGTGAATTAAGTGTTTATGTAATATAGTTTCAGGAGCACATACTTTAAACAGTTTATTTGAGCCCACATAAAATGAGCTGGGATGTTTGACCTCATTTTGCCGTTAAGTTAGAGATCATAGTCTAGGACAGTGATGGCGAACTTATGACACGTGTGTCAGAGGTGACACGCAAACTCATTTTTTTGGTTGATTTTTCTTTGTTAAATGGCATTTAAATATATAAAATAAATATCAAAAATATAAGTCTTTGTTTTACTATGGTTGCAAATATCAAAAAATTTCTATATGTGACACGGCACCAGAGTTAAGTTAGGGTTTTTCAAAATGCTAACACGCCGAGCTCAAAAGGTTTGCCATCACTGGTCTAGGAAATACTTTGAATGATATATTAAAAAAGAAAGAAGTTTGTGTAACTGAGAAGCAAGGAATGTAAGTAATAAATTCCTTTTTGCTTTATACATTTAAATATCAGGATAAATTTTAACAAATAGAATAAATGGGAGGAAATGGCCCTGTTTTTAATTAAAATGGATAGCAGCTAGTGTTGAATTCCCTAACACTTTCCTATCAGAGTAATATTCACTTTACTTTTTAACACACACATCAAGTATTACCAGCATTCTCAGGTTATTAGTGAATTGAAAATCAAAAATGTAACTCATGTACTACATGCTTATCACTCAGGTATCTATCAGTCAATTTCTAAATTTGTTTTTTATATAATTTACATGAAGCAAGTGTAAATGTAAAGTGATGACTTCTTTATTAAAGTGAATTTCTGAGGCTTTACATTTAAAAAATCTCTATGCATTATGTTTGCATGATTTCATGACATTCAAATGATTATTTGGTTTAATTAAGTCAGTGAGAAAGGATGGACAAGCTATTGGCTCTTCACCAGTTGGTCCAAATAAATGGTTGATGAAAGTAAAAAATAATAGCTGATGAAAATAATTATGGTTTTTCATGTTTTGTATAGAAAGGGTCTCTGAGTTTTCACGAGTTTTTAGCTATTAGAGTCAGAAGTTCCATTTGCCCTAGTGAATGTCTTTATATACCTATTATAGATCTGTCTCGCCCCCATAAATGAATATTGTTTTGTCTATTGTATAGAAAGATAGTGTTCAAAAATGAAATCCTCTGATACAAGCACTAGGATTAATAAGAAGTTCAGGAATGCCTTGGTAAGTCCTGTAATTTGTTGGGCTGACCTATGATTGATCTGTTTTAGAGCACAGAGTTCCCATAAAGGAACCTACAATTGTATGCATAAAACTATTCTAGTTCTTAGGAATTTTCTATGATTGTGAAGCTAGGCACTAAAAATAGTACAGTTGGAATTTTATCCTTGTAGATCTCATGTTTTAATCTACCATTTTTTCCTTTGCCTTGATAAGTATATTAAAAGCCGTATTAACCTTTAGCATAACTGTTAAAGGTTCAATTGTGTCTCCCTAAAATCTATATATTGAAATCCTAACAATTTGTACCTCAGAATGTGTCCTTACTTGAAAATAGGATCATCTCAGATGTAATTTGTTAAGATAGGAGTAGGTTGGGCTTCTAATCCAATATGATATTTGAACAGAGACGGACACACATAAAAAGAAGATGTTGAAACACATCTACAGGATAAAAACCATCCATAAGCCAAAGAGAATCCCTCACAGAATCAAATCTGTAGACACCTTGATTTTTGAGCATCTAGCCTCCAGACCTGTGAGACAATGAAGTTCTGTTGTTGAAGGTGCCCAATTTGGGAACCTTGTAATGGCAGCATTGGCAAACTCATAGAGCCACCAAAAAGGAAGCCTTTTTTTCCCCAAGGAGGGAGTCAATCAGAAATTGTGTCCTTACCCTGGAAGAACACAGGCATTAGGATGATGGTTTCCCTCTTGTACTGCCCGAAAAAGGAATCAAAGGGAAATTGTGCAGATAATGAAGTTTCTTTCAAAAGTATTTATTTCTTTAATTCCCAGTGCTATATTCCGAGGGGTTCTTTTTCAATATATAGATAATGAGTTAATACTTAAGAAATGCTTTGAGCTCTTTAGAGGAGCAAGACCAGCTGAATATAAGTACAGCCTATCACAATGAATGATTCTGATTAGAATAGTTAATACAGTTCTGGGTGATTCAGATTGCTCTACTACAGGAATTAAGTATCATTCCCCCCGTCCAATTGTATCTCTCTCTTTCTTAAACACCACTGTACAAGGAAGTTGGAATGCCTTTTTTACAACTATATTTACTGTGAAGGAAACAAAACAATTAGCAGTATGTAGCCGAGAGTGGGAAGCAAAGTTAGAGAACGAATGTGCACTCCAGCGGGATAGGGAGAAGCAGGCACGGGGTGACTTGAGGTGTAACTTTGTGGATGCCTGGACCAGGAAACTTGAGCAGAGGCCTGGGGGTGAGGCTCTCTGGTGAGGTTAAGACTTTCTGACCTGGTAAGAGCAGGCAGATGAGTGTCATGGGGACTCATTGCCCTGTTCAACGAGCAGAGTTGGAGAATTGCTTCGGGGCCTGCTTCTAGGGGTTGGCAGCTAGTGATTATTTGGACCTTACATTTCTACACATTGTGTGTGTTTTTCCCCCCTATTATATTGAAATATGAAGGCAACACAAATAAGTTTCTAAAATGTAGAATGTATCCTCCAAGTGGGCAGGTGGCAAAGGTTAAAACTGGTGATCATAAGAGCATTTCTATTTTGAGGTTTCCATGACCTTGGGTCACTTTTGTTTTAACAGTTTCTAGAACTTGCCTTAGATACTGAGCTCTTTCTCTGACACATGCCCCCGTCTTCTGTGAGTGACCATTTGAGCAATAGCTTTATTTCTCCCCGTACTAAGACTATAACTTTTATACCAAGCATGCGGTTTTCTGAACCCCTGCAGAATGCTCATCGTGAAAAATAATATTATCCTGATTCATAGACAAGGTCACCGAGACCCAGAAAAATACAGTTATTTGGCAGTGGTGATATTTGGACCAGTTTCTGAACTTTCTGATAGACACTGCTCAGCCCTCAATTGTCAGTAATGGCTGGCAAAATTGGGGAAGAGATTGACATAGTTTGTCTTCCAAAAACACCATTTTCCTCCGTCTTGAATTCCTTCTCCATTTTCCTGCTTGAGCGTATCATCTTGTTCTCTGTTGGTGACATGCCAGTCACTCCTAAGCTTTTGCTGTTACATTTGGTGACTTGCGGGCTAGGACTTCCTGAAGATGACACACTACCCAGAGACACCGCATTGGAAAATACAAGTTGATACTGATAGTATTAAAGGCCTACCACCGCTGGAACGGCAGGCGACGGGACTGCTGCTGTGCACTACACACCGCTCAAAACTCCCTCCGACAGGCTTTCAACACTACTTGCTTAAAAAGTCATCCTCAAACATTACTTACACCAGATGCCCACCCCATGTTTCAGGGCTCATTTATTTCCCATCAAGGTCCTGAACTTGGCTGGACAAACCTGTCTAGCTTGGGGATTTGACTATCCTTTGAGCTTTGTTATTTCTGTGATTAAACTGTGGGCTTCATCCTCCGTTTTCGTTGCCTTCTGGCTGCAGGAAATATGATTTATATGCTGCCAAGCAGGCCCATATTTAGCTTTTAATTGATAATCATTTTCAGCTCTATATTGTCTCTTTCCAAAGCATTAGTTGTCTCCAGCAACAATTTTTCATTTTTATTATGTTCATTTGTTCAAACGACTGATTTATAGATGTCTAATATATTTCCTTCTACAAATATACTTTCAGGTTCACCGGCAGCAAGTTTTTAGCCAGCTTGTACTTGCAGATAACTTTACCTATAAGCTCCGATAGAGCACAGCTAGCCAGCTGTCCTGTGGCTCCGAAAGATCCCCATCTCTAGTAGTAACACATGTATAATCCCCTCCCCTTGAGTTGGAATAATCTTACCAATTGCTTCTAACAAGCAGTTTAAGGCAAGATAAAGGGATGTCATTTCCATGATTCAGTTCCAGAAGACTTCTGTCTTGCTGGCATTCCTTCCTGACTTTTTTCTTGCTTGCCCTGATGCCAGCTGCATTTCACAGGTTTTCTATGAAGGAGGTCCCATGGCAGAGAAATGAGGAACAATCTCAGCCAACAATGTCTGAGGAACTGAGACCTTAGTCCCAAAGGCCACGAGGAACTAAATCCTGCCAGTGACCAATAGGCAGGAGCTAGGCAGCAAAGCCATTCCCATTGAGCCTTTTGATGATGGCAGCCTTGTCACAGACTCAGAGGCTGAGGCCCTATGCAAATTGTGCTCAAATTCTTGACCCACAGAAACAGATAATAGAAGTTGCTAAGTTTTAAGGCAGTGTGTTGCACAGCAATGTAGGACTACTGTATCAGCCCTGTGATGAGTGACTGTGGTGGCCAGCCTCCCACATGGCGCCCATGATCCCTGACTCCTATTCTTTACACCCTTATGAAGGCTTCTATTGCACCAGGATTGCTCTCTAGGCCCATGGTAAATGGCAGGGATTTTGAGAGTGTCACTTCTGAGATTAGGTTCTTAAGGATATGGCTTTGTCTTGTGCTAGCATTCTCTCTCTCTCTCTCTCTCTCTCTCTCTCTCTCTGTCTCTCTCTCATCATTTGTTCTGGTGGGAAGCCAGGTTATTATATAATTCTTAAGAGCCTATATTTTGTGTTCTCTCTCTCTCTCTCTCTCTCTCTCTCTCTCACTCTCACTCTCACTCTCACTCTCACCATTTGTTCTGGTGGGAAGCCAGGTTCCATTTCATGGGCCAGCTCCAGCTCCATGGAGATGCCCCATTTAGTGAGAAACCACCCAATAGCCAATGAGGAACTCAAGCCTGCTGACAACCGCACCAGAAAGCTTGGAAGAAGACCTTTGGCCTCAGTGGAGCCTTGAGATGTATGGAGTTCTTCCATCTGACAGCTTGACTGCAATCTCATTAGAAACAATGTCTCACATAGCTGAGATGCTTCTGTATTCCTGATGTTCAGAATTCATGTCTGATATGGAATGCTTGTTAGTATAGACTTCCAAGTTGTGGAGTAATTTGTCATGCAGCAATTGATAACTAATACAGTGATCCATCACCATAATACATTTGTAATGTCTACTTGTCTGGGCTACTCCTAAACTGGCCTTTTCATGAAGATTAGAATGCAGGAAGTTTATTGGATAATGCTAGCAAGATACCTACTTGTGCAGAGAAAAAAAAGAAGAAACAATTGAACAAAGGAACATTTTGTCTGTGGTTCAGTCATAAGAAAGCATCAGATGAATCAGGAGGGCACTCTGAAACTGTAGTTCTCAGAAATTTGAGCAGAGGATCAAGCCTTTATGCACCTTCACCCGGCAGACAGGCTACATTGGGAAGGTTTATGAATCTTGGGTAAGATTCCCAGAGAAGACTGATGCTGACATCTATCAACCACCAATCTTCCTGAGAGAGAGCATCGGAATTCACAGGCACACTGGGTCTCCTCAAATGCGAATACCATAATAGTCACACAAAGTGAAACTTAAATAATAGGATTCAGTGAAACTTTTTTGCACTTGAAGATTTGAAGCTACATTTTTACAGGCAAAAAAAAAAAAAAAAGGAAAATTGACCTCTTTCCAGGATATTAAAAACTAAGACGTGCTAGTAAATGAAAAACACAATGAGACCTTTCTTAAACATCTCTGTGTAAATAAATTTGAAAATTTTATTTATAAGTTTAGTTACTTAGGAATATGTAATTGGAAAAAACAAAACAAAACACTGACTAGATGAAATAGAACACCCAAATTGAACAACAAAGAAAGAAAAATTTTAGAAGAATTCCTGTACTTCAACCAAAGCAAAATATATGAAGAATGTCAGCGAAATTTTACCAACATTTAAGGTACAGATAATTTTAATGATTTTAAAACTTTCCCAGAGTATCAAACAAGAAGGAAAATTCCTAATTCTCTTTCGTACATGAGTATAAAATCAAAACAAAACATGATTGCCCAAAAGTTACAACTATAGTTTACTTACGAATGTTAAAACAAAAACCCTATCTAATAAAGAGACAATATGCAAATTGACCATCACTCCAACACACAAGATGGCTGCCCCCATGTGGACACAAGATGGCCTGCAGGGGAGGGCAGTTGAGAGGGCCAGGCCTGAAAGGGAGGGCAGTTAGGGGTGACCCGACTGGCAGGGGAGGGCAGTTGGGGGTGACCCCGCCTGCAGGGGAGGGCAGTTAGGGGTGACCAGGCCTACAGGGGAGGGCGGTTGGGGGTGACCAGGCCTGTAGGGGAGCAGTTAGGCTTTGATCAGGCTGGCAGGGGAGTGGTTAGAGGTGATCAGGCTGGCAGGTTGGGAGCCAGCAGTCCCGGGTTGTGAGAGGGATGTCCGACTGCTGGTTTAGGCCCAATCCCACTGGGCAGTCGGACATCCCTCGAGGGGTCCCAGATTGGAGAGGGTGCAGGCTGGGCTGAGGGACACACCCCATGCACGAATTGTGTGCACCAAGCCTCTAGTATTAAATAAAATATTATTAGCCTCCCAAAGCAGATTAAGAGTAATATAGTTTCAAACAAATGGGTATTACTTCAGAAATGCAAGGATAACACAAAATTAGGAAATGTCTTAAAATAGTTTATCATACTAATATATCTGAGGAGAAAAATCATATGTTTAACTATCAAATAAAATGTCTTTAATCAATCAATCATGTTGCCAAAATGGTAGAAAAGGTGCTCTGTTTTTAAAATTTGAGTACAAATACACTTTTGATTTAATTAAACCAAAAATTAAACTAATGTTTATTAGTAAATTTTATATATTTTGTACTATTGTAGACAATTTTTTTAAATATATGGTACTTAATATTTACAACAAAAATGCTCATGTTTACTTTTTCTTCATCTTCAACAGTAAAAGACATTATTCATATTCTTATAAGTGGTATCCCAAAAATTAATAGGAAAAATGCCAAAGACACATCAAAATTGGAGCTATATTTCTTCATAAGGATTATGACCCATGTATTTATAGGAAAATACTGCAATTTGAAAATTGCTGTGAAAGTTAACTGATCATTCTTTCCTATAGTCGATATTGAGGCATATTTTTAGTCCTAGAGTGAGCGTGAGTGAACCAGTGTGGTGGTGGTGCGAGATGCGCAGGAATGCTCAGGGGATATTTTTTTTTTAACAAGCTCCTCCGACACAGTCCCATTTTGAAATCTGCTCTGTCAGCCAGATACCCATACACAGAATAACAACTTGGAAAATGTTCCAGTATTGCAGAACTGTTAACAGAGCCCCTAAAAGTGTCTCATCTGCTGCACTAGCACCTCAAATAGCACAGACTTTAGCATTTTCTTTCCCAATACATAACCTTTTTTTTTGTTTACATTTCATCCAATGATACATACAGATAAACTTATTTCCTTTCAGAAATACACAGTTATAGCAAAGGTTGAAGGCAAAAATATGTCACTTCCTAAAGCTATAGACAATAATATAACCTAGTATATTTTATTCATTTGTATCCATTTAGTTTAGATGTGTGGATATAGATGGAGATGACATTTTATTTTTTATAATACTTATCACTTTCAAGGTAAGTTGATGAAATTTTGATCAACTGAACTTGAAAATTATTTACAACTTAGAGTAAAACTGTTAAACATATTTTGCCCTCCTTTATTGAAAAGGCAATACAATGATGTAGTAACCAAAGGAACCGCCTATTGATTGCTTACAGCTTACCATTCCACTGGAGTTTTATTAATAAAATTAAATGGAAATAAGCCATAGAAATTAAATAATTTTTAACATGAAAAAAGTATAGGCTTTTTTTAGTACGTGTTTAATAGCTAAAAGTCAAAAATTATAATCATTACTGGCTAAAAATAATGGATTCTAATTCAATTTGTGTCCTTTTCCCTCAACTTTTTTTTTTCTGTACCTTTCACTCTTCCCCTGTGACCATCCATTTCTAAAATTCTTCTTTTACATTTGTGGGCAATACGCACACCTACACATACATAAAATAGAAGGTAAGTTTCCTGAGGACCAGAAAGGTCGTGGTCTGCTTTGCTTACTGCTCCATCACTGGCGCCTAGAATAGAGCATGGCACTTACTAGTACTAAAGACATACTTGCTGGATGAATGAACAACAAAAACACATTGCCGCAAAGAAATAGCGAATTGTCTTGACATTTTTGTTTGAAGTATTCTTTCTGAAATCAGGAAAATTTCATTGATTATTTAATGCCATATGCTTAGTTGGTATTTAACAAAATAATAGTTTGATACATTCTGACAATACTTCCAGCTATAATCCTCTGCTGGAAAAAGATGGTATGTTAAAGGAGATTTAGTCAGTAATCAAAAACTTTCTAACAAAGCAAAGCCCAGGACCAGTGAATTCTACCAAACTTTTATAGAAGAATTAGTATCAATAATCCTCTCTAAACTTTCAAAAAGTCGAAAAGGGAACAATTACCAATACTTTCGATGAGGCCAGCATCACACTGATATCAAAGCCAGATAAGGACACCACAAGAGAACTATGGGCAAACACACCTGAAGAACATAGATGCAAAATCTTCAACAAAATATTAGCAGACCAAATTTAACAGCACATTAAAAGGGTATGATCAAGTGGGATTTATTCCTGGGATGCAAGGATGTTTTAATAATGTTACACCACATTAACAGAATAAAGGATCAAAGCCACATTATCATCTCAATAGGTACAGAAAAAGAATTTGACACAATTTGACACCCTTTTTGATAAAAATTCTCAAATTAGTTATAGAAGGAACTTGCCTCAACACAATAAATGTCATGTACTACTAGTATGTAAAGGTCACAGCCAAAATACTCAATGGTGAAAAGTAAAAGCTTTTTCCTCTAAGATCTGAAACAAGGCAAGAATGAATAAATGAATTTAGCAAGATTTCAGTGTTGCCGCTAGAAGAATTAATGTTGTTAATGTCCATACTACCCAAAGTAATCTACAGATTAAATGAAAACCCTATAAAAAATCCCTATGGCATTTTTTCACAGAAATAGAAAACACAGTCCTAAAATTTATGTGAAAACATAAAAGATCCTAAAGAAAGCAATTTTAAGCAAGAAGAGCAAAACTGGAGGCATTTCACTTCCTTATTTCAAAATATAATACAAAGCTACAGTAATCAAAACAGCATGGTATTGACATAAAAACAGACAAATAAACCAATGGAACAGAATGGAGAACCCAGAAATTAACACATGCAAATATGATAAATTATGACAAAACAGCTAAGAATACACAATGGGAACATTTTCTATAAATGATTTTGGGAACACTGGATATTCATATGCAAAAGAATGAAATTGGACCCTTACCTCTAACCACACATAAAAATTCAAATCAAAAAACATTAAAGACTTAACATAAGACCTGAAATCATAAAAATATGGAAGAAAAAGAGAAAAACTTGTTGACATTATTCTTGGCAATGTTTTTTTTTGGATATTACACAAAAAGCACAAGGTACAAAAGTAAACAAGTGAGAGTACCTCACACTAAAAACCTGCCTATCAAGGGAAAAAATTAACAAAATAAAAAGATAACCTGCAGAATGGGAGCAAATATTTGCAAACCACATATCTGACAAAGAAATGGTATCTAAAATATATAAGAAACTCATACAAGAGAATATTTTTTAAAAGACCTGATTAAAAAATGGGCAAAGGACTGAATATACTTTCTCAACAAAGAGAGATACAAATATTCAACAGATGCATTAAAAACAAAACAAAAAAACTCTCAACATCACTAATCATCAAGGAAATTCAAATCAAAACCACAATGAGCTATCAACTCACACTGTTAGAAGGGTTTTTATTAAAAAAAAACACACAAAATCTCATAAAGGGGGTGTTGGGAACCCTTGTACACAATTGGTAGAATGTGAATTGGCTCAAGCACTATGGGAAACAGTATGGCGATTCCTCAAAAAACAAAAGAGAGAACCATATGATCTAGCAATCCTACTTTTGGGTATATATGTAAAGGAATTTAAATCAATATATTGAATAGATTTTTATATTCTCATATTCCTTATAGCATTGTTCATGATAGCCAAGACATGGAAGTGATCTGAATATATGTTAATGGATGAGAGGAAAATATGGTATAAACACACAATGGAATATTATTTAGCCTTAAAAGAGAAAATTCTGTTATTTGATGCAGCATGGATGAACCTGGAAGACATGTTAAGTGAAATAAGAGAGACATAGAAAGACAAGTATGACATGGTACCACTTATAGGAGCAATCTAAAATGCTAAAACTCGTATGTCTCTCTCTCATCGATGTTTCTAACTCTCTATCCCTCTCCTTTCCTCTCTGTAAAAAATCAAAAAAATATATTTAAAAAATGAAAATAAAAATGCAACCATCCTGAGCAGTTCCTACACTTAGCATTGATGCCAATACAGAAAATACACACATACAATAGAATTCATGTAGCTAAAGATGTATTTCATTTAATCAATAAAACATTTATCAGCCACTAAAAAGGAGAAAACCAATGTCTCCTATATTTATTAGGTAAAACGTTCCTATATGATTAAAACAGCACTCATGCTATTTTGATTACTATGGTCTTGTGAGAATTTATCCGAAGAAACCTGAAACATTAATTTGAAAGAATATATGCACCCCTATGTTCATTGCAGCATTATTTAGAATAGCCAAGATTTGAAAGCAGGCCAAATGCCCATCAGTAAATGAGTGGATAAACATGCTGGGGTACACTTACACCGTGGAATACAATACTACTTGGCCATAAAAAAAAGAACTCTTACCTTTTGCAACAGCATGGATGGACCTGGAGAGCATTATGCTAACTGAAGTAAACCAGTCAGAGAAAGACAAGTACCACATGATTTCACTCATATGAGGAAATAATGAACAAAATGAATTAACAAGCAAAATAGAGACCGCTGGCTGACACAACTGTCAGGTGGGGTGGGGGCTGAAGGGGGACAGTTCTGGAGGGATTGAGCAAAAAAAGAAAAAAAACACTCATGGACACAGGCAACATTGTGGTGATTGGGGGTGTGGAGGAGGGCATGGGGGGAGGGGAATGGTGATGGATGGAGACTTGACTTAGGGTGGTGAGCACACAATATAGTGTACAGATGATGTGTTGTAGAATTATGCCCCTGAAACTTGTATTATTTTGTTAACCTGTGTCACCGCAATAAATACAAAGGAAAAAAAAATCCCAGCACTCATTGTTTTACATTATATGCAAAATCTGGGACAGAAAGGGAGTAGTGATTCCTATATTGGAGACAATATATAGGGAAAAGTCAAGGATGAGGCCTAAGAAGGAAAAGTGGTGTATGTTTGGTTGTTTGTTTATTTATTTCAGAAATACAGCATAGAGCCCCCACTGAGCTTTTGAGGTAGTTTGGAGCATTAAAGGGAACTGTAATCATTCACGCAGCCCCCTCTGAAGACGTCATTTCTCGATGTGACTGCACGATAAATGAAGGTGCATATTCTGGACATCTGTGGCCAGCTTGATACTTTTTTTTCCTTTTTGCTCACCTGAGAGGTTTCTAGGCAGCATTAGCTATTGTGGATAAAAATGGAATTCTTTACTTCTGTAACAGAGAGAGATTTTCTCTGTGACTCTGACCTCTCAGGTCTTTCATTTATCGTTCTGAGCCACAGCCATAGATTTGGTCCTAAGGAGGCCTCCCTTTCCTGGCACGAGTATCTATGGGATGGATGACAGTGTTGCTTTTTATGCCAACAGGCCATGATCTTTTCTGTACATTTTTGGTGCATTTTTCTTTTTAGAGGGCAGCTCTGAAGACTCTTGGAGATTCTGGCAAGCTTTTCATCACCTGCACCGAGCAATAAGCATTGGAAATAATGCATGCATCTAAAGGTAAGTTTCCTTGTATTTTAATGACAAATACATAAAGGGGACTTTTCTTGATGGAGTTAAAACACCTGTGGTTACTGTGTATTTCAGTATGAGATTTCTTGTTCTCCTAATATGTGGTTCTTCCACTGGTAGGAGGACAACTGAAGAATCTAGAATACTCTCTCTGTGTCATTTGCTTTGCTTATATGCCTCTTTGGAATATCATTTTCACCATTCACTATCCCTGGACAAGCCACAGAAACCGAGAGCTTCAGATGTTTATTCAGTACAGGGTGATAATAATGTTTGTTTCATTGAAAACTCGATGATGATCAGATGATGCTTTATGTCAAAGTTATAATGAGCTGTAACACTTAATACAACTTTTTATTAACCCTATCAAATGTGTTCAAACTTTCAATTTTCTCTACTGAGGATAGTTCCTCTAGGTAGGGCTCAATTAAAAGTTTGATTAGCAATAGTTTTTCTTTTTCTTCAAAAAATTTTTTTTTTCAAAAATTGGAGAAGCCTTTACTTACAACTTTATTCCATTTTTTTAAAAAGTTGATACAATTTACACACAAATATATCCACTAAAATTTTAATAACTCTTTCAAAAGCAGCTACTATAATAATAACTGCAGAAGTATGCATGAATTATGCCAACTCTAATCAGTCTTGTGTATTTCTTCCACGCTGTTACAAAATATATTGCATAGAAGGGTAGTGCAAGCTCACAGCAGGCAAAATATGGTGGCTGAAATCAAGCGTAGCTAATATGCTGTTGAGAACACATGTAATGTGCAGAATTCACAGATCCATTGTGAACAGCTCTGATGTGGAAGACCAACTTCTCAGTGTGCGTTATTTCTGTGGGTTTTATGTTGATGATACAGGCTTCTTGGACCTTTGGAAGCATCTTTGGGTTTGACCACCTTTCCACCCATAGATCTCAGCTCGCTTTATAAGATTTGCCCAGGCGAGGGAAGTGCTCACTGACTGGTCTCACTTGGGAGAGTCCTTAGGGTAGCAGGTCTGGACCGAAGGCTTCTCTCAGTTTGGCTCCAGGCAGAATCCACTTTTCCCCTCTCCCTACGTGCATCTCTTTGGGATTGCCATTTTCCATTAGCATAATTTCCTAGGGACTTATCCATGTTGTTGCATGTTTCAATAGTTTATTCCTTTTTATTGTGGATTAGCAGTATTCCACGGTATGGATATGTTACAAGCTGTTTAACATGTAGTTGTTGAAGGACACATCTAGGCTGTTTCTAGGTTTTGCATTCACTGGAAGTGTTCCCCTGCTTTTCAAGGCTTCAATTTTGAACCACGGTGAGCCATTAGGATATTTTATCCTTCTGCTCCATGGAGCTTTTCCTGAGGGCTCCAGGCAGAATTCATTTCTTCTTCTTTATGCTCTATTATTTCTGGCACCCACTTCTATAGAGAACTTTTATGAGTTCATTTGAGCCAGACTGACCCCATATATGTGTTTGTGGGTAAAGATCTCAAATGCTCCTCCCACTTTTTTGTTTTTGTTTTTTGTTTTTTTTTTTTACTTTTTTTAATTTTTTTTTTATTTTTCGCTTAAAGTATTACAAAGGGTATTACATAAGTGTCTTTTTTTCCCCCCCGCCCTTGACAAACCCCTACCCTCCCTTACCCCCCAGTGTCTTATGTCCTTTAGTTATGCTTATATGCATGCATACAAGTCCTTCGGTTGAACTCTTACTCCCCTCCCTCCTGCCCCCCAACTCTCTCTGGCCTTCCCACTGCAGTTTGACAATCAGTTTGAGGCAGCTCTGCCTCTGTATCTATTATTGTTCAAAAGTTTGTAATGGTCTTTATTATCCATGAATGAGTGAGATCATGTGGTATTTTTCCTTCATTGACTGGCTTGTTTCACTTAGCATAATGCTCTCCAGTTCCATCCATGATGTTGCAAATGGTAGGAGTTCCTTCTTTTTAACAGCAGCATAGTATTCCATCGTGTAGATGTACCACAGTTTTCTAATCCATTCATCTACTGATGGGCACTTAGGCTGTTTCCAGATCTTAGCTATGGTGAATTGTGCTGCTATGAACATCTGGTTACATATATCCTTTCTGATTGGTGTTTCTGGTTTCTTGGGATATATTCCTAGTAGTGGGATCACAGGGTCAAATGGGAGTTCCATTTCCAATTTTTTGAGGAACCTCCATACTGCCTTCCATAGTGGCTGCACCAGTCTGCATTCCCACCAGCAGTGCACAAGTGTTCCTTTTTCTCCACATCCTCTCCAGCACTTGTCGTTTGTTGATTTGTTGATGGTGGCCATTCTGACAGGTGTGAGATGGTACCTCATTGTTGTTTTGATTTGCATCTCTCGGATGATTAGTGACTTTGAGCATGTTTTCATATGTCTCTTGGCTTTCTGAATGTCCTCTTTTGAAAGGTGTCTATTTAGATCCTTTGCCCATTTTTTGATTGGATTGTTTATCTTCTTTTTGTTAAGTTGTATGAGTTCCCTATAAATTTTGGAGATTAAGCCCTTATCAGATATGACGTTGGCAAATATGTTTTCCCAAGAGGTGGGTTTTCTTGTTGTTTTGTTGATGGTTTCTTTTGCTGTGCAGAAGCTTTTTATTTTGATGTAGTCCCATTTGTTCAGTTTCTCTTTAGTTTCAACTGCCCTAGGAGCTGTATCAGTGAAGAAATTGTTTTGGCATAAGTCTGAGATTTTGTTGCCTTTGTATTCTTCTAGAATTTTTATGGTTTCCTGTCGTACATTTAAGTCCTTTATCCATTTTGAGTTTATTCTTGTGTATGGTGTAAGTTGGTGGTCTAGTTTCATTTTCTTGCATATATCTGTCCAATTTTCCCAACACCATTTATTGAAGAGACTATCTTGGCTCCATTGTATGTTCTTGCCTCCTTTGTCAAAAATTAATTGAGCATATTGGTTCGGGCTAATTTCTGGACTCTCTATTCTATTCCACTGGTCTATATGTCTGTTCTTGTGCCAGTACCAGGCAGTTTTGAGAACAGTGGCTTTGTAATACAGTTTGATATCTGGCATTGAGATCCCACCTACTTTGTTCTTTCTCAGGATCGCTGCAGCTATTCGGGGTCTTTTTTTATTCCAGATGAATTTTTGGAGAGTTCGTTCTAGATCTTTGAAGAAGGCCATTGGTATTTTAATGGGAAGTGCGTTGAATGTATAGATTGCTTTGGGTAGTATGGACATTTTAATGATGTTGATTCTACCAATCCAAGAACATGGTATGTTCTTCCATCTGTTTATGTCTTCCTCTATCTCTTTTTTCAACGTCCTGTAGTTTTCTGAGTAGAGGTCTTTAACCTCTTTAGTTAAGTTTATTCCTAGGTATCTTAATTTTTTTGGTGCGATGGTAAATGGGATTGTTTTTCTAATCTCTCTTTCTGAAAGTTCACTATTGGTGTATAGAAATGCCTCAGATTTCTTGGGGTTAATTTTGTATCCTGCTACATTGCCAAATTCATGTATTAAGTCTAGTAGCTTTTTGATGGAGTCTCTAGGGTTTTGTATGTATAATATCATGTCATCTGCAAATAAGGACAGTTTTACTTCCTCTTTTCCAATTTGGATGCCTTTTATTTCTTCTTCTTGCCTAATTGCAATGGCTAATACTTCCAGTACTATGTTGAACAGGAGTGGTGAGAGTGGGCATCCCTGTCTTGTTCCTGTTCTTAGGGGAAATGGTGTTAGTTTTTGTCCATTGAGTATGATGTTGGCTGTGGGCCTGTCATATATGGCTTTTATTATGTTGAGGTATGATCCTTCTATTCCCACCTTGCTGAGAGTTTTTATCAAAAATGGGTGTTGGATTTTGTCGAATGCTTTTTCTGCATCAATTGATATGACCATGTGGTTTTTTTCTTTCAATTTGTTTATGTGATGTATCACATTTATTGATTTGCGGATGTTGTACCATCCTTGCATCTCTGGGATAAATCCTACTTGGTCATGGTGTATGATCCTTCTGATGTACTGCTGGATCCGATTTGCTAAGATTTTGTTGAGGATTTTGGCATCTATGTTCATGAGGGATATTGGCCTGTAATTCTCTTTCATTGTGATGTCTTTACCTGGTTTTGGTATTAGGGTGATGCTGGCTTCATAGAATGAGCTTGGAAGTGTTCCTTCCTCTTGAATTTTTTGTAGTAGTCTGAGGAGGGTAGGTTTTAGTTCTTCCTTGAATGTTTGGTAGAACTCCCCTGTGAAGCCGTCTGGCCCTGGGCTTTTGTTTGCTGGAAGCTTTCTGATGACTGCTTCAATTTCTTCCATAGTTATTGGCCTATTGAGGTTTTTAGATTCTTCCTGATTGAGTTTTGGAATGTTGTATTTTTCTAGGAATTTGTCCATTTCCTCCAGGTTGTCTAGTTTGTTGGAGTAGAGTTGCCCGTAGTATTGTTTAACAATCATTTGTATTTCTGTGGGGTCTGTTGTTATTTCGCCTCTATCATTTCTGATTTGGTTTATTTGGGACCTTTCTCTTTGCTTCTTGGTGAGCCTGGCGAGGGGTTTGTCAATCTTGTTTATCCTTTCAAAGAACCAGCTCTTGGTTTCATTGATTTTCTGTATTGTTTTTTTGGTCTCTATGTCATTGATTTCTGCTCTAATCTTTATTATCTCCTTCCTTCTGCTCACTCTGGGGTTTTCTTGTTGCTCTCTTTCTAATTCTTTGAGTTGTAGAGTTAGATGATTAACTACCATTTTTTCTTGTTTTTTGAGATAGGCCTGTAGAGCTATAAACTTCCCTCTCAGGACTGCTTTCATTGTGTCCCAGAGGTTTTGGATTGTTGTGTTTTCATTGTCATTAGTGTCCAGGATGTTTTTAATTTCTTCTTTGATGTCATCGGTAACCCAATCAATATTTAATAACATGCTATTCAGCTTCCAAGTGTTTGAGTATTTTGGGTTGTTTTTATTGTAGTTTATTTCTAACATTATGCCATCGTGGTCTGAGATGATGCTTTTTATGATCTCAATCTTCTTGAATTTGTGGAGACTTTGCTTGTGACCCAATATGTGGTCTATTTTTGAATATGTCCCATGAGCACCTGAGAGGAATGTATATTCCGCAGCTGTGGGGTGTAGTGTTCTGAAGATGTCAATTAAGTCCATCTGATCTAGTGAGTCATTTAGGATTGCTGTTTCTTTGCTGATTGTTTGTCTAGCGGATTTATCCAGTGATGTCAATGGTGTATTAAAGTCCCCTACTATGATTGTGTTATTGTCGATATCTCCCCTGATATCTTCCAGAAGTTTTCTTATGTATGTGGGTGCTCCTGCATTGGGTGCATATATGTTTACCAGGGTTATATCTTCTTGTTATATTGATCCCTTTAGTATTATGAAGTGGCCTTCCTTATCTCTGGTTATGGCCTTCACTTTGAGATGTATTTTGTCAGATATAAGTATTGCTACCCCAGCTTTCTTTTCCTTTCCATTTGCGTGAAAGATATTTTTCCATCCCTTCACTTTCAGTCTGTGTGAGTCCTTTCCAATGAGGTGGGTCTCTTGTAGACAGCAGATGTATGGGTCATGTTTTTTTATCCATTCAGCCACTCAATGTCTTTTATTTGGAGCATTTAGTCCATTTACATTTAAAGTTATTATTGAAAGGTACTTGTTTGTAGCCATTTCTTTTTTTTGTGTGTGTGTGTGTGGCTGTTTTCTTTCTGAGCTTGATATTTCTTCTTTTACACCAGTCCCTTTAGCATTTCTTGCATGGCTGGCTTGGTGGTGATAAACTCCCTTAGCCCTTTTTTGTCTGTGAAGCTTCTTATTTCCCCTTCAATTTTGAATGATAGCCTTGCTGGATAGAGTATTCTTGGATTCAGTCCTTTGCTTTGCATCACTTTGTAGATTTCCGTCCATTCTTTTCTGGCCTGATGTGTTTCTGTTGAGAAATCATTTGATAATCTAATGGGAGATCCCTTGTATGTTACTTTCCGTCTCTCTCTTGCAGCCTGTAAGATTCTCTCTTTATCCTGAACATTTGCCATGGTAATTATGATGTGTCTTGGTGTGGGTCTTTTCGGGTTCACCTTGTTTGGGACTCTCTGGGCTTGTGTGACTTTTTTCTTCCCCACCTCAGGGAAGTTTTCTGATATTATTTCTTCGGATAGGTTTTCTAATCCATGTTCATCTTTCTGTTGTTCTGGCACCCCTATTATTCGTATGTTGCTTCGTTTCATGTTGTCCCAAAGTTCCCTTAGGCTCTCCTCCTGTCTTTTAATTTTTTTCTCCATTTGCAGTACAGTTTGAGTGTGTTTTGCTTCCTTGTCTTCTAATTCACTGATTCGGTCCTCCGCTTCTCCCAGTCTACTGTTGATACTTTCAATGGTGTTTTTTATTGCAGCTAAGTCGCTCTTCATTTCTTCTTGGGACTTACTTAAGTTGTTGATTTTTTCATCCGTTTCATCTAGCTTCTTGCATAGGTAGTTGAGTTTTTCATCTGTTTCTTCTTGCTTCTTGAACATCCGGTGCATGTACTCTAGGAACCTTATTCTGAATTCTTTTTCCGTCATGTTGCATATCTCTGTCTCACTTAGCTGCTTTTCTGGCGAGTCCTCCTTTTCTTTCCTTTGGGGGTTTCTTTGTCTACCCATGTTTGATCTCACTGACATTACTAGTTGTTGAATCGTTCAGTGGCTGGACCCTGGGTGGCAGTGGTTGCTCCCTGGGTGGCAGTGGCTCCTCGGTCTGTGGTTGCTCCTTGGGCGGTTGTGGTAGCAGCGGCTCCTCTGTTGATAGCAGGGCCTCTGATGGGTGCTGTTCACAGTTGTGGTGGCTCTTCTGGCTGGTGGAGGGAGGCTTCAGACGCAGCAACTGTTCCCCAGGCAGAGCGTGTGGTGATCAGGAGGCCGCTGTTGCTTGAATCTTTCCGTGGAGGGGTGCAGGTCTCCCCTTGGCTCTTGCAGTCGCGCTGTTTGCGAATCATTGCCTCCGGGTTAGTAGCCGATCTCTGGATGCTGGTAAACGCTGCCTGAGATGGCGCGGTCTCGCCGCTGTGCTGGCGCCCAGAGGGAGGTTTCAGCCTCAATCTCTAACCATCCGCATTTTTTAGGAGTTTTCTGTCTTTCCTGGCTGCAGACTGTCTCTCAGCTGAACCTCCCCAGCTTGATCAGGCTGATTGTTACCCGTTTCAGCTGCTCGCCCCTATCTGGTCCGGGACGAAGCACCAACACGTCCGTCTAAGCCTCCGCCATTTTCTCCTCCCCCTTTTTGTTTTTAATGATAACGAAACCTGGGGATAAATGCCATAGTGGATAAGAAAAGAATCCTATATAATAAAAAAGAAACATGTAAATTGACCGTCCCTTCACTATGCTCACCAGCCAATCAGGGTGAATATGCAATTTAACCTGACAAAGATGGTGGGTTAATTTGCATACACAGGTGCCGCGTGGAGAACAGAAGCGGGAGAGCCAGCAGCTTGGGGGAATGTGGCTCCCTTGGTCGCTCCCAGTGCAGGGAGCACCAGGAATTCTGGGAATAGTAGTTCTGATGGCAGCCCCAGGACCTGAAGCAGAAGCCCAGAGTGCGGGGAGCACAAGGAACGCTGGGAATCATAGTTCTGGTTGCAGACGGATCTCCTAGACACTAGAGCAAAGTGAGCCTGGAGCAAATTACGGTTGCAGTGGGGGATGGAGGGAAAGCAAAGATGAGAGACATAAGTAAAGTCAGAATGTCTAGGAAAAATTAAAGGGAAGACATCCTAAAACTTCCAGGAAATCTCCACCAATGAAGCAAAGAAAAAAAAAAAAAGGCCTCTATCATTCTGTGAGCAACAAACCAAACTAGGTTGTGGATCTCAGACAATTCACTCATATGATTGCAAACACAGACAGAAACTCCCGGATTGGAGAGGGCTCCCCTGAGGGCTCCCATATTGGAGAGAGTGCAGGTCAGGCTGAGGGACCCCCTCTCCTCAGTGCACGAATCTTTGTGCACCAGGCCCGCCCCTAGTAAATAAAGATAAAACAAATCCCCTGAAGTCTCAAAAGATTAGAATCATCATTAATCCAACATTCCTGTACTTATAGGCAGAGGGGGGAAGTAAGACAACAAGAATAACAATGATGACATCAATGACAATAAAAACAAAATGACATTATCAGATAGTCATTGAAAGGCATACCTGAGAAGACAGATATGTTACTTTCAAAACTTCGTGAAAGTCCTTTTCACTTTCTTCACCATATGAAAGCAGTCATTACTTCTCCTTCACAACATTTGACCCTTATAATTATCCAGCCATTTATAATTAATTGAAGCAATTTGTCCTTTGGCTTCCCCACCAAAGGTCAGACTTCATGAGAATATGAGCTATATTTGCTTACACACTGTCCCCTCTCTTTGCCACAGTGTGAAATATATAGTTGGGGGATGTCCAGTAAATATTTGCTGACTAAATCTCCGTCTGACTGATGGGATTGTTTGGGAGATCAAAGACATATGTATAGGGAAGTCCTTTGTAAACAATAAATTATTATAACTAGAAAACTTTATTTGCATTGTATTTGTAAATGGGGACCAAAGAAGAAATTAATGCTAATGCCTTAAGAAAACATTACCAGGAAAAATATATGCAAAACCCTAGTCTAAACATGAGTATACTATGATTTCAAGTTTAATAGCACCTTTTTCTTCAAGAGAATAAATTCAAAGTGAATATTGCTAAGGGATATTATTTTAATTATTCTCATGCTTTGCCTCATCCCTGGGTGAATTTTATTTGGCTGCTTTTTAAAAAAATATATATTTTATTGATTTTTTTACAGAGAGGAAGGGAGAGAGATAGAGAGTTAGAAACATCGATCAGCTGCCTCCTGCACATCTCCCACTGGGGATGTGCCCGCAACCCAGGCACACGCCCTTGACTGGAACCGAACCCGGGACCCCTCAGTCCACAGGCTGATGCTCTATCCACTGAGCCAAACCGGTTTCGGCGTGCTTTTTTTTTTTTTAACTTAGTCATGGCACACTTAGCTAAAGTGAGCGAAACACTTACTGCATACCTGCGGAGATCTGGATTACTTTTAATGAATGGCTCCTTTTGAAACGGGAAATAAAGAATCATGAAGCAAAATCAGAAAAGATATAATTTAGGACAAACTTAGAATTAGCTTTTCTTTCTGATTATAATACCTGTCTACACATACCTCATGTGTGTACTTATCAGAGAAGTAAAACAAGTTGATTATCTCAAAGCATGTCCTATGTCTATAATATTGGCACAGAAGTATTAAGTGTATAGGTTTTTCCATGGTGAAAACTTTTTACTTGGCTAAATATCATAGGCTGCTTATTTGATCAAAACTGTAATCAAAACACCTGGAGACATATTATGAGTGGGAGATTTTGAAATCTATTTTTCTCTTTATCTCAACTTTAAAAAGTATGAAAATATGTTTATACCAATAATATTTTTTGCAATACTTCTCCTTTTTCCTCAGACCAAATCAGGAGATATTTAAACATCAGATAGAATAGAGTCTCACCCTTATATTGAAAACTCTGCAAAATCTTATATATCTGAGTTGCCAACCAAACCAGCTTTGATATTTGCCCTCCAGAGCAAGGAGACCTACTTCAGAGTCCGTGTCTAGGCTTATGTTTCATGGTGTTCATTCTTGCCAGTGAGTTGTACCCAAAGCCAGCTGGCAGAACAAGCCCTAGAATATGGCCCTTATCCTCAAAGGATAATGGAAAGGGGAGAAGGATGTTTGGGCTGCACAAGACAGCTAGTATGTAAAAGTAAACCATACTCTGATTTGGAAGAATAATGTGGATTGAAACAAAGAACATCATCTTGTATATAGGGACAATGTATACAGTGAAAAGCAAGAGGATTATGTATATTGTATCATTTATACTGAATTCCTAGGATGCAAACTTTTCAAGGTTTTTGGAGGAGAGAGAAATATTTCAGAATGTTTGATTAAAAACTAAAAGAAGGTAAAAAAAAAAAAGAATATCATCTTCTCATCCAGTTGCCAAGGGCAACCACAATTTTTTTCTATACTGAGCTTTTATTTATAGAGTTATTTTATGAAGAAATAACACGCATTAACTAATTAGTCTTCCTAATCTTCATGCATGTAACAGGATGGGTGAATCACAAAAACATAATTTTGGGAAGAAAACAAGACAAAATGAAAGATTAAATCAATGTTTTTAAAATTCAAATAGAGAAAAAATAAATAAATTTAATTCTTAACAATGCATATCTAAGCCATAAAACTGCAAGAAAAGCATACAGTTACTAAAGACACCGTGACCAGGTTTGCCAGATGGGAGAGAGGGACTGGACCAGAAAGGAACACAAATGGGCTCCAAGGACGCTGTCCATCTTTGATTTATTGACCTGCATGTCGGTTACATGGACATTTGTTGTATAATCACTAATTAAAATACACATTTATGCTTTATGCATTTTTCTGTTTGTGACTTTATAATTAGGAAATTTAATAATCAATGATTATATCAATTTAGATTTATCCCTTAAATTATTGATTTTAAAAATTCAGTTTTAAAATTAAAAGTCAGTAAATGAAACCCATTTAACCTAGATAACTAGCTACATACAGACATCTCTATGGCTTCACTGACATAGAGCTGGAAGGTTTGGGGGCTAGAAGAGGAGGATACACAGCTAGGTGCTTACGGGTTGGATGACTCCTGTTTTGAGTGTCTATTTGAAGCCATTATCTAATTTTTTTTAAATGTTTTTTTTTTGGATTTGTTCTTCCAGTTTTATTGTGATGTAGTTGACAAATGACATTGTATACATTTATGGTGTACAACGTAATGATTAGGTTTATGTAAACCCATCGATTTAGTTGGTTACTGAGAAGCCGGCTAGGTAAGACTTGAACCATTGTGGCAGTGGTTGCATTTAGACTTACAGATAAGCAGAATGTATTGAAGAATAACAGTGACAGAGAGAGGGAGAGAGGGAGAGAGAGGGAGAGAGGGAGAGAGGAGAGAGAGGAGAGATGAGAGAGGAGAGAGGAGAGAGGAGAGAGGAGCGAGGAAAGAGGAGAGAGGAGAGAGGAGAGAAAAGAGAGAAGAGAGAGGAGATAGGTTCTTTCTAAAATCAATTTAACTTCACACTTTGAACCTTGTGACCTGAGAATCAATCTGCCAACTTACATTTAGAAGTACAGTATTGATATTCCAGGGGCTGTGTTTTATTCAACTCTTGACCAAATCTAACTTGCATGCTATATATAATTAGGTTATATGTCATTTTTATTTATAGGAAACCTATTGGAAAAGGAAAAACAGGCAATCTTGATGTTAGTAAAGCCTGTGAGTGGCTTAAACCTAATTGATTTCCAATGTGGAGGATCCTGATTTGTATAATTTAGAGCTGTAACTATTCATGGTTTGCAGTTACTAATTCATGTGTAAAAGTTTTATAGAGGATAAACAGGGCTTCATCTGTACCTTCCCAAAGCATAACTGGTATTACCCATGGACATTGAGAGCAAGTGAGCCAAAGCTAGCAGTTGATTTTTTTTCCAAGGGCAAACTAGGGTTTGTCATCATCCAGGAATATTACTAAACAAAATTTCAAATGAATCAAACTTAACAATTCACATCTTGCAAATTCCCTCCTGTTCCACCATTATATACATCCATTAACTATCCCAATTTCTTTGATATATTCAGTTACTCTTCATTTCCTTCAAAATATTCCCAATAATTTGTGTCAACACTCCCATTTTTCATACTTTACCTATTTTTTTTTTTTGCTATTAGACCTACTATTTACTCTGTACTTGTTCCATTTAATCTCACTTTTTATTCCACTTATCTCAGAAAAATTCAGATATGAGAAAAGGTTCATGAAATGTGTTCCACAGAACACTAATATTCTTTGATATATTAATAGATATTCTTCAAAATAAACAAAGTGTCCAAACAAAATTAGTCCTATTCATAGTGATCTATTAAAATATAAATAGGTCAATGTTTTCCAAAAGCACCTATTAAAATCACTCAGCCTCCAAGGTTGGGTAGACCACAGCTTGAAAGGTATTGGAAAATGTTGACTTATCCTCCCTCTTATCATATGTGTATGTTGGCCTATTTCTGGCCTTTGAGTTCATGATGTTGGGTATGACCTGTTATTGCTGCAACCATGGCTGGTTGTTGAGTGCTGGCCAGTGGGTTCTACATTGGGCTGTGGTTATGGTTCAATGAACTAACATGTCATCTGCTTTTCTGTCTTTGTGTAATCTGTGCCGGACATATGACTGAACATGCAACAGAGCCCTAAGTTTCCTTTACAGAGTCATTCAATTTTCACTGATTTTTGTATCTAATTTTAGTATCTACATTATACACACACACTTGCAAATATAATGAAATCAAAATAACATTCTGGACATATCTTTTTTACTTCATTCTTTTAAATTTCCTAAAAGTGCTTTGAAAGAATTACTGAATTTATGTCTTCATTTTGGCTTTTAGACTTTTTTTTTCCATTTAAAAGTTCAATGTTCTAAATAATTGGGCTTTCATACTAGTAAGTATATAAATTTTGTCTCACAAACTATATCCAAGAGAGCCTTTCAGACAAGGTTATAAGAAATTTTCTTTAGATACAATATAAAAGTATTAAAAGGCCAAGATTTATTTTCCAGCTCTCATGAACTTTGGGTCAAAATATATTCTCTAGGAGGGCCCCATGGAAAGGAAGGACAATGGACAAAGCATAAAACATGAACAATTCCTATCTCTTTAACATTTACAGATGAAGAATAAAATTAAGTAGCTCAGCTAAGAAAACTCTCATGTTGCCACCAGGATTTGAAAACATCCAACCGACCAAGGCTTGGAACATTACATATGCCTCTGATTTTCTAAATTGGAACTGAGAAAGTCAGTTATTTCCAAGTGTTGATTGCTGTCAGTGTGAGGCTCAGGAGCAGTTGGTGGTCACTGTTCCTGGCTTTGTAGAAAAAATCAGGTTTACTATGAAATAATACGCCATCCAGAGAAGAAGGTTCAAACCTGTAGAGAATTTTTATGAAAGTTCATTTGAGTCAAACAGCTTATGCCTGAAGGCAAAATCTCACCAGACTGAGATGAATGCTTCTTAGGATGGTCATTTGCAGCTGCTTTTATGCGTTTTGGATTAAGGAGGGAACGTGAAGATTGCATGAAGAAGGGAGAAAGCAAGGCAGGGAGTGGATTATAAGACGGTAATAGTTATGTGCTCTCTTTAGGGCGGTCATGCTTAGAAATGGGATATGTCAGAAAAGAGGCATTTAAAAGGCGTGTTAACATAAATTCACAGAAACAATGGACAGGGCTTGCTTACGACAAAATGACCACTCATTTAGGAATCTATGATCAGATCACCCTGTGAGGTTACTTTCAAAGGCCCCCTTTTCGTCCATGATGCAAAGAGTAGCCAGATGTAGAGGGTCCTGGCAGCACTGAAAATGCTCATTTCATGTGTTTCTGAAGTTGAGCTGCATGTTTGCACTTTACCTGTTAATGTTTCTCATATAATAAAAGCTGATAAATTTATCCTTTTCCATGAGATGGGATTCTGTCCCTTGTGGCAACATTTCTTGATTCATTTATATGACTGGTCTGAAGAGTTCAAGGATTTTGCAACCCTTCTCTCTGTTGCTCAAATCAAGAATCTATATTCTCTTTACTGAAAATAGAAAATATATTTCTGACTTTTTTTTTAACCTAGATGACTTAGTGGTTAGTTCAGCCTTACCCCAGAGTTATTCAAAGATGCATTTTCTCATTTCCTGGCAGTTTTTATCTATTGACGCTACTCTTCACAAAGCCATTCAGGTATCCAGTTTTCAACTTAAACACTGTATGATGCTGCTACTTCAACAAGAAGCACTTATCACCAGATAAGAAATGACTTTTTCCCCAAGTGAAGGCCTTTGCATTGAGAGCTAGATTACGTGGAAGCTGTTTTCACTCTGCTGGCCTAAGGAATGTTCAAACCCATAGAGAATTTTTATAAAGGTTTTATTTGAGCCAAAACTGATGACATAGGCCAGGGAGCAAGATCTCACATGCTCCAGAGAATGACAGTTTGCAGTTTCTTTTATGCATTTGAGATTGAGGAGGAAATTTTATACGAAGGATGATTACATGAAGGTGGGAGAAAGCAAGAGAGGAGATGGATACAGGATAGTTAAGAATATGTGCTCTCTTGAGGGTGGTCACACTTTAGAAGGAGGTTTCTGCAAGGAGACATTTCAAAGACCTATTAACTAGATGCACAGAAACAACTGACAGGGCTTGCTTATGGCAAAGATGATAAACCTTTCACTAAAAACGTTATATGCCTGGGGCATGACTACCCCATGACCTCCCTACTCATTTAGAAATTTATCATCAGACCACCCTTTGAGGTGACTTTATATAGAATCCCCTGCAACTCCATAACGATTCATCCAAACCCTATGGCATTTAGAGCTGGAAGTGGACCCTGGTCACAATGGAACAGGAAGGCAATACAAAGGAAGTGGAATTTAACTCTTTTTATCATAAGCCTATCTCACAATGTTTATCTAGGAATATGTATGACCGCCCCCCGCCCACCCCCGAACCATGACACTAATTTTAAAAAGCTTTTAAGCCCTGGTGGAGTGATTCAGTTGGTTGGAGCTTCATCCCATACATGGAAAGGTTGTGGGTTTAATTCCCAGTCAGGGCACATACCTAGCTTGTGGGTTTGATTGCTGGTTGGGGTATGTACAGTATAGGAGGTAACAGGAGGCAACTGATTGATGTTTCTGTCTCACATTGATGTCCCACTCCCTTCCTCTCTCTAAAATAATAACAAGAAAGTCTATCCTCAGATGAAGATTAGATAGATAGATAGATAGATAGATAAAAATAAAACAAAAATATTTTAAGATTCTGTGATTAAAACTGGTTTTCCATATTTCAAATTATCCCAGGAATTCAAAGTGCCCTTTTGGAAAGGGGTCCTTGGCTATGGTAGAGGTCCTTCTAGAAGGTGATTATGTTGTTGGAGGACTGAGCATCTACTTTCTAAATCTGAGTCTTTCAGAGAGTGTGTCTGTTTTCTCTGCCCAAGGAAGCTTTGACTTCTTCCCCTCTGTTAATGGGTAAATACATAACTGCTGTTAGATCTTGAAAATTCAGCTCAGGTCAGGAATGACATCTGTTTGGACCACTTGGGTAGCTTCCTTTGCCTCTGCATTCTGTCTAAGTTAGATGCCCTGCTGGTACTGCCCCTGATTCAGTACAGACCCCTATCTTGGCACTTCTATCTTTCATATCCATTTCACTAGTTAACTAGCACATTGTTGGCTTCCATAAACGTTTGCCTGATCAACTAAATAAGATGAGAATCTATAGCATAGAAGCATCTCTTCAACCTCTGGTGTTCATGTTCAGTAGAAATCTCCTTCCTTCCTGGATATGTCTAACGTTCCTATACATGTCTACGAGCCCTGGCTGGGTGGCTCAGTTGGTTGGAGTATCATCCTGTACATCAAAAGGTTGTGGGTTTGATCCCTGGTGTGTGTTGCCGGGGGCATACAGGAGGCAGCCAACTGATGTTTCTCTCTCTTCCAAATCAATAAAAAAAATATCCTCAGGTGAGGATAAAAAAAAAGTCTGTGAAATAGTATATATCAAATTTATGTACCTATCTTAAAATCTGAAAAATAAAAATTTATGTTGCTGAATTGCCTCTTGTGTTATATAATCTTTTGTGCAAAATGAAAATATTTTTTTCTTAGTTATGAAAATGTAACTCATATTTATGTTTTAAGAATAACACCATTAAGCCGTAACCACAGTTACCATTTTGGCTTTATTCTTTCAGTTACTTACTCTCTCTTCTTGTGTGTGCGGGAGATATATACCTATATAATGATTTAATGACATATGAAATAGATGTTGTTTAGACCACATGTCTAGTTAGGGAAAATGCATTTGCGACTTTTTATATGCCATCCTCTGTTTGGCCTGCATGCAATTAGATGTGACTGCCCACAGGATGGCATCAATGTTCTCTTTACAAATCCAAAGGTTAGGGCTTTTCTCTGATGACATTTATGTGCTAGCTTCTTAAAGTAGAAAGCTTCAGATCTGAAGATTTGAGTATCCATAACATCTTTATTATGGTTGGTCCTCATATCTCCATTTTGATGTTAATTCTCAGTGTAGTTACATGGCTGAATAATCAGCTCAGCAGCACTAAGAGAAAATACAAAACTTGGCTTGAGCGAGCTTGAATAAATGTGGGATTTTAATGCACATGGTAAGTAAGGAGAGGGAAATATAGTTTTCTGATGGCAAGGGTAGCAGTAGCTGTCTCGATGATTGGATGTTTAACAGATCATATAAATTCAGCTACAGATAGTTGCCAGGAGCAGTTGCATAATTCACATGAAGCAAGTTCGCATCAAAGTAAGTCAATAGCATTCATTGCTTCTATCAAGCTATACTTATTCTCAAAGAGGCAATATCTAGTGTCTTCAATGCAGTAGCCTCCCTTATGTACGAGGACTATGTTTCAAGACACCCAGGGAATACCTGAAACCACAGAGAGTACTGAATCCTATATTATTTTTTTCCTATGCATACATGTCTTTCTCCTTAATCAGCTTCAATTCTGTAGGATAGGAGGCAGAAGCTGCTTCATCATGAGATGTGGCTTCTTCAGTAATTTTTGTATTTTTCAGCCCAAATATATTCCTGAATCTGTGTACCATCTCTTAGCTTGCACTAAATGGTTTGGTGTCACGCATTTCAGGGGATCCCTTGCTGAAGTCCTTATATAGACTCAGTGCTTTCTGGTGTAGCACATTGCCATCAATCAGAACATGTTTTCTGTTCATGTCTTTCACCCACAAATGTAATGCCTTTCCCATCTTAACTAAGCCCTCATCACACCCTTTGGCTGTAACTTTTGCAGCTTGAGGGTGTGATAGCAACACTAGCATGCATTTATTTTTCCTTCTTTACATTTTCATGGATAGAGGATTTGTCCTTATTATAAATCTTAGCAACCTCAGCTCATGTTTCTTTTTAAAAAAATCATTTATTTATTTACTAAAAGAAAACACTTTAGAGCTTGTCCTTGGCATATCCAAATTGCCAGCATCATTACTCTTGCACTTTGGGACCATTATTAAGTAAAATAAGGGTTGCACATGCTGCAATATTGTGACAGTTTGTCTGTTAACTGAGAAGACTGCTAAGTGACTAGCGGACAAGGAATATATACAGTGTGGAGGCCTGGACAAAGGGATGTCACCACCTGGGCAGGATGGATCAAGACGACTAGAGATTTTGCCGCACTATTCAGAACAGCACCCAATTAAAGTCTTATGAATTATTTATTTCTAAAATTTTTAGTTTAATGTTTTCAAACCACAGCTGACTGCGAGTAAGTGAAATCACAAAAAGCAAAACCACAATAAGGGGGGGCAACTGTATTCAAGGGCTGTTCAAACATCAGTATGAATGGACCCTGGTTTTCTCAAAGCAATGATAGCAAACATCATCCCAATTCCCAGGATGTATTCCAGATGTCAAAAATAGGGGCAAAGAGATGTTTTCCAAATTTCAGGTGGGAACAAAATTATGTAAATGTCTGGTCGAAGGCCTTTTGTAGCTATAGCTACAGCAGATCAGATCCCTGACCAGGCGTCCAGGTAGCTGCTTTTATTTCTCAAAGGCTATGTGATACTGAATGAAGCCCTAAGGTGGGATTCTGTGAGGGTAGGTCTCTCGTTGTGGATACTTCGCTAACTGCATATTTGATTTGAACCAAGCATTTACACTAATCTCTTAGTTCTTTTTTGTTTTATTTTTAAGCTTAATAGGTAGAAACATGTTGTCTCTAAGACATTTTAACTTCTCCTGCTTATGAGTATATTTCTATTTTTACTAACACTTTCAAAACTCAGTATTTTAATTAAAAGCACATTCTTGATTTCAAGTCTACATATAAGTCACTTTTTTAGAACTTAGAATGATCTTTTCCCATAGGTTTGTAATAATATGTTTAGAGGTTATTTATCCAAGTGAAACAATAATCACTAATCAATTTCATAATGAGCAGAACTATAATTTAGGAGGTACTATAAGAACTACTATTTAATATTATCTACAGGGTGGGGGCGAAAGTAGGTTCACAGTTGTGAGTACTGAAAACAAAGAGTTTATTCTTGTATTATTTCTTGTTAATTATTTTCCATACCAATATCTGTAAACCTACGTTTGCCCTATTCTGTATTTGCACTTCTAATGTCCTAATGCCGCGACCCTTTAATACAGTTCCTCATGTTGTGGTGACCCCCAACCAAAAAATTATTTTTGTTGCTACTTCATAACTGTAATTTTGCTACTGTTACGAATTGTAATGTAAATATCTGATATGCAGGATGTATTTAGTCGACCCCTGTGAAAGGGTTTTGTTCGACCCCCAAAGGGGTCGCGACTCACAGGTTGAGAACCACTGCTCTAGAGAATAAGCAACATTTTCTGAGTAGGAACAGCTCTTGAGTTCTGTTTTTTTTTTGTTTTTGTTTTTTTTTTCAAGAAAAAAAGGAGAAATTAGCTGATTTGTGCAAATTAGATGTAACCATTGTATGCATAGTTGAATTTCTAAACCAGGTTACATAAAAGTACTATACCACATATCATATAATCATAAAACACCCCATAGGTGATTCATATAAACCTGCTAAACCAAATATAATTCAATTGTATTCAAACTATATTGCACATATGCTACGTGTAGAATATTTTGCAAGATGTGGAATGCAAAGATGATTTAGACCATCTACGCTTTTAAGAAACTCATTTACAAACACATTAAGATATATAGTACAGTGGTAATTTAAATAATTGCAATGAATATTTTTAGTGTAGATGAGAGTTAATTTATCTAAGACATTGGAGAATCACGGAATCTCATTTTTAAGCAAGAATCAAATGGTGGGAGGAGGAAAATTAGGAAGAGGAGGGATACAAAAAAGGAGAGCTCTGGTGGAGCATCCACTGTATAGGGAACTATAAGTTTCAAGGAGGGTAAGAAAAGGAACTGGAAAGGTGGTTGTGATGAAGTGTCTTGTATGTTAAGATGCATAGCCTCTTGTGGTTAATGGGGAATCATGGAGGACATTAAACATAAAGTCACATTACTGAAATTCTCTTTAACAAAGATCTACCTGAAGCAGGGTGGTTGGAAAAAGGAGAGAGTCAATATGCTCTGGTAATTAATCAAGGAAAAATTTTTTGAGTGCTTGGACTAAGACACCGGTAATGTTTGTAAAAGAAAGAGGGGACTCCAGGCGTATTTAGTTACAGGATTTAGTGACATGAATTCAAGAACTCTTATTTTTGAAAAAGTATACCTTTTCTGTATGCAGTTTACATACTGATTTAGGTGAATTCTGACTTATGTGGGGTTCAAATTTGAATGAACTCACCAGCTAAACCAACAAACAAGCCACACAGAGGATACTCTGAACTCAAAGATACCGATGACTAATCGCGGCTTCCCCAGGTTCTACCTAGAGGCCCGCCTAAAGTAATAATCTCAGTTCATGGATTTCAAATTTTCAACCATCTCAAATGGCTTCAAAAAGTCAGTATTTAGAAGACCCCAGAGTCCCCGGCTTGATGACTTTTGCATGAGTGACTGGAAGGGGCATAACTGGGTACTTAGTGTTACAACTCTTTAGCATATAAAGAAATTTCTGGCCCTGACCAGTTTGGCTCAGTGGTTAGAGCATCGGCCTTCAGACTGAAGGGTCTCGGGTTCGATTCCGGTCAAGGGCATGTACCTTGGTTGCGGGCACAACCCCGTGGGGAGTGTGCAGGAGGCAGCTGATAGATGTATCTCTCTCATCGATGTTTCTAACTCTCTATCCCTCTCCCTTCCTCTCTGTAAAAAATCAATGAAATATATTTTTTTAAAAAAAGAAATTTCTGCTCAGCAAGAGTTAAACAATTCTGTATTGGATTTCAGAGTCATCAAGCTTATGGCAGACCTAACTTGCCTACTATGTGGAGAAAAATACAATACCACATAGGACGTATTTTAGGAAGGTTAGCCAGAGGCATTTCTCCCATATTAGTCTGAGAAAAAGATAAACACAAAGCTTCTCTGTTAATTTTCTCTATAATCTCACAGGCTCCACATTGGAGCACATCTAGTAATAGGAAGGTTGTTACATTCAGATAGTCCCCTAATTATGACGGTCCAACTTAAGACTTTTTGACTTCTCAGCGATGCCAACATGATACCCATTCTGTAGAAGCTGAACTTCACATTTTGATATTCTTCTGGGCCACCAATATGCGGTATGTATTCTGTCATGATGCTGGGCAGAGGCGTGAGCTGCGGCTCCCAATCAGACACGTGATCACGAGGGTAAACAACGGGTACTCTACAGTGTACTGCAGTGATTTTCAACCTCTTCATCTCCTGGTGCACACAAACTAATTACTAAAATTCTGCAGCACACATATATTTATAGCCAATCTGAACAAAAAAGGTATAATTTTGATTAATTTACAAAAAAATAATAGTAGTAATTACATACCCTTTTTGCTCCAAAGTGATTTTTTAAAAAAAATCAGGTGCCTGTACTTATATGTAAGGATTTTTGGTACCAAGAAGTAAACAATCAGATGCAACCTTTTTATGCAACGTGACCAATGAGATGCAACTCTATTGTATGACCTATATATTTATGGTTCAAGACAGGGTATTCACACTGGGTGGCTATTGTGTTGACTATTGTCATTTTTAAATTTGACAATCTAAGTGAAAAGAGGTCACTGACCCTGAATAAGTAGTTAGGTATTGCATGTTTTAAAAATTTCTTTCAGCCATAGCCCGTGCCGCCCAGAAGTTAGAGCATTGGCCTGAGCACCAAAGAGTCAAGGGTTTGATTCCCGGTCAAGGGCATGGGCCTGGGTTTCAGGTTCCATCCTGGCCCTAGTCAGCGCACCTGTGGGAGGCAAACAATTGATGTTCTCTCTTATGTAGATGTTTCTCTCTCTTTCTCTCTTTCTTTCACTCTTCCCCCCCTCCCCCACTTCCTGCCTCCCTCCTTTCTACTCTCTCTAAAAATCAATGGAAAAAATATCCTTGGGTGAGGTTTAACAAAAAATAAATACAAAATTCTTGCAGCACACTATGGGACATGAATTCATGAATTCATGGGTATATTGTGTCATAGCATACTAGTAGAAAATATAATGTGTTGCCAATGGTTTTTCTTTTGTTGTTGTTTGTTTTTAATATTGTGTTTAAGCACATTTTAGGTAGGCTAGTCTAGGCTAGCCTGTAACGTTTGGTAGGTTAGGTGTATTGAATGCATTTTAGACATGATATGTTAAATTTATGATGGTTTTATTAGGATGTAACCCTGTCATAAATCAAGTGGCATCTGTATTAAATTTCCATGTCTCCTATAAAATATTTTGTGGCGGCATTGCAGAACATCCATGTGCCTCATATCACACAAAACTGAATTGCAATATTGAAAGTGCACATAAATTATCAGAAGTAATTGTATAATGAGAAGAGATAGAAAAGTATCACAGGGAAGAATTCAAGTCACATCCGTGGTAGGTGATGATATCGCAGAATTCCAATTACTCTTACACTCAGGGTAATAAGAATTGATAAGTGACTTAGGAAGGCCAAATACTATAGAGATAATACAGGGCAATTTCTCTACCTAGTTTAATAGAAAATCAACAAGATCAGTTCTGCTAGCAAAGTCAGAGCAAACATGTTAACAATAGAGTAGTAAGACTGTGTGAAGATAAATTCAAATACGAAATTGTGTTAATTACAAAAGGAAACAGAACCACCTGACATGCATTTATGTGGTATGGCTTGAAAAATGATCCCACTGAAAAAAATCAGGTCTTACAGTTATTCTCCACGGGTCATCTAAAATTTGAACAGCAATGAATTAAGATAGTAATAATACAGTGTGATGATTTTAATTAAATCCAAGTGTCAGAAATGACAACTGCAAGTCTTTTTATCAGTAAGCTTAAGAACAGTATTAAGAACATGAAGTATACTTTTTTGTTTTGTTTGTTATTTGTAAAAGCAGGACCAAGAAGATGAAAAAGATAAATTATTTTAATTTGAAAAGGAATAAATATCACAACCTGATTCTAGTATTTTTATATTGAACTTTTTTTCTAAACAAATGGCACAATAGCACAATACACTTTATTTTCTTATTAAAGTAGAAAAGAGCATTGACTTTCAAATTCTTCATACCGTAGAGCTTTTTGAAAATGTGTTTGTATTACACATTTTAGATGGAATGCACAACCATTTTGTAGTCCTTATTTCACAGACAGTTACTTCAAACACCTTTTTTTTTTTTCCATAACAACTGGGAATATCTACTGTGGAAGACTCAAGATTAACTACTTCTCCTGCCTGCAAAGAAACAAAAAGTAGTATAAACGTGATCTATAAGGTAGAAAAGTGTCCTCAGAAACAGAAATCCGGTTCCATTAAAGCGTAGAGAAGGGATGGGCATTCTTCTAGAAGTAGGGGATTGTTTCAGGGGTACATGTTGATTGAACAGTGGAGGGAGGGGAAAGCTGTGATAGATTAAATTGAGGTTTAGGGAAGATTTTATTGGAAGAAACTGAAGGCCTGGGGGGTGGGTGAGGTGGAGGGGTTCAATGGGGTAAAAAAAGGGACATCTATAATACTTTGAACAATAAAGATAAAGTTTTTAAAAAGACAAAAAGGATTATTAGTAGAAGCATGTTTAAGAAATTAAGTTTGAATTAAGGAGAGTTGAAAAGGTTGTGTGTACCAGTTAAAAATTTAGCAAAGTTAGATTTCATTTATGACAGGGAAATCAAAGAAATGAAAGTGAAATTGATTATTGAATAGGTATAAGGTATTTTATGTTTTTTATTATATCACTAGAGGCCCGATGCATGAAGATTCGTGCAAGAATGGGCCTTCCTTCCCCTGGCTGCCGGCACCGCCTTCGCTCTGGCTGGAGCCGCCTTTCTGCCTTTCTACCGTCCCATGTTGCCCAGGGTCCCAGAGCAGCTGGGGTGGTGCAGAATGCCTGCATCGTCGCCATGGCAATGACATAAGCGTTCCGCCCCCGGCCACTAGGCACCTGTGTATGCAAATTAACCTGCCATCTTTGTTGTGTTAATTTGCATACTCACTCCTGATTGGCTGGTGGGCATCACAAAAGTATGGTCAATTTGCATCTTCTCTTTTATTAGTGTAGATCCTTACAACTCCTGTAAAATGGGGATATTAAAAACAAGGCTCATGTTAGTTGCCCAACGTAGTGTATTTTACAAGGAGCAGAACTGGGATAGGAACTGCTCACGACTAACTTAAAATGGAAAGCACTCTCCATTTTATTATACCCTAACATTCTTAACTTCCTCTGAGAGGTGGAGCTAAACTATTGTAGAGCAGTGGAAATAGGATTTCATTTTGTGTGCAGTTCTCAAAGTGACCTTACAAAAGTGTCCAATAGCCCACTTGGATTCTTCTGTCCTGCTTTTTAAAATAATCATATCTCTTTATACTCACATCATATATTCAGCTAAAAGGGTTGCTAAATGAAATCTCGATGCAATGGATAGTATTAAATCCTAGACAAAAATAAATTTCCTACATTTCTTTAAATCACAAACAAGTATATTTGGTAATGAAAATTTGGGTACCGTAAGGCATACGGTATTTGTCCACAAAACATGACATTTTCATAGAAGAAAAAAAGCACACATTTCATCCAACTGGAAGCAATGAATGTTAGCAATAGAGAAGGAGAGTGCTGAATAGATAGAGGGGAAGTTTGAATAGCTAACCAAACTCAAGATGCTCTGTTGATTATTGGCCTAAAGGCAAGGACATCCTGACTTGGTCCTCTCAGATAGTCATGTATGATGGGCATGCCACGTGCCTAATTTTATGTAAGATGGGATATGTTAAAACATAAATAATGTGTTGAACGTTAAATGTGTCAAATGTCTTTTCCTAGAGATATCATTTTAATTTATTTTGAATTCTTCTGCCTAGCTTAAAAGGAATATTGTACATATTAGAAAGAAATATTGTACAATAAAAAATACAATCATAAAAACACAGACATGTGTTCTATAAACCACAAATTATTTTTCCTTCATGTTATGATATAGCAAACTTCCAGTTTTCCAATTTAATTAGAATCTATTTTAGTTCAGTCTCATCCAGTTTTCCACCATGGCATGCCTGTTATTTTTCATAATCATCTCTGGAAATATTAATCACATATAAGATTAAAAATGCTATTTTTATTCATAACATTTATGAAGCCATGTGGTAAAGAATCGTAAATATTTTAAATAAAGAATTCAAAAATTCACAACTTCCCTTGAAAAATTCTGTATACTTTACATCATTATCTCATTAAAGATTAACCGAAAGCGATTGCAGTGAGTCATGGTAAAATTTCTCAATATTCAAAAAGGCTGTTAATTCTGCTCTTTATAGTTTTACTGAAACCCCATTTCTTATGTCTAGGTAACTTGCCACAGCATACAGTAACACTTTAGAAAGGCTGAAAGATTTCATGTACATCTTGGTAGGACATGTACACCTAACCATCAGTGAAAATAAATACCAGGAGATGTTCATTATATGTGGCTGTTGACTTAAATATATTGAGTGATTTCTTTCTTTAGTCAACAGCATTATTCAGGATGATTTGTGTTTATTAAATTAAAACATCCTTCAAAATGTTGAAGTCAGATGAATGTCATAACTAAAGTAGTGGAAGGGCAGCTCAGAGTAGAGATTGGATATCACCCAGAATTATAGGGTGAGGCAAGTAAGTAGAGGTTCCAATAACAAGGGCCAGGGCACATCTGGAGGTCCACATGAGAGAAGCAGGCATTAAGAGCAGCTGGCAGAGTGATAGGAATGGAAATACAAATAGGAAGTATAGGGTAGACTTTTGAATTCATTCCTACAGTTGATTCAAATACTGGTAAATCAGGACAAACAGAGGACAGCATTCAAGCTGATATTGCTAATATATTAGTTTGTCATATTATATTCTGAAAGTGTACCCTCAAAATAAAACATGGGCTTAACCTAGCGTAGATTGCTAAATGTGCCTGGATCTGAAGGTTAGAGAAATGCAGGCATTAAAAATAATCACATAGTTTACTCAAGCAGCCCTATTCCTGGGGCCTCCCCAACAAAGAGATATCCTCCTTCTCAACTGTATTAGCAGTGTGATGGCTCAGTGTTTATAGAATACTTTTATTATAGAACTAGGGGCCTAGTGCATGAATTCATGCACCTTGAAAGGAACTGTGGGCCATGAGGCTGCGGTGGGCACAGAGGCAGGTCTTGGCCCATCCTCTGCTTCCCCGCCTGGGGTCCCTGGTCCCCTGTCTGCTGGCAGCTCACTCCCACCATTGCCACTCCTATGGGCTGAGGGTGCTAGCCCCACTCCCACCCACTGATGGCACAGAGCAATTGGGGCCAGTGCCAGCAATGGGTGTGAGCAGGGCTGGTGCCATCAGCGAGTGCAAGCGGTGGCTACTGCTCTGATCAAGAGCAGGGGGAGGTGGAGAAGCCCTGAGGGGCGATCGGGGCTGGTAGCCACCACTCGCACCCACTGACAGTGCTGAGCAATCGGGGCCAGCACCAGGTGCTGGCAGTAGGTGCGAGCGCCCGGCAGGACAGCAGTGTGCAGGAGCAAAGAATTTTCAGTAACCACCAGAGGCTCGCCCCGATGACAGTGACCCGTGCCTGCCTTGATCTGGCATCCCCACTCACCTGCTCTACCATCCCGCTATGGTCAATGCCTTCCATGTTCCGTGCTCTGCCGCCTGCTGCAGATGCCCACCATGTTCCACGAGCGCCCCCTGGTAGTCAGCACACATCATAGCGACCGGTGGTTTGGTCTATTTGCATATTAGGGTTTTATATAGAGAGATAAGTTGGTTAAAAAAGTCCTTGGAAAATATGTGTATAAAACCAGGCTTATTTCATAATGCTAAAAATAGTACTTTAATGAAACAGTCATTAGTATATGCCCATTCATTCATTCATTCATTCATTGTTCATTATTTTAAAAATTGAATTTATACAGTCTCCCAGACACTCTTTTCTGCTTTGGAGCTATTTCAGTGAACAAAGCAAATTAAGTCTGTCTTTTTCTCTCATAAAATCTATGTTTCAGTAAGGGTAAAGCAAATAATAGCTACAAAAGTAAATAAATAAAGGGATGGGAAAAAGTAGGTTTACAGTTGTTCATATGGAAAAAGACATGCAGGTTATTATTATTACCAGCCATCATCACCTAAAAGGTAAATCATAACTAAGGATACAAACTAATAACAATAAGACAAATAATATACATAATTAATACAATAATTAATAAATAGTAATACAAGAATGAAATCTGTTTTGTACTGTAAGCCTACTTTTGCACACTGCTGTACATAGTTATGTAACACGTGCTATGAAGAACAATCAAGCCGACTAAGGGGCAGTAGTGAAGGGAGTGGTATCGGTGGAGTGTTCGTGCTATTTCATTCTAGTTGGCATAGGATGGTCAGGAAGTGCATTTCAGAAAAGACCATATTTGAGCTGAGACATGGATTAAGAGAAGGAGCAGGACATTTATATGTATGGAAGTGGGGATAGTAAAACGCAAGGCCCTGGGCTGAGAATGTTTGCCAGTATTTGAAGAAATACCATGGTCCGTCTGGCTGAATCAGTGTGGGAGCTGGTGAGTGATATGACACAAAGTCACACAGTTTGTGTGCTCCTATCACGGAGAACCTTGTAAACTATAGAAAACACTGAATTATATTTTGTGTGTAGTGGGAAACCATTTGTATTTTAGGCAAAGTACGGACATGACTTGACTTAGATTTTATTTGGATCGTTTTAGCTGATAGATGGAAAGAAACCATAGGAGAGTAAGTGGGAAGCAAGATCAGCTCAGAAGCTATCAATGTGCTGAATAAATGCTGTTATTGTTCAAGCACCAGATAATTCCTCCAATTAGCTTTGGCATCAGGAAAAAGAACAATTATATTAACTAGCCTTTATGTTCCCTGATGATGTCATACTAATCATATTTAAAGACATGAGCGATTCAAATCTATACAGCACCACTAAGAGTTGTGGGCACTTCAGGCTGCATTTTACACCTGGGAGATGGAGTCTGAGAGAAGTTCTTAAAACTCATGATTAAATTAGAATTGCTGCAGAAGGAGATGGTGGTTAAAGCATGCGTTCACTTTGGAGTCATGCAGTCAAGTCCACGGCTCGTGTTTGAAATGTAGCAGCAGGTTCGAGACACATTCAGTTTCTATTCTTCATTTTCCTTTACAGTTTGCTATAAAGTTTACTTCAGTAAAATATTGTCTCCAGTGGGTGTTATTCAGGTTAAACAAGGTGAAATGTTCATCACCATGCCTGGATTATAGTAAGTGTTCAATAAAATTGAACTATTATACTTCAAAACTCATCTTCAGCATAACATTCAAAGTTTTCAATAGTCAATTAGTTCAAGCTGCACCGTCAAATCGTATGTCTGACTCATAAACATACATAACCCTGTAGAGTCTACCCTTATCTGGACACAGAGACATCTCCCTCTTTAAGTGGGCTACATTTTGTCTTCTGGCCCCCTAAGTTTCTCTTTATATACTTAATGGCATCATCTGATTTTTTATTATTTTTATTTATTTTTTGCACTAGAAAATTTCTCCTGTCTGGATTCCAAAAGCCTCTACATTCTTTTTAAAAAAATATATTTTTATTGATTTCAGGGAGGAAGGGAGAGGGGGAGAGAGACACATCAATGATGAGATAGAATCATTGATCAGCTGTCTCCTGCATGTGCTCCATTGAGGATCTAGCCTGCAACCCAGGCATGTGTCCTGACTGGGAATCGAACCACGACCTCCTGGTTCATAGGATGAAGCTCAACCATTGAGCCACACTGGTGGACCAAAAGGCTCTACTTTCCAAAGTAAGGACTCAATATGACACATTACATTAACATAAGAAATCATGTTTTACAATCTTCCGGGAAGGTCAAAACTATTGCTATCATCAAATAAATTTTAAAATGTGTTCTTACATTCAGAGCACCATTCTATAAGCAGGGTACCCACAAAAAAGCAGTATATATTTAGGGCTTATATATTCTCTTATACAGTATTTGTACTTAGCAATTCATGTACTATAATTCAATTAGAAAGTAAAATGGGCTTAATTACTTAGCTCAGATCAAAGAATATAAGGCAGCAAAGAATCTAATTACAATTAATAATATAATTGGCTGCATTATTCAATGCCTAATCTAGGGCATTTCATTTTAATTTAAAGTTAGCTCTCAAATTCACAACATGGCCCCATCCTTGTCACTGATTGTTATGAAATCTGATAACCCCGCAGCAAATCCTTCCTGTGTTGTTGTTGCTCAATTCTAAGTAATAGATTTAACTGTTCAATAAAGAGAGGTCAGAGAGTTCGCTCTGCTACATGTTTATATTGAATTTCTTTAGCCTGTCTCTTATTTTAGCCTGATTAATATGCTTCAGATGTTACTGAGTAGTTCAAATGATCTATGAAATGCACACAGCCACGAGCCATATTTATATTGAGTGAGAGCAGTGCCTAAGTAAATCAAGAACTCTCATAGATGCCCTTAAACCTCACATAGAATATGTTTACAAAGTAGTATTTATTTTAATGTTTGGAATAAATTGATCCCCCAGTACAGTCCAAGGAATACATTGAAATCATTTTCTTGGGAACATGTAAAGAAAAAAAAATCTAGTTAATTTATGAACATAAAGTTTCAACTGTTAACTTCTACGCCTGAGTGTGTGTGTGTGTGTGTGTGTGTGTGTGTGTGTGTGTGATGTGCACAAGTGCACAACATAGGTATTGCACATCCAAACAAAAATAGAACAAGCTTTTTCTTATTTGGTGAGAGAGCCTGAATCAGTCTTTTAGCTCCCAGGCAGAAATGACATATTTCCATCAACTGTTAGACTTGCCTAAACAACTTTCCTGAAAATAATTCAGAACATTGTACCATTAAACATATATATTGATTTTAAGCTTCACCATTATTTGAAAGCTTTTTTTCATGGTGTTTTGATGCCTAACCACCAGCAACTGGATCTGCAATCAAAATACAAAAGAACTCAATCTATATATATTTAAAAGCCTAAGTGTCCATGCGACTGGTAGCTATGATGCACATTGTCCACCAGGGGGCAGACGCTCAATGCAGGAGCTGCTATGACACACACTGGCCATTTAAAAATAAACGGCACCATGGACCTGGTGCCGACAAACCAACACTTGGTTTCCCCCAAGTGGGACACACCACCCCAGAGCCACACCTCACCAAATCTCAGCCAACGCTGCCAAGACCCCATGGTACAAATTGAGTTCCACAGCCCAGTCCAGCCCAGAAAAAATAACCATGGGCACCAGGTAATGACATCACATAGCAATACCCGGCTTCCTCTCCCTAGCCACTAGCCTCCTTGGAATTTCTTCAGCCCAGGAACATGTTTTACTTTATAGCCAGGTGCATCATGTTGATATTTACTGCTGTGTTGCTGACAATTACCTGAAAGAGAAGTTGGGGTGCTTCAATGGGCTGGGAAAAGTTTAACTAAGTCAGAAATCAGGTCTAATTAAGCAGGTTTATTCTATATCCTATATAATAAAAGCCGAATATGCAAATAGACTAAATGGCGAATGACTGGTCAGCGGGGGTTGGGGCTGGCGAGTGGGCGCCAGGCCAGCCATGGTGGGTGCCAGCAGGCAGAGGGAGGGGATGGTGATTGGGGGGCAGCGGTGATTAATGGTGGTGGAGGGGCAATTAGGGGAGGCCAGCTGCCCATCGGCTGGTGCTGTCCCCCATTTGGCCCGTGAGTCGTCTCCCGCAGAGGGAGGCCACCGGTGGCAGCAGCAGGGCAATGGGGGAGGGGGGGTCAACCACTTGCTGGCTGGCGCCAGTACCTGATTGGCCCACCTGTCACCTCCCACAGAGGGATGGCCACCAGCGGTGGTGGCGGGGTGCTGGGGGACAGGGCCGGCTACTCACCAGCTGATGCTGTCCCCTGTTTGGCCCATGGGTCACATTCAGCAGAGGGACATCCCACAAGGGTACCTGGTTTGCGAAAGGGTGCAGGCCAGTCTGAGGGACCCTCCTGAGTGCACAAATTTTCATGCACAGGGCCTCTAGTCTACACTAATAAAAGAGAAACATGGTAATTAGCGTACGACCGCTACCCTTCCCATTGGCTAATCAGCATATCCTTATGCAAATTAACTGTCAGCCAAGATGGCGGCTGGCAGCCATGCACTGAAGCGAGCAGGGAGGATTATTTGCTCCAGTGACGGCGAACTCCAATGTTCCCCGCCTGCTGCTGCCGGCCTCTCAGCTGCAACTCTAAGCAACTATGTACTATGTTGCAAATAAGAAGCTAAACAAAACCCCAGAAACCGACTTTCATTCAGCCAGGCTTCAGCCAGCCAGACCGCAACATTGTATCGATGTTTTCAGCAGTGAGGCCTCAGAGCTAAAGCTGGCCCAGAATAGAAAAAAATAAAGAAGAAAAGGAGCGGTTGGGAGCTTCAGTCACCCGCTTCCGGAAAACAGCACTCAGCCCCTCACCCAGACTGGCCAGGGACCCGAGTGGGGACCCCCACCCTGATCCAGGACACCCTTCAGGGCAAACCAGCCGGCCCCCACCCATGCAACAGGCCTCTATTCTATATAGTAAAAGGGTAATATGCCTCCTGGCACCGGGATCAGTGGAGCAGCGAGGCTCCCAGCACCGGGATCAGCGTGACAGGGGGCAGCGCCCAAACCCCCTGATCAGCCCTGCTCTGTGCCTGATAGGGGGGAGCTCCCCAACCCCCTGATCGGCCCTGCTCTGTGGGTGATAGAGGGTGGCGCCCCAACCCCCCTCCACGGGCCTTGCTCTGTGTGTAACAGGGTAGAGCCATAACCTCCCCATTGGCCCTGCCCTGAGTGTGACAGGGTGCAGCGCCCCAACGCCCTGATCCGCCCTGCTCTGTGTATGACAGGGGCGGTGCCCCAGCTCCCCTATCAGCCCTACTCTGTGAGTGACAGGGCCAAGCTCCTCAACCCCCTGATCGACCCTGCTCTGTGTGTGACAGGGTACGGAGTCCCAATACCCCTGATGGGCCCTGCTCTGTGAGTGACAGGGGGCAGCGCCCCAACCCCCTGATTGGCCCTGCTCTGTGAGTGACAGGGGGCAGCGCCCCAACCCCCTGATTGGCCCTGCTCTGTGGGTGACAGGGGGTGGCACCGCAACCTCCCCATCGACCCTGCCTTGAGTGTGACAGGGGGCGGTGCCCCAACCCCCCAATCGGCCCTACCCTGAGCGTGACTGAGGGTGGCATCGCAGCCTCCCGATCCGCCCTACTCTGTGCATGACAGGGGGCGGCGCCCCAACTCCCCAATCGGCCCTGCTCTGAGCCTGACCAGGGGCTGCACCTAGGGACTGGGCCTTCCCTCTGCCACCCGGGAGCAGGCCTAAGCCAGCAGGTCGTTATCTCCCGGGGGTCCCAGACTGCAAGAGGGCACAGGCCGGGCTGGGGGACCCCCTTCCCCCGCCCCCCTTCCCCCCAGTGCACAAATTTTTGTGCACCGGGCCTCTAGTATACATATAAATGGCTCAGTAGACTTGCGCATGCATGATACATATAAAGCTCTCACTGGTGCCAATCGCACAAGTGTGTTTCGATCTGTCATTGTTGATTGTGAATTTGGTTGACACTTCTATTACTGAGAAAGGGCAAATAGCAATATTAAAATATCTCTTCTAATTAATTTCTTTTCTTTCAATGTGCACGAATCCATGCACCAGGACACGAGTAGTGTTATACAGGCCCTTAGAAGCGTCTTTGGGAGAATAATCATAATCAGTTGTAGTTATCCAGGTAAGAACAAAGTGATGGCTGACAAACAACAGAGAAAGCCAAAATGGATGACTTAGATGAGGATCCAACTGGGAAGAAGCTTAAAAAGGAAAAAAAAAAAATGGGTTTAAGGACAATTTGCAAGTATGAGAAGCGTGGGTCTTCTTCTACATGGAATGTGTGCACTGGCCTTCTTTTGCAATTATGTTCTCATGGGCTTCCCTTCATGCATCTTAAAGCCATGAATATTAAACTTTAGCTTCTCAATGTAGAGAAGCCTACCTCTGGAGGTCAAATCTCCAACTCCTACCAGAAATTAGAAAAAAATAAATTATAGAACTATTATTTGGTGAATTATTTTGCATGAAAATATTTTCTGTAAGAGTCTGATTAAGCTCCATTAATAAAACTAAACTGGCTTGATCTGATTAGCTAATACCTCAGTGATTGAAATGTGTGGTTACACACAGCAGGGTTGTTCTATTGCAGAGAAAATTCATGTAGTCAATATTTCTCTTGTCGTGGTGCTTAAACTTAAGCACTCCCTGGTTGTTCTACCTGGTTTATACAACTCCCTGAGAATACACATAATCAAACACTCCCACTCCGGTTGTGATAGAGGGTTGAGCCACAATATTTTCTTGCCTTTGGAATGTTTCTCTTGATGCTAAAGCAGTTGGTTTCTGTAAGTGTTACCATAGTGACTCTCTATCAATACAGCAGGAGACAATTTCAGTACATGTTGATTTAGGCATTTTGTTGCCTACTGCATATTAAATCAGACAGACTAATTTTTTTTTTTATTTGAGCTATGGATGAACTTTTTAAAAAATTTATCTTTATTGTTGAAAGTATTAGAGATGTCTCCCCTTATTTCCCCCATTGACTCCCTCCACCTGTCCCCACCCCCTCCCCAGGCTTTCCTGGCACTATTGTTTGTCTATGGCTATGTATGCATGTAAGTTCTTTAGCTAATCTCTTCCCCTACACCTTCTCTCTGAAATACATCAGTCTGCTACATTCTTCAATGTTTCTGGATCTATTTTGTTCATCAGCTTATTTTATTCATTAGATTCCACATATAAGTGAGATCATGTGATAACAGTCTTTCTCTGATTGGTTTATTTCATTAATAGCCTCTCCAGGTCTCTCCATGCTGTCTCAAAGGCTAAGAGCATTTTTATTGTAAGTCCATCAATTTTGAGATAGAGAGAGAGACATAATTGGGCATATAGGACAGATCAAATAGGATGGTCTGATAAATCCTCATACACCAAAAGGGGAAAAAAATACAGTACAAAACTGATGACAACTAAGAAAATTAAGGACAAGTCTGTACTTCTATGGAATTAAATGTTTTTGGGAGAAATCAAAATGAGCTGAGGAAAATGTCATTATTGTCCTGACACATCTATCAGAAATGACTTAGTCTGCTGTGTAGAGAGCACAACATGCAAATGTCTTATTGGGGAGATGAACATTTATTATGTTATTTTTAGAGGACATGTTGTGACATCTTTATTTTGGAAAAAAAAAGCATTTGTTTGCATGTAGTTGATTATGAAGAATCGAGAAAAATAACTGGATAATCTTAAGGCACAAAATATATAGTCTTATTTTTCTGATTGAATTGTCATGACGGAATGTCAAGATTAAGCAAATAATGTAACCTTGAGTTTTCTGAGTATACCTCAACTCAGTCTTTGAGTCATCTTTGATAATTGGATAATTGGAAACGTTCACTTTATCGAAGAATTGTCCTGCCTTCATACCAGGGCAGGTGTTTCAGTGTTTCATATTACTCTATTTTTCAAAATAGTTATTTCCATTTGTGAGTATTCCTTTATTTTCTGTTATTATTTGGTTAATGTCTGTCTCCTTCACCAGTCAAGGTCTGTGAGACAAGAAAATATGTCTGTTTTTGCTCATCCTAAGAGCCTAGCAAAATGCATGGATCTTATTGCACTCTCTTTAAGTGGTTTTTGAATGTGTTTGTAAAAAGACATTTTTTAAAACCATTCATGTAAAAAGAAAGAAATGTGTAGTATTTTGAGAAAAATATAGGTTCAAGGAAATTGATTCCACAAATGACAAAACCACTTTAAACCGTCAATGAGAAAGAATTAACTTGGTCACATTGCTTTTGTTAGTATAGACTAACCTTTGTAACAGATAGACCCCACATGCATATTGATGCAAACAAAATAGAAGCATATTTCCTGCTCAGTTACAATTAAAGGCCATTTCGGGCAGGAGGGGAGGAGCTTTGCTCCAGATATTATTCAGCAGCCCATGCCTACGGTCTCTGTACTGTCACACATGATTTCCATGGTCACTCTGTTGATTACCTCCATATGATTCAGCCAGAAAAATGAAAGAATGGGGATTGCATGGTTTGAGGTTTTCCTAGACGGTGTTTAAAAATGACACCCATCATTCCAGTGAGCTCAGATCCTGCCCAATGACCTTAACTGAACACAAGAGCATGGCTGTGGGCCAGTCGTATGCTCAGGCAGAGGGGAAAACCAGTCTTGGAAAAGAGCCAGTAAGTAACCTTAGCTACGACAGTTAACCAACAATGTCATGGGATGTTAATGGCTTAGAAAGTCTAGCAGAATAGCTTTCAAGAAAAGTGGAAAAGTTTGATAATGCATAAATACTAAATCAAATGTTATTGATTTGCGTTTGTCATAAGTTGTTTGATAAAGTAAAAATAGAAATATCTATAAAACTGAAAATTTGGACTGGATTGTAGGAAAAAATTCTCTAGGTGATTGTTCCACTATTCAAGGAAGAAATCCTCTCTGGCATATTATCCAAGCAAAGGCCAGACTATCTTCTCTGAAAGCTTCCCATAATTGCTTGCCTGATTATTTAGAAGTTCCATGTCCATGATGATTTAATGATGTGGATTCCAAGGCAGCTACAGTATAGGGAAGGGAAACCCCAAAATTATTAGACTGCCAAGATCATAAGTATAGACTTGCATTTTGAGCAGGGCATTTCCCCAACTTGAAAAAGTCTTTTAAAACTCTGAGTAAGAATGGAAATATATCATTCATTCCTTTTTTTCTTTACCTCAAATGTTCTTTCATAGAATTGCTTTAAACATTAAAGTATATAAAATGTGCTATTAAATTTTAGTACTTTATAGATGACTATTTTAATAAGAAATTGTGTTTTAAAATATTGACAAAAGGGTTGTAAACTATGTCTACCAGTTCCTTTTCCCTTTCTGTTCAGGGACCAATTATTTCTAAAATGTGGGCTGAGCACTTGCTATAACACTGCTCGGTTAAACTTGGTTCATGGTGACTATCCATCAGGGTCCTATGAAAAACTGTTTGTCACATACAAAAAAAAAAAAAAAAAAAAAAAAGAAAGAAAGAAAAGGAGGACTTAACGATACTACTACCAATTTACAAAAGTAGATGTGGGACTAAGGAAGCCAAGAAGGGACCAGCAAAGGCCAGGAAGGGAGAGGAGGCAATGTGGTTTTCATGACCTATTCATAGCTTTGTGTAAGGAAGAACTTCCCTACTAGAGGAATCAGCCTTGGTCTACCTTATACCTTATGCCTTATAAGGTTTGGGGCACAAATATTTCAACTTCTCTCTATTCTTCCGCACTGTGTCCTACCAGACAGCCAGGTAACTGATGATGAAATCCACAGAATTAAGCATCATGGGGCAAGACACAAGGTGGAGATTTTTGGAAAATATACCTAATAGGACAAACGGAGGATACTCAGAACAGATGCAAGGACATTTGTGAGAGAGATAATAATCCTATATAATAAAAGGCTAATATGCAAATAGACTGAATGGAGGAACAACCAAACAACCAAATAACCAGTCACTATGATGTGTGGCGACACCAGGCGGCAGAGTGCAGAACATGGTGGGCATCGGCCAAGGCAGGATGGTGGAGCAGACAAGCAGGGGCGTCAGACCAAGGTGGGGTTCAGGTTGCTGTCATTGAGGCGAGACTCTGGAAGTTACTGAAAATTCTTTGCTCCCATGTGCCACAGTCCCGCCTGGTGCTTGCACCTGCTGCTGGCACCCGCCCTGCTCTCACCTGCTGCCAGCGCTGGAGCTGCCACTCACACCTGCTGCCGGCAGCTTCCGGCACTGATCGCCCCTGAGGGCTTCTCTACCTCCCCCTGCTCTTGAGGGGCGATTGGGGCAGCAGCCACTGCTTGCACCCCTTGACAGTACTAGGCCCCACTCGCACCTGCTGCTTGCGCCCGCCCCAATCGATCCGTGCGGTCAATGGGTGCGAGTGGGACCTGCGCCATCAGCGTGTGGGAGCAGTGGTGGGAGGAAAGGGGCTGCCAGCAGACAGGGGACTGGGGGGGTGCAGCAGGAGGGGCTGGACGGGGGCACAGAGGATGGGCCGAGATCTGCCCCTTGCCCACCTCAGCCTCGTGGCCCACAGTTCCTTTCAGGGTGCACGAATTCATGCACTGGGCCCCTAGTAGTGTATATAATATAGCAAGCACATGGAATTATTTATTGTGTTCATTGTAAAGAGTATGAATATTTGTTTCCTTCAAACACACATTTAAAAATTTGAAAGAGAAAGGATTGAATCTGCCTAAGATTTCCTTATCAGAAATAGGTGAAAGTTTTTGAAGTGTGCTTTTTTGAGCCCTTGCATGATCATGATAAAATAGAGCAGCATAGAAAACACCAAGACTGACAGCCAAGAACCCTGATGAAACATGAGTCTGCCTTGACTCCATGTTCACTGAGAGAAAGAGGGAAGAAGAGGAGTCAGAATAGCGTCCTAGAAGAGGTAATGGTATCCAAGTTTGGCAGAGAGTATTGGCCGAATAATGGTCAAGGTACCCAGACTGATGATCAGAGTCCAGAATTTCTAACCCCGCAGCATTGTCACTTGAGGCTTAATTGGCATCAATCTGACTGGGAATGGCCATTACTCAGGATTATATGCACCACAGGTCCAGAGGGAAAAACTGGTATTGGATCAAGCAGAGAAAATGAGAGGAGATCTTGGCAGGCAGGCAGAGTTCAGAGGAAACCAGCAATAGACGGGGATGAAAGAAGACTACAAAAGTGTTGATTGACCATCAGAGAGGACCATTATAGTAGCTTTATTATTATCATACAGATGGTAGATGGATGAATAGAAATTCAATTCCAGGTCTTTTTGTCTCAAGTAAAAATTCTTTCTGCTGTAACATATGGCCCACAGCAAAGAAGAAATAAAGATATCATCAATTAAAATGAACCCTTCTTTAACAAGTCTGGAAGTTTTACCTAGCAGTAACATTTTCTATTTCAATCAAAGCCATTGTACATTTGTGATGTACAACTGTAGAGCTAACAACACAGGTGCAGTAGGTCAGAGCACATCTGGCCAAAAAGTGAAGCACTTTGGTGCAAGGCTAAGATATCTATTTCAGATTAAATTTGTGAACCAGATATTTTATATTTTAAAGTAAAATTTTATAAATTCTAGAAAATTGTTTTATTACCACACCTGCAGCTATTTTTTTTCCTACTAAGTTACAGTTAAAATGAGTTTGCTGGATGATAGCTGAACTTATTGGGATAATCATTTCACAATATATATAAGTCACACCATCTTGCTGTTTAAGTTAAAATTATATAGTGATATATGTCAATAATTTTTCAATAAAACTAGGAACAAATAGCATTGACATACAAACAAACTCCAATTCATCTAATTTAATACCTGCTGGTGTTGCTATTCTTTTCCATGAAGTAAAGTCTTCTACTTGAGAGCAAAATAAAAGAATTTACTTAGCCTACTCCTCAAGATATTTTTTATATCATCAGGGAGTTTTATAGTATCCATTAATTTATACAATTATATAAGAAAGAATTTAAATTTCAAAACAAAGATGTTGGATAAAATCTTACCTCTCCTATATAGATATATGATGTAAAACTTGCAGTTTATTCGAGCCCATTTCCCCTATTGAAAAATTGGGATACTGTTATCTATTTCTTTTATTTTTTTGGGCAAATATTTCTTTTTCTTTATTGATTAAGGTATTACATATTTGCCTTTATCCCCTCATTGCCCCCCATCTCGCTGCTCATGCCCTTACCCCCCCTAGTGTCTGTGTCCATTGGCTATGGCTTACATGCATGCATACAAGTCCTTTGGTTGATCTCTTCCTCTTCCTCCCACACTCCCCTGCCTTCGCTCTGAGGTTTGACAGTCTGATCGATGCTTCTCTGTACCTGGATCTGTTTTTGTTCATCATTTTATGTTGTTCATTATATTCCACAAATGAGTGAGATCATGTGATATTTATGTTTCTCTGGCTTATTTCACTTAGCATAATGCTCTCTAGGTCCATCTATGCTGTTGCAAATGGTAGGAGTTCCTTCCTTTTTACAGCAGCATAGTATTCCATTGTGTAGATGTACCACAGTTTTCTAATCCACTCATGTGCGGATGGGCAATTAGGCTGTTTCCAAATCTTAGCTATGGTGAATTGTGCTGCTGTGAACATAGGGGTGGATATATCCTTTCTGATTGGTGTTTCTGGTTTCTTGGGATATATTCCTAGAAGTGGAATTACTGGGTCAAATGTCAGTTCCATTTTTAGTTTTTGAGAAAACTCCATACTGTCTTCCACAGTGGCTGCACCAGTCTGCATTCCCACCAGCAATGGAAGAGGGTTCCTTTTTCTCAGCATCCTCATCAGCACTTGTCATTTGTTGATTTGTTGGTGATAATCATTCTGACAGGTGTGAACTGGTACCGCATTGTCATTTTGATTTGCATCTCTTGGATGATTAGTGACTTTGAGCATGTTTTCATATGTCTCTTAGCCCTACTTCTGTCTTCTTTTGAAAAGTATCTATTTAGGTCCGTTGCCCATTTTTTGATTGGATTGTTTATCTTCCTTTTGTTAAGTTTATGAGTTCCCTGGAAATGTTGGAGATTAAACCCTTATCTGTGATAACATTGGCAAATATGTTCTCCCTTGCAGTGGGCTTTCTTGGTTTTTTTTTTATGGTTTCCTTTGCTGTGCAAAAGCTTTTTATTTTGTTGTAGTCCCATTTGTTTATTTTCTCTTTAGTTTCCATTGCCCTAGGAGCAGTATTAGTGAAGAAACTGCTTCAGCATATGTCTGAGATTTTGCTGCCTGTGGATTCTTCTAGTACAGTGGTTCTCAACCTTCCTAATGCTGCAACCCTTTAATACAGTTCCTCATGTTGTGGTGACCCCCAACCATAAAATTATTTTTGTTGCTACTTCATAACTGTAATTTTGCTATTGTTATGAATCATAATGTAAATATCTGATATTCAGGATGTATTTTCATTGTTATAAATTGAACATAATTAAAGCATAGTGATTAATCACAAAAACAATATGTAATTATATATGTGTTTTCCGATGGTCTTGGGCGACCCCTGTGAAAGGGTCGTTCGACCCCCAAAGGGGTCGCTACCCACAGGTTGAGAACTGCTGCTCTAGTATTTTTATGGTTTCCCACCTTTTGTTTAAGTCCTTTATCCATTTTAAGTTTATTTTTGTGTGTGGTGTAAGTTGGTGGTCTACTTTCATTTTTTTGCATGTATCTGTCCAATTTTCCCAACACCATTTATTGAAGAGACTGTCTTGACTGCTTTGTCTAATATTAATTGAGCATAGTGGTTTGGGTCGATTTCTGGGATCTCTATTCTATTCCATTGGTCTATATGTCTGTTCTTGTGCCAGTACCAGGCAGTTTTGAGAACAATGGCTTTGTAATATGGCTAGCCATTTCACCTAAGAACAGGAACAAGAAAGGGATTGCCACTTTCATCACTCCTGTTCAACACAGTACTAGAAATGGTAGCCATAGCAATTAGACAAGAAGGAATAAAAGTTATCCAAATTGGAAAAGAAGAAGTAAAACTGTCATTATTCACAGATGACATGATACTGTACATAGAAAACCCAAAAGACTCCATCAAAAATGTATTAGACTTAATAAATGAATTAGGTAATGTAGCAGGATGACAAAATTAACACCCAGAAATCTATGACATTTTTATTTATTTATTTTTAAAAATATATTTTATTGATATTTTACAGAGAGGAAGGGAGAGAGATAGAGAGTTAGAAACATCGATCAGCTGCCTCCTGCACATCTCCCACTGGGTATGTGCCCCAACCAAGGTACATGCCCTTGACCGGAATCTAACCTGGGACCTTTCAGCCCCCAGGCCGACGCTCTATCCACTGAGCCAAACCGGTTTCAGCAAATCTATGACATTTTTATACATTAACAGTGAACTTAGAGAAAGAGAGATTAAAAACAATCCCATTTACCATTGCACCAAAAAAAAATTAAGATACCTAGGAATAAACTTAACTAAGGAAGTAAAAGACCTGTACTCGGAAAACTGCAGGACACTGAAAAAAGAGATAGAGGAAGACATAAACAGATGGAAGAACATACCGTGTTCATGGTTTGGTAGAATCATCATCATTAAAATGTCCATACTACCCAAGGCAATCTATAGATTCAATGCACTCCCCATTAAAATACCAATGGCATATTTCAGAGACCTAGAACGAACTCTCCAAAAATTCATCTGGAATTAAAAAAGACCCCAAATAGCTACAACAATCCTGAGAAAGAAGAACAAAGTAGGAGGGATCTTAATACTGTTATCTATGTCACTTGGTTGTCTCCTAGCCCATAAATCCTATGGAAGTGCTTTGAGACATGTGGGATTTATAGGAAGGTAAAATTTGTTTCTAGATATGTTATTTGACAACCATGTCTCAAAGAACATGATGATATTCAGGTCCCTTTTTAAAGTACTATATATCCCAGGACTTTAGCTATTATAGTGTTACTGGAAAAGTTGGATGCTTTGAACAACTTTATATAATTTATCTAAACAAAGACTAATGTTCCATGCATGTCTGAAGACTCCAGTAGTCTCTTACTGACATATGAGGTAATTTGGTTTAGTTGATCACAGAAGATGTGGCAAAGCATGATCGATCCCAGGATGATGCTCCCTTATTCCTGTTGATCACTACCACAGGGATTACACATCTGCAGAGATTTTAATCCTATCTCCCTCCAGAATTTATTACAGTGAGCATGTTTTCTGTAGTCTTCTAGTTCACTGACCACTCCTACTTTCTCTCATTTATGAATAGAAAAAAAATAGTACAGAAAAATATAAAACCTGGATATTCATAATGCATCTAATATCCAGTAGTTCCTACGTTGTGTTGCTACTTGTGAGTTGGTGCTTATTCTCCCAATAGTGATGGCCAAAGTCTCAGAGCCTCTAGCAGTTTTCTCTCTCTGCTATGGCCATGCCTATCACTTTGCTATTGAAGCATGGGGTATATTCAAGCCTGTTGATTAAATCAACATAATAATGTGTATATGCCAAATGATTCTAGGTTTAGCAAGTCAGAAAAAAAAATGCCCCTTTCCTTGTCCTAAGTTATAACTTTCAGTTTATTTATCATATCATTGCTGTAACATTTTCCACTCTTCCTATAAATGTATTTTGTATTAAAAATCATGGGGTGGGGAGGACTGGATGAAAGAAGGTGAAGAGATTAGCCAGAGAATATATATGCATAACCCATGGACACAGATAACAGTGTGGTGATGGCCAGAGGGAAGAGGGTTGGGGGATGGCTGGAAGTGAACAAGGGGGCATAAAATGGAGACATCTGTAACAGTATGAACAATAAAAATAAAATTAAAAAAATATGGAACTCAAAGGGGAAGCACGCGACTTACTGCTTTTTGTTATTGGTAACATATTTTAACATATTTTTCTTGTGATGGGTATTCCGATGTTTTGATTTGCCTTTTTCTTAAGAACCAACTTGCTCCTTATCAAAATTCTAAATTAAGTCAATTGATGTCAATGGAATATGCAATGCACATTTTCTTCTATATTTTTATATCAATGGAATTTATTTCCATACCAAATTGAACACCATTTCAGTTATTTTTAGACAAATTAAGTGCTTCATAATTATAGAATCTGTATTTAATCATTTGGAAAAAGCTCCATCAGTCCCATATCCCAACTGTTTGTTTATGTATGTATGTATGTGTGTGGCCCATGAAAAATTGTAGCCAAAGGAAATTGACTTATTCTCATCAGACAGTAAGTGAAGAGAAGTTCCAGAACTAACATTGTGGTTTCCAGCTCTCATCCAAGTGTCATGTTCCAATTCCTCACCCTAATTCTGAGCTATTTGACACTTTGTGAACATATTATGGTAGACGATGGTGTTAAAATCACTGTATATATGCAGTAACATCAGTAGACTCCTTGGGTTGGGGACTGTTCATGGAATTGAGATAAGTGTATGGACTTTGGGGCCAAACTGCAGAAATTCAAATCCCAATTTGCCTTCAGTTGGTAGATTTGAGTAAGTTGTTCTTCAACATTTGTGTGATTTAGTTTCCTAAAATTTAAAATGGAATAGCAATAGTACTGACTCAAGAGGTTTTTTGTGAAGATTAAGTTAGTTAATGCAAGTGCCTGGCAAATGCTAATAGGAAGCCCTCTATTAAAATGGCAAATAAGAAATTGCTGTTGTTACTAACAACTGCTTTCACTTATACAGCTGCAAAATTTAAGCATCCATCAAATGTTCTGGGTAGAAAATAAGTTTTATTTTCAAAAATTTCCATGAGATAAAAATTTTAATTGTGTGATATAATTCTGAAGGAGAAATGATCTTAGCAGCATTGTATATTTATTAGCTGACAATTTATTGAGTTGATATTTAAACACGATATACAATCTTTTACTGATCATCATTATTCTTTTCCCCTTTCATTGCTCTTGTCTGAAACCTGCAGATAAAAGTATGCTTGGTTCTGTTTAGTAAATTTGATTGAAATGAGGTTTGACTGTCAGAAATAAGGAAAATTAGGAAACAGAACTTTAGCTTTTTCAGGTTAAAAACCATGAGAAATCACATGAAATTATACCTTTTGAGATGGCCAACAGGCAATCTTGTTTTCAAAAATACAAGAAAAGCATTTGCAGAGAGAGAATTCATTTGTTTTTACTGCTGGAATGTTGAGTTTATGACCAAATGGAGGCACTCAGCAAAAATAAACAGCAGCATAATGATGACAAACAATACCGCTAGTGTACCTGTGCTCTGCTGCAGCCCAAGTCCCTTCACATAGTGTCTCTCCACTCATGGAAAGACAGAAGTCAATTTGGACTAAAATATCAAATTTTGCATGTAAAAATCATTGACATAAAGAGATTATTAAATTATTTTAGGCTACATTTCAAATCAATGTCAAAACTCAAGCAAACTTCTGGTCTTCTGAGTCTCAGTTTTCTTTAATATTTGAAGTATTAAAGAAAACCCGTTCCCTTTCTGGCTTTTTCTGTAGTTCAGCATTGAGGAGGGGAGACTAGTAGACAACGGGCAACATAGTGATGTCATGTATGATCCCATCCGCAGCCACTCATCCACTCCCCTTTATTTTTATTTTTTAAATATATTTTTATTGATTTCAGAGAGGAAGGGAGAGGGAGAGACAGAGAAACATCAAAAATTAAAATCATTGATCAGCTGTCTCCTGTACAACCCTTATTGGGGATTGAGCCTGCAACCTGGCATGTGCCCTGACCAAGAATTGAACTGTGACCTCCTTGTTCATAGACCAATGCTCAACCATTGAGCCACACCAGCTGGGCCATCCTCATGTAAAAACACCCTAAGGCAAAGCTATGGATGGCCAATTTCCCAAAAATGGCTTACAGAAAATGATTCATTTGCCTGAATAGTTTCATGAAGTATGTTCATTTTATTTTTAATTCCCTGTAGCCTATAAAAGGATAGGGATTTTGTTCATAAAAGGTCACTCAGAGATCAATACAGTTAAAAGGAACTTATCCAACTCTGGTTTTATAGATGAGGATGAGCCAGAGGCTATTACTTGCCCAGGGTCACACCGTGGGCATTTTTTCCCAGAGCACTTCATTCATACTCACAGGGCATTATGGCTGTGCTTTTCTCTGCTTATTGAGGGGAGTGGGGAATGAGCATGCTCCTCTATACAGATAACATGCTCTATCATTCCTTCGTTTTTCTCATCCTTTGACCGGTTTCTCTCATTTTCTCCAGTAGTCTTTATGTCCACTCATGCAGTAACCTAGATTTCTGGTCACCAAAGAACCCAGCCTGCATGGCTCAGTGGTTGAGCATCAACCAATGAGCCAGGAGGTCATGGTTCAATTCTTGATCAGGGCACACTCCCAGATTGCTGGCTTGATCCCCAGTGTGGGGCATGCAAGAGGCAACTAATCAATGATTCTCTCTCATCATTGGTATTTCTTTTTCTCCCTCTCCCTTCCTCTCTGAAATCAAAATATATAAAAATATATTTTAGCCCTGACCGGTTTGGCCCCATGGATGGAGCATCGGCCTGCGGACTCAAGGGTCCCGGGTTCGATTCCGGTCAAGGGCATGTACCTTGGTTGCGGGCACATACCCAGTGGGGAGTGTGCAGGAGGCAGCTGACTGATGTTTCTCTCTCATCGATGTTTCTGGCTCTCTGTCCCTCTCCCTTCCTCTCTGTGGAAAATCAATAAAATATATTAAATATATATATATATATATATATTTTAAAAAAAGAAAGTCACCAAATAATTTGAAATTCCTCAAAACTACTTTTTGATCACCTCTGTTCCGGGATCCCATCTGATCCTCTCCCTGTGAAAGAATAATTGTTTATCATGAAGGTTTTTATTTATTTTTATTTTTTTATTTTTTTTGGATTCCATGGGATTTAATGTGCTGAGTGAGAGAGGCCTGTCAGACAAACAAGTTACCCCAAGATTCCCCACCGATGGGGAATCTACAGAACAAAGTGAATGACCAAACACACTCCTAGGCACCAAGAACGGACTGATGGTCGTCGCGACCGGGCTGAAGGGGGGAGGGGAGGCACTGCAAGGCCCCCTAAGATGCACCCCCGTCACACCCCCCAAATTAAAAATGAATCTGGTCAAAATGCCAACAGTGGCCTAGACTAAAAAGTGCTCGTTTAAAACAGAAACCACGCCCTGTGTGTGAAGAGGGTCAGGGGAACCCCTGGTTTCCACAGGATCTCAGAAAAGATGCACAGGGCACACCCCCCGGGTCTTCTGAGACCAACCTCCGTGCATCCATCTGTCCATTTCTCTGTCGAACCATCCATCCACCCACCCACTCATCTATCCATCCATCCATGCATCGGTAATCACTCACTTCCAAACCCCAGGCCTCGGACGCCCTCGCCTCACTCACCGCTTCGGCAGCCCCCGAACCAGCAGCTCCTGCAGCCCAGACTGGCGAACTCTGTGTCATGAAGGTTTTTAAATGTTTTGTATTAATGCAGTAAAAATAGTGTTGCTAATCCTTCTTCCAATATAAAATATTCCCAACTGTTGATGTCTTCACTGCCGAAAGCTGTCAAGCTAAACGTAAACAGTCTCTTACCCTTTAATCACATTAAACCATGAAGTGTCTTGGAAATTGAAATAGCAAGGGTATAATTATGGCCATGAAAATGTTACCTATGATCCAAGAGAGAAATTAAAGTAGGAAAAGTAAATCTAATGCACTAACTTTTGCATAATTTCCATTTTCTTTTATTACCATAAGATTATCGTGCACTTCCCTTGTAATGATAGTCAAGGGGCTGCTAGGCACCCTGTGGTATTCAGATGGATTACACTTTCCTCTCAAAACTGAGGGTTGTTTTTTGTTTTATTTTAAATGTTTCTTTTGTATTATGAGATATCTCTTTGGCTTTTGCTGTTTTCTATTCAGTAAATGGTGCCCAAGAAGCCATAGCACTGCAGATGTGAAGTACTTGACATAATCTTTTGATACAGAACTTCTTCCTCATCTCTCTATCCTTGGTAAATGGGAAGAATTCTTTCCAGTTAGTACAGTTAGTATCAGGAGAGTCGATTCTCTATTTTAATGTAGAGTACAAATTGCATTGCCTGTATCTTCCCATGAGTTCTTTAACAATCATTTCCAAGTTTTCAGAGGTAAACTTGAATTTACTCAGCTTCTCCCAGTCATATTCAAGGAGGCATCTCCTGTGTCTATTAGCAAACGTATTGACATTATTAAGGATGAATTTTCTGCGTTGGGTCATCATTCTTATTATTCGCTTATGGTCATTTTCTGCCTCAGGGTTGGATTTTTACACTGTGTAACTTATTGCCGATGCCTATATGTCTTAAGAAAGTTATCTTACACTCTATCCCCTCCAGCCAACAAGTAAAACCTTCAATGTAGTTGTCTTTCTACACTGATTTCAAACTCTAGAATAAACCCCATAGATGGGTCTCACACTAGGACTGGTAGCTTTTCAATAGAGATAACCTCAGGGTATCTAGATTTGATTCAGACTTCATAAGCAATAGTAATAATATAGATTTGATTCAGACTTCATAAATAATAATAATAAATAAATTAAAATAATTTTCTATTTTTCCATTGGAAGTTATAATACATATAGAATACTTATAGTGCTTTTCACTGGAGTTGGTATAAAAATATTGGTTAAGTGTAGCTTGTCCACAAATCTTCTGTCATCTGTACTTCTAAGTAACCAGTATCCTCTTCATTGTTTCTGATTTTCACCAATCTCACATATTTCTTCTTTAAAATCAATAATAATAGAAAACTTTATGTCCCATAGCCCATCAACTCAATTACATATGCATTTTTTTAGTTAATGTCCCAAAGGGACTTAATGAAATATCAGGATGCATCAAAGTAGAAGCCTAAACATAGGTTACAATTAATATTGGATTGTTTATACCCACAATGTTACTCTAAATGATTGTAGAGAGTATAGTAGTTAAATAATAACTTGGTTGATGTCACTTGAAAGGCACAAGTAGATGTCCTTTAGTCTCTGCTCATATAGTTGTTTTTCACTTATGAGATATTCTAAACTCTCATAGAAATAACACATTTTTGCCTGCCAAATGTGTTACTCTTTAGATAATAAACAATTCATTTATGTAAGAAATAAACATTAGTCTTTATTTGATTTTTTTTCTTTGCAAAAGAAAGGTCATGTGACTTGGATCTGGCCCTCTGAGTAGCCAAGACTTAGCAGCTTTGTTCTCCATAGGAGTAGACCCTGGGGCAAGGATTTGAGGAAAAGTAGTTGCTTGAGAGGTAATCCAAAAAAGCACTGATATGGGAAGAGGAAAGTGATCAGGAAAAGACAAGGAATCAGTTAAGGATGTGCTCATGAGCAGATTTCTCCTTGGGGGAACTGGAGCTTAATCCCATTGGGAACTTGTGAGTGATGGTGTAGAACATACCTCAAAATTGAGGGCTGCTCCAGGGAACATTAGCTCCCCCACACTTCCATCTTGTCCTTGCTTCAGCTGCCACAGAAAGCCCAGAGGCATAGAGATTATAGGTGTTTGGGATAAGAATCCACTGATGTGTGGGAAGTATGAGTGCCAAGGGGACATCAAGAGCATTTACTACATTGCTCAATTGGAGGAAGACACTCCTGGGCTAGTGGTGACTCTATGGGATTCTGTGAGTAGTGAACCCACCTGAGGTTAAAGCCAGTGCAGACAAAAGCAGAACCAGAGAAAAGCAGAAAAGATGTAGATGTTAGGGAGCACATGAGACTTGGTTGGAAAGTTTGTAAGGAGGATATTCTGAGAAAAGGGAAGTGTGCTGAAGGCAGCCTGCCCTGTTTATCAGAATTCCAACTTAGGGAAGTGCCAAAAGCAGCACCCCTAATTATTCCTTGACCTTTCCAAACAAGCCTGTGCATGAGCAGACCCCTGGGTGTTTACTGGAATCCTTAAGCTTAATCTTTGGGTGTCCTTGGTTAAAGGGCATTGCAAACACAAGCACCCTCTCAAGATTACTTAGCCTACTGATTGTATCTAAAAGATAAACTTTACCTCAAACTGCCCTTATGATAAAAGCCCAACAAGGCAGGCTATTGAGGCTGTCTGGTTCCTTTAGCCAGGCAGTCCCGTAGCTCTCTCTTTCATACTAAACATTGTGTCAGAGTAATCATTCATCCATTGCTCAGGGTCTGCAGGTCAGCCTTGGCATGTAGAAAGAAAATCAAGTTGAATATTATTTGGATCCATAAATCCAGCTGCACCTAGTTACATAGGTCCAGCGGCATTCTCCAGACATCCTAGTCCCATGAGACATTATATTCTTTATTTTTTCTTCTCAGTGTAAGTTTCTATAACTCACAACCAAAAGAGTCTTGATTTATATACCCACTCAGGATTTTTAGGTTCAGGGCCTCCTAAAACCTTAATTGTATGTTCATAGAATCAGACATTGCAGGAAGAACCTCCTGCTGCTAAGCAAACCCTCCTGCCTCTTTATTTTTATTTTATTATATGAATCATATTTGTACTTTTAAATTCTATGAATGTGGTCAACATTTACCCCTTTAATTGCTGCTTTGGTGAGTGAGAGTTTGAGGGACACTATCCCTGGCCATCTGAGTCAGGAAGAAAGTTTAAGGAAATTACTGCCAACTTCTTGCAAGACACCTTCACAATTAAATAAGTCTGCTTCATCTGGGTCTTTAACAGTCCAATTCACTGTTCTGTAGTACTGATCCCTTGGGAGTGACATGATATGTGAATCTTACACTTTAAGTTTTCATAGCCCATTTTAAAACTTAACTAGTAAAATACATATTTTTCCTTTTTATTAAATTTATTGGGCTGAAACTGGTTAACAAAATTATATAGGTTTCAGGTGCACAATTCCACAAAAGACATCATCTGTACACTGCATTGTGTGGTCACTGCCATTTATCCCCTCGCCCATCCATACTCTCTTCCACCTCCCCCCATCTCACCTACCACCCTTGACAACTATTCAGGTCTCCTAGATAAAAAATTACTAAGATACCCAATGACCAAACTGCCTTTACTTCCTAATGCCTCCCAATCCCAAATTGATGCCCACTTCCCTAACCTTGCCTAAATTCACCCAGAACAGGCACACATACTATAAGATACTCCCTCAAACTCCTTCACACTGACCTCCATGGTTCCTCTGGTACATGCTCTTATTTACTGCAGAAAGCTAAATAAACTTAACTCTGTGTGACTACAGATATATTTCTAGTAGTCTCTGGCGGGGTGACTTCAACAATGGAAATACAGTGGTGGGCAAAAGTAGGTTTACTAGTACAGTTGTGAGTATGTGAAACAGTTTATTTATTCTTGTATTATTATTTATTAATTATTGTATTATTTTCCATACAAACCTACTTTTGTCCACTCCTGTGTGGCAAAAATGGACCATCTACAATGTCTATGTAAAGTATGGCTTAGAGGAGAGACTGAAGTTATATTTGATTTAACCAAATCAAATCAAGGTTATGATTTATTCCAAGTTGCTTATTGAATATGAAGTTGAGTTGGTAGGAGGGGTTTCCGTGGTGTTGATCTGAATTTTCTGTGCAAGCAAGAGAAATCAGAAGTGTATAAATCCTCCCATTTTCTCCGAATTAACACCAATAAGAGTGTTAATTTTGCTGTAGTGGACATATTTTCTCAGTTTTGCTACAAATTTGAACATCTATATTATCTATTTATTTTAAATCAAGGAGAAAACATGAAATCAGTAAAGCCACAGGAATAATAAAGGCCACAGAGGATTGATCATTTTAACGTCCCCCTTCCCTGAATGCCACACCCTATTACTTTAGTTTTGTTTTAATAATTTCAGTCAACTCAAGCCAGCAAATGCATAGCAAGTGACTACTACATGTCAGCCACTACACTGGAGGCAGAAAGGTATTGCATGATGAAAATACCTCTTTATGGTTTCAGAGAATTCACAGGTTAATGGGAGATAAGAGAGGAACTAAAATAAGTGTGGATAATTTTGCACGTATATTCAGTGAAATTTTAAACTCCGAGCTAGTCTGGTTTTTACAGAGCATCAAGCATTGGTACGTGGCAAAATAATTATATAATTGTAGCTTTCATATCTTTCTCTTAAATGTCATTTTCGAGAAATGAATAACACAATTACACATAATGAAAGGAGGTAATTATGAAATGTTGTCAGGTGTTTTATATTTTACGTGGCAGGATCCTAGATTGTTTCTAAAGAGAATAAAAGAGAAAAAGCGGTGTTTTGACCATTTTTCAGGAGTGTAATTACAGAAGATTGTAGGGTATTTTACTCTAAGATTCACCTAAAGACACTGTTTGCAAAACTCTCTTTGAATGGTTTCCTTTCCTAAAAACATGCCTCAAAAAAGAATTGTATTTTTAGTCTCTGTAGAGGGAAGTAAAAAAAATATGTTTGCCCCCTCAACATAGAAGCATGTATGCTAAGGAAACTTTGAATTCTAAGTCCTCAACAACAATCCCCTGTTGGCTTTTAGGAAATGCTAACTCCCTGGGGTGGGACTTGTCTCAGTCATTCATGGGAAGCAGCAGCACGCAACTGAATATGGAGAATTGTTAAATGGGTCATTCTCATATGTCAATGGAAAATGAGTAAACAAAATATACAGTAAGTGTATATTGTTCATGTGGATAGAAATATTATACTTTAACTTCTCCTTTTGGCAGGTCCTTTAGAAAATGAACATTTATAGTTCCAAGCTATTACATGTAAGATTTTCTTTTAATCACCTTTTAATAGAATTGGCATTATTATCTAATACAACTAGGCATAAATACTTAGAGATATTTGTCAGATGTTTAATAGGAGACCTGGGCCATTACAAACATAATCCTCACAAAAAGTGTAATTTTCATTTTCTTCCCAAATGACAGTACAGTTATTAGACTCCATCTCTAAAATGCCTACAAGCAAATTTAATTAGTCAGTTAAATGAAATGTCAGAAATGTAAGAAACATTTTTGTAGTAAATTATAGCCCTAGGTACTTCTTAATTTGCTTTGTGTAACTTCAACTGGAAAGTATGTTTTTCATATTCTATTTGTTCAGCATGGATGAAGGTCACTTCACATTTACTTTCATCTTCAAATTGCCTGGCCATTTCACAGCTGTTTGAATTTTAATAAGAGGGAAGGAGTTTGGAGGATTCAGAGAGAGCAAAGAAGAAAAAAAATAATAAAAACATTTGGCATTTATGAGGTTTATAATAATTCTGCTCTTGGAAACTTTGGAACAAGGCTGATGTTTTTGTTTCAAGTCATAAGTTATGGAAATTAATTCTACAGACAAAATTAATGGGTGTAAAATTATGGTAATTATAGTCATGGTAACCAGATATCTTTATGCATGAAGAGCCAGGTCCTGTATTGTGGGTCAGAATGGTATCACAAAATCATAGCCCTCGATTAAATAAACCTTTTTATGTAGTATATTTGAGTGTTGTTCTAAAATTATTCAGAATGCCTTCTTATTAGAGAATGATATTCTCCCTTCCCCAAAAGAGCTAGAAATAAAATAACCAAAAAGCTCTGAGTCCAGTTGACAACCACAGGTGCAATTATAAAGACCTATTTTATCTACATGGCTTTTCATCATTAAAAAATATATATATACAGTCAGCAACCTGAAACTCTTCCATCATTTCCTTTGAAGTTTTATTTTAAGATAACATAGAATCCACTTGAATATTTTTCAGTTAGGTACTTTGCTTTGATATCAAATCTTTTTGTGCCTTTTGTCATACCTGTTTAAGTGAAATCCCTAATTAAAGAATTTGAGGTTGAAGGAGAACCTGTGAGAAAACAATATATGTATGAAAGTATAGAGGTGAAAATCAATTATTCCCAAAGAGAAAATAATAGTTCATATTAAAGCAAGCACAAAAATACCTGAGTTTTAATAGTAATAGCATATGTTTCTAGATAGCAGATATGTAAAAAACAAAACATTAGAGTAAAAATAAAATATAATTAATGATCTCTTCTTTTACCTTTTTTTATTTAAAATATTCCACTTCTGGGTATATATATCCAAAGAAACCCAAAATACTAATTTGAAAAAAAAATGCACCCTTGAGTTCAGTGCAGCATTATTTACAATAGCCAAGCTATCCTTGGCTTTCCTGAATGCAACACCCTAAAATCAAGATTCATCATGGGACCAGGTTTGAGGCACCATTTCCATAACATAATGCTTTGAAGGTAATATTTGTGCTAAAATAAGCTACTTTAGGAGCCCACTGGTAGTGATGGAAATAACCTACCAGGTCTATGTAGTGATTAACACACCGGTTTGGTATGATTGATAACAAGAGTTTTTGCCCCCTCGATTATGTTACATTGGACAAGCAACAACAGCAGTGTTTTTCTTTGTGTAGCCATCATGTTTGAAAGAAAACAAACTATAAACCAACATATGATGGAATTAAGAATGCTGAAAACAGAATGCAGATTGATCATTCATTTGTAAACCTATGTGGGACCAAATATGAGCTAGGTGCCACTCTCACCCAAGATTATTGGCAAGTAACACAGACCTTGTCAAATCATGTAGTTTTTTTCACTGTCCGCAGTGATACATTCAGGAATGGGCATGGAGAGAATGAGATTTAATTCTAAGAATTTTGTTGGAACTACCGGGAAATAGAGAGTAGGGGTGACGACAAAGCAGAATAAGAGTCACCAGAGGCCACCACAGAGAGATGTATCCTAAGAATAAAGGACAGGAATGGCAGTGAGTCTTATATCTAATGAGTGTCTGGTGTTTCTCAAACCAGTATTACTCTGCATCTTTCACAAGCAATATTTTTAAATTTAATTGTATTAGATTTAAAATTGATTTGAGAGATAGAGTCATTGATAGGCTGCCTCTAGTATTCGCCTTGACCTTGAATCAAACCTGCAACCTGGGTATGTGCCCTGATCAGGAATCGAACCTGAGACCCTTTGTGTGAGGGGACAATGTTCCAACCAACTGAACCACACTGGTCAGGATGCTTTTTTTTTCTTAAGTGAGTATTGGTTGCGTTTCTGTCCCCTGAATCCAAAACATCTTGATTTTTAAAGGTTTAAAGCTAGACATGACTTTACAGATAATCTGAACATCCTTTTTTTTTTCTATTAATGAACACCCACTGGAATATAAGATAAATATATTTAAACCCATTATTGTCTTGAAAGTGTTGGTCAAAGCAAACAAATATGTGCAGACTTCTTTGACGTTTTATGGTTTACTTGAATATAGCATATGCCATATGCATTTTGCATTTCTCTCAATAATATGGCTGTTGGGTGTATTTATTTCTTTTATAGTTATATGAATAATTTTATAGGGGCTTAATAATCAACTAGAAATAGGATTATATTGAAAGAAAAGGTTAAAATGTGCCATTTCCCCCCATTAATTTAATTATTATCTGGAGAATATATGGTTTTGGATGTATTTTTGTAATGACTTTAAAAAAAATAAATTTTGCTTAATTAATTGCTTTGGAATACTACTCTTATTTTTCCCCATCCATTTTATAGGCATTAGTCCATTGGGCATATAATATTTAATTAATGTGTGGGTCTTTAAGGGTCAATATTTCGGTATTTTCAATAATGTTATGGAACCTTATCAGAGGTACATCTTTAGTCAAGACAGTATTAGCAACCTTTCTTCATGCACTTTTTGTTGTATACTAGTAGATTAGTGGGTGAAGTGAGCTACTAAGAAGATAATGTAATCTTTCTGGCTTACAAAATCTTTATGATAACGTTTTGGTTCTTTTTTTCTCTCTGTCTTGAGTCAGTAAATATTGTTTGATTTCCATATGTGATGAAACCATGCATTTAATAAGATCTTCTTATTTTTATGGGTTAATAATCTCCATTTTAAATAAACTAGAAACTCAAAGTTTTGTTACTTCCGAAATTAGGGAGAGGTTGCTAGCAATCATAATAGTATTTCATGTTATTAATCATTATTAAGACTGATCCTTAAGGGATATACATAGTGATTATTCTGCAGTTTGGGATAAGTTCTATCTCACCCCAAACTCAACAACTATGTGTACTCTGATAGAAATTTAAAAGTCAACAAGAATGCATAACTCTTGGACCCAGACAATAGTGTAGTGAAGGCCTGGAAGGGGCAGGTTCGGTGTGGATGGGATCAATGGGAAAAACAACCCTGCAGACAAACAAAAGGTACATCTGTAATAATGTCAACAATAAAGATTAAAAAATAAAAGTCAACATGTAATGATTTAAATGATAGTAATGAATCTTATGGGTCAGAAAACCAGGAGTTGGACCAGAGACCAATGGAACAGTATTAGCACATATAAATGAAATATGCATCAATCAAAATAGTTGAATGAAAATCAAGAAAAAAAAAACCAGAGAGGCTAACAGTGTTAACGGCCCTCCATGGTATATCTAAAATATGCAGCAAGAAGGCTACATCTATAAACTTCCGGTATTAGTACTCCTTTAATAATGACATTCTAATTGTGAAAGGTGGGTTTAGGCACTTATCAATAACATTTGAATATTATGAACTCAATATCAAGAACAACCCAATTATGACTGAATACACACACACACACACACACACACACACACACACACACACTAGCTATCTTAGTCCTGTTGCTAGTAAATGTGTTTTTATCTATGCTACTGTTCTTATTTTTATTCTCATCAAATCATCTGCTAATTGTGTATTTGGTTTTCTTGTCAGTGTGTATGCAGGGAGAGTATTATTGGTTCTATACATACAAATATTCTGATTCACATGGTAGTTCTGTTGCCCACATATACCTATTCATTTTCATACTGTTTTTAGTTATCAGTGTTGGAAGCATCTTAGGTGATCCTCAAAGGAAAATAATTGATATCGTGTTTACCCAGTCAACTTTGTGAGCCTGAAAAGATGAGGCTAATATTTGGGCTACATTTACTTTATCAAAGTAAATCTTCTTTGAAAGTCTTAGAAAAGTCTTCTACTGGTGGTCCCACAGCCTTGCTTTTTGCTGCCTATCGAATACCTGTATTAATAATGGAACACACACACACACACACACACACACACACCCCACTATGCTCATGAGTGTCAGATAATTTGTTGTTATTGGCCAAAAATTGGTTTAATAAATACATTTATGATGCATACAAGAATAGTACCCACTTAGATGTACAACTTAAAAAATCATTTGTAGTGGCCATGTGGATTTCTCATCCCACCCCTCTGGCTGTGCTATGAGTTCTTAAAATTAAGGAACTTACACTGACCTGTTGTATGCTTGCAGCAATTAGCAGAGTGCTTGCCTATAGTATTACTTAATATATACATGGTAAATTTATTACGGCAAATCAAAAGTGAAAAGCACAATGGGTAGGGTAATTTGAGCAGAAAACCTAACTTCAAAGGTGAATAATTCTTTTTCAAACTTTGATCCACACTAAACAGCATCTAAAATGAATGACCCTGTTTTTAACTTGCTGGAATCCCTTTTAAAATACAAGGTAGATTTGTTTCAGTGAAGATTATTATTTACTTCTTTCATGTTATGACTCCAATACTTTCTTTTCCCTACATCTATACTCCTGTCTTCTTTTCCAGTGACTTCAAACTGGTAGTGATAGAGGAAGTTTCTAATTAATTTCCTTTAGATTCAGCAACAAACTAGACAACTTCTATTTATATTAAAAGGTAGACATCTGTTTTGTGTTTTTCAGTTCTCGTACTTAAGGTTATATTTGCTTACATGCAACTGAAGAATGCCCTTTGAAAATTGTTTTTGGGGTATTGGTGTAATAGAGATCACAGCCAATGGTATCTTTGGTGCTTCTTAATGAAATATTATTCAAGGTTTTTTTTTCTTTTGAAATTTCTATGAAAGGTCTTAGTCTTCTTAATAACCGTGTCTTAAAAAATTTGCTTTATGCATCTTGGTAATAAGCTGAGCCTCTAAAAATACATTAGCAATTTAAAAAATTTACCTGGTTTGAAAAGAAAGCTTGGATTGTGATATCTTAATGAGTGCAGTTAGTAATGTTTTGCTTTTACCAAAGGCTGTGTTCAAACTCCTTCCTATGGCATGTCTTCAGGTTTTGCAGATGAGACAAAATAATGCGTTATTTCTATGCTGTGGTTTTACAAAAGCAACTTTCACTGCATCATTCAAAGGAAGGGTCCAACCCTATTTGGGGGCTAAAGCCTGCTCTGGGTACCAGGGATAGCTCATCGAGCTAGTCACAGCTCATTCACGCAAACACTGCCATGATTTGTAGTTACTTTTTAAATTTTTTGGTCTGGTGTAATATCACTTTCTTTCTTGTAAGACGTATCTTGACAAGAAAAGTTTTAATTTAATTTTTATCTATTTAAAATTCACTTTAATTTAAATTTTCTGAATTAATGCCTAATTTGCATTATATTTGCATTATAGTCTCATGCATTTGAAAGTGCTTCTATAAGAGTATTATGGCAGGAGTTAGATACAAGTCATGCTACTAGGGAGAGAACGGCATTTGAAGCTTTAAAATATCAAAATTAGAAATAAAGTCAGTCATCCAGAAGAAGGGGGAGGTCTAATATGAAACATAGGAAACCCTGGCATTGGCTTCAGCTCAGCCTATCTTGACATCAGAGTGAACAACAAAGTAATTAAAATTATAAAAGTTGGGTGGATATCAGAGTTATATTTCTAAATGATCAGTGTACTCCACAGAACATAGCACATCAACATGATGGCAGAGAGCAGAAAAACAAATGAGGTAAGCTCCATAACTGTATCAGCTTCCTAATGCTAGAGTCTGTCTGGGCCTCTATACAGGGGAGCCCAAAAATGGACCGCAAAGAAAGAAGAAACAGATCCAAAACTGGGGCTACAGTGGTAGCTGGAATTCGAGGAGGGGCATACCAGTAAGAAGAGAGCTGTGAAGAGAAGGGGCTCCAGAAATCGGCATAGCAATACCCTTAAATTCTTGGTTGAATACTAAGCTGAACACACAACAACAACAACAAAAAATCTACAAAGTCAGGCAAGGAACATTGACTAGGAAAGATGATTACCAAGAATTTGTACATTGGAAAAGTACAAAAGGTCATACAGGAATGAGAGAGGTTTGAGTTCTGACATTCCAGAGGAAAGACACTTCACTGACTTCCCAGGTGAACTCAGAAAAAGGTGATACCATAGAAAGATGACTAAGTTAGCTCTGGAGTAAAGCCTCTGATAAACCTTTGCAAAGCTTAAAAACAAGCATTAAAAGACCAAGCTGAACAGCAAGTTAGTTAACTATTGCAGAAAAAAAGTATCTATTAAAAAATCAGAAAAAAATCAGGCACTCAAGAACTTAACATCCAGAATGACAAGATTATCATAACAGATGACTACATCTGTGAAGTCAGCATGCATCACCCATAAATAGGAACAAAATTAGTTAATAGAAACAGACTAAGAAATGACAAAGACAGTGGAATCAGCAGAAAAGAAGTTGAAAAGTTATTAGAATGAAGTACATTTTTAAAAAACTATGAACATAAGTAAACAATTATAAAATTAATATCAGTAGGAATATGAAAACTGTGTAAAAGAACCAAGTACAAGTTGTAATAAAATCAATATCAGAAATAAAAAGTCATTGAATAGCTTAACAGTAAATTAAATACTGTAGATCATTTAACTAAATGACAAGGTAATAGAAACTAAAGTGAATCAGAGAAAATATAAATAAAAAATAAAATGAAAGGTGCTCAGTGACCTGAGGCCTGAGCAATCTAACATAATTGCTGTTGGAAGTGCAGAAGAGAGTTGGGGAAATGTTTGAAAAGTAATGGTGACAAATATACGAATTTCCTGAAAAATATATCCACCTGTCAAAGGAGTTCACTGAAACTAACCAAGTAGGACACACACACACACACACACACACACACACAGAAAACATACCAAGGCATACCTTAATCATAGAATTGAAAAGTAATGATAATGAGAAAATTTGAAAAGTAGCCAAAATGGGGGAAATTATATATTACATGTAGGGAATAACAGTAAGACATTCTGGTCACTTCTTACCAGGAACAATGCAAAACAGGAGACAAAGAAATTAATCAAATTGCTGGGGGGAAATCAATCAGAATTCTATATCCAGCAAAAATTTCTTAAAAAATGAAGACATAATAAAGACTTTTTCAGTCAAACAAAGCTGAAATAATTTATTGCCAACAGATCCAGACTATAAAAAAAATGTTAAAAGCAGTTCTTCAAACTGAAGACATGATAACAATCTCAGATCTACAGAAAGAAATAAAAACAGAAGAAATAGTGAATATATGTGCAAATAGGTTTTTGTTTGTTTCTTAAAAAGCATTTATTGTATAATGCAAAGTATATGAAATTTGTAACATGTATAAATACATAACAATAGCACAAAGAATGGCAAAGGGGAATAAATATATTTCTGTAAGGCAATTATATGTGACATATAAAGGTATTTGTAGTATGATAGTGATAAGGTACAGATACATATTGAAACTCTAGAGCAAGCACCTAAAAAATAGATAAAATTAGCAGGTATACATAATAAAGAAATAGTATAAACTAAATAACTCTGAAATTTAAAGCCAAAAATTATCAGAATGCAGCAAGAGCAAGACCCAATAATATATTGTTTATAATAGAAAGACCTTGATTATAAGGACACAGTAAAAGTAAAAGAATGGAAATATAGGGTGACTCCCATCACTTAAATGCTATCAGGAATAAATCTGTGTTCAAAAAAAGTTGGTTTTATTGAATTACTGAAACAAATGAGACAGTGCACCATGAAGAATCTTGGGGTACCTCGGTAAGGGGGTGTTTAGATGGGATTTATTATAGAATTTGTGCTTGTGTAGGATGAATTTGGAGAGGCTTCAAAAAAGTGGGATTTTATGTGGATTGAATGATATTAGTAAACTGGAGTAATTTTTTGACTCTTTAGGAAGTGAAGAGAATAGAGTGAGGCCTTAGCTTTAATTGGCAAGGAATCGATGTTCACTCTCATTACCCAGGAGAGGGAGTGTTGGTAATTTTTCGGGTTTGTCAGTGACCTTGTGTTTTTGTCTGTGCTCAGTCACTGTTAATGAGAGCACATTTTTCTCTTGCTTCATCACGGTGGACTGTGCCTTTGCAGGTGGTCTGTGAAATGTTTAATGACCGGGAGGAGAACACCACAGGCCAATTTGTGAGGCTAGATTAGTTCTTAGGAATACGATGGCAGACCTCTTAGTGCCTTAGAAGTTTATGAGGTCCGTGTACAGCAGGTGGGGATGAACCACTGGTTGCCAAAGTACTGCCGGGTTTTGATTCTATGTGGGAAGAAGGTATCAATTGGGGGAGTATCTGAGGATCTGAAAACCAATGAACCTCAAATTAGACTGTAGGTATTTCCTGGAGAGAAGGTTTGGCCAATGTGAGAGCAGTAGCTGAAACCTCGAGGGTTTTGCCCTCTGCAGTATTGGGTGGCTGCAGGGGGCCCTGGGTCAGAGGATTGAGTAAGTTAACGTAGGGGCCTCCCCAGAAAGGCTTGAAGTGGACCTCTCAGGGCTTCCTTCTAGGAAGGGATCAGAAGAAGGATATAGGATTCTGGGATTAGCATCAAAATTGAGCAAAGTAGGGACAAATGAGAAAAGGAAAGAGAAATCGAACAAAAGTTGGGGAAGGGAACTGGATTGTGCTCCATCCCTCTCAAAATCCATATGTTGAAGTCCTAATTTTTGATATCTCACAATGTGACTATCTAGTGTAGAGCCTCTGAAGAGGAAAGTAAAGTAAAACGGAGCTGTATGGGTGGGCTCTAACACAATCTGACTTTTGTCCTTATAAGAAAAGCAATTAGAACACAGACAGTAGACGGCTAAGGGATGACCATGTGTGTTCACAGTGAGAGAGGTCTTGGAAGAAACCAAACCTCTTGAAACATTGACCTTATACTTCTAGCCTCTAGAACTGTGAAACAATAAATTTTGTATTATTTAAGCCATCCAGTCTGTGGTATGCTGTTATGACAGCCCCAGCAAACTTATAAAGGAAAGGAACAAGCAAAGATCAGAAAGCAAGCCTGTAGATTGTTTAACCCTACACGTAAGTAACAGAAGAGGCTGCTCAGACATGTTAAACAGCCTTTCTTTCAGAAACAGAATTTCAAAAGTTCAGAATACTAAATTCACATAATTATCGGCAATAGAAAGTATCAAGATAAAGGCCTATACCATATTATATAAGAAAAAAAATAAGTTGAAGAATAACATTCTTACTGACAAAAAAATCAGGCCAGAAAATGCCTGAGAAAACTGACCGAGCACAGTTAAATTATAAAGAACACAAGAGTAAATAACGATAACATATGATATCTCAAGATAGAAAATTAAAACTGAGAAGAAAATCTTAATTAAAAATCCATACTTAAAATATTTGAGAAAAAGTAATAATTATTAAATTTAAGCAGAGTGAACATACAAATTATAGCATTCCTTGAAGGAGAATCAAATAAGGAAACTAAAAGATATATTTTTAAATCTGCAGTTCAAGAAAGATTTCCTGAAAACATCTCTCTCTCTCTCTCTCTCTCTCTCTCTCTCTCTCACAGGCGCGCGCATGCGCATACTAAAATGCCAATGACTCAGGGCAGCAAGAGAAAGTGTGTAAGCAAGCAGTGAGAAACACCCAGGGGAAAACTTCCCAAGTCCTTATTCCCACACACACAAATCTTATCTCTAAAGAGCTGTTTGATAAACCTTAGCGTCAGAAGAAGTCAAGGCAGATAGTCTCAAGGGTGGTTTTTGTACCTCTCAGGTTATTTTGCTCAAGTTTCCCATCTAACCAGTTACATCATTTAAAATAATTCTTTATTGTTTAAAGTATTATATGTGTCTCCTTTTCCCCCCATTGACCTCTCCCTAGCCATTTCCACCCCCCAGCACATGCCCTCACCCCCCTACTGTCTGTGTCCATGGGTTATGCTTATATGCAAGAATACAAGTCCTTTGGTTGATCTCTTACCCTCCCCCTCCACCCTCCCCTGCCTACACTCTGAGGTTGAATGGTCTGTTAGATGCTTCTCTGTCTCTGGATCTGTTTTCGTTCATCAGTCTATGTTGTTCATTATATTCCACAAATGAGTGAGATTGTGTGATATTTATCTTTCTCCAACTGGCTTATTTAGCTTAGCATAATGCTCTCCAGGTCCATCCATGCTGTTGCAAATGGTAAGAGTTCCTTCTTTTTCAATCTATCAGTAAACAAATGGATATTCTACCAACAGCCAATGATAATTGAAGTTTTAAAAATAGGAACCTTCAAGATGACAAAGCAATGATTTACTTAAAACTTTTAACAATAATGAACCTATCTTTGCACTTAATTGTGTTGCTTCAAATATCAAATCAGTGAGAACAAAAGCAATGACTAAAAATTATACTAGTAAGACTTCCTCCAGCTTGGTGAGCTGCTCAGAGACAGAATTCTAAGATGCTCCTCAAAATTCTTGTCTTCTGTTGCCTTCTCTCTATGTCATTCCCTCCCCTTGAATGTGGGTGGGATTGTAAGCATGTTTACATTAGAAGACAAAAGTGAAGGAATTTTGCAAATGGAAGGAAGGTCCCTATCAGTTGCATCTAAATTAATCAAAAGGGGGAGATTACTTTCCTGGGCCTGATCTTTCTAAAAGAGGGCCCATGCTTCCCCTGAAGTTAGAAATACAAAGAAACAAAGATTTTCTGTTGTTTTTCAAGAAGAAAGTTGTCAGGAGTCTACTGCCACTAGGAAGCAACCTGCCAAGAACCTGAAGGAGCTTGGATTCAGATCTTGTCTAGTGAAGCATCCAGATTACATTGCAAACTGGTCAGCACACTTTGGTTTCACCCTTGTTGGACCCTGAACAGAGAACCCAGCTAAGCCATGCTCAGATCTTTGAGCTGTAAAAAACAGTAAGGTGATAAGTCAGTGTTGTGGCCTACAATTCAGACTGTGGTAATCTCTTACAGAGCAATGGAAAACAAATACAAGCGACCTCTCACAGCCTGAATCACTTGGATTGTGTGGAGAAACAGCCTCAGCTAAATTCAAAATTCATTTAGAAACTTTTAGATAATTTATACATGAGTAATTATTAGTTTGCATTGGTGTTTTATTTATTTTAATTCTGTAGGTTACATAATTTTGTTAATATTTAATCTGATGTAAGAAAACAGTCATGGTGCAGCAGTTCTCAACCTGTGGGTCGCGACCCCTTTGGCGGTTGAACGACCCTTTCACAGGGGTCGCCTAAGACCATCCTGCATATCAGATATTTACATTATGATTCATAACAGTAGCAACATTACAGTTATGAAGTAGCAACAAAAATAATTTTATGGTTGGGTCACAACATGAGGAACTGTATTTAAAGGGCCAGAAGTTTGAGAACCACTGGTTAGGGAAATGAGAGTAAAATATTCCTTAACAGACAACACTATGGAGAGAGATGCGCTTTTTGGTTTACTGTTATCTAAATGACAGCATTGCCATGTGATGAGAATTACCCCGGAGTATAGACACGAGATTTCCTAAAGTCTTCCCAAAGCTTTATGGAATGTTATTTAGATACTATCAAAATCCTATATATGATTTTCACATCTCGACTGATGCATATGTAACAAGGTTTGTAATTAATTATACAAACAGTTTAAAAACAGTCCCTGCATGTTACAATGCCTTCATATTATTTGAAACATTTTTGAATCCTTGATAATGTTTCATTATAAATTTTGATTTAATTATTATGTATTTTAAATGTGTGATTTTATGAATAATCATATATATATATATATATATATATATATATATATATATTTACTGGTATACATTTCCAGTCATTAGGAATATAATATCCACAATGGATGGCTTGGCACTGTAGCTTTTTCTTTCTGTGCTAAATAGTTGTTAATATATTGACAGATATTATTTTTATTTTTATTCTGTCACATGTATCTAGCTAGTAGATCTTGTAAATTAAGTAAATTAAGGGCGGTCACTTTATTAATGGAAAAGAATCCAGACTAACCTAAACCATTCCATGAGATTACAGAGGAAATTTTAGGGTTGCGAAAGTCCCACACCATTTCCTTAACACAATTGCCTAATTTATTGGTTGGCCTCCTGTATTAATTACCTCTTTTTTCATTTATGCCAGAAGCGTATTGATCTAATCTTCGATTCTCTCTCAGGGGCTCCTTGAACTCATTCTTGATTCTGTCAAGCCCTCCTCAATCTGTACAATTGGTTCCTGTGTGCTTGGTGGTGGGTAAACTCCCTATAGCAGTGATGGCAAACCTTTTGAGCTCGGCGTGTCAGCATTTTGAAAAACTCTAACTTAACTCTGGTGCCGTGTCACATATAGAAATTTTTTGATATTTGCAACCACAGTAAAACAAAGACTTATATTTGTGATATTTATTTTATATATTTAAATGCCATTTAACAAAGAAAAATCAACCAAATAAATGAGTTCGCGTGTCATAGGTTCGCCATCACTGCCCTAGAGGATGGTTTAGGTATATTTTACCCTTCAGGGATCTGTAGCCACATAAGCCTTTCTTAAATTTTGTCATTTTCATGCTGCATAAAAATAACATATTTTTTCAGTTCAAGTTTGGGAAACAAACCACATTCACTTTATGTTGAAGCAAATTAAAATATTCACCTGTATTAGTGTTGTTATTATCACTTTACAGAGAATGTGAGAGGTTGAGAGAGAATATATATGCTGCTAATATTTGAAATATGTAATGAAAACCCAGTAATAAACAAACTATCTCTTAGAAGTTTATATAGAATATAACGGATAAGTTAGGTAGTTAACGATTTATATGAGAAGTTTAATCCATATGATCACAGAATAGTCATGTGGTTAATATTTATTGGACAAGCTCTACTGGAATCTGACTGCAAATCTATAATAATAAAAGCATAATATGCTAAGCAGACCGGACGACCTTCCAGATGAAGCAGGGGCTACAAGGGAAGCCTGGGTCCCTGGTGCCAGAGGGAAGCTGGTGCTAGCAGCTGGGTGAAGGAAGGCCTATTCTTGCACGAATTTTGTGCATCGGGCCTCTAGTAACTAATATTTGGGACAGATTAAATTCCCTCACTGAGACTATCTGAAGTCTACAGACCAGGTCATCTCTTTACACACGTGGCAAATAAACCTAATTGTCAGAATGAAGACTACACTTTCTCTTTTGAGATTCAACTACTCCCTTTATTCACAAAAATACCTTATTTCACAAATAACATTTGTTGGCTAATAAATAATCAATGCCCAGTAAAGAAGGGTTTTGTTCTTGCTGCTGCTGCTACTGTTGTTGAATCTTACTAAAGTTCTCTTTGCCCCTGAACTCCAGAGCCAAGAATCATGTAATAAGGTGCAATAAATTTGAACATAAATGCTCAGAACCCTTGGTAAAGATGCAATTTGTCAATACAGTACTAGACTAAAGATCAACCTGCTCTGAAGAAGCAGCCTTCTTGGGAAAATGACACCTTGGCTTCCATGCACCTCAAATTGTGGCAGCAGGAAAAAAAAAAAATCAGTCATTTTATTTAAAGGGTTTACACTAAAAACTCTCATCCCTTGCACTAAATTCTGTTTTAAAGCATAAACTTAAAGGACACAGAACAAGGCCCTATATGCTCAGAATATTTCAAACCTAATTTCCTAAGAAGATTAAACCATTATATATATTTAATATATATAAAATACATATGTTTTCTTATGTATAAATATAAGAAGACTAGTGGCTCAGTGCAGGGATTCGTGCACATTGAAAGGAAAATAATTAGAAGAAATATTTTAGTACTGCTATTTGTCCTTTCTCAGTGACTGGGAGCCAGGTGGCTGCCCCGCCCCCCACCACCGCCACTGGTTGCCACCTGTGGGGTGATCATTGGGACATTTGGCCCCTGCTGGTACCCATCTTGGCGTGGCACCACCCGCTCACCTGCTCCGCCATCCCTCCGTGGTCCCGCTCTCATCGGGACCCATTGGGGCTGGCAGTGCCTCCACTGCTGCCCGCTGCCAACACTGCATCACTGACGCCCCCCATGTTCCGTGTTGCCCCCCTGGTGGTCAGCGCATGTCCTAGTGAGTGGTCGAACTCCCGGTTGAGGGGACAATTTGCATATTAAGCTTTTATTATATAGGATATTTTTTAGAAAGTGGTATTTGACACATTTTTATCTAGAACAGTGGTTCTCAACCTTGGCTGCACATTAGAATCACCTGGGAATCTTTTTAAAATCTTGATTTCTGGGCCTCATCCTCCGGAAATTCTGTGTCTTTGTTATGGGGTGAGGCCACAACATTGGTAACAAAGAAACAGAATTTCCGGAGGATGAGGCCCAGAAATCAGGATTTTAAAAAGATTCCCAGGTAATTCTAATGTGCAGCCAAGGTTGAGAACCACTGATCGAGAATATCATAATAATAAATAAGATGCATAAGCATCACTGAAACATTAGAAAAGACCCAGTGGACAGAGTTGAAATTATTATTGGGTCACATTAAGTTTCCCTCTCCTACATGCCTGCAGCTGACCCTGAGCATGCTCAGATGATACACAGGCACCGTTCAGAACTCGGCATCATGCCTTGGTTCTCTTTAGTCTCTGCACTGATTCCTTATTAATATATTTAAAGACATTATTAATTTTCATCCTCTTGATTGAGTACAGCTAGATGAACACTTAGTGAACTGAATTAAGAAACAGTTTATTTATGCAAACCAAAAAATGTCCACTTTGCTCAGAAATGATCCATCTGGGCTGATTGAAACTGGAGACTTATGTTTGGAAACTTTCTGCAAAGTGTACTCTCAGAATTCTTTAATACAAAGCCCAAGAAGCTTATTTAGACTTTTTGCTGACTTGAGCACTCTCAATTAGAGACCTTCAGGGACTAACTAGTTTTTTGTTTTGTTTTTTAAATCTTTATTATTGAAAGTATTACATCTTTTCCGTCATTGACCTCTTTACCTCTTCTATCCCCTCCACACCTGCCCACCCCACTCCTTTTTCTCCAGGTCTTCACATCCCTGTTATCTCTGTGTATGGGTTATGCGTATATGCATACAAGTTCTTTGGTTGATCTCTTCCCACCTCACCCATCCACCCATCTTCATCTTCCCTCTGAGATTCCACAGTCTGTTCTAGGTTTAATCTTGGCTGCAATAGTGCTGATCTAGTGAGATGAGGAGGGTGTGTGTGTAAAGCATTGTGCTTTGTTTCTGCTTGATGGTGGTGTGGAAGTGAGCAGACTATAAAACATTCAGTTCTGTTTTTTGCTTTCTTTTCTTATATACCAAAAAGGGGGGAAAATGCTGTTGTGTTTTTCTTACATGTTGTCCTTCTGAAACATTGTATTGTAATACAACATTTCTATTTTAGCTTTAGAAAGCTGTTAAAAATGTTTGTACATGGACACAGACAACAATGTGGTGAATGCAGGGTGGGGGAAGAGGGACAGGTAGGCATGGAAGAAGGTATGGGGGATGAATGGTGATGGAAAAAATAAAATATATGATTGCTGTAGATCAAGTAATAATATCTTAATGTTGAGGATCGCAGTATCTATTTCTAAATATATAATTAGTCAGTAATTTATTAAGCTTTTCATATATTTTATAAAATATAATGGTCACTATTATAGACTATAGACAAATGAAAATTCATTCATTGGAACAGCTTGTCTCAGATGGTCTTAGATAGGCTATAGCTCAAGACATTTTTATACTGCATTTAAAAAAATATTTTTATTAATTTCTGAGAGTATGGGAGAGGGAGAGAAAAATAGAAACATCAATGATGACAGAAAATCATTGATTGGCTGCTTCCTGCAGGCCCCCCAATAGGGATTGAGCCTGAAACCTGGGCATGTGCTCCTGATTCATAGGTTGATGCTCAACCACTGAACCATGCTAGTCTGGCTATACTGTAATTTTAGAAATATTTTTATTGATTTTTTAGAGAGCAAGCAAGGAAGAGGGAGGAGAGGGAGAAACATCCATGTGAGAGAGATGCATCAATCAGCTGCCTCCTGCAGGCCCCACACCGGGGATCCAGCATGTAATCTGGGAATGTGCTCTGACCTAAATCGAAGAGGCAATGCCCACGTACACTGGACGACCCCCAACAAAACTGAGCCACACCAGCCAGGGCTAGCTTAAGATTTACAGGGAGCCAAACTTGGATTGAGTGTATTTTCCTACAAACATTAATTATATAACTTTGGGCAAATTATTTCATTCTGTGACCCACAGGGTTTCATCTGAAAAATTAAGATAATAATAATGAGATCACATTAATCCTTACAATAGAATATTTTAAACATGGCAGGTAAATGGACGCTATTACTTTGAATTTGGATCTGCAAATGCATTGCCTTTTCCCCCTTTTAATATTAATTTGCATTAGTTTTACATGTACAACATAATTATTCAATATTTATATACATTGTGAAATGATCAGAAGTTTAGTTAATATCCATCATTATGCATAGTCACAAAATTTTTTCAAAATTTTTTTCTTGTGATGCGAACTTTTGAAATGTACTACTCTCTTAGCAACTTTCCAATATGCAATACAGTATCATTAATTATCATCACTATGCTGTACATTACATCCCCATGGAGTAGCATGTGTAATGTACTGCCTGCCACTTAGTCAACATATAATAAATGGTAACTGGTATCATAACCATTAGAGTAATTATATATGTTATTTGAATATAAATTTTAAAGGTAGATTCCACTATGGTTTATTAGCCTCCAGATGTTTAAACGTATTTTATTTTCCTTTGGCACATTAACTAAAAGGACACTGCTGTGTATTTCTGAAACATTTATTTCTAACTACTTTTCTTCAGGTGAAAGTGACATTTATTTGATGTATTCAGAGCATCTGTGAATATATGTGAGGCTGCAACTGCCTTTACATTTCCCTTCCCTTTATTTCTCTCTGGGAGGAGAGAAATTGATTATGTTGCCTTGAACAAATTGGACCGGGGACACCTTCATTTGGTTCAGAGATTACATTATATTTTGGAATTGGAGAGGACCCAGAGGTTTTCCTGCTTGTTATTTTTGGCATTCATTATGTTATGCTCATCAGATCTCTCTGAGCAAATGCGCACATTGATTAAAACAACAAAATGATTAAAGCAATACATCAAGTGACACTCTCCAAACAACTTGAAAACCCCAAAGAACGTTTTTCCTCAAGCTAGACAAGTACTCACGTTTAGTATTCATTTTATAGTGTTGGCAAGAGTAGGAAGCAGTTTCAAATGGCCAAGGTACAATGATGTATTTGAGAAATAGCTAATTTTTCTCCTTTTCCTTAAGGGTGATATTTACATAAATTGGGTGCAAGTTCCCACCACAATTCCTAAAATTTTTATTACTTGAATTATTCCATGATCATCAATAGTGATGATTGCACTGTGTAGCTTAGGGCCCATTAGGGTAAGGAAAAACCAAAGAGAATAGTCAGCATAGTTAATAGTTATAACAATATATGTAAATTTTATGCAGTGTCATTATTATAGTTAGATGAATAAAAAGTCTATAATATAAAAATGTAGACTTTTACACCATAGTATTATTCCACAATGTGTATTCTAAAAAATGCATAATACCCTAGGAAAAAAGGAAAAGAAAGAAAGAATGTATTAAGTTACTGGTAAATGTCAATAGTAATCCAATTGTGATGAAGTTAAGTGGATGAGAGAAGCTCAGTTTTGGACACAGAATGAAAGGTGGATTTCGATGAGAAACATCATGTTTATAATCATTAATTGGGTTTTTATTAATTTTATAATTATTAAAAGGAAAAATTCATTTGAAAGAAACATCATCTGGTAGTTCTGTATCAAATTGTTTTGAGTATAATATTTAAAGAGTTCTTGAACCTGTGTATGATGTGAATGAATAAGCAGAAGCTGAGGCCAGATGGGAAAGGCAGGACTAAGAAGGAAATTGGGATTGGTTATGCTGCAGCCAGGGATAAAAAAGAAAGTTTTTAATGATGAGGAAGAATTTCAGTAACTTTGCTGCACATGTATTAAAAATGAAATGATGCTTTTTAAAATTTTAGCACACACTGCCTGAACAGACAAAACAGGATAAAGAGGTATCAAAGAGTCTTTCAAAAGAAGCTAAATGTAATGTTAATTTTTTTCTAACGTTTTTTATTTATTGATTAAGGTATTACTATGTGTCCTTACCCCCCCCCCCCCATTGCCTCCCCCACCATGCCCTCACCCTCCCTGATGTCTGTGTCCATTGGTTAGGCTTATATGCATGCATACAAGTCCTTTGGTTAATCTTAATTTTGACATAGACTGAAGGTATGAGTAATCATTGTAAGGATCACATAGCTTTCTTTTATGACAATTGCCTCCTGTCTATGGGTTCTTTCCATTCTGCCTGCAATATACTCCCCAGAGCATCCTGTCTGGCTAGTTGCATCTTATCTATCACAAAGTCTGGTTTTATTTTTAGAGTTCATCTTACTATTAATCTTTTTAAAATACATTTTTTATTGGTTTCAGAGAGAAAATGGGAGGAGAGAGAGGTAGAAACCTCAATGAGAGAGAAACATCTATCAGCCGCCTCCTGCAAGTCCTCTACTGGGGATGGAGCCTGCAGCATGGGCATATTTCCTGACCTGGAATTGAACCATGAACTCCTGGTTTATGGGTCGACATTCAACCATTGAGCCACACTGGCTGGGCTAATCTTGTCTTTTTTACATGTTTGTTTATTTTTTATCTCCCTTCCCTTGAAGGGTCTGAGCAGATCACTCTCTCAGCAGTGCCTAGCACAGTATTGAATAAAAAGGAAGTGGTTAATACACTTCCTTATTAATGATTTGTTTGGGAGGAGTAAATTGCATCAATGGAAATACCTGGTCCTCTTGGGGGCAGTGTTGATTAGAAAGCTGATAGAACATGTTTACACAAATAGGTGATACAATTTGTCTTAATAGCTGGAAAAAACAAGTCTGCCCTCAATTCACAATAAAAAAAAAACAGCCAACATTATGTATTTTATGTGTTTGTGGCTTGCTTTATCATGTTCCTTGGCTTAGGTATGTCCTTCAACTTTCTCTGCACCTACGGAATACTCTTTCTCAGCTATGTGTCAGCTCAAAAGGTAACTGCTGGTGGGACTGTAAACTGGTACAGTCATTATGAAAAGCAGTATGGAGGTTCCTCAACAAATGAAGAATAGAGTTACTAAATGACCAACAACCCTTCTTCTGGGTATCTACCCCAAAATTTTGAAAACATTTGTTCACAAAGATATGCACACCCCTATGTTCACTGCAGCATTATTCATGGTGGCCAAGACATAGAAACTCCTAAAGTGTCCTTTGATAGATGATTGGATAAAGATGTACATATATACAGTGGAATGCTACTTATCTGTACAAAACCTGGGTGGATCTTGAAAATATCATGCTCAGTGAAATAAGTCAGAAAAAGCTAAGAAACATATGATTTTACTCATATGTGAGATATAAAACTGAAACTCATAGACACAGACAACAGTATGGGGGTTACCATAGTGAAGGGGTACAAGGGAGTAGTAAAGGGTAAAGGGGGACAAATATATGGTGACAGAAGATGGTTTGACATTGGGTGGTGGGCATACAATACAATAAACATGTATCATAGAAATGTATTGTTGAAAACTATATAATCTTATGAATCAGTGTCACCCCAATTCATTTCATTTATAAAACAGTGACTGCACAATAAAATCTTCTACATCACTTCAATCAGAATTAATAGTATGTTTCTAGTCATCCCTCTTTAATATGATAATCTGCTTATGTTATAATTAACATGGCCTTTATTCTGCAATATACATTAGCTGTTTACATGGATAACTTCCTCATTACATAGCAAGTTAATTAGGGGAATAAACAGCATTACTTATCTTTAAATTATTGTCTGTCCCTAGAGAGTACCCAACACCTATGTTCTGAATTAATAAAATTAAAGATATTAAACTAAGAGTTATTTTCAAAGTTCTATGAAAATTAACTAGAACATGAAGTACATGCAAGTGTTTATAGTGTCTTTTGACTAATGAATAAGGAGCTAGTATGGCATAATTTATATTTTCAATATGTGTTGTCTCAGTCTACATTTTTAGGTACAATGGCAGTAGGGGTAGGGTTTCAACTCAATAGATAGGTGAGAAGGGAAATTCAAGGAGCTCTTTCATGCAGTATAAATGGAATAAAATTGGTAAAACAGTATTGAGGGAAATTTGACAATATCAAAGGTTTGAAAATTAGGCATGCACCTTGACTAAGCAGTCCTTTTCTAGAGATTTATTCTAGGGAGATAAATGGAATAGTAAAAAAATGCAACTATAAAAAAATTTACCATTCAATTGTCTATAAAATGTAAAAATGTGGCAAACCAAATTTCTTAAAATGAGGGCTTGGTTGTTAACACTTGGGTTGCGGGAAACGAGTTAAGTCGGCTCACGTGAATTGCGCGTACTCCGCGGGAGCCGTCTTAACTCGGTTCATATAGATTTGCGGTGGAGTGCGGGAAACGTGTAAATTCGGGCAGATTGTAACTGCGTATTACCAAATATTTGTTTCAAAGATACCTACCTGCGTATGCGAACCGTTTCATACCCATTTCAATCGAACCCATACTTCAAAAGACATAGGAATTTTAAACTAACTCTGATTTTGCGCGGGAAACCTAAATAATTGCCCGCGCCAGCTTATATTTTGGCGGGAAATTCACCCGACACCAGAGTGATTTTGTTGTATAACAGCATGGGCCATGAAGCCAGACTGCCTAACTAAACTCTGGCCTGGTCACCTACTAACTCTGTGAACTTGGGTGAGTCACTTAACCTTTCTGTGCCTGTTTTCTTGGTAAAATATGAATGAGAATAGTGCACATTTTGTAGGGCTGCTGTGAGAATTAAATGTACTAATATTGATACAATGGTTACAATAATGCCTGTTTTGTAGTATAAATTAAACATTAAGCTATGCTAAATATTTGATATATCCATAGAAGTAAATTTTGTGGAAATGTCAATAGTGGCTGCCACTAAATTGTGGGTCTGTAGATGATTTTAGGTTTCTATTTTCTGTTTATTCATCTGTTCTAAATTCTCTTTTAAATTTAGGTACTACTGTTGCACTCAACAGAAAAAAACTTATTTTAAATAAGCATCTTAATGTCAGCTTCTCAAACACTGAGTGCCAATGTTTAGGAAGCAAGAAATAATTCTACACATGAATATTTATAGCAGAAGATTGTTTTTAGTCAACCTACTTGCAAACTGCAGCAACTTTTTAGCATGACTTCAAAGTAGCTATCCTTTCCAGAGGTTATTAAGTCTTGGCATCCTGTAGATAATCTTTCAATTTGCTTGACCTTGCTGAGAAGAGGTAGCTGAGAACAGAGACCATCACGGTGTTAATTCATCACTGGAAATATGAAAGATTCCCTCCTATTCTTCACACATTATTTCAGTGTGTTTTGACAGAGGGAATGATTATTTTGCTTGGGTTAGACAGCCAGGCACAATAACACTCAGGAGGGTGGCTATATTTTTTGACATCTGTACAATTTGGAGGGGATACTACCTCCTTTTCATTATTTATTTTTCCAATATGTCTGGGGGGAAATATGACCATGGGAACATTGCGTATGTGCACCCCCCTCAGTCTGAGCCTCTTAGCTAAACATTGTTGTATCCCGAGGCACTATAATTTCTGAGAGAGCGTTCACCTTTCTGTCTCTGCAACTTCATGGGTAACAGCCAGTGTTTAATGAAAATATTTTTCAGGTAGCTTCTACCTGCTTTTCAGACTCTCATTTGATGTCTCCACTGCATACTTTCCCCTTCTGCTTCTTTCCCTGACGTCTATTAAGACATTTCAGAAATGATAGCTTCGGGGAATAAATTGTAGTTGGCATTGCCAGCGCAAATATTGCACAAGCCAAAGTGAAACAGAGAAGGCAAACTTGATTCAAGGCTATTGGAACAGGAGAGAGGGGCCAGCGCTAAGTCTGTACTCAGTTCTACTGAAACAAATGTGGGAAGCTTTTAAGACACTGGGATCAAGGAGACATCAGGGCTTTCTGCGTTTGCTAATCAGCTTTACAGAAGGAACAGTAAACGTTCTCATATGTGCTTAAAGGAGGTAGTTTTACAACTTGGAACAAGGCCCCCTTCCACAGAGATGGGGGGTTAGGTGCCTTATCTCCCTCAATGATCATATTTTAAAGAAATGACTCCCAGGTCCTGGAGAAAGACAGCCCTGAGTTGTAAAACTGCAAAGAGGATTTTTAAAGATTTACATGTCAAAGGGGCAGAGAAAAAATTTATAATTCAAAGTTTTCCTGAAGTAAATGTTCTAAAAAGGGGAGGGCTTGGGGCTAGATTCAGGAAGAAACCTGCCTATAAAATTTAGACTAACTGAGGAGAATGTGGAAGCTGTCTTGATCAGTAGTTGATAATATTCAGTATAGTATTGTTTTCTTTCTACCTCATATGAATGAGAGAAAATGAATCCAAAATTTTATTTATTGTTTATATTACTTTTTGCATAAACTATCTTACTGATGTCTCATTTCACATGTCCCAATATATCTATTATCTTCAGCCTTAATTTACTGTGAAGCATCCTTCAAAGCAGAAAAGGGAAATTTCCACAACTCATACTCATCACTGAGCTGGCAATTAAGTTCAAGTGTCATGAACCCATATGTGGTCATTGCTTATTAATCTCTGAAGTAGTTTTCAATGATGAGGCAGTAGACTAACACTTGGCATTATAGTAGTGAACAAAACCAGTGCCAAGCCTCGTGCCCGGAACATGAAGACCCTAAGCAAACCTCTACAATAGGAGGGACAAACAACACAACCCCTTTAAAAAACTCAAAGTTATTTTGGCATACACTTGTGGCAGTGCGAGTCAAATAGCTGTGTGATTTATAAAAATGTTATAAAGTATAAGGCTTATTGATAGAGTTATTGTCCTACAATTGCTTAATTCATTTATTGTCATGAACAAAGCTTAGATAGTCGATTTTATATTTTTCTTAGCTATCCTATAGAAATCAATCTAAGAAACTAACCAAATATCACCGATGAATTTTTGTTCTTACAACTTTGGAAGACCCTTGACATTCTTAACCGTGTTGCTATTTTTTACAAAAAGTAATCATGCCTGATTAAAATAATTTTATGACCCACAATTTTGCAAACACAACTCTGTACTGCTTGAAGGGAATAAATCCACTCTTATTTTGTCTGATTACTTCATGCCTTGGACCGTGCTGAAAGAGCATCTGTTACTCTGGTAGGTTAGGTTCCTCTAGTGTGCTCTTGGGGAGGCAAAGAAAGGGACCTGAGTGGGCAGAGTAAGAATTTGGGCTGAGATGCAGGAGCTAGGAAGCTGGACTGGCACCTCAACGTTGCCCTGTGTTGTGTTGAGGGGAATGGGTGTTTGTACATTCGAGTAGATCACCCATTGGATGCAAGCTTTCCTCGGGGCACAGGGTATGACACGGGGCTAGACAGCTTCTGGAGTCACAGGCCCTTGTTGAAGAGGGATGACAGCTGAGAGCTGTCAGTTGGAAGTAGTTTTCAGAAACATATTTCAGTCATGAATAGGAATTGGGATGATGTATCACGGAAGCCAGTACAGTTAAATTTCTTAGATATATAGATACTGCCATACATGTGAAGAAAAATCTACAGAAATATGAAAAATATGGTGTTTCAATTCTTGGAGTCATGTGGAACTTTAGAATTCATTACATACTTTTTAAGTAGTACATATGATTTTACAGTCATGTGATTTTGTATGAATATTAATATAGATATAGTGAACTAATATTCATCTTAATTGGGATAGTCTACTAATGAATGTGTATGGGAAATGTACATTTTAGGAACATTGGGCAAACAAAATATTATTAAAATACTACCTATTCGTGAAAAATCTTAAGAATGGGTGCTTTTCCTTTAGTGAACCTTCTACTTTTTCAGAGATCATTAATTTGGTTTAATAGGACATGACAATATTATGGAACTAAATTGTGTGCCCCTCAAATCCATATGTAGAAGCCCTAACTCCCATTGTAAGTGTGTTTATATTAATTACCTCTAAGGAGGTAATTCATGTTAAATGAAGTCATAATGGTAGGGACCTAAACCAGAAGGATGGTATCCTTATAAGAGGAAGAGACATAAAGAATGCATGCGCAGAGAAGAAGCCTTGTGAGGACACAGAAGGTGGCCATCTGCCAGCCAAAGAGAGTGGCCTCAGGATAAATCAACCTTCTAGCACCTTGATCTTGGACTTCAAGCCTCTAGACCTGTAAGAAAATAAATAAATTTCTGTTGTTTAAACGACCCAGTTTATAGTATGTTGTTACAGCAGTCCAAGTAGAATAATACAATGTATCATCTTATGTTGATAGCATAATACTACTTATCTGGTAATATCACTAGAATTTTAAGAACCACTGCTTCAGAGATAAGCCTCTATCTAAGCTAAGTGTGGAACAGGTAAGTGCATATATACAGGGTGTCCTAAAAATGCATACATACACTGTGAACAATTATAAAGGCAGTGTTTTGTTGGGGGCCAGATGTAAGCTGGCAAGGTCCTTGCACCTGTAGGGGCTAGCAAGGCTGGGATTCTCACCCACACAGTTTTCCCAGACTTGTTAGGATGGCGTTTATCAGTAGAATAAGAGCAACATTTGTAGAATGAGAACAGCCTCTCATAGCTTACCAAGAAGTCTGTAACTGTTTACTGAGATATGCTGTACTGAGAACTTGTCCTTCTGCTGTGTCCCTCCCTTAGAGATTAAGATGAACAAAGAATACATTCCTCTTGACAGACCTCCTATTCAGTGTGTTATGTATAAATAGGATTGTGTGGCTAATAAACTCGCTTCAGTTCATCGAGAGAACTGGGGTCCTCCCGACCCCGCTTTCCTGTCTTTCTTTCTTTTCTCAATTCCCACCTCCCTGCCTCAGCCCGGCTCAACCCTGTCAGGCTGGCCCTGACAGTGTTTATTATAATACATTTAATTTTCAAAACTGAGTTATCAGTGTTAAAGTGTGTATACATTTTGGGGGGACACCCTGTATAGTGTTTATAGAGTTTTATAGTTTACTTTATCTGTGCTCTTGGATTTATGTATGTACAAGGTTAAAGCAACCCAGAAGACATAAATTATCAGCTATTTGTAGAACCTTTTTTTTTTTATTTTCTAAAAAGCCCAAATACTTTCTTGCCTTAGCTTTTCACTTGGAAAACAGAAGTAAAGAAGTTGTGTTAAAGTTTACAATCTCTGTCTATCTAGATCTTTCCTTTGACAAGTAATCATAAATTGTGAGGGGATATAATCAACATGGGAAGAATATAAGATTGAAATCATAATGCCTAGGATTAAATGTGGACTGTGCCATGGTACTGCTGAGCTAGCTACTAAGATTAGAAAACTACAGTTTCTTTTATGAAAACTCCAAGGTCCTAGCCGACTTTATGTTAACTTCAATGAGTTAAAAAGGCTTACTGTGTTAGTAAATAAGATTTACTGTGTTCTTTAAATGACCAAGATACTTTGGAGACCCCTTAACATATGTGTCTTCATTTGATTATTATAATTCTATTTCATAATTTATCTTATTTTATAGATGAAAAAAAACCCAAGGCTTAGAGAGTTTAAGCAACCTTATCAATATTATATGGCAAATAGTTGGTGGAGCTTTCCTTCATTTCTAGGCAATTTGTTCTCACAGCCTATGTTGGTAACCATTCTCCTATGCTGTGTGACCTGACAATAATAGTGATAGTAAAATAACAATAACACATTTTACTGTTGTTATGGTAATTATTTTAAAATATCAAATTTAGTCCTGGCTGGTGTGGCTCAGTTGGTTGGGCATCATCCCATGTATAGAAAGATTGCTGGTTCGAGTCCATCAGGGCACATGCCTAGGTTGCGGGCTCGATCCCCAGCAGGAGGCAGCTGACTGATGTTTCACTCTCACATTGATGTTTCCTCTCTCTTCCTCTCCCTTCCTCTCTCTCTAAAAGTCCATTTTCAAAAATCTACAATAACATTCATTTTAAGTTATCTAAATAAATCAAGAGTGGTTTATTTAGAGAAGTGAGACTAACCTGGCTTGGATAGTCTGGAACAGCAGTTCTCAACCTGTGGGTCACAACCCCTTTGGGGGTCGAAAGACCCTTTCACAGGGGTCGCCTAAGACCATCGGAAAACACATATAATTACATATTGTTTTTGTGATTAATCACTATGCTTTAATTATGTTCAATTTGTAACAATGAAAATACATCCTGCATATCAGCTATTTACATTACGATTCATAACAGTAGCAAAATTACAGTTATGAAGTAGCAATGAAAATAATTTTATGGTTGGGGGTCACCACAACATGAGGAACTGTATTAAAGGGTCGCGGCATTAGGAAGGTTGAGAACCACTGGTCTAGAAGTGTGAGAACTCCAGGTACAAAGCACAGCTCCTGGAACATGAGTCATAGGTATCTGAGAAAATGTCAAAAGTCCACAGAGGTCTTCTTTCAGTCTATAGGAGCAAAGAAGGTCAGACTAAGCTGTGGAAAGAGAGGTAAAGAGTCATGTGAGTTTCTCTGGCCCAAGAGAGGTGACAAAGTTGTCTGACAATGGTGTTGGTCTTACAGACTGACATCATTATTTGTATAGAGCAGTGGTTCTCAACCTTCCTAATGCCGCAACCCTTTAATACAGTTCCTCATGTTGTGGTGATCCCCAATTTCATTGTTACAAATGGAACATAATTAAAGCATAGTGATTAAACACAAAAACAATATGTAATTATATATGTGTTTTCCGATGGTCTTAGGTGACTTCTATGAAAGGGTCGTTCGACCCCAACGGGGTCGCGACCCATAGGTTGAGAACCGCTGGTATAGAGCAAGAGCGTCCTTGGAAAGCACAACCCATCTTAAGCCCAAGATAGATTTTTGGAAACTAAACGTAATGAAGTAAAGGTTTTCAGTGTAAAATTCAAAGATGTTGCTTTGGGATTCATCTGGTGGTTTATTTCAGGATGTGAGCTAGAAACACATTGCCAAACTCCCTCAAAAAGCAAAGACGGAAAAATAGAGCTTCTTTAGAATTGGAAAAATACAGAAGTCCCAGTTGGTTTTCTGTCTCTTCTCAAGGGATTTGTTTAGCCATATTGTAATCAATACCGTAAGACAATTCAGAGCTTGCTGAAGAGGACTGATTAAATGGTGTATGTTTTTTAATGAAAACCCACCTATCCAAAGGATAGCACAATATGGCGGCAATAAAACTTGTAAAGATATTTTAAAGGTAAAGAATAAAAGTTTAATCTCATGTAGGAAATTAAAACACAACAATGAATGGTGTCTACTAAATGGCACCCAGGTTTTTCAATTAGGAATCTAGGGTAGTTATTGATCGGCAGTTATTTTTGGCTCAGTGGACACAATATTCTGCGCTCATAAAATGTGTTTAATCCAAGGAGCCCCAAGATCTTTGCACTGAGGAATTCAACGGTGCAACCTATCAAACAATATGCAGTGCTTCATCTCTTATTTGTCCTCACTACCAAAGCGCTGAAAGATCAAGTGGCTTGTTAAAGGTCGCTTGGAGGTCTTTGTTTTAATTCAGATGAAAAGAACTTCAACTTCACAGGACAGTCACGAGTAGGCAGCTGGGGGTTGTGATCAAATACCAGACAATTACTTAAGGCCACATTATGAAACGATCTAAATGGAAATCTAAGTTGGGTAGACTTTAATAGTTAATGAGAGACCTTTGAAAATGTATTAGCAGTGAGAGTGACCCGTTTAAAATGGAGCTTTAGGAAGAGTAAAACAGCAGAAATGCACAGTTAGGACCAGGTGCCAGGGAGACCGATGAAGAGAAGTGTAATATTCCCCGTGAGAGTGATGGAACCTGGAGTAGGATCATGGGAATGGAATAAAAGTAACATATTGCTAAATACATGAACATGGAAATAATTTTATGCGTACTTAATATACTATTTGTATGCTGCATAGATTTTGATTAAGATGTATATTCATCAAAACGTGTGAATCTATAGCACCCAGGCAACATGGTTGCTTTAGAGAGCTGCTTGCGAATAAAAACAGGCCAGTGAGACACTCGTTTCAGAAATTCAGTGGAGCCGTGGAAGAGAGACTCTTTTTTTTGGTAGAATTGCTGTGAGGATAAAGTGTCACGTGTGGAGCTGTGGCTGGACAATGTGCCACTGACAATGGAAGACCCCACTTCAAGGAGCCAGCATGAAAAGTAAGAGGAAGGTTCCTGTTAATCCTTCAGCCCTGGGTTCAGCTCTGTGTTCCTGAAGCTGCATAACCTAGACATTTAGGCTATGTAAGCACATGCATGTCACTGTTTACTCAAACTGTTGCCGAACTCAAGGGGTTTGGCACTTGTGTTCTATTCAGGAACGAGATGTTGCTGTTAGGTAGTTTTATCTACTTGCTGCAAGTTAAGGGGATGAGGATTCACATCCAAAGCTCTGTCTCCTCAGAGGGAGGCTTCCCCGTTGCTTACCTACTCTATTTGGTTAATAACATGTTGCTTTCTTCTTTGCAGTTGGCTAAACTTATCTAGTTGGTTTCCCATCAAGCTCATCAGGTTATTGGTGGGTGTGCAAAATACTGTGCTACATTTTAACAGTTGACAAGAATAGCATTTAGTAAGAACTGCCCAGACCTGGGTACTCTTGTCCTATCAAATATAAGCATCTTTAGTGGAGTTTTCAGTCACCGACAAGAGGAAAGACATCATTTTTAAGAAAGTCATAAAATCCAAGGGAATAGGTCACAGTGGTCGGCAAACTCATTAGTCAACAGAGCCAAATATCAACAGTACTTCTTCAAAATAGACTCGCCCAGGCCGAAAACTGACTTCTTTGCATGGGCCACGAAGTTTCAATCGTACTGTGCATGAGCCCGCGCGTGGTATTTTGTGGAAGAGCCACACTCAAGGGGCCAAAAAGCCGCATGTGGCTCTCGAGCCGCAGTTTGCCAACCACGGGATAGGATATTGAGAAAGAGGTGGTGGGGTTTTAATCAGCAATTTTATATGCTACAGAGGAAAAAATGCCATTGGTATTTGTTGTTATGTTGGTATCATAAATACCAAATTGAAAAACGTGTTAATTTGATACTTGTGATGTTTTATAGTACAGATTCAGTAGAATAGCAGTGCTCAAAGTAAAATCTTAAGCCAGGGTGGAGAAGGTCCAGCCCACAGACTATATTTTGAAATCATTTGGTCTGGCCCTCCCAAGGCATTAGGGGTAAGTTACTTAAATGTTTGACCAATTTTTAAGTTGACAATTCTGTATGGCCCGCATATGATATTATAACTATCCAAATGGCCTTGGCAGAAAAAAAAAATCCCTATTCCTGGGGTATGGGATTAACAAAAAATAAAAACTCATAGACACAGACAACAGCATGCTGATTACCAGAGGGAAGGGGGTGGGAGGAGATAGAAGAAGGCATAGGGGAGTAAATGGTGATGGAATGAGACCTAACTTGGGGTGGTGAACACATAATACAATATACAGATGATGTGTTATAGAGTTTTATACCTAGGACATATGTAGTGGTATTAACCAATGTCACCCCAATAAATTAATTTTTTTAAAAAATATATTTTATCGATTTTTTTTATATAGAGAGGAAGGAAGAGGGATAGAGAGCTAGAAACATTGATGAGAGAGAAACATCGACCAGCTGCCTCCTGCACGCCTCCCACTGGGGATGTGCCCTAAACCAAGGCACACGCCCCTGACCGGAATTGAACCCGGGACCTTTGAGTCCGCAGTCCGATGCTCTATCCACTGAGCCAAACCGGTCAGGGCCCAACAAATTAAATTTTTTAAAAAAGAGTCTATGTAACAGTCTATAAAGTAGGTGAGAATAAGTTGCTTCTGCAGGCAATTTTTTTTTTTAGGTGTTAGGTGAGGACTGGGAGGAGCAACAGCAGCCGGAGAACCAGTGTGGTTGAGAGGCTCACTTAGGGAAGAGGGCGCTGGAATGTTGGGAGGTAGAGGCCTTGCTGAAGTCAGAGGCAAAGTAGAGAAAGGCTAACAACCCTCAGCCCAACCACTGGCCGTTAGATTAGTACTGTGAGCAAAAAAGGAAGGTATAAAGGCATCTATCATAAGGGCATTTATTACAGCATTATTTATAATAGAAGTCTCTCAAAAGAAGATAGTGGGAATATAAATAATTATAACAAAATAAATTTAAAAGATTTAACAAGATATAAAATATTCATAATAAAAGATTAAATGAAAAGGTGTGATGCATAACACTCTATGAAATATATAAGAATATATTTTCTATAACTATATTATCTGTACTAACGTAATTTTTAAAAGCAAAAGGATATATGAGAGGCAAAAAAAGGGGGAAATGAGATAAAATGTATTAAAAAATGTCACATTCCAGAGGGGAAAAGTTGGGAACATTAAATAAGATGTCAAGTCATCCACCTGTCATTTATCAAACCTATGCAGTGGTTAACAGGAGCCAGACACTATTCTACCTGTTATATAAATATTAATTATTTTAATCCTCATCTCAACTCAAGTGGACAACATTATTATCAACTTAAAGATGAGGAAATTGATTCAACAGAAAGGATAATTAACATAATTAACATAGCTCAGTTAATAATTGAGAGAACTGAATTCAAACAAGTCTGGCTTCAGAGTCTGTGAATTTAAACTACTGGTGTTTTACAAGATTGCTTTTTGTTTCTTTGTTTTTTGTTTTGTTTTGTTTTTTGAATAGTGGCAGCTATCATTATAAAAATATATATTGCTCTTACAATACTGATTCCTCAGTTAAACTCTTTTATAGGAAAAAAATCCCGTGGATTTCTCTAATTTATTATCATCTTTCACATAAAAGCCATCTTTCTCTCACCTAGACTCTTTTGATTATTAAATTAAGAAGACTGAGTAAAACAAACAGATTAAATCTGGATCATATGAAATATGATTTCATGTGATGCACTATCAATATTATAGAATAGATGCCATGATGTGATGAAAATTACCTGGCGTAGTAGATGTGTTTCTGGATATTATTCTTAATCTACCACTGGTGATCTAAGGGATATTAATAGATGAATGTCTCAATATCTCTAGACCTCTAAAATAAGGGGATAGATATATCGGTTTATGTTTTTTTTATCAGATTTGGAAAAATGTTGGCCATTACTTTTTAATTTTTTTTTCTGACCCTCTTCACCATTTCCCAGCTTCCATTCACAATCCAATTATACTTACATGAGCTTGATGTTCTCCCACAGTACTCTGATGCTTTAATTTTTTTCCCTTTATGTTTACTTTTGGCTATTTTCTATCGCTATTTCTACTATTCACTAATCTCTGAAATTGTAATTTACAGCTCTAAAAATTCAATTTGGTGTGTGTGTTTGTTGTTATATTCTATGACTGTCCCTAATTAATATATTCAGCCTTTCTTCTAGCAAACATTTGGAATACATATTGAATTCAGGTGTAATAATTGTTTTAATATAATTGTCTTCTAATTATAGAACTCAGTCCGTTCTAGATCAGTTTTTTTTTGTTTGTTTGTTTGTTTTTGTGTGTGTGTGTTTTTTTGTCTCTGAGTCTTTTTTTTTAATTGAATCTTTCTTGTTCAGATTATTACATTTGTTCCTCTTTTTCCCCCCATAACTCCCCTCCTCCCAGTTCCCGCCCCACCCTCCGCCCTCACTCCCCACCCACTGTCCTCATCCATAGGTGCACGATTTTTGTCCAGTCTCTTCCCGCATCTCCCACACCCCCTGCCCCCCCAAGAATAGTCAGTCCATTCCCTTTCTATGTCCCTGATTCATTATAATCACCAGTTCATTCTGTACATCAGATTATTTATTCATTTGATTCTTAGATTCACTTGTTGATAGATGCATGTTTGTTGTTCATAATTTGTATCTTTACCTTTTTCTTCTTCTTCCTCTTCTTAAAGGATACCTTTCAGCATTTTGTATAATACTGGTTTAGTGGTGATGAACTCCTTTAGCTTTTCCTTATCTGTGAAGCTCTTTATCTGACCTTCAATTCTGAATGATAGCTTTGCTGGATAAAGTAATCTTGGTTGTAGGTTCTTGGTATTCATCACTTTGAATATTTCTTGCCACTCCCTTCTGGCCTGCAAAGTTTCTGTTGAGAAATCAGCTGACAGTCGTATGGGTATTCCCTTGTAGGTAACTGAGTTTCTTTCTCTTGCTGCTTTTAAGATTCTCTCTTTGTCTTTTGCCCTTGGCATTTTAATTATGTGTCTTGGTGTGGTCCTCTTTGGATTCCTTTTGTTTGGGGTTCTCTGTGCTTCCTGGACCTGTAAGTCCATTTCTTTCACCAGGTGGGGGAAGTTTTCTGTCATTATTTCTTCAAATAGGTTTTCAATATCTTGCTGTCTCTCATCTTCTGGCACCCCTATAATTCTGATGTTTGTACACTTGAAGCTGTCCCAGAGGCTCCTTACACTATCTTCGTATCTTTGGATTCTTTTTTCATTTTGCTTTTCCAGTTGGGTGTTTCTCGCTTCTTCGCGTTTCAAATCTTTGACTTGATTCTTGCGCTCCTCTGGTCTGCTGTTGGGTGTCTGTATAATATTCTTTATTACAGTCAGTGTATGCTTAATTTCTAGTTGGTTCTTTATCACAACATCGAGGGTCTCACTAGACTTCTTGAGGATCTCACTACATTTATCGGCGGTTTCTAGAAAATTATTGAAAGACCTTAAAAGTGCGTTTTTTAGCTCTATATCCTCCATTTCTGTCATGTTTCTTTGTCTCCACATTTTTTTAAGCTTTCTTGGTGCACCCCCTTGTGGTCTTTGTGCGCAGTCTTGTTATAGTTAAGCCTTGATTGTTGTCGGCAATACTGGGGGTGATTTGCACTCCAGGCTAACTGGCTATGAAAGTCAGCTGTGTCTGCAGTGGGAGAGCTTCTGTGCTGGATCTCTAGGGTGGTGCTAATCTAGCGTTTGCCTAAGGCTATCCGGCAAATGCCTCTGTGCAGGGCTTGGGCGGGGTGGGTCCCTGGGGATCTACAGGACGGGTGGAGCGAGCAGTTATGGCTGCTCTCAGTTCCGTCCCCAGGGGCTCTGCCACTCAGAGTCTCAGCATCCGCTGCAAACCTCGGAGAGAAAGCTGCCTTCGATTTGTGACTGAAGCCAGACAGTCCCGCTTCTCCCGTTTGAGTCTGGGTCCCTAGAGACTCTCCTGGATCTGGAGCTCAGAGTCTGAAACTCCCTCCCGATTGAAAACAACAACTGCGCCATCCGCCACCAGCTCGCTCCACATGCACTCCGCACCTTAGTATTTCACTTCAGCACTGCGCCTCCTCTGAGTCTCGGTATGTTATTCTCTTTCCTCCTAGTTGTAGAACTTCCACTCAGCCAGCCTTCCTGTGGTTCTGGATAATATCTGTTCCGTCTTTTAGTTGTATTTTTGAAGTGGTTGTTCGAGGCCACAAACTCTGGCATTAACCTATGCCGCCATCTTGGTTCCTTCATTCTAGATCAGTTTTGTTTGTTAATTTTTCTCTTTAGTATGGGTTGTATTTTCCTGCCTTTTTTTCTCTCTTTTTTTTTTTTGGCCCGATAAATTTGATTGAATGCCTGACATTGTGATTTGTGTGGAAAATATTTCTATATTCTTATAATTGCTTTGATCTTTCTTCTGGGTTGTAGTTAGGTTACTTGGAAATAGTTTCATTCTTTCTGGTCTTCTTTATAATCTTTGATAGATGGTAGTAGAACACCATTTAATCTAGGCCTAATTTACCTATTTTGTTGAATAACCAAAATAACTGAAAGTCTAGTGTTTAATCTAGAAATTTCAGAATTTTTTTCTGAGTTTATTGCTCATTTATTTATATTTTATGTTTTAATTACAGTTGACATTCAATATTATTTTGTATTCATTTCAAGTGGTTGGAAAATCATACACTTTACAAAGTGTTCTTCCTGCTATTTCCGCTACCACCCAACACCATACATAGTTATTACAATACTATTGAGTATTTTCCCTATGTTGTATGTTACATCCCCATGACTATTTTATAACTACCAATTGTGTTTCTTTATCTCTTCACCTTTACACCGAATCCCCCAATCCTCCTCCCTTCTGGCAACCATCAATGTGTTCTTTTCCATTTGTTCATTTATATTGTTCTTTAGATTACACATATATGTGAAATTCTATGGTATTTGTATTTATCGAACTGACATATTTCACTTAACATGGTAATATTTTTTTCGTATGGAATTTATGCACCGCTTTGCTCATTGCAGCATCATTTACAATAGCCAATATATGGTTGCAACCCAAGTGCCCATCAATAGTGGAGTGAATAAAAAGTCAGTGGCATATCTATTGCTCATTTAAATCCCCGTTTTCACACATTCCTTTTGAGTTGGACACTGGAGCAACATTTAAAATTTTCTTCAGGCAGCTACTTGTATATTTTTCCCTTATTTTTCTACCTTGCTGATAATATCAAAGTTGCTAAAATCTTAATTAAATCAAAGTTATGATTTATAAACTTATAAAACAATGTGATTATAAAGTTATTGATTTGAGAAACAAATGTAATCCTGTTGCAATAGTACACTCATCACATATTTTTTCAGTAGCACATATCTAGCTTTCCACATCAAAACATTGAATTCATTTTGATTTTCTCACGGAATTGTTTTTCTTTCCACTGTGTTCACAGAGTGACAGATTGTGTTGTTGTTTCAAAATATATGTATATAAAATCATATTTTGACTAAAATTCTAGCTTTGCTTTAAATTAAAGTAAACTTTTAAAATAGCAACTTGACACATGAAATTTTGTCAGGCTTTCTGGAATTGAGTTTAAAGTTAACTTTGATGTCTTGCCCTGTACTTTTCCTTCTTTACATTTTCTAGGGAGTGTCTGTATTTTGTCTTGTTATATACACTATTTTCATGTACACTTGTCAGATGATTTTTCTGAACACATATCAATTAAAAGGCATTTCACAAAGTGAAATAAAGCATTTTCATAAAAACAACAAAGTAACTGCAAATTTCATAACATTAAAAAATAACTAATAAAGTTTTATATTGTTTAAATATGTCCCTTACTCCATTGCCTATTGCATTTATTTTTCCTTTAAATGGAAAAACAGCACATTTTTACAAATAGCATTCTATGTTTACAGGAAAAGGAAACATAAAGAACTTTGCACTTTTTAAAAACTCCTGCTCCTAATTCAAGTAATTTAATAGCATGAGTCCCAGAAGTGCTTTAAGCACATGTTGAATTTTGCTCAGAAATGGAAACACATATAATGAATGAACATTTTATGTCTAAAGGGAAGAAGGACACTCTAAGCAACTTCTGACAGAAGAAATTTAAAAAACAAATGTACATGTTTATGGCGCTAAATAGTGCATTGAGAGTTCATTACAGACTGTTAAGTTCAGTGTTTCTCCTCTGAGAGAGACTGAGAGAAGGAATCAAATCTACCTTATCACACTCTTCATGGAACAAAGCTATGTGAAGTTTTCTTAATTTACTTTCCTCTATCATAGCCTTAAACTTGAAAAGAATAGCAATTTTCACCTCTTCAGCCATAAAAAACCTAAGACAATTAATTTTAAACATGGTGTTTTTAAAATAACACACATGGAGGGTTGTGGGGGCCTTAGAATATGCAGGATGTTCAAGGCCAAGGCTCATTTGCCAGAGGCAGGTGCAAAAGCAAGGACACAGCTATCTTACTATATTGCACTGCATATGTGTGCCCTTCTATAACCCAGAGGCTGATGTCACTATCTGGGCAAGAAGCCTCTTTGTCTAAGTTGGTATAAAGTATGTTACTGACCAGCCAGTACTCGGTCAGTAGGAAAGATGAATTGTTCACCAGCAGGTCGCTGGCTCCTATACCGGCTCCTTTGTTGTAGGCTGCTTTATGTAGCTCCTATGTTGGAGGCTACTTTATAGGATAGATGCAATGCTAACCAGCTGGTGTGTGGCTGCCTGCTGTATGGGACTGCTTTGAAGAACTGTTTTGTCTGATGGCTCCTTGGTAGCAATGGCTACTTGAGCTACAATAAAGACTCTCTTACCCAGGCTTCTCATATCTTCTCTAATACCCAGCGTCCATGAAGGTCCAGTTCCTGGCAGAGAAGGACCTGTGACCCCAACAAGGGTAGAAAAAGATAAACATAAAGGCACTTTTTGTCAGCTACGGAAATTTTCAGAGCTTCATGAAAACAAAGCAGGACAAAACAAAGCAAAATAGAATATCAGTGTAAAGATTCAGGATCGTAACCGCGCTCCTGTGCCTGGCATTTCTTAACAGGAAATACAGCTTGCTGTGTAGAGAGCAGCAGAAAACATTTAGAGAGAACAACCAGAATGGCAAAAAATAAATAAATAAATAAATAAAAATCTAAAAGCCATCATTTGGAAAAATGAATTACTGCAGTGCTTGTGAAATTCTGCTAACACATATGTATTTATCCATATTAAAGAAAAAATATTCTCAAAGACCCCAGGGATTAAACTTTGGTTTCTATTTTGTTACCTACATAAAACATAAAACTATGACATATAATTATTGCATAATTGAATCTGCAAATTTGGCAGAAAAATAATACACATTTATTGTCCTTGAAACAACTTTTTTCCTGAAGCAATTATTTCTGAGAAATAGCTAATAATTTAATCTAGCCAATTCAAGAATAACTTGTTCAAATTAATTAACTAAAAACAAAATCTGAATTTATCTCTCACTTGTTCCCCTATGTTTCAAACAAGAGATTTTATATCAGAATTCTCATACCTTTTGGTGGGTAGGGTCTTGCTCCCAATATTACCAGTTAAATAATTTCTGCCTTATTGTATGTTATTCCAGAATACTAAGGACCATCACTGTGGGAAGGTAGAGGGAGGGTTTGGGCTGGGAAGAGGCATGTTAAAAATGTTAGCAATGTTTCTTTGTTGTAGGGATAGTATTTACCTTACTATACAAAAACTTCAGAAAATATGCTATCTCCATCTATATGTCTGTCTGTCTACCTACCTACCTACCTACCTACCTATTTGCCTATCTATGTAGTTACCTATTTATTATCATCTGTCTGTGTGGCAATCTATGCTTGCTTTGTGTAAGTAGTATTTGAGGGAAATCCAATGTTTAAAAATTGTATTTAATACTTTGCTGAAACCGGTTTGGCTCAGTGGATAGAGCGTTGGCCTGCGGACTGAAAGGTCCCAGGTTCGATTCCGGTCAGGGGCATGTACCTGGGTTGCGGGCACATCCCCAGTAGGAGATGTGCAGGAGGCAGCTGATCGATGTTTCTCTCTCATCGATGTTTCTATCTCTCTCCCTTCCTCTCTGTAAAAAATCAATAAAATATATTAAAAAAATTGTATTTGATACATTAAATTACACTCATGGATTCTCTACATTTATAGCCTATCTAAGCTCTTTATTTTTATCCATTAATTCTTCTGGCACTCCATTATTTCAATAATGCCTATTAATAAATGGTCATATTACTATTATTTATTATTACCAATAATAATTTTTATATAGTATAAAAAATTTACTAGAATATTCCATTTTATTTTATATTCATATTTTAACCATATTAACACCTAGTTAGATTTAACTCAGATGTTTAACTAACACATTGCCAACCATAAGCTTGTTAAGTTGAGTCCTGTGTCTCCTTGGCATCCCTTGAGGTTTTTATGGACACTTCCTTTGTTTCTGGCACCACAAGATGCTCTGGTTCATCTTATATATTTACTGCCCCAGTCCTAGAGTCAGTCACTTCTCCAAGAAGCCTTGGTTCTTTTCACTGAAAAATAATATTAAAAATCATAATGTGGGCATTTGGGCGCTCTTTATTACGGGGGTGTTGTTGCTTCTTGGCAATCAGTTGCTAGGACAAGGAAATATATGTATGTATAGTACCCCATGTATATGCACATATCTACATAATCATTTATATATGTATCCATCTATTTCTATATTAAGTTAATCGTGAGTTCATACTGATTTTTCTGATTCTAATCCATTATCACATTGATAATTCTGTCCTCCTCTTGCTATAAGCTCCCACTCCAACAGTAAAGAACCTGGCTCCAACCATCTGCCATCCATTTACTTAATTGTTCAGTTCTGCTGTACATGTATACCAATTTCAGAATTTTTAACTCTTACCTCTGTGGGAAATAACTTTATCAACTCAACTAGAGTACTGTGATTACAAAGTGTCCTAATTGCATTTAATCTTATAAGCTCCACTCACTTCCAAAATTACTTAGGCCAGCTTCTTTCCCCCTACCTCCTTCAGTGAGATTGTTTGAGACATTTGTAATACAGTTAATTTTTTTTGGCTTTATCCTACCTTCCATCCTGTAATCAACTGACCTCCAAAATGATTTTTTAAATTGCATACATTAAGGGTCAATCTTTGTGCTACAAAGTTCTATAACCTTTACAAATTCATGTTGTTCATGTATACAATAATTACAGTATTATACACAGTAGTTTCATTGCCACATAGTTGCAATATGCTTTACCTATTTAACACCTTCCATTCCAAATCTGGGCAACCACTGATATCTTCACCATCTCTATAGTTTTGACTTTTCCATAGTGACAGATAGATGGATTCATACAGTAAGTAGCTTTTTCCAATTGGCTTCTTCCAATGAGCAATGTACATTTAAGATTCATCACTTTTCATGGCTTATTAGCCATTCTTTTTTTTTATTGCTGAATAATATTCTATTTATGCGTACTTGTTTATCCAGTGCCCTATTGAAGGAAATATTGATTGATTCAACTTCTTGTCAAAGTTGAATAAAACTACTGTAAATATTTATGTGCATGTTTTGTCATGATTTAATATTCAACTCCTTTGGGAAAATATCTAGGAGTATTTCTGCCAGATTGTATGATGGGATTATGTTTAGCTTTGCAAGAAATTTCTGTCTTTCAATGGAGCTGTATTTTTTTTTTTTTTACAATTACAGCATCATAAATGAGAGTTCCTGTTGCACAGTATCCTTGAAAACAAATAGTATTGTCTTTTTTTTAATCATCCAGCAAGTGTGCAGAGGTAGCTCATTGTTGTAATAATTTGCATTTCACTAATGACAAATGATAGTTAGCATCTGTTCATATGTTTATTTGAGATTTGCATGTCTTCTTTGATGAAATGTTTATTCAGATCTTTTGCCCATTTTTTAATTGAGTTGTTTTCTTATTGAGATTTAAGAGTTACTTGCAGATTTTAAGTATATGTCTTTAATGAAATATGTGTTTTGCAAATATTTCCTCCTAGTCTTGGCTCACCTTCCATTTTGTTAACAGTTATTTTTAAAAAATATATATTTTTATTGATTTCAGAGAAGATGGGAGAGGGAGATAGAAATAGAAACATGAATGGTGAGAGAAAATCGTTGACCGGTTGCCTCCTGTGCACCCCCTACTGAGGATCGAGCTTGCAACCCCTGGAATGTGCCTTAACTGGGAGTTGAACTGTGACCTCCTGGTTCATAGGTTGATGCTCAACCACTGAGCAACTGGCTGGGCAACAGTGTGTTTCACAGAGCAAAGTTTTTAATTTTACTAAAGTCCATCTTATCAATTTTGTTTTCCTACATCATGCTTTTGATGTTATGTCCAAAAAGACATCACCAAATGTAGGGTTACAAAGAAATTCTCTTATATTTTCTTTTAGAAATCATGTAGTTTTGATTTTATATTTAGTCTGTGATCCATTTTTATTCTACTTTATTGGGAATTTGTGGTCTGTGTCTGGAATCATGTTTTTGCATGCAGATGTCCAGTTGTTCTGCTACCATTAGTTGAAAGACTCTATTGAATGCCCTTTGTGCCCTTGTCAAAAACCAACTGGCAATATTTGAGTGGGATTATTTCAAAACTCCCTATATTCTTCCATTTATGTATGTATCTATTTTTTTTTTAACCAATACCACACAGTCTTTGTTACTATAGCTTTTACTGTATTATTTCTGAAAATTGGTTAGTATAAATTCTTCATATATTTTTTCCTAGGTCTTTCAACTTTCCATATAAACTTTAGAACCAGTATTTTAATATGTATAAAAAACGTGTTGAAATTTTGTTGTTTTCAACCACAAATGAGTATTGAGTTTCACCAAGTGCTTTTCTGTCATCCATTGGAATGCTCACATAATTTTATTCTGTAGCCTGCTGATGCGGTTTACAGTGCATGCTTTTAAGATGCGAAACTTGCCTTTCAAACTGGGAATAAATCAGCTCGATTGGGATGGCAGTGAATCTACAGATAAAATTAGGAAGAATTATTAACAAAAATGAGTCTTCCAATCCGTGAACACAGACTATCTTTCCATTTATCACTTAGATGTTATTTGATTTCTTTCAGCAGTGTTTTGGTTTTCTGTATGAATATCCTGTACATATTTAGTTAGATATATACCTATTTCATTATTTTGGCTCTAAGTGGTATTTTATTATTTCAAATCTCAATGTTTCCTTGCTGATTGTTATGGAGAGAATGTTTGTATCCACAAAATTCATATCCTGAAGTCCCCAACCCCAATGTGACTTTATTTGGAGATAGACCCTTAGTGGAGATAATTTAGTTACATGAGGTCATAAGGATGGAATCTTGATTTAATAAGATTAATGTCCTTATAAGAAGAGACACCTAAGAACTCACACTCACTTGAATGCTCCCTCCCTCCCTCCTCCCTCCCTTTCTCTTTTCTTCTCTCTCTCTCTCTCTCTCCCTCCCTCTGTCCCCTCCCTTTATCTCTGCCATATGAATACCCAACATGAAGGGGGACTTTAGCAAGTCAGAAAGAGAGCTCTCACTAGGACCTGACCATCCTGAATCTCAGACTTCCAATCTCCATTCAGAAAAAAATTTCTGTTATCTAAGCCACCCTAGTCTATTATATTTTGTTAAGGCAGCCTGAGCTGACTACTGGTGAGTAGGAAACAAGTGGCTTTTGTATATTGGCCTTGTATGCTGAGGACTTGGAACCTTGATTTATTTATTTATTTTTTTTAGATTCTTTGGGATTTTCCACATATACAAGCATGTTATTTGCACATAAATAGTTTTATTTATCCATTTACAACTTGGATATTTTGTGTTTTTTTTTATTGCACTTGCTAGAATTATAGTACATTGTTGAAATAAAAGTGGTGAGAACATACCATTTTTATTTTTTGATCCTAATCTCAGGGGAAAAAGATTAACTTTCTCATCATTAAGTATGATGTTAACTGTAGTTTTTTTTTTTTTTTTTTTTGGTAAATGTTCTTTATTAAGTTGAGAAAGTCCTCTCACATTGTTAGTTTGCTGAAGGTTATATCACAGAAGGGCATTGGGTTTTGTCAAATAATTGCTGGATCGATTGTATGATCATCTGATATTTTTTTCTTTAGCTTGATGATGTGGTGGTTTAATGTGAGTGATTTTCAAACCTGAAACGGGTCTTGCATACCTATAATAAGACATACTTGCTTGTGCCATGTGATTCTTCTCATACCACATTAAATATGTTAGTGGTCCCATACATTGTTGGATTAAATTTGCTAATTTTATTTGATGATTTTTGTAGCTACAATTCAATACAGCTACAAATTAGTACATAGGTTTGTTTGTTTTTTTCCTTGTAAGATACTTTACTCATTTTGACTTTAAAGTAATATTACCCTAGAATATCTTCTTGGAAAATTGATGCATTTATCATTATGTAATGCCCTTTTATCCTTGATAATCTTATTTGTATTGAAGTCAGCTTCCTGTGATCTATTAGAGCTATTTTGAATGAGTTAGCAAGTGTTCCTCTGTTGCTAACTTCCGGAAGAAATTAGAAAATTGCTACCATTTCTTTCTTAAATATTTGATAGAATTAATCAGAACCATCTGGGTTGTTTGTTGTTTTGCTTTTTATTTGGAAAGTTATTATTTTTTAATTCAGTTTGTTTAATAAGTATAGGTATGGTATGATTATCTGTTGCTTTTAGTGTGAGTTTTTGGTAGTTTTTATCTTTCTAGCAATTGGTTCATCTTATATGTGATTAAATTTATGGGTACTGTATTTAGTTTTGATACTTTGTAATTAGCTACATACTCATTTAAAATTATGTATTCTTAGAGAAATGGTACATTTTTATAATTTAATTCTTCTTGCAGCCCTGATAATCTTTCCTGTTCTGAAGTCTCCTTTGTGAAATGAACATAGCCATTTCTTCTTTCTTTTTTTAAAAAAAATTTTATTGATTAAGTTATTACATATGTGTACTTCTTTCTTTTGATTAGTGTTAGCATGGTATTTCTTTTTAGAAATTTTAATCTATTTGAATATATTAAAATTGATTTATTTTAGTTAACATATGTTTGATTTTTTTAAGTCTGTTCTTATACTCTCTGACTTTAATTGGTGTATTTAAAATATTCATATTTAAAGTGAGTACTTGTATAATTATTAATATTCATAATGTCTGTATTAAACAGTTATTTTAATTTTAAATCCCCTTTCTAATCCAAGGTCTATGGCGTATGTGAATATGGTTCTGATAAATGCTTTGCTCTTTAGATGTTTTTGTCCATTTGGCATGCATTGTAATTATTTCTGTTGAAACAAAAAATAGACTTATTTTATCAGATACTGATGAAAATAGGCTTTATATGAAATAGGCTTCTAGGGTTTGGGTTCATTTTAATGTTTAATGCTGTCAGACATTACAGAGTCTCAAATTCTTCTGGTGTTTTTTATTTTTTTCTTATCTCTTGACCCTGACTACTCTAAGAGCTCCTTTTCCGAGAATGTTTGTGTCTTGCAGCTCATTCCATTGTAATCTACTGTTATTATATGGGAGCCTATTTCTCTTTTATTTTTTATTTTTAAAAATTGATTTTTAGAGAAAGAGGAAGGGAGATAGAGAGAGAGAGAATTATCAGTGTGAGAGTGCAATATCGGTCAGATGCCTCCTGCAGGCCCCGTACTGGAGATCAAGCCCACAACCCAGGCATGTGCCCAGACCAGGAATCTAAACAGCAACCTTTCTGTGCACAGGATGATGCCCAAGCAACTGACACTGGCCAGGGCTCAGAGCCTGTTTCTCTTATAGTAAAATAAATGGGAGTGCTCTGTAATCTTCAGATTAAATCTTAGTGTTTTAATAACCCTGTGTCTTGGGCCTGTAATCTTCACAAATATACCAGGCTGGGATAGGAGAAATGCCCTGCTGCCAGATGAAAATAGGCTCCAATAAAGTGTTTTTTCTTGAAGAGTAGGCCTCTGTTATAGAGAAGGCTCTGAGGGTATTTCACAATGATTACTCTTCCCTTTCCCTGCCAGAGGTATGAGGGTACTTTTTCAAATCTTCATAGAACCCGCTGGGCTTCCCGAGGACGAAATCCATTAGAAAGCATGGTGGCCTTCCTAAGATTATGGTTTGCAGGGCTTTCTCACTCTCATGCTAGTCTACACTGAGCCGCCAAGGATTTATGAAACTTACTATTTAAATGTTCCTATCCTTTTCTCCTCCAGGAGTTTCTGCTCAAGGCTAGCATATTTGGCTGTAATTCTCTAGATCAGCGGTTCTCAACCTGTGGGTCGCGACCCCTTTGGGGGTTGAACGACCCTTTCACAGGGGTCGCCTAAATACATCCTGCATATCAGATATTTACATTACAATTCATAACAGTATCAAAATTACAGTTATGAAGTAGCAACGGAAATAAATTTATGGTTGGGGGTCACCACAACATGAGGAACTGTATTAAAAGGTCACGGCATTAGGAAGGTTGAGAACCACTGCTCTAGATCAACCTGTGTCTTCAGATTTGGGGATGGCAGTTTGGCCTATAACCTTAGATTTTTAATGGTTTCAAAACATTATTGAAATTCTAGCATTTTCTTATTGTAAGGGTATGAATGAAAACTTTTAAGGTGTTTAGATGATGGAACTAGCACTAGAAATCCTTTGCTTATAATTTTTCATTTTTACTTTGTATAAAGATATTGGTAGACCATATTAGCAATTTTTACCTAATAGGATTTATAACCCAAGAGACTGTTAAAAAATAATATATAATGTTTTTTTAAAAAACATTTGCAGTTGCACAACTATGTATTTAGTATCTACTGATTCAAAAAATCCACATTGAAGTAGGATTTTCTATTTATCTTTTATTTAGTCTGTAATGATTCTTATATGTAAATAATTTGAAATTATTTTTATCTGACTTGAGTATATTAATATAAGATTTTTGAAGCTACGGAAGCAATCATACATTGGTTAGAGCCATATTAAGAAAACTTATAATTTAAGATGTATTAATGGTTAATTAATTTCTAATTCTCATATATTTTTATGGAAACTATTTCTTCTCTTGTCACACTAATTTTTCATATCTCATGATGCCCTGGGAATCAATGAATTTTTTATTAAGGAAATTAGAAATAGTAGCCAAACATGTCATTTAGCACACCCCCCCCCCCCCACCGTCCCCCATTAGAGCAGAATCATCTTGAAATGATAGAATCTTTCATGTTTTAAAGAATATCAAGAAAATATTAGAGGAGCAAGCATGAAAGAACTGTTTGGATTATCTTCCTGTGTTTCTTGAATAATTTCTTAGTTAAAGATCTCCATTTTTACTTAGATTTGAAAGAAAAAAAAGTAGTTCAAGTGTATTACAGCCCAGGGGACTATGGCTATGAAATAATTTAAAGAGTAAACCTATCTCTTTCTCCGCTCCTAAGGAAATGTTTAATGGATTTTCAGTGGAAGTTTCATAACACTGCACAGTAGGGAATCAGTTTTCATCTGAATGCAAAGAAAGAAAATGACTCTGATCCCAAAGAGGTTAAAATGCCTTTCCCTTTACTACCATAGAGAGAAAAAATATATTGTTAATGAGTGAAAAGGGATTGTGGGAGAGGAAATAAAGCTGTAAAACCACATAGAAATGTAAGGCATAGCCTGCAGTTGAGAGAGCTATGAAATAGAGAAAGGGAGAGAATGGAAATATAAAAAAGTGAATATAAACCCTATCATTCCACTAACAAGCAATGCAGGGAACCAAATGAAGATTTTACATAACAATTTGCAAGGAAACAAGTCTTTCTCATATTTCATTATGTAACAATATAATCCAATAAACTACGTTAAGCAAGATATTTTTTTGTAAAAATTAACTTTTTTTGTTGTTAATCCTTACCAGAGGATATTTCCCCCCCATTGTTTTAGAAGGAGTAGAGATAGGAGGGTGGAGAGAGAAAGAGGATAGAGAGACACATCGATTGGTTGCCTTTCACACATCCCCCCAAAGAGGTTCAGAGATAGAACCTGCAACCCAGGTACCTGCCCTTGACCAGGAATTGAAGCAGAGACTCTTCAGTGTACGGGTTGATGCTCTAACCACTTATCAATACTGGACAGGGCAAAATTAACTCTTTATTATTATTATCAATTACATGCATACAGCACAAAGAGTCACCCTCCTATCTCTGCTCCTTCTAAAACAATGGGGGGAAATATCCTCTGGTAAGGATTAACAACAAAAAAAGTTAGTCCAAAGCAAAAATATACTCTTGACCACGCTCTTTATGTTTCATTTTTCTATACACAGGGGCAAGAAATAATTATGGTATCAGAACTCAGTGGATAGTAAGAAGCTGGGATACTCATCATGAGAAATTAGAACACCTTTTGCTTTGTTTATAAAACCTGACAGCCTAATTCCAAAGACTCTGGAGATTTAATTAATGAGGAGGGAATCATCCCTTCAACATTAAAAAGAAAATCGGTAATTTGGCCTATTCGAGTAAGCAGAGTGAAATGTCAAATTATTTTGGGCCAATAGACAGAATTTTTTGTAACTTTTATGATGTAAATGTGTCATTATAATGTCAAAACTTCTGCTCTATTAAGCCTGCATGTAACTGATCCAATAAAAATTGCCATTGCACTAAATTGTATTGATGTCTTACCGCAGAGATAAGCTTGGCTGTGGAAAGTGGGCCATGGTCCATCAGCTACAAAATAAAGATATTTGGGAAGTCAAGTGACCCAGCTACTTACCACACCTGGAATTGCTTGCCTGTAGCAGCAGCTCTGAGGTGTCCCTGCTTAACCCTGAGTAACAGGAGTAGAGGGATTTAAATTGGAACTGACAGTCAGGTTTTGTATGGTAATTCTCTATTTGTTCCAGCTTCTCTTTTTGCTCAACTTTCAGGTATATACAGGGTCTTCACTAAACACATTCTAAGCTGCAAATTCTATAGGGTCAAATGTGTGATCCAGACAGCAAATGATAATGTTGACAATTGTGATTTCCACAAGAGGCTGCATTCACACTACTTTCCAGAGAATATGTATTTTCCCTCCAATTGCCTGTACTGATTAATAGCTATACATAATTTAATAGCTCACATTTTAATACTGTGTGTAAGCATCTGCAATGATAGACAATTCTGATAGATACCACAAAGCCTTTAGTTTGTAAGTCAAGGCAACTTTTTTTAATGTGTTTTTTATTGATTTCAGAGAGGAAGGGAAAAGGAGAGAGAGATAGAAACATTAATGATGAGAGAGAATCATTGATCATCTGCCTCCTGTAGGTCCTACACAGAGGATTTAGCCCACAACCCAGAGATATACCCTGACCAGGAATTGAACCTTGACCTCCTGGTTCATAGGTCAACACTCAACCACTGAGCCACTCTGGCTGAGAAACCATGGTAACTTTTTTTACAATTATATATTTATTGAATATAGAAAAGCAAGAACACTTAGGATTATAAGAGACAGAAATACTTTGTTTTTATAAATGATCAAATGAAATATAAACACGTAGCTAAGGTAAGACAATGTTGAAAATAACTTTTCAAGTAAATTAAAAAACTAAAATGAAGTAGAAAGATTATGCATATTGTTCAATGCTTAAAAGGGCAGCATAAAAAAGAAACAAATAATAGGAAAGTACATTTCAGCTCATAAAAAGGACAATGCTCTTATGTTTATTTCCAATTACTTCAACATTGAGTTGGCTGTTGGATAGGTAGTGAATCTTACATCTCTAGAGTTATTAAAACAAAGAAATGGTATTAAAGCAGTGATTTTTCATCTTGTTTCATCTATGCCTCCTGTTATGAAATACCTTAAACACTATCCTTAATAAGTACATGTAGGCTTCATAAAACAATATTTATCATTAATACCTGTGTTGTATTCTGATATTTTTCCATACTAATCATATATTAAAAAAACTATTGCAAGGACCCTTAAAATTGGTTTTTGCATGTTAATAATGTTTTATGACATACTCTTGGAAAGATACTGAAATAAATATCTTCTTCAATGTCAGTATTATAATTTTATCAAAATAAAATATTTGTGCATCATAATATGATACAAGGAAAATGACCTTCATATCTGTATTACTTTAATAAGCTTATAACTGACTCACAGAGCTGGCAAGATATTCTTTCTCGGTCATATGGTAGGAGTCTTAATCCTTTCTAGAATATGTCAGAATCTTTGGAGAGTTTGTGTCTTAGTCTGTTCAGGCCGCTATTACAAACTAGCACAGACTAGGTATCTTATAAGCAACGTAAGTTTATTACACACTGTTCCAGAGGCTGGTAAACCCAAGATCAAGGCACCAGCCTGGTTGCACTCCAATGAGAACACTCTTCTGGTTGACAGCCAGAACCTTCTCCTTGTGCTCTCAGGGTGGGAGAAGCAAGTGATCACTGTGGGTTCTCTTTTATGAAGCACTAGAGGCCAGGTGCATGAAAATTCATGCACTGGTGGGGGGCGTCCCTCAGCCCAGCCTGCCCCATCTCATAGTCCAGGAGCCCTCAGGGGTGGGAGGCAACCAGGTCATCAGGGGAAGGTAATGCCCCCATCACACCTCTACTTTTGCCACTGCCAGCAGCACAAGGCTTAGCCGGCCCTAGTTACCTAAGCCTTGGGCAGCCCTGGGCAGCTGGGCAGCTGACATCTGAGGCTTGCCTGTGCCTCAGGCTGGCCCAGGATGACAGGGCAGCCAACATCCGAGGCTTGTCCGTGCCTCGGGCCAGCCCTGGGCAGCTGGGGGGCTGAGGGCAGGTCCGGCCGCACCGTACACCTGCCACCCCCCCTCCTGCTGGGCTGAAAGGACTGGGGAACTTAGGCAGGGCTGAGAGGACTGGGCACTGCCATCTTGTGGCTATGGGCACTGCAATTTTGTGATGGTGTGACAGTCAATTTGCATATTCAATCTTTATTAGATAGGATTAATCATTAGGGCTTATCCCTCATGACTTTACCACCTTCTAAAGGAACCACCTCCCAAGACCATCATATCTGGAGGATAATATTTCAATATCTGCGTTTGGGGGACACACAGACATTCAGACCATAGCATCCAGAAATTCAGGAAAGGAAAGAACCCAAGTCACCAGTCTCAGGATCACCGTTAAAGTGCTCATTGCCTAAGACCCTGTGGGTCCTCTTGAGATAGGTTACCCCATTAACTCAAAGCCAAGAAGAGACGGAGTCTTCAGTTTCAGCACTCATTGCCGTAGCTCTGGGTGTCTGGTTCCCCTGACAAGAGAGGCTAGAAGATCTCAGGACTTTGTGGAATCATCACTGATCACCCACAATCTGTGATGCTAACACTAGTGTGTATATTATGTTAAATACACAATCAAATGTTTTTTAATTACAAAACCTGTATCCCACTACTCTATTTTGGCATATATCTTTATGTTGTGCCTTTTTAAAAGATTAGATGTAGTCCAATATTCCTTCATTGTACTAGCTCTTAGCAGTTTTGGTAAAAGTATATAAATAAGTGTGACTAAGGTATAATAAGAACTGACATCAAAATCAGATAGACCGAGCCCAGTCAGTATTGCTCAGTGGTTGTGTGTCTACGTATGAACCAGGAGGTCAGAGTTCTATTCCCAGTCAGGGCACATGCCCAGGTTGCAGTCTCCATCCCCAGTAGGGGCTTGCAGGAGGCAGCCGATCAATGATTCTCTCAGCACTGATGTTTCTATTCCTCTTTCTCTCTTCCTTCCTCTCTCTGAAATCAATAAAAACATTTTAAAAAATCAGATCTACCAAAGTTAAACTCCCATAGCTTCTTATTCAATATTCCTGAAAGCCATGATTTTCTCATTTATAAAATGAGCCTAAATCCTGTAGGGTTGCTGTGTAGGTTAAGCCATGGAAGTGCCTAGAGACTGTCCCAGCCAAGAGGAGCTTATGGAGACACAACAAAATGTAATGTAATATACTACATGGAATCTCGAAAGAGAAAAAGGACATTATGTAGAAAGCTAAGGAAATCTTAATAGATGATGGATTTTTGTTAATGATGTATTAATATTGGTTCAGAAATTTTGGCTAATGCACCATATAATTTAAAATGTTAAAAATAGAAGAAACTGGGTATAGAATACATGGAAACTCTCTGAACTATCTTTATAATGTTCTTGCAAATCTAAAAATATTCTAAAATTAAGTGTGTTAAAAATGCCTAGAACAAATCACATAATTATTTAATACATGTTTGTGTATGTGTTTATATATGTATATATACATATATGTATATGCATGAGTATTTTATTAAATATATACACATATACATACACATATATATTCAATATATATACACACATCCATTCAAATACTCATAAAAGCATACATATACACATAATATACTTATATGCACATATGGGAACACAAGAGACATGGATTTCTAAAAAGTTTCCTTCCTCAACTTTTAAATGTTCTCAAAATTCTTAGAAATTACATGAAATAGAATAGAATAAAAAAACAATGTATTTTTCTTCAGTTTAAATTCTAAATTTTCATAACAGATTACTTAGGTTTTCTTAAACTTTCTGACCTTAATAATTAAACAGACATGGTTTACATAAATCTATGAAAACCGTGACTAAATCATTTTCTAAAGATGATAACCAGTTTGTCTTCAAATGAGGGTACTGTTTCAGTAATAGCAGACCACAAGACTCAATTGAAGGCCAGAATTCATAACTCAGCTTAATTAGCTATTAGTAGGTTCACCCTCATGATATTGCCAGTTCCGAATCCTCCACTCTTAACAGTTAATTACTATTTGACATTAAACCTAATTTTATCTCACATTTTCTTTCTTTGGAATCAAATTACTACTTCAACTTAATAGGTTTGCAATTAATGACCATTAATATAGATAAATCCATAATATTAGAATAACTACAATATATAAACATTTAACAGTATAGCCCACATTTCTTTTCTTAGATCAAAATATCCTAAGTGCAAAATTGTTTCCCCCCATTTACCCTGTCTCTCCCAACACATGCAGCCAACAGATGCCACATTTTTAGGAAAATATACTTTGGAATTAGAATTGAGGTGAGATATTGTCCTTGCCATATTATTTGTGTGGGTTTTAAGTTCCTCACCTGAAAATCAGCAATAATATGAAATCCCAGATATCTTGAAAAGATTAAATGACTATCTGAGATAACATGGCCATCATCAGCCCAGGTGCCTCCGTAACCTTCACCAACACCTCCTTAAAACAAGTCCATGACTGAGTTTTATTCAATTCATTACGTTTCCTCCAATCTCTCAGCTTCATGTACAATTCCATCCAGAACTTCAAGACAACCTTATTTATTTTCTATATTTTTGTAATCACCTCCATAGTTGTTCATCTTGTCTGAAATTCAAAGTTATTTTTGGTAACATGAAAACTAAACTACCTTTTTTCCCAACCTACTTTTAATTGCTGATGAAATGTTAAGATTGCTAGGTAATTGCTTAATGTATTTGGCAAATGTTTATAAGTTAATCATCAAATATCAGAACCTGTCTGATTTTAAAAGATGAAACATTTATTTGAATTCATCTCTGCTTCATTCTGTAGCACCCTTCATTTTACCTGGTGGTAGATTAAAGGGCTGAATCACACTGATTGACAGGCATTAGGATAGGCATGTGTATTTACACATTTCCCACCAAAATTAACCATATGACTATTTCATTTTAATACTTTTTTGTACATTTTGAAGAGCAGGAGGTTTAATACTTTACTATCTTATTTAAAGTTGGAGATTCTCAACCTGAAATAGTACTATGGCTTTTACTAAGAGTTTTTATGATGTCTATAGCTATGTAACATATTTTTAATTGAAAAAAATTGATTGATTTCAGAGAGAGAGAGAGTAAAGGAGAGGGAAAGAGAAAGAGAGAGAAAGATCAATTTGTTGTTCCACTTATTTATGTGTTCATTGTTTGATTCTTTTATGTGCCCTAACTGGGGCTCAAACCCACAACCTAGGCATATCACGATGACAATCTAACCAACTGAGCTACGTGGCCAGGGCAATGCAGTGGTTCTCAACCTTCCTAGTGCTGCGACCCTTTAATACAGTTCCTCATGGTGTGGTGACCCCCAATTTCATTGTTACAAATTGAACATAATTAAAGCATAGTGATTAATCACAAAAACAATATGTAATTATATATGTGTTTTCTGATGGTCTTAGGCGACCCCTGTGAAAGGGTCGTTCGACCCCCAAAGGGGTCACGACCCAGAGGTTGAGAACCACTGAATTAGAGGTTTGGAACTTGGTAGTTCCACTTCTTGACCTCTGGGGAAGGGAGAGAGGCTGGAGATGATTTAATCATCAGTCATGCCTATGAATGAGGATTCCTATGACCATCCATCTTAAAGGACAGGATTTGGGGAGCTTCTGGGTCGGTGCACACATGGGGATTTGGGAGAGGAGCATTCTTGGAGAGGCATGGAAGTGCTGTGCCCTTTCCCGTACCTCCCCTATGCATGTCTTCCATCTGGCTGCTCCAGAGTTATATCCTTTCACAATAAACCAGTAACCCAGTGTTGAGAAGGTTTCTCTGAGCTCTGTGAGACATTTTAACAAATTAATTGGACATAAGGAAAAGATCATGGGAACATCTAACTTATAGGCAATTGGTCAGAAATGCAGGTAGCAACCTGGATTTGGGTTGTCCTCCTGAGTTGGAGGGGGTTGTTGGGACCTACAAATTGTAGCTTGTCAGTCAGAAGCACAGGTAGCCTGGACTTGTGACTGATGTCTAAAGTGGGCATGTTGGGGCAGTCTGGGAGGACTGAGCCCCCAACCTGTATGATTCTGATGCTGCCTTTGGGTAGATAGTGCCAGGATTGAGTTGGATTCTCAGACACCCTGCTGGCGTCCGAGAACTAATCGCTGTTATGTGGGAAGCTCCCTCTACCCACCCCGCCCCCTACCCAGACACAGACATATTAAAATTGAGTCCAGGGAACCACAGAGAAGAGGATATGCAAATATTTTTACTTTTTTAGTATTGTGTTTATTTTAGATTTTTGCTAGATTTCTTTTATTTGGTTTGGGGATTTTTTTCTGTATCCCTACTTTGTGAAAAGTTTATTTTTTTCATTATGGTTTTATGTTTAATTTTGTTAAATGTTTAATTTTGTATCTAAAATTTTACATGCAGTAGTCTGTTTAATGTTAAGGTGGTAAATTGAAAACAATAACAACCACTGGTGCATTCCTCCAGTAACCCCATAATGGATTAGAAAGTATTTTTAACATATTGCTTGACGATGTCTCCTGTGTTGTATTTACATTTTTTTTTTTTTACATTTCTATTTAAGCATAACCATGAATGTAGTTAGTTTCCTTCTCTTGTGTTATGAAATGTCATCAGTTTGATAGACCATAACAGGCCCCCTTTTTGGAAATAAAGAGAAATTTTTACTAATTTGTCACTGTAGCAAGAGTGAGGGAGAAATACATCTGGGCAGAAAGAAACAGTAGTTTTTTTAATATAAAGGCCCATAGCATATAAAACAAAATATTTGCAGCTCTTTTTAGAGTGCATAGGCTCAGCCATTCTCATCAACTCTATGTTATCTTTACGAAGTTGTGACTTAAAAAAAGAATTCATGTGCTGTAACTAAATGGGCACCACATGTCTGTTACAATTGAGATTGTGTTTCTCAGAATAGGCAAACCTGAGTATTTGATGATGTAATGATGGACTTACAGTAACATTTTAAAATATATGTCTGTGTGTCAGGCAGCATGCTAAAGAGAGGAGGAAATATTTCCCATGTGATGTGACTAATAACTAATAATCCAATCAGAGCTGGTATATTTTTCGGCGCCTTTATTTCTAAACATAGTATTAGTATTATGCTTCATCAGCATCCTCCTCCCTTCATACTCCTCCTTATGCAAGGTTTATATTTGTTAGGGAGCATTTCAAGCTATACATTTAGCTTAACACCCACACTTAGGTTATAGATGATGAAAAGGAAAGTATTTCAGGAACCAGTAGAAAAATAAGCATGATAGGTGTCCAGTTACTTCATTTCATACACAGTTTCCTTCCAACATTCTAAACTTCCCTCTGTGTCAGAAGGTTTGGAAGACCAGAAATTACATTCCCAAGCTTATCTGCCACAGGGTTTCTGTTAGAGTTAGCTGATGAGAACTTGCATGAGATGAAAGTAGAATGAAACAAATAAGCCATTATTCCAAGTGAAAGCTTACAGCAGGCCTGTGGCATATGTCTATGATGGATGTGGGGGTTTGCCAGGGCTGTTCAAGCATCTCCCCAAAGGTCAGGCCCTCTGTTGCTTCAGAAGCTGCCAACACCTGTGATGCCTCCTTTAAGATTTTTGCACTTTCTAATTTTCTTAAAACCAGGTTCATCTTTCCTAACCTTTGTTCTCTCAGTTTTTCTCATTATAGTTTAGGTTTCAAATTCTTACTTGAAATAGATAGAGGGGCTCATGCATAAGTGAAAAGTGAGACAGAGGAAGATCAAAGTAATATGATATCAAAAATCCGGTATTGAATTAAAAGTAATCTGGCCCGTAAGGAAACATTGATGCAAACAATAAGCAAGGGAAAAAAAACAGACGTTAGAGAGTGATTTGAGGAAGCGTTGGGTAATAAAATTCCCTACTAAACATTTTTAAGCAATGCCTAATAATATATATGAGAGATAAAAGACAAGATGGAGAATGCTGATCTGAGAATTTGTATTTCTAGCAAGTTCCTGGATGTTGCTGACCTATTAGGTATCACATTTGAGAGATGCTAGTTTAGTGGTTGCTGTCAGCATGTGGATTTTTGTAGATGATGCAGTCAGCACTTAGATATAAGTTTAATTTAGTTCTCTGTGTCCATCCCCCAGATTCTCTGTACTTCAAGCCTAATAATTCATATTGCAACTTCTTCAGATAACTTGATTTTGCTCAGACACGGAGAGAGCCAGGAATACTTGGTAATGTTTGTCCCTCCAGCCTCACCTGTATCTAGTGACTTATCAGAAATTGAATATGAAAGCACAGCTCTTTCTTTGAAGTAGGACAAACTCTTTGCAATTTGCATGCTAGAGCTTCCTGTGACATCAGACTGAGATAGGGCTTCCACTTAAAATGATACCCCTTGCTCAACTCCTGTCCTTTCCGATCCTGCTTCCATACTCTCTCCTGTCTCTTTGGCTAATCTCCTTTCAAGTGTACATACCTGAACACTACAGAACCTGTAGCATCTGGTAGACTCTATTATCTGCTTTTACACCTCTTAGTTATCATCATTTATTACTGTTATTATATCTGATAACTTTTGATTGAATGCTGGACAATGTTTGACAAAACACACACACACACACACACACACACACACACACAAAACAAAACAAACAAACAAACAAACAAACAACAACAACAAAACCACAAACACAACAACAACTCTCCGGTAAAGTATGGCTATTTAAATTTAAAAGAATGAAAATGAAATAAAATTAAAAATTAAGCAACAGGAGCCACCTTTCAAATGTTCAATAGCCACCTGTGGCTAGTGGCTACACTTTTGGACTACGCAGCTTCCACAATAAAGAAAGTTCTATTGGAAAGGGCTATTCTTTGGTGGATATTATCTTTCTACAATGAGGGTTTATATATAATTCTATTTTCTTAAGGTATATCATTTTTTGCTTCTCTCATGCTCCTGGGATGTGTCCTATATGAGGTCTCAAATAATAACTTATGGTCTCTTAACTCTAATCTTTGCATTCCCAGTACAACAGAATTGTTGAAGGCTCTTAGTTTCATTGCATATTAGCTGATACATTTTGCTTATGGGTAATGAAATTTCTTACTAAACATTTTTAAGCAATGTTTGCTTAAAAGCCTCATGCACAGTCTAAGAAAACAGAAAAATCCTTTTTAGAGGAAAAATAAGATTAATACAGATTTATCTTCACTTCTCTACAGTTCTTTTTCCTACGTATCTTGTCCTCTCAAATGTCCTGCCTTAGTGGCCCTGACCTTCAACTTTCTCTCCCTTTCCCCATGACTCTAAAAAGACATGAGGCTTATGAATTCTGTTTGGTTGCTCAGTCCACTCTTAAGAATTGATGCACATGCTTCAGAGAAGGCTGAACATATTTCAGACATTTTTTAATTTTCTCTGATATCTTGGCCTTTTAATTCCTGACTGCCCTGTATGTTCTTTGCCTTTATTTAATAGTTTGTCTATGCTAATCTTTCTTTTATTCCCCCAGCTCATTCTTGTTTGAATTCTTAAATTTGTAGCTAACTATCTTTCATCAATTTTGAAAAATCTTAAGCATTTTTTCTTGAAATATTTGTTCAGGCTTACTGCATCTCTCCTACCTTCCTGGATCTCCAAGTATCCAGATTGGGCTACTTACTAATACTCTATATCATCCTCTCTTTAGTATTTATTACCTATTTTTAAACCCGGCCTTCATTTTGAATATTTTCTTTAAATATTCTTTTAGCACATTATAGTCAAGCTCCCCATAACTATATTTCAGTCAATGATGGACCACATATGCAACCGTTGTCTCATAAGATTAAATTGGAGCTGAAAAAGTCCTACCTCCTAGTGATATCATAGCCATGGTAATGTGGGGTATGCATTACTCACAATGCATTATGTTCAGTGCGTCATGTGTGTGTTTATAGTGATGCTGGTGTAAACAGACTTACTGTCCTGCATTGCCAGTCACATAAAAGTATAGCACATACATTTATGTACAGTACATGATACTTGATAATTATAATAAATTATAATATTACTGCTTTATGTATTTACTATGCTATACCTTGTGTCATTATTTTAGAGTGAACCATTTCTACTTATGAAAAGTTTTTGCTCTGAAACAGTACATCATGCTACACTAGCAACAGCCTTGTACATGGCATGTTTGCCACATCTCATGATTGCATCATTTTCTCTTGTGCTTGGTTTAATCTTGTCTGATTTTGTGCATGCTATACAGACTTGAGCCTAGGGTCAATAGGCTATAACATACAGCCCAGGTGTGTAGTAAGCTATGTCATCTAGATTTTTATAAGTACACTCTATGATTTTGGCACAACCACCAAATCACCTAACGATGCATGTTTCAGAACGGATCCCTGTCATTAAGTGGTGCATGACTATATTCTTTCTTCTCTTCTCTATTAAACTCATTTATTTTTATTGATTTTCATGCATTCCAGTTCTCAGCCAAATTTTCTATAATTTTAGCTTCTTGTGTGTTAAGTATTATCTGGATAATTACTTGAGAGAAAACTTTGTCTTGAGGATTTTAACCTTCCAAGATTTCCCATGCTTGCAGTGGCTCCACCCCCTGGCCAATTATCTTTTTCTCAGGTTAGACTGACAGGCGAGTGCCTTCCCTATGTCACCCCAGCTTCACTGCACATGCACCCACCTTCCCCTTTGCTTGATCCCTTTCCCAAGTAAGCTTCAGGGATGGACTGGCAGTTGTTCCTGGTGAAGCTACCCAGATGACCATTCTTAAATGCCTGGCCGCCCCTCTGCTCTCTTCCTGTTTTAATATTAACTAGCTAATTCTGACAACAACAAAAACAGCATGATATTACATTTTAGGGAAAGTATAAAGGGATTAGAAAACAAAAACAAGAAATAGCTAGTAGCCTTTCTTTAGTGGCGTCTTCCATTCTTTCACAGAACTACCATCACTAGAGGGATATTTTAAAAGCTGAATTCTTAGCCCTTTGTTATAACATAAGCATAACATCAGCATAATTTTTTAAGACTGGCTTGACATCCTATAACAGTGTTGTTGTTTTTCCCCCTCCAGTGGAGATTTGAAGTCAATGGCAGCTTCATAGCTTTGTATTGGATGTCTTTTGAGCATGGACTACATCAGTTTCCTATGGAGCTTGACAAAGGAGAAATTTTGGCAATGAGAAGAGCCTCTGGCATCTTAGAAACAGAAAGCCACACATATGCTTCAGAAATAGCAAACGTCTTGCCTGCCAAACATCTTGCCGGTGGTGCACATACTTTTGTAATATAGGCCAGCCTTCCTCAAACTCAATGCAGAGAGGAAACCAGTGGAGTACTTTCTGGCTTAGAGCTATTTCCCCTGAACCTGTTTCAAAGAAAAATCCATGACCTTCATCTCTCAGGGAAAACCTTACACCTCACTGATTCTCATTTAAATGCAGATTTCCATGTCCTTGTATAAAAAAGCAATACTTTGAAGGTTTTAAGAAACAAATCATTTCAGTGAAATGTTAAGTACGAATGCTTATTTATCTGGAATCATAAATATGAATAGTGTACAGGGACACAACTGGAAATTCCTAAGTGATGGAGTGCGAAAGGTGTCTTTTCTTATGTTAATAAGATGGCTTTTGGATACCACCTAAGACAGGAAAACCATCCAAATTATGGAAGAAGAGGAAAATTGTCCCAATGACTTCTGGGAAAGAGAAGGGTACTGGAGGTTGAATATTAGTCCCCAAGGTCTAATCATATGCCAGTATAATGAAAACTCCATAAAACTGCAAAGAGTGGGTTTCAGAGAGCTTCTGGGTTGGTGGATACTTGGAGATTTGGGGAGAGTTACCCCTAGAGAGGGCATGGAAGCTCCCGGCCCTATCGCCATACCTCACCCTATCATCCCATCTATCTGGCTGTTCCCGAGTTACACATAAGGTTGGGAGACCTGGGGGAACCACAAAGCTTCCACATGCCATTGTCTGGGTCCCAAATTCCATGAGATCAGAACCTCTTTTGTTTAGGGCCTTGCCCTCTGTGTCTCTCCATGTGGCTGTTGGTTCATATTCTTTAGTCTCCTTTGTATTAATTCAGTAATCCAGTGAGTGTGTAACAAAGTTAATGCTTGGTCTCTCTGACTCCACTTTATTCAAGCCTGCTTTGTTCCCATGACCTTCAGGCTAATAGCCTATGCTTAGTCTTACATACATACATACTAATCATTGGAAGAATTCTGCTTGCAGCCTCAGTTTTACAAAAACAGCCCCTTACTTATCAAAGATTTGCAGAACCTCCTGACTGGATTCATATCAAGTAGAGTTAGCCATCTTCCTAGGACCCCTGCTGGAACCAGATGTCTGCAGTGATCAATCATCTTTTGCCCCTCCCATATTCCCTTCCCTGACATAAAAGAAGCCTGAACTCTGTACGTTCTAAAGATGGGTTTCAAGGTTAGGTCTCCCTTTTTCTCAGTAGGTGCCTTCATGAGCAATAAACCTTTCTGTACTGCAAACTGAAGTTTTGAGTTATGGCCGTTGGGCCCACGGACTTTGGAACAGTAAAAAGTAAATGGGTTTCTTGAATTCTGTGAGCCACTCTAGGAAATTAATGAAACCCAAAATAGAGGTCATGGGAATCTCTGACTTATAGCCAGTCAATGATAAGTGCAGAAAATTAGCTATTCAGTTCCTCTGTCCATTTTTTAAAAATTGGATTTTTGTTATTATTATTATTGCTAATATATATTATATGTTGTTGTTCTTGTTCATGTATGAGTTCTTTACATGTTTTGGATATTAACTATTTAACATATATGTGATTTGGAAATATTTTCTCCTCCTATTCCATAGGGAGCTTTCTCATTGTGTTGATTTTTTTTTCTTTTGCTTTGTGGTAGTTTTTAGTATGATATGGTCATGATTATTTACTTGTTTTTATTTTGTTGCTGTGCTTTCAATGTAATATCTAAGAAACTGCTGACAAGACCAATGTGAAGGCACTTGTTTCCTTTTAAAGTTTTAAGGTTTTAGGTCTTCTGTTTAAGTTATAATTCATTTTTTACTTCATATTTGTGAGTGGTATAAGATAGTGGTCCAATTTCATTTTTCTGCATGTATTTATCCAGTTTCCAGCAGCATTTTATGAACAGACCGTCTTTTCCTCATTGAGTATTCTTGGATTTTTTGTCAAATATTAGTTAACTATGTGGGGGTTTACTTCTGGGCTATCAATTATGTTCCTTTAGTCTACATGTCTATTTTTATGCTAGACCATACTGTTTTGACTACCATAACTTTGTAATATAGTCTGAAATCAGGGAGTGTGATACCTCTGGTTTTGTTCTTCTTTCTCAGGATGCTTTAACTATTTGAGGTCTTTTGTGGCTGCATACAATTTTTGGATTGTTCTTTTTACTTTTCTGAAAAGTGGTATTAGAATTTTGAAAGGGATGGTATTCAGTTGAGAGAGAGAGAGAGAGAGAGAGAGAGAGAGAGAGGTTGATGTGAGAGAGAAACATTGATTGGTTGGCTCTCGTATGTGCCCTGACCAGGAATCAAACCCACAAGCTTTTGGTGTCAGGGATGATGTTCCAACCAACTGAGCCACCCAGTCAGGGCTTCAAGCTATTTTATTAAATTTTTCTTTTAAGTTATTTGACCCAGTAGTTGTTTAGGAGCATGTTGTTTAGTCACTACTTTAAAAAATATTTACCAGCTTTCCTCCTGTTATTGACATCTATTATGATCAGAAAAGATACTAGGTATGATTTCAATCTTTTTAAATTTTCTGAGGCTTGTTTTGTGACCTATTATGTGACCTTTCCTGTAGAATGTTTCATATGCACTTGAGCAAAATGTGTATTCTGATACTGTTGGGTAGAATGCTCTGTATACATGTTTGTTCCCTTTGATTTAAAGTATGGTTCAAGTCCAAAGTTTCCTTATTTATTTTCTGTTTATATGACCTATCCATTGCTGAAATTGGGGTATTTAATTCTCTGCCATTATTTCTATAAATATGCTTTCTACCCCTTTTCCCCATTCTTTTCCTTCTGGGATATCAATTATACATATTTGTGTGTGTGTGTGTGTGTGTGAGGTAACTTATAATTTCTGTAAGCTTTCTTTATTCCTTTCCTTTTTTTTCCCACTTCTCTGATTAGACAATTTCAGTTTATCTGTCTTCTAGTTCACTGACTCTCTCTTCTGCTGTTGAAACCCTCTGCTGTGGAAACCCTCCATTGAATTCTTTTTTTTTTTTTTAATATATTTTATTGATTTTTTACAGAGAGGAAGGGAGAGAGATAGAGAGTTAGAAACATCGATGAGAGAGAAACATCGATCAGCTGCCTCTTGCACATCTCCCACTGGGGATGTGCCCGCAACCCAGGTACATGCCCTTGACCGGAATCGAACCTGGGACCTTTCAGTCCACAGGCCGACGCTCTATCCACTGAGCCAAACCGGTTTCGGCTCCATTGAATTCTTTAGTTCACTCATTGTATTCTTCAGCTCCAAATTTTGTTTGTTTTTCTTTTCTATTTCTTTGTTTTACTTCTCATTTTTTTCTTATCTTGTTTTCCTAACATTATTACATTGTTTGCTTGTGTTCTCTTGTAGCTCTCAGAGCATCTGTAGAACAGTTAGTTTGACTTCTTTTTCTGGTAATTACTGAATCTCTATTTTTGGGGGTCTGGTTCCTGAAGGCTTACTCTGTTCCTTTGGTGGACACATGTTTTCTGGATTCTTTGTGACCCCTGTAGCCTTGGGTGTCTTTACATTTGAAGGGAGAAATAGTCATGTCTTCCAACTTTTATGGACTTTGATAGGGAAGCTTTTCATCTGTGAATGCTGATTTATGCTGTGACCCCTAACCTAGTGGTTCAGGGTGCCATGTGTAGATGTGGATTTCAGCACTGAATCTAGAGGGGCATTATATCTCTTCAGTTTAGGCCACTGTGGTCCACAATATGGACTTTGGCCAACACTGTGGGGGAGATACACAGTGGCTTTAAGAGCTGTTGGGACCTAAGTGTTGCCTTCAGGTCTGGTTACAAGAAACCAGAGGAGGCAGTGCTGGTGGTGGAGCTTGTGGTACATACACACTCAGCTGTAGGGGTCAACTGCAGGTGCCTAAATAAAGGCAAGGTCTAGTTTAAGACACACTTACAATGATGGGACTAGAGCAGGTCGCAAGGACCAGGGCCAACTATGGGCTCACTGGCATCTCTGGAGACCCTGGCTATCAGTGTGTTTTCCTATGGTTGCACACTGTTGCACTGGGCATGTGCACTGCAGTGAAAGTTGGGGTTAGGATGGGCATGTGTAGGTACATAGCTTTTGGGACTAGATATACGTGGGAAAAGTGGTGGGAAAAGTTAGTGACAAAAGGCAAAGCCTGATCTAGACATACAAGCATCTGTGGGAGTCCTGGCTGTTCATGTGCTCTTCTGCGGCTGCACACTCCTCCCCACCATCACCTCGTGTGTGCACACTGCAGAGGAGGCCAGATAGGCACCTCTGGCAGGTGTTCAACTGGAGGGACTAGCCGCAATCAGAGCACAGTGCTGAGGTGAACCAGAGGGAGTGCCTAGGCTGGTATTTTGTACTACTGCAGCTGCAGAAGCCTGATATGGCTATAAGGGTGGGTCCTAGGCTTTGGGGGGCAGGGAGGGACTCAAGTGGCTGGGGTCTTACACTTGTGCAGCTGCCGAGACCTTGGATGGCTAACAACATGGGTCCTGGGCTCTGGTGCGGGTGGTGGAAGAAGGGAGTGTGAAGGGTATCCGGTGGCTGGTGTCAGCAAAGGCATTTATCTGAGGCAAAAGATGGGGAGCTCTGTAGAGGATCTGAGGAGGTTATGCTGCTCATTGGCTTCCTCAGTGGGACATTTGCTGTATTTGTCTGCAGAGCAGGTTTCTGTGAACCGCAATAGCTCCCGCTGCATGTCTGCTAATAATAGCCTCTGCTTTGCTTCCTTGTTTCTAGCCAGTTCAATGCAGCTCAGCTCTGCTGGTCTGGGTGGCATGAAACAGAAAGGGGACCTCCGCACTCTGCCCGAGAGGCTGGAGAAGTTGATTGTTCAGCCTGCTCTTGATTTTCTGGTGAGAGGAACTCCTTGGGGCTGGTAAGTTTCTTCTCTCACCTGAACAATGCTGGCTTGTTTGATGGGATGATGCAGACAGAAGGAAGTTGTCTTCCTTTTCTTCTTATGCAAGTGTGTGTGTGTGTGTGTGTGTGTGTATGTTGTATTCCACAGTGTTGCTAAACTTCACAAGGAGATGCTGGAGGTCTCTCAGAGTTGTTTCATTATCTGCAGACTAGAGGCCTGGTGCATGACATTCGTGCACTGCGGGGTGTCGGGGGTCCCTCAGCCCGACCTGCACCCTCTCCAATCTGGGAGCCCTCAGGGGATCCCTCTCCAATCCAGGAGTTTCTGTCTGTCTTTGCAATCATATGAGCAAATTGTCTGAAACCCCAACTGAGTTTGGTTTGTTGCTCACAGAATAATAGAGGCTTTTTTTTCTTTGCTTCATAGGTGGAGATTTCCTGGAAGTTTTAGGATATTTTCCCTTTAGTTTTTCCTAGACACTCTGATTTCACTGATGTCTCTCACCTTTTCTTTCCCTCCATCCCCCACTGCAACAGTAACTTGCTCCAGGCTCACTTTGCTCTAGTGCAGTGGTTCATTTTTTTATTATTATTATTATTTTTTAATTAAAACTTTATTGTTCAGATTATTACATTTGTTCCTCTTTTTTCCCCCCATAACTCCCCTCCTTCCAGCTCCCACCCCACCCTCCGCCCTCACTCCCCACCCACTGTCCTCATCCATAGGTGCACGATTTTTGTCCAGTCTCTTCCCACCTCTCCCATTCCCCTTTCCCCCCCAAGAATAGTCTGTCCATTCCCTTTCTATGTCCCTGATTCTATTATAATCACCAGTTCATTCTGTACATCAGGTTATTTATTCACTTGATTCTTAGATTCATTTGTTGATAGATGCATGTTTGTTGTTCATAATTTGTATCTTTACCTTTTTCTTCTTCTTCTTCTTAAAGGATACCTTTCAGCATTTCATGTAATACTGGTTTGGTGGTGATGAACTCCTTTAGCTTTTCCTTATCTGTGAAGCTCTTTATCTGACCTTCAATTCTGAATGATAGCTTTTCTGGATAAAGTAATCTTGGTTGTAGGTTCTTGGTATTCACCACTTTGAATATTTCTTGCCACTCCCTTCTGGCCTGCAAAGTTTCTGTTGAGAAATCAGCTGACAGTCGTATGGGTATTCCCTTGAAGGTAACTGAGTCTCTTTCTCTTGCTGCTTTTAAGATTCTCTCTTTGTCTTTTGCTCTTGGCATTTTAATTATGATGTGTCTTGGTGTGGTCCTCTTTGGATTCCTTTTGTTTGGGGTTCTCTGCGCTTCCTGGACCTGTAAGTCTATTTCTTTCACCAGGTGGGGGAAGTTTTCTGTCATTATTTCTTCAAATAGGTTTTCAATATCTTGCTCTCTCTCATCTTCTGTTACCCCTATAATTCTGATGTTGGTATGTTTGAAGCTGTCCCAGAGGCTCCTTACACTATCTTCGTATTTTTGGGTTCTTTTTTCATTTTGCTTTTCAGGTTGGGTGTTTCTCGCTTCTTTGCATTTCAAATCTTTGACTTGATTCTTGCGCTCCTCTGGTCTGCTGTTGGGAGTCTGTATAATATTCTTTATTTCAGTCAGTGTATGCTTACTTTCTAGATGGTCCTTTATCACACCATCGAGGGTCTCATTAGATTTCCTGTACATCTCATTAAGTTAATCGACAGACTCTAGAAGCCTCTTGAGAGACCTCAAAAGTGTGGTTCTGAACTCAATATCCTCCCTTGATAGTTTTGTCCTGTTTCTTTGTCTCCGCATTTTTTTACGCTTTCTTGGTACACCCCCTAGTGGTCTTTGTGCGCAGTCTTGTTGTAGTTAAGCCTTGATTGTTATAGTTAATACTAGAGGGATTTGACCTCCAGGCCGACTGGCTGTGATAATCAGCTGTGTCTGCAGTGGAAGAACTTGTGTCCTCTAGGGAGGTGCTAATCTAGCCTTTGCCTGAGGCTATCCGGCAAATGCCTCTGTTCAGGGCTTGGGCGGGGTGGGTCCCACGGGATCAACAGGGCGGAGGAGGGAGCAGTTATGGCTGCTCTCAGTCCGTCCCCAGGGGCTCTGCCTCTCTGTCCCAGCAACCGCTGCAAACCTCAGAGGGACCGTAGCCAGACAGTCCTGCTTCTCCCATTTGAGTCTGGGTCCCTAGAGACTCGCCCGGATCTGGAGCTCTGAGTCTGAGGCTCCCTCCGGATTGAAACAGACAACCACGCCCTCAGCCACCAGCTCGCGCCGCGCGCGCACTCCGCACCTTAGTATTTTACTTCAGCACTGCGCCTCCTCTGATTCTTGGTTCCTCCTAGTTGTAGAACTTCCATTCAGCCAGCCTTCCTGTGGTTCTGGATGATGTCCGTTCCGTCTTTTAGTTGTATTTTTGAAGTGGTCATTCGAGGCAGCAAACTCCGGCGTTAACCTATGCCGCCATCTTGGTTTCCATTCTAGTGCAGTGGTTCTTAACCTTCCTAATGCCGTGACCCTTTAATACAGTTCCTCATGTTGTGATGACCCCCAACCATAAAATTGTTTTTGTTGCTACTTTATAACAGTAATTTTGCTACTGTTATGAATCGTAATGTAAATATCTGATACGCAGGATGTATTTTCATTGTTACAAATTGAACATAATTAAAGCATAGTGATTAATCACAAAACAATATGTAATTATATATGTGTTTTTGGATGGTCTTAGTCGACTCCTGTGAAAGGGTTGTTAGACCCCCAAAGGGGTCGTGACCCACAGGTTGAGAACCACTGCTCTAGTGTCTAGGAGATCCGTCTGCCACCAGAACTACTATTCCCAGCATTCCTGGTGCTCCCTGTGCTCTGGGCCTCTGCTTCCAGTCCTGGGGCTGCCACCAAAACTACTATTCCCAGAATTCCTGGTGCTCCCCACACTCTTGGCTTTCCCTTCCTGCTCTGTTTCCATCCCATGGCCTCCCACTCTGCCAAGTCCTCCTAGCTGCCAGCTCCCCCTCTCTGCTCTCCGCCTGGTGCCTGTGCATGCAAATTAACCTGCTATCTTTGTCAATAAGGAGTTAATTTGCATACTCCTTCCTTATTGGCTGGTGAGTGTAGAGGAGGGATGGTCAATTTACATGTTTCTCTTTTATTATATAGGATAAGTGTTCAATTGTTGATGTTTGTTGGGGACAAGGAAGCTGGCTTCTCCTATGTCACTATTTTTGTGGAGGGATATTAATCTTGCTTGCAGTTTCTTATCTGAGTACACATAGATGTCTGGTAGACCTTCAGTCATTTGAAGATTCCTCTGGGCTCTGTGTAGATGTTTCTTGGTTGGATTGGTGTTGGCTACTGGTGGGATGCTTATCTGGGACTTTCAAACAGAAAGCCTGTGTGTGGCTTCCTTATGTTTTAAGCTTATTCTAAAGTGGGCTCTGGGTTTTAAGAGGGAGTGTTCCAGGAATAAAATTTTCAGAATCGTGCCTTTCAAGAAGCAGGAAGGAAGGAGAACTGCCAAGTTAGGTGAGGGCTGCTTCTACAACTGGCACATCATTATCTCTGCCATATTGTATTGGTTTAAAGCTGTCACTAGCAACCCACAGTCAAGGGAATGGAGAGATGGATTCATGAATGCAACCTCTTAGTGGGAAAGTGGCAAGATCACATTGCTGAAGAGTATATGAAATGGTAGATATTGTGAAAATATAATGTGCAGCAGCTGAGATACTGGATTACATTTCAAATATACTTCAGAGGTGCTGGGGAGTTTTGAGAAGAGAAAAGGTATCAGATGACTTAGAGTTCTTTTGTTGAGATACACTTTCATGGTGCAGTGTAGAGAAATTGCGTTCAATTGGAAACTATCAAAATGATCTACCTGAGAGATATTAGTGGCCTGATTAGGGAAGACTCCTCTGCCTTTTGGTCATTCCTCATCTGCATGAGTTAGAAGCATTTTTCCAATGTGTTGAGCAAGGGAAGACTTCTTCCTGAGCCATGTCCACACGTGGCAATATTTTCTCCGAGGGCAGTTAAGCCTTTTATCTTTGCAGTCTGAGGCAGAGGTAATTTACAGCCCAGAGTCTCTGGGTATTGAAAGCATGATGGATGTCTTATTTGTCTTGATTGTACCTGGCCTCTGTTTCAGGCATGCACCACATAGCCTGCCTTGTTGATGACCGTGACTCGAGTCACTAACACTCAGGAGCAATACCTCAGCTGCAAACTGGTCACCAGCTTTCACTCCTCTGCCATTCTTCCTTCACTTAACTAATAAATGTCTTTTTTACTTATCTTTGTATTGAGTTTATCTCTCTTAATTCTTAGATATGTCCTCAAGACCCTTCATATCAATTTAAATCAGAATATGTTCTCTCCCTTAGAGTGATGCAGTGTTTGTTTTCTCATCCTTATTCATGTATTTTGATTTAAAACACTTACTGAAACATCATGGTCATGATTTTTCTAGCTGCTGTCATGTGATATAAGAATTGCTATTCTCATTTTACCTTTTAATAAACTACATTTCCAAGCAAACATTGTATCCTCTTTTACATATATCAGAAAGATTCTCAAGATTAAAATCTTGAAATAAAGAGGTATAAAGATACATCTAGTTTGATAAATATATATAACACTTAGGTACACAACTCTTTATTAAATCTAAATCAAAACAGGAATATTTTTAAATTATTTTTTAAAATTGATTTTAGAGAGAGGCAGGGGAGAGCGAGAGCTAGGGTAAGGGGGGGGATGAGGGAAAGAGAGAAACATTGATGTGAGAGAGGATAATTAGCTTGTTGTCTCCTGTATATGCCTGACTGGGGATCAAACCCAAAACCTGGGTATGTGCCCTGACCAGAAATTGAAAATACCACCTTTTGGTGGACAGGATGGCATTCCAACCAAAGTCATAGAACAGGAATTTTAGAAATATATTTTCGTGTCTAAAATTCATAGCAAATATATGGGTTTATAAACTACTGTATATAAACAGTAGGGGGTACAAACTACTGCATTTCTAATATATTTGAGGAATCAGATTTATGAATATTAGTTGTAATACCACCATTTCTCACAAGTAAACATCATTATAAATTTTAGAAATAACTGGTGAATTGAAACCCAGTCTTTTAATGTAACCATCTAACAATGGAGTAAGGAGGAAAGGAAGGGATAACTCTAAAGCCAGAATTTGCGATCATGGATAGTCTGAAAACCCGGCGATCCTGACTTTCTTGTTAAGTGGTGTCAGTAATTCCACTTTGGAAAGTTGCTTTCGAATATGACAAGAGTCGAGGTCTGTTAAGGTTTTCTAGAGTTTCTGGGTCGGCATCTTTAAGTAGCTATCTCATCATGCTGAATGCTGATGTTAGAGCAGTAGGAGATTTTATTTACAATAGAAAGCAGTGGCTTGAAAGAGGAGATAATTCTGTCATAATAATTTGTGGCCATGGGGTTCTGATGAGGACAAAGCTAATTTTGTAATAGCAAGTGCCATATCTTTTTTTATGGGCATAAGCTTCCATCCACAAAAGTACTGACAAAGGATATTTTATTTCTTTCAATTTAGTTTTTCTGCTTTTTTTGTTTTAATACACAATGCAATTAGCAAGTGAGAATCTGCCCACATTACACCAGCAGAGAACAGAATAACAGAGCTTTAAATGCATTTCAACACCTGACTTTTTAGTTAATAAAGCTACACAGATGTTAAAATTATACACTCACTTCATGTTTCAGCCAATTAATTTCTGTGAGTAAAATTAACATCTTATAAAAAGGATCTCTCCCCCAACACACACTGTGCTAGTGGGTGCCAATCTCACAGGTGAGAAGAGCAACAGTTTTGGGTCACGAATTTTAAATGTGATGATTTATTTCAAGAAACCATGTTTTGCCCTAGCTGGTTTGGCTCAATGGATAGAGCGTTGGCCTATGGAATGAAGAGTCCCGGGTTTGAGTTTGGTCAAGGGCATGTACCTTGGTTGCAGGCTCCCAGCCTTGTTTGGGGGCATGCTGGAGGCAACCAATCAATGTGGTTTTCTCACATTGGTTTTCTCTATGTCTCACCCTCTCCTTTCCACTCTCTCTAAAAAGCAATGGAAAAAATATCCTTGAGTGAGTATTGAAAAAAAAAGAAACCATGTCTATTATTGCCAGCTCTTGATGATTTTAAAAAATAGTTTGCTTGTTTGTTTGTTTTTAAAATTGGTAATACCCCCCTGCCCCCAGGCAGTAATTCTTGAAAATTATGGGTATTGATATATCATTCAGGATCCAAGAAAATATATAGCACAGCTATACTGACATATTTATTCCTATTACACATCAATATTTAAAGTTGTCTTTTTTCAGAACTCTGAAGCACTAACAAATTAAATAATTGGATGGAAACTTATATTGAATTTCTTTTATTTTGTAAACTACCTGTGTAGGCAAGTGACTCTCAAGTGACTACTTTGCACTTTAATTAGTCAATTTTTATTTGTGGTATAGTCCAGTGATAGGAATGTTTCCTACTGCCATGCAGACATTATTAGTTAGATACCTTCAAATTCAGAGAAGAGTTCGCTTTAACATCACTGTGGTTGGATGTTGTCATTAGGCCTGAACTTTTCTGTTAAGCAGCTCTTCTTTTTGTTCCCATTGGCTTGCTTAAAGTCATGCTAATTTGGGCCTCAGACTCAAATAAAGTCCCTTGTATGATGGCTTCCTCCCTCCCTCCCTCCCTCTCTCCCTTCTTCCTACCCTCCCTCCTTCTGCTCTCTTCTGTGATACCTAACCTACATCAAGCACTCATCCTTTCCCATGTTCACCTCCACTTCTCCAAGAAAATGAAAGCAGTATTTCATTTCTGTTCCCAGGCTGCCTCTTCTAAAAGGCCTAACCTTCCCTTCACAGACTAGGTGGGCTCTCTGTGGCTCTCACAACACTCATTGCTCTCCATGCCCCCAACCTATCCTACTTCAACATCCAGAGCATGTAGTCCTTAATGTTGGCTGTGTGTAATGTAGGCTTCTATGACAATTCCAATTTCTGGCTGGTATAACTCACTCAAGAATTGTCTGATTAATTAAAAGTTTCAATAGCAACCATTCTAGAAAGCATAATATATGATTTGCTGCATCCAGTTGTTCATGAAATACAGTTTCTTTCTTTTTTTTTTTTTTATTGATTTTTTACAGAGAGGAAGGGAGAGAGATAGAGAGCTAGAAACATCGATGAGAGAGAAACATCGACCAGCCGCCTCCTGCACATCTCCCACTGGGGATGTGCCTGCAACCCAGGCACACGCCCCTGACCGGAACCGAACCCAGGACCCTTCAGTCCGCAGGCCGACGCTCCATCCACTGAGCCAAACCGGCCTTGGCACAGTTTCTTTTTAATTTCTTTTAATCCGGTTTTCATCCCTACTTCTGTGAGTTTAATCTCTTCAGTGAGTCTTTCTAGTTATCAATCCACTTTTCTCCTACTTTCTTGGACCTCATTGTAGAGGGCAACACAATTGGTCATTTCATTCTTGTTAAAAATATTGCTTCCCCCTAAATTATATAAATCTCTTTGATGCATTTTCTTGGAACTCTCCTGTATCTACACTTCCCAAGTTCCTCAGGGGTAACATTCTCTTTGTTAGTTTTCCATCAGAGATCTCACTCAGGTCCACAACTTCAACTCTCACTTCTGTGCCCTGAACTCTTAAATTATTCTTTAGTCTGACTGTTTTTTTGTTTTGTTTTGTTTGGTTTGGAGCTTTGGTCTGTATTTCCTGATTTGCAGTGATTCCCCAGAAACTCCCACTTACAAGTAAATGTGCTGCTTCCTCAAATTCAACAGGCTTTTAAAAATAACACCCTTCACACACTCAGACAAGTTCATCTTCCTAATATCTCAATTCTTAGAGATGCCTATACCTGAAAGCTTTTTTTCTTTGGGGTTAGTTGTGTCTTCTCTTTGAACTCCAGAGTTCGCAAGTCCTAATGACTCCATTTCCTCCAGATTTCTTACACAAATATTCGCTTTTCTTTCTACTAATACTACTATAGTTGCAATAGTAGGCATCATTAAAAAGAAAAGAAAAAATTAACTGATATCTACATTTCTATTTTCTTCATTATGCCTCTGACAAAACTGTCATCCTCTCAGAAATTTCAAGTGACTTTCTATTTTGAGAACAGCATCAAGTCAAAACACCTAAACCTAGCATTCCAAAATCTAAGGAATCTTGACCCCAACCACCTTCTCGAAGTCATTAAACTAGCCTGTCATTCTCAGTAAATCCTGTATGTTTCTGCCTTTGAGATGTTTATACCATTCACTCAAACTGTGTGTGCAGCATGATCTCTGCTCACCTGTTGTCTAAGTATTGAGTTTAGTAATTTTCCTCCATGAAACTTTCTTAGGTTATTTTCAGCTTGCAGTCCACACTCATGTATCACCCTTTGAAAGAAGAATTCATCATTTATTCTTTATATTTATCCCCCTGGAAACTTAGTCCACCTTATAAATATTAATTGAATAAGTTTGCTACTAATAAAAGATAGTATCTAATTTGATTAACATTTTAATTGGAAAAGTATGTCTGGTTGAGAATTTGGAATCATTAAGTGAGTTAAGATAAGAAACTAAATCTTAATCACTATCACATAGGATTTAAGAGAAAAAAATGCAGACTAAGTGCTTTTTGTGAATATCAGAAGGTGTGTCCACATTAGCCAACTATTTCTGAAATGTTTTTCTCACTGCAATTTGTTTACTTGGCATTTAATGAAATGTATCTCCCTAAATCAAAATTTTTATGAATAATTTTAAAATGGTCCCAGTGGTTAAGGTCAATTTTTGAAAGGGTACGTTATTTTACCATTTTGTCTTTGGGATGTGCTAATTCGTTAGAAAATCCCAAAGACTTAAGTGAAGTCCTATAGTGTTAATTATTATTATCTAAAGTGTTACCAAATTAAAACCTTTTGCTTACTATAGATTATGTGTGCTAATATATAATTAAATACTGAAAGTTTTTTATTTTCTATTATTGTGTTCTTTTGTATGCACTGTTATCTATCTATCTATATATATATATAAGGCTAAGTGACCGGTTGACCGGCCAGTAGGTGTGACATGAACTGACCACCAGGGGGCAGATGCTCAACGCAGGAGCTGCTGAGCGACAGCAACTTTACAGAGTGCCCTCTCTTACTCCAGGACCCCTTGGGGCTATTGGACTGCCGGTTTCAGCCCAATCCCCACAGGCCAAGCCAAGAGACCCCACCTGCCAGAGGGACCCTGCTCATTCTGCAGATGCCCTTCGAGCCCCAATGCCATCCCAGGTGCAGCTGGCCGGGGAGGGACCATCAGAAGTTGGCTCCAGGGTGTGTCTGGCCCATCTCACACAGTCCCACCCTGCCAGCCACCATCTAATTAATTTCCTTTCAATGTGCACAAATCTGTGCACCAGGCTTCTAGTTATATTATAATCAAAATTCCTATTAAATGTATTTGCGTCTCTTTAAACAATAGGATTACCTTTTAAAAAGCAAATAAAGTACATATATTTTATTTGTAATTGACAGTGTTTTTCCATTAATTATAACTGATCCTCTCAATAGCATTGTAAGGTAAGGATTACTATTATTTCCCTACTAGAGGCCCGGTGCATGGATTCATGCACCAGTGGGGTCCCTCGGCCTGGCCTGTACCCTCTTGTAATCCAGGACCCCTTGGGGGATGTCAGAGGCCCAGTGTACAGATTCTGCCCGATCCCTGCAGGCCAGGCCGAGTCCTCTAGTATTCATATAAGATCTTGGGTTAATCTCTTCCCACCCTTCCCCCTCCCCCTTTCCCTCTGAGATTCATCAGTCTGTTCCATGTTTTCATACCTGTGCATTAAGCATCTGGCCCCTGGTGGTCAGTGCGTGTCCATAGCTACCAGTCAAGCAGTTAGACACTTTGCATATTAGCCTTTTATATATAGATATAGATATAGATATAGATATAGATATAGATATAGATATATAGATGTTAAGGGAAGAAATGACATTTAGAGAGATTCTGTGATTTGTCTTAGATGAGAAAGTCACTAAATGTCATAAATAACCATAAATCCTGCATCAAACTCTCCTTGACTCTGTCACTTGGATCACTTGGATGCTCCTATCCCACCATCTCCGGCTTCCTTTTCAAATTCTGGAACCGCTTACTTAGTAGGCAGACAGCATTAGGATAACTGACGCTATCTATGTTCTGGTACAGAGGAGCAAACTGAGCTACAGAACCCTTGTCACTCTTCTATTCTACTGAGACCTCCCTCGTTACTTGATGTTCCTGCTGTGATGCAAATTCAGTTGTGGATTTATTGTAGTAATAGTCAAAGGCTAGTCCTACATCCTTGTTGTTTGCTTTCTCATCCTACAATGTTCTGTTCATTTGAATAAAAATAGAACGCAGTGGGAAAGTCAGTAGACTCAGAAACATTTTTTTTCCTGAACATTTTAGTCAATTCTAACAGCCAAGTTTAATTCTGTATTAACTGCAGGAAACCTAATAATCTGGTTTCTTAAGTATTTTTATCTAATTTACACTCTTAAATGGGTATTTTCCTTAATGTTGCACATAGATAAAATTCTTAGCCACACTTAAATTCACATTAATGTCGAACCAAATAATAGAACCTTGGGAAATTTATTTGGCAGTCTCTAGACTGCTTCTTTAGAAATCATTATGTTTTAGATTTAGAAATGGTTGGAGAATTTTTCAGGATTTGTTTATTTATATCCTCAGGGGTAGGGAGAAAACAGAAATTAAAAAACAACAACCAAATATCTCTATGACATACATTTGAAATATTAATTTTAACTATAATTCTTCTGACCCATTCTTTTTTCTTTGATCTCTATATTATATAAGTTGTTTTTTGCTCAGGAAAAAACAGTTTGTAATTCATATAATTTTCATGGCAGTGACTGATATACTCTGTGTATTCTCTTTATCTTGTCTAGCTTCTCTGGAGAAGGGAGCTAATGAAAAAATAATAGAATTCTTTATTTATTGTCCTAGACTTTCATTTTATTTTGCTTATTTATAGGTCTCTGTATTCTTTTCACTTTACATTACAAATTTCATATCCCTGTGTATCAACTCTATATATTACATTACCCTTAGCATATTCTTCTTCTTTTTTTATAGGTCCATCATATATATATATATATATATTTCATACATCAAGTTTGTGCTATACACAGAATCAGAGAACAATATTTAATCTTGGACTCACTATTTACTAGCATTATAATCTTTGTGTAACTGTCTATATGTATACACATGTATTTACATGTGTATATAATATAATATGTGCATATATATTTCATTTTTTTAAAAATATATTTTTATTGATCTCAGGACAGGAAGGGAAAGGGATAGAGGTTAGAAACATCAGTGATGAGAAAGAATCCCTGACGGGCTGCCTTCTGCACACCCCGCACTGGGGATCAAGCCTGCAACCTGGGCATATGCCCTGACCGGGAATCAAATCATGACTGCGTGGTTCATAAGCCAATGCTCGACCACTGAGCCATGCCAGCCGGGCTGTATTTGATTTGATTGTTTTACATTTTCACATAGTAACATTGGCTAGTTTGTTTTTTTTAGGTTATAGTTCTTTTAGTTTTAACACTATTTAGATTTGTGTAACTATCACGATATATAGAACAGGTCAGCATAGAGAACAGTGCCATCACTCCAAACATCCTCTTTGCTAGATTTGATAGTCACCTGCTCCTCCAGCGCCTAAACCCTTGCTGTCACTGATCTGTGCTCCAGTTATAGTCACCCCCTTGGAGAACGCCATATACTAGATGCAGTGGGTCTTTGAGACTGGCTTTCTTCATTCAGCATAATGCCTTGAGTTTCATTCAAGCTGTATGCACCGATGGTTTGTTCCTTTTTATTGCCGAGTCAGGTGATGTACAATAGTTTTAAAAATCTATTTACTCAGTTACAGACATTTGTATTTCACAAATACATAAAATTAAAATTTCCCAAGTGAATAAAGATGCTGTAAATATTGATATACAGGTATTTGTGTGAACATGGCCTCTTATTTCTCTGGTGTGAAAACATAGCAGTGGGGTTTCTGGGGCATATTGTTAACTGTTAGTTTAACTTCCTAGGGACTGCCAAACTAATTTACAGAGTGAGGTACCATTTTGTATTCCCCCAGCAGCAATGTACAGAAGTTCCAGTGTCTCTACACTGTTGCCAGCATTTTTTATTGTTAATGTGTTTGTGTGAGCATATGAATTTTGCATATATGCATGTGAATAATATATACATTTAGTATTTACATATATAATATTTATTTCAGACTTTTTAGTATGTCTATAGTGGTATTAATGGTTAAAGGTGAGGGACATCTTTGTTTAGACAATAATGTAACAACTTAATTGGTTCCCTATTCTATAAAATGTAAGTTACTAGAACATTTCTGCATAAAATATTATATAAAAATTAGATTGCTTTATAAATAAATTATATAAAGTAGGAAACATTTTAGCTGTTCTTAATAATAGGTTATACATAGAGAGTTGATAATTTGAGTTATTTCACTGACAAAAGCCTGAGAAAGCAATGCATTTGGAACCAAATGATTAAACATAAAATTTGTAATGTTTGCTTTTTAGAAACAGTATTCAGTATAATACTAGCTTCTTTAATCTAAAAAGCAATTCTTATGGCCAAAAGTATATCCATCAATTTCTCTAAGGGATAGTAAAGATATAGTAGAAGTAGAGAAGACAGTGTATGTCTTAAAACTCTGGAATCTAATTGATGTATAAGCAAATATTAGAGATTTATTTAAGTACTTATGGAAAATAGTAGGCTGTTTTTATTATGTGCATAGTTTCAGAGATGGATTACTTTTCTTTGGCTCATTTAAGAAAATTTTGCAAAATATGTCCTTTTAACTTTTAATATGATACAAATAATTTCAAAGCACTCATTTTAGAACATTCTACTTTTTCTTTGAATCACCTAAAATGCATTTGCCTACCTAAAGACCAAAACTATGATTTAATAAACTTGAAGCTGTAGGAAACATATCAGTCAATATCAACAGTTACTATCACCACAAAGTTAAATTTCCAGATTCCTGAGAATATACTATTTATTTTACATTGTTAAGAGGAATTTTTTTACTTTGATTAAAATGTCATTTAACTTCTTAAAGTTGTTAAACTTTCTATTTAAAGTAAAGAACTTGTTAGTTGTTGGTTTGGTAACTAATAGGTTTAAAACTTCTGTATTAAACATTTCTAGATAAATGTTTAGAACGGTATATTCATGAATTTCTGATCCACAACAAGAGACAAAACTTAATTTGATGACATTTTGAATTAAACTATCTGATATCACAGATTTTATTTATGGAAAAAAAGTTCACTCCATTTTAGCTGTCAGAAGAACATATATTTTAAAATAAAATCCAACATATTAACAGAATTAAGTCTTCAAAATGACACATAATGTATAAAATAAGTCATAAGCTGTGGAACTGGTGACTATTGGAGTTAAATTACATCACTCTGCTGTTCATAGATATAATAATCCAGTACACATCAAAATATTCTTAGCTTATAAAATTTTATAAGCTAAGAACATAAAATTTTGAACCTGCTATTTATTATTTTGTAGACCTGCCTGTGCATGCATTTAGCTCTCCAGCTACAAATGGCAGCTGGTTTATCTGACCTTATGATCCTTCAATGAGGAAAGCCATTTCTAGATTATTAGTTTGATTCTTCTCTTTCTAACCTGTCATGTGTCCCAGCGTACGTTTTTTATTCTTTTGTTCATTTCAACATTAAAATATGGCATATGTCTGTATCTTACTGCAGAATTCTGCAGTTCTCACTTACAATAGTTAATGTGTTACACTAAAAATAGACTCCTGTTTATTAACCCTTTGAGTGCCAACCAATATCCTAGGAACTATGCTAAAATTGCCAAGGCATTTTGAGTTAAGGTTTTAAAATTTTTTTTTTCCCACATAAAGAGTGAACTACCAGCATCTAATAGTGACACTGCAGGCGGAGAGCGATCGCGCTCCCTGGCACTCTAGGGGTTAAAATATGTGTCCCAGTCTTTTGGTTCAGAAGATTGATGAGTCTCCCTAGATCATATCAGAAAAATAACACGCCCATTCTTTCTATTAGGTCTCTTTCTCTACCCCTTGGAGCTACTCGTATGCCATTGACTACTTTCTACCAACTTGAACAATCAACCTCTTTTCTGTAGTTTCAGTAGAAACACTCTGAAGTTATTAGATAAAAAGAGGCTATCTGCCATGACATAAGTCAGTTGAGTCAAATCTGGTTCTCTTTTAAAATTTAAGAATAGTTGGTAGATAATTTTATATTGGTTTCAGGTATAAAATATAGTGACTCAACATTTATATACTTTACAATGTGATCACCTTCCTACATCTAGTAATTATCTGTCACCATGCAAACTTAGCACAATATTATTGACTATATTTCTCTTCACCTATTTCATCCTTGCCCCCACTTTTCTCTCTGGAAGCCATCAGTTTGATTTCAGTTTCTATGAGCCAGTTTGATTCTTAATGAGAATGACAATGGTTGAAGCCCACTTCTTTTCACATCTGCAGCTGGAAGAGATTTTGGTGTAGAGTAAGAACAAGGATTTTAGGGTTCTGATGAACGAAATTCAGACCCCATCTGTGCCACATGTTAGCTGTGTAAGTTACTAACTTGGTAAGGCATAAAAAAAAAGGCAATACGAGGATATATTTAAAGTACTCCATGAATTAAATTACCAGATTAAAAGTTGTATCTTAGCTGTAATTGAAAAATTTAGAAATGATTTAAAAAATTCCTGCTTTCCAAATGTTAACAACTGAAGCTCTCCATAAGTATTTCCATATATAGTACCTATTTGGCTAAAAATAACAGCAGTCAGTTAGATTAAAACTTGTTTTGGGCCTTGAATCATGACATATTTATTTTTGTATCCATCATGAGCTGCACCCATGTGAGAAAAAAACACACACTAATTTTCTCTAAAAAAAGCGCCCTCATTTTTTCCATCATTCTATAATGGAATATCAACTAATAAATATAAAAATAAAATGCCAGTGCATTTGATAATTTTCTTTAGCACCCTGCCCATCAGGCAATTCATGGACCTTAGAGACAAAGCTAAGGGATTCTTCTTTATACTTCTTTTTATTCTCATCTTAAATTTCCAGGGAGAAAGTACTATGTTCCAATAGGTCCTCATTTGCTTTCCCCAAGTAATAATCTGCAGCAAAATAATGATCATGTATAAGCCATTTTCAAGTGACTTTTATTAATCAAACAAACATGACACATAGACAAGCTACTTAGCTGTCTGTGTGTTGTTCTGTGTGTGACATTTCAGGAGTCTCTTGGCATCCGTTGAAGTAGATGTTGCCTTCTTATTTTCAACCAACAAATATGAGGCTCCACGGGGTCTGGTCCACTGTTACCCCTACACTCCCATCTTCTTTCCTCCTCCTCTGCTCTAGTCATCGTGGTCTCGTTAAAGCTCCTGGACCACAAGCCTGGAAAGTAATTCCCTGGGTCTAGGACTTGGCATTTGCTCTTTTCCCTCCTTTCTTTCCTACTTGTACTCAAATGTAACATTCTCAGGGAGGACTTCCCTGACTAGTTATTAAAAATCATTACCCTTATTACTTTCCTGTTCCCTTCCCCTGTATTGATTGCTTTTCTCCTTAGCACCTGTCATTATTGACTATATCATGTGTTTTTCTTATTGATTCCATGTTTTGTTTGTATGCCCTACAAGAATGTAAGCCTCAGGAGAACAGGGAGTAGCGCCTGCTTTGTTTACTGCTGTAACTCCAGGGTTTTAGATCAGTTGTATGCAAGTATTTGCAGCGCAGTTATATAGATTGAATGAGTGAAGGGACAGCTTACAACTCCTGGCATTTATTTTCCCCAATGAAGAACATATTTTCTTTAGTTGGCATTTGCTTTTACTTCTCTTCTTCATTCCTCAAAAATTCATTGAGCCAGAGTGCTGCTTAAAGGCTTTTCAGAAAATGAATGAAGTGCAAAACAAATTCTACCAAATTAAAGAAAAGTCTTTAATTAAATCAGATTTTTCTCTTAGTGAACTTGATATGGTTTTTTCTCTAGTATCAGTTTATTTTCTAGAGGTTAACTATTTCAAGGGTTAAAACTTGGCTTATACAGTTTGTCATAGCAGATATCTATTTCATTAATAATGATAATGCATAATGACTACTATATGCAATATACTTTAAATATGCTATCTTATGTAATTCTCACAATAAATCAGTGAAATAGACATTATTTTACCAGTGTTAGAAATGATGAAATAGAGTTGAAAGAGATTAAATAATTTTCCTACAGTTGCATAGTTAATAGTGCTAAGACTTAACTTCATTGTAAAAAAGCATAATCTTTTAAGCATAGTACTTTTTCTTCTTAAAGTTACATAATCATATAATGTTAGACCTGGAAATGACAATAGAAGTTGTCCATAATCTTCATTATTCAGATAAAGACATGAGAACTTGAATGATTTGTCCAGGGAATTGATACCATTTAGTGAAAGAAAGAGCAGTAAATGCTTGTAAATACTTATTCTGAAGCACATTCTGGTACTTTTCTTCTATGCACAGAATGGATAATGATGTATAATTATCTCTTCATATATAGATACAATGAGAAAATTGTGACTTTTTCACACAGAGCTACTTTTATGCAGAGTGACATTTCCTCTTTCTAGTTGTTTGGACAGATAAGGGAAAACACACACATATACACTATGGCCCTGGGTATGGTCTTTCAAGTTTGAAATAATATTGGAATCTGTCCTATATAATAAAAGCCTAATATGCTAAGTGTCCAGCCGACTGGTTGGCCATTCAACCAATCAAAGCATAATATGCTAATGAAATGCTAAGGCCCCTCAACTGCTCATTATGACATGCACTAACCACCAAGGGGCAGATGCTCTGACCTGTAGTTAACTTGCTGCTGGGGTCTGGCCGATGGGGACTGAGCAAGACAGGCCAGATATGCCCTGAAGCCCTCCCTCAGTCCCTCTCCAGCTGGCCAACCTCCCGCATCCCTCCTTGGCCCTGATTGTGCACCAGTGGAGTCCCTTGGCCTGGCCTGCATCCTCTCACAATTCAGGATCCCTCAGGGGATGTCGGAGCCGGTTTCAGCCCGATCCTGCAGGCCATGCTGAGGGAACCCCACTGGTGCACGTATTTGTGCACCAGGTCTCTAGTTTTAAATAAAAAGTAACAGTCAGATGCAAAATTTGAGATAGAACATGATGCTTTCTAGATATTATCCACAAATTCCTTCTTTACATACCCAGGGACTATTTCATTATATGAATCACTTGGTAATATATCATCCATTATACATTATCTAGGACCTTTCATCTTCCTTTTGCCACCTTTTTATGGAAAACAGGAAAAACACACCACACACAATGTTCATATGCTTATAATTTGGTTTTATTGTCATAAAGTAGAAATAGTGTTAATAACCAACTAATATTAAAATTTAATTTGAGCCAGAAGTCATCATTGAAACCAATTATTCTGAAATAAAATTATTTTTAGTACCTATATTCTAAATGTTTATCCTTTCTTTTTATTGTGAAATAGTTTATTCTCACAAGAGATTAAAAAACTATACAGCCCTGGCCATTGTGGCTCAGTTGGTTGGGTGTCCTCTCACACACTGAAAGGTTGCTTGTTCACATGCCCAGGTTCCGGTCTTGATTCCTGGTGGGGGTGTGCAGGAGGCAGATGATGGGTGTTGCACTCTCACATCGATGTTTCTCTCTCCCCCTCTCCCCTCGTCTCTCTCAAAAAGTCAATAAAAATTCTTAAGAAAACACACATACACAAAAAATACTATACAGAGTTCATTTGTATCATTTTTCAGCTATTCCCAATGATAACACCTTGTGTTACCACAGTATATTATCAAAATCAGGAAATTTATATCAGTACATTGCCATTAGCTGCAAAACTTATTGAAATGTCACCAATTTTTACATGTACTGTTTTTTCTTTGTTTTTGTTTTTTGGAGTAGGGGTATATAGTCATATGAAATTTTACCACATGTATTGGTTCATATAACCATCACCACAATCACTATATGGATGTTGTCACAAGGTAACTCCATGTTACTGTTCTATAGTCAAAACTTCCCTCCAGCCTTAATCCCGGGCAGCCACTGATTTGTGCTTCATCACTATGAATTCTCCAGGACATGAAAATCAATACTGTATCAACACTATTTAGGTTTCATTTTAAAATATGTATATATAATTTTATTGATTTCAGAGAGACAGGGAGAGGGAGAGAGAAATAGAAACATCTGTGATGAGAGAAAATAATCGATCTGCCTTCTGCACCCTTTGTCCCCCCTTCCCTCCCCCCCCCTCCCCCCCCCCACACACACAAGGAATCTAGCCTGCAACGCGGCATGTCCCTGACTGGGAATTGAACCAACCTCTTGTTTCCTGGGTTGGTGCCTAACCACTGAGCAACACCAGCTGGACTCGGTCTCATTTTCTTTAGGAGTACTGGTACATAATGGTAGTCTTCAAGTTAGCTAGGAGATAGTGATATTTATTTGTTTTCTTAGAGATGAGGTGTCAGAAATTTTAACGTTTGGATGCCCAAAGCAAAATCAGTGGTGTGGTTATTATTATCAACTCAATACTCAGCTCCCCTTACCTTTTCAAATTAGCTAGGGAACAGACAGAACTTAGACTAAATCTTTAAAAAACATGTGTTGTTTTTTGTTTGTTTGTTTGTTTTTGGATAACCTATCATTAGATGTGTATCACCTGTCTCTACTGCATGTATTAGCAGAGTCATCTGGGCTCAATCACAGAATTATCAGCAGAAAATCAAGCAAAATGTGAAACTGATGGCCATGCTTCTATAACACATTAGCAGAACTCAATAGAAGAGCAACACTTGGAAATTTCTGTGTTGCAAAATTTTACATTTTCTCATCTTCCTATTGAAATATTCTTGAATGTACAGAAAAAAAAAATCAAACTTATGAATCATCTATATCTGCATACAGTCAGCTCAAATTAACACATGGCAAATTAGTATCTCAGGCCTAGCGTACATGGCACGCCTCATTCTTGTTATGTAACTGTTGTAGTCATGGCATTTTGGAATACAAGGAGCATGGATCACACAAGCTAGCTCGAGAAAAGTTCAGTGTTGAGATACGAGGTAAGTGTTTGAACCTAAGAACAAGAGCTACTACACAGATAAAGCTTCAAACGTAGTCAGAGGCTGAACAGCCTCTCTTTTTAGGCCGATGCCAAGGGGAGGAGTAGAGGGCAGTCTGCTTAGCCCAAACCTTCTACAAAGTGCCAACCCCGTCAGCCATCCACACAAGGCGAATGTATGGAATCAAAAGCAGTATGCCCGTCTCCTGAATGTTTACAGGCACCGGTCTAAGCTTATAAAATGCATTCGGTCAATCAGTCCTCACAACAACTCTCTGAAGTAGGTCCTAGTATTATCACTATTTTACAGATGAGAAAATTGAGCAGACAGGTACCGTTAAGTGGTTCTACCAGGGTCATAGAGTTAGGGAGCAGAGCTGGGATTTGGAACCAGGTGATCATAATTACTATAACCTCAACATCAGAAAGACCTACTGAATTTTACTATGAAGTATCCCCGGCTTTAGAAATTCTTTTGGCAATTTCTATCACAAGGTTCAAGCTTCCTTGAATATTTCTCAACTTTCCAAAGTTCCTTCTCTGATTTTTTTCTCCTATCCCTGATTTCTAACTCTTTCCTTGTAGGAATAAAAGCAAAAACATCCCTTTAAAAAGCTCTTCCAAAGTCTTATGTAGAGAAACTGAGCTTTCTCCAGTTTCTACTGTCAAAGTTTTAAGTTTATTTGGCTATTCAGTGACTAGGTTGAATGTTAAAAATTAATCCTCATAAGACCCACCTATTTAAGTTTTTAGCAAGACTTTCAAAGGGTTTATATATAAAGCATACCCTTTTTTAGAATCCATTTGCTCATAGACTGATTCTGCCCTTGCCCTTTCCATATTTTAGGTTGTGAGGTTCTTAATCATATTGTGTTTGACTCTCGTTGCTAATTAATGAATGCTAGCACTTTGAGATTTGGAAAGGGCACAGGCTTTTTTACCTCCTTGTGAAAAATATCTCACAAGATAAAAATGAGCAATTTTTCCTTCTCTTCATATGCTGTGGAAAGGTATATGCTACTTAACATTTATAAAGTTATTCTTGCCCGGCCTAAATAACTCAGTGGTTGAGAGTCAACCCATGAAGCTGGAGGTTAAGGTTCCATTCCAGGTCAGGGCACCTACCCAGGTTTCAGGCTCAATCCCCAGGAGGGTTGTGCAGGAGGCAGCCAATCAATGATTCTCTCTCATCATTGATGTTTCTCTCTCTTTCTTCGTCTCCCTTCCTCTCTCTGAAAAAAAAAAATTTTTTTTCTTGAAAAAAGTTAAGTAAAGCTATTCCTGCAAAAATTATTTTTAACAACAGTCTAATGACACACTATCTTTGTTTTATGCGTAATTTTTAAGTTTTACAAAAAGTTTATAATTTATATCGGTTTTCTTAATATGGAGCCATATTAAAAATTAAATTAAAAACCTCTATTTTCTGAAAAGAGAAAATAATATGAGAAATTTAATATAAATTTAAAAGAATATAAATATAGAAGAAACATTTTAAGCAGTAATAAGGTTTATTTTGAAAATCACAAGTAGATAATTGACATGCTTTTTTCTTCCTCATGGAAAAGGGCAAAAACAATAAGATAAATGAATTTTTTGTATTTAAACAGATGATAGTCTAATCTCATTTAAATGAATGATATATAAAACATATTTTCATTTTATATATATTTTCCAGCTACATTGGCTATTCATGTTTATAGATAACCACCTATTTGATTACTACTGATAGTTTAATTGTGCTTGTAGATCCACAGACAATAATCTCTATTCCTTGAGGAAAAATACAGATTTCTATGAGAAATTGCTTGTCTCCATTGCTGTATGTGTGCTATGCAGGTTTTCTGTTAGGGAGATGATATTCTGGGTGTAGAGTTCCTTTGCTTTGACGGTGGTCTAGGTTACCTGAGGCATTGCCCTTCTCCCATTTTGAAACTGACCCTTTCGGAAGCTGCCGGTAGCTTTGGCCTCTTTGAAAATACTGGGTATTGGCTGTTCTTAGAGGAGGAGCTGAGTCAGTGACTTCACAGCCTTTTGTTGATCAGCCAGGTGTTTGCACAACTACTCCAGGCCCACGGCTCAGACCCCAAATCTCTCTGGCCACTGCTCAAGCTCCTTTTCTCTGAGGGCTTTTCCTTGGCTAACATAGAGCTGTTAGTCAGTTTCATTGAGTTTTACATTTATTCTGATTTCATCAGTCTTACCTATAGAGAAATTTTCAGGCATAAGGCTTGCTCATAAGCTTCACGATTTTTTAATACTACAGTGAATATTTAGGTGTATTCTATAATTTTAATTTGAGGTAGAAGAAAGCTCTCTCTTTAGTCATCATAAATTGGAAATGTTTATAAAGCTGGAGGAAGTTGTAATAATTGTGCTTGTGAAAGGAAAGGGATATCACTATATAATAGTCTTAAGGAAAATCCCTAATATAAAAAATTAAAATATAATCAATTTAATCTCAATTATATGATAGGAATTGCAGATATAGATAGACACTAGCTGCTAAAAGTAATGTAAGATAGATGCTTATAAAAGGTAATATTAATGGTGGCTGATTTCCTCCTAAGTTGTTTTTATAAGATTTCATTTTAAGGTGACATATTTATGGTTTCTGCACTTTGCAAACTCAATAAACATCTCTCTAGATTATGATTTGATGTAAAAATTTACTGAATAAAGGTATTACATACCCCATTTTCTGAGTGCTTTCTCCCTAAGGAATCTAAATCATATTTACAGAAATAAGTTTAGCTAATTTTCAAAGTGCTCCTTTGTGGAAGAAAAATAGGTAGAAAAAAATGCTTAGAGAAGCAAAACATATAACAATGGACTAAAAGAAAAATAACATTTAAAGACATGGTCCTACATTTTGCATTTATGCAATATAGAATAAGGGATTTCATCGCATTGTTATCTAAAATGAATAACACTTAATAATAATTACTGGTATCCCTGTCATTTAGTCCTAATCTAGGGATACGAGGAAAAACGTGTAAACTTCTTGAGGGGTCACTAGGCTTTAATTTACCAAAATACTTTTTACAGTAATTCGTGCCCTAAGTGAAATCTAAAAACTGGAAAATAGATTTAAGTGTCTTAGGTATAAGTAATAAAGGTTCAGTCACTTCTACAGTTTAAAACCTAAACAGTGGACTTATATTTTCTGCTCAGTCTTGTGCTGGCCCACAGGTATGGGATTCATAATCTTTGAAACTCTGTAAAGGGAGAAAGTCTTAGATAAAGAACAACCACAATAGAACTGCTAAAACCAGCATATTCTTGCGTTCCTCTAGCGCATGCTGCATCTACAAATAATGAAGCTTCTGCAAGGGTCACCAGGGTAGACTAGAGCAGGGACTGTGTTATTTCTGCAAAAGAAAGGCTTTGATTTGGGGTTACAAAAGTCATTCCTTGATTATGTGACTGAATTCAGTTTGATAAGGGTTGAAGTAAAATGTAATTGCCTAAATGGAGTTTTTATATGTGAAAAACCCATATATATATATATACATATATATATATATATATATATATATATATATATGAAACTGCAGTGTAGATAGTGCTTCCCTGTACAAATATTTTTCAATAAAAATAGAACTTTATAAAGACAAAAATGTAAGGTATGTCAATAGCAACAACAAAAATGCTCTGACAGATACTGAGTGTCAGACATATTTGAGAAAATTATTGTTTGGGATTCCAAGGAACCTAGTCTACTGATAGAAAAAAAAAATCTAAACCAAATAAATCTAAACACGTTAATCCAATATATATTTTAAGTGCTTTCTTGGAGATGCAGAGTTACAAATGCTTCAAAAAAGAAAAACCCACTGAACCTTTATTCAGGGAGTGGTTTAAAGATGAAATGAACTATGCACTGGGTTTTGAATTCTAAATAGGAATTTTGATAGCTAAAAAGAAATCAAGTTGGACATAATGTATCTATATATATAAAAGCCTAAGTGACCGGTCAACTAAACAAATGGAAAACCAGCTGGTTGCTATGATGTGCACTGACCACCAGGGGGCAGATGCTCAATGCAGGAGCTGCCCCCTTGTGGTCAGTATACTCCCACAGCAGGAGCCCTGCTCAGCTGACCAATGGGGGCTCATGGCTGGCGAGCACAGCTGCAGTGACGTGAGCCCCTCCAGCGCTAGGTCTACCAAGAGGCTGCGGCAGGCACAGCGGGGCCAGGATGAGCAGGAGAGGCACAGCACCTGGCCCAGGCACAGGCTCTTACCCAGCCGCCTGCCACTTCACACACTACTACATCCCTCAGGGGGATGTCGGACTGCCGGTTTCGGCCCATTCCCCACAGGCCCAGAAGTGAAATTGCTGGATCCTATTGTAATTCTATGAAGGTAGGAACACTCTTTTCTATATTGTTGTATAACTGATAATATGGTGAAAATAAGTGGCCAACTTAGATTTATTAAAGAATAAATATCCAACCAAAACCGGTTTGGCTCAGTGGATAGAGCGTCGGCCTGCGGACTGAGGGGTCCCAGGTTCGATTCTGGTCAAGGGCATGTACCTGGGTTGCGGGCACATCCCCAGTAGGAGATGTGCAGGAGGCAGCTGGTCGATGTTTCTCTCTCATCGATGTTTCTAGCTCTCTATCTCTCTCCCTTCCTCTCTGTAAAAAATCAATAAAATATATTAAAAAAAAAAAAGAATAAATATCCATAAATTACATTATTTTCACTCTATGCCTGGCTCAGTTAGTGCATGGTTTTCAAGTGCTACATAACAAAAGAGCCTAAAACATGGCTATAAACAACAAAGATTTACCATTTTTTTATTGTGTGTGTTGGTTGAATGGCTTCTTCACTCATTTCTCCTGGCTTCATTTATATGGGTACACTAAGCTGGAGGGTTTGTTGATCTATAGAGTCCAATATGGCTTTGGTTATATGTCTAGGAGTAGTATATCTGCTGTTACCTGGCATATTTTTATATTCTCAGCAAGATTATGGTGGCTTACTTTAAGTAGTACTCCAGGTATGGTTTCTTTTTCTCTCTCTGCTCAATTATCCTATCTAATAATAGACAAACATGGTAATTTACCGTACCTTCACTACGCCTCCCATTGGCTAATCAGTGTGATATGCAAATTAACTGCCAACAAAGATGGCAGTTAATTTGCATATACCGGCTGGAAGCGAAGACTGAAGACAACATGGAAGCGAAGCGTTACAGAAGGAAGTTAAGTAGAGGCGGAGGAGACAGGAACAGAGCCAAGGCTGCGGAGGCGGGAGGAGGGAGGTGGAAGGGGAAACCCAGCCGGAGCGGCTGGAAGTGGGAGGGCAAACCCAGCCAGAGTGGCTGGGAGCGGGAGGGCAAACCCAGCTAGAGCGGCTGGGAGCGGGAGGGCAAACTCAGCCAGAGCGGCTCGGAGCAGGAGGGCAAACCCAGCCAGAGCGCTGGGAGTGGGAGGGCAAACCCAGCCACAGCGCTGGGAGGGGGAGCGAAGCCCATCTCAGCGGGTTTCACTCCCTTCTCTGCTTTGCTCCAGCCGCAGGAAGCCCTATTCTTGCAGGAATCTTCCTGCAATGAGCCTCTAGTATATATCTTTTAAATACATGCACATTGAATTCCAAAGGTCAAATTTATTCTTTTTATTCTTCATGTTATCTGAATGGCCTTGTTTTACATAGGAGATATTTTCCTCCACTTTGTTAAAATGGGCAGTATCATTATCAGATTCTTACCTGAAAATAAATTGCTCAGCAAGTCTGGGCATAGATGGTTTAATTTATTTACATTATAGTTTAACCATATTCTCCTTTCTGTCATCATCAAGCCCATAATCATCATTCTTATATCAGCCCCGTTCTCTCTTTCTTTCCTCTCTTATTTATCTCTTATCTCTTCTCATGCATCTCACTTTCTTTCTCTTTTATTCCCCTCTCTTTTGCCCATATGAGGCAGAAACCTTTAGTGAGCTATATTGCTATGCAAATAAAACTTTTTCTAAGAGGCTCTGTCCTGTCTAGTGATTAACCACATGTAATTTAAAATTCTTCATTCCATAATTTTAAATAATAAGACACATACATATATGTGTGTGTATGCCAATTTTTCTGATTTTCAATTAGTTTCAAGCTCAACGTTTGTGTGTGTGTGTGTGTGTGTACAGTGCAGAGAATAGAATCCTTGAGAAGCCTAAAACTAAAATTTTATATTATTTCATCTGTTAATCAATTTTAAAAACCTAAACATAAGTAGACACAAAAGCTCTTCCCTTACTAATAATCTTACCAATTTAGAAAGTTCATGTGTTGTAAGGCCTTCAAAGGTTTTCTGGAGAAAACTTGGTCTGATTTTTCCCTTTATCTTTATTACTGTTTGTATAAAGCACTATTACATCAGGTTTTCTTTATATGCCCTAATTTTCCATTGCTTTACATGGATGACTCACATTCTGCTTTTTTGGTGATTATCACTTTGTTAGTGTTGTTTATTTTGTCACATCAGGTGACATCTACTGGTATCGACTTCACAGAATACTTTGTTCTTTACACTGATTTTATTTGGAGAAAAAAATACTAGGAAGTGAGAAACCTCAGTTTAGAATTCATAGAACAGCTCCTTTAAATTTTATTTTTTAAATATCACTTAAGTTAATGCTCTTTCATACTAAAGAGTAATAATATTCACCCAACCTCATCTAGCACTCACAGTGTACCAACAAAAGCCCCACAGATGCTCACTCATTTAATCCTAAGGACACTTAGACATATGCAACAGAGTGAATTCAGGCCAATGGTCACCAGCAGTGGTAATGATTGAAAAATGAAAAAGAGAAAGGAGACAGAAAGGAAAATAAACAGATACCTGTGGTAGGAGAACCTTTTTACTTCCTCAAAATATGATATTAAGAAAGGCAGGCTAATGGTCATCAGCAGTGATGAGATTAACGAGGCAAAGAGGGAAGATAGGAACTTAATGAAGGCTACAACGAAGTCCTCAGGCATTCTACCACTTAGAATTCAGGCTGACCACAAGGGGTCTGCAAAGGGATTTTTGGTTTCCTAAAGAAATATAGTGCAATTTATTTTCAACTTTGTTGTACCACTAAGAATCTATATATTTTTCCAAAATATATAATACAGTTGTTATGGGTTGAATTGCACCGCCCTCCCCCAATCTTATGTTGAAATCCTAACCCCTAATACCTTAGAATGTGACCTTACTTGGAATATATCATGAGTAAATTTAATTTTATTATGCTTTTTTATCCACAAAAAGTTATTTTAAAAAATGAGATACAGGTTAGAAAGGTGAAGGGATTAATTGAAACACACACACACACACACACAACACATAAAAATTTGACTAATAGACACAGGCAACATTATGATGATTACCAGAGGGAAAGAGGGTGGGGGGAGAGAGAGGAGGGTAAAGTGGGGATACCTACATGGTGATGGAGGGAGACTAGAATTGGGGTGGTGGCCACACAATACAATATGCAAATGATGTATTCTAAAACTATACTCCTGAAACCTATATAATTTTATTAACCAATGATATCCCAATACATTAAATAAATAAATTCTCCAAAGAAAAGTTTAAAACAATAAATATAATACAATAAAATGATACAGAATAGTAGTAATATTTCTAAAAGAATAAAAAATAAAAATATGAGACACAGCAAAACATTTTTCCCTTTTGTATTTTGTTTGATTTCTGGATTGTTTCATAATTATGGGCTTTGTTTTATCTCTCTATATATCCACTCTAAAGCGAGAAATATTTGTGAATAGAATCAAAAGCCTTTATATCTGCAGCATTCATACATAGAATCATCAGGCTGAGGTGTCCTCTCTCTAGGAAATGTATATCAAGAAAGAAAATTTAAATAACCATAAATATACATTCATGGGAGCTTTGCGTTGACTGAGAACATAGCATGGATTTTCATAAGCCTCTTGTGTAAATAAAGACTTTCTATTTGAGTTATTTGATTTCTTTTTTCATTTTCTTTAAGTCATATAAACAAGAACTTCCTGTCAAATAATGTAATTTCTGTCAGTTTGCACTAGTCAAATAAATAACTGATCCTATGTTAAAAGTCAGGGAGTTTTCTCAGGTTTTGTTTTTTGTTTTTTGTTTTTTTTTTACAATTGAACTGAGAATTTTGTAAGAATTTTTGAATCACTTATTTGCTGTCTCATCTCTCATATTAGCTAGTTTGCATAAATTGCGTTTACTGGGGAATTATCAATGGCACCCTCTACCTTTATGAAGTAAAAAATCAACATTTTAAAACTTTTTGTACATTCCCAACAGAAAGTGTTATTGGTGAAAGTGGAGTATCCACAGGTAGAAGTGGGGATCCCCTTCCCCACTAGGGGCTTGCGGTTGAGTCCTTATGATGCCTTGAAGAAAAGAATTTTCTGAGACCCGCATGGGAGTTTGAGTGATTTTTATTTGCATGGAATTATATCCCTGGGTTTATAAAGTCCCATTTCCCTTAGTCCCAGTCCTGAAAGAGATCCAGATGTGGATTCATCAGGGCTAGAAGCAAAGCCAGCATTCAAAGTTTCCATTCCATGATGGAACTGGGCCTGGTTTAGCATCAGATCAGTTGTAGTCCATTAGTTCATTGTGTGTAGGGTCCACACAGCTGTGGGCCATGTGTGTGAATGCAAGCCAGGAGTGTGAACTAAGAAGCAAGAGAGCAAGAGAGAGAGCTCCTTTGTTCCATTCTAGAGTTTTCTTAGTTTATTAGAGGCCCGGTGCATGGATTCATGCACTGGTGGGGTCCCTCAGCCTGGTCTGTGGGAATCAGGCTGAAACCAGCTCTTCGACATCCCCCGAGGAGTCCTGGATTGCGAGAGGGCAGTTCCCGGGTGATGCACCCCGGAATTGGGCTCCCTCCTCTTTGGTTCCAGGTGTGTCATCCAAGAACTGCAGCTATGCCAAGTCACCACAGCTTGGCAGCTCTGGCATTGAGCATCTGCTCCCTGGTGGTCATTGTGCATCATAGCTACCAGTCGGATGGTCAGACGGTCACTTAGGCTTTTATATATATAGATAGATGAAGTTTCAAGTTTTTCATTTGGAGGTTCAATATTTTTCTATACCTTTGGTTGATAAGGATATTCGGGCAAACTTTGCACCTTCATTAAGTATCAGGTGACTATGTTGTGTGGGCATGTTTCTGGTCTATTTTGATCCATTGATCTAAATTTCAGTTCTTTCACCAAGGGGTCGATTGTTTCACCCTTTTGGTAAAATGGTGATAAGTTACATCACCTAGGCTACAACTGAGACATATTAAAATTATTAAGAGTTTAGTTGAGCAGCAATCAGCTAGCATCAGGCAGCACCAAACCAGAAGTCGTTAGGAGAGATCCACCGCACAAGGGTTTGGGAAAGACTTTTGTAGAGAAGAGGAAGAAGCAAAGCAAAGATTTTATTTGATTGGATTGGCTCTACCTAAAGCCTAGTTGTCGGTTTGTGATTGGTTTCGTTAGGTTTCAATTTAGTAACCCAGAAGCATTTACAGGCTTAGATTTTCGTTTGCTTCTGTAGGCCACCATGAGGATCAGAGCCACCTCAATGTAATGGCCTCCTGGTTTAATTTATTTAACACTCACCTCCGAAGTTATGAGATTAAAGGAATTAATACATGCAGAGAACTTCCGATCATGTAGTGAATGCACATTATAAACATGAAAAACAAATTATTAGAAGAAATGTGTTACTAACATTTTTTTTTTTTTTAAACTGGCAGTTTGTGGCTAGTGGCTCCTTATATTTTTCAGAAAATAAGAGTTTTCAGAGTACTGGTTGGGCAATGCGACTCTAGCAGTTATGGATCATAAAAATTGTTAGCTTCCAAAAGTTTTGCCGTGTAGCATAAAAAGTGAAATAAAGAAATAGGCTTTACTCCTCTTATCTGTCTATAGAAGATGTTTCTTTTGGGAAAAATAGGGGCTTGTCTTTCAGTTGCATTTGGAGAGGACCCAATCCTTAACATAACTTGAATTTTCCTTTACGTATAAAGAAGTCATTTAATTTATATTTTGTCACATGGCTGTGTTTCTCAGTACATCAGGTTTCCATTCACCAAATAGGATACTTTTTCATATTGACCATAGGAGAAAATAAGTGGTGGAAATTCTGCAGTTTCCATTTCCTGTCTCTAATCTCTGTTCAGCACAAGCCTCAAGCATTATCAGCCTTAGAGGAGAGTTAATTGAAAAATCAAAGAATGATTTCTAAATCTGTGCACAGCTGCACTATAAAACAAATTCTACAATGGGTCTTCCTGCATTTTCTTCTCTCTGTCACAAGGTTTGGATGTAAAAGAATGGCTCGAAGGGACAAAGGGACTCAAGCTTTGAGTGAGTAGAGCTCTCTATTCAGAGCAAACACAGACCTCTCGGTGATTGACAGGGATTTCATCTCTTCTCTGTTGCTCAGCATCCAGCATATCCAGATGCAAGGCTCTCTGCCCCTTGTAGACTGTTTGGGCAGCAGTCTTTCAGCAAGGACTTTTAGGACACATCATTGGGTCCACAACTTGGCGTCTAAGGTTAAAGGTCTTGTTTTTTTTAAATAAAATGGTATTGCTAGTAACTATTTTCCTTCATTATTCTAGAATATCATTTTATGAAAAGTTAACCAGAAATAGTCATTGTCTCATAGTGTTTTTTCCTGTTATTCTGATTAGGCTTCACTTTCACTGCTTCTTATTAAGAATTTCCACACATTTGTATGTGAGAAAACATTTAAAAATAACATGTCTGTGAACAATTTATTCTAATACTCTTAGTCCTGTTCTGGCAAATGTCAGTGAGAGAAATTTCTAGAATATGAGATCAGTAACTCAGCTAATGTTTGGAAAGATTATGTGTTTACAAATGTCTTACAAAGTATACTGACATTTATTTATTATGATAATATCATAAAAACACCTTAAGTTGCACCCGGAATAAATCAGCACCATTTCATGTAGAGATTGAGAATGCATGGAAATAAGTGTGCTACAAGAGATGGGGACATTGTTGCATCAATGAACAACACTAAATGATATCATACTTTTAAGAAACTCTAGATTATTTTTGAAAGAAAAAATAGCACATGCAAGAATGACTAATCCAAAGCAATTTTTAAAAACCACTGTTTTGAGGTTAATTAACACACAAGAAGCTGTACCCATTTAATATGTACCCCTTGCTGAGTTTGGAGATAAGTGCATATCTATGAAACCATCACCACTATCTATGCCCTAAACATATCATCTCTAGAAGTTTCCTCCCACTCTCCAAGCATTTCTTAAACACATGGCAGGTATTTTATATGTACTCCTTTCTTGCGTGTGAAAATGTGTACATACAATATATGTACAGTCATTGCGTAGACCAGTGGTTCTCAACCTGCCTAATGCCACGACCCTTTAATACAGTTCCTCATGTTGTGGTGACCCCCAACCATAAAATTATTTTCATTGCTACTTCCTAACTGTAATTTTGCTACTGTTATGAATCGTAATGTAAATATCTGATATGCTATATGTGTTTTCCGATGGTCGCGACCCACAGATTGAGAACCGCTGGCCTAGACTATGAGATAATTTACCTTCCTAATGTACCCAATATATTGACAACCGCAGGTAACAATAAATCAAGAGACAAAAGTGAAGGTGAATGATTTCAGAAGGTGCTTTAGTGGGTTAATGTACCATTATGTATCCTTACTAATTAAACATGGGAAATGTTCCATGAGCTCTGAGTGTGATGCTGGCACAAAACAGAAGGCTAACATTGCCTTTTGGGAAAAATATTTTTTTACAGTATAAATTGTATATATTTATATTATGTGGTATGTTGAATTGTGTCCCTTAAAATGATAGGTTAAAATCTCAACACCTGATACCATGGATATGATTTTACTTGGAAATAGGACATTTGCATGTGTAACCAAGTTGTTATAGTGGATTAGGGTTGGACTTAAATCCAACCACTGGTGTCCTTCTATGCCACACCCAGGGAGAAATGCATGTGAAGACATGTGGAGATTGGAGTGAGGTGTGTTTAAATCAAGGAATGCCAAATATTACTGACAGCAGGGAGAAGGGCATGTGACAGATTTTCCCATAGTGCCCACATCTTGGTTTCAAACTTCTAGCCTCCAGAATTGTCAGACTGTTAAACCACCCAATTTGTAGAACATTGTTATGGAAACCTTTGGAAAGGAATATACTGCCTTGGAAACTAATTAATGTAGAAACATAAACTATAAAGCATCATTAAGAAGAAAATTATAATTATTTGAAATAACAAAATTTAGAGTGAACTATAATATGTATCTGTTCAAATTGTCTTTTGCTAAAAATGTCTTAGCTTTATTTATTTTTTGGCTCTTTATATGTTTTACCACTTTTGTGGTAGTCAAGTTTATTAATAGTTTCCTGCCAGTCTTAACACCCAGGATTATCTTTCTCAAGTACCTGGGCCCCATCTCTTTGAAGTATAGTTATTAAGGAAGATAGTACCCCTGGATCAGGGTTTCTGTGGGAGGAGAGGATCCTAAATTGGGTGAGCGCCTTTATTCAAGTTGTAAGAAATCTCCTAACATGAAAATATGAGAAAGTTTACTTTGTGTGTGGATGAGGCCAATGGCAAACACAAGTGGCCTCTGATCCTCCCACTCCAGCTATTAAAAACCCTCTTTTGTTTCAATGGAGTTGACCTCAATCTAAGTTCTGGTCTCTCTGCCCTATTACAAAGGTTTTGAATAAAATCATCCTTTCTTCCTTTTGTCTTCACACAGAGGAAATTTATGGTAGCAGATACTAACGCTAATTACTAGTTATATATCTTCCATTCCTAAACACTGTAAAATGAGTAAAAATAAATTTAAATTTTTTTCTAAGTTTTATTTATTCTTGAAAATATATTGAAAGATTTTTGTGTGTTTGTTTGCTTGCTTCACAAATACTTACCTTACTTTTTTCCTAGTGCATTGAAGGAGATGGTCTCCATTCTCAATAAGATACTAAAGCAAATTTATTTAGTTTCATAGTTGATTCTTTTAAATTGCTGCTTTGCCTTTTTTTTGTAGGAGAGTTTATTTTATTTATTTATTTATGTATTTATGTATTTATTTTGCCTTTTTAAAAAAAAAACAAAAAAACACCTGGATAAAATCCTGGGCTTTTGCGGTAAGTCTCAGGAAATCCAGAAATCCAGTTTATTCTCAATACTTCTAACTCTCATCTTTCACCCAGGGCGATGCTACTTTAGGCTGGACGCTGGTAGTGTGTGAAGAAGAATGACTGGTCTCTCTTGTGCTGTTTCATTCCTTCCCTTTTCTCAAGCTGCTGCCGGTGGTCCATTTGTGGTCAGGCCTAATGGGAAAGGACTTATACAATTAGGAGAGATGGAATCTGGCAGATCATAGGCACCAAAGATGATGCTTTCACTTACAGGGGATATTTTTGGGTTCCTTATATAAATCCTTTTTCTGGGATGGGCAATGCCTTCTTTCTCATCTCATCTTATTATGACCTCCTCTTATAGGCCCTATCTTCCAATGGCCTAGTCTTCTGACTGCAGTTGTTTTGAGGGTGGTACTTTGTAAAATGACTCCCATCCATATCCCTTCTTCAATGTCTATATCATGTTCACAGATGGCATGCAAGTCATGTAGCTTGCTCAAACTTGAAATGTGCAGGCAGTTCTCAAAGTAGTTCCCTTCTTGCCAGCCAGCATCTCGTTTGTAGATTTTTACTTATCAATTAAATAACAATTGCTGTAATGTCTACATTCCAAAAGATTTATGCCAAACTCTTTATGTGCTCCCTTGGTGTCAATGTTATAAGTAAAGTAGGAAGAAGAAGCCTAAGTTCTCTTCAAGGATCCATCTACCTTTGTACCTGGTAACTCTTTAAATTCATTCTTATTCTGCAGCCTCTGTAGTTTCTTTCTTTTCCCTAGGTCAGACCTCCAGACTCTCCTAATTAAAATTGTCTGGGTGAGTAATGACTTAGGGAGTCTCAAAACCTGTTTTATAATACTATAGCATAGTTTAACTGGTCACTGTAAATTCTCCATGTATATTTTAGGTCAGTTACATAATTTTCAGATTAAACAGTGCAAGAATACAACCAGTTCTCAATCTTAGGCTTTCCATGGATACTGCAATCTGCAAGGAAAGTAATAATAAATATCCTCTTATAAATTTTTGCCAATGAAAATATGGATTTTGGTGAGTAGATAGGTAGATGCTATTCTTCTATAGCTTTAAGTTTTTAAAAATAAACTTTACTTTTTAGAGGAGTTTTATATTTATAATAAAATTGAATGGAAGGTAAAAACATTTCCCATACAGCCTCTACCCTCATATATGCACAGCTCCCCACTATCAACATCCCACACCAAAGTGGTACATTTATTACAATCAATGAATCTATATTGATACCTCATTACCACCCAAAGTTCATAGTTTACATTAGGGTTCATTTTTAGTACTCTTTATTCCATGGGTTTTAAGAGATATATAATGACATCTACTATTATAGTATCATACAGAGTAGTTTCAGAATTTTATTTATTTTATTTTTAAAAAATATTTATTGTTGAAAATATTACACATATCCCCTTTTTACCTCCATTGAACCCTTTTAGCCTGTCCCTGCCCTCCACCCCAGGCATTCACCATCCTATTGTCTATATCCGTGGGTTATGCATATATTCATACAAATTCTCTCTGGTTGATCTGTTTCCACTCACCCACCCTCCCATGCCTTTCCTTTGAGATTCAAAAATCTGTCCCAGGCTTCTATGACTCTGGATCTATTTTGTTCATCAGTTTATTTTGTTGGTTACATTCCACATATGAGTGAGATCATGTGATACTTGTCTTTCTCTGACTGGCTTATTTCACTTAGCAAAATACTCTCCAGGTCCCTCCATGCTGTCTCAAATGGTAAGAGGTCTTTATTTTTTACTGCTGCATAGTATTCCATGGTATAATTGTATCACAGCTTTTTTATCCACTCATCTACTGATGGGCACTTGGGCTGTTTCCAGATCTTAGCTATTGTAAATTGTGCGGCTATGAACATAGGTGTGCGTATGTTCTTTCTGAGTGATGTTTCAGGTTTCTTAGGATATATACTTAGAAGTGTGATTACTGGGTGAAATGGAAGTTCAATATTTTATTTTTTGAAGAAACACCATACTGTTTTTCATAATGGCTGCACCAGTCTGCATTCTCACCAGCAGTGTACTAGGTTTCCCTTTTCTCCACATCTTCATTTGTTGTTTGTTGGTTTGTTGATGGTAACCATTCTGGCAGGTATATGGTGATACCTCATTGGCATTTTAATTTGCATATTTCTGATGATTAGTGACTGCGCATATTTTCATATGTCTCTTGGCCTTCTGTATGTCTATTTTGGAGAAGTGTCTATTTAGGTCCTTTGCCCATTTTTTAATTGGATTTTTTGTCTTCCTTTTGTTAAGTTGTATGGGTTCTGTACATATTTTGGAAATTATCCCTTAATCAGACGTATCATTGCCAAATATATTTTCCCATACAGCGGGTTCCTTTTTCATTTTGTTGATGGTTTCTTTTACCCTGCAGAAGCTTTTTATTTTGAAGTAGTTCCATTTGTTTATTTTCTCCTTAGTTTCCTTTATCCTAGGAGATGTATCTGCAAACATATTGCTATGAGAGTTGTCTGAGATATTGCTGCCTCTGGTTTATTGTAAGATTATTATAGTTTCATTTTTTTGCATGTATCTGTCCAATTTTCCCAATACCACTTATTGAAGAGACTGTCTTGACTCCATTGTATGCTCTTGCCTCCTTTGTCAAATATATATCTTTAATTTTAAAATAAGTCTTATTAACTTAGCACCAAAATGCTATGCTCTTCATTTACCATTTTATGTCTACAAATTTGTATTGATTTTTCACTATTTTATATATTATTTGTTTTTTGGATAAGAAAAAATGCAGTTATTATGCATTTTTCTTCCATTATTAAGTGTCAACTAGTAATAAATTTACCTATTCTCTGTCTTTTGCAAATTTTCCTGTTATATCTTAACCCATCATTTCACTTTCCAACATTATATTTTACTGTTTCATTGTGATCCTTTAGTCTCTGTCTCTGTCTCTCTCTTTCTCCCCCTTGCCTCCCTACTTTGCTTTTTGTCCAGGATATCAATCTAGTTTAAAAAACAAGGTAGAGTTCTGTAGAAACTCTTCTTACATTAGACATAAAGCATCACTTATAATAGAGAATATCTTGTAAAACTCCAACTCTAGATTCCTAATGATAAAAAGAAATCTAAACTACATTTTAAATATTAAGCCTTGAGCCCACATGCATTTGCTCTCTATATAAAATTAATCCAATAAAATATATTTTTGCAATATCAGATTTTTTTATATTCATTGTATAAAATTGGAGTATATGAAAGGAAGAAATTAATAAGATATATTACAGTAGCTACCTTACTATTTCTGAATCTTTTTATAGCTCAGAATTAGATAAGATAACTATTTATAAGGATTAGTTCATGGAAAACATTTTATTACATTTAATTTAGATTTATCTCTCAGAAATAATTAAGAGTTTTATTAAATGAAAACTCAAGGACAATGCAAATATTGAGACCATGCAGAAATTAATGACAGTGGTCACAAAACTGCAAAACAAAAAATCCATACTTAAAATTATAAACATATTGTAACTGCTCAATGGCATACCATTTAAATGAATCTTAATTATACTTAGGTAGCAGACTGATGAAGAGAGTCAGATGAAGCTTGCTATTTCATGATTGCCATCATATTCATGGTCTGTTAAAGTTTTGTTTTAATTTAAAAACTGCTGCATTCTTCTACAGTTTAATATGAAAATAATATAACTGCCCTAAAATATGTGTGAATTTGCAGTGTTTTTGTCATGAGACATTTTCTCCAAACGTCATCCTAATGACGTGGACAGACATTCTCCACAGTGAGCAATGCATGTAGCAATAGGCAGTGAGTAGAAGGGGGCAGGAGGATGCATAAGGGAATAAGGAAGAAGGAAACGTGTAAATATTATTCAGCTTTTATCAGTCTTAATGCATCAACTTAACACTAAACCCCCACTTTGGCCTACAGAGAGAGGTTGAAAGACCTAAAGATGTCAATTTGTTAGGAACTAAAGCAAGAAAGCATTAACTCCATTAACTAGGAAATGTATAATAATGTCGTTTTAAACTATTGTCTTAATATTCATCCATTTATTAGAACCTCACTCTTCAAACAGAAGTTTCTTATAATGTGCTTTTCACACATAAGTGAAATAAAAGCAAGAAGCTAAATAGATTGGCCAAAATTACTAAGTAAATATGTATTGTGGTTCCAATTGGAAATTAGTGGGAGTTTTTAGGCTCAAAATGTGATAGCCCTTCCACTAAGTTATACTGCTTTAATAATAGATTTCAGATGTAATAGTTTTTAATCACTTATTTTATTTATGCTATCATGAATAACACCTATTTCTAAAAGACGTATAAGTACAGACATGTATGATAATTTCTGCCACAAGCAATTTCAGATAATATAAGTTGTAATTATACAAAATTTAGCCAAGAATAACTTTAAAATAATTCACTAAGAGAAGGTCAATAGTTTAAAACCATGGGGAAATAAATCATAACTGAGACTATATATTTTAAAGCCAAAAGCAATAAAGTCAAATTCTAATTTAAAATTTTCATAGAACCAGAAAAAAAAAATTAAGGCTATGAAAAGATGAGCTCTGATAGAGAATTTCTAAATTTGGTTTGACAAATACTCAAAAAGTAGACACTAAATTCCATATAATTCTATTCTGATTTTTATTTTATGGAATTAAGTGATTAAGGAAATATTTAGTCATATAGAGTCCAACTTCAGGGCAAATAAACCATTTTGAGAACCCCAAAGAATGAAGAGGAGTGCATCAAGATGTGCCTTAGGCCTCCACTAGGTCTTTGCTTTTTAATACATAGCTATTTATTTATTTAGGTTAATAATTTTTTCATTGATTTTTAGGGAGAGTGGAATAGAGAAGGAAAGGCAGAGAGAAGCATCAATGTGAGAGAAACACATCCATTGGTTGCCTCCTGCATGCACCCTGACCGGGGCCCGGGCAGGGGAGGAGCCTGCAACCAAGGCTCATGCCCTTGACTGGGATCGAACCTGAGATCCTTTGGTCTCAAGCCAATGCTCTATTCACTGAACCAAACCAGCTAGGGCAGTACTTCTCTATTTAATTTAAACTTTCTTTCTTTTCTCTCTCTGTTTTTTAAATTTTTTGTTTTGTTTTTTGCTTTAAACTATTTTTAGAGCCAGAAAAGAATGTTAAAATATTGTGCATTTTATACTTGTTAACCATCAGTATCTTCCATAAAAATGTGTGCAGTTTGCAAATGTATATACTTGCTGTTTAGTGTGACAAACTCAATCCAGAATGCGTGACTCACGCTATGTTCTTTTCGCTCCTTACACCTCATCACTAATAAAGTATAGCTAAATGTTTTGCTGCCTAGCCTGTGTTCCCTAGCCTGTGTCTTTGTGCTGAGAAATGTTGGTTGAGGTTAAAAAATAATGTATCAAAGTAAGCAAATTTAAGTGAAGAATATGGACTCCTGTATAGCAACTATATTGTTTTTTAAAAAGTGGCATATTTGCAGGATTATTTTCTAACAGATTTCAGACACTTCTGCTTAGAGCAGTGGAAATGAGAGGGTAAAGTTCGTTCCAGTTATACTGATTTCTTCAGTTCTCATTCCTCAAAATAGCCTACCGTTAAACTTGTGACGGAAGTACTTGTGAGACATCATGTGACACAGGATGGGGGATGTCTGGCCTGTGGATCATACAAGGTCCGAGAAGTCATTTGATCTGGCCCTGCCAAGGCATTAGGGGTGAGTTAATTAAATGTTTGACCAAATATAGCAGGCTAATTTTTAAGTTGATAATTTTGTATGGTCTGCGAATGATATCATAAATATCCAAATGGCCCCTGGCAGAAAAAATGTTCCCCTGCCCTTTAAGGGATGTTTCCTATTTCTGTCCTATATTTGATATGCCTTAACATGGCTTTGGGAACATACATTAACCCTAGATAGGTGCAAATACCATTAAAAAGTGAACATCTATTAACCACATGCAAAGCTTATACTTAGAATTATGCATAATAACTCAGTGAAGAGACAACAATACTTCAAAAGATGGAGTATATTTGGATGTTGGAGTAGAGAATTAAGTATGCAACTCTTTTTTTGCATAGAGCAGGGTTTAGGAGTAGAGATGTTGAGTCAGAAATGAATATGTGTGTAGTTTATAATAGCTTCATAGTAAAGACAGACAAAAATACAAGGAATAGATTGTGGAATGTGAAGCAAGGAGGGGAAACTAAAATAACCAATGAAAGACCTATGTAAGGAGAAAATCAAGGAAGAAATTATGCAGTGTATTTTAGATGAATGTGCTAAACACATAGGTGAGGAGTTAGAGAATGCTGAGACAGATGCTAAAAAATAGACATAATTTCCATGAAAAATTGGATGAAAAACAGTGTTAAATATTGCCAAATCTATAACAATAAAAGGCCAATATGCAAATGGTCATCATGCACTCATGCCATAAAAGGCTAATATACAAATGGTTGTCATGCCCGCATGCCATAATGATGCAGGAGGACGTGTCCCCGCCCAGTGCCGGCTGGGGATGTGATGCACTGGCGGGGCTTGACAGGAGTGGGGCCAGCCAGGCCTGGGTCTCGCCCAATGGGTGTGGGCCAGCCAGGTCTGGTACGATTTCAAGGTGCGCGGGTAAGTGGAGATTTGACTCTGGGTCCCGAGGCGTGCCCCAGACTCTGACAGGAGGGAGGAGGGAGCCAGATACCTGCACCCAGGACCCACACAACAGGGTGGTGGTGGTTATGGGTGTTCAGGCCGGCAGGGGAGGGCAGTTAGGGGCGATCAGGCCAGCAGGGGAGCAGTTAAGGGCATCAGGCTGACAGGCAGAGGCAATTAGGGGTAATCAGGCAGGCAGACAGGTGAGCGGTTAGGAGCCAGCAGTCTCGGATTGCAAGAGAGATAACCAGCAGTCGGACATCCCCCAAGGGGTCCCAGATTGGAGAGGGTGTAGGCTGGGCTGAGGGATCGATCCCTCCTTCCCCCGGCCCCCTGCATGAATTTCGTGCACCAGGCTTCTACTAATCAAATAAGAAAAGTTATCTGTGATTTTATTTCCCTTCCAGATTTGTGTGGGGCTAGTTATTTTTATAACACAGCTTAGGAAATGCTGCATTAGCAGAAATGGAATAGGTGTCTCATGATGTGGGGCCAGGATACATGTGTGTCAAGCCAGATGTTTTCAGTTTTCTTAGTTAACTCTGAAATTTAGAAATAAATATTAGAATGGAAATAAGCTTTGAAGGAACTGCTTTGCAAAGTCCATTGAGGAACTAACATGAGCTGATACCAGAAAGGTGTCTTGTCAAAGTCAAAAAGATATGGTGACTTTAGATAGTACATACTTATCTGAGAGCTCTGTATCAGCTGATATTGTATACAAACTGTGACCAGAAATAAAGAAAGGGGAGAAAGATAAATATCACATGATCTCACTCATTTGTGGGATATAATGAACATAAACTGATGAACAAAGATAGAACCAGAGTCATAGAAGCATCGAACAGGAGGGGGTAAGAGATCAACCAAAGGACTTGTATGCATACATATGAGCATAACCAATGGACACATATGGGGGGAGGGGGAGGGCATGTGCAGGGGGGTGGGTGCAGCTGGGAAGAGTTCAATGGGGGAAAAAGGAGACTTATGTAATACTTTAAACAATAAAAAATTTAAATTAAAAAAAAAGGAAGGGGATAGTATGAAAATCTGAGTTAAGAGTTAACCTAATATCAGGGAGGGAGAAGGTATAATAGAGATAGCAAGCTCTGCAACAAAATTTCATACTCCTGCATAGTTTGGAGCTGATTCTGGGTAGTGTCTGTTTGTCTAAGGACTATTTGACATAGCCACTTGCTTCTAGGTTGAGCTATGTGTGTAGCTCTCACTAATGAAAGGTAAGTGGAAGTGATATGAGCTACTTCTTGGCTGAGGTGAAAAACAAACTGGCCAGCCTTCTTCATTTTTTCTCTCTTATGTCTTTTGGTCATTGACATACAAGGTGATATTAATCCACCAGCCTAAGTACCTGAATGACTTTTAATAGACAACCACACCCCATCTCTTCTAATTCCTGCCTCTGATGAATATATATTTTTTAATCCTCACCTGAGGATGTTTTTTATTTTAGAGAGAAGAAGGAAGAGAGAGTGAGAGAGAGTGAGAGAAAGATCAATGTTAAAGAGAAATATTGACGAGCTGTCTTCCCCAACTGGAGATCGATCCCACAACCTGGGCATGTGCCCTGAGTGAGAATCGAACCAGCGATCTGTCAGTGTACAGGAGGATGCTCAACCAACTGGGTCATACTGGTCAGGGCTGTTTTGACTTTTCTCCCTAGATAAATTTACATTCCACATAATCTTAGAGCCATTGTCATGAATTGTTTATTTTGATAATTAGAATTGCCTCCATATCCCAAAATGGTCTATAAAAGAACTTTTTTATGTGAACTAGGGTGCAGTGCACGAATTCGTGCACCTTGAAAGGAACTGTAGGCCTTGAAGCTGTGGTGGGCACAGGGGTGGGTCTCGGCCCATTCTCTGTGCATCCACCTGGCTCCTCCTGCCACGGTACTGGTCCCCTGTCTGCATGCAGCCCCGCTCCCACCACCGCCGCTCCCACGTGCTGACAGCGCCGGCCCCACTCGCACCCGCTGACATCGTGGAACGATTAGGGCCAGCACCAGCAGTGGGTGCGAGCAGGACTGGCACCGTAGCAGGTGCAAGGCGCGGCTGCTGCCCTGATCACCCCTCAGGAGCAGGGGCAGGTGGAGAAGCCCTCGGGGGCGATTGGGGCCGGCACCACTGCTCACACCCACTGACAGCGCTGAGCAATCGGGACTGGCACTAGGCGCTGGCAGTGTGTGTGAGCTATGGCTCTGGCTAAGGCTGTGGGTATGAGCGGAGCCGGCGCTGGCAGCAGGTGCGAGAGGTGGCTGCCATCCTGATCTGCCCTCAGGAGCAGGGGAGGTGGATAAGCCCTGAGGAACTATCAGGGCCGGCAGCTGCTGCTTGTACCCGCAGATGGTGCCAAGTGATCAGGGCTGGTGCCAGGCGCCGGGAGTGGGTGCGAGCACCCAGCAGGACCTCGGCATGCAGGAGCAAAGAATTTTTAGTAATCACCAGAGGCTCGCACCGATGACAGCGACTGGCGCCCCGCCTTGGTCTGGCGCCCCTGCTCACCTGCTTACCATCCCACCATGGCCGATGTCCCATATTATGCGCTCTGCTGCCTGCTGCCAACGCCCACCATGTTCCGCACGCACCCACCTTGTGGTCAGTGCACACCATAGTGACCAGTTGTTCGTTTGTTCCGCTGTTTGATGTATTTGCATATTAGGGTTTTATATATGTAGATAATGTAGGAAAAGAAATAATGTGATGGCATGCCTGCCACAAAATTAAGGGTCTTTGTTTCTATTTTGGTTTCTCTACATATTATTAGTATTTTCTTCAGAACTAGAAGTACAAAAGGAGGCTCCCCTAGTCTGGGAGTGTTGCTAGGAGCCTCTCACTTTGCAGTTAGCTAAGGGTTTGAAGATTGCTGTTGGCAGAATACTAGTAAGAAAATCCTCTGAGAAAATTACTGTTAAGAGGTGCTGTTTCTCCTCTACTTTGATGTGCATCTTTCTTTGCCAGATGGTAGTAGTCCCAGTAGGAAAGTACTTCAAGTGATAGGCTTCTGCTTACAAAATGTTTATCTTAGAAACAAATGGATCTTTTCTGGTTGAGTATTTCATTTAGAAGAAAGTGATAGAGACAGTCTTGAATTTAAGTGTACTTAAACTTTCAATAGGTGTTTGTGTTTTTGTGTGTGTGTGCACAATATGCTCAAATATATAGGCACTCTCAATTTCTGGAAATTTATTTTTTTCCCCAAGATGAAATGTGAATTTAACATTATGAATTGTCTTTTATTTGCAGTTATTACTGAATATCAAATTCACTGAATTTAAAATTATTTCAAAATGCATAGATGATTAAAATATATGGGACAGGTAAAATCAAAGAGTGGATAATGGATCACAGGAGAACAATGATGTATATGTGGGTTCTAGAACATAGGAACTAAGGATGTATGATTTGGGGATCAAGTAGTAAGAATTATTGCAAAATTGGTTAACTTGGTGTTGTGACTTGGATCATGACTTGGATTGTCTTATGTGGCATAGTGCAGCAGGATTCCAGAAAATCCCACACGGGACCACCTTGCAGAACCGGACCAGTGTGAGGTACCAGCAGGGCCCATTGTGCTCCACTGGCTCCTCGCTTTGTATAGGGTGAACCTGTGTGAGTTTTCTTTGGAATTCTGGAACTCCCTGTTTTACAATAAGAGACTGACTTTGAGCTATGTTTTTTTTCCTTAAAAAAATCCTGGAGGTGGAGATAATGGTTAAGGATGCAGAGAACCTAGGCTAAAGATAAGAGTCAAGATAACTCAGACAGGTGAAAAAAAATGGGTGGCTGTTTCTTAACTTTGGCTTTTCAATTGGAAATTTTTTTGAGAGTCTGAACAAAACTTTTGCTGGATAAATGAGAGCTTGAACTCATTTGGCTCTGAAGATAAGGGGCAGTTCCTCCCTTCAGATAAAATATCCTATATTCATAGATGAGTTAAAACTGTTTATGGAGGTGTCAGAGGGCATCCCTCATGATATGCAGGAGCCCCATAGTGAATTTTACCTTAACTGTAATGAAATAACTGACTCACCACTCTGAGTCCTCATGGCTGTATTAGCCAGGGAGAGAAACTACGACACGTAAAAGGGTTGAAATGACTCGGAGGGTGGCAGCCCCTGGGAGCTCAATTCGTAACTATCACACTTCAACCCACTACATAATATTCCTAGAAATTTGTCCAGACTCTGCAGATTCGAATTAAAACTAAAATTAACATGAAAACCACGTCTCTAAGGCCAGAAAATCCAAGATTGCAGACCCCTATTAATACTCCTGCAGATATACAATAAAGAGGAAGCATTTACTTGCAAGAACTTAAAGACATGTGGAGCTTATTTTGATTGGAAATTAGAAGCTTCTGGGAGGAGCACTGATAAATGCTCTTTTCTTTTAGAGCCTGTCTCTGTACTTAGGACGGCTTCTGAAGCCAATCAGTAACTACTCCCTGCTTTTCTCTTTATTCCAACTGCCCCGGGGCATCGTTTACTTTGTTGTTCATACTTATTCTTCTTTCCTCCTCCCTCTTCTCTTTCTCCTCTGGTGTCCTCCACTGCAGCTCCTTACTGACCTAGGGGGACACTCAGAATACTCAGGATGGAAACCTAGAAAAGGCTGTCTCAGGCAGAGGGGAACCAGTAAGTGTATATGTTCCTTGGACTAGAGTAGAATTAAGGAATTTACCTAAAGATTTCCCCAACTTTCTCCAAACCCTGCTGGGTTCAAAAAGGAATTTAGTTGAACTTTTAGAACATGTAATCTTAGCTATTCTGACCTATTCCAGTTAATGTACATACTGGTTTCTGGGAGCAAAATGACAGAATTACTAAATAGGGTCTGTTGGGAAACTTTTATAAAGGAGTCTGTTTTATTGCAGAAAGCTAGGTCACCTTTAGAAAGATTATATAAAACTAAAATGGGATTTTAAGCCCTTGCCTTTTTTATTGATACATTTTAAGAAATTTAGTCATCCCCTTCTTAATATAGAGAGGGACACACCCTTACAAATGGCGATTTCCCTTCTGTGTATAAATTTCTCCTATAAAAGAGTAAGTTTTACTTTGTTTTCAGAGCTCTACCTGTGTCTGCAGTTTCCTAAAAATAACCAGTTCAAGGTAATCTTTATGCCAAAGAGGCATATTTTGGGTCAGTAAATTCTGCTCCCCTTGATTAGCAAAGCTGGAAGCAGGATGTTTCTATTGTAAGGCCCCTGCAGAAGTCTTTATAGTGTGCTTCAGTAGGAGGGGCTAAAAGCTCCTCTTAGAGTGTCCATCAAATCTGGTTCACTTCCTTTGTCATGGGTACAAAAGAAGGTACATTTTATAGTCTCTTTTATAATTAACTAGAGTCCTGGTGCACAAAATTTATGGGGGGGGGGGGGGGGTGTCCCACAGCCCAGCCTGCACCCTCTCCAATCTGGGACCCCTCAAGGGATGTCCGACTGCCTGTTTAGGCCCAATCCCAGTGGAATCGGGCCTAAACGGGCAATCAGACATCCCTCTCATAATCCAGGACTGCTGGCTCCCAACCGCTGGCCTGCCGGCCTGCCTGATTGCCCCTAACCACTTCTGCCTGCCAGCCTGATCACCCCCTAACCACTCCCCTGCCAGCCTGATCGACACCTAACTGCTCCCCTGCTGGCCTGATCGCCCACACTGTCCTCCCCTGCCAGGCATCTTGTAGTGGCCATCTTGTGTCCACATGGGGGTGGCCATCTTGTATGTTGGAGTGATGGTCAATTTGCATATTCTTTTATTAAATAGGATTTTGGGCCATGTGCTGGATTAGGACAAATATGATAAGGACAGAATTGATGCATGCCACAAACCAGACTGGCTAAAATCCACTTTCTATGTGTTGTTTTTTTTTCCCATCTTCTCTTCCCCAACTGCAAAAACAATTACAGGGTGGTGCCTCAATATGAGGAGAACCTGAATGTCGCAGTCACACAATACAGAGACGTCTATGAGAACAGTCTGACACACATTGGACTAAACCATGAGCAATGTCAAGTCATTGAGACCTTGGGATATTTCTAATATTGGGTGGTGTTGATTACACAATCTGCTCCCATCACACCCTTATTTTGTCCATTCATCACTTTCTAAACATTTACCCTACTTTATTTTTCCTCTTTAGTGACTATACTCTGGCATTACTTTCCTCTGCTGTTTGTACCTTCCTAGAAGCAGATGCATGAGGGCCTTAAGTTGCCTTGCATTCTGCTGCAGCTCAGGAGTACACAGAAAGATGCTTATCTTTGGCAAGAGCTCAGTCAAGAATTTGTTAAATAAAGAAATATTTTTGTCTCTTACAAAGTGAAGTATCTATTGAAATTGATAGAGTGTGGCAAGAGTAGATTTATACTGGTCTGTATGAAAAATAATAGAATAATCTATCTATATATCTATATCTATATCTATATCTATCTATCTATCTATCTATCTATATATATATATATATGCCTAATATGCTAATTGTCCCTTTGACCGGTAAGTTAGCTTGCTGCTGGGGTCTGGCCAATTCCAATCAGGACTGGGTGAGACAGACCGGACACACTCTGAAGCCCTTCCATGGCCCCTCTCCAGCCTTGACTGTGCACCAATGGAGTCCCTTGGCCTGGCCTGCACCCTCTCACAATCCAGGACCCCTTCGGGAATGTCAGAGAGCCGTTTTCGACCTGATCTCCACAGGCCAGGCCGAGGAACCCCACCAGTGCACAAATCTGTGTACCGGGCCTCTAGTTACTAAATAATAATATAAGAATAAACTCTGTGTTTTGCATACTCACAACTGTTAACCTGTATATCTTTTATACTAATGAGAAACCAAGACTTAAGAGATTCAAGTACAGTGCCAACAGTTGAGTGAATAAGTAAAAAAGCCATGACCAGTGTTCTCAGTGGTTAGAGCATCGGCCTGTGCACCAAATGATCGCAGGTTCAATTCCTGGTCAAGGGCATTTACCTGGGTTGCAGGTTCAATCCCTGGTTCAGTCAGGGTGTGTGGGGGAGGCAACTAGTTAATGTTTCTCTCTCACACCAATGTTTCTCTCTTTGACTTTCTTCCTCTCTCTCTCCCCCTCCTTCGCTCCCTTCCACTATCTCTAAAAATAAAAAAAATAAAAGTCAATGGAAAGAATATCCTTGGGTGAGGATTAACAAAATAATAATAATAAGTTTAAAAATGGTACTGGACTGCATTTTAGTTTGATAAAATTAAATGTAATCTTGGTGAGGTAGTGAAAAGCAGTAGAATAAATATGTATCATTAAGGAAAAGAGAAAAATTTTACTCCATAGAATCAGAGACAATCAAGGACTGGGGATTTTTATTGTGAGGGAAGTAGCACTACTATTCTGAACAGCCCCTGAGAGAATTAATGCATTGGAGTAGTGCTAATAAATTATATTCATTATGATTATACTAAGTCAGAGGATTATAGAAAAGACCTTAGATGATATATCGCTCTAAAATTCCATTCTACAGATATATAAATTGAGATCCAGTGTGAATAAGTAGCTTACCAGAGGGACATAGTAAGTTGATACATTAGAAATAAAATCAGGTCCAATTTCTAATTCAGTGCTATTTGAACTACATCATTTTGCCTGGTCAACATACTATATATGTTTTTTTCTAAAGATTTCTCTAAAAATTAATTGAACACTTTAAAATTATCTGAATAACGTAGTCAATTCCATATTCACCAATATTGTACAAAGTGTATAGTCAAATTCTCTTACAGCAAGGATCTTCAAATTAGAAAAAAAATGCACAGTATACTGTGTTATATTGTTTATGTAATATATATTAATATATATTATATAGTATTATGCAGTCTCTCTTGTTGGTAAGATGATTTTAGTCTCTTTCAAATATACAAGAAATAAAAGATACAATATACTTAATAAGCATTTATATTAGCTTAACCTGGTCCTGTGTAAAGTTATGCAGATTTTAATAATTTTGAGGAAAGTACCAGGAAATGGAGATTTTGAGTAAAATAAAAAAGAAAATTAAAAGAGCAGTAGCTACCTTTTATTAGATGCTTATAATATGACAGGGATTGTCTAAGTACTTATTTAAGTTATACAATTCTCAAGACAATCTTCAGAGGTAGATGCGTTTATTGACTCCATTTAAGAAGAAAAACAGGGGGGAGGTTGAGGGTTAATGAGGGGAATGAGGACACACTTGTAATACCTTAACCAATAAAGACATTAAAGATTAAAAAAAAGATATAAAATAAAAATAAATAAATAAATAAATAAATAAATAAAAATTTATCTTTTTAAAGTAAAAAAAGAAGAAGAAGAAGAAAAACAGAGGAATTAACTGAAAATGTGCACAATATCTCAAAGCTAAATCATCATAAAGGAAGTGTGTAAACCCACGCATTCTTCCCTGGGCCTATCCTATAAATCATTATTCCGCCACTTAATGGTCAACGATATTCAGGTTGGCTATGTTTGGTGTAGAGAATGCATTATCCCACTATGCCTAAATCCCCTCTTCTCTCAGAAGAGTTTACTTCCTACATTTTAAAGGTAATCTTTGCCTGTGATCTGAGGACATTTCTTTCTATTTGCCAGGTCTGAAATATCTTGCTTACTGTTTATGAAGGAAATATTTGTACAAATATATACGTATGTATATATTTTTCTATTAAACAGTGAGCAAGAATCCAGAACTTTGAAAAAACTTCATTTATATTCTACAAAAGATGCATTAAGTAAAAATGAGCTCTCTCATACTATTCTCTCAGCCCTCAGCTGTTTTATTTTATGTCGAAATCCTGAAGACTGATGAGCCCTTCGATCTTAGAAGGCACAGATATATTATAGTCCATACAGAGTTTTAACTTCAGTAGACACAACCTTGTAAATGCTTTCAAAGGAAGAAAGATCCCTATTTTATAACAGAAAATCTCAAGCTTTTTAAAATATAACTCATTTTAAGAACTACATTTTACACTGTGACAAATTCATAAACATATGTGTTTTTTAATAAATCAAGATTCAGGAAAAATATCTTTTGTATATGCAGCTCATTGTAATCATTTATATTCTATTTTAAGTAAATCCCTGACAACTAATCCATTGCTGGTCTTGACTGATTACTTCGGTTTAATGACAAACTAAGGATTACAACCTATAATTTGAAAATCATGCAATTTGAAGGTTGACCGTGATCATATCTGATTACATTTTTATTTTATTTTTTACTTGGGTAATTGAAAGGTGAATTCCTCTCTTTTCTAATGGAAACACTATAAAATAGTCAACACATATTATTTCTTTGGACAGAGGAGCCAGAAATGCAGAGGTGGTTTGTTTTGTTCGTCTGTTCATTTGTTTAGAATCATTCATATTTCTTCCTTTGTTGTAACTTGAATATATTTTCTTCTGGGGTGAAACCTTCAGAGCCTTATAATAACAACATTGCTTTAGTACAGTTCCCACAAGAATCGGTCAGTAGATTGAGTTGTATTTTAAAGAGCTTTCTGTAATAAAGGGACTGCTGATAGATGTTTGAGCTGGGTTATAAGAATCAGCTAAGGATGTTAGCCATAGCATATCAGGGCCTGATGTCCAATGCTTGTAAGAGTGATATTGAAGCATGAGGCAAGTGGAGTTCTCACACAGAATCAGTTCTTAAAGAGGGATACAACCTCTGTCAGAGCCACTTCAGAAAAAGACAGACAAGAAAAACGTATTTTCTTGGCTTGTTCTCTTCCCACTTTGATCTCCTACCACATCTCCAATTGGCCAAATCCAAGAGGAAGTCAGATGACAATGGAGCCTGAGTGATGTGGCCCATAAATGGTATTGCAGGATCAAGCAAGATGGATCGTGAATCTAAGGGACAAATGGAGGATAAATCACTACAATCCAATTTCTAAGAGGTGAAATAAAGATTATTATCACGAGCAAATAACAAAGTCTTCCTAATGGTCTCTTGGAATTTCCACTTGTGATGTACTTACAATGATTACATTAGATTAAAAAAAACAATTTCAAACAGATCTTGACTAATTGTGCACACACACTGATGTTCTACCCATCTCCCTTATTTTACTGCCTTTCAGAAAGGATAGTGACTTAGGATAATATATTAGAAATGAGGAAGTGTGATACCTTAAGTTTTGGTTTCTTGCTCAAAATTGCTTTGGCTTTTAAGAATCAGTTGTGTTTCGATATAAACTTTAGAATTATTTTATTCTATTTCTATAAAAGGATTGGGTTTTTATAGGAATTTCATTGTATTTATAGGTCACTTTGGCTAATATGGATATTTTAACAATGAACCAACCTATGAACACAGGGTAAATTTTAATTTATTTGTGTATACATTTATTACATCAGTGTTTTATATTTTTCATTGCATAAGCTTTTATCTCCTTTATGCTTAAGTATTTTATTTTATTTGCTATAATTTTGAGTGTCAGGCACCTGAGTTGAGAAGACATCAATAAGGACTTATTGTTGGCATGAGTTCTAGCATGTGGACATAAGACTAACTTCTGAATAACCCAACTGGAAGGACCAAGGACCTAGAATAAGTGTCTGTGTTGATCAGGATTGGTCCACAATATTTAGTGCGATAAGCCTATAGGTTAAAGGCACCAGGGAATAGGGCTTGGAATGCAAAGAGCCGACATAAATATTTGCTGAATCCTTTTCCTCATGTGGTAGTGTAGTATCATTGACTATATACAGAATTTGGAGCCAGTCAATCTAGGTTTGAATACAAATTATTCTGCTCATCTGTTAACTGCAAAGCTATACAATCTGATGGATGCATAATAAGCACACATGAAATAATGAATATTTTATTTTCATGTTTTATTTTTCACTATACCATCTTTAGGACAAGGTCTATATTATATATATATATTTCTACCCTTGAGCACTCAACATAATTCTTAGCACTAGGGGCATTTAGTGAAATGTTCAATGAAAGTTTTGTGGCACACACTATCAATTTTATTATAGAAGGAGAACCATTTAGTGTATAAGGCAATATCTATACTAATACAAGGGTAATATGCTAATTAGACCAGACATCTTCCAAACGTCCTTCCGGTCAAAGCCACAGTGGCGGGGGCTGAGGCAGAGGCGGTTAGGGGTGATCAGGCAGGCAGACAGGCAAGCAGACAGGCAAGCGGTTAGGAGCCAGTGGTCCCAGATTGTGAGTGGGATGTCCAACTGCCTGAGGAGTCCTGGATTGGAGAGGGTGCAGGCCGGGCTGAGGGCCTCCCCCGCCATTTCCCCATGCACAAACTTCATGTACCGGGCCTCTAGTATTCATTATAAGTCAGTTAGAAAGTCTTTCCCCTAAATCTATCATCATAGAGTATAATAAAGGGAGGTGGTCTCAAAATGAATGTAGCTCAGTGTCTTCCCACATGATGGAAAAGAATCATGTCTTATTTGTGCTAGTCTCAAACTCATTCATTTCACAGATGTAAAACAGTGAGATCAGAGATGTGACATAATCTGGTTTAAATCACACACTAGTCCTTGTGACTGTTAGGACTACGTAACAAGTCTCTTAAAACAAATACATGTGACTTTTTGTCAGAAGTCAAACTATTGTTCAGTTACAAACAGTGGAGTTTTCCCTGAGACCTATTGCTAGGAACGGTGAAGCATCTCAGTGGAACATAGTACTGTTGTGGTTAAGTCTGTGGAATTAATTTTTTTTTAGATATAGAAATTCCTCTTTATAAACCACCAATTGACCTCTCAATCATACTTAAACAACTCACTGTTGCATGATCTCAGAAAAGGCCATGTGATCCCCATCTAGAACACGTGAGTGATATATTTCTAAGGTTTCTAAAACTAAAAATATATTTTATTGATTTTTAGAGAGGACAGGAAAGGGAGAGGGAGAGAGAGAGAGAGAAAGAAACATGGATGTGTGTGTGTGGAACATTGATCCGCTGCCTCTACACATCCCCTAGCAGGGATTGAGCCTGCATTCAGGCATGTGCTCTGACCAGGAATCATCAGTGCATAGACGATGCCCCACCAACTGAGCCGCACCAGGCAGGGCTTCTATAACTTTCTGAAGAAAAGACTTCCACCAATGAAACACCCATACCTGTAAGCTAAAATATAGCATTTTCCTTTCACAGTATTCACAAAAGAAGAAAAAAACTAAATCCAAATGGAAATGTTGAAAGGAATGCACTTAGGACATAATTACCAAGATTAGGCAAACTACTTCTTTGGTAGTTACTATGTGTCTCTAGACTGTGCTTACTGTAATTTCACTCACTATTTTGTCAGGAGGAAGGAGCATGTTGTGATGGCACTGGTAATTGGCAGTACCATTCATGTGTCTTTAGTGCTTGCAAATTTTCCCCTTTGGTTCTCATTATAGATGAAATGAATTATCTGGAAACAACTCTATGGGGCACTATTCCCACCAAGTAATGTTTAGTGAAAATCGAGTTTTGGCTCTTGAGGTACTTATTTACATTTCTCTGTATTTGGAGTAAGCAGCCTGTGGCTGTTGAAAATATTTCCTTCTGTATTTAATTCTCTTACTTTAGAAATATTTGAACCATGGTAACTGGTCAAGTGTTTCAAACGCTGCCTAAAATTATACTAATTTAACCAAATTGTTTTAAATACAATTATTTTAAAATGTATTTTAAATATTTCTAAATTAAAAGATTCCTTACAGTGAAGGGATACTCCATTTTAAGAGACAGGACTTTTTCAGTGATTCTTTTGAAAGTATTAATAGAATAACATAGATAAAAAGCATTGGACTTTAAGTCAATATATCTGAATTTTATCTCTGATTCTCTCCTTACACTTTTTGTGTAACCCTTAGCATATGTCCTCTTAATAAAAATGGGGAAATAGCCCATACTCCACATAAAGGTTAAAATGCACACTAAAAATTCCACGGATGAAAAATGGTACCTTCTATTATTGATGCAAAAATGTGTTATTATAGATGCCATGCATGTGTTCTTCCAATAGTATGTGCAAATAAACATATAAAATATTAAAAACTCTTTTAACTTACATGTGGTCATATTTAACAATTTATTTTTTAAGGATTTTGGAAACATTTGAAAATTCCTTTAGGTTTTCCACTCCCTTCAAACTAAAACTTAACTAAATTATCTCAGGATTTAATATTTATTATTTATTCATTGATTATACTTAGTAATGTTCTGAGTTAGATCCATTTTACCTCTTTTTCACTATGAAACAACTTCTAAAGTGAGTCACATAATACCGTTATTATGAAAAAAAATATTGAGTACATCAATGATTGGAGGAGACGTTTTGGAGAAAGTAGAGGGAAGGAGAAAGATGGAGAAAGTAAACTGAAAAGAGGAATAGGAATCGGATTTTACAGAACTTTGTAGACCAGACTAGGGTTTGTGCCTTATCTTACTTAGTCCCTGAAAATCGTAAGATATATTTCTAAGATGTCCTCATTACTGTGCTTTAGAAGGATGACTCTCATAGCACAGACAGAATAAATAGAAGTAAGAGAGGAGAGAGCGAGAGCAGTGAGACTGAGGTAATTCAGGTGAGAGGTAATGAGAGCAGGAGTAGAACTTCGACAGCAGGATGGAAAGGAGTCTATACAGGTGAGAGTTGAGAGTTAAGAAGAAAATTGGCAGCATTTATTGACCAGTGGTAGGTAAAGAGTAGGGGATGTAAGTGAGGGACACCTCAGGTGTACAATCAAGGAAATAATTCGAAGGAAAAAAAAGGAGGAGTAACCCTGGAGAACAGAAGGCAGAGTGTAGTTTTGAACGTGGGTAATGTGGTGGTGGTGATGGACATGTGTGTGTTTCAGTCCCCATCTGAAAATGCGGTCCTCGTGCTCAGGACATAGGACACAAATGGAGATACAGGACTGGGAATCACTGGCATAAAAGTGCTGCTGGAAGTCATGAGCCAGATCAACAAAATCTCAGAGATTTTGATAACAGTGCAAAGGATAACAATTTGAATAATACTTACATAGACATATATGGTAATAGAAGAGAGAGTCAGCAAGAACGCTGGGTAGAAGTGATCAGAGATAAATGGATAGTCAAGAGGTGTGTTTTTAAAATATATATAACAGAAGTCAACAAGCAGCAGTTATGTGGCAATTGCTAATTTTCCTGAGGAAATGAAAAAGAATTGGTCAGCAGTGAGTTTTAGGCGTGGTTTTAGTGTGAGTTATATGTGGAAGTCTTATGATGGAATGGGAAACAAGTGTCAGCTACATTTTCTTTGTAATCATTTTTATTTGTGAATGTTTACAAACACAAAGGTGGAGAGAGTTAAGAACTATATTTGTTAAGAACTATATTTGCCACACTGTATCTGCTCTTTAAGAAAGATTGGGAGTAAAGGATGGAAAAAAATAAAATTAAGTACCAATTTAGAGAACTTTGAAAACCTTCCAAATAAAAACACTTATGTAAATTATATTAATTAGAGTTTTTCTTTCCCACTTATTACCTTCTTACTTGCACTGAGGAAACTGTTGGAGATATTGGTCTTTCCTCTTTATTGTGTTTTCAGCACTATCCACACCAACACATCAGCAGACATCCCTCTTTTCATTCTTAGCTGAAACCCTTATTATTCTGACCACTACTTCCAATGGGCTAAGAAGCATCTCTTTTGAGATAATATATGTTACAAATACAAGTTATCTTTTTGTAACAGTTTTGAATCAGATAAAAGAAAAAAGTATGTTCAGGCTATTGATTTACACATATAATAGACCCTTTAAGCTTTAGCAAGAAATTGCATGTGTTACAGTCAGATTAGAAAAACTATCAAGAAGCTATATGTTTTACTTGTATAAAATACTACACTGACCTTTATGGTTCAGTCATTCTGTTTTTCCTCTGTACCTTTTTAAAGCCATGAAGTGCGACATACTATTTTTTCCAAACCTAAGCAGCTTTGTCAAGCAGAGCTGACTCCTTATGCCCCAACTCAGAAGGTAATGAAAATCACCTAAAGTACGTTGATACTGCATCCTTCAACTTCACTCACACATGGATCAGAATCTGCATATTTAACGTGCAATCAAGCATATGAGATGGATCTGAAACATTTTAAAAAGTGAAGACTTAGGTCTCACCAACCAAGCTTTAAAAGGTGACAGATTTTCATAGGAAACAAAAGGCTTAAAGCTGAAACTTCTTGGTATTACTTGAAAAATCAATTGTTGAATAATATATCAGCAGGAAGAGAAATGCGGGCTGGGTCAAAGTGTGTTGTGCCTGTGTGATACCCAGTTCCTGAGCAGGGGAGTACGCAGTAGAAAGTTTGATTGCTTCTAAGGGTAGACTCAGAAAGAGATCACCTGGAGGTTGTCAGGAATGGGAACAGATATTCTCATTTGCCTTGCAGTATCAGGTGACGATAGTTCACCTACTTTGAACATTTAAATAATAAAAATTCCTGGGAATTTCACTTTGTAAAAAAGAATAAATCAGCACTGGCCAGTGTGGCTCAGTTGGTTGAGCATCCTGTACTAAACCAAAAGGTTGCTGGTTTGATTCCCATTCAGGGCATATGCTGGGGTTTCAGGCTCCATCCCAGGTCAGGGTGTGTGCAGGAGGAAGCTGATCGAAGTATCTCTCTCACATCAATGATTCTCTCTCTCTCTCCCTCTCCCTTCTACTCTCTCTAAAATTCAATAAAAAACTCAGCACATAATCAATAATACTTTCCTTGGGATGCCATTTGATATATGGAGATATGTTAGAATCTTGATTTTTCTTCCTGTATAATATCATCAGTTTGGCTTTTCACATGGAATCATCATCAAATCTTATTACACTTTTAAATGAGCTCTTCCAAACTTGTAGGAGGTCATCTTTTTATTTTTATTATTATTTTTTTTTATTTCTTCATTGTTTATTTATCAAGAGAAACTATTCCTTGGCTCAGCTATTCATGTTTCATATATAAGGAACACAGGTCAGTGACAAACTTCCAGGGAATTCAACCCAAAGAAATTATTTACAGTTTGCACTCTGAAAGATACAAGCCTTCCTCATCTCCTCAAAATCTTTCATGAAATCATCATTTCTGTGGAAATCTGCGGATGCCTTCTTTCTTGCTTCAGCCATAGCAAACTTCTAGAAAGCTGAGACCCCCAAGGATACAATGATGGCTCCAACAATATGAAGTCACTTGACCAGAAGGCCACACATCTGAGACTTTGTCGAAGCTCTGGAAGACATGGGAGTTTATTCTCCTCAGCACCAATGTCTTTCCTGATGGAGAAATGGACCTGAGATCTATACATAGCTCTACCCTTCCTAATGTATTCTCTCTCTTTCTCTTTTTTTCTAAATCCTCACCCAAGGATATTTTTTCATTGATGGAAAAGAGATACATTGAGTGGTTGCCTCCTACACGCGCCCCGGGGAGGCTGCAACATAGGTATCTGCCCTTGACCAGAATCCAAACTGGGACCCTTCAGTCCGCAGGCTGACTCTCTATCCACTGAACCAAACCGGCTAGGGCCCTAATATACTTTAATGGATAGATCAATGTCTCCCAAACCAGTATAGTCTCTGTCTCAGGCTATTCCCATATTGCTTACCTTGAGTTACTTCCATTGCTTTTCTTCTTTTGGCCAGACGATGGCTTCCACTGATCCCCCCACAGGTCAAATTGGATAAAGCCTTGTAGGACATTATAAGAAGCATTAGTTAGATTTGTGGTCCAGCAAGAAAATATTGCCTACAGATCCAAAATATGCCCTCAGATAGATTTCATCAATAAGATCTGCTATCTCTGTATCTTATACAAAATGTAATGCCCCACTCTTCAGTCTCATTTAAAGGACTTTTAAATCTTCGAGGGTTTATATGCCAAATGTCTGTCCCCAGCACTTAGGAAAGTATCTGGTTTGGAGACAATATTTAAAACCTGTGTTTTGAATTGCTATTTCACTGATTTGTTAGAGATACAGGATTAGAACATGCTTCTTTATGTCAAACTCTGTTTATGCTGTTCTGTAATTGCACAAAAACTCAGAACAATGAAATATGTTTTGAAATAACACAGTAGAAATGTAGCTTATTGATAAACTGGAGCTATGATGATCAATCTATCAAACATCTTGTTTCTGACTCAAGTATTTGAACAAAGGTTTATAGTAGTGTGGGGGTGTAACAAACTTTACTCTCAATGTGATTTTAACTGGTCTAATAATAAAGTAGACGTGAAGAAGATTACCAAGAGAAAGTAACCAAGTTTAATACACACTTTGTGTATAGGAACTGCACATTCCTGAAAGAGTCAGATGCATTAACCTCACATGCACGAGAGGTTAAGAGACAGAAGGGGGATTGAGGTATATAAGAAATCCTGATCTAGGGATATAAATATTGAGTTTAATTGTAAAACATATTCCTATTCCATTTGCTTCTTTAATATTTTTTAAAATATATTTTTATTGATTTCAGAGAGGAAGGGAGAGCAAGAGAGAGATAGAAACATCAATAATGAGTGAGAATCTTTGATTGGCTGCCTCCTGCATGCCACACTGGGGATGGAGCCTGCAACCCTGCCATGTGCCCTGACCAGGAATTGAACCATGACATCATGGTTCATAGGTCCATGCTCAACCACCGAGCCATGCCCGGCAGGCTTGATGAGATTTTTAATGTGAATATAGTAAAAACTTGAAAAAAGACTAACTTCACTTTGTATATACCTGTAATATGAAATAAAGACTTGAGCACATTTTCACATATCAAATGGAATCTTTTCAATATAAAGAAAATTTTCTCAGGTTTATATTATTTCTTTATATAATTTCTATAAAATAATTTAATGTATATTATTATACCTATAATATATGTTATATACTATATCATAGAGAAATATTATGTAAGATAAATTTGGTATGTAATGATGACCATATATGATTTAATATCCTATATAATAAAAGGGGAATATGCAAATTGACCGAACAGTGGAATGACCAGTCGCTATGACATGCACTGACCACCAGGGGGCAGATGTTTAATGCAGGAGCTGCCCCCTGGTGGTCAGTGTGCTCCCATTGGGGGGGCGGGGGGAGCACTTCTCAGCCACAAGCCAGGCTGACAGCTGGCGAGAGCAGGGTCCCGCCTCCACAGCGCTAAGGATGTCTAACTGAAGTGGGCCTAAGCTGTTGTCGAACATCCCCCGAGGGCTGCTGGACTGCAAAACGGCTCAGGCTGGGATGAGGGACACCCCGCCCCTCCCTGCCCCCCAGAGTGCATGAATGTTGTGCACCAGGCATCTAGTTATATTATAAATATTTGACATAATGAAATATTTGTATAATTAAAATGTAATAATATTAACTTAAAGAACAACAATAATTTTCCCAGATATTATTCTAGGTACTTCATATTTTTTAATACATGTGATTCTCATGAAAACCATATGCAGTATATTCTATGACTATGCATTTCATATAAAAGGAAGAGAAGGTAATAAGCAGAGTAATAAGCAGTCCAACCAAGTTTTGCTTTTGTTTTTAAAATTATACACTTAACCACTAATTCTTATTTTAATCTATGTGTTTGAATATATATTCAAGGAAGACATGGACAAATAATTTTTGTAAAGGGTCATAGCTACACAATCAAGGATATTATGAAATGATTATGAAAGCCTGAACTTAGATATAAAAAAATTCCATAGGCACATAATCCATGTTATAGTCTTTTTAGATAGCTGATTGATTATGAATAATTTTTAAAATTATACTCCTTTTGAGATCATGTTTCCAGAAATTTTATGAGTCAGAATGGGTTAATAAAGGGATTCTCACAGAGAAATTAAAATTGAAGCTTGATATAAAATTTTACTACAGTATGATTGTTTGTTCTAGTGAAGGTCAGAGGATGACCATGAAACAGCTTTCTATATTTGAAAAACATATAAAGGAAAAATGTAGATATATTTTTAATTACATGCTACCATAAATGGAATAACTGGGCTTATTTCAGCAATACATAATTTGATTATATATAAGGAGAGCTGCGATTGGTCTGATTGTGTTTTATAGAGAAAACATATGCACATTCATAATGTTGACTATTTGTATTTCTGATCCAGTAATCTTTCAAAATAAGTAATAGCATCAGTAGTATTAGATTATTTAGAATTACTAAATTTTAGAGTTCTGGTATTGGTTAGATACTTTATTTTACAAATGAGGAAACTGTCCCAGAATGGTGAGCCAAGAATAGAATGGGCTTGTTCTGATTTATAATGTAGTGCACTTGACAACGGTATAGTTAAGAACAGACCAGTTCATGAAGAGACAGGGCCAGAGCCTTTCTTGGGACTTGGAGTGAAAAATTACTTTAGTTGTATACAATAGAGTTAATAAGACCTGAGTAACCACAGTAGATCCTGAATCAGTGACTTGCACAACCTATATCGGTCAGCATAACTAAAAAGATGAAAGAATAGAAAGCTAATTTTGAATTAAAATAGGTAATATTTATCTTGCTGAAAAGTAATTTTTAGTTTTCATATTTTATTTTCCTTAAAACTCCACAACATCCCATATGTGTAAAAATGTCCAATTTGGAGTCTAATTTTAGTTGTTGACTGAATGAGACATATTCATTTTCATTTCTTTTTGTGTAGTCATTTTAAATATAAATATCATTGACAGTTGTTGTCTTTAATAAAAGAAGCTTTAATAGGCTTTGTACATTGTGGGTGTTTGTTCTCTATTCATTTTGTTGTTGCTGACTTATGACAACTTGTTAGCATGCATATTTTCAATAAGTTTGTTATCATGCACTTGCAGAGCTATTTTCCAATTACTTGTTCTGGTTTTACCATAGCTTTATCACCTTGGTTTTGTGATAATTCATGATGCAGTTTCTCTATAATAATGTGTGCATAATGTCCTACTTCAAATTCTTTTCCTCGGTTCCATATGTAACACTATGTTTGAAACAAGTAAGATTTATTTAGTAAACAAACTGCTCATCCATTATAAAGATGCACATTATGTAATAAAATGAAAGCTCTATATTGGTTAGGTAATCTGTGTGGTTACCTGCCTGTGTGCAAAACTTCTTCCTATTGTAATGAGTGAAAGCAGTATTTTCACTCATAATAGTCAGTTTTTAGTATTTTGAGAATAACTTTACATTCTTGAAATTTTATCTGGGGAACCAATTTTTAAAGTTATATTGCATATCAGCATTTTTTCAAGTTTATAAAGCCACTAAACATTATATATAAAAACCTGTTTTGGTTATATATATGCATATACTCTTATAGTAAATTCTTTATTTTCTATATCATGCTATTGATAAAATATAGCTTATACCTATATTTTATTACTCATTAAATTGATTGTTAGTTCATGACATTGAGTAGTGTTATTCTAATGAAACAATGTCTTCAGTGATGAATTATTCCTTTTGATGTTATTTATTTATTTATTTTTTATTTCAGAGAGGGAGAGAAAGATAGAAACATCAATAATGAGAGAGAATCATTGGTCAGCTGCCTCCTGCATGCCCTATACTGGGGATCAAGCCTGCAACCTGGGCAAATACCCTGACTTGGAATAGAACTGTGACCTTCATAGGTCAATGCTCAACCACTGAGCAACACTGGCTGGGCTTGATGTCCTTTAATAATGAAGCAGTCCTAGTCACAGAGAGTATGGTTTTACCTGACTGATTCTCTGGATTATTTTTCATAAGTAACAAAACTTCATAAAAATTATAGTAGGTGATATTATACTTTTAAAAAATAACGATATCAAGGAAATATTTGCTCTTGGGGCTGATCATATAAAATTCTGTAAAATAGAATAATCTGGAGTATCTCCACTACACTTCTTATATTAAATGTGCCATTGATATCAGAAATTATTTTCTCTAGTAGTTTCATCCATAGTTAATACCCAAACTATGCATATGTTAGGAAAAAATTAGACAAGATAGCAACAAGAATGCCCATCAAATGTCAAAAATAAAGTGTAGAGCAATCAATGTGTTTTGTGTTGGCTAGGAGTAGCTGATGAAATAACTAGAAGACACGACATGATGTCTCTTTCATCTGCAAAAGTATCAGCTCAGAGGGCATGCTTCATTAGCTTCTAATAGAGCATGCATAATAAGGGGGTGATAATTTATTAAATCAGGTGAATAATGAAAAATATTCTGACTAAAATGGAATTATAGCCCTGTATTTGGCACTTGATTGCAAAGTGTGGATGACAGTGCTATACCTTCATTCTGTGTAATTGCAAACTAAAGAAGAAGAGAAAGTTAGGCAATATTCCTAGAATTTAATGACTTTTAAATTTTTCTCTTTTATTTCCTTCTTTATTGTATTAGTTAATTGAGTATGAAAACGTGATAGAAAAAAAAAATGGCTTCTTTGCAAAATATAAGAATGCTTTCATTTCCTCAACCTGGAGATGGTCAATTTAAATATCTGAGACATACCTAGAGAAACATTGGTTCCACCTACATTCTTTGATGTTCTTGGATCTTCTTTGCAAAGACATTGTCTTCAGGCAGTATCTTTCTCACTTATTCAGTGATTCATTTATTAGTTTGTTTTATTCACTTATTCATCGCTTCTATCAACCCAATCAACAAAATATTTTATCATGCTACTAGCGGCCTGGTGCACAAAAATTTGTGCACTCAGGGGGGTCCCTCAGCCCAGCTTGTGCCCTCTCACATTCTGGGACCCCTCAGGGGATGTCCATCTGCTGGCTTAGGCCTGCTCCCTGGGGGATCGGGCCTAAGCTGGCATTCAGACACCCCTCTGGCAGTCTGGGAGCCCTTGGGGGATTTCCACTTGCCAGTGGGGAGCAGGCCTATGCTGCAGTCAGATATCCTTAGCACTGCTGAGGAGGCAGGAGAGGCTCCCGCCACCACTGCTGTGCTGGCAGCCGTCAGCCTGGCTTGTGGCTGAGCAGAGTTCCCCCTGTGGGAGAGCACTGACCACCAGGAGGCAGCTTCTGCATTGAGAGTCTGCCCCCTGGTGGTCAGTGTGTGTCATAATGACCAGTCATCTCCAGTCGTTCTGCTATTAGGGTCCCTTTGCATATTACTTTTTTATTATATAGGATAGAGGCCTGGTGCATGGTGGGGGCCAGCTGGTTAGCCCTGAAGGGTGTCCCGGATCAGGGTGGGGGTCCTGCTGGGGTGCCTGGCCAGCCATGGTGAGGGGCTCAGGGCCATTTTGAGGCTGGCCACACCCCCTTCATAGTGGGGGTCCCCACTGGGGTGCCTGGCCAGCCTGGGTGAGTGGCTGATGGCTGTTTGCAGGCTGGCTAAGCCCCCCAAGGGGACCCTCACCCATGGGGGTGTGGCCAGCCTGGGTGAGGGGCTGAGGGCTGTTTACAGGCTGGCCACAGCCCTTCAGGGTGTGGAGGGGTCCCACTGGGGTGCCTGGCCAGCCTGGGTGAGGGGCTGAGGGCCATTTTTAGGCTGCCCACAGCCCCTTTGAGGGGTGGGGGGAGTCTCACTGAGTACCTGGCCATCCTAGGTGAGGGGCTGATGGCTGTTTTCAGGCTGGCCATGCCTCCCAGCAACCCAAGCTCCCAGCCTCTCCTTTTTTTCTTTTTTTCTTCTTTTTTTCTGGGATTTATTTATCTTGATTATTGAAACTTTGTAGCCTTGAGTGTAGCCCAGGGCTGGCCAGGGCAGGCGGGAAGCTTAGCTTTCTACATCGCTGGGGGCAACCCAAGCCTCCTGCTTGCTCCAGCTCTGTGGCAGTCACCATCTTAGTTGGGTTGATTTGCATACTCGCTCTTGATTGGCTGGTTGGTGTGGCTTGTGGGCATGGCTTGAGCGTAGTGGAGGGATGGTTAATTTGCATGTTTGTCTTTTATTATATAGGATGTTTTATTATGAGTTCAAAAAGCCTAAGATTCTAAAATAGAAACATGACTATTGCTCTTAAAGAAGTTTTAGTCTAAAATGTTTAACATTTTTTATGTGAGTTTAGGAATTTTCTACTGTAAAATATTGCCACACTGCTTTCTCTACCCACATATCCCCACTTTCAAAATAGGTAAATGTTTATCACTTCTATGGTGAGACTTGTCCATGAATTGTACTCCAATATCTCCAAGCTTATCCTTAACGGTAGCATTTATTAGGCTATGGAATTATTTCTGGTTATTTACCTGATGTCAGAAGCCATAATATTTATCAAGACTGTACCACCAAAACCTAATAACAAGGTTAGGCAGCTTTGTAAAGTGGTTAACAATGAAGAATTAAGAAGGACAAGAAAGCCTCTCTAGCTCTCACCAGTTTTGGGAACTTGATTGAATTTTTTCATTTCTCCAAGTCTCAGTTTCCTTCTCTGCTTGGTAAAATACATCTGTTACTTGCGAATATAAATCTGTACCTCATAGGGTTGCATAGATTAAACTATCTCATGATAACTAGTAAATATTATATGTTAGCAGCTACTAATATTTAGTTAATGTTAATTGAGTGACAACTTGGCATGAGTTTAGCAATGTTAATATTTTTTTATTTAAAAATAGTTTAAGATTCTGTTAATATAATGCATAATATCAAAATATTCTAGAATATCAAAATAAGCTTTGGTATTAAAAGCGTATGTGAAATCTGCTAAAAACAAACAAGAAAGAATACAGGAAAAATATTCACCATGTTTTTCTGCCTTATCAGTTTGAGATGTGTGATTTGTAAAATGCTATGGGAATTTAGAGAAGGAAGGAATTGCATTCTGCTGCAAATATCAGGAATGCGTGCTTTGTGAACAAAATGCTATTTGATTTGGTTAATTGAATCTATAATAGCTGATGTGGACATCCCTACCAAAGGCAAGTGAAGGCACAGAAGGGCCATGAAGGGACAGTGCAAAATATGTTTGGAGACAGTGGATGGTGTATGTAGCGAAGAGTGAGAGATAACAAGAAAAGAGGTTTGATACTGAATGTAGAGAACTGTGAATGTTAGGATGAGGTATTATTGAGTAAGGACATTTTTAAATGGGAGACAAGTATGGAACAAAGAGGTACTTGAATTTTATAAGCAGGATAATAAGTTATTATAGTTATGTTTAAATGGAAGTAATATGAGAGTGTATAATATGAATTTTAATTGGACTTCTAGACAGATATGGTTAGATAATCTGTTTAAATAAAAAGTAAAAATAACCAGTATTTTCACTTTTGAAAATAAGTGTTTCACATTTGTTGGCAGGAAATATGCAGTCACCTTGAATTATAAGTATGCTTCTTTTTTTAAAAAAAAATTGAATTTATTGGAGTAACATTGGTTGATAAAAGTATATAGGTTTCAGGTGTACAATTCTATAATACATCATCTGTTTATTGTAATCTGTGTATACCACCCCAAGTCAAGTTTATTTTTTATTTTATTTTAAATTTTATTTATTGTTTAAGGTATTACAAATAGTAGTATATATGTCTCCTTCTTTTCCCCATTGACCTCCCCCCGGCCTCTCCTACCCCCCCCGCACTTACCCTCACCCCCACCCCAGTGTCTTGTATCTGTTGGTTGTGCTTATATGCATGCATACAAGTCCTTTGGTTGACCTCTTACTGCCCCCCCCCACCTCCAAACTTCTCCTACCTTCCCACTGTAGTTTGATGCTTCTTTGTGTCTATCTATTTTTGTTCAACAGTTTCTAATGTTCTTTATATTTCACAAATGAGTGAGATCATTTGGTATTTACCTATCACTGATTGGCTGTTGCAAATGGTAAGAATTCCTTCTGTTTTACAGCAGCATAGTATTCCATTGTGTAGCTGTACCACAGTTTTCTAATCCATTCATCTGCTGATGGGCACTTAGGCTGTTTCCAAATCTTAGCTATTGTAAATTGTGCTGCTATAAACATAGGGGTGCATATATCCTTTCTGATTGGAGTTTCTGTTTTCTTGGGATATATTCCTAGAAGTGGGATCACAGGGTCAAATGGCTCTTTTTATCATCATTCACCACCACCACCACCACCTCTCCCCATTTAACCTGTTTTATTTCCCCATTTTCTTTTTGGTAATCACTATACTTTTTTCTCTGTTCATGAGTATGCCTCAGTTGTTGCAGATATTCATTCTATTGGACAAAGTCCACAATGTGCTTATTCTGAAATATGTCTGAAATAACTGTAACTGGTATGAGCAGACTCAAAAATGCTGCAATTAAACTGCTGATGAGAGTTTTCCAGATGTTTGCTGTAGTTTAATATGCTTTATTGCCACTTAATCTCTGATTAAAACATTTAGATAGTCATTAAAAAAACAACAGTACTAATGCTTCATAAATATAAATCTCATTTACAGTCATGCTAGTGGAGTGCTTGGAAATATGGTTCTTCCATTTGGTGATATAACTGTTTTTTAAGTACAGTTTTTCATTGACTTGTGCCACTCAAACTCAAATACATGTCAACCAATTGCAAGGCCAAGTATGATAGCAGAGGATCCATTGAAGCTTTTTCTGGGTCAAAGGCTCTCTGCCTTGTGAACAATTTGATAAATCATGTCTCCTAAAATCAACGGGGCTACAGATAGGAGGTGTCATGAAGAAAGTTGCCTTTCATTATTTTAGCTGTTTTTTTTTCTGAATGAAATGACATTGCCTGAGCTCACAAAATAAACTAGAGTAAAACCTCCTATAGTAGCATATGATCTTTGAATGGACAGAAGGCCTTTGGGAGCATCGGGAGACGTGTTCTGTTGTACTTTCTGATATCCACTTAATCATCTAGACACAGTGAAAATCCTTTCTACTTATTAGAAATGTCCATTATGAAAGTTGTCCAATTATTTTTATCTTCTTCCTGAAATCTTCATATTAGAGTTGGATAGTTTAAATTCTTAACTTGCATTTTCTATAAAGTTGAATTTTAATGATCCTTACTAGACTATTGGGGTGATCACTCTGTAAGTTATATAAATGTCTAATCACTATATTTAATACCTGAAACTAACATAATAATGTATGTCAAATGTAATTGAAAAATACAAAAAAACATTGCCCTGGCCCAGTGGCTCAGTTGAATTTAACATCATCCCATAAACCACTAGTTTGCAGGTTCAATCCCCTGTCAGGGCATATATGGGAGTCAACTGATTAATGTGTCTTTGCACATCAATGCTGCTCTCTCTCTTTAGAATCAGCAAATATATCCTTGGGTGAGGGTTTAAAAAATTTAAAAATTATCTTTTCTATTTACAAGATATTTTAATAGATAAGGAATTAATATCACTTTTACTGAACTGAGTGCTATTATTAATAGCTTATATATCCAAATCATAAAAATGTATGATAATTATAACATCTATGTAGAAACTCTTACTACCACAAGAAATCATATTTAACAATTGACCCAATTGCCCGGCAGTATGGCTCAGTGGTTGAGCATTGACCTATGAACCAGGAGGTCACGATTCCATTCCCTGTCAGGGTACATGCCCGGGTTGTAGCCTCAGTCTCCAGTGTGAGATGTACAGGAGGCAGCCAGTTGATGATTCTTTTTCATTATTGATGTTTCTCTCCCTCTCTCTTCCTTTCTGAAATCAATAAAAATAAATATATTTTTAAAGTTAAAAAAATTGACCCAATTATGTGTTTTAATACTTAACTAATAGAGCAGATCAGAAACATAATTTTTTAAAGTCAACTGGAAAAGTGTTTTATTTTTATATTTCTAATATGTAACATTTAGACCAATCAATAAGAAAGAAAGATCCCCTGAGACTACATTTATATATCACCAATCTCCACAACAAATGAATTCTTACCTTTTGATTCCATTTTATTCTGTAATCTTGGTACCAATTAATGGACTTGGTATATTTCATGGGTTGGCTATTTTAGGAGACAAATTTGACTGCTTTAACACTTCCACTGACACTTACTAAGAAAGTGGGAAAATGCATTTTCTTAAAAATTAAAAATCTTTAGGAATATTCCTTTTAGGGAATAAGATAATTTTCAGAATTGGGCTTTTTTGTTCATTCTATAGCAGTGTGTGATGATAATTAGGGAATAATGTCATCAAAGATTAAAGAATAATTAGAAATCAGGACAATAATTTGAATCCTAACTAAGCCTGAAGGCTGGATCAGGTTCTTATATAGTTGACTTGTAGCTGCTTATTAGCTGCATGATGTTTGTCAATTCATTTAACATATGCACCTAAATGCTTCATCTTCAAATGAACTCCATGTCCTGTTTTTCTACTATGTTTAAAAATTTAGTGAGAAAACATTTATAACAATATTTTATAAGTAATCCTTGGGAAATATGATGCATCAAAGCACTTAATTATTATTAGCTTTCAAAATCAGTATACAGACAATCATGTTCTTAATTTATTTTAAGTTTGTTGATCCCTGTTTGTAAAAGGAGAAATTAATTAAACTCATAAATGGCTAGGTTAGAGAATAGATCAATCTACTCATTTTAAGTAAGAAGTTAAAAGAAGACTAGGTGGCATGTTGAGGAAGATTGGACCTGAGTTTCTGTTTCTCATAGTTTGGAGTCATGGGAGGCAATTTTTAGCTGACATGTCCCTTTGCTTTCTAGGGACCCATTCACACAAATGGAGGTTAAATTAGCCATATTAGAAATTATTATGTGTTGTTTTGTTTTCCACTACTTGTTCTCTCAACATCTCATTACCTCATAATGTATTTACAGATTATTTGGCAAGGAGTGAAAAGTTAAAATGATCATTATTACTATTATTTGGCAATCTTTGAGTCATTTAGCACTTTTTAATTGTTTAGCACTTTTAAATTCTACATTTATTTGGAGTTCATTGTTACAAATCTCTTCCACAAGACTGTAAACATCTTAAAAGCAAGGTTCTTATTTAACTTGGAGACTGCGTGGTACCAAGCTAAGGGTTTGGCTCATAGAGATACCCTCAGGAAAATTTGTTGAAATTAACCCTTCCATCATTGTATAATTCTGAACAGTTATAGACTAATAGTTATTTTGTGAGAGCAATATAATTCAAATTATGACACTTTAATGTGTTTTGGTAATTGAAAATAAAAATCTCTTATAGCCCTAAACTTGAGAATTTTAGTCTAGCATGAAAAACAAAAAACATATCATGAGTGATTTTAAATAAAAAAGTAGCATATTTTCATGTGGATAATACAGCTTGTGAAATCATAAACACCTGGTGATAAATTTTGTCCATCTCACTTCAAGCTAATGATTGCCTTGAGTCTATTATTTAACTGTTTGATCCTCAATTTTTATTTTTTACAAAAGAGAAATTAAATGCTTTGTAATATAGTTAATAGGGCTAAAAGGAATAACAACCTCAACTATCTACACAAAGAAGGCAGATGTGGATATATTAAAAACAACACACAAAATAAAAACAACAAGTGGAAACACTGGAAAATGAATCTATTTAAGAAGGAAAGATATGATACTTCCCATCATTTTTGTTCCCTCTGCATTTTTTACAGACTTTTTATATGTTTTTTCTTGATTTTAGAGAGAGCGGAAGGAAGACAAACAGAGAGATAGAATGATTGATGAGAGAGAGGCATTGATCAGTTGCCTCCTGCACGCTCCCTACTGGGGATCCAGTCCAAAACCGGGGCATGTGCCCTGACCAGGAATTGAACTGGGGACCTCAGTTCATAGGTAGATGCTCAGCTACCGAGCCACACCCTGCTGGGCAGCATTTTTTACAGATTTTGACTCTGAGCAGAATATCTCTATTCTGTCATTGGTTATGAACCACGGTGCCATTACTACCTAAGGCTTTTGATTGCTAACTGCATGGAACATTTGCATGGCATGTTAAGTGAATTACATCTCTAATAGTGAGAAAAAGCTTTTATACAAATTATTCTAGAAATTTGTCTCTAAAATGTCAGTGTTAAAATAATCTCTCAGTAATGATAGTTTTTTCTAAATCATGTAGGTGATAAGAAAAACATTAAGGGAAATGTTTTTGAGAATCATTGCATTTTGGGTCTGAAACAATGAGAATGTTGAGGGAAATCAACTCAATTCAATGTGCAGCACATACACTAAAGTCTTCATTGCACTCGGATATGTTAAGAGTTTACACATTTTTAAAAAAAATGCTTCTTTTCTTCCTCAAAAAATATAGTTCTTAAAAATTGAAAGTTTACCAATAAATAAAATTTTGGCTGTTGAGCTGAGAGTAGTCCTTGTAAAATTAGGATTATGTAAATGCCATAGTCTGGATATATTTCAAATAAGTATTAAAGTAATAATAGAAAACAATTTTTAAAATTTTAGTCAACATATTTATAATGTGATTTTGCAGAAACTAATGCACTGAACTGTTCACACATGACTTTTACATTGATTGAGATATGCCAAATAATTATCTTAATCAAAGAACAAAAATTTTTAGTTTGATTCTCCCCTAGAAATAGTTTATCCTGGTTTTCTCTAATTTGTGTACATTATCCAGAAAAGGCAGGTATCAAGATGGGAGAATTTGCATAATACAAATATTTGTTTTTAGTCAATTTTTAAATTAAGCAACATGTACATTTTGACACATTTTATCAAAAGTTGTTTATATCCTCAGAGTGAAGAAGTCCCTTAGTCAATTTTAATTATAAAATATAATTTTGATTTTAAACAATCACTAGATATTATATCTATAAGTGAATATTTATATTATTTTTGTTTGTTTCCCATTATAGCAGATTTTCAGAGATATCATTGAAAACACATAATTTTAAACAGAATGAGATGGAGTCGGGGAGAGAGAGAAAGAGGGAGAGTGAGAGAGAGACTATTCCCAACATCATATTCAGCCAAGTTTTTGTTGTCAGACAGAATCAATTTATAAATTGAAGCATGTTTTTCAATTCTATTTTCTAACTTCATGGATTCATCTGCATTTCACAAGTGTATCAAGTCCAAACAGCTGTAAATTGGGTGATATTCTCATTGTTGAGAATAGAATTAAGGAAGAAAGGAGAAGAATTTTTATTCTTTATTCAACTAAATAGTAGGTTCATGTTGATATTTTTAAAAAGCTCTTCCTCTGAGTTCACTAAGGAAAAGCATTTATTTGATTCATTGCTGACAAGAGCACTTCTCTTGAGATAATTCTCTTACTCATGTTATAGAGTAGTATGTTTTTTATTCTTTGTACAGTTTCAATAACAAGCCAGAATTTATTCTTTCTCTGTCACAGCTAGGATGCAAGTAGCCATATTCTATAACTATGGAAAATGTCAGATGCCTAGAGGGCCAGTGGTCAATGCCAATCAAACTATTTAAGGGTTCACATATGTTCAAGGTATTAATTGGTAAGAGGATTGGGAAATAACTTAAAAAGAATAAATTAAGTCCAACAAACCCTGAATAGGGTATCTGATTTTAGGTTGAGAACAATTTCAGGCTGTGTTCAGTTTATGAAATAAAAGCTGATAGAATTAATTTCAGATGAGGTAGTTTCTTTGTCAGTTCAGGCTGCCATAACAGATTACCACAAACAGGATAGTTTAAACAATAAACATATTTCTCACAGTTACGGGGGCTGGGATGTTCAAGATCAAGGTGTCAGTAGATCTGGTGTCTGGGGAGAGCCTCTTAGTTTGTAGATGCCTTTTTTTTTTCATTCAATCTTTACATGACAAGGAGCAGAGAAAGGAAGCAAACACTCTTTTTTGTGTTTTCTTACAAGGGAACTAATTCCATCATGACATCTCCACCCTCATGACCTCATCTAATCCTAGTTACCTCCCAGAGGTCTCCTCTCCGAATCCCACCACATTGAGGGAACGGGTTTCAACATGTGAATTTTGAGAGAACAAACATTCAGTCCATAACATAAATTAACACAATTTATTTGGAATTATCATTTTGGTCCCTGCTCCCCTTTTGCTGGCTTGCTCACGTCACGGTACCCAGAAGCTCGCAGAGTTTAATTGTCAAACATATTCATATTCCATTTGCTTCTTTAATATTTCTTAAAATATGTTTTTATTGATTTTAGAGAGGAAGGGAGAGCAGAGAGGGATAGAAACATCAAAGATGAGAGAGAATCATTGATTGGCTGCCTCCTGCATGACCCCTACTGGGAATGGCGCTTGCAACCCAAGCATATGCCCTGACCAGGAATTGAACCCTAACCTCTTTTTTTTAAAATATATTTTATTGATTTTTTACAGAGAGGAAGGGAGAGAGGTAGAAAGTCAGAAACATCGATGAGAGAAACATCGATCAGCTGCCTCCTGCACACTCCCCCTGGGGATGTGCCCGCAACCAAGGTACATGCCCTTGACCGGAATCGAACCTGGGACCCTTGAGTCCGCAGGCTGACGCTCTATCCACTAAGCCAAACCAGTTAGGGCAAACCCTAACCTCTTGATTCATGGAATGATGCTCAACCACTGAGCAACACCGGCTGGGCATCAATATTTTTTGCATGTAGCATTATCTTTTTCATTCTCCTTGCTGTATGGTATTCATTGATTACATGTCTATTTCTATATCTACATATAAGTTAATAACATATAATAACGGGTATACATGTTTAAGTATATATTAATATATATCATATATCTGTATATACATATATCTGTACACATACTTGTCATAAATATAAATGTATAATTATATACCTACTATATAAATTCATTCATTCATTGTAGTGTTGATGGAGATATGGGTTGTTTCTAGTTCAGGCTATAATGAAGAATGTGGCTTAGAATATTCTTATATCTATTCTGCTAGGAGTGATTTCTTAAAAAGTGATTTCAGAGAGAGGAAGGGAAAGGGAAAGAGAGAGAGAACATCAATGGGGAAACTATCTAACCGTATCTACTAAAGCTTTAGTAGAAGATACTGTTAGTTTTCCCCAAAAGAACATACTATATCAGTGTACATTTCCATCAGAATTATTTGATAGTTATAGTTGTTCCACATGATTGTCAAGAAATAATATTAACTTTAAAAATTACAATCTTTCCTAAGTATATGGTGGTATATCCTATTTTCATAAAAACATGGTTTTAATTTGCATTTTACTATTAAGTAGTAGTGATTAAACAATTTTTAAAGTTCATTAGAAATTTTATTTTCCTCTTTTGTAAAATGTATATAAATCTTTAAGCAGTTTTTTATATTATTGATTTTTAGGTATTCCTTATTAATACTGGTCAATAGTTAGATATATGAATTATAAATATATGGTCCCACTGTGGCTTTCCTTTTTATTCTCTTCATGGGTACTTGAATGAACAAAATTTATTTATATCAAAAAGTAAAATAAAATAACATTTGGAAAATAATCTAGTCCGGTGGTATGCTAGTCAATCTGTATATTTTAATTTTATATCTGTACAAAGAAAGTAGCAAATATATTTCATTATTTTAACTATTTTTTTAACTAAGGAGACAATATTCCTGTTTTATCCAACAATATAACCATATATTATTATGATGTACTTTAAACTACTAGAAGAAACACATTATTTTATAATAAAAGGAAATTTTATTAGATACAAGGAGTAATAAATGAATTATTAATTGCACAATTACTTTCTTACAAGATGTACTATGAAACTTAAAGTTCAGAATATTACCAAGAAATTCCTTTAAGTAATTTAAACCATACAATTAGTTTTTTTTTTCAGCTTTTAGTTGATATTGCTAAGCACACAAAAAAATTATTTCCAGAACTTCAGATAGTTATATGTCTTGAGCTAGGTTATATGCAGAAACAATTTTTCTTTGTAATATATTAAGTAGCACAGAAGTGACAGCTATAAAGATTTGATATTATATCAGAGAACCCTTTACAGTATATCCTATTTTCATAATAAATGTGAATTTATATATTACATTACTGGAATTCAACCTATGGAGCTTTGGGGTGAAGAGAAAACTTCTTGATTTTTTAGGTGGGTGATAATCCGTTCCTAAAACTAAATCTAACAAGAAGTCATATGAAAAGTGATTGTGAGTAACGATCTACTGCCTTTCATCCCTAGTGATAGACATGTCTGGCAGTATTTCTGAACTTTGTATTGACCATGAGAAAGCCTAATTTCTCATCTTATGATCTACACCATTCCCGACCTCCATCAGGAATTAGTTCAACACCTTCTTTAATAAGGTGACAACCTAGACATTATCAAAAAGGATCATGAATATCATATTATGTTTATTAATTGCTAATTTAATAAGTGATTCAAAACTCTACAAAGCAAGTGATACATTTTAGGAGTATGAAACTGAGAACACAAAACTGACATTTTATGTAGCATGTGTTGTAGTCAATGACATATATTTAAATATATATTTCAATAATAGAATTGAGAGTTTGGTCATGACATGTTACTATAAATGCTAGATAATCAGGGTGATGAAGGCACTTCTGGGGATGGTGTTGGTGATGGAGAAGGTAGATTCACAGGAATATTGATCAAATGTATAAATGTATATCTGTATATAAAAGTGTATAAAAAGGATATTGATATTTAAGTATATCACTTTCAAAGAAAGATGTTACAAGAATGAAAATAGAGAAAATGAGACTAAAACATAGGATATCAGACTGTAATTAGAGAGTTAGGTGTGAACTCATGTATTTTAAAATACATCTACACTAATAAAAGAAAAAGATGCAAATTGAGCATACCTTCACGACGCCCACCAGCCAATCAGGAGTGAGTATGCAAATTAACCCAACAAAGATGGAGGGTTAATTTGCATACACCGGTGGCGAGTGGCTGGGGGCCTCTGGGCAGCATGGGAAGGTGGAAAGGTGTCTCCGGGCCAGAAAGAAGGCAGAAAGGTGGCTCTGGGCCTAAGTGAAGGCGGTGCCAGCAGTCAGGGAAAGGAAGACCCATTCTTGCATGAACCTTTGTGCATTGGGTCTCTAGTAGATCATAAACAAACAATTTAGATGTACTATCTATCTGTGCATGTGTGTACAGCTCTGTCTGTGGTTAGAATGCAGGAGCAGTGTCACCACTATTGTGATGAGTATACCTAGCAACAGCAGCTTGGCTTCTAAAGATCATTAAAAGGGACACAATCTTCTCTGAAAAATGACTGGTTCCACAGCTGACAAGTTTAACTGTGAGTTGAACCAGGGGCATCTTTTTGTATCTGAAAGTAACAAAGTGTTTAAAAAATAACAGGGCATGTCAAAAGGACACAGGAATAGGCTTGAATGTGCTCTCACTGGCCAACTCTAGGACCATTTGAGTATCTCAGTCAACTTTTAATAATGATGTAAACATATTTAATAAAGTAGCAATCTATGAATCAACACATATAAACTACTAGTATATATATAAAAAGGCTAAGTGTTCATCCAACCAGTAGCTATGATGTGCACTGACCACCAGGAGGCAGATGCTCAATGCAGGAGCTGCCATGATGTGCATTGGTCATTTAAAATAAACGTCACCATGGACCTGGCGCCAACAAACCAACACTTGGCTTCCCCCAAGTAGGACACAGGCCCTGCCACCACCCTGGAGCAACACCTCACCAAATCACAGCCAATGCTGCCAAGACCCCATGGTGCAAAATGAGGCCCACAGTCCAGCCCAGCCCAAAAACGGTTGCTGTGAGTACCAAGTAATGACATCACATAGCAACGCCTGGCTTCCTCTCCCTAGAAACTAGCCTCCTTGGAGTTTCTTCAGCCCAGGAACAGGACTTGCTTTATAGCCAGCTGCCAACATTTTACACTTTAACCAAATGTTTGTGAAGAATTTTCATGTGCCTCATCTCATTTGATCCTCACAGAAGCCCTGGAGTAGGTAGATAGGAGACTCGGTAGAATCCTATTTTCTTTTATTAGCCGGAAAATGGAGATTTAGAAAGTTTAAAAACTTGACCCAGCTGAAAGGAAGTAAGAAATAGTGAAACTTGAAAATGACTTCAGGTTTTCTTTCTGTGCAAAATATAGTCAAACACTGCTACAGTTAAATATATTACCCTTTGTTCTCCCTCTGTGATTACAATAATAATCTGCTTTGTGTTGATATTTACTGCTGTGTTGCTGACAATTACCTGAAAGAGAAGTTGGGGTGCTTCACTGGGCTGGAAAAAAGTTTAGCTAGATCAGAAAGCAGGTCTAATTAGGCAAATGTATTCTATACATATAAAAGGCTAAGTTGATTAGCACATGTGCAATACATATAAAGCACTTGCTGGCACCAATTGCACGTGTGTTTCGATCTGTCATTATTGATAGTGAATTTGGTTGACACTTCTATTATAGAGAAAGGGCAAATAGCTATCCTATATAATAAAAGAGAAACGTGAAAATCAACTGTCCCTCCACTACACTTAAGCCACACCCACCAGTCAATCAGGAGCGAGTATGCAAATTAACCCAACTAAGATGGCTGCATCCAGGGAGCTGGAGCGAGCAGGAGGCTTGGGTTGCCCCTGGCAATGGAGGAAGCCGAGCTTCTCACCTGCCCTGGCCGGACCTGGGCTCTGCTCAAGGCTACAAAGTTACAATTATAGAAGATAAATATATCCCAGAAAAAAAGGAGAGGCTGGGAGCTTGGGTTGCTGGGGTGCGTGGCCAGCCTGAAAATGGCCATCAGCCCCTCACCCAGGATGGCCAGACATCCCAGTGGGACCCCCAGCCTGATCTGGGACACACTTCAGGGCTAACCAGCCGGCCCCCACCCGCACAACAGGCCTCTATCCTATATAATAAAAGGGTAATGTGCAAATTGACCCTAGCAGTGGAACGACTGGGAATGAGTGGTCATTATGACACACACTGACCACCACAGGGCAGACACTCAATGCAGGAGCTGCCCCCTGGTGGTCAGTGCGCTCCCACAGTGGGAGCTCTGCTCAACCACAAGCCAGGCTGACGGCTGCCAGCACAGCGATAGTGGCGGGAGCCTCTCCCGCCTTCTCAGCAGCAATAAGGATGTCCGACTGCAGCTTAGGCCTGCTCCCTGCTGGCAAGTGGACATTCCCTGAGGGCTCCCGGGCTGCCAGAGGGATGTCTGACTGCCAGTTTAGGCCCAATCCCCCAAAGAGTGAGCCTAAGCCAGCAGGTGGATATCCCCCCAGGGGTTCCAGACTGTGAGAGGGCACAGGCTGGGCTGAGGGACCCCCCTGAGTGCACTAATTTTTGTGCACCGGGCCTCTAGTATTAAAATATTTCTTCTAATTAATTTCCTTTCAATGTGCACAAAATCTTGCACAGGGACACCAGTATTAAAGAATTATTAAAATTTGAATGAGAACCAGATCCCCGAGGTAATCGTGGATAGCATGTTAAAAAAAGGTATATCTGTTTTGATGAATGGAAGAGTTACAGATTCTAAAATTTATAGTAAACATATTACAGCATATCTTAATGCTATATCTAATACTAATATTTATGAAATACTTTGTGATAGCAACTGTGCTTAAAGTACTTATTTTACATATAATTGTATCCTGCCTCACCAAATAAGAGTTATCATCTACCCCATCTTTACAGTTGAGTAAAATGAGGACTAGCAATTGAAGTACCTACTTAATATGGCTGAATTGCTTACTCCATTACACACTTTGCTGCCCAGTATTGTATTTATTGTTTTCTGTCTCAAAAACATAACTTGTATCTTTTAGTTACTAGTTTTTGCTATATTTGTAAGGACACACCAGCTGAGAGCTTCTCTGTTTGTTAATTGCCCTTCTTTCGACCTTTCTTCGAATATGGGGAAATATAAATGAGCCTGAATGAAGAAAACCATCTCTGTCTAATGTAGTCATTATTATAGTAACACCTGTTTGAGAGTACTTTTTAAAGTTCCTGATTGCAAGGTGATTTATAACATGCTGTATTTTATTTGAATATCCATGAATAATTTAGCACAAGTGTTAGTTTTGCTGATAAGAATCCTTTTTTATTTTTTATTGCCTAGTTTCTAGAAAAAAAGGTCTGTGACCTATATTAAAGAAAAAAATAGTTTGAAAGCTCAAAAATATATTTCCCTATGCACAGGATGGCAAAGCTCTAATTCTTTGTACATTATAGATAAAAGAAAAGACCTACTGCAGGTAGATGTATGAATGTTGATAATATATCCTTCTGGTACATCTTTTAAAACCTTTTCTATCATTTTTGTTGTGATAAATGAAACTTTATCAGAAATGTAATTTGAAGATTATTTTTATTGTACATTGGCATGTGAATTAGATTTATGTTGTATTTATTTGCAGCTTGAGTGAAAGGACTAAATGCTTGGTAAAGAAGTATGTATTCAACATGGGGAAAAAAAGTAATTATAGGTGCAGGAAAAATCCATCTAAATAATAAAAGTGGAAAGCATTCCCTTATGATTGAGGTGATAAGGTTTTAGTCACATTGAGACTGAGTGTCTTTCACGCTATTTTTGTCTAACAAGCTACAAGTGTGAACCTCATGGATACATGAAGCTGATAGAGCTAGAGGTGATGACAGTTCTATGTTTATAATATTCATAACCAAGAAACTAAGATGAATGGTTTCTTCATTGATGCTAAAATATTTCACTGTCCTGTAGGTATGTATGCATAATACTCCTGTCATACAAAAACAATACTGATTCAGTCTTTTCAAGTAAATGTGTTAATAAACTATCTCAATATGCACTTACAAATCAAATTTAATCTGAGAGTAAATGGACATTGTTGTGTTTAGACTGAATATGAGGCACCTAAGGACCTTCCAAATTTTAAAAATCAAGAACCATATTACTGAGATTTTCTTCTATATAATGCAATTTGATAACTCTTCTAAACATATCATTTGTGAAATTTCTGCTTGAGCTTTTTATCAAATTTTCTGTTGATTGTCTACTTTTAACAATAGATTTGTAGTTGTTTTTAAATACCTGGATACCACATTTAGTGTCTCTCTCTATATATCTCATATATGTACTATATTTCTTTCAAATACACACACACACACATATATATATATATATATATATATATTTGTATATATCCTATATAATTAAAGGCTCATATGCAAAGAGACCGAATGGTGGAACAACCGATGGAACGACTGGTTGTTATAATGCGCACTGACCACCAGGGGGCAGATGCTCAATGCAGGAGTTGCCCCCAGCCTGCAGGCCTCAGGCCAGACAAGGAGGCGACTGGCAGCAGTGGCAAGGCAACTGGCAGCAGTGGCGGGGTGATCAGAGGGTGCCCGAGGCTGCCCCCCAATTGCCCCGCCAATGACCTCCAACCGAAGAAGACAACTGGTGGCAGCAGTGGGGGGGTGGGGCCAGCAAGTGGGCAGCACCAGGGCAGCCAAAGCAGGTGCCAATGGGGGGTCTCCCTGATCGCCCTGCCAGTCGCCCCACAGATGGGCCCTGATCACTGGCTAGGCCTAGGGACCCTACCCATGCATGAATTTCGTGCACTGGGCCTCTAGTATATGTATTATTTCATATATATATATATATATATATATATATATATATATACACATATGTATTCAAGGACATTTATATATGTTATATATAAAATATAGTATAGCCTTAATATAATACCATCATTATTTATATTATATAGAATCTCCCCTTAACTCCAACTACTTGCTAGACATCTTCAGCTGGATGCCCAGCAGGCAGCTAAATCTTCCCATGTTTGAACAGAAATGTTGATTTTTTTTTTCCTACTCTTCCCCTAGTCTGTCAAATCCTTTGATGTTTTCTATCTTAGTAGTTGGCAATTTCACCCATCCAGTTGTTTAAGACAAAACCTCATCACTCTTGATTCTTCCTTTTGATTCTACCTCTAAAATTAAGTTCTAAATTATCTCAATTCTCATCTTTTACACAACCACCATTCCACACTAAACAATATTCATACCCCCACCCCTAATATTACAGTAAGCAGTTCTTAACTAGTTTCTCTGGTTTACTCCTACTACTCAGTCTTTGCTGAGGAACCATAGCGATCTTTCACAAAGGTAAATCACTTCATTTCGCTGCTTAAAATCTCTGGTAAGTAACGCCCTATCCCAGTGGTCGGCAAAGTGCGGCTCGTGAGCCACATGCGGCTCTTCGGCCCCTTGAGTGTGGCTCTTCCACAAAATACCACATGCAGGCTCACATGTACAGTGCGATTGAAACTTCATGGCCCATGTGCAGAAGTCGGTATTTTGTGGAAGAGCCACACTCAAGGGGCCAAAGAGCCGTATGTGGCTCGCGAGCCGCAGTTTGCTGACCACTGCATCCTATCCCAATAATAACATGATCCAAATGCCTTTCCCTAACTGAGCTGGGGCACTGCTAGAAGTGGACCACATCTCACTGAATCTGGCTGGGTAGGATTTATTTACCTTTCCCCCGAATGCCTGTCACCAGTTAATTTGCCACCAACGTAGCTTGGCTGACTCCCGTTTTCCCAGTAGCCTCTCAGTGTCTCTCTCCCCTGTCAGGAAATCTGACTCCCTTAATCTTTTCAATCTTTTACTCACTCCTTGAGTTTGAGAAGCTTATCTTTCCCTTCTTATTTTCTAGGGAACAGAAACATGGTTATTTATCTTTTCTATTTTACTAGTATCCCCCATTTCTTTATAGCATTTATTCTATACTTGTTTCTCTTCTGCATATTTTTTTTAATTCTCAAGAATGGAGTAGGATGTTTAAACTAGAAAAACTATTATCACTTTTCCCATGTCTCGAATCTGCTTATCCTACAGCCGATGGAGGCCCATCAGTTTCTTGAGTTATTAGCCAGATTTCACTGTCATTTAGGAACCCAAAGCCACCATAATCATCCATTCAACATTGTGCATAATGTAAGTCTAATCATGGGATGATCCCTTGCTTACCCCTCCAGGGCCTAGGAGACACTTGTCAATGAACTCTAAAACAATAACTGATATGGATCTCCAACTGGTTGAATTGGTATTCGTTAGATGATGAGGGTTGATCCTTATATCAGTTCAGAAAGTTTCTCTTGACATCTAAATTTAACTTGCTTAATATTGCTTCTTTATTTCTGTTCTCACCTCAAAATAATGTGGAGAAGTGCTTTTAACCATTGATAAGAGAGAATAAATTTATTTTTTGGATTTCATTATTTTTAGTGCTTGTGTTTTTAAGCAAAGGAAAACACCGCTCTTCTTTCTTAGGGTTGCCTCTTTTTGTGAGAGAGAAACATTGATTGGTTGCCTCCTGCACACACCCTGACCAGGGATAGAACCCACAATCTAGATGTGTTCCTTGACTGGGAGTTGATGCCACAACCTTTTGGTATACAAAACAATGCTTCAACCAACTGAGCCACCCAGCTGACTCATGCAAATCAATTGCGGGATCCAGTTTAAATAAGTACTACTTCACAATATATATATATACACACACACACACACACACACACACACATATACATATACATATACATATACATATACATATACATATACATATACATAGTGATTTCAGAGAGGAAGGGAGAGGGAGAGAGAGATAGAAACATCAATGATGAGAGAGAATCGATTGATTGATTGGCTGCCTCCTGCACGCCCCCTACTGAGGGTTGAGCCCTCACCCCAGCATGTGCCCTTAACCGGAATCAAATCCAGGACCCTTACGTCCACTTGCCGACATCCTGCCACTGAGCCAAATTGGCTAGGGTCACAACTCTGATATTAAATGTAATTTTTAAGTTTCTGATCTGACCACAAACATCCAAGTAAAACAAACTATACTGTGTGAAGTTTACACATAATACATAATACAGGCCAATGAGGCTAGGTAACAGCCAATTTTCAAAAGACTATAATTGTTTTAAGGAAAAAGGAAAATTAGATTTACAGGCAATTGGGCAAACATTTTCTCCACAACATAACCTAATTATCACCTAATTGTTTTCATGATTTAGTTACATCCCTATGAAATAAACAGAAAAAAATCCTTAGTTATCCCCAGTGTTGTTAGGACCAAAGGGGTAGCGTGGGTGGTGGTATGTCATGTGTCTGAGGAGGACTGAAACCAAATCCCGATTCTGGCCCTTACTATAGGCATGGCATTCCTGAGTCCTCCAAACCTCATTTCTCCTTGCAGTAGTGGGAATAATCCTAACTATGTCATTAGATATTATAGTTTTATAAAACAGCATAATACATTACAGGGATTCAATAAATTTTAGTTATGCAAAACCACTTCATAAACTTGTAAACAGCAATAAAGCACAGGATTGATAATTGCTATCTTTATTTTCTTAGAGTACTAAGATGGAAGTTACTTTAAAAGATTGTTAATAAATGTGCAATAATGACAGTTGTGGTTGAGCCTAATTTTCACTGAGCCTAATTTTCTCCTGTTTGGGGAAAAGATGTTCATTTGTTTCATGACATGTATAGCATTTACTTCATAACAATGACATTAAAATTGCTAATGATATTATGACATAGAGAAATCCCTGTTGCCATAAAGAATGCTGTGTGATTCTAGTACATCTTGCTATAAACAGAGGTAACCAGCTTAAAAAAACAAAACCATTATGTAGAAAGTTTCAAATGCATTCTTAGAGTTTATGAGCAAACTTCATGCCCTAGTTTGGTTGTTTGATTCTGCATCTTATCAAAACAATAAATATTACAGTTGTCTTCAATAACTTTGCCTCCAGTTGAGTTGTATTAGAGATTTAAAACTGATTTTTGCAAAAATAATTTTGAGATAAAAGATACCAACATATTTTAAATGTCATATTTCTATACAAAACCAAATATATCTTAAGAATATACTTCTTACTTCTTAAGAAGAAGATATGCTTTTTAAGTATCACTCTGTATCCTTTATAATTATAATTACATTTCACTTTTAACAAAATTGATTCTAAATCTCTGGTGAGAAATTCCATCTTTTTTTTTTCTAGAAGATAATCTCGTTACCTTGGCAGCTAACATCAGATTCTGTATCAAATCTAAACCTATGTCTAGTTTGGTGTTTCAAGTTTAAAAAAAATTACTGGTTTTTAACTTTTAACTTCTTAAAAACATAAAGACCTCCGAGGATGTTCTTGCTCCCTATGAAGTGTGTATCTCTTCTTCCGGTAGTCAGAAAACCTGGCAGACAGAGTACATGCCTTTGAACCAGCCCAGCTGACATCTAGGGCAGCTAAGGCTACGTTTCCTCCCTGTTCCTGCACGTATGTCAGCTTTGTGAACAAGATACATGTGATTTGCTTTTTGCCATTATGATTTGGGGTTGTCTGTGTGATGTAGAAATAGACAATAGAAAGAAACAATCAGCAACAAATAAATAGAATATATTTTAAAAACCATTTTAGACAACATATGAATATTAATATCTAGTAATCAAGCAAAATGTTGTTAATTCCAAATTATTAAAATTCTCTCCAAATTAGTCTATAGATCCATTGCAGTTTTTATCAATGTACCCAGTTTTTCTGTAGAAATCAAGCTATTTCTAAAATGTAAAAGATGTATTTGTTGTATAAAAGTCATCTTTATATGAAAAAATAAAGCCTGAGAAGTTAGATGACTAGATATCAATATTTGGATCAACAAAGCTATAAGAGACTAAGAATGTTTAATATTGATTATCCGTGCAATAATGGAAACATAGATAAGTGGAACACAGTGGAGCATTCAGAAAAAAACCCTGCATATATGGTCACCTATTTATATCTAAGAGGGCATCACAGTGCTCTGGAATAAAGATGACCTTTAAAAATAAAATGTTCTGTGATTATTGGATATCCTTCTGGAAAACATTAGTCTTGTACCCCAGTGAACACCAAAGACAAACATTAACTTCAGATAAGACAGAGCCTGAATATGAAAGGTATAACAGAGAGGTTCTATAAAAAAGCAGATTATCTCTATAACCTTGATATAGATAAAGGTTTCTTAAACAGGACAGAAAATATTGAAGGGAAAACTGATAGATTAGATTAGATTAAAACTAGAGGCCCGATGCATGAAATTCATGCAAGAGTAGGCCTTCCTTCCCCATGCTGCTGGCACCAGCTTCCGTCTGGCGCCTGGGACCTGGGCTTCCCTCCAGCCACCAGTAGGCACCCAGGACCTGGGCTGCCCTCTGGCTGCTGGCAGGCACCCGGGACCCAGGCTTCCCTTGCAGCCCCAGCTTCATCCAGAAGGTCGTCCAGAAGGACGTCCGGTCTAATTAGCATATTACACTTTTATTATTATCGATTAAGAAATCTGTTCATTAAACAAAGTCAAAATGAGACTGAAAAGACTCATATCCAAAACTTTTATATCCATTATGAATGTATACATATTGATGTATGTTGATACATACATACTAAAATACTCAAATTCATAATATATTTTTAAATCCTTACATCGATAAGGTAAACAGACAACCAGTAAAACAATGAACAAAAAAATCTAAAGAACCTAATAAAATAATGAGCAGGAAATTTCAACAGGCACTTCATATAACAGGAAAAAAAAGATAAATAAGCCTTTGAAGTGGGACTCAACTTTATTAGTTACCTGGGAAGTTTAAATTAATATGCAAATTATAATATACTCAACAGAATGACTACATTTTAAAAAGGCAGATAATGGCTGGAGCCATCCAGGCTCAGCCACTTGGTGTGTGGATGATCAAATAAATTTTTAATCCCTCAAAAAAATAAAAATAAAAAATAAAAAAAAGGCAGATAATGCCATTTATCCATATTATGTGGAAAATTGATTATCATAGCTACTATTTCAAAGTAAGTTTGTACAAATAATCTGTAAAAAATGTTTGGCAGTATCTCTAGATCTAAACTCATATTTACCCTAAAACCCAACAATTAAATTTCTAGTTAAATACTCCACAAAAGTAGGTATATATGTTCTTTAAAATGAAAATAAGCTAAATATCCATCAACGGTATAGTGCTTAATCGTGGTATTTTCGCACCATAGAAAAAGCAGTGGGGGACAGTGGCACCCAAAATATGAGTGCCTACTGTATGATTCTCGTAATCTTCATTTCATTTTCTGTATGTAATTATTCAATAAAAGTTCTAAAGATATAAAAGATTTTTCTGTTCTGAGACTACACATTCACCATGCTTTTTCAGTGGGTTCTGACCTTCACGATTTTATACAAAGGTTCATTTATTTTGTTTAAAGAGCTACTTCCACTCCCACTACCAAAATTATTTCATTTGATCTCTTAAAATTTGTTTTGCTGTTTTAATATTCACATTCTTTATAGTGTCACATATTTTATTTATTCAAATTATTAAAATTTCTTAATGCTAGATTTCTTTATGTTTGCCTGAGTTCAGGTAATTAGTAAAGTCTCTGATGAAATATGCAGCATAATTAATATAACTTAATGGAAAGTGATTTTTAAATTCTCATGTACTTCTCAGAATTACAGCAATGAAATTAGTATCTAAATGTCACCATAGTGTCATTTTGGGAAAGCATTCATTCAGAAATAAATTAAGCCTGAATCATATTTTCTCATGTGATTGATTAAAAAATAAAGTCAGAATATTTTTACAACTGATTTATACATTAATGTTCACATTATTGTTGACATTTAATTTGGGTAAATAAATTTATCTTATAATCTCTAAAGTCAAGGAAAAATTTGCAGAAGCCTAAATTATTGGTATAAATTTGTGTGGAGTTATTAAAAGAACAGAAATATAGAATTTGAATAAATTTGTTAATTTACTTTTATACTAAATTAAGTGAAAATGAATTAATAATTCATATTTCATATGTTTAATGTACAACTAGTTAGTGTCACAGTGATGATAGTAGTGGACTGAAAGATTATTGTGTGCAATCTGAACTGTAAATATAATCAATCATATATGTATATTTTCAAGTTTAGTTTCATTGTATCATGTTCTATGGCTATAAAAATTGGTAATCTGATTATTGCCACCAAGTGGTAGCAAATAATAGTTAAATATTATTTTATATTTTAAACTTGAGGATGAAATCCTAGAATTGATAACAGGTAGTTTTTAATAACAATGACTATATCAGAATATTTTCCCAGCCGACTTTACAAGATTATAAAATAAAGCAGCAATGTGTAATAATGAGAAATTTTACTATGATATTATTCTGGTCTCCCATTTTAGACTTCCTGGAAAATTTAAACACTGTATGTGCTGGCATTTCCCTCCCTTTCCTTTTCTTTATTTCCATTTTTGTTAATTTTAAAAGAAACATTTTCTGAGAAATTGAATAACATAAACAAGTTGACAGATGAATTTATAACAAAACAAATGTAATCACAACTATAATACAAGAAAAAATGGCACAGTTACTATTATTATGCAGGAAAATTTTTCATGGGCAAGCCTAAAATTACCCTACAGAACAAGAATTAGAATCAAGACAATGCCACTGGCAGATGCCTCAAATAATTGGACTTAAGTCACAGATTTGAAGCACTTGTGATAAATATATTGAAAAAGGACATGATAAAAGTGTTACCATAGAGTTGGTTTACATATTTTTAAAAAATCAAAAGAGAAATCTATAATTGACAAACACAATTAAGAATTCAGTATATAATAGTATATGGAGCCATCAGAAAAGAGGATTAGTGAACTAAAAGAGAGACCAATAGAAACTTTTAGTTTGAATCATGGAGAACAAAACAGTTGGGCGGGAGGTGGGGAGGATGAGAAAAGAGTATCAGAAACATTGAGGCATGGTGAAAGCTCTAATATACCAAGAAGTGGAGTTCCAGTGAGAAAGAAGAGAGAAAATAGGATCAAAGTGATATTTGGTGAAGAAGTTTAATAATTTCTTCCACACATATCCATCCCAATTTTCACTTGGTTCAAATCATCAATGTGTGCTTTTACCCTGTCTTTCATAGTGCTTTGTTCTTATTTATAATTGTTCTTACTATTAGATGTTGCAGTTATTTATATATCCATAACACTTAGCACAAGAATACAAATACAGACTCTGGGTGGAGCATTAGCTGATTAAATTTCAGAAATTATTTAAAAAATATTTGTTAAAGGCAAAACACAAAAACATCCAGAGAGTGGGAGAAGATGTTGACCGATGATAAATTTATAAAGAATTTGTGTAACTTAACACTAAAAACAAACAAATAAACAAGCAATTTAGTTAAAAATGATCAAAGAACTTAAATAGACATTTCTCCAAAGAGGACATACAGATGGCCAATAGATATATGAAAAGATCCTCCAGGTCACTAATCATCATAGAAATGCAAATTAAAACCACAATGAGATAGCACCTCACACCTGCCAGAATGACTATCATCCCAAAGCCAACAAACAAGTGCTGATGAGAATGTGGAGAAAAGAGAACCTTCCTGCTTTGTTAGTGGGATTGCAAAATTGTGCAATGGCTATGGAAACAGTGAGAAGGACCCTAAAAAAATTAAAAACAGAGCTACCTTATGATCTAGGAATTCCACTTCTGGGTATTTATCTGAAGGAATTCTAAACTCTAACTCAAAAAGATATCAGGTAGATCCACGGAGACTAAGGAAAGCTAGAGAGTTCTGAACGCTGTCTCCGTGTAAAACATTCTTCGCCGACTCCGTCCACACCTTTGGGAACCCCTGGACCCGCTGGGGCTGGACCCCAGCATATATGTACCCCGATGTTCACTGCTTCATTATTTACAATAGCCAAGATATGGAAGCAACCCAAGTGCCCATCAATAGATGAGTGGATTAAGAAGCGGTAGTACATTTACACAGTGGAATACTACCAGGCCATAAAAAAGAAGGAAAACTTACCTTTTGTGACAACATCATGGGACCTAGAAAGCATTATACTAAATGAGATAAGCCAGTCAGAGAAATATAAGTGCCATATGATTTCACTTATATATGGACTATAAAGGACAAAATAAATAAACAAACATAATAGAATCAGATACAGAGAACAAATTGATGGTTACTAGGTATGAGACAGGTTGAGGACTGGACCAAAAAAGGTGAAGAGATGAAGAAATATATATTGGTAGTTTTACAATAGTCATGGGGATGTAAATTATAGCATAGAGAAAATAGTAATAGCATTATAGTAACTATGTCTGGTACCAGATTTATAGGGGGGATCACTTCATAAATTATACAAATCTTTAACCACTATGCAGTGCACTTGAAATTAATATATGATATTGAATTTCAACTATGACAAAAATATTTGTTGAAGAGAATTATAGTAGAAATAAAATTCTTTAGGTGCAAGAGAAATAGCATATATTTTTAACTTATTTCTTTGGCTCAGAGGGTAGCACAATATTTATTCCCCCCCGCCCAATTGTCAATGTATGAACTTTGAAATTCTTTTATTATTACAGACTTCCATATGGTTTTATAACATTAGATCAAAATGTGACAGTAACACCCAAAGTATTATTGTACTTTTCATCACTTAACAATTTATAGATATTATCAGTAATATCATGGCTTTGAACAGCAAGACCGGTGGTAAATTTCCAAAGTGAAATGAAGATAATATGCCATTTGTCTTCATGAGGCCTCTATAGTCTTATGAAAATATAATGTAGTTAAGAATGTTGAGACTTAAGTTCACTCTCCATGCCGTTGAATCAGGAAACAGGAAAAAAAAAAAATCCTTTGTCTTCTCTGTCTTACAGAAAATTGCCCTCACAAGACCTGCTGGGACAAATGTGAGGGCAAGGCAATGTTGCATCTTCTGTGTACAGACCATTCTAACAGATGCAATCAATAAAGTTGTTACGAATGTGTGCCCAGATAAAAGGGCATTTGGCACATCCTACATAATTGACTTTAAAACTGATTTAAATCTGCATGATTTTCTTTCTTTAAAATTTTGAAAACCCAAAGCCACAAGCAAAAAGATTGTTCTTAACACTAAAGATTCTAATTTGCAGTGTACTTCTCTGACACGCCAAGCAGAAAATATTGTCCTTACTATGCCATAAAGTAGAAAGATCAGGAGCAAAATAAATTACTAATTGTCTTGAGAGTAGTAGAATAAAATTAATAATGTCACAGCCTCTAGAATGGGATCAGTGGTTTCTTAAGCAATACAGAAAAATCACTTGAACTATAATCAATTTTACCTGGAAGAATATATTATTGGCAATTAATGGCCATGTAACTTTGAAATCAATAAAGTGTGTCAAAAGAAATTATGGAGTCCGCACTATTTTAACAATTTAGGTAATTTGACTGAAGATTATTATGAAAAGGAGCTTGGGCAATTGTAAGATAATGATGAAATAATATATGAGCAAGGAGCAGGAATTTGAGAAGGTTATCTCTGATATATGACTTGTTTCTACTAGAAATAAATATAGTTTAGCTATATTATTGAAAGTATATAACATATGTAACATGGTTATGTTTTCCAATATAAAAAAATAACTGGTATTAGTGGGTCTATCATATTTACATTTATAATAAATTTAATCACATTTCTATCAGAATATATAAATGAATTTTCATTTATTAGACTTACTATAGCATCTTGTCATAATAGCATCATTTTTACAGCATGACCATTTCTTCTGCATCAATAGTACTCATAAGAACTACTAAGGTCTCTGCTAAGTATAGCATTCAATACCAAAATATTCTAAGTATGAAATTACAAATATTCAGTTCATTCTGACTTTAATACAAAATATAGACATTTACATATTTCTTTGAGATAAGACGTTTCCCCCATTAGTTGAATGAAAACATTTTTACTTATTTTAGTCCTCACCCAGGATATTTTTCTGTTGATTTTTATAGAGTGGAAGGGAGGAGAGACACAAAGAGGAACATTGATGTGAGAGAGGCACATCAATTGGTTACCTCCCCCATGTGTCTGGACCAGGGCCGTGGATTGAGCCTGCAACCAAGTACATGCACTTGATCGGAATCAAACCTGGGACCCTTTAATCCACAGGCCTATGCTTTATCCACTGAGCCAAACTGGCTAGAGCTTTTATTTATTTTATTATTTGTCTGCATTTTAGGTTGAAAGCCATGATTTTAGGCTTTGATCCAAAATACCCAATTAAACTGTCATAAAGAATGTCCATGCCATTAGGCTTATAAATTGAAACCGATTTACAATAAAATAGAAAATTCAGGCTAGTTGTCAAAACTATGAGTTTGTCTCAATTAGTCACTTTCTATGTAAAATCAGGCAACTGATCTGCTTGTGATATGGTCTTATGTCCCTGCCCCTGAATAAGAGAGACCTTATGGAGCCTTTTCCAAAACTTCAAGTAGTCAAATGAGTAATAGAACATCCCTTGGGAAGGGTGATACTGAGAACCTGGTTTGATCATTGTGTCTTCAGGAAACAATCATTTAATTAAGAAATCATAGAGGATATGAGTCTTGGAGTTCATAGAAAGAGCTGCAGCATTGGTACACTTGGTAAAATGATATTCCTTAGGAAATCGTGGAAATTTAGAATTTAACATTATACTCCTGCCCATAAAACCAACATGCACAGTGATGGAGAAATGCAAAAAGGTATTTTCAGTCCTCAGATAGTCAACCTTAGGACTAATATTTTTCTTGGGAAGACTGGGGAGTTGTCCATGAGGTGTGTTTGAAGGAAGTTGGGATAAATCATCAGATCCTCAGAGGATGAGAGAAAGCGTAACTATTTCAAAGTTACTATCTTCTAAGTGGCAGAGGCAGGATCAAAACTGATATTGATCAGATGCTACCTTTGTTACAAGCACTACACCAATGGTTTGCAATGGATTTTTTAACAGCTGAACTTTTTATTGAATTAGATAGTTCCAAGTAAAATCGTATTAAAAACTTAGCTACGTTTGGTGAATTTGGGGTGGGGACATGTCCATTATTTCTGTTTCCACAACAAGTTTATCCATCCCTGTACTCCACAATGATCTCCAAAGCACTTCTGCAGAACAACCCTAGCCTTTTCTAAGTGTTCAAACATCACTGCATTTAAGATGTTAGAAGCTGCATTCATATATCATTTTTCCTATGGACATATTAATAATGTGCATCTCCATGATTGCATTAGAATGAGTTAGTTTATTAGTTGGTTAACTGAAAGCAGAGACGAAAATTAAGTGTTCTTGATTTCTTGATAACACTCAGACTACTCTGAAATTTTGTGAATATTTTGGCTTGTTTGTGAGGATAAATGGTGCTGCTACTTCACTCACGGAAGTACTTAGACCTAAAGCCCGTTGCAAGGGTAAGCAAAGTGAAGGTACATGATGAAACACAATCAGAAAATTAGTCATAAGGAATTATAAAGCAGTTGTTCTGAGATCTTTACCGTATTTTTTTTCCTTTAGGCCAACATACTGTATTATAAAATATGGTCAAATGTGACAAGTGCTATACATAAGAAAATGCAAAATACAAAAATTTAGAAGTAGGTAACAGCACTTTTCCAGGTAAACTCTTGGGAAGACATTTATGGATGCAGTGATATATATATAACCAGGACTGTGTAGAATGGAGGCAGAATTGGAGGAAATGAAATACAGGGTAGGTACACCAACGCATCATTAATGATTCTTTTTCTTACTTTTCATAGTTCTTGAAATTTCCTGTAATATAGTATTGTTAACTTTAGATAATAGTATTTCTTAATATTTGTATTACCCTGACATCACAAAGAAAATATTACCCATCTTATCATTTCCTTGGATGTTTTCTTCCCTCAATAATTCCTTAAAGTTGGTCAATGCAAACATCCTGGACATTCTGTTTCTTAAAGCAAAATTTTCTATGGGGGTAAAACTGATCACGCAACAAAACCTCTCAAAATCTACCCCCAGTCCTTAGCCCTAAAATTGAGAAACCACTCTAGTCAGAAGTCTTCAGGATTGTGGCCCCTCCGGGAAATAGAAATGCTACAGAAACTGCCAATACATTGGAATGAACCTCCTCAGTCACTCGTCACTGGAGTCACCAGTCACTGGAGTCACCACTGAAGCTACCAAACTCTCCTAAGTAAACTGGTTCTACCTCTTCAATATTTAGCTTCTGTAAGTCATAGATGGGATATTCTCGTGTAACTTAGACACTGTTTTTTGTAATCTGTTCCTGTTGATCACTGGTCTGTATGATGGGAAAGTAGGGGGAAACTGAATTTCTAAGATATTTCAAAAATAATAAGAACAATATGTTATTAATAAAACTCTCTAGAACAAATTTGACATTAATATGCTATGATACTATTTTATGTTGCATGTGTGTCATTTTTTAATTTTATTGAAAAAATTTGCTGGTCAGCTGAAAGGTATTAAAACACAAATAATCACCATTTTTATCACAGAGATTCAATGTTCACTTGGTTATGTTTACTGGTATGTGATTGACATAAACACTAATAATTATTTCTACATTGGCTGTGCTCTAGACTGGAAAAAATATTGAACAAATGTGTGTGTGTTTTTAAATAAAAATGAGCCTGCAAAAGTTTCATTGAATGTGTAATTCTATGTTTCCGGTAATGCTATATACCAGCGAAAAGTGAATCACATTTTCTGAACTCTGTCTTGTTGAAACAAGTCTACGGGATGAGAAATAATACCTGTGCAATACCATGTAATGAAATGAAAATAGTGGAATGTTCTTTAAAAATAATATAGAATCACATATTTCCTGAAAGGCAGCTTTAAAATTAAGGTGAAAATTACTGGGATAAAAAATTGCATCTGTATATCCTTAAAATAACCTGTAACATGTATATAGATGGAAACTTATAGAGTAAATTTTATAAATAATGATTTTATAAAAATAATGATTTTAAAACAGCTAGAGAATAGGTATGAATTTTAAAAATCACTATGTGCATAATATCTCTCCTTTCAAACCATTTTGATTTTATGGTTATGCTTAAATTATAATTATATGAAAGTATACTGAGTACTCAGCATATTTCTAAGTACTTTTACATGTTTTAGCTCAATTAATCATTATTAAATACAATGAAATACTCATGATTCAATGATGCTTATTAACATTATTATCAAATACCTAACTTTGAATCAACACTTCTGATATATATCTGCTTACTTGCAGGGTTGACTAGATTTTGTTTTTCTGTTGTTTCTAAAATATAAATTTGCATTTGCGTGTGTGTGTGTGTGTGTGTGTGTGTGTACATAAGAAGACTGAATTTGTGCTAGTGAAATTTAAATGGGTCACTGCTATGAATTTCTTAAATGTATTGGATAATTTAGGAGCTAAAGTGAACTAAGTGTGCATAGAATGTTGTTTTTCTTTGTATCTCTATGTCTGTCTCTTTACACATCATTATTAATTCACATGCTTTTATTATTTAATTATTACTTTAACTGTTTATTTTGATGCCCAAAATGCACCAAATAGGGCCAATAGGAGCTCTTTAAAGTAGCATTCATTTTTTGACATTACTCCATTAATCTCTGAATGCTGCATGCTAAGAATATACACCAGTCTTGCATTTTTCCCACTATAGAACTAGATTGAGCTATTTCTTCAAGGTGTCCTAATTCTTTTTAGTGGCAAATGGTAGTTGCAAACTCAGATCTAGCTGTGAGATGTGCTAATTGCTTTTGAAGTGTCATTGTGTTTAGACCCCTTTAGTTAACAGAAGAAGGATATTTTTTTAAATAATTTTTTTCTTTTCTAAATTCTTTATTATTTAAGGTATTACATATGAATCCTTTTTTCCCCCATTGACCTCTCCCTGCTCATCTCACCCCCCACACATGCCCTCACCCCCCTTACTGACTGTGACCATGGGTTATGCTTATATGCATGCGCACAAGTCCTTTGGTTAATCTCTCCCCCACTCCCCCCTCCACCCCCCTTTCCCTTGAGGTTGGATGGTCTGTTCAATGCTTCTATGTCTCTGTGTTTTAGAACACTTTCAGATTTACAGAACTACTGCAAAGAGAGTAAAATTTCCCTAAACTCTGCACTGTTTCCCTTATAATTAACATCTAACATTTGTTTGATGTGTTTGTTACAATTAATTAACCAATATTGAAACATCGTTAACTAATGTCCACATCTTATTAAGATTTAATTAACTTTCCATTAGAGTCCCTTTTCTGTTTCAGGAGCCCATCCAAACACCATATTGTATTTAGTCATCATGTCTCTTTAGGTTTCTCTTGGCTGTAAGAGTTTCCTAGACTTTCCTTGTTTTTAGTGACCTTGAAAGCCATGGGGAGTGATGTTTAGGTATTTTGTAGAAAGTTTCTCAATTATAATGGTCTCAATTAGCCTTACAAAAGCTGATGTTTTTTCTCCTGATTAGACTGTGGTTATGGGATTTTGGAAGGAAGACGAAAGGTGAAGTGCGATTTTTAGCACATTTCATCAAGGGTACATAGGACCCTGCCTTACTGTTGCTGTTAACCCGGATCTCCTGGCTGAGGTAGTGATTTGTCAAATTTCTTCACTTTAGAGTTACCTTTCCCCCATTTGCATAACATAATCTTGGAGAGAAGTCACATTTTGAAGACAACACATGAGGAGTGTGGGATTAAACTCCATCCCCAAATTGGATTTTCTGGAGGCAATATATAGTTGTAACTTTTGAAAAATTCACTTTGACAATCTCTGTTTTATAATTGTATATAGATCATTCACATTTTTAAAACACCAATCAGAAAGGATATGTTCACCCCTATGTTCATAGCAGCACAATTCACCATAGCTAAGATTTGGCACCAGCCTAAGTGCCCATCAGCAGATGAGTAGATTAGAAAACTGTGGTACATCTAAAGGATGGAATAGTACACGATGGAATACGGTAAAAAAGGAGGAATTCTTACCATGTGCAACAGCATGGATGGACCTGGAGAGCATTATGCTAAGCTAAATAAACCAGTCAGAGAAAGATAAATATCACATGATCTCACTCATTTGTGGACTATAATGAACAACATAAACTGATGAACAGAAACAGATCCAGAGACAGAGAAGCACCGATCAGACTGTCAAACCTCAGAGGGAAGGTCGGGGAGGGGAGGTGTTAGGGGGAGAGATCAACCAAAGGACTTGTATGCATGCATATAAGCCTAACCAATGGACACAAACGCCAGGGGGGTGAAGGCATGAATGGGGGAGGGCAATGGGGGGATAAGGACACATATGTAATACCTTAATCAATAAAGAAAAAAAAAATCCCCCCACCCCCACCCCCCCAAAAAAGAAGAATTTGATCTTGGCAAGTAATATTTGCATTTATTTGCTTAATTAGTTTAGATTAGTACTTTTAAAACAATTTGTAAAGCATAGGATTAAAGCCCTGAATTTCAAAAGATTTAGCAGAAGCCACAATCATGGTTTCAAACAAATCATCTGCAAAAAATTATAGGCTGAAAATAGCAATTAGAAGCTCACAGAAAAAATAAATTTAATGGAGACCGTTTCTACCAGTTGAGTAACCATGTATAAATACGGCTTCGCTGGAATCATTGATAACTTAACCTTCACAAAAATTTCTCAGAGAGACAACAAATTGCCCCTGTTGTTTATTTCAGAGCTAGAATTCAAGTAAAAATTAATTCCAAATGCAAAAATATTCTATGTTATTTTGACTTTGGTGGGAAGAGGGGGAGCAACAAAACCGGCAGGACTGGCAGAGCCCAGCCCCAGCCTTCCCTTTTATCCTTTAAGCTCAGTCCTAGCCTTACCTCTCCATCCTCACAGTTTATTTTATTTTTTAAATATATTTTTATTGGTTTCAGAGAAGAAGGGAGAGAGAGATAGAAACATCAATGATGAGAAAGAATCAATGATTGGCTGCTTCATGCACGCCCCACACTGGGGATCAAGCCTGCAACCCCGGGCATGTGCCTTTGACCAGAGTCAAACCCAGGACCCTTCCGTCTGCAGGCTGATGCTCTGTCCACTGCGCCAAACCAGGTAGGGCTGTTCATTGATTTTAGAGAGAGGTGGAAGGAGGTTGACTTGGGGATGGTGAACGCACAATACAGTGTATAGATGACTTGTTGTAGAATTGTGCATCTGAAATCTCTATAATTTTGTTAACCAATGTCACCCCAATAAATTCAATAACAAGAAAAAAAAATAAAAAAATAAAGTGATTAATGGTTTAAACTAACATCTATTATGCTTATAACTATTTCTGTGCTTTGTATTAGTTCTTTGTTCCTTTTCCCATCATTTTCTGCCTTATCTGATTTTGACTTAATCTCCTCTCTTAGCATCTTGATTATAATTCTCTCTCTCTCTTTCTCTCTCTCTCTCTCTCTCTCTCTCTCTCTCTCGTTCTCGGGTGATTAACAGTATACATGTTAACTAATCTAAGTTCACTTTCCAATAACACTATACTGTTTCATCTGTAATAGATATACCTTACCACAGAATATTCCCCATTTCTTACGGCATTGCTGTCCTTCCTTTCACTTATTTATATTCCATAAGCATCCAATACGTTGTTATTTTTTGTACTTCAATAAATTGTGATTGTTAAGATTATTGCCTTTTTGCTATTATGTTAAAATTCTTAGAGATAGTTCTTTTCACTTTTTCTTTTTTAATTTAAATCCTTTATTGTTTAAAGTATTACATGTCTCCTTTTTTCCCCCATTGACCTCTCCTCCGCCACCCCTCCCCCAAACACAAGCCCTTACCCCGCTACTGCCTGTGTCCATTGGTTTTGCTCATATGCATGCATACAAGTCCTTTGGTTGATCTCTTACCCCTTTACCCCCCGCCTTTCCTCATAGGTTGTACAGTCTGTTCAATGCTTCTATGTCTCTGGTTCTATTTTTGTTCATCAGTTTATGTTGTTCATTATATTCCACAAATGAGTGAGATCATGTGATAGTTATCTTTCTCTGACTGGCTTATTTCGCTTAGTATAATGCTCTCCGGTTCCATCCATGATGTTGCAAATGGTAAGAACTCCTTCTTTTTTTATAGCAGCATAGAATTTCATTTTTCTTGTATTTTGTTAAATTACAGACTTGCAGTTTTCTTAAAAATTGAATTATATATTTTTGCTCTGTGAAACACTGAAGTGGTTTAAAAGTAACTTTCTAATATGGTTATTTAGAGAAATTTACTTTCATTTATATCATTTCTATTCTTCTACCCCATCCCATAAAAAATCATTTTCAAAATTTTATGTTATATTATTTTTTAAAGAATACATATTTCTCATATTGCCTCCTATAAGGTACATAATTAGAGATAATATAAAATATACCTATAATGTGAATTTAACAACATATCCTAGAAATAAATCCACAATGAACATCTTTATTATTTATTTTTATAAATAATTAGTACTCCCTGATATGCCTGTATCATAATTTATCCAACTAGTTACCTATTATGGTATTGAAGTTGTGGATATTTTCCAATCTTTGCTATAACAAATAACAATGTAACAATACACTTGTGTATTATATCATTTTATATTTGTAAAAGTGAAACAAACTCCACTCAATGAAGGTTGTAACATTTTGAAAGCATGCACAATTATGAAAATTCCAATTTTCTCTATCTTAGCCAGCAGAGTATACTGTAAGTCTCTCTGATTTTTCCAATCCGATAAAAGAGAAATGGTATTATAATATAGTTTTATGAGCTATTGTTGTTATCATTAGGTTAAACATAATTTTATGTTTATAAGGGCCATTTTTTCTTTTTTCCCACTATTCATTGCCTATTGTAATTTTTTATTCTGTCAACTTGTTCTTTTTTCTATTTTCAGACCATTTTATGTATTAGGCATTTTAAGGCTTTATCTAGAATATGATGAAAAGTATTTTGCTCCAACTCTTCTTTTGTCTGTTGCCTTTCCTGAAATTCAGTTATTATTATTTTTGATTGTAGTATTTATGAGTTTTTTATTTATTTTGAATTTTAAATAGCATAATGTTCAATGAGCACTTTGTAGCTATATTTTCTAGAGTCAGAGTGCAAAATTAGGTATATCAATAAGAGTCTCCTTATTGATTGCTACTTAGATGTTTTCATCTTTACTCAATATGGTGTCCATTTGAGCTGAGACAATACAGTGTGCTGGGAGTTTATTAAGAAGTGCTCTTGGGATCAATACTTATTGACAGAAATTGAAAGAGCCGGAACGGGCCAGAGGAAACAGTCGGCTGTCATGCAGTGTCCCGGAGGCTTCTGCCAGCAAACCTAAGGGGAGCCCTGAAGCTGGATGGCCACTCAGAGTTGTCCCATGTCCCATTGGTGGGATTTATACTCCTGTATAGTCTTGTATCACTTGGTCTGTGGATATTGTTTGTCACCAGAAAGAGAACTTGTTATTTGGAGATCCAGCTCCCTTCAGCCAAAAAAATTTTCAGAGAGAGGAAGGGAAAGGGGGGGGGGGGGGGGCGGGGAGAGAGACATCAATGATGAGAGAGAATTATTGACCGGCTGCCTCCTGTATGTCCCCTATTGGGGATCAAGCCCACAACCTGGGCATGTGCCCTGACAGAGAATCAAATCATAACGTCCTGGTTCAAGAGTCGATGGTCAACCACTGAGCCACTCAGGCTGACCTTTACTTGTTTTTTAAGAAAAAAAAATATATGAGCAATTTTAGGTTTATAACAAAACTGAGAAGGTACAGAGATTATACCCCCTACCCCCACTTATGTTACAATTGGTGAACCTACATTGATACATCATAATTGCTCGAGGCTAAAATCAGTAGTTAGCATAATAAATGTGAGAAGTTTGTTAGAAGGCTGATGGACATCTTCAGCAGGGCTGAAAATCTGCATATTATTACCTGCGGCTGAACAGCTGTAGGCATTTCCCCTAACCTGATAATCTTTTCCTGTTTATCAGATTTTACCATTGATATGCCTGTTTGCATTCCTAAAGGGCCAATGTGTTTTCCAGTAAATAAAAAGTCCTGGGTCTGAGATTAAGGGAGCCACCACCTTAGAGGGTGAAGCCTCCGCCTGGTTCCCCCAAATGTCTTCCAAGTGTATATTTCTTGTCTAGACTCTATTCGTTTATGCACAGCCCTTCTCCAGATTCCTGAACCCTTGCTTCGAAAAGACTGCCGCACATAATCACCCAAAGTCCATAGTGTACTCTAGGTTTCCTCCAGGTGTTGTGCATTCTATAGGTTTAGACAAATGCTTGCCTCATAGTATTATGAAGAGTATTTTCACTCTTGTAAAAATCTTTTGTTCCACATATTCATTCCTCCTTCTCCATTAACCCTGGCAAACACTAATCTCTTTACTGTCTCTATAGTTTTGCCATTTCAGAATGTCATATAGCTGGATTCATATAGTATTTAGTCTTTTCACATTGGCTTCCTTCAGCTAGTAATATGCATTAAAGGTTACTATTACTCCATCTTGATTGTTTCCAAGTTTTGACAATTATGAATAAAGCTGCTATAAATACTCATGTGAAGTTTTGTGTGTAGATATAAGTTTCCCATATTCTTTGGTAGATACCAATGGATGTGTTTGTTGAATCATATGGTGAAAGTATTTTCTGTTTTGTAAGCAACTGCCAAGCCAATGGATCAGGTCTTATTGCTTCACAGTCTTGCCAGCATTGGGTGTTTTCTGTGTCCTGGATTTTGGTATATAGTGCTATTTCATTATTGTTTTAATTTACATTTACCTTATGACATATGAGTAAAGGATCTTTTCGTATGCTTATTTGCCATCCAAATGTCTTTGATAAGGTATTGATTGATATCTTTGACCAGTTTTTAATCAGGGTGTTTTATTATTATTTATTTTCAAGAGCTCTGTATATTTTGGATAATACACTTTTATCAGATAGCTTTGAAAATATGTTCTCCCAGTTTGCACTTTGTATTATAATTATTCTGATATTGTGTTTCACAAAACTTAACTTTTTCATTTTAATGAACTCAAGCTTCTCTGTTATTTCTTTTATGAACCAAATCCTTTGTGTTGTATCAAAAAAAGCATAGGCATACCCAAGGTCATGTAGGTTTTCTCCTGTGTTATTTTCTAGGGGATTTATAATTTTGCATTTTAAATTTAGGTCTATGATAAATTTTAAGTAGGGTATAAGGTCTGTGTTTAGATACATTGTGTGTGTGTGTGTGTGTATGTGTGTGTGTGTCATTGTCATGTTTCAGTACCATTTGTTGAGGAGACTAGCTCTACTCCACGGTATTAGCTTTGCTCTGGTCAAAGATCAGTTGACTGTATTTATGAGGTCCATTTCTGGGCTTTCTATTCTGCTTCTTGATATATTTGTCTATTATTTCACCAATGCCACACTGTCTTGATTACTGTAATCGCTTTAGAGTAAGTCTTGATGTCAGGTAGTGTCAGTCCTCTAACTTTGTTCTTCATTGTTATGTGCTATTCTGGATCTTGTCTCCCCAATATAAACCTTACAATCAGTTTGCTAATATCTATAAAGTTACTTGTAGAGATTTTGATAGATCAAGCTGGGAAGAACTGACATTTTGACAAGACTGAGTCTCCCTTTCCATGTAGCATGGACTAGGTCTCCTTTATATAGTTCCTTGATTTCATTTATCAGGTTTTTTTAATATATATTTTTATTGATTTTAGAGAAGAAGGGAGAGGGAGAGAGAGATAGAAACATCAATGATGAGAGAGAATCATTGATCGGAGCCTGCAACCCAGGCATGTGCCCTTGACTGGAATGGAACCTGGGACCCTTCAGTCCACAGGCTGACGCTCTATCCACTGAGCCAAACCAGCTAGGGCTCACTTATGAGTTTTGGAGTTTCCTTATATAGATCTGTACATCATTGTGAAATTTATCTACAAATCTAATAAAATATTTTTTTGGGTTCTATCTAAGTATTGTGTGTGTGGTTTTTCTTTATTAATTTCAAATCCCACTCATTCCTTGTTAGTATATAGGAAATAATTTTACATTTGTGTATTAACCTTGTTGCCTAGAAAATTCCTATAATCACTATTTTGTTCCAGATCTTCTGTTCATTCTTTTGGGTTTTCTACATAGACAATCATGTCATCTGTGAATAATGACAGTTTTATGAGTTTTTTTTTTTGTTGTTTTTTTTTAATCTGTATACCTTTTATTTCCTTTGCTTGCCTTATTGTACTAGCGAGGATTTTCAGTTCAGTGTTGAAAGTAGTGGTGAGAGGGGACAGCCTTTCTTTCTACCTGATCTTAGTGGGAAAGCTTTGAGTTTTTCACCAGTAAGTGTGATCTTAGTTGTAGGATTTTTGTGAATATACTTTATCAAGTTGAGAAAGTTTCCCTCTGTTCTTCATTTATTGATAATTTTTATTGTGAATGTGTATTAGATTTTGTCAAATGCTTCTTCTGTATCTATAAATATGATCATGTGCTTTTTCTTCTTTAGCTTATTGATGTTATGAACTACATTAATTGATTTTCAAATGTTGAGGCAGCCTTGCATATCTGGAATAAATCGCATCTGTGGTACATAATTAATTTTATACGTGGTTGGATATGATTTGCTAATATTTTTTTAAAATTTGACTTTATTGTTGAAAGTATTATAGATGATCCCCTTTATTTTCCCATTGACCCCTTCTAGCTAATATTTTGTGGAAGATTTTTGCTTCTATGTTCATGGGAGGTATTGGTTTACCCTTAGTTCTTGTAAATTCTTTGTTTTTAGTATTAGGATAATCCTGGCCTCATTGAATGAGATAGGAAGTATTCCCTCTGCTTCTATCTTCTGAAAGAGATTATAGAGAATTGGTATAGTTTCTTCCTTACGTGTTTCTAAAATTCACCAGTGAGCCCATCTGGGCCTGCTACTTTCTGTTTTGAAAAGCTATAATTTTTTTTTCAATTTCTTTAATGGATATATGCTTATTCAGATTTTTTATTTGTTCATGTGTGAGTTTGTGCAAATTGTGTATTTCAGGGAATTGGTGGGTTGGTTTTTTTGTTTTGTTTGTTTTTTGTTTTTTTTTTTGGTTTTTAAAGTTTTCCAGGTAAAGTAGTTTATAGTATTCCTTTATTATATTTTAATTTCCATGGGATCAGTAGTGTTGTCCCTTTCTTTATTTCTGATATTGGTAATGTGTCCTCTCTCTTTTATTATGTTGTTATTATTATTATTATTTTGCATGGGCCTTGTTAGAGACTTCTCTATTATATTGATCTTTCCAGTGAACCAGTTTATGCCTTTGTTGATTTGCTAAAATGCTATTGGATAAAAATTTAAATTTTATTGACTTCTGTTCTAATTTTTATTATATCTTTTCTTGTGCTTACCTTGTATTCAATTTGCCCTTCTTTTCCTAGTTTTAAGGTGAAATCTTAGATGATTTACTTTAAATATTTCTTGTTAACTAATTTATACATTCAATGTTATAACGTTTCCTCTAAGCATAGCTTTCACTGGATCTCACACATTTTGAAAAGCTATATTTTTATTTTCATTAAGTTAAAAAATTAATTTCTTAGTATTTCTTCTTTGACCGATGTGTTATTTAAAAGTGTATTGTTTAATCTCCAAGTATTTATATATTTTTCTTGCATCTTTCTGTTATTGATTTCTAGTTAATTATTTTGCGGACTGAGAGCAGTCATTTTATGATTTGTATTCTTTTAAATTTCTAAAGGTGTATTCTTTTAAATTTGTAAAGGTATGTTTTATGGTTTTGTGGCCCAGAATGTGTCTATCTTGGTAAATGTTCCATTTGAACTTGAGAATAATGTGCATTCTGCTGCTATTGTCTGACATAGTCTATACATGTCCATTATTATATCCAGTTGATTAATAGTGTTCTAGAGTTCAAGTCTATCCTTACTGATGTTCTACATACTGGATCTGCCCATTCCTGACAGAGGGGAGTTAAAGTTTCCTCTATAATAATAGACTTAGCTGCTCCTTCTTGTATTTCTGTATGTCCAGTTTTTGCTTCACTTATTTTAACACTTATTTGTTAGGTACATATACTTCAAAGGTTTTTATGTGTTTTTGGAAATTCGACCCCATCATTAAGTAATACCCTACCCTTTCCTTAATAACTTTCCTTTCTTTGAAATCTATTCTACTTGAAACTAATATAGCTACTCCTAATTTATTGCAATTAGTGTTAGCATGGTGTTTCCATCCATTTCGTTTTAATCTATATGTATATTTACACTTCATAGTAGATTTCTTGTAGACAACATATACTTAGGTTTATTTTTGGATCCTGTCTTACCATATCTGTTTTCTAAGTGGCCCATTTATACCATTTATGTTCAAAGAAATTATAAGATAGTTGGATTCATGTCTATAACATTTGTTAGTTTTCTATTTGTTGTACTTGCTCTTGTTTCATATATTTATCTTCTAATCTGTTTTTGCCTTTTGTGGTGTTAATTGAGCATTTAATATAATTCCATTTTTTTCCTTTCTTAACAGATATGCTTTAGTTATTTTTCTACTTAGTTGTTGCCCTAGAGTGTGTGATATATATTTACAGCTAATCCGAGTCCACTTTTGAATAACACTATATTGCAAAAATAATCTTATTGTTTTCTTTTCATTCCTTATATCATTGTAATTTATTTCACTTCTGTATACACATACATAATCATATGCAACTATATATACACATATAGAATTTAATACATTATTGCTATTATTTTGAACAAGTTATTATCTTGTTGCTATTACTTTGAATGAACTGTTAACTTTTAGGTTAGTAGGAATAAAAAAACCAGAAATATTTATTTTATCTTCACTTATTCTCTAATGCTCTTCTTTATGTATATCTGTGTTTAACTTCTATCATTTTCTTTTGTTCTAAAGAAATTTGTAAAAACATTTCCTGCAAGGCAAGTCTACTTGCAACAAATTTACTCAATTTTGTTTGTCTGACAAACAAAGAGTATTTATTTCAGCCTCATTTTTGAAGGATAATTTCAAAAGGTACAGAATTCAACACTAATGAATTATCCCCTCTCTCTCTTTTTTTTTAATTTCAGAGAAGAAAGGAGAGGAAGAGAGAGATAGAAACAGCAATGACAAGAGGGAATCATTGATTGGCTGCCTCCTGCATGTTGGACCAAGCCCACAACCTAGGGGACTCTTCAGTCTGCAGGCCGACGCTCTATCCACTGAACCACACTGGCTATGGCTATTCCCTCTCTTAACACTTTAAATATTTATCTTTACTCTCTTCTTGCTTGCATTTTTCTTTGTGTGTGTGTGTGTGTGTGTATGTGTGCAAAAGTGAGCTGTAATTCTTAACTTTGTTTTTCTATGGATAAGGTGTTTTATTTTCTATCTCTGTCTTCTTTCAGGATTTAAAATATATATATATTTGTTTCAGTAGTTTGAAAATGGTATGCCTGGATGCCTCAGTGCAGTGTTTTGACATTTATCCTGCTTGGTGTTCTCTGAGGTTTCTGGATCTTCTGTTTGGTAATGTTAATTTGAGGAAAGTCTCAGTCATTATTGTTATTTTTTGTTCCTTTCTCTCTTCTCCTAGTATTCTGATTATGTGTATATTATATTCTTGTCGTTATTCCATTGTTCTTGGATATCCTGTTATCTTTTTCAATCTGTTTTATGTTTGTTTTTCAGTTTCAGAGGTTTCTATTGTGAAATGCTCTAGGCTGGGATTCTCTTCTCAGTTGTGCCCACCTTGCTAATAAGCCCAGGAAAGGCATTCTTTATTTTTGTTACAGCTTTATAGTATTTTCGAATTCTAGCATTTCTGTTTGTTTATTTCTTAGGATTTCCATTTTTCTGCTCACATACCATCTACTTTATCCGGTAGAGTCTTTAGCTTATTAACTACAGTTGTTTTCAATTCCTGATCTGATCATTCTAACATCCCTGCCATGCCTGGTTTTATGCTTCCCTTGTTTCCTGAAACTGTGGTTTTGTTTTGTTTTGTTTGCCTTCTGATATGCCTTGTGATTTTTTTCTTGGTAGCCGGACTGGGGAAAAGGACACGCTGTAAATAAGTCCTTAGCCATGTGGTGGTGACGGTGACTTGCTGGGGCTGGGAGGAGCTCTGTCATCCTCTGATGAGGTCTCGGTCTTTCTATGAACCTGTGCCTCTGTGCTGTGAGCCTCACAGTGCTGGCAGGGTTTCCCTTCTCGGGTTGGGCAGGATGGCTAGAGCTGGCTGGAATTGAGGAGCCACCAGGAGCAGGATATTTCTCTGCCTTGAGATCAGTTCCAGCGGTTCTCAACCTGTGGGTCGCAACCCCTTTGGCGGTCGAACGACCCTTTCACAGGGGTCGCCTAAGATCATCCTGCATATCAGATATTTACATTATGATTCATAACAGTAGCAACATTACAGTTATGAAGTAGCAACGAAATAATTTTATGGTTGGGTCACAACATGAGGTACTGTATTTAAAGGGCCAGAAGGTTGAGAACCACTGATTAGGCGCTGATAGTTAACCCCAGCTGGTTAATATCTGGTTAATTAGCTCCTCCTGAAGGCTGACCTCATTAAGAGTATAAAATGCGCTGGTGTGTTTCCCAGTAGTTCCCTTTTACCTCCCTAGGCGGCAAGCACAAGGGAATTTTTCGTAAATATTCATTGTGAGGCCTTAGTATGAGCTCCAAAAGTGTGGAGGGCCCCTGACCAGTACTGGGTCTCCCTGAATTTTTTAACACTTAGAGTAGACCTCCAGCCCTTTGTCAAGTTCAGTTGCGGTTTCCTGACCTTGAACGGCCTGTGAGGATGTTTATTTCTCTGGTAAGCTGTGACTCTGTACTTGTCTGTCTGTCTATGTTCCTAGACAGCGGTTTGCTCTGTGGCCTCACTTAGTTTAAGGATGTAAGGAGACTTGTTAGTTTGTTTATTCATTTTCTTGTTACAACAGCTTGTCAACTTCTAAGACCCCTATGGGATGCTTTGGGCTCACAAACTTTTTAAAGTGATTGAATTTTTATACACGTGTGTATAAAGGAGGCAACGAGGGCCAAAGAGAACCAAAGCTCAAACTTTTATTATTCTACTGCTTCAACATTTTGAATATATTTCACAGCTGCATATACTTTGTGAAGTGGGAAATTATTTGAAAGAAATAGAAGATAGTTGTCATAACATTTATTTTCTTTTATGTTGCACATGTAACACATTAGTATCAAAAGTTTGGAGTTTTGGAATTTCTGGGAAGTGCGCGCGCGCGCACACACACACACGAAAAAGTAAGTTTGTTAGAAATGTATACATTTTCAAAATATTATTTAAAGAGTGTGGAAAAAAGCCTTTTCTTTGTACATCTGTTTCACATCTCTCTGGCCCACCCAGAACCGTCCTCCAGGCTGAAGCCTGAGGAGTAAGGAGCCAGGGGGCCCGGGCAGGTGGCCCCTCTTCATCCCCCCATTGGCAGGCACACAGCCTGTCTCTCTCCCATGCTCTGGACTCCATCTCCTGCCTGTAGTTTATGCTGGGAGAAGGCCCCGCTCCCCATCTCACTCACCTTTTTTGCATGCAACCCTCTCCACTCCCCTCTGTCTTGCCTCCATATCTGGTCAGGAGCCTGTCTGCAAGTGAAGTAGTATCTCTGAGTTCTGTACATTCAACTGCTCCTGTAACAGCCTTTGGTTTTTGTTGCTCTTGTAGAGAAACTAAGATTCTCTGTATGCCTTCTAAGATTTACACCGAACCCTAGCTTTCAGTCTCTTATTCTCCCTGTGGCTCTTGTACTACTGCCTGATGTTCGTAATGAAGATTGCTAAAGTAGCGGCAGAGGAGAATCGAACCATTGAGTCAGAAACTGATTAAATCAGCGGTTCTCAACCTGTGGGTCGAGACCCCTTTGGCGGTCGAATGACCCTTTCACAGGGGTCGCTTAAGACCATCCTGCATATCAGATATTTACATTATGATTCATAACAGTAGCAACATTTACAGTTATGAAGTAGCAACGAAAATAATTTTATGGTTGGGTCACAACATGAGGAACTGTATTTAAAGGGCCAGAAGGTTGAGAACCACTGGATTAAATGCTTTGCTCTCCTAATACCAGCTAAGATTTTGATTCAAATAGTGTAATACAACAGAAATACCAGGAAAAATGTGTCAGAGTTGGAAGGACTATTGATTTCTCTCCTTATTCTAACCTTATATACCAAGAGAGGGACTTTCTGTTGAGACTCTATCTTGTCAGTCCAACCACCCCGAAGGAGAAGCGTGTTTAAGTTGATTGATTGGAAGGTGAGCACCTTTTAGTAATTTATTTCAAAGAAGGTTTCAGACTTCTTTTTTTAATCCCCTATTTATTCAAATACCATTCTCTCTCTCCCACTCTCCCTCCTTCCCTCCCTCTCCTGGACTGGGCAAAGTATTCCTCTGTCCACATTAATGGCAACATTCCAGAAGCATGGGGGGGCTCTTGGTAATTCACAGAGCAAATTTATGGTGAGATTTTAGGCAAAATTAAATGTGTAATCTGCCTCATCTAACTGAATTTCATGTTTGTTTTTTCAAAGTAAAGTTGATTTAGCAAAGACAGAAATAGAACAATTTTAATGATTTAATTAAAAGTGACAAGTTACTGAGATATTTCTTTCTTTGTGTATTTCTATGGGAACTTTAATAGTATGCACCTGGTCATCAGCACCGTTTGCGTGAGCACACATTGTCTCCATTTCAATGTGATTGCCTGTAGGTGGGGTGCCCTAAAAGCCCATATGTCTTAAGATAAATCTACAAATATTCTGGCATCTCGTAAATTCCTGAAGTGAGCTTTCCTATCTCACGTGTATAATGGTCTCAAAGAGCACAGGTCACAGATGAGATGCTCCCAAGTCTTAAAGTAGCCATTACAGTCTTACCAAAAATCATATCAATTATTTTAATTCCAAATATTCATGGTGATATATCATTGGCATGAAAATGATTACTCACAAGTTTCGTTATCCAAGATGAATTTTGCAATTATAAATGATGAGCAAAATAGAGTTTATCGACCTAAGATAACTTCAGATGGGAAAATTCAAAAATAGTCTACAGTATTGTGATACCCAAGATGTTTTCTAAGATTTTTGTGTTCCAGGACAGAACAAAAATGTGAGGAGGAAGTAAATGTGTATATCGTGTCTATTAATTTAATTAAACAGGAGCAGGTGTCAGGTGCCACCTCCAAAGTGTGATGTAACTGTTCCTCTGTGTGTTTTTTTATCCCCCAACTTAATGAAAGTAGTAGCTCTCACTTAGACTGAGAGGCCTGATGACAATTTTTAGTTTTGCTTGATATCACTTAAAATGTTATTCGGAAACATTCACACACAAAAAGCGAAAATGCATGGCTAAGATTAAACTGACTCAGAGTGAAGCCACTGAAATAAAGCCTGGCATGAGAAGTTTTTTTCTTCTTTCTCTTCTTTCCTAATAGTATATCTTGATATTGAAATATGTGAAATTTGTATTAAAATGGTGAATGGTAACTCAATATTGATAACCAAGTGAGAAAAAGAAGTGATTGTATAATATTGATGGTCCCGTAAAGCTTAGTGAGGAAACTCCCTCCTAGTTTCAAAAAATGTTTGAAATCTTTGCTTTCTGTTAATTGCATCTGTAAGAGAGATGCAAAGCTATATAATAGAACAAAAAGAACAGTTTCAAATGAGCCCAAGTTGAATATAATCTGAATAAATATAGTACACAAATACAGGGTGGGGCAAATGTAGGTCTATGGTTATGAAGATGCAAAACACAGAAATATGTGTATTTGCTATATGTATTTTCATATTTACAAATTGAGATAAAAATCTAAATTCAAATTTGAAATAAAAATAGTAAGTTTTAAAAATTTGAAAATGTTCTTTAGGAAAATTATATATATGACTGTATTTGCAAAATATTTATGGGTATGGTAGATGAAATTTATCAAATATATAGAACATTGCAAAGTGTCTGTACCTTTAATATTGTCCTACATTAATAATTTATTTCAAACACTCATCTTTACCCAGTCAACACAAATATAAAATTTATATATCTTTGATACATTGTTTTTGACTAAAGATTCATAAATTTATTGATGAATCTTTTCTATCAAATGTTATAATTTTAAACACTATTCATTTTACACATATTCTTTGTGACCTATGAAATTATCTGAAAATAATTTTAACTGTTTTGAAAACCAAAACCAAATGTTTTTACTCTTCATAACCAAAAGTTAAATTAATAAATCTGTAGTAGAATTTGTCTCCTTAAGATAATCATCTGGTTTTAGTTTCACATACAAAAGTTCTCTTTAGTAATTTTTAGAGTTTTTGAAATAAACTGGGAACTGAGCCTGTAACCCTGACCGGGAATTGAACTGTGACTTCCTGCATAGGTCGACACTCAACCATTGAACCACACTATCTGGGCTTGCCAAGACTTTTAAAAGAAATTAAGGAAACCTGTTTGCTAGTAGAATACAGATCAGTTAAATCACTGCTATTTTATTTGGTTCTATACTAATACAATTAACAATATTCATGAATATGAACTATTACCAAAGGTGACTGACTTTGGGACAAAAACATCTGAAAAGTTCTATTTGATTTAAATGATATGCTTAGATATTACCAAATAGATTTTTTGAAGCAGATACTGAATCAAAAAATTGTAATTACCATTATCTTCAGAGAAGGTGAGCAGGGACATTTTGCACTAAGAAAATTGATATTTATTAAGTATTGATATGAGCTATAGGAGTTACATTTATAATCATTATCCAAGGCAATTAGATAATTTTATTCTAAATGTGGTGGAAGAGGAAATATCCCAGTGTGGATAAAGTATATTTCCTAAAGTAACTAAGTATATGACAGTAATATTAATTTAGGAATAATATCATAAAATAAAAGTCTGGCTGTATTAATGGGGATTTAGAGAGAGCATTCAATATTTAAGAATCATGATACACATTTTCTTCTGTATTCAAGCTGTTTTGATTAGGAATGTTTTCAAATGTAAGCAGTAGAGTATTTGGCTCACAGTTGCTTAATGAAATAACATCTTCCCTCTATCTTTTATATGCTCACCCATTAAAGTTATTTTAGCTTTATAATCACTGTTACATAACGGTATAATCTTTTTAGAGCTCAGCTGTTTGGGGCTTTATTTATTTATTTTAAACTTTTTCTGTATACTCATCATGAATGAGTTCATCTACTCCTATAGTTAAACACACACACACACGTACGTCATACAAAAACAGTCGGAAGGCAGACTTGGGGTGATTGAAACTCAAACAATATTTTGTGGAATTAAGCTATTTTTTCTGTTCTACCCTTCTTACTATTTGGGATCTTCTTACTCTTGGCCCCTTGATTCCTAATAATAATTAGACATTGTATTTATTTTTAAGAAGGAAGTAGGTCATAAGGGCAATGAAGCAGAATCTGGACCTGCTGAATCTATTTTTGTTTTGTCTTGTTTCACCAGGAAAGCAAAATCTTTCTGAGAGGCTTTACAAGCAATGCCATCTGCTACTTTGTGATACAGGACTATTTGGAGACAATTCTCTAGGAGTCTGATGCTTTTGTATCTTTGCAGAGGCACTGATGGTGTTTGGTTCTATGCAGTCTTTCAAAGTCTTTGTGTGGTGCATAGCCTTGTAGCTGTTCTAGAGCAGAAGGCAAGTTGCTCTGTTGTCCAATAAAGTCAATATAACATCTTCTCCTGGGATAAAGGGAAGGCACAATAGGTGCAGCCATTGTCAAAGGCCGGGGCTCCTAAGCTCAGAGTCCCCTTCTGTAAGGCAACAGCTTGTGTAGGATTCAGCTGGTTCTTACTGTACTGCCTGTGGGGACTGAGGTTTGGGGAATCTGTGAGTGACTCTACCATGGCAGCCTCGCATCTTCCTACACAGACCGCACAGGCAAGACTTGACTGCCGCTGATCTAAGTCTTGGCTGAATACCCCGTGATCTCCTGGAAGATGAGATCATGAAACCTTTGTGAAGAGCTTTTATGAGGCCATTCTCCACTTGTCTCCCTATTCCCCCAGGAGGTTAGCATGAAACATTGTTTTTGTCATAGCCTTTCAGTTTCTGGTGAGCTGTGAGGCTGCCTGCCTCGGCTTCTTAGGGGACAGCTGCAGTCTCTAAAGCGGCTCAGCCACAGCGTGACGTCAGCCCCTCAGCGACAGGGTCTCCCATACATTGTGATGGCATGCCATCTTTCTTTCCCTCTTTGTTCCAGGGCTATCCTAAGGGACACATGTCACAGAAGCAGGCACCTTTCCTTTCCTTGAATTTTGCTCCCTATCTCTGTACTAAATAGTGTTAATTTTAAAAGGACTTGCCCTTTCTTTACTGGCTACATTTTTCAACCTTGCTTTCATAAGAATCAATATAAGCAAGTGGTGATGACACTGTGGCTACTGCTATTGCTGTGGCTCATAGCTGTACATTGTCTGATCCAGAGAGCCATCTCTTCTACCAGCACCCACGAAACTTGGATAGACACATTTCTGTGTTTGCAAATACAGTGGGGCCTTGACTTACGAGTGTCCCGACTAACGAGTTTTTTGAGATACCAGCTGTCTCTCGGCCGATTTTTTGCATTGAGTTGATAGAGTAATTTGAGTTAACGAGCTCCTTAACGAGCTCGGTCTCGGAACGAATTAAACTCGTAAATCAAGGCCCCACTGTAGTATAAACTGTCAGATCTTTCTGAGTTCTTGACAATGACACAGGCCAGAATTCTGTCAGATGTATAATAACTCCAGCTGGATCAAAGCTGGGGAGGAAAGACTGTGTATACAGCTTGAGTCCCCAGCCAACAATATCTACCATATAAAACTAAACTCCTGAAAACATAACAAAAGAGATGAACATAAAGCCCTCCTTTTAACTAGTAACATGCTTAAGACGTAGAGTAAAATTGGTAACTCTCAGCAGTTCCCTTGGCCAAGCTACTGCTGTAGTTTTACTTAATCTCCTTTCCTGACACTCCTTTAAAATAAAGAAACTTTATTTAAATTATGTCAATAGTTGACTGTTTTCAATAACCAGAATCTAGTGGGGATCAGGAAATATGTTGCAGAACATTTCAAAGCTCTTTGGGTTCTTTCCTCTATGCGTAGGAAGTCATTATCCGTTGAAGTCAGGAGCACTTAAACTGTTTTGAGACTTTAAAATACAGATGTTAAAAAAAGTTATTAGTTTAAAAAATGATCCTTTTAGGAGTTGAAAGTACTTCAGTGCTAATTATAACTTTTAATGATTGTAAAGTGCCCTGGGAGATTTTAATGAAGAAGCTCGCAAGACTACATTTCCACCGTAAATTGTCCTTTCCCATACACAGTGTAAGGATAACGAAAATATGTTTCAACACCCAGGGGGCAGAGCTAATTGTATAAAGTTCACTAAATGTTAACAGTTTCCCAGTGACCCAGGGGTCATGTAGGGGAATTACAGACACATGTTCTGAGAAATCTTTGGCAGTATTAGTTTTCTAGAGTTAAAGAAAAATGGGCTGAGAAAAATTTAAACAATGGTATTGCTTGCTTAGCCTGTAATAGATGTTATTAAAGTCAAAAATACTGGGAAAATACACTGTAATTTGTGCTTCTATTAATGGGAACTAACGACTTGCTTCTAATTGACTTGCTGAAAAGTTTGTGATTTGTCAGCAGTATACCTCTAAATTAAAATTGCTCACAAAAATCTTAAAAGTCAGGGTCATTGGCTCTGTAACTTATGAGTTACCTAATTAGTAATCAAAATACTGTCCCCAGAAAACATTATTTCTGGACTTGAAAACTTTATTAGAATTACTTCATACAATGGCTCATTTGTGCTCAATCGTCTAACATTTCTTTCTCCAATTCTTTGCTCTCCTGTGGTTGCTACAGGTCAAGAGGCTGAGTGATGCCACTTCTCTTCATTGTTGTCAGATGTGAGCGTCCATGAGGGATAGAAGAGTAATGAGTAATGAGTTTGGAAAGAGAGCACGGCCTTCTATAAGGTAAGCTATTTCTTCCACATCATTAAAAGGCACGTCCAAATTAGGTACTTCATCTCCAGAACTGGTCAGTTCAGGTAAGAATTGTTTATTTGCTGCTTTGTTTCACCATTGATACTGAAGATTACAGATGGGACTTTGGTTTTTCTTCCATACTCTTAGGAGATCCCTAGGAATTTCCCATGGATCCTTTCTAGTTTTTTAATTTAAATCTGTAAAATTACACGGGTATTTTTGGGGAGAAAGGAGAATAAATTATAGATGAGTTAAATGGTTTTAATGACAAATATTTTCCATTTTTTAAGTATTAATCCATCTGTAAATCCTATCAGAGATTGAGGTCCAAAGTGAATAATAACATGAACAGTAAAATATCTGAAAGAAGTGATTTTATTACAAAGGCTCTTGCTCTTTCCCTTTAAGAGTTTATAGATCATTTATCTATTTTGCAATTCAAACCAATAATTAGAAAACCTACAGTAACAAGTTAATAATTGTTAACATTTAATGAAGACTTAATTGCCAAGAACTTTTCTAAAGCCCATCAAGACTTTAAGACGGGGGTCCTCAAACTACCGCCCGCCAGCCTGTTGCTTAGCAGCCGACTTGTCCCAGGCCCAAAGTGCGCATGTGTGGAATGTGCGCCCCGCTCTCTGACTCCCTTCCTTCTCTCTGTCTCTGGACTCCTCCTCTCAGTCTCGGGTGTGATCGGAGGAGTCTCGAGTCACGAGCTTGCCTGTGCAGAGCCTGCTGCTGCCTGAGGACCGAGGTAAGAACAAATTAGGATTTTTTTTTTTTTTAAGTTAGGAGGTCTACATTTTTGAAGTTAGGAGAGCCTTTTTCCAGAATGAAACATCTGAAATCTCCAACCAGATCTAGACTAACTGATGCACACTTGCATCACTTGTTATGACTAGCAGTGACAAATATGGAACCGGACATTGACCATCTCATTAGCCAAAAGCAGGCCCATAGTTCCCATTGAAATACTGGTAAGTTTGTTGATTTAACTTTGCTCGTTCTTCATTTTAAATATTGTATTTGTTCCCGTTTTGTTTTTTTTACTTCAAAATAAGATATGTGCAGTGTGCATAGGAATTTGTTCATAGTTTTTTTTTAAACTATAGTCGGGCCCTCCAATGGCCTGAGGGACAGTGAACTGGACCCCTGTTTAAAAAGTTTGAGGACCCTGCTTTAAGATATCAAGACTTTAAGAAATGGACTAGATTTATGAATTGATGATTGTACACAGATTGCACATTTTATGTTTTATAGCTTATACATTACTGGTTTGATTCTTGGCCAGAGCTCATGCCCTGGTTGTAGGCTCAATCCCTGGTAGGGGGCATATAGGTGACAGCTGATCATTGTTTATTCTCACACTGATGTTTCTCTTTCTCTCTCCCTATCCCTTCTCCTCTCTCTAAAAATCTATAAATATTTAAAAAATAATGTCCAGGTAGCTCTCCATAAACACCATAGGATAATTTTATAACTGAGTTTGTGGTCTATGATAGACATGATTTTCCATAAAAAAGTATCAATCCAATATAATAAAAACAAAACCAGTGCAATGATAATTACATGCTATTTAATTTCTCTGCCCTATTTCTTTTTTCATCTATTATTAATATATTTAAGAATAAGTATAAAGAAATCGTGGCCACTGGTGTAAATATCTAGATCCTGGTATTATTATGTTGATATGTAGAGGACTGTATATAGAAAATGCAGGCTGAGAAATTGTGAAAAAAGTAAAAAAAAAAAAAATTCAAAGTAAACGTATTGGTAAGCCAATCAGTTTTTAGAAAGTTAAGTGGTGGATAACCATGGGATGTAAAACTAAGAAATCCATGAAATATCATTTTTAACATGGAAACTTCCATGTTTACAGACAGCTTCTCTTTGATACCTACTATTCCACATTTGATGATGAACACCTTGGATTTCTACAAAATTATGTAACATGTATACTTTCTTTTCCACTCAGAGTCTATGGAAATAATGTACAAAGGGCATTTTTCTGATTTTCCTTTTTCCATACTTTCATTACTTTCTCACCAATTCCAAAAGGATTTTTTTTTTCATTTGCTTGTCTGTTGGATTTGTTGATATATATTTTGTTCTATTGTTTTTATAGTTATTCTTGGTAACTTTATAAAACTAGGTGTGCTACAAAGCCAAAACTAATTTTCTAGGCTACATCCCAGAATATTGAGGAGCATCTTGCTGTCCTTTTTAGGCTTTTGAAGTTTTACACATTCATCAGAAAAGAGAGTTTACAAACAAATAATTTCTTTTTGGTAATATTCAACATTTATCAGAGCATAAATTTATACAGTATTAATCTAAAAGTGTCTTTTCTCCTCAGAACTAGAATTGAACAAACAGAATCAGAGATATAGAGACAGAGCCCTATGACATTTATATGACTAGAAAAAACCTTACTCTTTTAATCAGAATCACAAAGGAGAGAAAAGGGGATTAACTTAATGTTGACCACATAGGTTTATTAATATCTTTGAATGGACAGGACTTGATAGACTCAAAGTAAAATATAGCTATGTTTCATTATTTTAAAATGTGCTCTCTCTGATTTTCTCCCTTCTCCTGAACATATAGCATAAGGATTTATATAATTAGGAAATATTTCTGTTTACTGAAATATCCAGTCCAATATAATATGTAAACTCAGTCTCAGATTCAGTGCCAACAATTCACCCTCTCTTCAACTCCATTATTTCATTTGTGGTTCAGGAATCATCAGTGGCAAAGAGAGCTTGCCTCACTCTTCAACACTTCCTCTTTATTTCCTCTTCTCTCCTGGTTATTTCAGAGTCATTGCTAGGAGGGTGGAAGAAAAGGTGCTAGAGCTGTCTTATTTACCTGGTGCTGTTTTTTGTTGTTTGTTTTGCCTTATTTTTATTGTATAGTATTTCATTATATATATATAATGTTCCATAATTTACTGTATTGATAAATATTTAAGCAGTTTCCAAATTTTTACATTTATAAACAATAATTCAATAAATCATTGGTACATAAATAATGTCTCACATTTGCAAGTATGTTTTTAGAAAAAAATTCCTGGAATTGGAATTGCTAGGTCAAAGGTATATAATATACATTGATCATTTTGACAAATATTGCCAAATTTTTCTCCACAGATGTTGTACCAATTTATACACTTTTTTTCTTATTATTTAAAGTATTACAAATAGCAGTACATATGTCTCCTTTTTTTTCCCAATTGACCTTCCCACAGCCTCCCCTAACCCCCTCCCAGTGTCTTGCATCCATTGGTTATGCTTATGTGCATGCATACAAGTCCTTCGGTTGATCTCTTACCTCCCCCGCCCCTCAACGCTCCCCAGCCTTCCTGCTGTTGTTTGACAGTCTGTTCGATGCTTCTCTGCCTCTGTATCTATTTTTGTTCATCAGTCTATAATGTTTTTTATTATCCATAAATGAGTGAGATCATGTGGCATTTTTCTTTCACTGTTTTAATTATCTCTTTGGGTGATATTTGCTGGCCATCATGCTTGCTATTGTTGCAGATATGCACATGGTTGTTTTAGTACATTTTGCTTTTCGGTATACGGTGGCACAGTGCACCATTCTCCTTCATGAGACAGGACACCTCCCTCTGATCTTGTGACACGCCCAACCTCACATTCCATTCTGTAGTTGTCTGCCACACAGAACTTACTGCGAACATTCTTTATTCTTCCACACAGGTAAGCCCTTCTAGTTTGGGGTCCTTCACAAATTGACTGACGCCATCTATTCCCATGGAGTTCATTTGTTTCATAGGATGTCACACACCTAAATGATAAAAGTGCAATTTATTCAAATGACAACTAATCTCTTTATCCTGTGTTTGCAAGCTAATATAGATTGAATTTAGTCTTTATATTTTTTTTTCTTTAAATATATTTTATTGATTTTTTACAGAGAGGAAGGGAGAGAGATAGAGAGTTAGAAACATCGATGAGAGAGAAACATCGATCAGCTGCCTCCTGCACACCCCCCACTGGGGATGTGCCCGCAACCCAGGTACATGCCCTTAACCGGAATCGAACCTGGGACCTTTCAGTCCGCAGGCCGACGCTCTATCCACTGAGCCAAACCGGTTTCGGCATAGTCTTTATATTTATTATTTGGTAAGCAAGACCCGGAATCTGTGCTCCCATGTGCCCCGACTCCCAGGGTGCACATACCTCTCTGTCCCTCACATGGCGTGGTGGGTTAAATTATGCCCCACCAAAGGTATCTATGTTCTGATTCTCAGCCTTGGTGAGTGCGTTACTTTATGTGGCAGAAAGAACTTTGCATATGTGCATAAGAGCCTGAAATGGGCAGATTGCCTTGCATTTTCAAGGTAGGCCCGTTATAATCGCCAAAGTGTATATGAGCAACAAGCAGGAGCACAGAGAAATAGGAGGATGTGTGGCAATGGAAGCAGAGATCAGAGGGATGCGGGCAAGGAAAGCAAGCAGCCGTAGAAACTGCAAAAGGCCAACACTGGATTTTCCCCTAGAGTCTCCAGAAGGAATGATGCTCTAGAAATATTATAATTTTGGCCCTTTTCATATTTCTGGCCTCCAGGACTATATAAGATGATAAATGTGTGTTGCTATAAGCCACGCATTGTGGTAATTTATTCCAGCAGTAATAGTAAACAAGAACATCATGCTATGTTCAAGAAGCTAAATGAAGTTGGTTCTGTAATTATTGCAACCCAGCAATTTTATAAGTCCAGACCCAAGTGCCTGGCTTTCATTCTTGAAAACAATCTCTCTCTAGGTACAGTTTGGGGAGTAGAGAACATTCATAGTAATCACATAAAATCTATCGTTGACTCTCCCTATGAGTTTCTGATTTCCGCTCCAACAGCTTGGCAGAGTGATAAAGATGAAGGTTTCGGTTGCATCTGTTCCATCCCTTTGTAGTTCCTGCACAGATATGTGTAATACATCTCAATTTCAGAAGGTGTATAAATCAGGCTCCTGGCAGCAAATAAGTGGCACACTCCATGTTTTTCAAGAAGTGTTTACCAATAGGACACTGATAAAAAGTGAAAAGAATCACAAAGGATGGGAAAGGGCCCTATACTAGTATCTGCAGGGCTCTGACAACCTTAAAGAGGAGGAAGCATTTAATAGGAACATGAGAAGACAGTGAATAGAGAGTCTGCCTTGAGTGGGTTGCAACTTTCCCTTGAGGGTTGCAGTTACTCTGAGGTGAACCACATACCTTTCTCTCTTATACTTTCTGAATCTGCCAGTGTCTTCAGTTGGCTAAAACCACACAGGAGCCAGAGGGCAAGAGAATCCAATGTGTTTAATTTAGGGCAGAAAGATGAAGTTGGAAAGTAATCCATTTTTTTAAATCCTCACCTGAGGGCATGCATATTGATTTTGAGAGAGAGAGAGAGAGAGAGAAGGAAGAAAGAAACAAACATTGCTTGGTTGCCTCCTGTACACTCCTTGACCAGGAATCTAACCGATAACCCAGGTATATGCCCTGATCGGGAATCAAACCCTTGGTGGCCAGGACACTGAGAATAATCTTGATGAGCAAATGAGAGAGCTCTCACACGGAGTCCTTTTAAACAATTTTTCTAAGTTTTAGAGCTTCATCTAAAATTCTGGAGAGCAAGAAAAGAATTCAGTGACATGCAACACAATTACACAAAATGAGAAATATTATAATAGAAATAGAAATGAGTCACTAAGGAAACATGGAGGGGGATATTTCACTCCATTTGGAGACTCAAGGTTAAGTATTTTTAGAATAGAAGAACATTAGTTATTTGCAGTGATTTTAAAGGATAGTGGGTCATGAGAAGTGGATCATTGTAGAAGCAAGTTTCTATTAGGTCTCATAACTGAAATAGAAAACTCAAGTTTGAAAGCTAGCTTGACTTTGTATTTCATTCCTGATGTTTCTGGCCCTGAATAAGACTGTATTCGTTTTTAAAAAAATATATCCTTCTTTAAAGGAGAGTCTGACTCCATTTTTTTATATTTGCATGCTGACCACTTTTAGGCCTCAATTGTCAGCTTTCCTCCCTCCATTTTTATGACCTTCCTTCATTTTTTTCTTTTTAAACATTTTTTTCCTTTTCACCCATCCCACACTCCCTGCCCTTTAAAAACTATCAGCTTGTTCTCTCTGCTTATGGGTCTGTTTCTGCTTTATTTTGTTCATGGGTGTGTGTTACTTTAGATTTCACATATAAGTTAAATCACACGGTATTTGTCTTTTCTATGTATACTTCACTTAGCATAGTACAATCTAAGACCATCTATGTTGACACAAGGGTCAATCATTTTTGCTGAGTAATAATCATTGTGTACCCCATTTTCTTGATCCATTCATCAATCTATGGGTACATAGGTTGCTTCCGTATCTTGGCCATTGTAAATAATGCTATAATGAACATAGGGGTGCATGTATCTTTTTTTAAAAAATTAAATCTTTATTGTTCAGATTATTACAGTTGTTCCTCTTTTTTCCCCCTATAACTCCCCTCCACCTGGTTCCCACCCCACCCTCTGCCCTTACCCCCCACTGTCCTCATCCATAGGTGTACGATTTTTGTCCAGTCTCTTCCCGCACCCCCACACCCCTCCCCCCGCCCAAATAGTCAGTCCACTCCCTCTCTATGCCCCTGATTCTATTATATTCACCAGTTTATTGTGTTCATCAGATTATTTATTCACTTGATTTTTAGATTCACTTGTTGATAGATGTGTATTTGTTGTCCATAATTTTTATCTTTACCTTTTTCTTCTTCTTCTTTCTCTTCTTAAAGAATACCTTTCAGCATTTCATATAATACTGGTTTGGTGGTGATGAACTCCTTTAGCTTTTTCTTATCTGTGAAGCTCTTTATCCGACCTTCAGTTCTGAGTGATAACTTTGCTGGGTAAAGTAATCTTGGTTGTAGGTTCTTGCTATTCATAACTTTGAATATTTCTTGCCACTCCCTTCTGGCCTGCATAGTTTCTGTTGAGAAATCAGCTGATAGTCATATGGGTACTCCCTTGTAGGTAACTGACTGTTTTTCTCTTGCTGCTTTTAAGATTCTCTCTTTGTCTTTTGCTCTTGGTATTTTAATTATGATGTGTCTTGGTGTGGTCCGCTTTGGATTCCTTTTGTTTGGGGTTCTCTGCGCTTCCTGGACTTGGAAGTCTATTTCTTTCACCAGGTAGGGATAAGTTTTCTGTCATTATTTCTTCAAATAGGTTTTCAATATCTTGCTCTCTCTCTTCTGCTGGCACCCCCATAATTCGGATGTTGGTGCACTTGAAGTTGTCCCAGAGGCTCCTTACACTATCTTCATATTTTTGGATTTTTTTTTTGTTGTTTTTCTGGTTGGGTGTTTTTTACTTCTTTGTATTTGAAATCTTTGATTTGATTCTTGAGATCCTCTAGTCTGCTGTTGGAACTCTGTATATTATTCTTTATTTCAGTCAGTGTATGCTTAATTTCTAGTTGGTCCTTTTTCATATCCTCGAGGGTCTCACTAGATTTCTTGAGGGTCTCACTAAATTTATTGGCGTTTTCTAGAAAATTCTTGAAAACCTTATAAGTGTGGTTTTGAACTCTATATCCAGTAGTTTGCTTTCCTCCATTTCTGTCATTTGTGACCTGTTTCTTTGTCTCAGCATTTTGGCTGCTTTCCTGTGTTGATAGAGTGGCTTTCTGTGTTATGTGTTCTATAGGGCCCAGTGGCTCAGCCTACCCAATTAGCTGAGGTGGACACTCTTGGTGCACCCCTTTGTGGGCTTTGTCAGGCTTGTTGTAGTTAAGCCTTGATTGTTGTAGGTATCACTGGGAGGAATTGACCTCCAGGCTAATTTGCTGTGAGAATCAGCTGTGTCTATGGTGGGAGAACTTCTGTGCTGGAGACACCCTTCTGGGATAAGAATTGCTTCAGTTGGGCTTTGGTGCTCACTGAGTCTGTCCCCTGAGTGTGTCCCTTATGGATCTGAGGAGTTGTAATCTGGATGGTCCCACTCTGACCACTAGGTATACTGGCTCTGCATCTCTAAGGATGTGCTAATTTAGCGTCTTCCTGAGGCTACCTAGCAGGAGCTATGGAGAGATCTGCAGATTCCTCTTCTTTGTTTGGGGTTTGGAGGTGCCCAGATGAGGCCCAGCTGTGAAGGAATGCAAGCTACTGTGGGGTCTTGGGCCTTCTTTTGGAAGTTCTGGGTCTGTCTGATCCAGCTGCAGTTTGTTAGGTAATTTTCAGGTTGCAAAGGGCCAGGACTTTCATATGCAAAAGCCTCTGCGCACAGCTTGGGTGGGGTGGGGTCTCAGGGAATCAACAGGGCGGAGCAAACAGCTATGGCTGATCCTCAGTTCTACCCTAAGAGGTCGCGAGTCTCAGTGTCCTGGTAATCGCTGCAAGCACCTCAGACAAAGCCACCCTCGAGTTCTGACCGATGCCAAACAGTCCAGTTTCTCCCTGTATGAGTCTGGGTCCCCAGAGACTAGCCCAGAACTGGAGTTCAGAGCAGTCGGGAGCTTGAGACTCCCTCCCAATTAGAAAAGACAACTGCGTCCTCAGTTGCCAGCCCTTTCCATGTGTGCCTCCGTATCTCTGCACTTTACTTCTGCACCTCTTCTGAGTCTCAGTGTGCTTTTCTCTTTCTATCTTTTTGAATTAGTGTTTTGTTTTGTTTTTCCTTTGGACCAATACTCAGAAGTGGTTTTCTTGGGTCATGTGGCTGTTCAAATTTTAATGTTTTTAGGACTCTCCATACTGTTTTCCACAATGGCTGCACCAGTTTACAATCCCACCAACAGTGCACAAGAGGGTTCCCTTTTCTTCACATACTCCCCAGCACTTATTATTTGTAGATTTATTGATGATAGCCATTCTGACAAGGGTGAGGTGATACCTCATTCTAGTTTTGCATTCCCTGATGATTATGATGTTGAACATCTTTTCATATGTCTGTTGGCCTTCTGTATGTCCTCTTTGGAGAAATGTATTCGGGTCCTCTACCCATTTTTTTAGATCACGTTATTATTGTTTGTTTTTGTTTTGCTTTACTTTGTTTTGTTTGGTGCTAAGCTGTCTGGGTCCCTTATCAAGGTATCATTTGCAAATGTCTTCTTCCGTTCAGTAGGTTGTCTTTACTTTTTGTCGGTGGTTTTCTTCACTGTGCAGCACCCCCTCCGCTTCTTGTCTCACATTTTGAGGAGCAAATAACGAGGCCTGCTTGCTGCTCCCCTTTATCATTGGGGAGGAAGTTTATACCATGGAAACTTCAGTCCACAAAACCCTCACCCTGTACCCCTGCCCACCCACAATCAGAACCAAAGCTCTTACTCAAGCTGTTTCAGACGTGCTTGGCTGATGACCCCCTCTCCTCTGAAAACCTCAATAGACAAGTATCATATGTGGTGCCATAGGTCTGGGCCCCCAAATTAATGACTGGTGGGGAAAGGGTTTCTCATGTGTTCTGGGGACAATAAAAACACACACGTTCGGCAAAACCTAGTTCAGAGAAAACTTGATTTAAAACCTTACCTTTAAAAAGTTGATACATTTAAAGTAAATATGCCTTAATCAAAGACAGTAACTAAGGAATAATTAGGCCTTTGTTATTTGTCTGTAGGGTATAAAAGAGACTGAAAGACATTCTTGAACCATTGCACTGGGAATTGAAATGATAACTCCACGCTTCCAAATATCAAATTCTGAATCGGCCTTCTGGATCTGGGAGCCTGCCCTCACACCAGGCTGTCCCATCCATTCGCTCCCCAGCCCTGGCTGTTCTAATACAGTGTCAGAAATGTTGTCTTTTTTAGCTTTATTTTCAGTGGATCGGTTAATAATTCAAACTTCTTTGTTAAGGATGCCCAAACTCTGTCTGCTAATTGCTCACTTGTTTTATGATAAGGTCAGGCTCATTATAAAAGCAAACGTGATTCCTAAAAGATATGCTGAAACATGGGTAAGGAGTCAAGGAAGGGGTTAGGATTTTAATATATGTAGATCTCTCTCTTAAACTAAAGTGACCCCGCTACTTTCCAGTTACAAAGTTAATCACAATATTTTTCTTCCTCTAAGTGGGAGCAATCCTGGGCCAGCTACTTCCAACGCTGACCCCTTCCCTACCCCTCACCCTTACCTCCCAGGTTCTTTTCCCAGGGCCTTTTATGTTGGCTTCTGCTGACTAGTGCTGCTGCCCAGTTTATACTTCAGCAGTCTGAAAGTTTGAGGGAAATTGGTGCTTGGAACCTCTTGCAGACAGCTCTACTGTGAAATGACTGCCTTAGGTACTACATTTCTTTTCAGACCAATGGAAGTCATTCACTCATTTTCTCTTGTTCATCATTTTTCAGTGTTTTCTTTTTTAGCATGGAAACAACAGCCTTACTTTATCTACCTCAGTCGACTCTCACTTAGTTTCACTAATCAATATTGTTATAGTATTCTGAAGCCTTTAAAGATGCTATGGTGTTGGTGTTGATTTTTTTTTTATGTTCCACAAATGTACACAATTCTTTTTTTTTAACCCACAGACAATATATCATGGTATTATAACTTAAATTACTGCCAGTTTTCCCATTGTTGTCTATGTTAGATTATACTTAGTTCTCATCACTGGCAAGCAAGGAGACCTGGTAAAGGTTCTGAATATGTCTTATTCATGTTAGAAAATGAGTAACTTGCTTAAAACCACCACTGAAAATCTCCCATAAATTCCATTCCCCTACCTATAGTTCAAAGGCATAAATAGGATCAGAAAAAATGTGTTCCATGAAAGCTGAAGGAGGACAATTACATTATGAGGAAACTTAGCTCTATCTAAGAAGCACAGAGCATGTACAGAAGAATATTTATGTAACGTGTTCACATAAAAAATATTTATGAATGATGGGAAAACGCTTTTTTGAATTTTTGTTCAGTAGGATGATTAAATGGAGAATAAACCGCCTGGAGCCTCTCCTACCTCCACAGCAGTATTGAGGATGTCTGACTGACAGCTTAGGCCCGCTCCCAGACTGTGAGAGGGCACAGCCTGGGCTGAGGGCCCTTCCCCCGAGGGCATTAATTTTGTGCTCTGGGCCTCTAGTGTATAATAATTTTTTAAAAAACACCCGTTAACTTTTTCTGTTTTAAAAATGAAAGTAAAACCCTGTCTGGGTGGCTCAGCAGGTTGGAGCATCATCCTGTACATCAAAAGAGTTTAATTCTTGGTCAGGGACTATACCGAGGTTACAGGTTCAACCCCCAGTTGGAGTGTATGCAGGAGGCAACTGATGGATGTTTCTCACATCCATGTTTCTCTCTCTCTCTTCCTTCCTTGGTCTCTAAAATCAATAAAAAACATGTCCTTTAGTGGGGACTAAAAAAAAAATTGAAGTAAATAAAAATATTTTAGAAATTTACAAATTTCCCTCAGGTAACTAGAGATATCTTAGTGGGTCCCATTATAATTTGACAAAATACCATGTAAAACACTGACAATCTAATGATAAAATTATTTCTCTTTCTACTTTCTTTCAAATCTCTTTTTCAAGACAATATGTTTGTTTGGGTTTTCTTTTTCAAACTCGCTTATTGGTGCTGAGGAAACAATTCTGAATGTGGCCTTGACAGACAGTGGCATAGAGAGAGTGTGATGTCAGAAGCTTAATAATTCAGTGGAGCAGAAAACAATCCATTAATTCTCACAGAGAAAGCAAAACAGCAACAGACTTTTAGTGAGGGAAGGTTTTGTTTGTTTGTTTTTTTCTTGTAGGAAGCTATTAGAAACCCCTTTGTTGCTGATGAAACTTTTCTCATTCCCTGACCATCTTTTAAGATTAATCTGACAGCGTATCTGTCAAACTTTTTAGAATAAAAATTACTGTTTTGTGATGGGAAAGAAGAATCACCTATAGCATTATAGTTTTTAGGATATTGTGTATGTGTGTACATATAAATATATGGAATTTTATCTTATTAATACAGGCTAGAAACTCAATGTGGTGCCTTTGCTTTTGTTTTATGGTCTTTATTATGAAACTGCCTTGTGCTAGAATGAATGCCTCATATATTTGGGCAGTTAAATAGATGGCCTACTTCAGCTTGACCTTTGGAGAGTCTATATTGAGTTGGGGGCTCCTTTCATTGCTTTACTATTTATAACTCTGTCTACCAATGGCAAGGGTGTTTCAAATGTTTCCTAATCAAGCATGTTCCTTTATTGAAGGTCAGAGTAGTAAAATGCTATCTATCAAGAGATTAAAAATATGATTCATTTCTCTCATGTAAGAAAGTCTAATTAAAAACGTACTGCATTCGTTCTCTTGAGTCAAGTTGGCCATGAAGCCCAGCCTGCTTGGCTCAGTGGTTGAATATCATTGAACTAGGAACCAGGAGGTCAGGGTTTGATTCCTGTTCAGGGCACATGCCTGGGTTGTTGGCTGGATCCCCTGTGGGGGCCTGCAGGAGGCAGCCAATCAATGATTCTCTCTCATCATTGATGTTTCTGTCTCTCTCTCCCCCTTCCTACTCTCTGAAATCAATAAAAATATATTTTTAAAAAGTTGGCCATGAAAATGACAGCTAGGACTACTAAATGACTACTCATGTACTCATAAAGCAACCTTTGTTGACAATATAATTTATCTTAATATTTTGTACATTTTAAAATAGATTTTGAAATATCCTTTAAGATTGTTCTTTAATCTTAACTGAATTGCCAAGTAACCAAAACCCAAAGAGCATTGTGCTATTTTGTGGGTCAACTCAGAAGCTCATTTCCCCAAGAGAATATGGGTAATATTCTACCATTCTACACAATTCCACAAAATAATAATGACAGCAAAACCTGAACAACATATATGCTGGAAGCAAAAAAGAGCAAGTCCCCAGCTCTGCCAGGAGGTTGATCAAAACATGATCTTAGGAAATACTATGTTAAAAAATTTACAAGGCATAATGTAACAGATGCTAAATAGAATGAGAGATTTGCTGTGCAAGCATGAGGGAGATAATAGATTTATTTACAGCTAGTTACATTATATGAACCTCATTTTTCTCACTTAAGGTTATTTTTTGATCATTATATAGAGGGTATATAAATCTGCCACATTTTTAAGCCACACATAAAATATTTTGTTGTATAGCTCTACCTCAATTTATTTAGCCTCACCCACACTGATGAATATATACATTGTTTCAGCCTTTTACTATTATTTTAAAAACGAAGAGTAAATGACCACACACATTTGCTCCCATGTGCCTGTATTTGTGTAAGACAAATTTCCAGTAGACTTGCTATGTCAAAATGTAAATAACTACAAAAATTTGTAAACCATCACCAAAATTTTTCTGCCAATGATTTTGCAATAAATTAGGTTTTTGCTGATTATTAAATGACTATTTCTAACTCTTTTGGCCCTAATGCCTACTCTTATCCATTTGGTTTTTACCCATATCTTAGGAGAAAATTATTAGCACATCATTAATACACACACACACACACACACACACACACACACGCGTGCACACTTACGCCCACTGTTGTGCATTTCATAAAACAAATTTGTGTTCCACTGGAAAACTTTGTGTTCTTTAAAATATACCCTTCTAGGTTATCAGATTCCAGTCCTTTTCATTATTTTTAAGCTCTTGTGTCACTTCCAGCTTTTTAAAGTTGTGGATAATTGAGAGATTAGTAAATTCTCTCTTGTCTATTAATGATTTAATTGACTTGCTACTCAAAAAGTTAGTGTTTATAGTAATTTATCTCAATATTTTTTATTCCACATCAATTTTTGTTCTTTTGATTTTTTCTTTGAATCAATTATAACATCTGTCTAGTTCCATTGTATCATTGAATAAAAGAAATTATTTAGCATGATTCATTTCTGTATCTTAATGTGAGTCATGATTTTAGCTTAGAAAAATTGTTTTAACAGTACGTGTGTATATATATGTATATGCTATATGGCATATAGCATATGTATATATGTGTATCATGCATCTTATATCTATCTACTTATTTATATAATTACACATGTTTAATCTTTTCCATCAAAGAGACATTGCACTGGATGTTGTTTAAACAGACAGTCAAGACTTTATTCAAAACGATTGCAGTAGGGATCAAAACTAGCCCAATAGGGCACAGCAACTAAACTCCATTGAAACAATGGAGTGTTCCTAAGTGCTGGAGTGAGATAGTGTAAAGGTACTCTAGGATGGACATTACAGGGCTATGCGATTAGCTATCTGCTAATTCATGCTTATTGAAGTTAGGCTCCTACCCTCCCACTGAGACTGGGATATAAATACCCATTTTTTTTGCATTTTTAATTTTTATTTTTCAATTATAGTTATTTTCAATGTTGGTTTTTTTTATTGGTTTCAGGTGTACAGCATAGTGGTTAGACACTCCTATATTTCACAGTGTTCCCCTAATATGTCCAGGACTCACCTGGCTCCATACATAGTTATCAGTATTATCGACTATATTCCCTATGTGGTAGGTCACATCCCTGTGACTGTTTTGTAACTACTAATTTGTACTCCTTAATCCTTTCACCTAGTCCCTCAACCCTCCTACCCTGTGGCAACCTTCAGTCGGCTCTCTGGATCTATGAGTTTATTTTAATTTTTTAAATTGATTTTGTTCTTTAGATTCCACATATACATCAAATCATATAGTACTTGCCTTTCTCTGGCTGACTTACTGCACTTAGCACAATCCCTCCAGGTCCATACCTGCTGTCTCAAAAGGGAAGATTTTCTTCTTTTTCATGGCAGAGTAATATTCCATTGTATAGATGTACCACCACGTGTTTATTGATGGGCATTTGTATTGCTTCCATATCTTGGCTATTGTAAATAATGCTGCAGTGTGCATAGCTGTGCGTATATTCTTTCAAATTCATGTTTGGGGTTTCTTTGAATAAATACCAATATAAGTGGAATTATTGGTTCCTAAGGCAGTTCAATTTTTAATTTTTTGAGGACCCTCCAAAAGGTTTTTCATAGTGGCTGCACCAACCTGCATTCCAACCAACAGTGCATGAGGGTACCCTTTTCTCACTTAACTGAATTGCTAAGTAACCAAAACCCAAAGAGCATTATGCTAAAAATGTGAATAAAGTCACATTTTTGCCAACACTTGTCATTTGTAGATTTATTGATGACTAGAGACACGGTGCACGGATTCATGCATTGGCGGGGTCCCTCAGCCTGGCCTGTACTCTCTCACAATCCGGGACTCCTCGGGGGATGTTGGAGACTGATAGCCCCTTTCCCTCTGACTATCACCAAACTCACAGCTGTCATAGGGGAGGGGGGTTGGGGAACTGGGTGAAAGAAAGTGAAGGGATTAAGCAAAAAAGAAAAAAGTAAGTCTTTAATCCTTTTTGAGTTTATTTTTGTATATGGTATAAGAAGGTGGTCTAGTTTTATTTTTTTGGCATGAATCTCTCTAATTTCCCCAGCACCATTCATTGATTAGACTGTCAATATCTCCTTGTACAATCTTGCCTCCTTTGTCAAGTATCAATTGACCATATAGGTGTGGGTTCATTTCTGGGCTCTCTATTCATTGAGCTCTATGTCTGTTTTTATGCCAATACCATGCTGTTTTGATTACTAATGTTCTTGGTTGGTATCAAGTAGCATGATACCTCCAACTTGGTTCTTCTTTCTCAAGATTGCTGAGGCTATTTGGAGTGATAGAGACCCTTATGTGATTATATTTTACTAGAGGCCCAGTGCATGGATTCATGCACCAGGGGGTCCCCGAGCCTGGCCTGTGGGGATCGGGCTAAAACTGTCTCTCCAACATCCCCCAAGGGGTCCCAGATTGTGAGAGGGCAGTTCTCAGGTGACGCAGCCTGGAATGGGGCTCCCTCCTCTCTGGTTCTAGCTGCGTCACCCGAGAACTCCAGCTGCCAAGTCACCGCAGCTCGGCAGTTCTTGCATTAAGCATCTGCCCCCAGGTGGTCATTGCACATCATAGCTACTGGCCAGCCAGTCGGCCAGTTGGCTGGTCACTTAGGCTTTTATGTATATAGATAGAATGGCTCTCATGTTCTTGAGAAAGACATTTCTTAGATATGAAACTGGCAAGAGGGTGGAAGAAAATTTGGATCTCAAAGGGGTAGGGAAAGAATATGAATTTTGGTATGGTTTTTTCTACTTCTGCAAAAAAAATGTCCTGAGGTTTTGATAGGAATTGCATTGCATATGTAGATTGCTTAGAGTAGTTTTGACATCTTAACAATATTGAGTCTTCTAATTAATGAACATGTGAAGGCTTCTATTGATGACTCTAATTTCTTTCATTATTGTTCTGTAGTTTTTATTTTACAAGTCTTTCTCCACTCCAGTTAATTCCAAAGCATTTTTGATGCAGTTGTAAAGGAATTAATAAGGGTATTTAACTCACATTGAGGATAGATTTTTAAACTTATAGAAGTTTTGTCATACTCGGGTATCATGGAGAAAGCAGCAAAGCTGGAAATATTCTTGAGCTCTTCTCTTTTTAAGTCCAGTTCATTTTCTGTTACATTTTAACACTAGATGCTGCAATATTATTAATTTTACATAGAGGAAAGTGGTAGTTGAAATATTAATCACAAATTTTGTAAAGTGCTTCAAAATTCTGTCATCTTGCTACAAAAAACTTTATGAGAGAATTTGAATAATTATCCTACCAAGTCAATTGTAGAATCAGAGCTGAAATGGCATAAATGACCTAGCCAAGTTCCTGCTGTGTACTGTGGAACCAGTATATATATAAAAGCTTATGCAATGCATTCTGTGTTTAGTAGATGTTGCTGTAGTGCATTTGGAACTGTGGTGTAGCATCTGAAAATGGAAACAGCATTTGAAAGCTAAACCCAAGATTTTTAGAGATGAGATAATTATGTTTCTATTGAGAAAACTCTAATGTTTTTTGAATGGTACAATCCGGTATTACATTTCTGGTTTAAGGATTTTTAAATTATTGTTGGAATATAAACAGTTAATGCTACTGTAAATTTGCCACAATATTATTATTGATTTTATTTATCTCAATACTTAAATTAATAATATACAGCATACTGAACCGTTTCAGAAGTAAAATTTTATGACCTTCCAGAAACTGTTAGTGACTAATGACATATGTTTTAACAGTTATTTATCCTTTTATAAAAAATACATGGGAAATTGTTTGTCATCTATAAAATTGTCAAGTATAACTGTAACAGATCATATGCCATGTCTGCAATTGTTTGGCAATAGTTTTTCTTATTAAAGCTGGTTGGAAATTAAATTGGCATGGTGGTATGAATCAAGAACCTGCATAAAATCCATCGACTCTGTCTGAGTAACACAATTTTAAAATATGAAATGTAGGAATAATGGAATAAATAATTATAGGAAATGGATTAACTTTTTTATGATAGCATGAGATGAAACTCAGTTTGAAATAGACTATTATACAATTATTAAAAACAATGTTAAAAAAATTCCAGTGTTTCATGCTAAAAATACAACTTCAATTTTTTTGAAAAATTAGGATAAAATATTATATAAGTAGATTATCTTATTTCATAAAATAGTTAAAACAAATATATCACATACAATGAGCACACACACATGTGTACATGTACTGAATGGAACTGACTTGAAGGAAGTATGCTGACTGCTGATTTTCTTGACACATTGGGATTACAGTTCATAGTAATTTTTATTTTCATTTTAGAAATTTGTTTAAACAATCACAGCTTGCATGAAGATATAAACAAATTTAAATTTAGGTATTTTATATGTGAATCTATTATATTTAAAAATAAATTTTTCAAATTAATGTTATCATATTTAAAAGTAAATCTTTCTAATTAATGTTATATCAGAAAATCTTTTCACTATTATGTAGCATAGTCACCTTATATAGGTTCCCCCTAAATTAATAAGCTATATATTTAAAAACTAAGGACATCATTATTTTTTTTTTTGTAAAACACACAAAAAGCACATTTTTAATTTCCTTTGCCCTAATTGTTTCTGTTCTAAGTGTTTTTCCTTAGGGTTAGTTTTCTACATTGGCAATGCCTGTTTTCATTGTTTTTCCTAAAACATATAATTGAGATAAGCAGGCAATGGGATGTTTATTTTTCATATGAAATACTTTTGTCGGCAGTTAATAATTTACAAGTTGTACTTTTTCTGTGTGGCGAGGGTGTTAGAATTTCCCTGAAGGCCATTAATAGTGGTCTTAGGATCCAGTTATTTTTAAGTTGAGGTTTCTGTATTACCCATGCAGAGTGGAACTTCTGAATATTTAACGAGGAGAACTGATTAACTACAAACTGAAATAAGCTTTCTTTTTTCACCCTAAATAGCTTTTTAAAGGTTTTATTTTTTTATAATTAATTATGTTTCCTCATAATTCGAATTTAGTAACAGTTTAAGAAAAAGTAAAGTATTTTAGGCACTTCTGTGTATGGGGAAAGAAGAGATAGAACAAGGATTAATCAGAAACAACTAATTCTTTAAACAAAATACTTGGCTGTTGTTGAATGAAGCAGGCCCCATTGGAGTCTATTACTCAGAAGATACTAGTAAATAGAAAACTGAATGCTGCAGGAATGGTCACACACTGGAATTTTGAATTATCTGGCAAATACTTCAAAGTAAGTGTCTGAAACTATCGTTTTATATAGACCAAGTCACTTCACGTACTCATAGCATGTGAGCGCTTCATGGGAGGTCAGGCACCCTGTGTTTTAAATACCTTGTCTTATGGGTATGGAAACTAAATTCAAGAAAATAAAGTAACCTGCATTCTTTAGCATTAGCATTTTGAGGGAAAACAAAGTTTTATTTCCAACTTAACTTTTAAGTTTAACTATAAGGCTAGAGCAATGGTCGGCAAACACATTAGTCAACAGAGCCAAATATCAATAGTACGACGACTGAAATTTCTTTTGAGAGCCAAATTTTTTAAACTTAAACTATATAGGTAGGTACATTGTTATTAACTTAACTAGGGAACTCCTAAGCTGGCCTTTGCTAAAAGCGTCCTCAATCTGAGGGGTCGACCTCAGCGAACCTACCCCCACTTCTTCTAACTCCACTTCTTCAAAATAGACTCGCCCAGGCCAAAAACCGACTTCTGCGCATGGGCCACGAGTTTCAATCGTACTGTACATGCACACCCGCACGTGGTATTTTGTGGAAGAGCCACACTCAAGGGGCCAAATAGCCACATGTGGCTCGCAAGCCACAGTTTGCCGACCACTGGGCTAGAGGAACATGGTCACTGTTGTCCCCAAGCAGTTCTATATTATTTCACACAACTGGGAGATAGGGGGTTATTGCAGCAGTTATTCATTTGCACTTCACTTCTATCTCAGCATCCCACTAAAAGGCAAAGTGTAAATGACCATTCTGCTCATGATACAGAAGAAAAGCACTCATCTGAGCAGTTTTTGAGAGACCAAAAATACAAACTGGCAGTGGCCAAACCATACATACAAACAGAATCTGATCCAGGATCTGCAGCAACGAGAGCTTAAAAATAGCCAGAACTCGGTCCATAACTACTAACTTCCCCAGCATGTCACCCTCCTTCCAGTTTAGGACACATCTGAGGAAGCTATGTTCCCCACCCCAAACACATAGGATGCCTGCGTCTAGTTAGTGCCCTTCCAGGTAGCCCAAGCTAACAACTGCAGCCCGCCCTTTTGTCCACCGCAAAGCTTGTCTACTACCTTGCCTGCCTTTGAGTCTCTCCCCAGCGCAAACAGTGGTGGCTGACTCCCTTGCCGTAGCAAGCTCTGAATGAACAGCCTCTGCCTGTTCTCATTTGGGTGACCTTTGCTTATTGCCATATTATTATTATTATTATTATTAATTTTTAGTTGGCACTATTACATATGTACCCCGTTTTCCCCATCTTTACCCACCTCCACCCAGCCCCGCTCCCCCACCCCCCCCATCTCCCTCTGGCCAAAACCATACTGTTGTCTGTGTCCTAGGGCCATGCATATATGTTTTTTCGCAAATATCTTCACCTTGGGTCACATTATGTTTAAGTGACCATAAAATGTATTGTCCATTTTTCCCATTGATTTTTTTTTTTTATAGCAAAGGTGGAAATTTATTGAAGAATAAGTACAGACTCCCACATGGGGAAAGGGAAAGCAAGGGCAGAAAGGGTTTTCTCCAGGTACCAGCCTAGGGTTCAGGTGACACTTATAAGCTTAGTGGGGCCTGGACCACGGAGGCATTGGTCTTACTGGCTGGACACTATTTGACCTAAGATAGAAAGAAGTAGTCACAGACCCCCTCCTGGGGAGGGGGAAAGAGTCCTACAGAACGGACTCCCATGTGGGGAGGGGGAAGAGTCCTCTCTCTCTTGATTTTTAAAGAGAGTATGAGGAAAGGAGAGGGAGAGGGAGAAGAAGAGAAAGAAACATCGATGTGTGAGAGAAACATTGATTGGTTGTCTCCAGCATGCACCCTGACCAGGGATGGGGATCAAACCTGCATCCTTTGTACGTGCAGGTTTGTACGTGCCCTCGATCAGGAATCAAACCTGTGACCCTTCACTCTGCAGGCCAGTCAGAGCTATTGTCCATTTTTGACCACTGGGGAGAGTAAAAGAGAATGCTAGTAATAAGATTATCAGAATACTTGATGCAGTTTGTGAGTTTCTGCATAAACTTGAATCCAGGGAAAATAACCTGGAGCAGAAAGCAAATTCATATTGTGCTTCATAAGATGAAATTGCACAGAAAAGCAGGTCAGTAGGGGGGAGGGGCAATTTGTGGCCTTCCCAAGAAGATACTGTACAGTATATGCTCTACTTGCAGTCGGCTCTCTCACTGCACACCTTTACTACTTGGCATTTCTATGAGTGTGTCTTCTGCCCACACGTGTGCCCTGTGTCTCTTTCCGCTGCCAGAGCACATGATCACCCACACAGGTCCCAACAGATCCTTCCTTGGGAGGTCTCTCCTTCTGTCTTTTGCCCCTGTATTCTCAGTTCTTTCCTTTCTATACCTCTCTAACCCTCCTTAGCATCATTATGTACTTTAAAAACAATCAGTTGTTTTTATGGAATAAAATTAGATGCTCTATTGTGAAGTTAAAATCTATATGTGTCAGCCATTTTATTAACAAGACTAGAAGCCCAGTGCAAGAAAATTCGTGCACTTGGGGTGGAGGGGAGAGGGTTCCTCAGCCCGGCCTGCGCCCTCTTGCAGTCTGGGACCTCTCGGGGGATGTCCGACTGACAGCTTAGGCCTGCTCCCCAGGGAATCAGGCCTAAGCTGGCAGTCAGACATCCCTCTGGCAGCCCCAGAGCCCTCGGGGGATGTCCGACTAATGGCTTAGGCCTGCTCTCCTTGCTGCTGCGGAGGCAGAAGAGGCTCCTGCCCCCGCCGCTACACTGGCTAGCCATGAGCTGGCTTCTGGCTGAGTGGTGCTTTCCCTGTGGAAGCACACTGACCACCAGAAGGCAGCTCATGCATTGAGCATCTGCCCCCTGGTGGTCAGTGCACGTCATAGCAACTGTTCGTTCCCAGGAGTTCCACTGTTAGGGTCAATTTGCGTATTGCCCTTTTATTATATAGGATTAATTTGTTAACAACAATAAATGTGTGCAGCCAACTTTTTTAAAAATATGAAGCTGGGAGAGTCCAATCAAATCATGAAAGTAAGAAAAAGGGGAAGAGAGAGAAATGAAGAGAATAATCTACATCTGTGTGTGCATTGGCCACTCTCCTTCTGCACTTTGAATTCGTGGTAATGGTATATTTCTATCATTTTACTTTTCTTTCTATAACTTTTTAAAACTATGATGAAGAAAGGGTTGTCTAGATATTTTTTTCTCTTTCTGCTTAACTGTGTGCATCTTCTCCTACTGCTGTACTGATAAAATACTAGCTATACATTATTGCTTGCTATAGCACATGCTTGAGTTAATGAGATATTACAGCCTAAATAGCCCATTGCTATTAACTTCTGTATGGTTCTCTTCAATGTGTAGGTCATCAGCACATTTTGACATTCTAATTAGTTCTAGGGCTGAGGTTTCCTAAAGTATTGGGATCAGCAGGAGGAACTGCCAGGGTTTGACTTTTCCAGAAATAATCCCTTTAATTAATTGTCTTAATCATAGGAACAAAATGTTGGGGAATGGGAAAACCTTAATGTTTAAACTGAGTTGGGCCACATGGTGATTCAGTTGAACCATGATCTGGTTTCAGTCTGCATCAAGACTCCTGTTTTATGTTAATCACTTGTAAAAATAAGAATTATTTTACCCCATTAGGACATTGCGGGATCTTCAGAACAGGTTATTGAGTAGTACATAAAAAATGGCTTTTACCAAACAATGATTCCATATCTTGTACCTCTTTAATGTATCAAAATACAGGATGTCCCCAAAATGTATATACACTATAATAGCTGATAGCTCAATTTTGAAAATGAAATGTATTTTAATAAACACTACCTTTATAATACATTTTGGGGTAACCTATATAAATAATTTTGTAGGAAATAAAAGTCAATTTTAAAATACCATCTATGTTAACAGTTAACTTGAACATATGTTCTCTATGATTTTTTTGTCAGCACATGTACATTTTGAAGCTATTATTGGATTATAAATAAACCAAAAGGAAATTATTTTTTACTGTGTCTAAGCATACTTGAAAAGAGAAAAAAAACATAGTACCTCACAGCCCTTTTATTTCTCAAATGTTCTCTAGTATTTTTGAGAGCCTAGTTGTATCAGGCTCCAGCATATAGACTGCTTAATAAGGAAATGACCAATTTATCCTAAACATCATAGTAAAATACGAAAGACAATTCCTGTCGGGCACTTGCCTTGGGTTCAGGTATTCTTTACAATTGTCTTAGTGCAAAGATCTGAACCCTGACATATTTCTCCTGGAGACATTTTTTTTAGCAGTACATAGACTACCTAACTTTTTATTATTAGACTATACAGAAATCTGCAGGATTCTGCTCCAACTCCTTAATTACTACAAAGATGCTCTTTCTATATTTAGCACCAAGCTTGCCTTAAAAGAAATCTCACTTGTAAGTTAGCCTTTTCAATCGTTTCTTTTTTCCTATTCTTTTTTCCTATAGGCTTTCTAAAATAGTTTCAAATTAAAAACATGGTTTTTTAAACTTTAGAAATTACAGGCTAGAGAACACAGTGGTTGCAATCTGGCCTGGCTCCCACACTGTGCAAACTGCCTTTGCAGTCAATACTTAACACATTCTGGACAAACTTCCTTTCGAAATCATACCATGAGTAAATCACATTAACTTGTCAAAACTGTTCAGTTAATTCCAGGTCAGGAGCCCATGGTATTTATGTCCTCATACACCACGTCTGGGTGTGCTGCCAGGCACACAGTCGGTATATTGTCTGAGAACTGACTGGGAATTGAGCGTGTAATGCTCCATCTCCCACTTCCTGCCCCGCCCTGCAGGGAGATTTAAAATTCAGTAATAAGATTTTGAAGGATCCTTTCAGGCCTCTAAATGGACTCAGCCTACGTATATTTTGTGAAGTAAGTAATATTGATTTTTAATAAAAGATATGACCTTTCTTCTCTAATGTATCTGAGATCTTTTAAGATTTTCATCCTTGAAAGAGATAGATGTGCTTCAAGGAGATATTAGGTTCAGTCTGTTTCAGAAATGAAACCTTGCCCTCAAATGGATGTCCTATGACCTTGAGTCCATGCATACCCTTTTGAGAATGTGTAATTTGACAAAGCTTTGTTTTTGCTATTTATTGAATGATATAAACAGCTAAAAGAGCTTCCTAAAATAAATGTCCCTTCATAGAGGCTGAGAGATGAACATTTACTTTGTAGATAAGAAATGAAAACAAAAAGTAATGCTTGAAGGTAGATTTTTTTTAGAAATAAAATTACCCTTTTACTGATTTTATTTTATAAACCAGAGTTTAAAAGTATTTATTTATGAATCATTCTATGAAAAACATATGTAGATGTAATTTTATTTCCTATATGTTTTCCATACAGGTTAATAAAGCAAATCTGTTTATGTATTGCTTAGAATAAGAAATGAAAAAATAGATATGGCTTAGAGGCACCATTTAAAATATTGAAATCACTGTTTTCAGACATTTTATAAACTGTAGTTATGAAAATACATGAAGTAAATATATAGGTATTATAAACTCATATGTAATTTACTTTATATTTTATCCTGACATAGAATTACTTTAAACACTTATTTCTCCTGGTTTTTGCTGTAACATCTTTAGGTTAAACAGAAGAGCTTGTGGGGAAATGAGGCTCCCTGGTGTTTCTTTTGAAGGGAGAAGTTTGGAGAGGGGACGATATGGAAGCCTGATTCTTAGAAACAAATAATGGAGTAGAAGCCTAGTAAAGCCTCCATTTGCCATATCCAAAGGATCCTGACACTAGGAAACAGAGATCATTCCCATGGTATTTCTTAAGCTTTGTATGCATATTTGGTACTTTTGTTAATTCTGCAGTATTTAGTAGAAGGAAATGTCAGTCAAAAATTTCTAACTGACTTTATAATTGGAATGGCAGAAATAGTTCATTCAGAAGCCAGGCTAGGGTTAAGAGTAAGAAAGTACTACAAGGCAGTATTTCTCAAACAGTTATTCAAACATAATCTATGGAGTTTTCCTTTGGTTACAATTCTTCGTATACTGTCACGTGATTAGAGTAACCCAAATATGCCTTTGTGCTTTTGGTCTATAGTGAAGCCTGATTGTGCTAAAATACTTTATTCCAATGACTAAAGAAAGTGTGGAATAAAGCAATAGGTGAAGGATGCTTTTATATTAAGGAAGACAACTTTTTTGTCATAACAGTCAATTTTGTTAAAAACTAAATTGGCTAAAGAAAAAATGTGAATTAGGCAGTCAGACGGTACATTAATAATGAGCAAGCTGAACTGAAAGTATTGGTTTACACAGCCACCAGTTCCGTCCTCCTCATTGTTTTGGGTGAATTGCACTCTGAGGGCCAGTCAGGAAGGACTACCTCTTTCACTTGTGAAGGGCCTCTCATCTGCTCCTTCCATCCTTAACAGCAGCATCATACCCATCATGCCGGTGCTGTAGCTCTCTCTTGCTGGCTGACTCCAGTGACCTCCTGCATTGTCTATTTTCATTCACTCTTCCACCTGCAGACTCTTCTCCACATTCCAGCCAGAGTGATTTTACAAAACAAAACTCTTTACATGATCCCATGGGCAAGAAATCCTCAAAATTCTCACTGCTTGTAAAGATAAATACTATGAGGCTTACGATGGTCTCTCACGTCCTTCCAGTCTCATTCCTGCCAGGTCACAAATCTCAATGTGCACCAGCCACACAGCAACCTTTCTAGTCCTCAAACATGACATACCCTTCCTGTCAGGATAATCTTCCAAATTCTGTGTGATAATTCACTTGACTCATCTTTTAGCTCTTACAGCAAACCTATTTTCTTATTGCAAACTTTAATTCCTCAAAGTCAAGTCCCTATTATGAGGTGTTATTTTTTTACCCAAGTTTATAATCAGATAATTATTGCAATATGAATTACTGACTTATCCTTCCAAAATGTAATTTCTGGTTTACTATGTTTGAGGAAATAGAATTTTATTAAATCATCATTACATATGACAGGACAGAATAAATCTGATTGATATTTATTTTCATGTTTCTCTTACTGTATTTGATGTATCTTTCTCTTTTTTCTTTCTGTCAAGAAATGCTAAAGTAAGATATTTCTCTTCATATTTAACCCTTTTTGGTCCAATGTTATTTTTGGAATTCAAACAGTCTGGTCCAAATTAATTGACGGGATTGAATGTTGAACTTTTTAATGTTCTTATTGCTGACATTGGACCTGCTCCTAGCGCCTGGTCTGTCGAGTCAGCCTCAAGGTTGGACCAAAAAGGGTTAAAATATATATAAATTCTTAGAAATTATAATTACTGTATTGAAAATTGACACACATATATAAAAAGTGTAAGCACATTTTTTTCTATAAAGGGTCATATGGTCAAGTTTAGGATAGAACGATTATAGTCTGTTTGATTTTCATTTTCCTCGCTTCTTCCCCTTTCTTTTTCCATTTTTAAAATACATACTCTTTCAAGAGGTAAAAGCCATTATTTTTTAAAATACATTTTTTTTATTTCAGAGAGGAAGGAAGAGAGAGGGGGAGATAAAAACATCAATGATTAGAGAGAATCATTGATCAGCTGCCTCCTGAACACCCCCTACAATGGATCAAGCCCACAATCTGGGCACGTGCCCTGACTGGGAATCAAGCTGTGACCTGCTGGTTCATAGGTCAGTGCTCAACCACTGAGCCACACCAGCTGGGCATAAAAACCATTCTTGAAACTCTACAAAAACATATCATAGGCTAGATTTGGCCTGTGAACTGGAGTTTGTCAATGTCTGAACTATTGCATAAAGTCAGGAGTAATAGGACATATAGTACTCCAAAGTACATGAAATTATTCAAAATTCTCTATGTGTATGAAAAGTAAAAAATGAGGTTTTAATTTGAACAAACTCTAAAAACAGTACAAAGAGTGGATAGGTAAATGTCAATATATAAAACACATCTAATACATTTAAAATGAAATCATATTGTATATATTTTCTGAATCTAATGAAATGGAATTAGAGATTAAAGTAGTAAGATACTTAGAAAAATATTTAAAAATTAGGCCACACAATATAACCAATGGGTAAAAATGGTAATAACAAGGTTATTTAGAAAATATGACTAGCCAGTTTTGCTCAGTGGACAGAGCATCGGCCCGTGAACTGAAGGGTCCAGAGTTAGATTTCTGGTCAGAGCCATGTACCTCAGTTCCAGGCTCCATCCCTAGCCCTGGTCGGGGCATATACAGAAGAACAACCAATTGATGTCTCTCTCATATTGATGTTTATTTCTCTGTCTCTACTCCTCCCTTGCACTCTCTCTAAAAATCAATGGAAAAATATCATCTGGTGAGGATTAAATAGCAGCAAAATAGAAAATAATATGAAATAAAAAATATATATTATTTGGGGATTAAGGTAAAATAGTGCCTGGAGGGAATTTCAGAACTTTACATATTTGTATGAGAAAGAAAGCTCCAGAATCAGTGACCTGATGTTCCTCTTAAGGAAGCCAGGAGAAGAAAAGGAAAGTAAACCCAAAATAAGTAGAAAGAAGGAAATAATAAGTGTTATAAAAGTACTTAATGAATTTAAACACAAATAATGAAGAAAATTGCCCTAACCAGTTTGGCTCAGTGGATAGAGCGTCGGCCTGCGGACTGAAGGGTCCCAGGTTCGATTCCTGTCAAGGGCATGTACCTTGGTTGTGGACACATCCCCAGTAGGGGGTGTTCAGGAGGAAGCTAATTGATGTTTCTCTCTCATCGATGTTTCTAACTCTATATAAACTACATATATATATATACACACACACACACACACACACACACACACACACACACACACACAGAGAGAGAGAGAGAGAGAGAGAGAGAGAGAGAGAGAGAGTTTATCACAAGAAAATCCAGGCACTAATAAAGCATTATTTTATCTAATCATGTTCATGTTTTCAAAATTATGTTAACATTCAGTGAGGTCAGAATATGAAGTAATCAGTAAAATATTGCATCTGGATGTGCAAGTAAGTGGGCCTGCCTACTTATTGCCTGGCGTGAGTTCTACAACTGCGTAACTTAGACATAATCTCATTGAATCATGTTGTCAGCTCATGTCCACAATATGAGAATTTCTTTCCATTTGTTCTGCTGCTCTTGTTTGCAATCGTAAATTTTGTAGGCAAGGGGAAACTGAAGTCAGTTTTGGAGAAATGAGAAGAAAATTTCAGATCCAAAACAGGGTGGACTTGGGGAGTGTAATCAGGAGCCATTGGCACAAGGGCCAAAGGAAGTACTAAGTAAAATGAATGAGCCAATTAAAAGCCAGACATGATTACAACTGGAAAAAGCCAATGTGTTAATGAAAGATGGAAATAGAGTATGCTGGATCTGCCTTTTCCTACTTGTATCTTCCTACAGCCTAAAGGTACCACATGGCAATAATTCTTATGCTGTCCATACTGCTAGTGAGAATATAATGTGGAAAATGTTTTCCCAGTAAAATATTAGCAATTGTTTTCACACACTGGTTGCATTAGAAAAAATTGGAAGTTATAAGGAAATATTTAAACCCACATTTTATAACCCACAGAACACTAAAACTCTATCATTATGAGCTTGATAGTTTAAAATAGAATGGGCCCTTAGACAAATGCTTCCTAGGAAAGGAAAATTTGCTTTTCTTTTACTGTTAAAATCAAATATTTTAAAATTTGTACTTTAGGCATCATCAAATAAAAACACTATGACTAGAGAATAATCTGATTTAGATTTAGATTATTGAATTATTTCTTTTTCCACACATAGTTTATGGGTTGGTAGTTTCCTATTATTCTCTTGTCATAGAAATAAATCTAAGAAAAATAAATTCCACTTGCTGTTCTTTTAAAGGCTAAATAAACATGTATTTGGTGATTGGACTGAGAACCCATTAAAATATGACTTTAAAATTAAATGACAGGTATTTTTTAGAATTGAATTTTTTGTTATTAAGTCTAAAAACAATCACTCTATAGGGAAAGCCTATGGAGAGAGAACTAATTTTTAACAAAGAAAACATTCACTATTTGTACTCAATTTGTTTTGAAACTAAGAATAGGTCTTTAATATCCTTGTTTAATCAATTCCTATTTTAAGCAAGTAGTAGATCTAAACCCTAACCATTTTATGTGTCTTGGTAAGAAATAAACTTGCTGTGTTCAAGTATTCACTATTCTTAATTTATACTTAATACATATATACACATGTGCATATTTATAAATATAACATGCAAATATTTATAAATGTTATATTTTAGAAAATTATATATATATATATATATATATATATGTAGTTTATATACAATCATTTCTCAGGGAATAGAAAAATCAAATGCACATAGTCATTATTTCACAATGCCACCTTGAAAAATAAGTGACTTCATTAACAAAGGATACAGTTATCATTCTCCTCTAATTCAGTGTCTAGCCATGTTGACCATTTGCTAGGCCAATGGGACTAAGCCATAGGGAACACAGATTGGTGGCCTAAAAATACCCTGAATGCAAATGCAAAATAATAAAATAAAAGGAAGATATAAAGACAAAGAACAAACCCTGGGTTTATAAAAAAAAAAACTTTGAGACTGTTTTTTCCTAAAATTCTTCTTAAGGATGCAACATGCCTTGTTAACCTAGTAAATAATTTTGGAGTGATCTGTTTTACTGAACCCTCTGTGGGGTAATAGAGCCCTAATTATGAACTATAGGTGATAGTATAGGGAACCACACTTGGATTTCAGGCTCTTAAAGCTAAATTTTGTTGCTAGACTTCCTCGGATCTATAGGCAACATCTGTATTTCTGATGAAAGGCTGGAGATTTCTTTCAGGTTACTATCATTTTGGTATTTTCACCCTGGTTACTCTTAACAATCTTATTGTATTTAATATAACTAAATCCACTGTAGATAAGCCAGCCTCTAAATAATGTAAAAAATAACTTGTGAACCATATCCCAATCAAGTCCATCGAATTCTGTTCCTTCATTAGTAATGCCATCCCAGATAAGAATTCAGCTTTGTCCATAGTCTCTGACTTGTCAGGTGGGGTGCGACTCTTCTGAGGAAAGAGATTTCTTTTGTTCTTTAAAAGGAATGCTCTATGTCCACTTTTGTACCACTTTCTTTGAGTTACTCTGAGTAACTCTCATCATTCATGGATGTGATACTACACTGCACCTAATAAACGCTCTCTGCCAGGGCTTCTTAAATATTTTGGCGTCAAGAGTCCTTTGCTCCCTTAAAAACTGAGGACCCCAAAGAGTTTCATGTTGATTGAAACTTTAAATATTATATTAATATTTAAAATATGATAACACAAAAGCTACTGATTTTGAAATTATTTGATTGAAAATGCCAAAACCATCCTATTGCCTGTTAAGACAAATAACATGTGATTAAGAAATATCTTTTATGAAAATATATGAGAAGGGCTGTTTTACATTTCTTTCAAACCTCTTTGATGTCTGGCTTACCGGCTTCCATATGCAATCTCTGGAATTATATCCTTTTGGTTGAGGTATTGAAGGTATTTTGAACTCACACAGATATATAATTAGGAAGGGTAAACTTTACCTTGAAACTTCTCACTTTGGTTCCGATCAGCATATATAGAAGTTTATTCATTCTGTTGTTCTTATCAAAGAAACAACTTTGGTTTTATTGATATTTACTATTGATTTCTATTAGATTTATCTTTTCTTTTATCCTTGATATTATTTTTATGCTTAGAGTATGATTTGCTCTTCTTTTAGTTTCTTAAGGTGGATGCTGAAGTCATTGATTTAAGACCTTTCTGCTTTTCCAGTAGAGATCTTTAACTTTGTCAGTGTCTCCCCACATACCGCCTTAGTGATATGGTATCCCTGTCATTGATATGTTGAGGAGCCCAGTCCTGCTTAAAACCCTGATGTCATTTACATGTAAATAAACAATAAAAGCTAAACTCATAAAACTAGAGGGTAGAACAGTGGTTGTCAGGTACTTGGGGGTAAGGGGGCAAGGGTCATCATATAAATAAGTCTGGGGATCTAATGTACAAAATGAAGGCATAATAAATAATACTGAATGGTATGCCTTAAATTTTCTAAGAGAGTAGATCTTAAGTGTTCTTACCATAAAAAAGTAACTATGTGAGGAGATGGATGTGCTAGTTAACTTGATTGTGGTAATCACTTCATAATATATACATATATCAAATCATCACATTGTATACCTTAAAAAATCATGTTGTATGTCCTAAATATATACGGATTTTATTTGTAATTTACTCTAATAAGATGGAAAACACATACCTATGTGTGATTCTTTTAGGTCCAACCAGACAAAGTCTTTACCTAGCAGGTTTCCAGGGAAGAGCTGCCCTCTCTACAGGAGATTAGGTGCACAGCTGGTGCATTGCAGTCTCAGAAGGGACTTTCAGTCAAGGTCTCAAGCTCCCCTGGCCAGCCATGCCATATGTCTATTTCTAATACAGCAACCTTCATTCCTAGGTCTCTTTATCAGGGGCAATGGGCTGAAGTCTCTTTCAGCTACCTCCCATAGTCTCTTTATGGGGAGATACTGGGGAAACCATAAATACACGTTTCTCCCACTATGCCTCACTCAGTACCTGGTACTTTTCCCCAACCAGCCCTTCCCTCATCTCTTCCTAACCCCTGAGCACACTAAAGTGTGCGGGAGTTTTTTGTCCAGGGACCCCTCAAAAATGAGATGACAGCCACCTCTGCAGATTCACCTGGCTCTCCACCGGTCAGTGCACTGTGACATGGGGAAAATACATGAGGGGGAGTAGGAACTTCCTCTGGTTTTAGACTGTTACTCATACCACCACGGAAAGTGATTAAAGGCTAAATTAAATTCTTTCATATATGGTTTGTTGTTTTAATTGGCTACTCCAACCTGCAACTCAGGGCCCTCTCTCTCCCCATCTCAGCTAAGCTCCTGACAGTTGTGTTTTTATTTACATTCACTTCAGACTATTTTCTAACTTACCTTTTGATTCATTCATTGACCCATGAGTTAATTAGAAATGTGTGACTGTTTTCAAATTTTTGAAAATTGTCTAGTGATCTTTCTCTTATTAATTTCTAACTTAGATGAATTTGTCCTGAGGAAATATTCTATATCAATTGAATTATTTTAAATTTATTGAGACTTGTTTTCTGGCTCAGAAAATTGTCTATCTTAGTCAATGTCCCAAGTGCACTTGAGAAGAATGTTTATCTTGTTGGGTGGAATAATCTATAAATGCTAATTAAGTTGGTTGGAGAGTGCTGTTCAAGTCAGCTGTATCCTTGCTGATGGTATGTGTCCTTGTTCTATCAATTACTGAGAGAAGGATATTGTGATCTCTAAGTATAATTATATAATTTGTATGTATTCTTTCAGTTCTATCAGTTTTGGTTGATAGTTTTTACTTCTACTTATATTGCAAATCCCACACTGCCTTGTTGCTATAGTTGCTTAAACATTCACTTATCTCTTAAAGAGATGTAAATAATTATATATAATAAAAGCCTAATATGCTAAATGTCCAATTGACTGACTGACCATTCAACCAATCAAAGCGTAATATGCTAATGATATGCTAAGGCACTTGCTATAACGTGCACTGACCACCAGGGGCAGACAGTTGACTTGTTGACCAGTCACTATGACATGCACTGACCACCAGGGGGCAGATGCTCTGACCGGTAGGTTAGCTTGCTGCTGGGGTCCAGGTAATTGGGACTGAGCAAGACGGGCCTGACACGCCCTGGAGCCCTCCCATGGTCCCTAACCAGCCCTGATTGTGCACTAGTGGGATCCCTCAGCGTGGCCTGCACCCTCTCTCAATCATGGATCCCTCAGGGGATGTTGGAGAGCCGATTAAGGCCCAATCTCACAGGCCAGGCCGAGGGACCCCAATGGTGCATGAATTCATGCACTGGGCCTCTAGTAAGACAATAAAGCCTTCTGCATTTATTCATGGGGTCACTCTTTCCAATACTCTTCATTCCTTTGCATATATTCATATTTCCCTATGTTGTTGCTTTACTTCTTCCTGACATATATAGCATATTCTTTAACACTTATGTTAGTGTAGATCTGCAAGAGATGAATTCTTTAGACTTTCTATAAGTTAAATTTTCTTTATTTCAGTTTCATTTTTGAAAGATCATTTCAGTGGGTATGATAGGTTGACAATATTTTCCCAAAGTACTTTCAAGATATGGTTCCATCGTCTTTTTGCTTTCATGCTTTGTGGGGACAATACATCTGTCATCCTTATCTGTGTTCTTTGGTACATAATGTGATTTTAAGATTTTTATCTTTACCCCTGTTTGATGAATTTGATTTTGCTGTGTCTTAAGGTTGTCATGTTTGGGATTTGTTGAGCTTTGTATTGGTAGGATTATGGTTTCATCAAACTAGGAAATTTTGGGCTATTATTTTATCAATAGTTTTTCTGCTCCCTTCTTTAGGATCTCCAAATAGGTACATATCAGACTGCTTGATGTTTCCCCATGTCTCACAGATGCTCTTTTTCATTAAATTCTCTTTTTATAATTTCTCATTTAAAAAAAAAATTCCCCCTCCCCCCAGTTTTCTGTTTTGGTAGTTTCTATTATTATAGCTGCAAGTTTACTCATTTTTTCTGTCATGTCTAATTTGATATTAATCTTATCCAATATATTGTTCATCACAGATTTTGCAAATTTTACCTCTAGAAAATAAATGTCTTTTATATTATCCATCATGTTAGTTTGGGGGCATATGGAATATAATTTTGATAACTCCATGTGCTTCACTTCTAACTTGTTAATTTTTGTGTTGGTTTTAATTGGTTGATTTTTTCTCCCTAAGATAGACCATGACCCTTGGTTTTTTCAAAACCTGAAGACTTCATTGAGATCGCGTCTGTAAATTGTACCTTGTTGGGTGCTAGGTATTTCTGTATTGTTTTAAAAATTCTTAAGCTCTTTTCTGAAATGCAGTTGCATTACTTAAAACAGATTGTTCCTATTTTATGGCTCATTAGGCTGGTCCAAAGCATTACTCAGTCTAGAGTTATTTTTCAGTTATATAAGGCAGCACCTTCTGGAGTAATCTAACTGTGAATTTCTCCAGTCTGACTTGTTGGAACAGGTTGCATACCTGCCCCTGTTTGAGTGCCTGGTACTATTCTCTAGTATTTTCAGAGGTTTTCCCCCTGGTGTTTGGTAGTGTCCTCACACATATTCATTGATCGTACTCTCCTGATCTGGGTATGTCTCCGGGGTTCTCTATATATTCAGTTCTCTATTACTTAGTAAGGTCCTGTCACTCCAGCCATCTTCATCTCTCTGGATTCTCAGCTCCCTTCTGCATCTCAACGTACCCACTCCATCTGTGCTTTCTCCTACTTGTATCGAAGCCTGGAGCAGCCCTAGAGCTTTCGTGGCTGCTTCTGCATCTCTGAGGGATCACTATTGTTGTGTGAAGTTCAGTATACTTAAAGCTATTGTTTTATATGCTTTGTATAATATTTCTTTTATTTATTTCAGGCATAGGTAGGGTAAATCCTGTCCTTGCTCTTAATTACATCTTTTGGGAAAACAACAACAACAACACAGACTTATCATTCATTTTTAAATAGTTTTAATATCTAAACTTTGAACACTTCCCTGGTGGTGTAGTGGCTAAGATTTGGCCCTCTCATCACCGTGGTTCCAGTTCTATTCCCAGTCACAGTTTACCCCAGGTCTTGTTCCCTGCAGCCACCCTGAAAAGGAAAAGGAAAAACTGACAAAGATATAATACAAAACCACCCAGTCATTTTAAATGTTCACCATTAAGTGAAATATTACCTATTACCTATGTTATAAAATTTACCCAGTGAAGTGTGTGTATGTGTGTGTGTGTGTGTGTGTGTGTGTGTGTATGAATTTGACCTGTGTATCTCCTCTACCATTTATGAATGTATACAAAGATTTAGATGCAGGGGAGAAAAAGCAAAGCTCAAAATAGGCAAGGGTGTTGGTGTTGTTAGGTTATAGGTCAATTTTTAAAAAAACTAATAGAAAGAAAAAATGATTTAGATAGTGTTTTGATAGTCAGGATCCATGGTTGATTAAATTAAAGCTTTTATGCAGTCGGGAGAACATTGTGGTACAAATATTGCCTAAATTGTGCTATCCAAATTGGTAGGTAAGTTTGAAACTAATAAAGAAAAGAAACCAAAGAGGTCCAGGCGCTAATGTAACTCTATCATTTATTAGGATCAATGCTCTTGCTCATTAGAAGATATACAATATTTGAAGAAGGTGTTTAATGAAATATTAGGTATTTAAGTATACATTATTTGAACTTGCTTTAACAGTTAGTCTGTGGATAACCAAATTAAAAGATAATTATTTAAAATTAAAATAGTGGTTATCTCATTGGATTGGGTTAGGTATTAATATTTAGGTCTGTGGATAGATGTTGCTAATATAAAGGTAACCGATCCTTCGGCGCATTGAAGGTATACACTTTATGCTTATAGTTTTACATGAGCTACTGACTAGTTCTCAATAATATGGAAGGTGAAAGTGATGCATATTACTTCTCCAAAGTATTTAATATTCAGCATTAGTCTCTCTCACGTGTTAGTATGGAAATTGTGAAGAAAGCTTTGATTTTAATTGGTGGAGTCAAGCTTAGAAGCATTCTGAATCACTAACTGCATGGTAATGATTGACTTAGAGAACTGCCTGGCTCCACAGTGGATTTTGCATGGAAAAAATACATTATTATTTTATGTTGTTAATTTTGTTAAGCCAGTGGATTATTTGATTTTGCAGTAATAAATAGCCAATTCTAACTAATATAGAATCCTATGTTTTCGATCTCTGATATGGTGACAGATAAAGTGATATTAGAGTATACCAATAATTTAAGTATAATTATAATCAGTATAAATCAAAAAGTTATAATTTTAACTAATTTAGTAGTATATGAAATTAGACATACTTTTGTTTGTTTCTATTTCTACATAAGGGAGAGAACAATTAAGAAATATATGGTACAATATTACTCAGCTATAAAAAGAAATGAAATCTCACTATTTGCAACAACATGGATGGACCTAGAAGGTATTATGCTAAGTGAAATAAGTCTGTAAGAGAAAGATAAATACCATATGATGTCATTTATATGTGGAATCTAAAGGACAAAATAAATGAACAAACAGCACAGGAACAGAGATACAGTGGACAAACTGCGGGTTGCCAGATATGAGGAGGGGGTGTGGGGGGTGGGAATGGGTGAAAAAGGTAAAGGGAGTAAGAAGTTACAAACTAGACATGGAGGTGTAAAATACAGTGTACAGGCAATATAATCAATAATAATGCAATGACTGTGTATAGTGTCAGGTGGGTACCAGAATGATCAGGGGAATCACTTTGTAAATTATATAATTATCTAACCACTGGTTTGTATACATGAAACAAATATAAAAGTAAGTAATTAAATCCAAGAGAAACAACAACAAAAAATTAATATATGGCATGAGTAGCACCTTTATTTTATACTTTTTCTGATATTTAATATTTACCTATGTAATCCTATAACGTTGTTTACATATTTAGTGAAAGTGTCAATACTGCCACTTACCTGTCATAGTGTTCTGTTAAGAGTTAGTGTTGACCACACAGCTTATGTTTTTAATTGGTAAGGTGATTGTTATCACTGCCGAGAGAGGTTTTAATTCCCTAGGAAAGTAATATTAAAATTAGAAATTTTATCAGTTTGGCCTGGATTTAGCTATATGTAACAGAAACCTTATTTAAAGTGGTTTAAAATAGAAATTAACTTTTTACACATAAAAAGTTTTCAGATAATCATTTCTAGTAGACTTAGTGATGAACGAATTGGTGTCCCTGTGGTTCTATTAGCCCTTCTGTTTTTATCAGTAAAATTCTGCCATAATTTCAAAATTGAAGGCATAATTCAACATAGGAAGAATGGACATAAATGTGTGTTTGGAGGAGGGGATGATGGGATGGCATCGACCACTTCTAATTTCCCACATCAGAGTGTTTTAGAACCCGGTGCCTTTGCTCACTTCCCAAACTTTTCTATAGCTTATTGCTAAGAACAATATCAAATGCCTACTCCCAGCTATGGCAATGCTGGAAATAAGAGTATCTGCATGTTCTGGGCTCTTTAAAAAAAGAGAAACATAATCCTATATAATAAAAACCTAATATGCTAATTGTCTAGTCATCCTGTTGGCCATTCAACCAATCAAAGGGTAATATGCTGATATGCTAAGGCCACTCAACCACTCTCTATGACATGCACTGACCACCAGGGGTCAACCAGTCGACCAGTCTCTGACATGCACTAACCACCAGGGAGCAAACACTCTGATCAGTAGGTTAGCTTGCTGCTGGGGTCCAGCCGAGGGACTGAGTGAGATGGGCCAGACACACCCTGGAGCTCTCCCACAGTACCTCCACGACTGGCCAACCTTCTGTGTCTGTTAGGGTCCCTCAGCCTGGCCTGCGCCCTCTTATAATCCAAACCCCTTGGGGGATGTTGGAGAGCCAGTTTCGGCCTGATGGCAGAACGACCAGTCGCTATGACACACAATGACCACCAGGGGGCAGACACTCAATGCAGGAGTTGCCCTGTGGGGGTCAGTGCACTCCCATGGCAGGGAGTGCCACTCAGCCAGAAGCTGGGCTCACGGCTGGTGAGCACAGCGGGGTTGGTGGGAACCTCTCCTGCCTCCACAGCAGCACTAAGGAGGTTCGACTGATGGCTTAGGCCCACTCCCCGCGGGAACAGTCCAGGCTGAGGGACCCACCTCCGGAGTGCATGAATTTTGTGCACCAGGCCTCTAGTTGACATATAACGAAGTGTAAAGTTAAGATGAACTGGTACATCATGTTGACTTGATACATTTATATATCCCAATATGATCATTGCAATAGTGTTAGATAACACCTTTATCACGGTACATATTTATAATTTCTTATGTGTGTTGAGAGCAGTTAAGGTACAGTGTCTTAGCAGCTATGAAGCTGTTGACATAGCGTTATTTACTATAACCGCCATGTTGTGCATTCAATCTCCATAACTTGCCTACTAGCTGTAAGTTTGTACCTCAAACATCTCCTCAAATGCCCATCCCTGGTAACTGCCATCCTAATCTATGCTTTTACAAATTCAGTTTTTTATTCTACACATAAGTGTTGCCAGACAGTTTTTGTCTTTTCTCTTTCTGACTTAGCTTAGCATAATACCCTCAGGGTCCATCTATGTTTTCACAAATGGCAGGATCTGCTTCTTTATCATGGCTGATTAATATTCCATTGTATATATATATATGGCATCTTTATTCATCTGTTGGCAGACTCTTAGGTTGTTTCCACATCTTGGCTATTGTGAATAATGCTGCAGTAACATGGGTGTGCATGTATCCCTTTGAGATAGAGATTTCAGTATCTTCATATACATACTCAGTAGTGGGACTTCTGGATTATATGGTAGTTTCATTTTTAATTTTTTTGGGAGGAACCTCTATATTGTTCTTCATAGTGCCAGCACCAACTTACAGTCCCACCCAAAGTGCACAGGGTTCCTGTTCCTCCATATCCTCACCAACATTTGTTTTTATTTTCCCATCAGTTTTGTTGAGATATAATTAACATGTATCACTGTGTAAGTTTAAGGTGTGCAGCATAATAGTTTGAATTATCTATTGTGAAATGATTACAGCCACCTCATACAGATATACACTAAATGAAAAAGCAAAAAGATTTCCCCCCCTTGTGGTGAACTGTCCTAGGATTTACTCTCAACTAGTTCATATATCTTATAGCAATGTTAACTATAGTCATTCTGTTAGATGTTGTATCCCTAGTACTTATTGAGCTTATAACTGAAATTTTGTACCTTTGAACACCTTTTGTCTATTCTTCATCACCCTATACCCCCTGCCTCTGGAAATCACAAATCTAATAACTTTTTCTATGAGTTTGGTTTGATTGCTTTTAAATTTTGCATATAGGTGAGATCATACAGAACATATCTTCCTCAGTCTGACTTACTTTACTTAGCATAATGTCTTCAAGATCCATCCATATTGTTGAAAATGGTAGGATTTCCCTCTTTTATTAATGGCTAAATAATATCCCACCATACAAACACACATTTTTTAAATATATTTACCTGTGAATGGACACAGGTATTTCCATGTCTTGGCTATTACACACAAAATGTTACTAAAAACAAGGGGCGCAGACTTCTTTTCCAGTTCCTATTTTTATTTCCTTTGGATATTCTCCCAGCAGTGGATCGGATGATTGTTTTCATTTTAACAAACTTGAGGATCCTCCATATGACTTTTCATAAGGTTTGCAGCAGTTTGCAATCCCACTGACAGTGCACAAGGGTTTCCTTTCCTCCACACCCGTGCCAGCATTTGCCAACATTTGTCTTGTCTTGTTTTTATAAAAGTCATTTTAGTAGATATGAGGTGATATTATAGTTTTGATTTGTATTTCCCCCCAAAATAGTGATGTCAAGCATATTTTAATGTACCTGTTGGCCATATGTGTATCTTCTTTGTAAAGATGTCTACTCAAATCTTCTGCTTTTATAAAATCTGACATTTTTTTTTGCTATTGAGTTGTATGATTATATATATACTAGGGGCCCGGTGCACAAAAATTTGTGCACTGGGGAGGGGGTTTCCTCAGCCCAGCTTGCCCCCTATCACATACTGGGAGCCCTAGGGGATGTCCTACTACCTGCTCCCTGCTCCCCTTGGGGAGCGGGCCTAAGCCACAGTCTGGCCTCCCTTTGTGGAAGGCGACCGGGCTGATCAGGGGAAGGCAACAGCCCCATCACCCCGCTGCTGCAGCCACTGCCAGTCACCGCAGCCACCAAGGTGTTTTCATCAACACGGACTCCAGTCCCTTTACCATGAAAAAATGACAACTTTCTTTAGGCATTTTCAAGAAGTGTCTTTCATAGGATATGACATTTCTTTCTTTCTTTATCCTCACCTGGGGATATGTTTCCATTGATTTTTAGAGAATGTGGAAAAGAAAGGGAAAGACAGAGAGAAAAACATCAAAGTGAGAGGAACACTTTGATTGGTTGCCTCCTGCATGAGCCCTGACCTGGGCCGGAGCCAGGGAGGAACCTGCAACCTAGGTACATGCCCTTGGTCAGAATTGAACCCAGAATCTGCGTTGGGCAGGCCGAGGCATTATCCACTGAGCCAAACTGGCTAGGACAGGATATGACATTTCTTAACCCTCCAGCAGCAGACCTTCATTTTTTTCTCCAGGAGTGTGGTAAAAAAAACCCTAGATCACTTTTTGGACTCTTATTACCCAAGTTACTAAGAATATTACCAGTGGCATACAGAGAGCTTAACCAATCAGAGGTCAGAAAAGGTGTTTCCTCTGTAGTTCACACCAATTGCTGGTTTGGCCCCTGCCCAGGCCTAACGCCTCTGGCGAGTCATTAGCCCTGGGCCAGGGCACCCTCAGCTCCAAGCCACCGTGGCCATCAAGGATAGCTGGCTGGCTGCGCCCGGGTTCGGGCCGCCACCACCATCAAGGATCACTGGCTGGTTCCTCCCCGGCCCAGGCCTAAAGCCTCTGGCCCAGGCATTAGGCCTGGGCCGGGGCACCCCCAGGTCCCCGCCACCGCAGCCATCAACGATCCCTGGCTGGCTCCTCCCTGACACAGGCCTAAAGCCTCAGGCCGAGGTTTTAGGCCTGGGCATCTCGCCGCCTCCGACGATCGCTGCTGGCTGGCTCCTCCCCGGCCCAAGCCTAAAGCCTCTGCTTGAGGCTTTAGGCCTGGGCCGGGGCACCCCCAGCTCCCGCCGCAGCCGATTGCTGGCTGGCTGCTCCCTGACCCAGGCCTAAAGCCTCTGCTCGAGGCTTTAGGCCTGGGCCGGGGCACCCCCAGCTCCCGCCGCAGCCGATCGCTGGCTGGCTGCTCCCTGACCCAGGCCTAAAGCCTCAGGCCGAGGTTTTAGGCCTGGGCCAGGGCACCCCCAGCTCGCCGCCGCCGCCGCCGCCATGGAAGATCGCTGGCTGGCTGGCTCCTCCCCGGCCCAAGCCTAAAGCCTCTGCTCGAGGCTTTAGGCCTGGGCCGGGGCACCCCCAGCTCCCCGCCACAGCTGATCGCTGGCTGGCTCCTCACCGCCCCAAGCCTAAAGCCGGCCGCCATCTTGGCTGACAGTTAATTTGCATAAGGATATGCTGATTAGCCAATGGGAAGGGTAGCGGTCGTACGCCAATTACCATGTTTCTCTTTTATTAGTGTAGATATATAACTCAATAGCAAAAAAAAAATGTCAGATTTTATATATATATACATATAGAGAGAGAGAGAGAGAGAGAGAGAGAGAGAGACATCAATGATGAGAGTGAACCATTGATCGGCTGCCTCCTGAACGCCCCCTACTGGGGATCGAGCCTGCAACACGAACATGTACCCTGATAGGGAATAGTACTGTGACCTCCTGGTTCATAGGTAGATGCTCAATCACTGAGCCACACCGGCCGGGCCACTACGTTGCCTTTTAATTTTGATGACGGCTTCCTTTGCTGTGCAGAAATTTTTCAGTTTGACCTAGTCCCCACTGGTTGGTTATCTTTTGTTGCCTCTACTTTTGAAGACAGATTCGAAAAAAATCATCACTAAGACCAATATCAAGGAGCTAATCACCTATATTTTTTCCTAGGAGTTTTGAAGTTTCAGATCTTATTTTCAAGTATATAATATATTTTGACTTCATTTTTGTGTGCGGTATTAGATGGAGGTTCAGTTTCACACGTTTGCATGTGGTTGTCCAGTTTTGCCAGCACCACTTCTTAAAAAGTCTGTCCTTTCCCCATTGTATATTCTTGGTTCTTTTGTCATAAGTTAATTGGCCACACATGCACTTGTTTATTTTGGGGCTGTCCACTCTTCCATTCTTCTAGATGTCTGGTTTTTTGTTTGTTTGTTTTGTTTTGTTTTGCTAATACCATACTGTTGTGATTACTATAGTTTTGTATTATAGCTCAAAATCACGTATTGTGATGCCTCCAGCTTTGTTCTTGGCTGAGATTATCTTGGCTATTTGAGATATATGGACTCCAAACTAATTTTTGCATTTTCTATTTCTGTAAAAAAAATGTCATTGGAATTTGTATTAGGAATGCATTAAATTTGTAAATCATTTTGAGTAGTATGGATGTTTTCACAACATTACTTGTTCCAATCCAGTAACATGAGTTATTTTTCTATTTTTATGGGTCTTCTTAAATCTCTTTCATTGATGTCTAACAGTTTTCAGTGTGCCGGTCTTTTACCTCTTTGGTTACTTTATCCCTAAGTATTTTACCATTTTTGATACTGTTATCTATGGGATTGCTTTTGTAAGTTCTCCTTCAGATAGTTTGGTGTCAGAGTATAGAAATACAACTGATTTCTGTATGTTGATTTTGTAGGCTGCAACTTAAACAGATCATTTACTTCTTCCTTTCAAATATAGAAGACTTTTTTTTCTTGCCTAATGTTCTACCTAGGCCTTCTAGTACTATGTTGAATGAATATAAATGCTGAGGATAGGCATCCCTGTCTTGTTCCTAATCTTAGAGGAAAAGATCTTTATTTTTACCATTGAATACAATGTTAGCTGGGTTTTTTTTCTATATGGTTCTTATGCTGAAATATAAATCTTCTATACATAATTTGTTGAGCATTTTTCTCATGAAAGAATGTTGTATTTTGTAGAATGTGTTTTTCTGTGTCTACTGAGGTGGTCATATGATTTTTATGTGTCATTCTATAATGTGGAGTACCACATTTATTGATTTGCATATTAAAAATACTTTCATTCCAAAGATAAACCCCACTTGATCATGGTGAATGATCCTTTTAATATGCTGTTGAATTGGGTTTACTAATCATTTGTTGAAAATTTTTAAATTTATATTTATCAGGGATCCTTGTCTGAAATTTTCTTGTAGTGGCTCTATCTGGCTTTGATATTGGGGTAGTGCTGGCCTCCTAATTTCATCAATTTTATTTTTTTTGGTCTCTATTTTGTGTATTTCTGCTCTTTATTATTTCCTTTCTTCTGCTAATTTTGGGCTTCATTTGTTCTCTTCCTATTTTATTATGGTTTAAAGTGAGTTTATTTGAGATATTTTTTTGTTCATTAATGTAGGTATTTATCATGATACACTTTTGTCTCAAAACTGCTTTGTAATACCCTATAGATTCTGAAATGCTGTGCTTCATTTTCTGTTTGATTCAAGATATTTCTTGATTTTCCTTTTAGCAATTATCTGTTCAGGATCATGTTGTTTAATCTTTATATACTTGTGAATTTCTCAGCTTTCCTCCTCTTACTGATTTCTAGTTTTATATCATTGTGGTCAGAAACATACTTTGAACGATTTCAGCATTTTTAAATTTGCTAAGAGGTGTTGTGAGACCTCTCATGTGATCTAAGGTGGAGGCTGTTCTATGTGTGCTTGAGAAGAGTGTGTATTCTGCTGCTCTTGGATGTAATGTTCTATTTGTCTGTTTGGTCCATTAATTTAAAATGTCATTCAGATCTATTATTTCTCATTGATGTTCTAACTGTTGATCTATCCACTTTAAAAATAGGGTATTAAAGTCCCCTACTATTATTGTATTGTTGTCTGTTTTTCTCTTTAGGTCTGTTAGTGATGATTTAATATATTCAAGTGCTCCCATAATGGGTGCATATGTTTACAATTGTTATATTCTCTTGATGAGTTGACTCCTGTACTCATTAAACAATGACCTTCTTTGTGGCTTGTTAATTTTTTACTTAAACTATATTTTGTCTATATAGGTATAGCTACCCTATTCTCTTCTGACTCACATTTACTTGATATATTTTTTTTTCATCTCTTTTTACTTTCTGCCGGGGAGTGTAGTTAACGCTAAAGTAACTCTCTTATAGTCAGCATATAGATGGGCATTGTTTTGTTTTTTTATCCATTAAACCACTCTGTATTAATTAATTTGAGAATTAAAACATTTACATTCGTAGTAATCTATAATAAAGTATAATATACTAATTAGACCAGACTCATTCCTTCCGGACAAAGTCACAGTTGGGTGGGGGCCAAGGCCCTTGCATGAATTTCATGCACGAGGCCTCTAGTTATTAATAGGTAAGTACTTACTATTGCCATTCTAAAAGTTGCTTTTTGTTTCATACTTAATTTCTTCCTTTCTGGCTATCTTTCTTTGTAAGTTGATTTTTGAAGTGATTTGCGTTGATTCTTTTCTCTTGATTATTTGTGTATCTATTATAGATTTTTGCTTAGTGGTTACCATGAGTCTTTCATAATACATTACAGTTACAGCTGTCTGTTTAAAGCTTATAACAACTTAATTTCAGTTGCATATAAAATAGGTATTTACTTGCCCCTCACCTCAAAATGTATATCCCAATACTTATCTTTCTTTTAATTTAAATTTTATTTTAAAAATCTTTACTGTTGAAATTATTACATATGTCCCCTTTTCTCCCCCATTGACTTCTTCTAACCCTCCTCCCTGCCTCCAAGCCACACATACCCCAGGCCTTCACTACCCTATTGTCTGTGTCCATGGGTTATGCATACATGCATACACATTCTTTGGTTGATCTCTTCCCACACACACACCCCGCCTTCCCTCTGAAATTCCACAGTCTACTCTATTCCATGCTTCTATGTCTCTGGATCTATTTTGTTCATTAGATTCCACACATGCGTGAGATCATGTGATACTTGTCTTTCTCTGACTGGCTTATTTCACTTAGCATAGTACTCTCCAGGTCTCTCCATGCTGTCTCAAAGGGCAAGAGATCCTTCTTTTTTTATTTTTTTCTAATATTTATCTTTTTATATTGTGTCTATTATATTACTGTAACATTATAGCATCTTTGTTTCAGCTTGAAGAACTTCCTTTACCATTTTTAGGGCAGGTCTAGTGGATATAAATTTCCCCACTTTTGTTTATCTTAGAACAATTATCTTTATTTCTGAGTGATAGCTTTGCTGGGTAGAGTATATTTGGTTGAAAGTTTGATTTATTTCTTTGAGCCCTTTGACTATATTGGCCTACAAAGTTTCTGTGAGAAATCTGCTGATAGCTTTATCAAGATTCCCTTGAATGTGATGATTCTTTTTTCTCTCTGATTTCTGAGAGCTTGATTCAAAGCATTTGCCATTTAAAAATGGCCAAGCAAACATCAGAGTGTACTTGCACAAACATAGATGGTATAGTTTACAACTATAGGTTCTATACTTCAATACAACAGGTTTACACCAGCATCACCACAAACAAGTAGTAATGTATTCTAGTGGTAGGAATTTTTTAGCTTCTTTATACACTGTCACACATGTGGTCTGTCATTGACCAAACTCACTATTATGTGGCACATGACTATATATTGCTTCTTGGTGATTTAGCTTTCGATTAAATGTATTTGGGGATCTTTAAGCTTCCTTTACCTGGATGGCCATACCTCTCCTGATATTTAAGAAGTTTTCAGCTATTATTTCATTAATGCCCTATTCTGTCTCATTTGTCCTTGTGGGACTCCCAAAAGTGGATATTGTTTTGTTTTGCTTTGTGGTTTGTATGTCCTACAGATGACATAGACTTTTCACTCTTTTTCATGATACTTTATTGATTCTCCTCTGATTGGATAATATCAAGGAATCTGTCTTCAAGTCATAGATTCTTTTTTTCACCTGATTAAGCCTACTTTTGAAACAGTCTATTGCATTATTTCATACATTGTAGTCTTCATTTTCACAATATTTTTTAATAAATTATATTTCTTTGTTGAATTTCTCAATTTGTGTTGTGTTCTCTTGAATCTCGATGAGTGTCTTTAAAATCATTATTTTGAATTCTTTAGAGGGAATTTACAGATCTCCATGTCTTTGGGGTGAGATACTGGAGTATCACTGTGTATCTTTGGTGGTGTCAAAATTCCTTGCTGTTTTGTGTTTCATTGATATCTGTGTATTTGAGCACTCAGTCTCTTCTTCTAGTCTTTTGAACTAACTTTATAGGAAAGATATTCACTGGAGGTGGCTGTATGGACATTGGGTAGGTAGGATGCCTTACTATTGGTTTCTTGGAGGACACAGTGCTGTAGTTCCTATGCCACTCCAATGGCTGAAATTGATGTTGGCCAGACTATGGAGGACTTCTGTGCCCAAACCTATAGAAAGCCTACAGGTGACAAGTTGCAGGTAGGGCTATTAGACTGTTGGAGGCTGAAGTTTCTGGGATCTTCCTGTTCTCCCTTTTTTTGATTATTTTTGTCTGTAGGTGGAAGTTCTAGATGTTATCTGATCTGGAGTGCTAACACTAAGAAGTTTCAGATTAGTATTTGAGCCAGGATCCTAGAATCAGATGCATGTGGAAGTATCATAGTACCTGATGGGTCACAGGTACTTACTGTCCCTGTGGCACTGATGTCCAGGTTGTGGGTGTGTGCAGATAGATAATGAAATCAGCACCTGCTTCTCAGGGACTTACAGTTGTGAGGAAAATGCAGCAGTGGCACAGGCCCTAGGATTACAAGGTGCAGCTGTGGCCTGGGGATGGTGGTGCAAAGTCTCAACTCTGATCCCTGGAGGCAGTCATGGGGATAGCAGCAGAACGACTCTGATGGCAGTCTGGTAAAGCCACATGTCAATACCTGGGGAGATAGACACAACAGAAGCAGTGTGATCCTGACAATGAAAGTTCAGAGCCATGATATACAGGAATGGGGCTCAGGGCAGTGGTAGCCTGGTCCTAGCGTTAATGGGCCAGTGCCTCAATTTGCCACAACTGCAGTGCTCAGGGTTGCAGCAGAACCTTGGTGATGCTGTGTCAGAGCTGGTACCTGGAATGCAAAGGGCAGGGTTTAGGGTAACAAGCCTCATCTCGGCAATTATAGTTCAGACCTAGGATGGGGTGGTGGAGCTCAGGGAAACATCAGCCTCCTGGAACCTAGCAGGTGGGAGAATAGAGTTGGGCAGTGGCAGCAAGGCACTTATAATGCTGGTCAAATCAAGACTTGGGACCCAGGGAGTGGAGCTCAGGGCAGAGACAGCAGACCCGGCAATGAAGATTCAGCACTTAAACCTGGAACTCAATGGGTGCTTCAAAATGGATTGGTATCTCTGTCATTCTATTAGCCCTTCCCTTTTCATTAGTAAAATTTTGCCACAACTCTGAAAATTCAGCATAATTTGATACAGTAAGAAGAGAGATAGTGTGTGTGTGTGTGTGTGTGTGTGTTTGTGTGTGTCGGGGGGAGGGGGGCGTGGAGAGGGTGGTGAATGGAGAGTGGCATCAACCATTTCTGATGTCTCCCATCAGAGATTATCTAGAATTTCTTCCCTTTGTCTGCCAGTCTTTTCTACATATTATTGTCCGGAAGGATAACAAATTCCTACACCCAACTACAGTAATTCAGTAAAGAACATTTATAATTCCTGGAATAAAGAACATTTATAATTCTTTTAAAGTCAGGTAGTAGAAAAGTTGGTTGGGGCATGTTTTCTGGTCAGGTAAATTAGAATGGCTGCTGTAGCTATTATTTAAATATTCACATGTATCAGTATCTGTACTAGACACCATTTAATCTGCTGGAAATCATGTAATGTAATAAGTATTATCCATGTTTCACAAATACACACTTAGACTTAACAAATTTCAGTTACTTAGCCCAAAGTCACTCAAAATATGATGTGTATAGATGAAGAGGCACTAATCTCCAAATCTAAAATACTATTTAAAACTTTAGCTCTGAAGTTTTTTATTTTAAAAAAAATGTTTTTATTAAGTTCACAGCAAGGGGAAGGGAGTGGGAGAGAGGGATACAAACATTAATGATGAGAGGGAATCATTGATCGGCTGCCTCCTGCACACCCCCTACTGGAGATGGAGCCCACAACTCAGGCATGGAACCATGATTTCCTGGTTTAGAGGTCGACACAACCACTGAACCATACTAGCCAGGCTAATCTCAACTTTTAAAGTTCAGTCATGTTGGAACAAAGAGTTCCTACTGAAGGGAATTTTTATATATACTTTCCAATGAAAACTTAATGAAGTACCGAAGTATATTTTTAAATGTTCTATGCTAATTTGAGTGAGCTTATCATAACTAAAAATTTGTAACAACACAAAAAGTATCAGATTATTTGGGTATGTTGCTCATGAGAAATTCATTTTTTAATTTAGCTACAGTAATAATATATACTGTTTTTAGGGTTTCTCACTCTTCAGCATGGTCAGATCATAGCTACACTTCAATCATAGCTATCTCATTTCTTACTGTAAGTCTTTCATCAGCCTATTTGTCTTTGGTATTAGTTTTCCTGCAAATTCAATTATGCTTACAAACTCGAAATTGCACTTCTAACTCTATTAAGTATCTCATCTTTTTTTATACAACAGCTGCCAGTGTGCTGGTTATCATTTTGGGTTTCCCTGAAGAGATTCATTTAAATGACCTTTGGAATCAATAATAATTAAAGGCATTTCCTGTGAGCACTCTAAACTCAAGGAGCAAGTCAAATTAGTGGCCAATTTGGTGGCCAATCACTCATCAGTTAAGAGTTTGGCTAGGAAAAATGTGAATCCTATACAACATGATCTAGTTAGAGTAAAAAATATGCCTTAACCAAATCTCTTGTTTGTGATGGTTTTTCTGTAGACTAATAAATACTTACAAAGAGATGATAGTCTCTTTTTTTCTGGGTTGGCTGATTGTGTTTATAAGTCTATGAGAGAATCACTTGTTGCTAATGTTTTTATTACTTTAATATTACACATTTCTATCTTTGCCACATATCGATTAATATATTTATAATATAATTTTGTAATTAGATCATTGCAAGGCTATTTTGACATGATTATGCAGATGAAGTTTGGGCTTAGCACCTGAGGTGTTGCCTGTGCTCAAGGCTCAGTAGGGTGATACTCAAGTGTGGGAGACCTTCAAGGTCCCATTCACCCACCTACGGATGCACAGGCAGGTGGATTTCTCTGGTATCCTACTGAGTGTGTATCCTGCTATATTGTACTGAGGTCCTTTTGTTCAGTCATGGATGTAGTTAATTGTAAGTCAAAGGGGAGAGAAAAAAAGAAGTGACTTCTTTCACCATGAAACTGACATCCAGGTATAGCTGTTTGTAATACTGATGTCCTTTAACCTTTATATTAGAGTTAGTTAACATACTACCATGTTACAATATTAGAATATTCTGAATATAATTATGTGCTTACCTTTACCAGTGTGTTATATATTTTCATGTTTTTATGGTACTAATTAGTGTCCCTTGCTTTAGCTATTTTTCTTGGCATCTCTTTTTAATTAGGTTTATTGTTTATGAATTTCTTCAGCTGTGTTTGTTAGGGAAAATCATTACCTCACCTTCATTTGTGAAGGACAAGTTTTTTGGGTGAAGTACTCTTGGTTGGTAGTTTATGTCTTGCATTACTTTTAAAATCCTTTGTCTTTAATTTTAGACAGTTTTATTCTATGGTGTCATTAAGGAGACCATAAGGATTGAAATTTTAGGGTGACCTATTAATTTTATGTACTTGGATGCCCAAATCTCTCCCCAAGCTTAGGAACTTCACAGCCATTTTTTCTTAAATAATTTTTTTTTACCCATTTCTTCCTCTTTTTCTTCTCAGACTCCAATGATGTCTACATTGTCACTTGATGGTGTCCCACAATTTGCTGTAGGCTTTCTTCTTTCATTCTTTTTCTTTTGGCTCCTGTGACTGGATAATTTCAATTGATCTATCTTCTAGCTCATTGATTCATTCTTTGCTTTGTCAAGTCTATTGTTGCAGCTTTCTATTAAATTATTCAGCTCCAGAGTTTCTGTTTGGTTCTTTTTAATGTTTCTATTTCTTTGTTGAAATTTTCATTTTGTTTTCATGCTGTTTTTCTGATTTATTAAATTGTTTGCCCTGTTGTCTGGTAGTTCTCTGCGCATCTTTATAACAATTATTTAAATCCTTTGTTGGATAACTTCTTGCTCTCCAATTCTTTGGTGCCAGTTACTGGATGTTTACTGTATTTCTTTGGTAAAGTCATGTTTCTCTGATTCATCACGATCCCTGTAGCCTTGCGTAGGTAACTGCACATTTGAAGAAGCAGTCACCTCTTCCAGATTTTATGGACTGACTTTGCTAAGGAAAGACTTCGACTGTGGATAGGGACATACTTGAACATGCTATGAGTTCTAGTGGGGCAGGGCTCCAAGTGCGAGTTGTGAGTGGTGACATTACGTCCAGTGATCTGTGAAGTCACTTCAGCTCAATTCTCTGTGGTTCACAGCATCAACAAGTGTGTGTTCCTTGGTGGGCACTATGGGGGATGCACATGGCTGCAAGGGCTAATGTCCTTAGGGATACCTGCCAATCAGCAAGCTAAGTACCAGGGCAGGTAACGATGGTAGCTAGATCTGATGGGAGGCAAACACTCAGCTGTGAAGGATAGCTGAAGGTGCCCAGGTAGTGGTGGGCACCAGGTCATGCAGCAAGTACTGAGGCCAACTATGGGCTCACTGGCAGCTGCTGCGGCCTTGGCTATTGGCATGCTCTCTGGTGGCTGCAGTGTGTCTCCTCCCGGACAGGCACACTACAGCAGAGGCCCGTGATAGGTATCAGGTGGGCGGTGCACAAGAGCGCCGCTGGAGGGGCTTGTCTCAAGCTCTTTTCCAGGGGTGGGGGTCATTGGCAGGGTTCTCTAGTCTGGTGTCTTGCTCTCACAACGCCACAGAAGCCCGGGGTGGCTTCTGGCATAAGCAAATGTAAATGCTTTTTTGGGTGAAATCTGATGGGTTTGTCTGCAGAGCATATCACTGTGATCGCTATTGCTAGCCAGTGTTTTTCCCTCTTGTTCCTATCCATCTCTGTAAGTCTCGGCTTTGATGGTCTGGGTGGGATGAAACTGAAGTGAGGCCTTCAGATGGTGTCCCAAAACCCTGGGGGAGCTAGTTGTTCACTTTACTCTGTTAGCTAGAAAGTTTCCACTTGATGTTGAGCAATGCTGGCTTGAGGAAGGAGTGACACAGGGAAAATGAAGCTATATCTTTTCTTTTCTTGTGTGGTTGACTTGAGGGTTTTAGTATCACTGTGCTGCTAAAGTTTCTTAAGAAGATGCTAGAATTCTGTCAAGCTGCCTGTGTTTGTTGATAGCTATTTAACTGTTGACCTTTGCTGGGGGACAGACTAGATTCTTCCACATCTCTGTTTTGGTCTTCAGTCCCATGATTTACTATTCTTAAGAAAGATGAAAATAAAAACAGTTTGCCAATCAAAAGGAATAGCATGAAAATAAGATAAAAAGTGAGAAAATGGCTGATATTTTGGGAACTATCAGTACAATAGATTCTGATGATTATGTTCAGATATATGAATATATTTACAGATACACTGATTGAATTTGTGGTATATAGTTCCACCAGCAAAACAATTAGACACTTATTTGAAATAATGTCACAAATTTCCTCTTTATATTTTTAGACACTTGTATACTCATTTAAATTGTGGGTTTCTTAATATTCTTTATACTTGAGCTAATAGTTTCTTTATATTTGAAATCTTGCAGTTATTTAATATTAATGCCAACATTTGCAATTTGCTTCATTTTGAGGACACCGTTGGAAACAGAAAATTTTTATCTATTCTGAGTATCATCAAAGGTATCTGTACCAGTCACTATGTTCAGAGCATTATATTTCAGCCCCACTGGCCTTACTATTCTTCTAACACATCAAGTACAATCCTATTTTGGGGTTGGTGCCCTCTCTGTTTCTATATCTTGAATGTTTGACCCCAGGATTTTGTACTTTCAGGTCTTTCACATTCAGTTCTCTGCTTACCTATTTCAGAGCACTTTCCTCAGCATCTAGTCGTATGCAGCTCTGAAATCTTGCAGGAAACTTCTATCACTGATTCTTACTCGATTATCTTCATGGTTAATCTCAGATACTGCTATTTTATGCTTTTACATGTGAGTTTACGTTCTTTCCTCCTCTCCCAATTAGAACACAGGCCAGTGACTTAGCACATGTCGGTCTCTTCCCAGCCCCTCCCAATTCCCATCTACCTTCCTCTGAGCAAAACTGCTGCTTGGGCTCCCTGCCTTGGCTCTGCGAGGGACCCAGGAGAGGGACCTTAGGTCAGGTTTTTGCCACTAGATTTGGTATCAGCACCAGAAAACCAAGATAGAGCATCAGGGCATAGAAATCAAGTAATTCTATATAGAAATGACCTTCATTTATCTGGGTACCTGCAAGGGAAAGTCTTCATCATTTTTGCGTAACGTGTCTGATGTCCCTGACCCCATATAGGAAAGGACCTGACATTGTAGCCTGAATCCCCCTTTTCTGGAGGCTGAAAGGCGATTAGATGGCCCGCCTGTCAGGAGGCCTCTTTCAGAATCCTCAGCAGGGGGAACAACTGCATTGTCTCATATCAAACACAGTGTCTTTCAATATCTACCCCAGACTTTGAGCTGGCCTGGTGGGATAACAAAAGCATAGTATAGCCATTAAATTTCTCCATTAACCAGAGAGATGAAAGTCTGTCAGAACATCCTAAGCATAGTCCTAAACAACTAGAGCTGATGGAGGAAAAAATTGGATAAAGATAATAGAGTAATCAAGAGATGTAACTCAAATAAGACTTTCTAGGGATAAAAAACATGATGCCACAAAAATGATATAGTAGCTAAAATAAAGAAGCTAAACATTCTTCAAACTTGTATGTATAGATCTTTCAGATCAAGTGCAAAGCAGTGGAGGAAAAGTATAAACATTTGGAAGTTTCAAGGAATAGGAAAATACACTGCTCAACTGGAGAATTTATGCAGAGAAAAGTAAATCAATTTAAAGACATGCAAAGAGTGAATAAGTAACAGAAACATCTATTCTTGATGTGAAGAATGTCTCAAATCTTTATGTTCAAAGGCCATCAAGGAGAACCCAGATAGATGAGTAAAAGAGAGTTTGCATTGATAAAAATACATTTAATTGGAAGTTTTATATTAGTAATTCTCACACACAAATGGACCAATTCAAAAAGACAACTATTAGTAGACAAAAAAAAGTAATATTCACTTTATTAGTTATATTGATATTGTTTATTTGTGGGGGTAGAGAGAGAGAGAACATCATGTCAAAATTAGATATGACAAGGCATTTTTTCTAATCATAATCAAGTAAAATTAGAACTACAGAATAAGAAAATTGACACTCTAAAAATCTAAACTTACAGTAAATTAAGAAACACAATGATCTAAAAGTTGAATAGAAATTATAAAATGATATGAAAGAAAATGGATTTTAATAGGAGTTTTTCCTTGTCAGACAAGTGACCCCTTTAAAAACAGGTGTTGCACTTCTCCACATCAGTCATAACATATGCTATTTAAAGTTGTTCTTCAGAAAAGTAAAAATTTTCTTTAATGAGCCTTTGCAATTGAGAATAATGTCAACACCTCGGCTGACAAAACCTCAATGCTAAAGATCTAATGATGTCAACATATTTTTTTTATTTTTTATTTTTTATTTAGTGTGTGTGTGTGTGTGTGGAACGTGGATGTGCTGGGGTGTGTGAGGAGTGCAGGTTGTGTGCGTGCAGGTGGGGAGTGTGCAGCGTGTGGGGTGTAGTCTGGAGTGAGTGTGATGTCAACATATTTTTACCTGAGTATGTGAGTGAAGGGAAGGCCTGATGATGACCTGTCATACCTCTAGATCCATTGTTGCCCCTCATCTTTGCTTTCTAACTTGGGGCCAATAATGTATCTTTGGTGGAATACAAATAATGCAAGGTATCAACATTTATTTCATGGAGTTCTGCTCATTGCTGTTGGTTAATATGTAATAATTTATAAATGTATTAATATGTTAACTGCAAGTCAATATATTTGCCTTTTAGTTATCCCCTACCCCAAAGTAATATGAATAAAATACAACAAATTCAGACAACACTAACCAAAGAGATTTCTCCTAAGCAGACTTTTTCGAAACTTCAAATTAGTGTTATTTTGCAGTGGCTCAGCCTGCCTATTCAGTTTCTGTTCCCTAAAATCTATTTCACTAGAAGAGCTAAATGCTGTATATTGTTATACGTATACAGTCTTTCTGCCATGCAAAGTATGTGGTACCAATTAGAAATTGAAAATATCAAGTAGCTGTTTAATCTTGGTTCTGATTTTTAGTAAGTGTTCTGGTGAGTATATCACATGCTTTCTTGGCAATAGTCTTTTATGCTTTGGTTAGCCTATATTGTCTCAGAGGCAGAGAATGGAAAATAGTGAAGGACAAAAGAGAAAATGAGTCACTAAGGAAGCCGACACCTCATTAACTTTAAAAAATTCAGTCTGCTTTTCCATGAATACCATTAAAGCTCTGAAAAGACTAAAAGGTTCTATCAAATTCCAGGCAGTAGGAGCAAGTGAAATAGTCCAACTAGTTCAAAAATGCATGCCCTTACCGGAGCTGAATCAAGATTAATGTAATAACCTAGTAAGGAACTGTAGGATACCTGCTATTTTTAAAGGATTGTTTTTTAAAACATATTTAAGTGTTTAACTTCCTTAATTCATGAAAACTTCCCAAGCCAAACTGTTTCTACACATGAAGATACTACTCTTATTAGATTAGTTTTATCAGCTATCAACCCAGCAAGCCTCTCTTATGTACCTCATGTGTGCAGAGCAGTAGAAAATATACATGTATGTAGAAACATACAAAGAAGATAAATTGTCCCTACTACAATAAAGTTAATTTTGATCGAGGAACATAAATTGTATTTAATTGCATTTAAATAGCCAGGGGCTATATTCTGCTATATTCAAAAGCAGAAACCAGAAGCAATTAGTATAGTAGTAAGAGGGCTAGTCTTGGACTTAATAAAACAGTATTCAATGTGTCTTTTACTTACTTTGTGGATTACCTTGGTCAAGTGAAGCATCTTTCAATTCCAGACTAAGAACTAAGAACATCAACCTGCTAGGTTTGATGTAGGGATTTAATGAGGCAATGAAAAATGGTTCTTTAACAATTTTAAATTAACCATAAGTAAAAAGTTTTGTCTGGAAGAGTAATTTTACTCTGGGTGCATATTGATGTTCTGCTCACATACTTAGTTCCAGAAGATAACTGGGAGGGACCTTTTTCCATAATCTCCTTCTACATTTTCATTTTACAGATAATTAAAATGGGGCTTACAAAAGTTAAAATAAATTTTGTCTTTTTAAAAATAGGCTCCTGGAACACAGTAATAACTATAAACACGTAGCTGCTTCTATTTTTCACTAGGTTTTTTGCAAATGAACACTTTTTTTGGTTCTGATATTAGGATTAAAGAGATAAAAAAAAAAATCATGGCCTTAGCCCTCAAGAAGCTCAACTAGAGGGAAGACAACTATTAGACACTCCCCCCTCAAGAAAAAGTGTTTAACCATTGGTGCACTTTAAAGGTTGTGGTGGTAGAAATGTATGCCACTACATGTCTAAACACATTTTAATTTTAGATCATATTCATATTATTTGTTAGATAACATTTTTCCCTTTACATATGTTAGAGATTCTTCTTGCCACTGAAATTGGCCTTTTATTCTGTCTTCAATTGCCTCTTCATGGGCAGAGAAATCATTTAAAGCAAACAGCATTATGGAAAAATAATATACTCACAATTTTTTTCTAATTTTCTGGTCATAGTTGCATAAAAGATTAGTCCTAGCCAGTATTACTAATAGTAGCCAGGATGTAATAGTCATCAATTAGATTGCCAAGTCTATTTGAAAAGGCTTTCATATCTAGTTAATCATTTAAGTTTTGCCTTAAGTCCTATTAATTCTAAAGACTATACATGGGTTCCTGCAACTATTTTTCTTATTGTACAAAGTATTCTGGTATGTAAGTAACTTCTCATAGTCAATTTTGGTAGATTGTATGTTTCCAATAATACTAAACTCTTATTATCCTTTTTATTTCTATGTTATCAATGGTAATATCTTGTTTCATTCATACTTCCATTTATTAGAATCCTCACTCTTTAAATTGGTAAATCTAGCAAAGATTTGTCTATTTTTATTGTTTTTACAAAAAAGCTCCTTATTTTATCTTTTCTGTAGCCTTCTTAGTGTCTATTTTACTTATTTCTGATCTAATCTTTGTTACTGGCTAACTTTGACCTGCATTTGTTCTTATATTTTTCTGGTTCCCTAAGGTATAAAGTTAGGTTGTTGTTTGAGATAGGATAGCATTGCTAGATAGTTCTTGGTTGGCAATTTTTTTTTCATTACTGTGAATATATCACCCTACTATCTTCTGAGCTGCAAAAGTGTCTGCTGAAAAATGCTATGACAGTCTTTGAGGGTTACCTTGTAAGTGACAAGTTGCTTTTCTCTTAAGATTATCACTTTGTCTTTAAATTTCAACAATTAAACTATAATATGTCTTAGTTATATTTCTTTAAATATATCTTCTTCAGTGGTACTTTTGGGGATTTTTGGCTCTAGATGAATGTTTTCTTTCTATAGGTTAAGGATGTTTTCTGCCTCTTTTATACATATATTGGATCACTTGATGGTGTCTCCTAAGTGTCTTTACTCATCTTCATTCTGTTTTTTCTTTTTGCTCATTTAATTGAATAAACTCCACTGCCCTCTGAGAGTTTACTGATCCCTTCTTCCATTTGATCTCATCTGCAATTAAACTTCAGAAATGTATTTTCAGCTCTATGATTCCTGCTTGGTACTTTTAAGTATTCTCTTTTTCTCCTAGAATTCTCATTTTGTTCATGCATTGCTCCATTAATTTGAACTGTCAGGTATATTACTTTTTTTTCTGGAGTTTTGTTTGGACTGTATTCCTTTGTTTCTCCATTTCTTAACTCTGTGTTTTGGTTTCTGTGCCTTACATAAACATCCACCACTACGGGTCTTCATAGAACGGTCTTGTTGATAGAAACGAATCAGCCTGACTCAAGTTGCTGATTGCCTCCCAAACAGGAAAATCAGTCAGCACTTGATGCAGGCTGATTAGAAGCTGGACTCTCAAACCCTGCTGGAAAAGTATGCAGCTAAGCCTCTTCTTGGAAGAAAGTGGGAGGTGGGCATTTTTGCCAACTCCCTCTATGCTGGACTCAGGTGTAGAGTACGGAAGTGATGTTTCTGTACCCATTATAACTGCTTCTGGGTTTGCTACAATTTTGTGGGACTTGTGAAGGCAAACCTCACTGGCTAACAGAGCTAGTGATTAGGGAGCTGTCCTGCAGGTGGCAGACAGCAATAGTTTTGGTGCTAGACCTATGCATAAGCTCCTCAAGAGAGATATACTGGCAACCTGGTTTTATTGTTGGAGCTAGCTAGAGAGAGAAGGCGGGAGATGTGTCCTCCAGCTTCCCTGGTTTCTGGGGAGGATCACAGCCAGCTCTAGATATACACTAAGAAGCCTGTCTCTCAATCAGTAGATTTTGAAATATGAAGAAAAACACATTTTCTGGAAAGACTAGGAGAAGGAAATTTTTGCCTGTCCCTTCTATACTGATGCCTGGGATGTGGGGTAGCCAACTAAAAACTACCTCTTTGTTTGTTTCAGATGATATATATATATATAGAAAATCTAATGACTCCACAATGAAACTATTAAGTTACTGTATAGAAAAACACAATTGACATTTATTTCTCAGAAAGAGAAATAAAGAAAACATACCCATTTACAATTGCATCAAAAGAATAAAATACCTAGGAATAAATTTTTTTTAGAAGGTGAATGATGTGTGCACTTATGAAAGAAAGTACAGAGAAAAGAAAAGATAATCCATGAGGATGACTTGGAAAATTAATAATCTTACAATTGGCCATTCTACCCAAAGCAATCTACGGATTTAACGTAACCTCTACCATCTACCAAAAGTTCAATGACATTTTTTACAGAAATAGAACAAAAAATTCTAACTTCTTTATAGAACCACAAAAGACTCCCAAATAGCTGAAGCAAACCTGAGGGAAAAGCCAGAGATAGCATAATTCTTGATGTAAAATCTACAGAACTGAACTGTAGTAACAAAAACAGTATGGTGCTGGCACAAAAATAAGCACGTCCAACAGTATCACAGAATCAAGAGTCCAGAATTAAACCCGTGCATACACACAGTCAAATAATATTAACACGTTGCGTACCGCATAGAAATCTCTAAGACATACGCCAAGAACCGCACATTTTTGGGCAAACTGCCTGTTATTTAAATCATCATAATGCACTTTAGGTGTTGCTTTTCAATAATTATAACATTTTTATTTACAAAAACAAACAATTAAACAATTAAAGTTCCTAGTACTTTTTTAACGTATGGTACTGCGTAAAAATATTTTCCTCTATGAAGAGGGACCAAACAAAATTTACATAAGTCTCTAGATTCGCTCCTTTTTCCATGGGTGCGAAAAATGAGAAAACTCCTGAGCGGTCCTTAACAGATGGCGCGCGTAACACGAGAAAACTCCTGAGCGGTACGAAATGTGTTAAAAAGGGGGCCAAGAACACCCAGTGGTGGAAGGATACCGGAGTCTCTCCAACAAGTGGCGCTGGGAAAACTGGCTCCACACAGGCAGAACAATGGAAGGAGTCCTCTCTTACACCACTCACACAACGCAGTAAACAGAAGTCAAGAAAACAAAGGCGGCAAGCTTGACACTAGTCTTGGTGGTGATTTTTTTTGATTCAACACTAAAAACAGAGGCAACAAAAGCAAAAATATAACAAATGGGGCTACCTCAACCCAAAACCTCTGCATACTAAAGGAAAACATAAACAAAAGGAAAAGGCGAATTATGAAATGGGCATTTAGTGCTACCATCCCCCCCTTTAAAATAAGCAACACAAGGGAGTTTCAGAATCCTAGAAATCTCCAAGAGCACAAACACAGTTGCATGTTATAGTCATAGAAATGGGCTTCAGAACAGGGATCATTTTTTTTTTTTTCTGAGCCGGAGAGCTAGCTGCCACCCTACGCTGCAACTTGTAGGATGATGTTTACTGAAGGACCTCCGGAGATTTATGGTCGTCATAGTTGTCATGCAGACTGGCTACAGGTTATAATTCTATAAACTTTGAATCTGTGTCTGTGCTCTTAATGTTCAGTTCATCATATCTAACTGCCTGAATAAGAGTATAGGAACAAAGTAATTTTCATGCAACAATTCCATTTGCTACTCCAACTAATAATGGGATAACACTTCTTTCATTTAATTCAATCATTCAACAAGCATAAATTCCATTTTTTTTCCCAGTTATTGTGTTAGGAATATCATTTGTGGCCTTTCCTGGAAATGAGGTAATTACCTGAACTACCTTTCACATCCACAGGCGTGCCATTTATGTTCCTTATTTATAAATCCCAAAGGGTAATTGATGAACTCTCTATCACAGCAAAAATATACAAAAGAAAGGTACCTGTTTGAAGCCACAAGACCAGGTTCAAGTTCTGAGTTTCGTACGTGCAAGAGTCACATGTCTCCTCCCTATGTCTCACTGGTTTCTTCATTGTTGAAAATAATGCTTTCACTGAAACACCAAAGAGATGTTTTGGAGATTAAATACAATACGTACCAGGCGACGTATAAAGCACTAAACACATTTAGTTACATTAAATAGTTACTTTCATATCACAGTGGAAGGATTGCAACCATTCATACAAGCTTAAGTGGCAAAGTTCATAAGATGGGAAATGAATCTTTTTGTTTTATCCTCTCCTGAGGATATATTTATTGATTTTAGAGGGAGAGAGAGAGAGAAACATCTATTGGTTGCCTTCCATACATGCCCTGACCGGGATAGAACCTGCAACCTCTTGGTGTATGGGATGATGCACCAACCATCTGAGCCACCTTGCAGGGCAGAAAAGAATCTTGAAATATTTGTAAAAAATTTTTATAGATGGATTTTAGCATAAACATGGATTGCCTTCCTTTAGCGTTTCATTTTCTTAAATTCCAGTCAAATGATAATTTTATATTTTGACAAAATGATGGCAAAGCCTTGCCTTTCTTGCTCATAATAGCTATCCATCTGAAAAAAAAAAATGATCATTTAAGTCACTGTCTAATGCTGAATCACACAACAGTGACCTCCAAATCATAAACATCTCATGTGGAGCAAGTTATTTTCTAGGTATATTGGAATTTCCTTCCAAAGTACAATTTGTATGTTAAATTCAAAGTCCAATCTACTGGAAAATAGCTACTGCCAACAAACAAAATAAGACATTTCTATAAAACCATCCTTAGTTTTACACTAAATTTGAAGTTACATAATCTCCAGGTGACATTTCCTCAACACCTGCTGCCTATACTATGTTTTAAAAATATATCAAGTTTTCTAATTAGGCAATTCTGTGCATGTGTTTGTAACCAGAAAAGTTGTACCATAGAATCATGACTTTTTAAACTAGTTTTAATGACTATTTAATGGAGACAATATTGCAACTACATTTAATTATTAGTATATTTGTAGAATCCCTAGAATATGATATAACAATAAAGAGAATTTCAATAAATTAACAGAAAGCAACACTCATAACTCTTTAAAATAAAACCTTCTATTTAGATTTTTTTTAAAAATGATTCTTTTCTATAAGGTATTGGGAAATTGAAATACAAGTAAGAGAAACTAATTTTAGAACTTCTATAAGCTAAACTTAATATTACATTTATATACTCTTAAACAAATTTAAACAAGTTTGACATCATACTTATCTTGCATTTAATTTTCCCACAATTAGTTTTTATAGAAAGCTTTCAATGACTGTCTATAGCAGTGGTTCTCAACCTTCTGGCCCTTTAAATACAGTTCCTCATGTTGTGACCCAATCATAAAATTATTTTCGTTGCTACTTCATAACTGTAATGTTGCTACTGTTATGAATCGTAATGTAAATATCTGATATGCAGGATGGTCTTAGGCGACCTCTGTGAAAGGGTTGTTCGACCGCCAAAGGGGTCGCAACCCACAGGTTGAGAACCACTGGTCTATAGTGATTTGAATATATTTTTTATTAAGACATTTAGTACCTAAACACTGGTATGTGTTTAAGTTGAAATACCTTATGTGAATTGAATATACATTCGAATTGTGGAATCTATCTTTTCAGATTTTTTTTTAGTAATATAATTGCATATAGGTAGACATTATATGTATATATACAAAAGTAAAAAACAATCCTGAAACCTGTGAACTGGAAATACCTTTAGAGCTAATTTTTCCTCAAACTGTAAAGGAGTTAGGCAAAGAATGTAACTTTCACAATGTATTTCTCCAATAAATACCTTCCCTTAGAAGACTGATGCAGGGAATAATGAGACCGGAGGACAAACAGGTAGGCATGACTTATGAAACCATGGCATTCGGGGAGTTAGGAGAGAGCGTGAACCTCCATTTAACCTCCTCTCTGGCTCTCATGTGTCTTAAAAAAATGTGCCAAGGCTGTTTCATTTAACCGGCTCATTTTAAATTGTTCCTTGAGGCTGATTTTGTAAAACTTCTTTGATATTTTATAGTCGTACAGTTTTATGAGCACCATAAATGCCACAAACCTCAGAAATGGCATAGCATTTCAACAGGAACATCTTTTCTTAGAATCAGAATGAAGTTAAGTTAGTGTCTTCTGAAATCTATTAGCAGTCTCACTCCGTTGAAATTTCACCAGACTAGTTTAGTGTATTACCCAGAGTACTTTTATTACAGATCTTCATTATTTAATTTTTTTTCTGAGCAAATAATTTGTAACCTGTAAATAACACAGCGATTTCATGTGTCTGTCTACTAAACTCAAACCTTAGTCTATAAGCACAGTGAAGTTACTCTTCAGAAAGCCCTAATCACACAGCCACTGGGGATTGACACGTTAGGAAAGAACATTTATTATTTTTGTATCGGGACACTAAGGAATTAAATAATAATAAATCTAAAATCTTACTGTTGTAGCTTCACAGTGACCAGCAGGTAACCTTGGCAGAGTGGCCCCAAGTGTCTGCAGTTGATGTATCCTGCTATATTCAGTGTTTCATACCTAAAAAAAAATACTCAAAACATGGCCTTAAAAAGGCTTAATTTTCATTTTAATTCTTGAAAAATAACAGGGATGCTGTCATTTTCCAGGTTTTTAAATCTTTCCTTTAGAACCAAGTCCCTTTTTCTACATACGATATTCTTTAAAAAATTGTAATAAAGCGTGTGAGATGCACAAAGGCTGCAATTTCCTTTAGTATAAGTGGAATCACTCCTGCTGGGATGTAAAGGACTCGTCGGCACTTCAGCTATGAGAGAGCAATAATTGCTTATTCTAAGCCCGAGCACTGCCACTTAGGTCAAGACGATGATCTCTAGACGCACCTGGGATGCTTTCACCACGTTGAGCCTTTGAAAAGATGATATAGATTTCACAGCGGCCTTATTGTAGTTTGCACTGAGAAGGAAAAAGCTCAGGCAAATGGCGGAAAAGGGAATCATTCTAACCTCAACCAGAAAGCTATTGTTAACTCTGCACAGGAATCCAATTAAAGAATATCCAAGAGAAAAACAGCACTAGTGGAGATAATAATGAACACTTCAGATTAGCTTTTAAGAGCTGCATTTTAAAAGTGTAAAAAAGAATGAAATTGAGCCACATCCAATTAGTTCCATAAGGAAAATGGAACTGTGAGAATTGGGTGTCCTTAAGCTGATAACACAAAATTATTTTGCCCTTAAATAGATGGAACATTATGTAGCTTTGCATTTTACATTACTGAAATAGAGATCCAAGGAGGAAAGCATGAGATGGTGGACCTTGAAGAGACCTTCCTAGCTAATTGTCGAATACTAGGGGTGCAGCCTAAGGCCCAGGAATGAGTATTGATGGGTGGGGAATAATATCAGCAACCATAATGACAAACTTTGACTATGACAATAATGCCTGTTTATTAGGAGGCAGGCCTTTGTTTGTTAAGAACTGGCCACCTCATTTAATCCTCTCAATAACCCAGCAAGGAAACATAATTAACCACATTTTACAAATAAAATCAAGAGGTTCAGTTGCTCACATTGCTGTAACTAGTAAGTGACGGGAGTCTTGATTATACCTTAACCCGTCTTACTATAATTTACTTTTAATCCAATTACATCAAGCTGATTTAAAAAAAAAATAGCATTTGTATCAAACCCCATGATATATTTTCCTAATTAAGTTCATGATTACAAAACCCTGTGAAGTAAACAACAATTATTATTCCCATTTAGAAATGATACAGGAGAGATTTAAAGAGGCTGAACTGGTTTCCAAAGCCACACAAACTGGCAATAGCTGAGAGAGGATTTATACCCAGGCTTTCTAGTTCCAAATATAATGTTATTCCAGATATCCCACCATGGGGAATGCTTCAGAACAATGCTTCTCAACTTTTTTTTTTTAATATACCTGTTATTTTTTCAAAGATCTGGAGCACACCATGACAGAAAAAAAGTAAATGTTTTTAAAAAATAGAATTTATATACTTGCTATACTTGCTGACATTTTAATAATATGTTTAATATTTATGATAGGACTAGAGGCTCAGTGCACGAAATTTATGCACTCAGGGAGTGGGTTCTCAGCCTGGCCTGTGCTGTCACAGTCCAGTAGCCCACGGGGAATGTCTGACTGCTGGCTTAGGGAGCAGGCCTAAGCCATCAGTCGGAAATCCTTAGTGCTGCTGCACTCACCAGATGTGAGCCCCGCTCAGGGCTTCTGGCTGAGCAGCACTCCCCCTGTGGGAGTGCACTGATCACCCGAGGGCAACTCCCATGTTGAGCGTATGCCCCCCTGGTGGTCAGTGCACATCATAGTGACCAGTCATTTCGTCGATATGCATATTAGCCTTTTATAAATGTTGATAAAAGTGATTGTTATGACTTTAAAGTATAAATAAATATACATACCTTACAGTATCTATATATATAAAAGGCTAAGCAACTATGACACCCACTGACCACCAGGGGGTAGACGCTCGAGGCAGGAGCTGCCGAGCTATGGTGAACCACCCTCTGGGACTCCTCAGGGGATGTCAAAGCCGATTTCGGCCTGATCCCTGTAGGCCAGGCCAAGGGACCCAACTCCACCGATGCCCTTGGAACTGGCCCAGGTGCAGCCGGCCCATCTCGCCCAGTCCAACCCTGCCGGCCACTTTCTAATTAATTTCCTTTCAATGTCCACAAATCCATGCTTGGGGCCACTAGTTTAGTATAAATAACAAAAAAGGATACTGAAAATTATACTTCTAATTATTATAGCAATATACATAGTTCCCAGTAATTGTATGTTACTAAAGCTTAGTCCCTACAAAAAACATATTCTGGACTTATTCTTGTTTGATCATATAAATAACAGCATGCTGGATATGTATATCTGTATTTTCACAAGAGGAAACTGCTAATAACTATCTGTCAAATAGAAATGATCTATGGAGCGACAATGCAAATGATACTTTACTAGGAAGTACTTGGAAAGGGTAATACCTAAAACAAGGCAAGTAAATTTCAAAGGAAAAGTGGATAGTTATATTTCAAGAGTAGCAATTTTAGCTTTGTGCATAGAGACAAGCAGAGTAAGTGGTAGAGAATTATGTCGCATGACAATCCATTCATAAAATGTATTGATTTACAACTCAGTCTATGCTTCCTGCAGAATGTGACTCTTAGCATTAATCAGGCTCCCAAACCCAGCTTACCTGAATCACTGTTCATTCTCAGCCGATCATATTACATAGCTAATTGCTAAACGTAGTTACTTTTCTTGATGTGACACTTTCCAGCACAATGCATTTATCTGCTATTTGAAAATATATGTATATGTATTGATTATACAGAGAGATAGAAACATTGATTTGTTGTTCCACTGATGCATTTATTGGTTGATACTTGCATGTGCCCTGACAGGGGATCGAACCCATAACCTTGGCATATCAGGATGATGCTCTAACCAACTGAGCTACCCAACTGGACTTCTACCTGCTATTTGAAAACAAAATATAATTGTATCACATTGATATTTTGGATTGAAGAAATATTTTCCAAGTATAGTATTTCTCTTTTGATGCTAAGTGACTTAATGGTAAATCTGATTAAATCAGTTGCAGCTCACTTGGCTATGAAGTCACTATTTAAAAGAAATGTGTGAGTTTTAAATTTTTCAAATTATCACAGATATTATTGTTCATAACTGACATTTTCTAATTCCAATTATGCCATTATCAAGCCTCCACTCAGTGTGATCCCATTATCCTGCATTTATTTTTCAAAAGCTTTCTGATATTAAATTAAATCATAGATATCAATCACATTACATATTTTGAAGTAATAAAACAGAATTTTATACTTACCTCTAAAAGTATTATTATGTTCATTTTACTGAGTTCTCTGAGCTTTATTATATCGTCTTTTACACTTTGAACTCAATTTTGAGTTTTCAAATTCTCCATATTTTGTCTTATGTTTTGCAGTTATTTCCACTACTGTCATTCAGTATTATAAACTCTAATCAAACTACTTACCATTAATCATGCATTAAGAATGAGCGATTAATATCAGCTACCGTCAGTGGTAGTGGATGCCTAGCTTGCTACAATGAGAAGGACTGTAAGACTGCATTCAGTTCTAGTGAAGGAGCTTGTTGTAATTAATGTTACTGTATGAAGAGTCCAGGGTACAAAAGGTGTATTCATCAGTGATATTCCTGTAAATGAGTACTTGAAAATGGGGTCTGTAACCTGTATCCCCATTCCACTCTTGTGGGGTGGCTAAAAATTAAGCATCTAATAAGGACCAGCTCAAATTAATGCCTATCATGAAGTATATTTTACTCTCCTGGAATTCCTAGAGCATGTGCTAATTTGACTTTTTCTGATGATGCCATTGGGAGGTAGAGAGGGAATTACTTAAAGTATAAGAGTAGCACTTTTTAAACTAATGGCACACACAAATTACTAAACTTCTACAGCACACCAAAAAATATGTATTTTTGATTCGTTTATCCCAGGCTGCTATTGTTGTGATGGCTGTTACCAATTTTTTATTTGACAATCTAAGGGACAAAGGGTCAGGGGCCCTGACTAAACAGTCAGGTATTGCATGTTTTAAAATTTTTGTGGCACACAGGTTGAAAATTGCTGTACTCGAGGCTTATACACATCTATAGGTAGATTTGTGCTGAGAAATGGCATAATCTGATTTGTAGTTTCAAAAGATAATTAATTCTAGCTGCTTTGGACAAAACGGAATATGTTGTTTCAGGACTCTATAACCAGATTTTAAGTTTTCTAATTTAAAATATGTTTTTCTGGTTCTAGACATTGAAGAGAACTCTTCCAAAACACTAAGCAGTCCACTAAGTTATTGAAACAGACTTCAGTGACCACATACAAAAAATGTTCCAATCAATACACAAATTGATAAAGAAGATGTGATACATATAAGAAATGGAATATTGCTCAACCATAAAAAAAGAGAAATCTTACCATTTGTGACAACATGGGTAGATCTGAGCTTATTATGCTAAGTGAAACAAGTCAGAGAAAGACAAATGCTTACCAATATAACTTAAATGTGGAATCTACAGGATAATGAATGAACAAACTAATAGATACAGAGACCACCAACATTTGCCATAAATTCTTCCAAATTCTTTATAAAAGCCATCTTTTGTTTCGAACCAGCGTAGGAGGGGTGCTGCTTGCAGTGAGCTTGTTGAAGGCATCTGCTAATCTCTGGTAAATAACTGGGTCTTGTTAACTTGACAGCAATGTTTCAACCAATTCAGGGTACTCGGCGTATTTTCCTAGTAAGAACAGGAAACCAAATGTCAGAAAGGCCCCTTCCTGGGATGGGCATCTCAGGAAGTGAACTTCTGAACACCTGGTGCAGGCACACCAACGTGTAGAACGCCTCCCCGGCTGCTGTCGTCATCTCAGTGTTGTGCTTCTGCAGAACCAGCATATCAAAATCCAGCTTCAGAAAGTGCCATGTCGCTAGAAGCAGTGGTGAGTCTGTATCTTGAGCTTTTGCACACTGTTCCGCCAATGGTGTCAGGGACTCCAGGCACAGCTGGCAAACCTCGGAGCTCATTGAAGTCATTCCCAGTTCTAGAGAGCACATCAGACTTTTAAAAAGGTCTTCAGGAAGCTGTGGTATTTTTTCAGGAAAAATCTCACAAATAAATGTAATTTGTAGTATTGATTACAAAGTGTTGGAAACTTCAAAAGATCTTGTGACATCAAGGGCAGAATTAGGTTGACTCCATATAAAACAACATCCGCTGCTGACACAGACCTGCTTGCTGCTTGCTGCTTGCCCCGGCTCATGTCCCCTAAACACTTCATCTGTATCACTGAAGTCTATGAACTCTTTTGACAGAAGGTTTGTAAGAAGTTCCATAATAAGAAGTAGGTCCTGACATTGTTCCTCCTCCGCTGTGACATCCACTCTCTGCTGCCCCAAATTATTCTTAGAATATTCTTGCAACAAATTGAGGCAGGCTTCATATAAGTTCATCACTTTGGACTCTCCAAGATAACGTATCTGTTTATGTGCAACTTCAACAAAACTTCTATGATGAGATTGACAGTCTCGGGGTTATTTTTGTAAACTTCTATCAATCCAATGCAATCGGTAAGGAAGTCCATTAAGAATTAAAAAGGATGGCGACGTTGTCCATCTGGGTAGCCTCGGCAATGCCACATGGGGCCTCTGGTGTGGCAGTGGTTTCCTGCTTGACCTCCTCTTGCTAGCACATCTGCTGAAAGTTTTCCCGGTTTATCACCCTTAAGAATCGCTGCTGCGATGGCTGAAGAACCTCAGACCAATACTGTTGTTTGGTTTCTGTGTCCATCTGTGCAAAACCTCCCAGGACAAGGGCCTTCATCAGCATCCTCTGCACCGGACTGGGCAGAAAATTCAGAGAGGGCTTCGGGTGGCAAACTCGAGCTAAATTCTACCAGTTTTCACACTGGATTACTAGGTTTGCCCTTTCCCTTCTTTCCACCAAAGTGACAAGGAGCTGCACAGTGTCACTTGCAAGGTCCTGCTCACTATTCCACACCGAGAGGTTGCTGATGACTTTCTGTAAGAGGCAGCCAGTCATCCACTGAGAACCCTCAGTATCTGCTCCAAATGCTGTACTGAATGGTAGACTTATCTGATCAGATAGCTTCTCACCCACCAGGAGACAAGTCTTTGCCCGGTGTTTTGGAAACCAAACAATATCTTTGCCCATTTGAGGGCTTAGCAGGTCAGTAAGATCAGCTCTTATTGCTCGAGACTCAACTTCCAAGACTCTGAGAACAGCAGGTAACAGCCTACTCACAGAATCTGTTCTGTTGTACCCTGGGGCGGGAGAAGCCTTTTCTCCTGGCGATCCCAAAATTTGAAGTGTTGTATTACTGTCAACTTCAGATGAATGCTTCATGGAATATTCCATTATTTCTGGAGGTATTAGCGGAGTCCCTCCCCGAGTAGCAACAGCTAAGAGGTAGCCTGTAACTAAAATAAGCCAGTGAATATCTTCATATAGCTCATCAAGTATTTTGCTGGCAATGGTGCTTGAACCGTCCGATGTTGAACCAGGTGAAGCAAGTAACTGCTGCTGATGTCGCTGTAACTGACCGTGGAGCCTTGTTACTCTTTCTTCTAATAAACTTGTCAGAAGAGGTATACAGTGCTCTGCGGCAACTCTTCCTAGCATTCCTACACTGGCATGCTAGCATTCCAGTGGTAGAGACACACCCAGAACACATCATTTAAACCTAAGTAAAAAATAGATCCATGCATTCTCTACACTGGCTAGTTGATCTGAAAACTGGTCTCGGTCATCTTCTTGAAGTTCACTTATTAACTCTTCCTCACGAGAGGTCACACCATTGGCAGTCAAATTCCTTGTGCCACCTGGAGCGGCCAGTGGCACTGAATATAGGAATTGAAGACTTGGACTGCATGCTGGGTAAAAAAGCCTTTATGGAAATGTTTGTCATCTTGGACCAAAGTCAGCCAGGACTCCAGCAACTTGTCATATGCTTCCATGTAGACCATGTCATCTTTACCAAGCACTTCTTCCAAAGCAGCACTCCGCCCAAAAGAACAAGGGAGGTGTGTGAGGCAGTTCACAAAGGACGAGGAAAGCTCACTTGGCATGGCAGTTATGATGTTTCGAGGGAACACAGTTATCAGGTTGCTGATAATGCTGGAGATCCCCACAGCTTCAGAATCTTCTATTTCAGTGCCATGGATAGTACTCAGTAAACCCTCAATGAAGTGTGCCAGGCAGTCAACCTGTGCTGCTTCATCAGGGAAGACAGGTCCGTGCAAAGAGGCTAACTGGGCGAGGCACGGCAGAGAATCTTGTGCCATATCCGAATCTTCTGATTTTTCGATGTACTGTAAAGAAAAGCTCCAGGCCTCTGCTGTCCAGAAGGGCCTCCCGCCAGGACTCTGTTGGCTTTAACAGCACATTTTGTGAGGATTCAAACATGGCTATATAATGTCTGCCCAAATTTGGAGGAAGAAAGTTCCAGCTCAAGACCTGATTAGCGAGTGAGAGGTAGCGCTGAAACACTGAGGACATCCGAGCACTGAGGTTTTCCCGCCTGCTGAGCTCCTGCAAAACTTCCAGGGTTAACACGAAAATCTGACGAAGGTCTTCTTCCTGGAAAACTCTTTTGCTGTTGCCATGGAATCCCATGCTCCGTCCGATGTTGCTGGTTTTACCTGAACTTGAGAATTCACTCAATAGTGCAGTCAGAAGAGAACAGGCCAGAGTTTGCACAGTGGGATTGCCACCACTGATCAACTGGCTGACTTCATGAAAAATGCTCTTGCAGTCAATTGACTGATTTAGTGAGCCTCGTTTTATTTACAATTACTGCTACTGCTAAGAGAATCTGTTCCCGAACATACTTTTGGAGGTTGGGCCTCTGTAAGATGTAAGTTAAAAGGAACGTTCGCAGAGACTCAATGCTTCCCTTTTCCAAGAGAATCCACTCTCGGACCACTGCCTCCATGATGGCCGTGGCAGCTTGAAAGAGGACATAGTCCACCTAGCTTGTTTCCAAAATATGCTTGCAAACTGCAAATGGTGACTTCAATTTCCTAAGTGATAAGACTATGTGCTCTACATGCTGCCGTTGTTCATTGTTGACCATGGAAGGAGGTGCCATGAGAACTTTGGCCACGTTCTCCAGCTGGGCGATCACTTCTGGGGGCCCAAGTGCTGCCGCCATCATGGTCTCTCTCAAATCCTAATTTTTTTTAAAATTTAGAGTTTACAAAAGAACATAGGAGATTGTCTTAAGTGTATCTAATTTCCTTTGTTTGAGTGAACATAACTATGTAGTTTAAGACCATTAAACTGAACAAACAACTAAATTAAAAAATGTAAAGGCTAAATCATACAGTGATAATAATTAAAATAGATTTTTAACTACTAAGATACAGTGTGTCACCTCAAATGGATGTGTTCCAAAGCCTGAAGCTACCTGTTTCAAGCAGTATGTCTCTGTGTCTATTATTTTGACGATGCTTTGCATGTGAAATCCAAAACCAGAAAGCATTGTAGTGCAGAAGAACATTTTATTTGGAGCAGAAGCTGACAGGATCAGGCTTCTAAAACCAGAAATTATTTGTTTCCTGAGATTTCCTTTATCTTTTTATGCTCCTGGTATTGTGAGATCAGTGATCTTCTGATTAAGAACTTGACACTTTGTGATCTTAAAGATGGGCACCTGAGAAGCTGTCTGATTTCTATGTCTTTCTCCCTAAGGAACCCTATTTATCTTAAATAAAAGTTACAGGAAAAATAATAGTTTCATAATCTTTTTTGAGCATTATTTACAATATTAAAATCTTTATTGCAGTGAAATCTATTTATATCTAATATAGGTGGGGGTTTTTCTCAGGCCTATTTTGGTTTCTCCATGTATGACTTGTGTTACTGTTCATGGATCTATTTTTTACTTAGGTTTAAATGATGTTCTGGGTGTGTCTCTACCACAAGAGAGAATGGGAAGAGACAGGGCCAGAGGTACACATACATGAATGGAAAAATATTTACATAGTCTAAAAATGTTATATTTTGGTATATTGCGGTTTTGTTCTAGGAGATAATTGCTTTAATTTATACTATTCAGAAAACTTTAACTGTATGGATAGAGCTATATACAAATACTAACAATTTATATTTACTCATTCAATGCATATGACTGTGCTTTAATATTAGTTTTTTGGGAACTTTGATTTTTATGTCACTTTATGCATATAATGTAATTTATATAACCACTGATTAACAGTGGCAGTAAAAGACTGAAATAAGTGTACTAAGGCTGAACCAATAAAAACTCTACACATGTCTTCTTCATATATATAAATTAAAATTAAAACACCCTAGATATTTAGTCAATACTTAGACAAATTTTACTTTTTGAAAGATATGGCAAAATGGGGCCATATATTTATTTACATTTTCTACTTAGAATTATAATTAATGTTTTAAATTATCTCTTGCACAGAGCAATAGAAAATTCACTGAAATGGAGATGCAGGTCTAGTCTTATAATGGAGTCTATTACAACAAATTTCTATCCTGACTTTCCTCTTCAGATTATGTGTAAATTCAAAGTTCTATCCTAACTTCACTCTTCAGACTATGTATAAATTCAAGATTTAAAAGTAAGCATCAGACTGGGAGAATAGGTTACAAAGGACAAACTAATAGTCAATATTTGTATTAAATACAAACTCAGAAAGTTTTTATAATTATAAAATATTCCTAGCATACACATGGCTGACTATTACTACAGAAAATCCAAAACTGAGCATATATCTATATGTGACTATAAATTCATTATTTCTTACCTTAACTGGGCCTTCAACACTGCTGATATTAGCTAGTCTAGCTTTATTGTCCACTCATCATTTCACCTCTGCTTTAAGCTGTGAAAAATTCTGATTCCATTTTCTTCACTCATCACCAATGGCCTTGCCTCAGAATTCCTAGGGGGAAAAAATAGCACAAGAGTTGCCATTAGAATGGCTATTCATCTTCCAAACAAAAGTATAAAACTACTGGCATTTATATATTGTCTTTACTTTGTTCTCCCTAAACTAGTAAGTGTTCTGCCAAAGAATAGATCAGATCTGAACACCACCCCCACCTGCCTTCTCACTAACCTGCTCCAACAAATACTATTTTCTCTCTTCTCCATATTCAGGATCTCCCTCCCCATGTGATCTTTACAGTCAATTTGCATTCTAATTTTCAAATCATACAAAAATAAACAAATACAATGGGATTCCACACAACTGTCTCAGCCAAATATTTCTAATCATTTAAGGAAGAAATTATACCAATTCTCTACAATCTCTTACAGATAATAGACATAGAGGGAATATTTCCTAAATCATTGTATAAGGCCAGCTTTACCCTAATACCAAAAATAAAGACTTACAACGAAAGAACTAGAGACCATTATTTCTCATGAACATAGATGCAAAAACAGTCCACAAGATATTACTCTATACTAAATTCAACAATGTATACAAATATTTAAATACCACAACCAAGCGTGATTTAGCCTAGGAATGCAGGGCAGTTTCAGTATTCTCAAAACAATATATTCTATCACATTAACACACTCAATAAAGCATTGTTCATATCAATAGATGCAGGAAAAGCATCTGACAAAATCCAACATCCAATCATGACAGAAACTCTCAGTAAACTAAGAATAGAGGGAAACTTCCTCAATTTGATTAAGAATACTTTTACAAAACTCTAGCTAACATCATACTTAATTGTGAGAAACGTTATACTAAAATCATGGTCAAACAAGTGTGTCTCCTCTCATCACCCCTTTTTAAAATTGTACAAGATGTCCTAAGTAATGCAAGAAGACAAGAAAAATAAATAAAAGGTATATTGATTGGGAATGAACATATAGAATTGTCTTTGTTTGCAGATGACTTGATTGTCCATGTAGAAAAATCTATAAAAATTGACAAAAAATTCCCGTAACTCAATTATAGTAAAAGTTGTAGGAGGATACCAAAGTCATTAATTTTCCATATATCATCAATAAATAGGTAGAATTGAAGTTAAAAACACAATGATGTTTATATTAGCAGCCTAAAAATTGAAATAGCATAAATTTAATAAATTATGTACAAGATCTATGTAAAATTTTGATAAGCTGATTCAAGAACTCAAGAAATAAACATATGGGAAGGTATTCCATATTTAAGTAAAAGGATGACTCAATATTTTTAGGATCTCATTTCTTCCCACTTGATCTATAGATTCAATGCAATCTCAACCAAAATCCTAATAAGTTATTTTGTGGATATACACTAACTCATTCTAAGATTTATTTGGAGAGGCAAAGACCCAGGATAGCCAACACAATATGGACACAGAAGAACAAAGTTAGAGGATTTCCACAGCAGGGCTTCAAGACTTATAATAAGACAGTGAGCTATTGACCCAAAAATAGACAAATAGATCAAAGGAACACAAGAGAGAGCCCATAAATATACCCAACCGATCTTTGACAAAAAAAGCAAAGGAAATAAAATAGAACAAAAATGTTTTTTGAACAAATGGACCTCCACATGCAGATAAATGAATCTAGACCATAACTTACACTCACCAGAAAACTTAATTCAAAATGGGTTACAAACCACAGTGTAAAATAAAAAACTATAAGACTGCTAAAAGATAGATACAACACCAAAGACACCATATATGAAAGGCATAGTTGCTCCTAGTAAGCTGGACTTCATTAAATTAAAATGTTCTGCTCGGCAATAGACAATGTCATGAGAATGAGAACACACAAGCCACAGACTTGGAGAATATATTTTAAAAAGACATCTGATAAATGAATGTTTTATAAAATATACAAAAAACACCACACCTAAAATTAAACGAGAAAGCAAATAACCCTATTAATAATGGGCCTAATCTGCCCATCTACTGTGCCTCAGTGTTTGAGCACTGACCCAGGAACTAAGAGGTTACTGATCAGGGCACATGACTGGGATGCGGGCTCAATCCCATAGGGGGGCCTGCAGGAGGCAGCCTATCGATGTTTCTCTCTCTCTCAAATCAATAATAAATTGGCCAAATCTTTTAACAGACACCTCACCAAAGAAGTTATGTTGAGGTTAAATAAGCATGAAATAATGCTCCACGTACTATGCCCTCAGGAAAAGGTAAGTTACAATAGCAAGATACCACTACACACCTATTAGAAAAGCCACAATCTTGAGCCCTGACACCACCAAATTCTGGTGAAGATGTGGAGCAACAGAAACTTTCAATTATTGCTGGTGGAAATGCAAAATGGTACAGCCACTTTGGGGAACAGTTTAGTGGTGTGGTTTTTTTTTATCCAAAAGTAAATATACTCCTAACATACGATCAAGCAATCATGCTACTTAATATTTTCCCAAAGGAGTTGAAAATATATGTCCACACAAAAACCTACTCACTGATGTTTACTGCATGTTTACTAATAATTGCCCAAACTTGAAAACCAACAAAATAATATTTAGTAGGGACTGGAATATATAAAAATATATAAATTGGTATACCTATACAATGGGATTTTTTCAGCAGTAAAAATAAATGAGCTATCAAGCTATAAAAAGACATAAGGAAGGAATGCATGTTACTAAGTGAAAGAAGCAATATGGAAAGTCTACATACTCTGTAAATCCAACTACAAGGCATTTTGGAAAAGGCAAAAGTATAGAGACAGTAAAAAGATTACTGGCTTCTAGGGGATAAGGAGGGAGGGAGGGGTTAATAGGAAAAATGCAGAGGACTTTTTATAGTATTAAAAAAATACTCTGTATGCAGCTAGAATGGTGGATACATGTCAATAAATTTGTCCAAACTCCTGGAATGTACAACACCAAGAATGAATCCAAATATAAACTATGGTCTCTTATTGATAATGATGTGTCAATGTAGTTTCATGAATTGTAATAAATGCATCACTCTGGTGAAGGAATATTGTTAATGGTGAAGGCTATGCATGTGTGGTGGACATTTTAAATCTCTGGGTACATGTTAAATCTCTGTACATTTCCAGCTCAATTTTGCAGGAAAATAAAACTGCTCTAAAAAATAAAAGTATTTTAAAAATAGGAATATTCAACTGAAAATTGATGAAATAACTACTGAAGTAAACATCCTATATTTTAAAATACCAGAAAAAAATTTATAATGATCCTCATAGAATAATTCATACATGTGGCACTTTCAGTATTCCTAATAAAATATGTTAATGTACTATAGGCAATATTATAATATCCAAAATATAAGGTTTTTAAATTATATATTTTATTTACATAATTATTTTGAACTCAATAATTGTTTAACAATGTTAGTAATATAAATTCAGCAGTTATTAAATACTGATTATCTAATAGTTTGCTATAGTTTTTATGAAATAAGGAAAGAATTATTCTAAATATCTTAAAATAATTATGTATTTTTAAAACAAAATTTTATGTATTTATATAATAAAATTTACACTCTGGATGTGTGAAAGGTATTATATCAAACATCAATACATTAAAAAAATAAATCACCTGAAGTTTGATTTCTGCTTATTTCCTCATAATTTGTGGTTTTACAGTTAGGGCAGTTCTCAATTGAGATGGCTCTCTCTTTACTCCCCATGGAATCAGCAGGGCTCCCTCATGCTTTTGCATGTTAGCTGGTGTTTTCAGATCTCTTATCACTCACTCAACAAGAACAGCAGTGGTGTGGAGCTGTCAGCTAGGGCACTTGTGTGTGCCTCTGGAGGCCTCTCCACAGGCTACCTCACATGGCAGCTGGGTTCCAAGAGGGTCACAGCAGAATCTGCAGTCTCTTGAGGCCTTCACTTCACAGTGAGATAACATACTCTACCATCATGTGATGGTCAAAGAAATTCACAGGAGCAGTCTAGATACAAGGGCTAGAAAAATTAACTTCACTTACTAATATGAAACAGAGAAGTCATGTTGCAAAACAAAGTGTCTAACAAGAGGTGTTGGTCATTGTAGGCCAACTCCTTAACAACTGACTCCAGTAGCCTGAACATTTGGCAGTTCTCAGAGAAGGCATTGGTTGGAAAGCCTTGGAAAGCTTTGCTTTGGGGATGAAAAAGTTGAGAGGTAAACAAATGCCAGAAAAGAAATGAAGCCTTTAACCAAGATGCTCATCTATGGATGCTGTTCCCGTAAATAGGAGTTTAATTTCACCTGACGAGATTTGCATGTACAGAGAACAGAATCTGTAGCTCTGATTTCACTGGTTTTTAGTCACTGTACTTCCATTTTTTGATACTGTGGGTGTTCCCACATTAGATTATTGCTTGGGATCAACAATGCTGTCATTCATTAAAAATTAATATGGTGCTTCCAGTTCTTAAAATCTGTAAGATATTATTTACTCATGCTAAATATATGAAAAGAAATGGATGACTTGATAGAGAAAGGAAGAGAGAAGAAATTCAGAAAGAGGATATGCTTATTAGGATAATGGCATATGCTAACAACTTATTAAAATAAAGCCCAATTCATATCTATTAACTTGAAATTCACTTTATGGAAAATAACTAATCTCCAGAGACAGCAACGCTTCTAATAATTTCCCCCTTCTTGGGCCATCAACCAGTGTCAAAATATTGGGATTTTTATGAAGAGATTGGGGGCGGGAAACTAACATTTTCTTTAAAAAGTGTTACAGATCAAATGAAGCAGAGAGATAAATCAAACTAACAAGATGATCCAACTAGAAATAAAGTTATTGCATACCAATGAATTATATATATCCTATATTATAAGAGAGGAATATGCTAATTACCCATTATGCCATAACATCACGATCAATCTACAAGTGGTGGAGAGCTACAGGAGGGAGAGCAGTAGGTGGAGAGCTACAGGAGGGTGGGGCAGCGAGCTATGAGCAGCAGAGAGCTACCAGCGGTGGTGGGTGGGTGGCCAGCTGAGGCAAGCGGCAGCAAGCTACTTGCTCATGGATTCATGCAAGGGCTACTAGTATATATCAGTTATATATAATCAGTTACATATACACATGTATATGATATATACTTACATACATATATTTTAAATATATTCAACATTTTATAAATTTATAGTTAAAAAGAGCTATTGCTAACAAAAAAATCATTCAAAGTCTAAAATAAAATCACACACAGACACACACACACACACACACACACACACACACACACATGCCTAGGGTCCATGGATTAAAGCCCCTTCTGACACAAATTCAAGTCCTTCATCTTAGATCTTAGTTTAGGCACAGATGGATTTATCAGTTACAAAGTTCAACTTCAACTTTTCATCTACTCGTCATTTTCTGTTTTCTCTACTGAAATTATTTCTTTCCTCCCAGGGGTTTGGGGTATTTTATAAAATCTTTGATACTTTCTCCCATCTTTTAAAAGAGAGGATCATTATCATAGGAATAAACTGGAGGCAATACGTTCAATGATCAAGGTCTCAGGTCCTGTCCCTCGCTCTGCAGTGAATGGCTCCTTCAGGCAGTGGTTCACATCCACGGGAGACGGAAACTGCTCCTTCACTGCCCTATTTCTGTCAAGCACCACAGAATTCATGGAAAACTCCTTGTTACCCTATTTGTTCTTATGGTTTCTATCTCTCCCCTTTTAATGATTCAAACTCTTTATTCTTAATTCAGGTAAAATCTGAATGTGTCCAGTTTATCTGTATATCAGAAAGAGAGAGAGAAATTGTAGAGAAAACGTACCATAATCTTCCTCCTATCCCGGCATATTTTAGGCTCCCAAATTACAAATGTTTACTTCTCTGTGGACTAAAACATGCTTGGGTCAGTCTGAAGTCGAGTACCAATGGTGGCATCCTTTATAGAATATATATCGGAAATTTATGCATCAAAATTTCTTTACACAGTTCTAATTGTGAGATGCAGATTTTTCACTTTAAATAGTAAATGCATTAAAAAACCTTTCACATCAAGCAACATATATTTTAATAGAAATATAACCTGGATATTTCCTAGCTTTGAGTTTTGTTAATATCTTTATATTATGTCCTGTTATCACATTAACATTGCACTTAATTCCCTACATTACCTCTGCCTCAAACTCCAAAGTGTAAGCAATCCAAAAGATATGAGTGCATTTACATACCTATATTATGTGGTGACTTTAATTAAGATTATTTAAAATAATTTATAAATAAAACTGTTATTCATCCAAGAAGAGATGTTTAATGAGCAGGTAGATGTATGAAACAAAAGAAGATTAAAGACAACTCTGAAGATGTCATTTGGAGGACATCTTGCAGCACCTCCCAATACCCAGGCAAATTTGATCTAGAAAAATGCTTATTACAACACTATTATAAAATATTAATTTAAAATGACCCTATATAGGGTCCAAGTGTGCAAATATCTATTCTTCATATCACACATTCTTAAAGAAATACTGGTTATAAATCCTCAATACCAATATTGTCAGTTGTATTTCTTTAAATATTTCATTTTCATATTATTCACAAAGAAAAATAATCTAACATCAGTACAATAATTCAAATTTTCATTTGTAACCATTTCTCCAAAGAGGAAAATAAATGCACATATCTATATATGCAGAGTGGATAAAAGTAGATTTACAGTTGTTCAAAAATAATACAGTTAATAAATAATAATACAAGAGTAAATTCTGTTTCATAATCTCACAACTTTAAACCTACTTTTGCCCACCTCTGTACATGCATACATGCACACACACCCACACCCACACACACACACACACAGGAAAGAACAGAATGGAAGTTATCAAAGAAATTGATTCAATTATCTATTGTTTATTTTTCAATATCATCATAGTCATTAATGAAGCCAAGATAAAAATACACTTATAGTTACTAGATAAGAGTTCAAATAGTGTGAGAAGAGTTGATTCTAGGCCAAAGATGGGGAACCTTGTATCTGCCAAGAGCCATTTGAATATTTATAACATCATTTGAGGGCCATACAAAATTATCAGCTTAAAAATTAGCCTGCTATATCTGGTCAAACATTTAGTTAACTCACTCCTAATGCCTTGGTTGGCAAGGCCAGACCAAATGATTTTTGGACGTTATAGGGCTCATACGCCAGACGTTCCCTACCCTCGTTCTAGACCTTAAAAAAAAATCTTACAAGTTTCCTTAGAGTAGATTTTCTTAGGGAAAAAAATGTAGGTGCATGTCCTGATGTATAAAATAGGTAGGATAGCATGTGTATTTTATACAGATGTAAAGATTTAGACATGGCATCTCTAACCAAGAGATGCTAAAAGTTCAGGTGCACTAGACTAAATGCTGCTGTGAGAAAGTCATGTACATATTGTAATTGCGCAGAAGCGAGAGTGCAATGACAAGCACGGTGTCTTTTTCTCTGTGAATGTCAGTCTTTATTAAAACAACACTTAGCTGCCAATACCTTAGCATTCATCTTCCTTAATGTAAAATCAATATTTCAATGGAAGCTAATTACACTGGGCATTAACGAACAAAAACATCTTGTCTTTTCAAGTGACTTAGAAATAAAAGGACATTCAAGCACAAGTCAACTATGAGTAAATGCTAATTGGCCTGCTGACAACGTATTAAATTGTTCCATGGGAAAGGTGATTTATTTGATGATACAGTTTTAATATCCTGCTGCTAACTGGGCAGGAGCCTCCTCACATTCAACCGTAACTGGGGAATCTAGCTTTGAATATTTGCGTCAATGAGGATCCACATACTTTTTTAAGAAAGGAGAGGGTAGGTAGTGTGTCCACCAACAATGATGGAACCATCTTGACAAGTGAAACAGGCCAAAAGATAAGACACTTCTTCGTTTGGCCCTCGATCCTTCCTTTATGAATCTCCTCTCCTCACTCCCTCTCACCCATTCACATATTTTGGCACATTGGCAGATTTGGGAAGATTATAAATATGAAAACCTGCCAAGCAGCAGAATCTCCACTAAAATATGAAGGCAGGGTCTAATTTATACATGAAGTGAATATTTAAACAACGATATGCAAGTCTCTTGTTCCTTAAAAAAATTGATACTATTTTTATCCAGGGTGAGGACATTAGCTCTATTGGTTTCCTACTGCTGCTATAACAAATTATCACAAAGTGAGTGGCTTAAACATATAAATTTGTTGTTTTATAGCTCTGGAAGCCGGAAGCCCAAGAAGCTCACACCAGACTACAGTGTCAGCAAGGCTGCCTTCCTCTCAGGAGACTCAGCGGTGGAATCTGCTTCTTTGCCTTTTCCAGCTTCAAGGGGCTGCCTGCAGACCCAGGCTTCTGACCTCCTTCCTCTGTGTGTGTTTCAAGTTTTTCTTATATATTCACATGTCTCTCTGACCACAGGTGGGAAAGGTTCTGAGCTTTTAAGACCAAGTGTGGACAGAGTGCACCCACCTGGATAATCCAGGATTGTCCTCCATCCTAATTTCCTGAATGTTAATCACAACTGCAGAATCCATGTAATATGTGCACAGCTGTGTGTGTGTGTGTGTGTGTGTGTGTGTGTGTGTGTGTAGGTAGTCATTATTCTATCACAATTACATTTCCCCCGAGAGAATGCTGCTCATAAATCAGGAGCATTCAGAAAATGTCTGCACTTTTACTGACTGCCTATTTCACTTCTAACATGGATGCCTGGGAAAGGGACAAAGGACTCCGCCAAGCCTGACCCTGAGACACCCACCTATCTGCCATCACTGCTGACGGAGGTAAAGATGTGGTTTCCTTTCCAAATCCCAAACTAGTGATTCTCAAGGACAGAAGAGAATTCACATAGAGAACTCTGGATAAACAGGACTCTGGGAAATGTAGTTTCTAAGCTTCCAAACTTTGCTAAAAAAAAGAAAAAAAATCGAAAGATATAGAGATATAAATACTGGTACTCAAAGAAAACCTATCACTCAACAGTTGGATTAAATTTAAATCAATACTGTAGGTATACACCTCAGCATACTAAAATTTTATAGAATTTTTTTCAGTTACTTTTGTAATTAAAGATGCTTTAGATGTTAAGTGGTTCATGTGTCTCAAATTATTAAAATACCAATCTATATAACTCTGTGTATGTTTCCGGTTTGTTTCAAATAACCTCTGTGGGCCTTTATTTTTGAGAACTGTACTTTCCAGAAGAATTATAAAAAACAATGCTATGGGTTTACAAAGTGAGTTCATAATTCTAGGCAGAGAGCAAAGCCATCTGTCAGAACCACCTCGCATCTCATTGGGCACATGGGCGTGTCCTCATTTTTCAGGAATGAAAGGTCATGTCGATAAGACCTCTATTCCCAATTGCATTTAGTAAATGGAAGTGAAGCTTCATATCTCTTTTCCACCTTCATACATGTTACAGGTGCATGTGTCCAAAACAGGCCAGTTTTTAAAGGGAGGAGAGCAGATTATCAAGCATTTGACTTAAATGAAAAAACAAAATCTTGTATTGTAAACCTATAAAGATCTGGGGGACTTAGTTGATACCACAATGCAGCTTAATCTATCTATTTTAAGTATTGATGAGTACAGGAAGATATTGATTGATAATAGTAAATATATCTAACACTTGTTGTTTCACATGCTTTCTACTTTTTTTTCATTTTTTCTGTTTTATGTATAGCATTGTGCTAAACACAGATATGCCACATTGGAAACTGTATGTGAAATAATACACGTTGTACGCATCCGAAGACAGTTTTTCCTCATATGGTGACATATGAAATATACCCACATGTATTATTTCATATTAATGTTTTTTATTTTGTTTTTTTAATGTTCCTTAAAAAAATTGATTTTTCACAGAGAGGAAGGGAGAGAGATAGAGAGAGTTAGAAACATCGATGAGAGAGAAACATCGATCAGCTGCCTCCTGCACATTCCCACAGGGGATGTGCCCGCAACCCAGGTACATGCCCTTGACCGGAATCGAACCCGGGACCTCTCAATCCACAGGCTGACGCTCTATCCACTGAGCCAAACCGGTTTCGGCTAATGTTTTATATATATATAAAATTAGCTAGGATACTCATTGTGAGAAACTCAACTTTAGAAGACATGGCTTAATTCCTTATGTACAAATATGAGTGGCATAACTATAATACCCATTTTATAGATAGCTATGAAGTAACCATAAAGATGAAAACATTAGTCCAGTCCCTCGCTCTGATCCTCACACACTTTCTCTTTTGCAGCTTGTATAAGCTCATTTTCTAGTATACACCAGGCATTTGGGAAATGAGAGCAATTCATCTCTCTGGGAGCAATGGCATTGATAAACTTGGCAGAGATTTGACCGCCACTTGGGGAATTTGAAAAACTTTCTGATACAGAGGATGCAGTAGCTAAAAATAGGGAATATTTCGTTAAACAAGAAATAGTTTTATATTAAAACAACAACAAGAAGAATCACTAGAAATAGAACATCATCAAAATTACTCAGGAAAAAACACCCAGATTATTTTTTCCCCTTTTTTGGTAAACAAATTGAATTGTCTTTTAAGGTATAATTAACTGAGATAGAAAAGGGAACATGCACTGAACTGCAAGTAGGTCAGCTCATTTGAGGTTCCTGGCTGCACGGGCTCTGACAGCTGGCTCTATATATACAGGAGATATACAGATTCTCGTGATTTATTGCTCTTTCTTGCCCTAATGTCTGCTATATAAAAACATGGAAAAGAAAACCTATAGTTTTTCCTTTTTGTTTAAGAAAAAACCTACACTGGGGATTTGAGTGTAATTATGAAATGGAGTTAGCTGTCCCCAAGTGCATGAAACACAACGCTAATTACATTTAGACACAGAGGAACTATGATTGATGAAAAAAATGGTGTGGTACTTTCGGGCTTTATATATATTTTATCTAAGTTATATTTGATAGACATATCTCAATTGATTTTCAACATTTAAAAATTAAATAGAGTCCCCTCATCACTAAACACCCATAGACCTAAATATTGGCATCCTTCCCTTTTAAAAATCCCCTCTTAATTTTTGGAATTAATAAAATTCTAGAAAAGTCAAAGTGACCTGATTTAGGATTCCAGCAAATCCCACATTGCTTAATTCACCAGACTCATTTGATCCATTTCAAGGACATCCAGAACAATTCATCACCTGTGCCTCCCTAAGTAACCCATTATGTGCCATACTCTACAAGGGAAAAGCATGCTTAATTTTAAGCTCTATTTTGGAAAACTAAATCCTACCACCTTAACATATCTGAAACATTTCACCTCTGAACATTGGCCTCTAAGAGTTCAATATTTTGCACCATTCCTACTCTCCTATTCCTGTCACCTCCCACTCCCACTCAGCAGCCTCTCTCTCTTTGTCTCATGCTCAGTCTTTGCAGAAGCAGCTCATGTGAAAGTGCTACCATCTCTTTCCCACCTCAGACCTCTGCAAATGGCCTTCTGCTCCCACCACATCACCAATGTTATTGCTAAAACTAGTGGAAACTAGGGCTCATATATTACCTAAATATTTATATTACACACACACACACACACACACACACACACACACATATATATATATATCCTAAATAAACAGACGTAAGACTGTTATACTCTCACTCATTCCTCCTTCTGTTCATATGATTTTCAAGAAATGACATTTTGACCTCTCCTTTGTTTTCTTCCAGAGTCATTATTCCCCAGTTTATCCAGAGAACCTGCAAATAACCTCTTCTCCCCATTTCCTTACTCTTTTTCAAATATTTAAAGAAAAACTACAGGCTGGTGATTATGAAACTCATACATTCAAAACAATAAACACACATACACTTTTATTCATACTTAATCATCATTGTCTCCTGTGCATATCAAACTCAGTACACGTTAAACTTGAGTTAAATTTCAAAAAGCACTTAGTAAGACAGTATTTGTTAAATAAGAATAAATGTTAATTTTAAAACAAACACTATAGTCTATTTAATTTTTTCTTAAATGGTCTTGATTCAAGACTATCTTCATTTTATCATTCTTATTGACGCTGCTGCTTTAGTTCGAGGCCTTATAATTTCTTTCTTTTATTGCTGAAATATCTTAATAGAATCCTCACCTTTCAAGGGCAGTGCTCAAGAATTCCACGAAAATATCAGTCATAGCACTAACTTCTCTATTTAAATACATTCATTCGTCAATGAATTATTTTAAACTGAGTAACACATTCAAGTCTTTTTTCTACCTCTCTAGGTCATCACTACTACTCTGACAGTCTATGCTACAACCATACTCAGTCACTTTCCATCCCCCTGATGTATCTTATTATCTGACATGTTTGGTACTTTGACGGAAGTACTTTCTGTCCCGCCTCAAGTTTACCTTTGGTTTGCATAGCACATTATTTTCTTTCAAAATTCAGACAAAGCAATCCCTCAATCTTCTTCTGATTCTTCCACCTGGTTGTTTAAACCTGTTTTCTACGCTTCCATAGTTTTCTGAGTATTTCTCTGGCTTCGCACATTATAGTCTCTATGTTCATCATCAGTTCACTTGTCAGAAGTGCAGGAATTTGACTTTTTGAATTCATACCCAACCCAGTGTCTGAAATATCATAAGGTGGTAGGAGTTATGACAGAATGTGAGTAAAGTGATATGGAATCCAAGCATCTACTATTTTGATGTGATATTTCGAGGACAAGAATTATATAGACTTCCTTGTATTCAATAATAATTGATTAGTACTTGCAACTTTGCTATTTGTAAATCAACTGTTATTTATTTGTCTCTTCCATGGTAATGAGGTCTAGCAGGTAGCAACAATGCTATAGACCTGTGACAGCATCACAGGTTTAGGAAGTGGAGTCAGGAAAAAAGTTAGTCTATTTCTCTCAAGAATGCTATAACAAAGCCTTCTCGTGTTTGCCTTGCTATCACTGATTCTCCCAACCACAAACAGCACCACAGAACCGAAGCAAAGTTGCCAAAAGAAACAGTTGCTGCTTGAGGAACTAAAGAAATTGATCAATAAGAATATTCACAAATTTAAATACCAAATACATTGTATTGGGTTATTGAAAAAGCTTATTCTGATATCCTATCTTATTGATACATGCCATTTTAAAAAAAAATCTTGACTCTAGCAAGACAAATATATTAAAGAAAATGTATTAGATATCCTAAAAAATTTTAATACATTGTATAAGTGGGATTACCCATAACAAATCACTTGTCAGCAATCACATAAACCTTATCTTGCAGGCCAGGACAATACAGTTGAAGGTGCATAAGGAAAGAAGCAGACAGGACAGTTTTTAGCAATAGCATACACAAGATTTTGTTTTAAAGTGAAAGAACTTACCCCCCCAAAAAACTAATTTAAAATTGTCAAATCGCCTTTGTTCTTTCAATTAAGCAATTCCCTTATCATTGTCCAAAGGTCTCAAATAGGGTCTTAACATTGTTCCAAATATGACCCTTTCCTGCCTCAATCCTGAAATAAAATTATTTTGAAGGACATCTTAAGAAAACATGTTCCTATATAAATGTAAACTTCCAAAACATTTGCTATCTAAGAAGGCCATGAAAGTTACTCTTCCCTTTCTGCTCTCAAAATCAATAAAAAATATTTTTAAAAGCTTCTAAATAGCAAATGAAACCATTAACAAAATGAAAAGTCAACCTATTGAATAAAGACATATCTGCAAAGCATATCTGATAAGGAATTAATAGTTAAAATATATAAAATGCATAAACTCAATATCAATAACAACAACAAAATAGATTAAAAAACCAGCCAAGGATCTAAACAGACATTTTTCTAAAGTGGACATACAGATGGCCAGCAGGTACATGAAATAGTGCTCAGCAACACCTGTCATCAGGGACATGTGAATCAATATCATAATGAAAAATAACTTTACACATGTTAGAATGGCTATTATAAAAAATACAATAGATACAAAATGCTAGTGAGGGTGTGGAGAAAAGGGGACCCTGTGCCTTGTTGGTCGGAATGTAAATTGGTATAGCCACTATGGAAAACAGTAGAGAGATTTCTTAAAATATTAAAAATAGAACTAACATATGATCCAGAAATTTCACTTCTGTATAACTATTTGAAGGAAAGAAAACCAGTAAGTCCTATATAATAAAAGCCTAATATGCAAATTGACCAAATGGCAGAACCCCCGGAGGAATGACCGTTCACTATGATGCGCACTGACCATCAGGGGGCAGACGCTCAACGCAGGAGCTTTCCCCCAGCCCACAGGCCCCAGGCCAGCCAAGGCGGGTGCCACCAGGGGCCCCCCTGATTGCCCCGCTTGTTGCACCGCCAGTCACCTCCTGCAGAGGAAAGCAACTGGTGCTGGTGGTGGGGAGAGGGGGGGTGGGGCTGGCTGGCAAGTGGGTGGTGCCAACACCCCCCTCCCAAATACCCAACCCATCACCCCACAGGCCTGTTGCCCCACAGATTGGCCCTGGTCGCCAGCCAGACCTAGGGAATTTCACGCACTGGGACTCTAATTGAAAATATAAGAGGGAGGTGGAAGGAGGTAGAGGTGGGTATGGATGGAGACTTGACTGGAGATGGTGAACACACAATACATTGTAAGGATGATGTGTTGTAGAATTCTGTACCTGAAACCTATAGAATTTTGCTAACCAGTGTCACCCCAATAAATTCAATAAGAGGAAAAAAGGAAATATATGTGCACTTTGATAGTTACAATAACCAAGATGTGGAAACGACTTTAGTGTCCATTGTTGAATGAATGTTAAAAAATGGTATTATATATATATATAATGAAATATTATTCAATCTTAAAAATAAATTAAATCTTGCCACTTGTGATAACATGGATGGAACTTGAGGGCATTATGCTAAGTAAAATAAGAGAAAGACCAATACTATATGATCTCATATGTAAATTAAAACAAAATAATCTTACAGATAGAGCCTGTGGATTGTTCCTAGAGTAGAAGCAAGCGGTTGGCGAGTAGGCAAAGTGGGTAAAAAATGGGTGAAGGAAGTCAAAAGGCACAAAATTCAACTTATAAAAATGTCACACGGATGTAATATACATCATAGCACCTATAATAAATTATACTGTTAATAGTAAATTAATAGTTAATAATACTGTTACATATTTTTTAAAAGGGGACAAATATATATTTTTTAAATATGGAGAGAAAGATACGCAATTTTTAGAAATAAAAATTCAAATCTTTAGCCCTATTGCAGTATTAGCAACAACAAAGTAAGTCTTTAAGCAGAAGAAAAATTACACCAAATAGAAATCTGGAGCTATGCAAAGGAATGAACATCACAAATGGTAACTGTGTCTAATATATAGATTTTTTTCCCAAGTTATTTAACTTTCCTTTAAAGATAATCAGTAATTTAAGGGAAAAAAAGACAACACAGTGCATGATTTATATAATATGTTGAAATGTAATAAAGACTATAATAGCATAAAGCTAGGAAGAAATATACTTTCTGAGATTTTTATTCTATTCATGAAGTATTATCACATAAAGGAAAATTGTGATAAGTTGTGCATATATGACAAACCTAAGAGCAACCACTGAAATACCAGAAAGTATTATATATATATACACAAATAAGAAAAATATAATAGACATTAGTCAATTTATATTGAAGAAGACTAAAAGGGTGGGACAAGGAAATAAAGAACATATGGGAAAATGTATAACCAAATAGCAGGAAAATAAATTTAAATACAACTATTTCAATAGTGACATTAAATATAAAGGTTTGAAACACCTTAAGAATAACATCAACATTAGCATATTAGTAAAATTTCTTACCAAACTTTACCAAACTGAATCCAAATCCAATAACAAAGACTTAATAATCAATATAAAATAAAGACCAACTCTATATTCTTTAAGAGAAACTCATAGTAAATATAAAGTTACAAATAGACTTTAAAAAATGGTAGAGGGTTTACCATGCTAACATTAATTTCAAAGCTAAGGTGGCTATACTCATACCAAACAAAATAGACTTCAAAGCAAATATTATTACCAAGAATAAAGAAGGTACTTGCATATTGATATTGGTAACAACTCATATATAGGGATATGTGAATCCAAAATTATGTACATAAGAACAGAGCTTCAAAATAAATAAAACGGAATATGCAAAGAAAAATAGATAATTTATCAAGTATACTAGATATTTCCCGAAAATCTCAATGATAGTATAGTTAGAAAAAAACTTAGCCAACTTTATGCAATTAACATTTATTGCATATTCCAACTCAAACCCAACAACAGTAGAAATGAGCCTCAATATTTGTAGGAATTACAATTATGCAATCCTTATTTTCCATAATAAAACTAAATTTTACGTAATCTATAACAGAAAAAGATTTGGAAAATCTCCAAATATTTGGAAACTTTTATAATGCAATTCTAATTAACATATGGATCAAAGAAGAAATAAAAATATAAATTATAAATTATTTTGAACTGAATGAAACAAAATACACAATATATTAAAATTTGTGGAATGTTACTAAAGTACTCTTTAGAGGACAATTTGTAATAAGTCGAAATTAGAAAGTAATAGTGGTCTAAAATTAATGACCTCAGTTTCTTATTTGCATAAGAAAATATGCAAATAAATTTGAAAATTCTGGATAAATTCCATGAAAAACACAGAGCATCAAGCCCATTCAAGAAGATGAAGGGATTTCTCAGTCATACTGAATACATTATATTCCTTAAAAAAAAAAAAAAAAAAACAGAACAGAACAAAACAACAACAACATTATTGCAGGCCTAGATTGCTTCACTAGAGAATTCTTCCAAACATGTAAAGAAGAAATACTAACAAATCTACATAGAATCTCTTTGAATATTGAAGGTAAAGAAATACTTTCCACTTCATTCTATGAAGTTAGCATGATTTATATACCAGTATTAGAAAAACACATTAAAAAAGAAGAAAACTTAAGAATATCCACATTAGCATATTAGTAAAATTTCTTAACAAAATTTTTACCAAACTGAATCCAAATCCAACAACATATCATGACTAACTTTTGTTTATCTCAGAAATATAGGATTTGACTTTTGCCTAATTCATTTTGCCATATCCTATATAATAAAGAGCCAATATGCTAATTAGACTGAACAGCAGAATGACTGTCCAGACGACCATCCGGAGGACCTTCTGGATGAAGCCGGGGCTACAAGGGCCAGCAGAGGCTGCGAGGGGCTGCAAGGGCCGAGCCCCTTGCAAGAATTTCATTCATCAGGTCTCTACTTAACAAATAAAAAAGACAAGCGTGTGATCACCTCAATTGATGCAGAAAATGCATCTGTTAAAATTCAACATTCATTCTTCTATCTCAGAAAACTGGGAACAGAGGGGAATCCCATCAGCCTGATAAAAGCACAGTGACAATCTACAGCTAGCATCATATCTAATTGTGAATTACTGACGGCATTCCCATGACATTAGGTACTAGACAAGAATGTCCATGTTTATCACTGCTAGTCAACATTTTCAAGGAGATCCCATTCAGTAAAATGGGGAAAATTAAAATGTCCATATTAGAAAGGAAGAAGTAAAATGTTATTCACAGAAACAAGATTATCTATGTAGAAAATACAATGGATCCTATAAAACGTCTACAAAAAAAAAAAAAAGGAGTTTAGCAAGCTTTCAGGCTACACGATCAATATTTTATATACAAAACAAAAGATATACAAAACTTGTATCCCAAAAGCTAGAAAATACTGCTAAATTTTCATGGACCAAAAAATTCAGCACTTTACTTGTCGATTCTCCCCAGACTTATGTAAAATGTGTGTCTACATATTTAATGCAATTCCAATCAGAATCTCAGAATTGTTTTTTTAAATAAATTGATGAGTTAGAAAAATTGTTAATTCATACATAAAAATGAGTATTTTTTAATCCATACTTTGAGCCAAATTCAAAATATAAATAAATCATAATAGATTGCAGGTATACATGTAAAAGCTAAACTTTAAATATTCTAGAAGAAAAATAGGAGAAATCTTTAAGATCTTTCATAGATTTGATAAATTATTTCTCTATTTATAGATATTTGTATAACAGGTATCTAGTATCTATCTAATAGATTAGACAGATAGTATTAGATTTCTTACATAAAACATAAGAGTATGATACATAAAAATACAATTGGATAGATTTAACTTTATCAAGTTTAAAAATGTTTGCTTGAGAATGAATTTTAGGAGACTGAAAGGGCTAGTACAGATTGGGAGAAAATATTTGCAAGTCACATATGCAATAAAAGCCTTGTATCTAGACTATATTTTTTAAAAATGACAAAAAACAAACCCTCTCAAGATTCAACCAGAACCCTGGCTGGTGTGGCTCAGCTGGTTGGAGCATCATCCCCGGTACTGTCTGGTAAGGACGCATACCTAGGTTCCAGGTTCTATCCCAGGTTGGGAGCGTTCAGAAGGCAACCAACGTATCTCTCTCTCTCTTTCTCTCTCTCCCATTCTCTCTCTCTCTCCCTCACTCCCTCCCTCTCTAAGATCAATTATAAAAAATTAAAAATCTCAGCAAGGAAACAAGCAATCCAAATAAATGAGCAAATAAAATTTGCAAAAGCCTTAGGTACACAGTCCAACACAGGGATATCCATATAGTAAATAAATGCACGAAAAAAATGCTAGCTATTAGGGAAATGCAAATAAGAGCCAAAATTAAATACCACTACATATCTATTAGAATGATTAAAAGCAAAAAATACTGGCAATACTGATCTATCCTCATGAGGTCATGTAGCTACTAGGTATCTCATAAATTACTGCTGTAAATGTAAAATTGTACAGCCACACTGGAAATAAGTTTGACATTTTCTTATACTAGTACAGTATACACTTACCATATAACCTAGCAATTCTTCTGGGTATTTCTCCTAGAAAAATGAAAGCATATGTATAAGAATGTGTATAGCCCAGCCAGCGTGGCTCGGTCATTGAGCATCGACCTATGAACCAGGAGGTCACGGTTCATTCCTGATCAGGCCAGATGTTGATTGCGGGCTCAAACCCCAGTGTGGGGAATGCAGGAGGCAGCTGATCAATGATTGTTTCATGTCACTGATGTTTCTATCTCTCTCTCCCTCTCTGAAATCAATAATATATATATATATTAAACAAATTTAGTATTTAGTGCTCTGAAATTATATCAAAAGTAACAGCCACCACAATCAAGATCCATTATTGTTCTAAATTTAATTTTATATAAAGAATGTTTATAATATAATTATACATACATATAAAGAATGTTTATAGGAGCTTCATCTTAAAAGGACAAAAAAGTGTATACATGCAGAATATTTCAGCACTAAAAGAAAATTATACATGCAACAACTTTGCATGGATCTCGACAGCATTATGCTATGTGAAAATAGTTAATATCAGTAGGTTACATACTATATTATTCCATTTATATAACATTTTTTAAAATGATGAATTTATAGTAATGAAGAGATGAATGTTAAGAGTTAGGGTTGAGGAGAGAGACTATAGAGGGATAGTATAAGCATCTTTGTGATAATAGAACAATAATGGATCTTGATTGTGGTGGCTGTTACCTTTGCTATAATTTCAGAGCACTATATACTAAATTTGTTTAAAAAGCGAATGCTTTTAAAAACTGTTGAAATCAGAATAATGTATGGATACCAATGTACTAAAGTTTACTTCTTGGTTATGATAAGTGTATTATCTATAATAATAAAAGCATAATATGCTAATTAGACCGGACAACCTTCAGATGAAGCCAGGGCTAAGAGGGAAGCCCGGGTTCCGGGTGCCAGAGAGAAGCCGGTGCCGGCAGCCAGGGAAAGGAAGGCCTACTCTTGCACAAATTTTGTGCATTGGGCCTCTAGTGATTATATAAGTTATTATCATTCAGGATGGTTGACAAAGGAGTATATAGGATTTCTGTATTAGTTTTCAGCTTCTTGTGAGTTGCACATTATTTCAAAATATTAACTGCACTAGAGATCTATACTTAACATTCCTCTTACTGTAGGGCTCCACTTATTTATAATATAGCACAACTATGTTGTTTTAAATCAGAAGCTCTATTGTTGACATTATCTTTTTTTTAATATATTTTATTAATCTTCCACAGAGAGGAAGGGAGAGGGACAGAGAGCTAGAAACATTGATGAGAGAGAAGCATCAATCAGCTGCCTCCCGCACACCCACCACTGGGGATGTGCCCGCACCCAAGGCACGTGCCCCTGATCGGAATCAAACCCGGGACCCTTCAGCACCCAGGCCGATGCTCCATCCAGTGAACCGAACAGGCCAGGGCTGTTAACATTATCTTTCTAAATGTTTTACAAGTCACTCTTCCACACATAAGGCCAAGCATAAAATCATACACACGCACACATTTCTATTCAACAAAAGCCTTGTTTTAGCATATTGCATTACTTATTTTTCTTCTACACACGTACTTTTAGTTTTCCCTGAGTTTTTACTGCAAACACATTTTCATCATCCATCATTAAGTGTGAACGTTCCTGACATTTCTACTCTTTTAAAGTCATATTGATTTAAACTCTGAGGCACAGAGTATGACAGAGGAGGATTGTATGACATCTCTAGAGTTTAAGACTTCTCATTCTTTATTTACTTTGACCCACTGTAGTTTAGTAGATTCCTTTGCTGGCACTATGTGTCTACGATGTCTTTGGCAGTAATTGATTCCAGAATCAAATGCCAGATTTGTATTGATTATTACCATGGAACCAATCATGATCATAGTGTTTCCTAGAACATGTTGGTTAATTTTGTATGGCATATCATGCTAACCCAGAATAATAAAAAGTGACAACCCATCTGGCTCAAAGTGATTGTTTTGTGTCCCAATAAAGTGAAAAATAACAGTTGTCACCACTGTAGCAAATTAGGTAATATGAAAGAACCAGGGAGTTTGGATTAAACCATGGCTATAGGTCCACGTTATAAATGGCTGAGAGAATGGTGTATCATAAGTTATAACTTAACTAAATTAAATTGTAGCTAAATTGTATTATCAAGTAGCTATTTATTTTTAATTTTAAAGAAATCACATGCTTATTTATACTTTTTTCAGCATTGTCTCATACTATATCCAATGTTGCCAAGGTGGTTGAAATGGTGATGATCAAACTAGGTATTTGCATTTATGTTCAACAAGGATAATGTACTAATCTATAAGTGTAGAATGATTGTTTTTAATAGTGGTAACATTAGGCAAAAAATAAACTCACAACCAATACCTATACAAATGCATCTTGTAGTTTAGATAGTGATTATAGTATAATTAAAAACATCAAAGGCCTGGAATTCTAACCGCTGGGAGATGCTACATAACCTTACCAAGAATAATGTTAATTATTAGTGGGGAAAAAAACTTTTATTTAAAGGCAGAGATTGTCTAAGAGTACTAAAAAGTAAGATGAAACTGTAAGCCATTTGGAAGAGATGAATTTTAAGACTAAAGAAACTATCAGGTTGAAAGTAAAAGATTCTGGGGGAGGGGAGTGTAACATTTCTATATTTATACTAAGCAGCACAAGACAGCTGGTGTGGCTGTATTAATCAGACATAACAGAATTCAAAACAGGAAGTATTAAAAGTATAACGAGATATAAAAAAGATTACATTATAAAATGGTCAATACATTAAGAATATACTAATATTCCTAAATATAAATGTATCTAGTTAAAAGTAATTCAAAATATATATAATAAATCCCCTCATCCAGAATAAACTACTTTCTATCCTCCGTATCCTTATTTATGCCTGAAATTAGAAGTCATATAAACACATGCAATTATCCCAGATAAAGGTTATTTTAATATTAAATAATTATCCAATATAATTTACCAAATTACTCTTGTTAAGGTATAATTTACATATAATTTACCCATTTGAAGTATATAAACTGATGACTATGCATACAGTCTACATGCCCACAATAATTTATAACCATAAACATAACATTGTTCTTAAGCTATTTGTCAGAGACACTCAATATTTTGCAATTAATGTATACATATTTATAATTACTTCACAATTTCATTTACCAATTTAATATTATGGGAGTACATAAGATGAAATAAAGTACAGTTTATTCCACTCCTACAGAATTATTTCTCCCAGAGTTATAGCTCCCAGAGTTATTTCTTGAAAATGATTCAAGAGTCCCAAACAGATATTCTACATCTTTAAAGATAAGTGGTGATGTATTTTATATATTTTGATTAGAAACGTGATTACATCACCTACTACACACACACACACACACACACACACACACACACACACACACAATATAGGTAGATATCTAATGTGCTCTATTAGCACTGAATGTAGTGTGTCCCAAAAAATGTATACACAGTTTTATAATTATAAAGGCAGTGCTTGTTAAAACACATTTCATTTTCAAAATCGATCTCTCAGCTCTTACAGTGTGTATACATGTTTGGGAGATACCCTGTACATGCAGTTTCCTGATGGGCAACACAGAATCTCACAAGTATGTCTTTCCTATGCTCCCATAGCCTGGAAACTCATGTTCTCTTATCTTTCTTTGTCTAAAACAAACTATATTTGGGTTAATTTTAATTTTTATATGCCCCAGGAGCACATTGTACTTAAACGCAGAATAATATTTATTGAATTTTTTTGTATATCTTCCTCTTTAATTTCTAAATTACTCCAATTTCTCTAATTTTTTTCAGGGAGTATTGTATAACTTTTTATATCTCCCAAACCTAGAACCTTTGACAAAATGAACACTTATTCAATGAATATTACATGACATGTAAGAACAAGTTCTGGCTATTTATCTGCTAGTAAAAAAGATTGGACCTTCTAACAACATGATAGAGCTACCATTTGTGACTTCTAAAAATAAATATCACAGAGACTATATATCCTCAGCAAATGAAAGAATTTCATATAAATTAATTTCTATCTCAAGTCCACAAATGCAGTTATGGAGTATGCCCAAGGTTTTAAGTCATAATAAAAATTACAGGAGCAAACGGTCCCACAAAAGGGGCTCCTTTTGGTGATTAGGAAATAAAAGCATATCATAAAATAAGACAATATATTCTAGAGAAGCTAAATTGTAATTGAAGATATATTTTTTGAGGGTGTAAGGAAATACTTGAGAGGTGAAATAGAACTAGAGGAGAAAATTGGGTAGGGTATAAAAGGAGAAAAGAAGTCACAGGATATTTCAACAGTAGCAGAGTACAAAGAGTGTGAAAGCTTATTTGCAAATGTAACAATTGGTAACGTGTTACTAAAGAGCATAGTCTATAAAATGAAATTGTGTTAAATAATGAGAAACAGAAAGGATGTAAAAAAGATTAAAAAATGGTTCTTGGGACTCACTGAGGAATTTTGATATAAGAAAAATGTTTTTTTAAGTTTTGAAGGGTGATTTCACCAGAGTGAAACATTAAAAAAAAAAAAAGTTAAGCATTGGAGAAATTAATTTTTTGAGACTAACTTCAAATATTGTACATGTGCTTATATTAAATTTACTCTTAGTTTCTCAGAAAGGCCCATTGCAAATAGATACATGATTTAACTCCATGTATTGAAGCTTTGATAAGAGAAAAAGGTTATTACATATGTTGAGCAGGTTTATTATTAGTCAATGCAGTTGCATTTGGGTGAAAAAGATGACCCATGTGTAGTGGAGAAGCAAGAATTAAACCTGTGAGTATTCTGGAGTTAAGCACCAAATAGACAGGAAAAATAATGAATGTTTTAAACAGTACTTTTCTTCTTCAGTTGCAGGAATTTAGAATGAGCAAACAGTAAATGCTCTATTTATACTGACAAAAGCCAAGTACTAGACAAGATAAATTTGATACCAAAAATTGGTTGAAAGTACAAATTTCCGTCTACTGTGCAATTGTATAGTCCATTACATTTTAATACTGAACGAATTCCAGATTTTAATATAAACATTATTTCTGTCACATAGTGTTTCTAACTTGTAGCATACATTACATTTAAAATGCTTTTGATGTACAATAGCCATTATCCTACGGTGGGTAAATGAATTGGGTGGGAGGTTAAGAGAAATTTTTGCATTATTTATATTATTTGAATCTTTCACAAGGAATTCAATTTTGTGTAATTATTTTTTAATGAATGAATATTTTTAAAAGCAGATAATGTAAAATACAACTATTGGACTTGTAAAAAAATTAATAATAAAATGCTTTTGCTTTGGCTGTAATTTCATATCAATTTAACCAGTTGCTTAGGTTTTCTTATAATTCAGTATTAGGAATATTTAAAAATGAGAATGTTCATTTTAGTGGCAAAATATTAGTGTGTAAATATATTGTACAGAAAACAGCCCTCTTTGGACTACATGTCAAGTAACTTTTAAATGAGAATTTCTTATATAAGAGGATGCTGAAGAGGTCTTCTGGGATTTGATTTGCAGATTTTAGAAAACAGGCATTTGAGCTCTTTTCCAAATTTTCAATTTTCCTAATAGTAAAAATTAGTTCACCATTTAAACTAAATCTCAATTGAGAAGCTGTTTGTAAAAATGAGAGAAGCTGCTTCATTTCCAATGCTTACTACCTACTAGAAGACCCTGTTAAAATATTACTAAGAAGTTTGCTGTTCCCAAAATATATATTCTATATAATTAAACAATAATATAAAATGGTTGGTGATATCTGGAAAACACAAAAACACAAAAATAAGCACTTGAAAATATTTATTTGGTGAAGATAAATGTAAAGGTAAACTTTCTAAATATTTGTTCCTAATTATTCACTCTAAGAAACATTAGCATATATATTCATTGCTTTTATCTAAATTTTTTTCTTAGTTCATGAATGTTTTAGTGACAACCTATCAATTATATTTGCAAAAAAATATTGCAAAAAATAAAATCACCTTTTGCTAATTAAGAAAATGAACAGATTATTTACTTTCTTACAGATACTTGGAAAATAAAAGGCTCCCGGAATGCCAGAATGGTCTATGCTTCTGCTGATTTCTGAGTTTGCTTGTGACATATGTTTAAATTAACACCAATTATACTGATACAAATTTTATCACTCCCTGCTCAGTTCATCTGCTTCAACAGTCAGAGTGACTGCACTACCGTTTACCCCATCACAGGAAACTATTCATTAGCTAATCAAATCATTTCTCCGTGAGGCTTTAAAATTTTTTCTGTTTGGCAATTTTATCCTTGGTTGCAAAAGAAAAAAAACATCTTAAAAGACTGATTTAGAATAACAAGCTAAAGCAATTATAAACTTATTTTATTAAAATTATAATTCTGGAAATGAATGAGCTGATATCCCATTTCTATCATCTGGATCACTGATGTCTCAAATTCTTTGCTAAATGAGTACTTTTGACCTATACTGATTACCATAATTTTGCTCTCCAGAATGTCAATGTGTAATTTCACCAATCCATGTATGCTGTGTATGCTCGCTTAAACATGAATATGGGACACATGTTTGCCAGCCTGTGGCAAATGTCCAGCATTATACAACAGCTTGCAATTTCATGGGGATTATTGTATCCAAGGTGAACCACTATTACAACCTCTTTGACCTTGCTTGCCTGAGTGGCAGAAAAAGACCTTGGCTGTGAAAGTGCTGCCCGCTTTGCTTTGCTTTCACATTAAGATATGATATTGAAATGTGGAGTGAGACATTTTCACAAACTTGTGTTCATAATCCATCATATTTCTACATTTTAGGTCTCAGGATATAAAAAGCTGAGTAAAATACTGTTTGATTCTTTTATATAGCCTAGGAGATGTGATTGGCTAGCTACCTCCCTACATTATAATCAAATGCTATGTATTCTAATATGAAATAGTCTTAATGTTTTAATAAAGGATCAGAAAAAAAATACAATATGATTCTCACCATGGAAGTTTTCCTTTTGTTGAAAATATATGATCAAAAATTTTAATATAAACTTGCAATGAAAATTGATAGATTCTCCCTTCCCCCAACTGGTGGGCGGAGTATGACATAACCTGCAGCCCGGAAATACCTGAGTGACTAACCAGGTACCTTATATGGACTATACATTGGACCACCAATCCACACCTGCCAAATACCCTAAGCCCTTGTCCTATATGGACAATGCAGTAAGCCACCAATCAGTGTGTGCCGAGTACACTAAGCCCCCCACCCCTTCCCATTCCGCCCCTCAAAAGGCGTGCCCACCCCTGCACGTGCTGCTGTTCTCCCCTTGCCAGACAGCCCTTCTCCTCTAATAAAGCCTGTAGTCCTGGTTTTAGGCCTCTGATTTTTCAAAAATAACTTGATATTTTATAGTGAACTAGTTAAAAAGTATGATTCATTTACACAATATAATGGAGATTTTGTTAACAGAATTAGGTACATATAATGATTTTGATATGGAAAATAATATTAAGTGACATTATTATGAGCATTAAAATATTTTAAAGGATAAACACAAGAAACGTAGGCTTACTTTTAAGGAGAGGACCTTGGGATCGGGAAAAGAAGATTGTTTCTCTCTACATTTTAAGCATGAATATTCTGCTTAGGATTTTAAAATACATGTATATAGTGGTTTGTTGATTAAGAAACTCAGTAGAGTATATCTGACCATTGGGATACTAAAAATGTTCATTTTTATCTCTAACATTTTCTAAATATCAGTACATACCCTATAGTATATAGCAAATTATAAATTTAAAACACAATTTCATGCTTTTTTTTATTTTACCACAAGAAAACAATAATTTTATACTATAACATTACCGCCAGCAATGTTACATCAGTTTACTGAAGTGTTGTTTTTTTAATACATAAGGAAACCTGCTTCTGGAAAATAATTATTATATCAATGAATCATTTACTGTAAAATATGTTTTAGATATAACAAACAAAACAATAAAATAATACCTAATGGACTATTTTTACCTTCTTCATACTTATTTTTATAAAGTGAAAGATCTTTTAAATAAAAAAAATGTATTAGAAAATGATTAAAGCTATTATCATTAAAAAGGAGGTTTTCAAATGTAAAAATTATTTTAAGTTAGAGTATTGCTTTTACTAGGGGAACATTCTTAATAGAATAGTGAAAACAATAAGAATGTTAATTGTAGACTTTCAGGGACAATAATATGCTTAAAATCTCTCATATCTAAGCGAGTAAATGTGCTTCTCTGAGACTGTTCTTGGCCCCTTGTTGCACCTTTCCAGTGAAATTTCCAGTGATCCTGAGCATCGTTTATTAATTTTATACCATTTTTTCCTATAAATCAACAGACTATTTATTATCCATCCAAATGAAAGTAAATTTTTAGAACACATCCAACTATAACAATTCTACCCCTCAGCAGTTGTTTGGGGATGGTCACGGACATTTCGTGTCTGTTTTCATTTATGACTACCTAGATATACTATTGTAATAAACTGTAGTCAGAAAAACTCACATCAAGATAGGCAAGGATGGGTTTTGTTCTCAGCATGTGTTCCATAAATGATTGCTTTATAGATTAATGCATGTGGAGAATCCTTCGTATGCAATTTGCCTTTTCTTAGATTCTAAAATTACCACTTAGTATTCTACATGCCAAGTTACCATGAAAATGTGTTTGAGAATTTACCTCTAGTGTTTAAGGATTTCTGTAAATAGTGTTCCTTTGATAATGATGAAAGGAAATAAGTGGTAAGTTTATGACTCACAGGAATTTTAAAAGTTATAGAGTAGTAAGAAAACAGAAATATATGAATGATTTTTTAATCTGTTAAATGACTTCATTTCCTAAGCAAACTAAACAATTCAGTCAAATTAAGTATATTGCTAATACTATTGAGTAGGATTTAGAAATAAGTAATCTGATTTTTTTTCATGCTTCCAAAGACCTTGAGAAGATCAATGAAGAACAGGTCTATATCTGATTAAAAATCAATGACAAGAAAATTAGACTAAGAAGCAATGGCATGCAGTCTGTTAGTTAAAATCTTCTATTTAGCCCTGACTGGTTTGGCTCAGTGGATAGAGCATCAGCCTGTGGACTGAGGGGTCCCTGGTTTGATTCCGGTCAAGGGCATGGACCTTGGTTGTGGGCATATCCCCAATAGGGGGTGTGCAGGAGGCAGCTGATCATTGTTTCTCTGTCATTGATGTTTCTAACTCTTTATCCTTATCCCTTCCTCTCTATAAAAAATAAAAAAATAAATTATATTTTTAAAAATCTTCTATTTAGATCTTAGACTTGGTAGCTGTCAAACAGTAATCAGGGAGGCAGCACATCATCTCCAATCTCATCCAACTCAAAAGAGAATCCCTGGGTATTGCGCGCCTACTGTTGTGGAGGAATTAAGGGTAACATTACTCACTTTTTTTTGGAAAATGCACCCAAACTGATGACTTAGTTTATATTATCTATAATAATAAAAGTGTAATATGCTAATTAGACAAGACATCCTTCTGGACGAAGCCAGGTCTGCGTGCAAGGGAAGCCTGGGTCCCGGCTGTCAGAAGGAAGCCAGTGCTGGCAGCTGGGGGAAGGAAGGCCTACTCTTGCAGAATTTCGTGCATCAAGCCTTTGGTCTATATGTATAAAAGGCTAATATGCTAAGTGTCCCTCTGTCTATCCGACAGTCTCTATGACGCACATTTACCACCAGAGTGCAGATGCTCAATGCAGGAGCTGCTGATCTGTAGTGACTTGGCAGCAGCGGTTCTCAGGTGACACACCCCAAAACCAGAGAGGAGGGAGCCCGATTCCTCATGGGTCTATATAATTCCACCTTTGGCCGTGGGTTATGTTGGTGTTGGGGCACTGTTGGCCCCAAATCTGGTTTACTGCACACTTGCATTTGCATTTCACACCCTGTATGACAGCAACTTTGCAGAGTGCCCTCTTGCACTCCGGGACCCCTCAGGGGATGTTGGAGAGCCGATTTAGACACGATCCCTGCAAGCCAGGCCAAGGGACCCCACCTGCCAGAGGGACCCTACTCACTCCACAGATACCAGAGAGGGACCATGGGAGGTTGGCTCACCCAGTCCCACCCCGCCGGCCATCTTCTAATTAATTTCCTTTCAATGTGCACGAATCTGTGCACTGGGTCACTAGTACTTTATAAAAGCTTATGATATGTGTTTAAGTTCATAGGAATTATTGGTTTCTGAGGTAAGATGTTTATAAATTCCTATTCCCTGACATTAATGTGTCTACTAGTTCGGGATAAGTTGAGGGAATAACATATAAAATATAATTTTTTAAAAATAATAATACTATCTAATACTAAATACTTCAATATGCCAAGATCTGTCCTAAGTGTTGTGCATAGATTTATCCATTTAAATTCCACAAACTCAAAGTTATTCTGAGGCAGGATGGTAGGAAACTAGGAAAATTCCTTGGCAAGGGGAATAAGCGAAACTGAGACAAAATAATTAAACAAGGCCAAACAATTTGAGCAATTTGCTGCCATTCATAATCACAAGGTTTTATCTTCCCTAACCAAGGATACTTAGGAGCAAGTGGTTTACAAATTCCAAACCTTCCCAGGACAGAAGTGCCTTGATCCCAGTTCCTCTCTGATGATGTTCTTTGAAAGTAAAACTAACCAGAAAATAACCTCCAACACTTCTGTATGCACATTTTGATGAATCGGGTGGAAAGCTAATGAATATTCTGTAAGACCCCCTCCTGAGACCTCTCTAGGATCCCTGCTGGCCATGCAAAGATAAAAAAATGCCTATATGTGACAGGGCACCAGAGTTAAGTTAGGGTTTTTCAAAATGCTGACACGCCGAGCTCAAAAGGTTCGCCATCACTGCCCTAGAACATGTCTGCGTCTTACATCTCTACTCTCTTTCTCCTAAATCCTAAGAGTCCCCATGAGACTTGCAACCCGGGGAGCAGCAGGCAGCAGCAGTTCATCCTGGGCTTACCCCCTGAACCTGTCTTCCAGGCTCCCTTTTTTTTCTGACTTTTTTTGTGAGTTAGGAGCAGCCCCACTTGGGCTCACTCTGTCACTGTGACTTTTGCTTCTCATGCGTTCATGCAGCCCCGTGTGGCCCACTTCTTCCCTATAACATTTCTAGACAGCCAAGGCAGCCCCACCGAGGCTCACTCCTGTTGCTTCTTCTACCTTTAGCACTTCCTTTGTTTCACTCTCCCCAGCTTTAATAAACATCCTCTCAAAATCATCTGGACTCACATTGTGAAACTTTCCTGCACAAAGCTGAGAGCCCACACTATACTGGCCAGTCTGGGCAGACTGGCTCCAGTCTCTGTCTGGTAACAATTCTAGGAGCTAGATAATATTTTTTACCACCCCACTGGTAACATTAATTTCCTTATCTATTTTTAGCAGATAAAGAAAGTTCTAGGAAGTTAAAATTCTTTTAAAGATAATATTACTATAAGTTACAGTCTATTTTCTTAATCAAACTCTGCTCTAAAATACAAACAACATAAATCATTGTGCTTTGAAAAAACAGAACCTATAAAGAAGTCAAACTGATATGCGGTATATTTTCTTTCTCTTTAATTCCATTTTCCTTCTCCCTTATTTCTGCATTATTCCCATTTTATATATTCTTTATTATACCTCCCTGACATTTTTTTTCATAAAATAGCTCAATATAATTTACATTAAAAGAATATCACAAATAATTGGTTTATTTCTATAATTAATAACACTATGGTGCTATTTTCCACTTTAATATATTGGCATTTAAAAAGCTTAATTCATCCCTAGGGTAAAGGCATCCTTTCCAGCCCATATTTGGCTAAGATCATGGTAGGACCAGGGTAAATGGTGGGGAATGAGTGACAGTGGATTTCCTGTAGGGCTTTAGACCTATGAAATAATGGTTGGGTAGACATGCAACTAACTTTTTAAAAACTTATATTCATGCTGGGAGTGAAATAGATATATAAATTTGGGGGGATTTTCTTTACCTTTGGAGAATATATACTTATAAGTCACATTTTAGTAATTGTCTGATTTCATAAAAGAGTTATCATTCATATGCAGTTCTAGGAAATAAAGCCATACTATCACTGTGTTAAAAAAAAATAAGAGCAAAAAAACACAACCCTTTAACTCTTTTTTCATGAATTTTGGCATGGGACAAAAAAGGGGGAGGGAGATCATGAACAAGCTGTTATGGTGATTAGAGGTGACAGTGACATGGACTAAGTTAGGCCAGTGGTAGCACAGGAGATTAACTGTAAAGGATGGCTGAGTGACTAAATTTGGTGTTATTCATGGAGTCAGAGCACTATGGAGTAGATACAGGTGATAGGGCTACTGGTAGATAATGGATGTTATGCTGTGTATTTTATTGGAATATCCGCAGAAAGGTGGCCACTCTGGAGGTGATATAAGATTGGAGTTTCAAGAGTGAGATTATGAGTAAACAGGCGTAAAGATGCATAGTGAGCTGCAGTTTCAGTAGATAACTTTTAAGGGATGTTACAGGATAAGTATAATTAAAATATCTCCCAGTTATGGTTGAAAATTGTCCTGACTACATGATTACATGAACTATATAGAGGAAGTATACTCTTTCTATAAAAATATTGTATACTGCTATGGCCAGGTGGCTCAGTCAGTTGGAGCATTGTCCCATACATAAAAAGGTTACAGTTAAATTCTCCATCATGCACATACCTAGGTTGCAGTTTTGTTTGTTTTTTAAATATATTTTATTGATTTTTCACAGAGAGGGAGGGAGAGGGATAGAGAGTTAGAAACATCGATGAGAGAGAAACACCGACCAGCTGCCTCCTGCACACCTCCTACTGGGGATGTGCCCGCAACCAAGGTACATGCCCTTGACTGGAATCGAAACTGGGACCCCTCAGTCTGCAGGTCAACGCTCCATCCACTGAGCCAAACCGGTTTGGCATAGGTTGCAGTTTTGATCCTTGGTTGGGAAAACACCAATTGCTATTTCTTTGTAACATCAATGTTTCTCTCTCTTTTTCCCTCTCTCTAAAAAAATAAATATCTCCAAGTGAAATTTTTTCAAAAGGTATATTATTTTAATGTACTTGTTTATATATTTGCATATTATCCTATATAATAAGAGCCTAATATGCAAATAGACCCAATGGCAGAATGACCAGCGGAATGACCGGTTGCTATGACATTCACTGACCACTGGGGGCAGATGCTTAATGCAGAAGCTGCCCTGAGCCCACAGGCCCTGGGCCAGCCAAGATGGGTGCCAGCAGGGGCCCCCTGATAGCCCCTCCAGTCACCCCGCAGAGGGAGGTGACTGGCGGCTGTAGCGGCAGGAGGAGGGGCTGGTGAGTAGGCAGCACCAGGTCAGCCAAGGGGGGCGCCAGCAGAGGTCCCCATTCGCCCTGCTGGTTGCCCCACGATCGGCCCTGATCGCCGGTCTGGCCTAGGGACACTATCCGTGCACGAATTTCGTGCACTGGGCCTCTAGTCTATAATAAACAGATATATTGTTAGATCTTTTCTTTATGTTGGATTATACAACAAGAATTTATAAAATTTATTGTAAGAAAAACTTTAAATGTTGATTGATTGGTCCATGAGAAGCCCAATCAGAGTATTCATAAATGTAATTTGTCTGTCAAGGATCTGTGTCAGTGTAAATCTATTGTAAGTCAACATAAACTTTTAGTAACCAGTTAGCAATATTTTACACTGAACAACTTGCAAAATGCCAAACTTTACTCTGCAGAGTTGCTTGTGGTACAATTATTTAGAAATATCATATGGGCAAGTGCAATAAAATAATTTTCTTTTTAAATAAATACTGTTATATATTATTAAAATTTGTATTAAATAAAACATATGTTTTAAATATTTTAAATGAGAATATGAATTTAAATGTGTTCATATAATTTGTTTAAAATAAACAAAGATAAGAAAAGCAATTAAAAACAATACCAGAAGAAATAATTTTAAAATCTAAATTTAATATAAAAATTTTTCATCCAAGATGGTGGATGCTACACTATCTTCCTTACAGGACCAAACTGGAATTACCACTAAATTACAACATGAGGTATAACAACATCCACATCATAGGGGTATAAGGAGAAGAGGGAGAGCCAGGGATCTGAATCTATTGAAGAAATAATTACTGAAAACTCCCCTAACCTAGTGAAGACAAAAGACAAACAAGTTCAGGAAGCACAGTGAGACCCAAGCAAGATGAACCAAAATAGGCCAAGACACATCATAATTGAAATGGCAAAGTTTAAAGACAAATCATCTTAAAAGCAGTAAGAGGGAGACAGCTAATCACCTACAAGGAACTCCCATAAGACTATGAGCTGATTTCTCAACAGAAACAATTCAGGCCAGAAGGAATACACCAGGAGGACAAACAATCCAATTTAAAAATAGACACTTCTCCAAAGAGGACATATAGATGGCTAATAGACACACGAAAAGACACTTAGCATTGCTAATTGTCAGAGAAATGCAAATCAAGACAACAATGAGATAACATCTCACACCTGTCAGAATGGCTATCATCAATAAAACAACAAACAAGTATTGATGAGGATCTGGAGAAAAGGGAACCCTTGTGCCCTGTTGGGAAATCAGATTGATGGAGCCACTGGGGGAAGCAGTATGGAGGGTCCTAAAAAAAACTAAAAATGCAACTGCCTGATGATCCAGCGATTCCTCTTCTGGTCATTTATTGGGGAAAGAACAAAACAAAATATTAATTTGAAGGAATATATGCACCCCTATGTTCATTGCAGTGTTCTTTACAATAGCTAAGATTTGGAAGCAACCCTAGTGCCCATCAATAGATAAGTGGATATAAATGCTGTGGTACTTTTATACAATGGAATACTACTTGGCCATAAAAAGAAGGAATGTTTACCTTTTGCAACTCCATGGATGGACCTGGAGAACATTATGCTAAGCGAAGTAAGCCAGTTAGAGAAAGACAACTACCATATGATTTTATTCATATGTGGAATCCAATGGACAACATAAACTAACAAGCAAAATAGAGACAGATTCATAGATAGGGAGCTGGATGACAGCTCTCAGCATAGAGTGAGAGTTAGTTTGGGGGAGTTGAGTAATTGAGCAAAAAAGAAAAAAAAGAGAAAGAACTCATGGACACAGATTGCTTGGGGGAGGGAATGATGGAGGTGGAGGAGAACAGTGGGAATAAATGGTTATGGAAAAATAAATACATACATAAATAATTTTAAATATTAACTTTCTTAATCTTTTCAACCTCAAGAAGTGGAAGTCTCAGATCAATTACTTACAAAGAAACAAATAAAGAGGTAAAAGACCTTTATATCTTTGCATATCCAAATATATGTTAATCTCAACTTTAGATTACTTACAGCTTCAATTTTGAATTTGTCTTAAATCTCAAACATGAACTCTGCATATACATTTTTCAGATCTCAATCACTGCGGACTTTTATAATAACATATTGAATAAGATAGTCAGTTTTTAAATACCTTCTTTTTTAACTTTCACTAGGTTGAGAAAAAATATTTCCCTTTCTATATTTTCTATAATTCATATATTTCTTCCCCCACTCCAAAAAAAAAACACACACACAAAAACAAAACAACAACAACAAAAACCCCACCCTACCTACAATGCTCATTTACAGCCACAGTAGCCCTATGGTTCCCTGGCTTTTATTTATCCATCTGGCTGAGATGATAATCTGAAATATGTTTTTTGGGTTTTTTTGTTTTTGTTTTTGTTTTGCAAATTTTCTGTTAAGCTTCTCTTTCAAAGAGTAGGGATGAGCATTCTAAATCTCATAGGTGGAGAATACATAGGTATAGTTCACAGTACATGTGTCCCACCCCTATCACCTGTCAAATGTGTTAGGCCAAATTTCAAATGACATCGCCTCCATGCTTTTGTGGTTTGATGTCTCTCTGGCTGCCAAGTACACTTTGCATGCTTGCACAACAAGCTCAGAATGAATGGTCCCTATCCCCCAATGACATCTAGGAACTGAAGAATAAATACAGTCAGCTACAATCATTGTGAACCATGTTACTCCTGAACTCCCCCATGGAATTATGCTAAGTTGCCCATGAGGTAACTTGCTCTATTGGTGTGTTTTTTTTAAGTTTTTCATCTACCCATTCCCTTACAGTTGTCTTTTTTTAAAAAAATAACTTCTCTGGTCATGAGAGAAGCCCATCTCAGGGTATGTTACTGGGTAAAACCAAACAAAGTGTAACTCAATTGCCATGGTTAGAAAACTTGAAGGAAAAATGATCTCTAGACCAAAATGACATTTTCCTCATGTACAGGATAAGGGAGGGTAAACTGAGCCACAAAGAAAAAATATAACTCAGGGCAAAGTACAGACATTTAAATTAAACTGAAAAAAAAATGACTAAAATGAGTTATAAAAAAGTATTACAGGTAGAAGGAAAATGCCAGATGGAATATTTGAAATGTGAGACCAAATGGTGAGCAACATATTATAAATATGAAGGAGTGGCTGATGCTTGATATGTCCTTAAACCTCACCCACATAAGTCCAGTGAAACATTTGGATAATACATGTATCTTGCTAGCTTGTCACATCAAATATCTCTCTCCTGAGCATTTTCTCCAAAGTTTCAGGCCACTCTTTCACACTCAGTCACAACCTGGGTGGATTAAGGAGTTAGTACCCCTGAGTACTGTTTACTTAACGACTGTCAGATTTTAGTGGATGCAAACTCCTATCCACTAGTGAGAAAATTCTAGAGGGTTCATCAGTGCATTCCTAGTAGGACTGTGAGTCCACATTGCCCAAAATATTAGCAATATATTAATCTCTTTCTGCCTTCTCTAAGTTCATATTTCCTTATTTATGCTTGCTGGAGTCATGTCTTAAATAAACTATTTGAGTTAAAGTCCTTATTTTTCCTTTAACTAGGAGGAAACATTAAGACAATGGAGAAATATTTGAAAAATTATTGTATACATAGAGTAATATTAAAAGTCTAATCTAGGGTAGAAATGGGATAGAAAAATACTAAATATCAATAGCATGGATGTTGGATGCTTGATATGCTAAAATTTTAAAAGAAATGGGATCATATAAAATGTGCAACAAAAGGCAGAAAAATAGTGGAAGACAAAATAGGAGCAAGGAATAAGGGAAACAAAACAGTAACAAATATGGTAGATATTATTCCAACTATATCAACTTTCTTTGTTTAATGTCCATGGTAAAAGACATATATCATTGAGTGAATTAAAAAAAACAAAACAAAACAAAAAAACAAAACACCATGACCAAGCCATATGTTGTCTACAACAAACCCATTTCAAGTATAAAAATATTGATAGATTAAAGCAAATGGATGGAGAAAAATATACCATACTAACACTAATAAAAAGAGAAAACAGTATTAGCTAAACTAATTTCAGATAGAGCAGACTTCAAGGAAAGGAAAATTATCAAGGAAAAACAAGGGTGTTACATAGTGATAAAAGGGTCAAATTTCCCCAAAGACATAACAATCTTTGAAGTATATTCACCTAACAACAGAGTGTCAAACCATGTGATGCAAAAATACTGGACAGAGAGCTTTGTATCAAAATAGCAGCATAGGTAATTGTGATACTCGCATCTTTCCACATACACATCAAAATTACAACTAAACTACAGCCCAACCATTATTGAGATCCACCTGAAATGTAGCTGACAGAGGTCTTAGAACTAAGGGGGGTTGGAGGTTGGGGAAAAAAAACTAGACTGGTCCCACAGTCATATGTGGTGGATAAAAATTGGGAGATATCTTCACTGAGGAGGTCCCTCTAGAGGACTGAGTGGTCCCATCCCTATACCAGGCCCCCCAGTCCAGTGTTCCAGTGCCACAAAGAGATGTCCCCATAACTTTTGGTTGTGAAAACCAGTGAAGACTGCGGCTGAGGGGAGTGGAAGACTGCTGACATCAGGGGCAGTTCTTCTAAAAGGACCCACACATGGACTTACTTGGATTCACTTGCTCTGAGCTTCAGCACTGGGCAGCAGGTTGAAAGGCACCAGGGATATATGGAGCGGAACTAAAGGGTCTGGCTTCAAGAAGAGGGCTGGAGGGGCAGCTTTTTCCCAGAGAAAAGAGATGGCAGAGGCCACTGTCGTTCCTCTGCTGGACCCTCACACTGCACACAAAGGCAGAACCATATCTGCCTCTACATCAACCCGGCTAACATGGTTTGCCCCACCTTGGTAATTTCCTGAGACGCTATCCCACCCAACTTGCAGGCACAACTAAATGGCCTGTCTTGGCTCATGCTGCAGACTTTACTAAAACTATCTCAAACAAGCAGCCTCTGGCCTCAGCATGCCCTATACCAGTGATGGTGAACCTATGACACGCATGTCAGAGGTGACACGCGAACTCATTTTTTTAGTTGATTTTTCTTTGTTAAATGGCATTTAAATATATAAAATTAATATCAAAAATATAAATCTTTGTTTTACTATGGTTGCAAATATCAAAAAATGTCTATATGTGACACAGCACCAGAGTTAAGTTAGGGTTTTTCAAAATGCTGATACGCCGAGCTCAAAAGGTTCGCCATCACTGCCCTATACCTCTTTCTAAGTGGCCCCAGGACTGACACTAGTGGAAGCCAGCCTTGGTTTGCAGCTTAACCTAGGCACCGCTAAGCCAAGCACATGTAGCAGCCATCTGCAGATTGCTTGTAGCTCTTGCTGGGTGGGCCTAGACTTGGCATAGATGGCAGGCAGATGACCTTGGCTTGTACATCCCAGGAAGCTTCAGAGCCAGCATATCCAGTGGACAGCTTCAGACCATGCTGAAGCACTACCCAAGCACCTCCATGAGAGATACACTCAAGGTGAAAACTCAGCATGCAACAGAGTCCTGCTGAAGCAAGTCCTTCTTTGTGGGGTCGGCCCCATGTACAAATGATTCTCCACGGTAGTTACGGTCAGTCTTCACAGCCTATCTTCTGGGAGTAAACCCCTCCAACTGATGAGCCAACAGCAATCAAGGCTCAACTACCACAGAAGGGTGCATACAGCCCACATGGGAAGGCGGGGGGACACACCTGAGTGCCCACTTGATGACCCCTGAAGCTATGCCATTGGGCCATACCAGACACCTACTACATAAGGTCACTCTTCCAAGACCAGGAAATGTAGTATCTCTATCTAATACATAAAAACAAAAAACAAAAAAGGGAAGCAGCCAAAATGAGGAGGCAAAGAAACATGTCTCAAATTAAATAACAGAACAAAACTCCAGAAAAAGAACTAAACAAAATAGAGATAAGTAATCTACCAAATGCACAGCTCAAAACACTGTTTATAAGGATTCTCAATGAACTTAGGGTCAGATTAGAGGAATTTAGTGAGCATTTCAACAAAAAGCTAGAAAACATAAAAATGGAGATAGAAAACATAAAAAGAAGTAGTCATAAATGAAAAATACAGTAACTGAAATAAACAATACACTGCAGAGAATTAAAAGTAGAATAGATGAAGCAGAGGATCAAATCAGCCATTTGAAATATAAGGAAGCATAAAACTCCCTATCAGAACAGAAAAAAAATCCCCCAAAATGAAGATAGTTTAAGGAGCTTCTGGGAGAACTTACAGCATAGTAACAGATGCCAGAAGGAGAAGAGAGAGAGAGCAAGAAATTAAAAACCTATTTGAAAAATAAAGATGGAAAACTCCCCGCACTCACTGGAAGTGCAGAGAATCACAAACAAGATGAACCCAAAGAGTCCCACACTAAAACACATAATTAAAATGCTGAAGGTTATAGACAAAGAAAGAATCTTAAAAATAGCAAGAGAAAAGCAGTTAGTTACCCACAAGGCAGCTCGCATAAAACTGTCAACTTATTTCTCAACAAAAACTTTTCAGGCTAGAAGGGATTGGCATGAATTATTTAAAGTGATAAAAATCAAGGACCTAAAACAAGATTAACCAGCAAAGCTAATATTAGAATCAAAGGACAGATAAAGAGTTTCCCAGACAAGAAAAAGCAAAAGGAGTTCATCACCACCAAACCAGTATTACATGAAATGTTAAAGTCTTCTTTAAGAAGAAGAAAAAAAAAACCATGAATAACAAAATGGCAATATATTTAAATGCAACAATTACCTTAAATTCAAATAGATAAAATGCTTCAATCAAAAGATATACATAAAAACAAACACATAGATCAATGAAAAATAATAAAGAGCCTAGAAATTAACACATGCCACTATAGTCATTAAAGGAGTCAAAAAATACAATGGACTAAAGATTGCTATTCAATAAATGGTGCTGGGAAAAGTGGACAGATACATGAAAAAAATAAAACCAGACCACCTTCTTACACTATACACAAGCATAAATTCAAAATATATTAAAAACTTAAATGTTAGTCTCAAAATCATAAAAATCCTAGAAGAAAACATAGGCAATAAAAGCTCAGTCATTTCTCAAAGCAATATTTTTTTCTGATTTATATCCTCAGTCAAGAAAAATAAAATAAAATAAAAATAATGGGACTATTTTAAACTAAAAATGTTTTGTACAGTAAAGGAAAACATCAACAAAATAAAAAGAGAACCCATTGAATGGGAGAACATATTCATCGATACATCTGATAAGGGCTTAAAGTCCAAAATTTATAAAGAACTTCATAACACCAAAACAACAAACAATTCAACTAAGAAATGGGAAAAGGTCCTGAATAGAAACTGCTCCGAGATGGGCATATAGATGGCCAATAGACATGAAAATAAGCCCAATGTCACTAATCATCAGAGAAATGCAAAGTAAAACCATAATGAGATCACCTCATGCCTTTCAGAATGGCTATCATCAATATCTCAACAAACAGCAAATGCTAATGAAGATGTGAAAAAAAGGGGAACCATTGTGCATTGTTGGGAATGCAGATTGGTGTAACCACTATGGAAAGCAGCATGGAGTTACCTCAAAACATTAAAAATAGAACTGCTTTATGACCCAGTGATTCCATTAATATGTCTGAAGAAACTTGAAACACCTATTTGAAAAAATATATGTACCCCTATGTTAATTGCAGCCTTATTTATAATAGCCAAGATTTGGAAGTACCTCAAGTGCCCATCAATAGATGAATAGATAAAAATGAGTGTCTTACACTTATACAATGGAATGCTATTCAGCCATCAAAAAGAAGGATCTCTTACCCTTTGTGACAGCATGGAGCATTATGCTAAGTGAAATAAGCCGGTCAGAGAAAGACGACTACCATATTATTTCATCCTTGTGTGGAATCTAATGAATAAAATGAACTAACAAGCAAAATAGGGACAAACTTACATTTAGAGAACCAGTTGATAGCTGTTGCATTAGGTGGGGCTAGAACTGGAGGATTGAGGGAGGAAAAAAAGAAAGAACTCTCTGACATGGACAACAGAGTAGTGATTTCCAGGGGGGTTGAGGATGGTGGGTGGAGGCGGAAGAGTGTATAGGGGGGGTAAATGACAATAGAAAAAATAAAATGAAAACAGATATACAGTTGCTGAATGAATAACAAAACAAGATCCTCACATCTGCTGTCTACAAAAGACCCACTTCAGATAAAAACACACACAGACTGAAAAGCAAAGGGACAGAAAAAGACATTTTATGAACATTAAAACACAACAGAAAAACTTGGGTAGCAATATTTATACCAGACAAAATATATTTTAAAACAAAGGCAGTAACAAGACAAAGAAGGATCCAGCAAGTCTACTTCTAGGTATTTAGCCGAAGATAACCCAAATATTAAATCAAACAGACATATGCCTCCATATGTTCCTCACAGCATTATGAACAATAGCCAAGTTATGGAAGCAACCTAATTGTCCATCACTAGATGAATGGATTATGAAGAAGTGGTGCCTTTATACACTGGGGTATGACTCAGACTATAAGAAAGAAAAAAAAGAATGAAATCTCACTATCTGCAACAATGTGAATAGACCTAGAGGGTATTCTGTTCAGTGAAATAACTCAGACAAAGACAAATGCCAGATGATTTCACTTGTATATGGAATTTAAAAAAAACAGACTCATAGATTCAGAAAACATTTTCACACCTACAGTATGGGAGGGGACTGAAGGGATGAGCAAAAAACGTGAAGGAATTAAGGAATGCATATCGGTAGTGACATAATAGTCATGGGAATGTAAATTACAGCATAGGGAATATAGTCCATAAAATTTTAATTACTAACTGGTGTCAATGGGTACTAGACTTATCAAGTTGACCACTTCATAAGTTATATAAGTGACTAATCATGGGTTATACACCTAAACTAAAAATAATATTGTAAGTCAACTCTAATTGAAAAAAAATATTTTAAAAGATTAAAAAAAACTGGAAAATAGATAAATGTACTTCTACAGCAGAGATTTAACACCACCCTCTCAGAAATGGACAGATCCAGCAGGTAGAACATCAGTAAGGGCATAGTTAAAATCAACAATAGCATTTGTCAACTGGAAATAATGGACATTATGAACTATTTTATTTTTAAAAAAATCTTGGTAGAATACACATTATTCTCAATTTCATTTGGAACATTAACCAAAATGAAAACATTCAGGCCATAAAACACACCTTAACAAATTTATAGGGATAGAAATCATACAATGTTGGACCTTAGATAACCAAGGATTTAAATTAGATTAATAACAAGAAAATACTTTGAAAATCTCAAAACACTTAAACATCAAACAACATACTCCTAAGTAACACATGGGTCAAAGAAGAAATATCAAGAAATCTTAAAAACTTTTTTGAACTAAATGAAAACGAAAATACGACTTATCCAAATCTGTGGGATACAGTAAAAGTAGTTCTTAGAGGGATATTTATAGCATTGAATGCATACATTTGATAAGATGAAAGATCTAAAATCATGCATCTAAGCTTTACCTTAGACAGTGGTTCTCAACCTTCTGGCCCTTTAAATACAGTTCCTCATGTTGTGACCCAACCATAAAATTATTTTCGTTGCTACTTCATAACTGTAATGTTGCTACTGTTATGAATCATAATGTAAATATCTGATATGCAGGATGGTCTTAGGCGACCCCTGTGAAAGGGTAGTTCGACCGCCAAAGGGGTCGCGACCCACAGGTTGAGAACCAGTGCCTTAGAACTAGATAAAGAGCAAAACAAATCCAAAGTAAATAGAAGAAATTAAATAAGAATCAGAGCAGATAGCAATGAAATTGAAAACAGAAAGTCAATAGAGAAAAATCAATGCACCAAAAACTATTTAATAAGATCAACAAAATTGATAACCCTATTGCCAGATAAACATAAAAAAGTGCAAAAATTATTAAGACCAGAACAAAAAGGGGATATTATATATCCCAGGGAAATTAAAAGGAAAAATCAAGAAATACTATGAAAAATTCTCTACCCACAAATTTAATAAACTGTATGAAATGGACCAATTCCTTCAAAAACACAATCTGTCAAAACTCACACATGAAGGTATAGGCAATAGGAATAGGCCTATATCTACTGAAAAATATGAATCAGCAATTAATACCATATAGAAAGTACCCGGCCTAGATGGATTCACTGCTGAATTCTACCAAACATTTATGGAAGAAATGATCCAAATTCTCTACAATCTCTTTTAGAAAATAGAAGCAGGGGGTTCCTATCCTATATAATAAAAGCCTAATACGCTAAGTGTCCAGTCATCCATTCAACCAATCAAAGTGTGATAAGCTAATGATATGCTAAAACCACTCAACTGTTCGCTATGATGTGCACTGACCACCAGGGGGCAGATGCTCTGACCAGTAGGTTAGCTTGCTGCTGGGGTTCAGCAGATCAGGACTGAGCAAGACAGAATGAACATGCCCTGGAGCCCTCATGGGTCCCTCCCCCCAGCCGGCCCCACCCCTGATCAGCCCCCAACACCCTGATTGGGAGCTGGGCCAGCTGGCCAACTGCCTGTGGTCCCTTCCCCCAGCCGGCCCTACCCACAATGGACCCCCATCGGGGTGAGTCAACCAGACCCCACTCATGAATGAATTCATGCACTGGGCCGCTAGTCTCATTACATGAGGCCAACATTATACTCATAACAAAACAAGACAAAGACATAATAAGAAAGCATTGCAATTGTGAGGAACCATAAAGGAGAATACTAAAATATATGCTTAAATTCATCCTACATTCAAAGGTTAGTCTGCACAGGGGAATTATCACTTTTTCTAAGCTTAAAGCAGTTCAATACTCTAAGGCAGTGGTCAGCAAACTGCGGCCCCTTGATTGTGGCTCTTCCACAAAATACCACGTGCGGACGTGCACGTACAGTGTGATTGAAACTTCGTGGCCTCACTCAAGGGGCCAAAGAGCCGCATGTGGCTCGCGAGCCGCGGTTTACCGACCACTGCTCTAAGGTACTATTATTGCATACTTTCCTTTTTCTCTCTTTCAAATAAAAATGAGACTAGTTAAAAAAAAAAGGAAAAATGGTAAAAGAATTTATCAGACCATGACTGGTAACAGTAGGAAAAATAAGAATTAGAATTTTTCTTAGACTCTGAATCCCAGTTTCTTTTTTTAGCAATTGCATAGAAACAGGAATTTTAAAAAGTTATGAAAACAGAATTTTTAATTTTGTCTTGTTAGACTATATGTATTATTTCCAAGAAGTTCACTGATTTAGAACTAAAAACAAATGCATGTTTATTTCATTTAACCCCAGCCCATCTCATAGCCTTAGATATATCACTTAATCACTACGTTGCAATTTTCTTGATTTCTAATTTTAAAATATAATCCATTTACCTCCAAGAGTTGCTGAGTATATCAAACGAGATAATGATTATGAAAGCACTTTTTACACACACACACACACACACACACACACACAGGCAGATGCATAATCCCACACATATTGTCAATTCCTTATGTTTATGGTAGCTTCAAGTCCATAGTTTGATTTAGATCCAGTTCACATTATTGATGAGGTACCAAAAAATCCTCAAATAAAAACTAGCAAAAAAAGAGAAATGTATTATGCTCTAATGAGTTTTAACCTTGCACCAGGCCATTTCTAATTGATTTTACTATTTAGTAGAAATTCATTTTTTAATGATCTCTTCAAGCCTCCTGAGAAAATTCACCTCACGTAGGCTTTCAAGTGTGAGCATTATGCAGTCCTAATGAGCAACTTTCTTTTATGTTTCCCTTTGATTTTACTAGAGACTTAACCCTCCTCTGAAGATATAAACATGTCTCACAATGTATAACCTGCTGCTTTGTTTAGCATCATTTAATTGGTAGCTTCCCTAAATTATTGATCTTTGCATGAGGACATTCAAGTTAGTATAACCATTCCAGTTCGGACAAAAGGTTTGTAAAAGGCTTTCACAGACACAACAAATGCAATTATATTGATGTTCTAGTTTTCCTTTATTAGCTTAGAATATGGAACGTATGCACACAGGGGTCGAAAGATTGCTTTAACCCACCAACGTAGAATATAAGGAGGTGATTAATAAAATGCATATACTCATATCTTAAAGCCATTGAATAAAGAATAAAGGCAAAAATATAAATAATAAAAGTGGGGGTTAGAGGAGGGTAGGATGCAGCATGACTCCCTGCAAGTTTAGGATTATGAATGCAGTGTCTATAGTATATGTTGAATTTTGTATTAACTTCAGCTTTTCTTGTACTGCCTGGATCTTGGTGTGTGATCTTTATTTGTTGAAAAAAATGTTTTTAAGGCAACTTTAAATAAGCATAAAATTTAGACCTAGTTGTCTGGATAGGCAAGGAAAATGGAAATGGCTAATGTGTGTGTTTTTACATGACATATGGGAAAATACAACCTTTTATTTCATACGAGTAAAGTCGACTGGTTGTTAAATAAGTCAGTATAGTGTTATTTCTGTGTTTGTGAACATATTTAGGCACAGAGTCACTGAGGTTCTTCCCATCTTGTTTTAGCTTCTAGGGCAACTAACTAAATGTCTCTTGGACCTGAAGGCACGAGATCTAAAAGATAATGCGTTCACTATTTTTCCTGAATACATACGGAGTCAATGTGTATCTGAATCCACTGGATGATGTTGAGACAGAGATTATCAGATTAAAGTGACTGGATGATGGAGGAATATTGGAAATTTGCACCATTCATCATTTTGATTTATGTTTCCCAAAAGAAAAAGTCTCTTAAAGAATGAAATTTGTCCTAGGGCAATTCTGCTTCCAATTTGAACTCATTTCCTAACATCATATTAAGTGGTCATCGCAAGCTCTGATGACTCATGTGCATAACCTGGGAAGGAACATTTCCACTTCATTAAATTCCTGTCTGGAGATACACTAATTTACCCTAACGTAATTCACACACTTGCTGGACCTAATTACCTTACCAATGCAATCTGCAGATATAAACACCTGCAGTGCTATAATAAGGGAAAAAAATATCATCAACTAATTCAATAAAAGTAATTTTCCCCTTCATTACACAATAACTGTCGTTGTTAACTAATTACAGTGTGGCTTACAGCACTTCTAAAAATATTAATATTATTAAATTTCCCTGCTCCTGTGATTTGAACATGGAATATCAGGGCCCTGAGTCTTAGGTTATTTAGGTTTGTAAATTTCTGTGTTTGCTGGGGATTAAATGAAAGCAGCAGGTAGCTAACACTCTGCACCCATTAAGTTCTACAATTGATATAACCGCTTAGAAGGAAGACATGTAAATGGGCAGTGAGGTAATTAGGGAAGCATAATTTTATTTTCCTAATGAAAACATAATATAATGACAATTTTGTTTACTATTCAGACATCAACAATTACATCAGTATTGCTGCCTTTGTGAAGACATTACCTAGTTAAGCTTAGCCAACATTTTTGAAAAAGGTACTTTCAGAAAACTCGGATAAAGTGAATTGTTAGCACTACAGAATGAAAGCATTTTCTTTTTGGCCTTTCTCTGCTCTGTGTTTGGTTTTGATCCAGATGCTCAAGCTTTAGAAGAGATTGTAAATCAGAGTGTGGTTTGCCTTATGGGAAGCACGACCATTTATTGCACCAGGGCCTCCTGGGTACTTTCCATGAGGACTAGAGCTTGGGTGAGAGAAGCTGGATCTCTTATCTTGTGCTTATTGGCTTGGTATCGTACTATAAAATATTTTTCTTTAGATTGTCCTTTGGGAAGTAATGGAATACCTCATTCAGGATTCTCTAACAAATACTTATTTTGCTTTATTTTGAGCAGAAATGATACTTTACCCAAGTGAGAAAGATTATTACAACGTCATTATCAGCTGGTGGTAAACTCTGGGAATGCTTCCTACAATTCTAAAGGCTTTTATTACTCCATCAGGAAAATGAAAATTGTTCCTGAAAATAGCTTCCTCTTACAGAGATCATGCAAGAACAATTCATGATAATGGGAGTAAAATTATTGACAAAACATTCTATCATCTATCTATCTATCTATCTATCTAATCTAACTAAAAGACTTTCACTCAAAGCATTAAATTGCTATTTCTTCATATTTCATCTATGATTTATGAGTTAAGAACTCATAAAAATTCAGACACATTCTGCCATCCTGTCAGCCAGGATGTAAGAAAATGTTTACTCTTTCTTTATAGGTCAGTTCTTCGTAGCTTAAACCCTGCTTATTTAAAACAGTGGTGTAACTGACTGCCTGGACACCAGCTGCCACTAATTCTCTCGGCCTGCTGGCTAGAGAATAACTTAGCTGTGTATAGAATAAACAGCCATGCCAGCCTTCTAGCCTGAAAATTGCAAAGTGAAGGAAGGGCTTAAGGAGTATAATGACAGGAAAAACAACTGTATGTTACAAATAGTCTTCAAGATCAGTAACTTTTATATCAAGGAACTTTATTTTACACATAATGCAATTTGCATATAATAATTATTTGATTTTTTTATAGCAATACTCTGACAAAGATATGGCTCAGTAGTTTATTAGGTAACTTGCTAAAGTTATATTATTAGCAAATTACAAAATTAAGACTTTTAAATTGAAGTAATCTAATCGTAAAATCTACGCTTTTCCCACTATATCTTGCTGACTGATCTCAGGTATTTGCAAATTTTTAATAATTTTGTATATATAGTATATGTATATATTTGTTTTCTCACAAACACTATATATACATTTACACATTTGAGTAAATAAACATGCATACATATATTCCAAAACACATGCTCACAGATTTTTTTCTGACTTTCAAATCGACTGAGATACAATTTTTTTAACTTGATCAGTCTGTAGTGATGAATACGCTTTCCAATAGAAGAAAATATGAAAATTTATGCTGGTTATAAACAGGTTATCCTTTATAGTACTAAATACTGCATTTTAAATAAGTGGAAAACTAATGCTAATTTTTTCTTTATTAGGTATTATAGCACAGTTGCACACATCAATACTACTTTTTAAACCATCACTACAATTTTCTAGCATGTTGTCATGTATTATTTGCAATAACATGGAATTTTTTTAATAATACAATTCAAGGAGACAGTGTTTTACCTTTATCCATAAAATTGATGATGCCGTGCTTAAAAACAGGAAAAGGACCAAAGGAAAGTTAAACATGTATAGAACTCTGGGGTAATTCTACAAAGCAGTTGTGGACATCAATGAAAATAAGCATCTTTAGGAAATAAGAACTTTTCATTTCTGTTGACATAGATGTCTAATGCTTCAGACACGTTTCTTTTTTCACATAAGAGATACACATTACTTTCTACCTAAATACAGCATTATATTTTCAACACAGCAAACTAACATTTTCTCTAATTTTGTGCGCAATTCTTATTTTTTCTTTAGTCTCAAATTATTAAATAATCCAAGATGCACCCAGATACTGGATTCAGAGAGACTTCAACCTAAATCAAAATCTACCTAATCAATCACAAGGCAAATTTTGATAAGATAGTTAACTACTCTTAGTTTTAGGCCTTTATTTTACAAAAGGGATAGTAATAATTTCTCTGATAAGGTAAATTTTCCTGGTTTGGGAAACCAGGTAAGGGCAACTTATTATTATTAAAATTGTTGTAACATTAATAACTTTAATTATCCCTATCCATGACACAGAAAAAGCATATGATAAAATTAAGCAATTATTTATCATAAAAACTCTCAGTGAAGTGGGAATAGAAGGAACATACCTCGATGTAATAAAGGCCATATATGACAAACCCATAGCCAACATCATACTCAATGGGCAAAAACTACAAGTGTTTCCCTTAAGATTGAGAACAGGAAAGATATATCTACGTTCACCACTCTTATTTGATATAGTACAGGAAGCCGTAGCCACAGCAATAAGACAAGAATAAGAAATAAAAGGTATTTAAATTGGAAAAAAAGGAAAATGTCATTATTTGAAGATGACATTATACTATATATAGAATGTCCCAAAGATTCCACCAAAAAGCTGCTAGAACTGATAAATAAATTGTGTAATACTGAATTCAAAATAAATATCCAGAAATCAGTTGCATTTTTATAAACTAATAATGAACTATTAGAAAAGGAAACTTTAAAAAAAATCTCATTTACAATTGCTTCAAAAAATAGGAATAAATTTAACTGAGGATGTAAAAGATCTGTACTCAAAAAATTATAAGACACTGAAGAAAGAAATTGAAGAAGATACAAGTAATGGAATGTTCATATAACTCAAAGCAATCTATATATTTAACACAAATCTTATCAAGATACCAATGGTGTATTTCAGAAAACTAGAACATGTATTCGAAAAATTTTATATGGAACCACAAAAGACCCCATATAGCAAGACATTTGAAAAAGAAGAAAAAAGTTGGAGAAATCATGCTATCTGATATCAAACTATACTACAAGCCCATAGTAACCAAAACAGCATGGTAGTGGCATGTAAAAAACAACAACATATATGTCAATGGATCAGAATACAGAGCTCAGAAATAAACCCACATCTTATGGTCAATTAATATTTGACAAATGAGACAAGAACATACAAAGGGATAAAGATAGTCTATTCAATAAATGGTGTTGGATAAATACATGTAATTATAATGAAACTAGGCCACTCACTATACACAAGAGTAAACTCAATATGGATTAAAGGCTTAAATGTTAGCCTCAAAATCTTAAAGTCCTAGAAGAAAACATATACAGTAAAATCTCAGACATTTCTTGTAGCAGTATTTTTTTCTGCTACATCTCCATAGGCAAGGGAAACAAAAGAAAAAATAAATGAGACTACATAAAACTAAAACATCTTTCCACAGCAAAGGAAACCATCAACGAAATGAAAAGAGAACCAACTAAATGGGAGAACATATTCACCAATGATTCCTTTGATAAAATTTATAAAGAACTTATACAATTCACCACCAAGAAAGCAAACAATCAATTTAAAGAAAAATAGGCAAATGACCTGAAAAGATACTTCTCCAATGAGGACATACAGATGGCCAATAGCTGTATCAAAAGATCCTCAATGTCACTAATCATCAGAGAAATGGAAATTAAAACCACAAGGAGATATCACCACATGTCTTTTAGAATGGCTACCATCAATAAATCAACAAATTAGTGTTAAAGGGATGTGGGAAAAAAAGGAACTCTCATGCACTGTTGATGGGAATGCAATTGGTGCAGCCACTGTGGAAAGCAGTATGGAGTTACCTCAGAACATTAAAAATGGAACTGCTTTATGACCCAGTGATTCCACTTCTTGAAATTTATCCATAGAAACCTGAAATACTAATTCAAAGGAATAGATGCATCCGAAACCAGTGTGGCTCAGTGGATAGAGTGTCGGCCTGTGGACTGAAAGGTCCCAGGTTCGATTCTGGCCAAGGGCATGTACCTGGGTTGCGGGCATGTCCCCAGTGGGAGATGTGCAGGAGGCAGCTGATCGATGTTTCTCTCTCATCGATGTTTCTAACTATCTCTCTCCCTTCCTCTATGTGAAAAATCAATAAAATATATTTTTTTTAAAAAAGAAAAAGAAAAGAATAGATGCAGTCCTCTGTTCACTGCAGCTTTATTTATAATAGCCAAGATTTAGAAGCAGCCCAAGTGTCCATCAGTAAATGAGTGGATAAAAAAGCTGTGGAATATTTACACAATGGAAGACTAGTTGGCCATAAGAAAAAAGGAAATCTTTCCTTTTGTGACTGCATGGGTAGACCTGGAGTGTATTGTGCTAAGTGAAATAAGATAAAGACAAGTACCATACATTTCACTTACATGTGGAATCTAATGAACAAAACAAGCAAAATATGAACAGATTAATAGATAAAAGAACAGGTTGACAGCTATCAGAGGGGAGGATGTTTGGAGGATGGGTGAGAAAAGTAAAGGGATTAAGAAAAACAAAATTATAGACACAGACAACTGTATGGTGATTACCAGAGTGAAAGGAGTATTGCAGGAGGTAGAAACAGGTAAAGGGGTTGGGGATTAACAGTGATAGGAGGAGACTTGACTTTGGGAGGTGAACACACAATATACAGATGATGTGCTGTAGAATTTTACACCTAAAACCTATATAATTTTATTAACCAATGTCACCCCAATGAATCCAATAAATAAAAATTTAAAGAGAAATGTAACTAACTCTAAATCAAGGGCTAAAAATTGCTATAATCTATTGCTTATGGGTTAGAAAGTTGTAGTTTATTCTGACTGTGGTGTGGATTGGCTTGGATTTGATAATGCAGTCAGTTTATTTTATAAGAATTAATTAAACATTTACTATGAACCATGAAATTAGATTAGGCATTTTTTTTGTGTGTGATTGCATGATGTGTTAGTGCAAGAAGTCTAGTTTTAATGTATTGAAAACAGGAAAGATTTCACAGCAAGAGAAACCTGACTTGCATTACAAATGCTACATCTCATTTGCTATTTGTCACAGGATAAGTTACAGAATATATCTCAGAATTAGTAACTTCAAAGGTTAAACCATCTCATTCTATCAAAGTGTGTTACTAGACTAGTCTTAAATAATAATTGACAATATTATTATATTCCAGATAGCCTACACATGCACACACAAATACACATCAGTTAAGCCTTTTCCAATATGCAAATATTGGTGGCTATATTTAATAAGATGAGGCATTATTGCTTGTGAAAGTTGTATAAAATTAGATGCAAATCATCATTCATTTAACAAAACTTTCCACATAAATGTTGTGAGACCATGAGAAATAACTATTTTTATACATTTGAAATTTTAATGAAAAGACACTTCATCTTTCCTAATCACCTCATTTTACTTGCCCCACATAAAAGCATCTTTCACTTCACCCCTTCTTTATGTAACTTTAGTTATAATAAAAGGAAATATGAGAATTCTGAGATGAGATATAGACTAATTTATCCTTAAAATATCTTCTTTTTGCATTTAGAATAATAATTTTACTAAGTTTGGCTTAAAACGCCTGTCTACCTTATCTTTTCTATTATCTCTAATCTAGTGTACTGTTCTTGCTTTCCAGTTACTAAAAACAAATGTATAATGTATCATCTTTCTTTCTTTTAGTTAGAAAATAAGCAAATCTTTGAATTGCTACATAAAGAACATCATAAAAAAACAGCCATCTAATGTTTGTCTGTTTCCTATGATATTACCAAGTAGTGTTAAAATGCTTATGGTTGAATTACCACAAACATAATATAAATTAATCTCCAAGTTCAGATTATTTTTAATGAAAACAAATAAACACTAAAACCCCCACACAAACATTCTTGGTTATTTGATAGAATTTGGAGGGACCTTATTTGAAGAATTTTATTTTTTTCTTCTTCATGGAATGATGCATATCATGTAACCTTTATTTTTCAAGCTTAATTCAAAATTATAATTTTTGCCTCGTCATTAAATGATGTTTCTTGTCGTGCACACATGTCCAGTGCCTCCCAATTTTTAAAACTGTCTTATTTTCTAAAATATTTCACATTCCTTCATATTTAGGAAGTTTAAGTTGTTTTTGTCCAATTGGATGATACACCAATACAGTAAATTGTGGGGTTTATTGGGAAATTCAAGTTCCAATCAGGGTGCAGCTTATCTTTTGACTTAACCTTTCTGACAAAAACAAAAATGAAAATTAAAAAAATTAAGTAATATTTGAAGGCACTAGACTAGAGAGTAAATAAAGCAGGCAGAAATTGAAGGATACATGATTGTTGAAAGAATCATGTCTTTGCCTGGAGGTATGATTCAGTCACTTCATAGGAATATCAGAGAATAAAGGTGAAATAGAAAACACAGACATGCTGGAATGATTAAAAAGAGCAGAGAGTTTATGTAAATTGAGAAGAGATTTTGAAGGCTGAGAAACCTTGAGAGCCTCAATATATGCATATAAGTCATTCGCTATATCTGAAAATCCCCAAAATTCCTCCATGTGTTCAGAGGAGACTCCAAGGAGCCTCCTCGGGAAAGAGACAGGTGGCTAAAATGCCAAGAAGATATTGAAGTTGGTTGTTCTTAGAATTTAGAATTTTAAGTCCCAGAAACTTAGGTAGGGTAATGAAAAATAAGGTTTTTACAGGGTTTACTAAGAATAAGGAGGACATCCATAATTAATTCCAAAGATAAAAACTATCTCCCAAATGACAACAAAAAGTGATTTAGTATTATTTTATCAGCCTGCCAGGAAAAAACAAAGTTTTAGAAAAAAATGTCTCCTAAAGCATCTAAATTTATTTACCCACAATGTTGGAAATCCAATTAAAATTAGGAGGCACGCCATAACCGGTTTGGCTCAGTGGATAGAGCAGCAGCCTATGGATTGAAGGGACCCAGGTTCGATTCCGGTCAAGGGCATGTACCTTGGTTGCGGGCACATCCCCAGTGGAGGGTGTGGAGGAGGCAGCTGATCGATGTTTCTCTCTCATCGATGTTTCCAACTCTCTATTCCTCTCCTTTCCTCTCTGTAAAAAAATCAATAAAAAATATATTTAAAAAAATAAAATTAGGAGGCATGCTAAATATTAGAATTGAACAAATTAAGGCAAACAGCATTTAGTAGAATTAGAATAAGTGGGGTTCAGGTATTGGAAATAATAAGTAAAATTAAAAAGAACTATTATAAATATAGAAAAGATAAATCATTTATTAAAGAATTTTAATAGAGAGTTAGGATAAAAAGAATATTGTATTCTTGAATTCAAACAATATCTGAAATTCTGATCTTACTGAGTGGGTTTAAATTAAATCTGAGATATTGCAAAGAATAGGATTCAAAGCAGGTTAAAAGAAATTATTGGAATTTAAGCTCAAAGAAGTTAAGAATAAAAGCTACTGCCAAAATTAAAAGGCATATAGATATTGTCAAAGTATGTAATAAATGTGTAATTTGTGTTCTGGAAAGAAAGGACTTACAAAATGAGTCAAAAGAATGAGAATTTTATAAAATTTATGAAAGACAAATTTTTAGTAATTTGGTGAATTCTGAGCAAATTAATCACACATACATACACACCCATGCTATAATGGAAAATGACAGAAGTATTAAAGAGATTAATATATATATAATCTATAATAATAAAAGTGTACTATACTAATTAGACCGGACATCCTTCCAGACATTCTTCCAGACAACCTTCCAGACAAAGCTGGGGCTGCAAGGGAAGCCCAAGTCCTGGGTGCCAGAGGGAAGCCAGTGCTGGCAGCCGGGGTAAGGAAGTCCTACTCTTGCACAAATTTCATGCATCGGGCCTCTAGTGTTAATATAATATATGAAGTATTCACTACATATCTTGAGTAACTATTTATAGAAAGTAATACATTAAATACATATAAAGAAATATATATTAATGTTTGGTATAATAAAATAGGATATGCTCCAGTGTTCATAATATTAACATGGTAGCATTGTATTACATTATGTACAGCAAGTTTTTAAAACAATCTCATAATTAACTAGGAAGTGTGGGGGGTAAAACATACTTCTTTCACAGGAGCAAAAGTAAAACTAATGGCTGAGTTTTCAACAAAATATAGAAGCCAGAAAAAAAGTGGAATATTTCAAGTGATACATTTTCAAAAATGCAAATAATTATGTATGAAAACATTTTTCTTTCAGAAATGAAAGGCTTCACCAATGAGGTCATATGCAGGAAGATATTTAAGTATAAATTCAATGTATTTGATATCAATAAATAAATTTGCTGAACATCCACAAACTTACAAAGAAAAATTGATAAGGGGGGGATAACCTCAAGTATTTCAGACATTCAAAAGTAAGATATGAAATCTTATGGGCCATAAATATGACAACTTTGATTTTTAAAACACCTGAAAAATAAAACATATCAGCAGTAGAGAAGAAATAAAATACATGAGTAGTCCTGAATTGGCTAAAGTAGTTGTATATGTAATTAAAAAATATTTTCCCGAGGAAAACTGCAGAACCAGATAGCTTAAATAATTCTGCCAAAACGCTAAGAAAAAAATCATAACAACTTTGCACAAATTATTCCAGAAATGGAAATATATGGATGACCTATGGATTCTGGGGTGTCTTTTTATGTAAATGATTTTAGGGCAAAAGTTCAGAAATAAACTTTTATGTAAGCTTAATCACTTGTTTCATCACTGTATCAAAGGGTTATATGTAGACTCGATCATATTTTTTATCCAATTGTATTATTCAATATACTCCTTTCTCTTCCCAACTATACCAGTATGTCTTTTATGTATACTATAATGAGGTGTGTATTTCTTTGTCTATGTATTTTATAAACTTGAAAAAGGCAGGACTGAAGACAAAATTCCTTGTAGATTAACTGCAAAATGTTGACCATAATTTATTAGTCAGTATCCTTTAATCATATTCATTCAACTGATTAAGATCATGCAACTGTTCTTAAGACTCCTTTTTATTCTACTTTACTCAAAATTGTGATGAGAGACAAAATAAGTCTACTGAATTTACATCACTTTCTATTCTTTGCAAAGAATATGTAGTTAGTCCAATGTGACTTCTATTGGAAAACTTGTGCTAAGTTCCAGAGAACACTGTTCCCTGTTGTGGTTCTCAAAGCTTATCTCTTTAATAAATGATAAATCTGCATTCCCCATGAGGGTCAATGTTTTGTCTTTTTTCACTAGTTCATCTATACTTATCTTTCCCTAGATGCTGCTGAGGATGCTGATGCTGGTAGTAATTTCTTTATTTAAATGCATAAAGTATTACTTGCTTAGCATAGGAGGTCTTTTATCAGCCTATTGATTCTAGTTAAGTCTTTATCAGACTTCATGACAAATCTAAACCTAATGTGGAATTAGTGACCATGTGGTGCATAAGTCAACCAACTGAGCCACACAGGCCAGGGCAATAAATTAAGCTCTTCATGGGTAATTAAATCTGTTTTAGTTAGGCAGTATAGTTTATCATTGGCAATTTCTTTCCCCATATAGTAAATATTCACTAGATCTGTGTTCTTAAATCAGTGTTTTCATGTATAAATGACTGCACTAGGTTTTGTGGGGGATTTCATGAAATCATACTGCTAAATACATAACAAAAATATTAAAATTCAAATAAGCATGTATTCATGTATTTTTTATACTCTGTGGGCCAAAAATTTTAAAAATATATATCAAAAACCTAACTTTATTCTCATAAATTAAAAGTATAACCAGCCTACAATTTATCTACAAATAATATCCGGTAAAATAAACCTCCTAATTAAGCTATTTTTACTGGCTTCATGCCAGTATTTGGGGAAAATACATCTCAGTGAAATTGGAGTAGCATAAATTCATATCTTTGCTGGAGTATTTTTAGGTTGTCATTTACCTACCTGTTAATAGGGTTGATATGTTCAGAGAAAAATTGTAAATAAAAAATTATTTTTAAAAATTAAAAAACCTTTAGTCAAAGCAAATGCTAATCTTCAAGCTATCATAATCTAATAAAAAACTCTTCATCAAATATGTTTAATAACTAGTCCTCAAAACCCTATAACTGATTCATAAACATTAAAAGGTTAAAAATTTGGTTGGTAGGAATAGAAGATAATGTTTTTATTTTACATAGAATCTTTAAACAGCATGATTTCTCCATTAATATAAATTAATTTTTCTTGTGATCTACCAGCATTATTTGATAAAGCTTCCTAACTATAAAGAAATGCCACTTTAAAATGCACATAATATGAAATTCATTCAAAAATATTACCCTGCATGCAATTCTGTTTGTGAATTACATAATCAAAAGGGACCAGCCTATTCATCAGGAAACCTGTATTCTAGCACAGGAATTCCATTGACTAGCTGTGTAACAGGGGACGGCCCATAACTTTTCTAGGTCTCTGCTTACTGACTTTAAAATTCTAGTGATTTCACTAAATTGCCTTTACAATAACTTATATTTTAGTTTACCAATGTGCTTGAAGAATTGTAAAACAATTTGAATATCTGTATCCAGAACACAATGTACTGTAATAGAGTTAAATACAAAAGAACCAATTATATATAAAGCATATTCATAATTTTTGTTCTTGTTGTTAATCCTCACCTGAGGAAGGGAGGGAGGGAGGGAGAAGGAAGAGGAAGGAGGAGGGGAGGAGAGGACTAGGAGAGGAGGGGAGTGGGAAGAGAGAGAAACATTGATGTGAGACACAATTGTTTGCTTCCTGCATGCACTCTGACCTGGGTGGGGATCAAACCCTTGACCAGGAAGCAAACCCATGAGCCACTGGTGTGCAGGCCCATTCTCTAGCCACTTAACAACACAAGTCAGGGAGCATATTCATGAATTTTAACAGCATACCTTAAGAATCTGTTGTGCTTCAAATATACATACATATTTAGACTATAAGAAATTCAGATTGTTACATATACATTAAAGGTGATGAAGGTAAGAAAAGTACATGAATATCATTTATTACTCATTGTTCACATTATAATACACATTTTATTAAATATATTGCCTATATTGCACTTACTGCTTAAATAATATAAAAATATTTTTTTATTTTTTTTAATTTCTTTATTAGTTAAGGTATTACAAATGTGAAAGAAAAATTGGTAAAGTGCATGAGCTCTTAAATTAATTTTGGTGGTTATATATACTATAGGTAAATGAGATAATTTACTTTGCTTATGGAATTAGTTCTGGCTCATTACATCATGCTAAGTTTCCTCAGGAAACCAAAATAACAGAGAAACAAGATCATTTAAGGACACAGATGCATAATATATTTGTTTCTACATGCATCCCAGTTAATTTTGGAATCTGTACTTCAGATATTTTTAAAAATATATTTTTATTGATTTTTAGAGAAAGAAAGGGAAAAAGAGAGATGAAAACATTGGGAGAGAATGCACACCCCATACTGGGGATAGAGCCTGCAACCCAGCCATGTACCTGGACCGAAAATTAAACCAGTGACCTCTTGGTTCATGGGTGGATGCTCAACCACCGAGCAAAAACAGCTGGGCTGTGCTTCAAATATTGAAAACAGATTTAAAATTCACTATTTTTTATAACTATATAAAATAATTTTGATTTTCTAGTTTGATAACAATGCCACATGCTTCCAAACTTTGAAGGATTATAAACTCAAAGAAGTGGTTACTAGGTAAAAATATTGCCTACAGTGGCTCTCATATACCATTTTCCTTCCCTTAGGAGCAATCTATCCAGCCTTAATACAGAAAAAGCTGGCAGGTTGAACTGGTTAGACTGACAGTGCTTGAAACACATGCATTCCCTTTCCACCTCTCCTTTTAGTCCTTATGTATAACATTTGCAGCTTTGCTGATTACTTCCTGAATTACATCACTAATCTCTTTAAGGATTTGAAACAAAGGTCCTAGAAGAACGATTTAGTCCTGGCGATAGTTGTGTGTTCTCACAGAGCTTCTTCAATGCTTGTAGCAAGATATCTGCAGTGGTCACAGGGGCAGTACTTAGTTGTACAGATAGGAAAGAACAGAATTTCCAAATATGGATGTGCAAGCACAGAATGCATTCAATCTTTTGGCATGACATCCAATCATCAACCCGACATTTATTGAACACAACCTATTTCCTGCTATGAAATATAAGTAGAAAATAATGAGTGAAATCGGAAAAAAATTTGTAAAAATGTAGAGCATTTTCAAATGATGGCTAATAATATTAATCATTAACAATATAAAATTTACATCATATTCTATGACATATTCATTTAAGAATCAGTAAATGATTCAATGTATGTTTTATCTCTCGATCCCTTTCCAATGAATTTTGGAATCTATAATAATAAAAGCGTAATATGCTCATTAGACCGGATGTCCTTCTGGACGAAGCTGGGGCTGCGAGGGAAGCCCAGGTCCCAGGTGCCTGCCAGAGCCAGAAGGAAGCCTGTGCCAGCAGCTGGGGGAAGGAAGGCCTACTCTTGCATCAATTTAGTGAATTGGGCCTCTAGTTTTTCAGAAGATACGATTCCAAAAATCAGTTGATAATTGGAACAAATAAAATTTCGGCTTGGGGTGTTAAATTAGATAAATCTCAATCAAGGTTTACATTATTGTATTAATAAATTCTTTAAGACTTGTTTTGTGACCTCTATGTGAACTAGCCTAAGAATGTTCCACGCATGACTGAGAAGAATGTGTATTATTCTGTTGTTGGGGGAACCTTTTGCATATGTTTGTTAGGTCCATTTAGTCTATAGTGTTATCCAAGACTGGTGTTTCCTCATGGATTTTCAGTCTGGATGTTCTATCCATTATTAACCGTAGGGTACTTAGTCTCCTACGATTATATTACTGCCAATGTCTCCCTTCAGATTTGTTAATATTTCCTCTATATATTTAGATCTGATGATGCTGGGTGCATATATATTTAATTATGAATAAATAATATTTTAAACTTTTCAATTCCTTAGAAATCATGTAAAAATAAGATGAGATGTATTGTTCACTTAACAATATCCTTCCATCTTGTTTACAGATAGATAAACTATAATTTTAAGGTCAAAAGCAGACAAATAGCAAATTTAGATGTTTCAACATAATATAAAAATGAAATGGTTGTGCATTGGCTTTCCTGGCTCCCTGTGTGGAAATGGCATATAGTCACAACACAGGAGTAGAACTTCTTCTGAAAGTGAGAGCAAATCCATGCCTACATTTCAAAGCAAATTTATTGTTAACCAATTCCTTTCATTTCTGTCACCAACCAAAATGTAAGCTAGTAAAAAAGAAACAAAACAATTTACAAACAAAACTTGCTCTAAAAAATGAATTATTGGGAGGCAAGGGAAAAGAAACTCTCAAGGTAACAGAAACCAATATATTTTTTTTCACAATTGGGATGCACGCAATTCGTTCTATGGTTGGGAAGAGGCTTGCTGCTAGATCGTAGTAGCAAAGGTTAAAGAAGGATAAACAATAATGTTATGTTTCTGGCTCAGTAGAGTATACGTTTTCCCAGAAACAAATAAAAGGTGCAAGATCATCTAAGATACAGATGCACAAAATCTCTGTTTCTACACATAATCCGATACATTTTAAAATCAATGCTTCAGACATGAAACACATACAAAATACGTTTTAAATATAGTAAACATTATTATTTGCTATTCTAGTTTTACAGCTATTCCATATTCTTTCAAGTTTCAAAGAATTATAAACTTAGCAACAGTGACATGAAAACCTGTAACACCCGCAGAGTCTTTAAGTCACGAGGTTAGGTTGAAACTAAGTGGATTCAAGAAGGAAGTGATTCTGGTGAATTTATGAGGCCAAAAATGTCTTTAATTTTATATGCCACTCTTCCTACTTGTTTTAGATTCCTGAATAGTTCCCTTTAGGAAATGAACCTTGCTATTTTCATGTTCTGTAAAGTATTTAGATAGAATAAAAAGACAACTTAAAAAGGAGCAAATCACAAACTACATCTTACTAACACTATTAAAAACCTCAGCATCAGTATCTTTCACTAACACAAACTCAGGCTATGGCACTGTGACATGGGGAGATCAGTGCGTGAAAAACAATGGTTTATTTTTAGGTGTAAACAATACATTCCTACAGTAAATGGTATTAAGGTGGACAACATTTTCATTTATTTCACTTTACCCCATCACAAGATGACACTTGCTATTGAAGTATGAGTAAATAACTATTTTTAAGTAATTCCAAAATCTCCAAATCATATATTTTATCTGTTTCCTCCATGTTTTCAAAAAAAAAAAATAGGCTATACTTATCTTTGCATTTTAGACAATTAGATCTCAAATATAATAACCTGACATTAACTTGACAAGTAGAGCAAATTCTCAAGCCTTTAAATGAAAATATCCTTTATATTTTTATCATTACTTCGGTCCTAGGTAAATGGTTCTTCCATTGTCTCTCTCTTCTTTTTGTCACCCTTACAACTAAAAGGTAGAATAAATATACATATATTATAATAATATTTCCACTAATAACATATCGAAAAACATGGAAGCAGCAAGACTTATAAATATTAAAATCACAATTTTTATATTTTCTTCCTTACCACACCCTCCACGGATATTATTCCTTTATTAAGGACATGCATCTTTTAACAACACATTTGAACTGTGTAATGTGACGTTCAGTTTAATACATAAATAAACTCTCAGAAAACCTTGTCAATTAAAGTGTTGGGAAGTGGTGTTTCCCTAAGGCTACTGCAAGCATGATTTTAAATGGACTGTAACAACACCCTAAATATGCGGTACTGAAAGCTCTCAACAGGAATTCATCATATAAAGATTAATATGTGGATAGAGGCATGGCATTATTTAAATAGGGTCTATTTAATTATGAACAAAGGCATAGAGAGCAAGCTCAAGGTTTAATTTCCCAGAGTGATATTTGGTTGTATGTTCTTCCTCCAGTGTTATTGCTGGGTATAATTGTATACGTTTTAATATTGGCTTTTAAAATTTTTATTGGCTGATAAACTTTAGCTGGAATTTTTCAGAAAGCTGTACTAAATGTTTTATATTCCGGGTAGAATTTAATTTAGTAACAGATATGAGAATGTGATCTGAGATTGGAACAATGCAATTATACAAGTGATATACGTTGTCTATGGAGGTGGGAATAAGTACTATAGGTCTTTCACATGTAATTCTCCGGTTTCAAGGTTTCCAAGTGAACTGTGATCCAATTGGTAAGTGGAAATATTAGATAATTCCATTCTATTTTGGGGCAGGGAAGAATAGCAGAGAGAGACAGAGATAGATGTTGAATGTCGGAAAAGCCATACTGATACTCTAATGTTCTAACCCGTAAGCACCTAAGCAAAAGGTTTGAACACAAAACCACAGTACTACTAGAACAGAGATTATATAAAAGTGGGGTAAATCCACCATGATCTACTTTAGCCTCAATTCAAAATTAACATGAATTTATCTATGGCTTACTTAAGGCTTGTACAGCCCACAATTAAATGGATTTGAATCCACCAGAGGTGTTCTCTAAATAATCCTAAAGCTGAAAAATCAAAATATATACATTAGCATGTTACAACCAGTTTTTTAAAACAAGAATCATAAACTTGTGTGGTCAAAATTTATTTCAAAATTATAGTTAATATCAGAAGTTTAAGCATATGATATAATTTTTACAACTTGTTTTTTTAAATTTTTATTTAACACTATAGACCTTGACAATTTTTGTAAAATCTTTGAATAACCATTCTTTCATTCTATGAGAATCAGCTCCACAAAATATTAGCAAATTAAATCACAAAATGAGGCTGAAACACCTGGGTATCCACATGAAAACAAAACTTAACTCAAAATGGATCATAGACTTACACATAAAATGCAAAACTATAACATATACTCCTAGACCATGACATAGGAGAAAACATAGATGTCCTTAGGTATGAGGATGTCCTTTTACATATAAAACTAAAAACACAATCCGTGAGGCTGGCCAGTGTGGCTATGAGGTTGAGCATCGACCTATGAACCAAGAGTTCCATTCCCAGTCAGCGCACATGCCCAGGTTTCAGACTTGATCCCCAGTGTGGGGTGTGCATGAGGCAGCCGATCAATGATTCTCTTTCAGCATTGATATTTTTACCTCTCTCTCTCCCTCTCCCCTCCTCTCTGAAATCAATAAAAATATACATTTTTTAAAAAGACGCAATCCTTGAAAGAAATAATAACTTGACTTGATTAAAAAGAAAAGCTTCCTTCATAATAAAAGCCATATATGACAAGCCCACAGCCAACATCATACTCAATGGTCAAAAACTAACACCATTTCCCCTAAGAACAGGAACAAGACAGGGATGCCCACTCTCACCACTCCTGTTCAACATAGTACTGGAAGTATTAGCCATTGCAATTAGGCAAGAAGAAGAAATAAAAGGCATCCAAATTGGAAAAGAGGAAGTAAAACTGTCTTTATTTGCAGATGACATGATATTATACATACAAAACCCTAGAGACTCCATCAAAAAGCTACTAGACTTAATACATGAATTTGGCAATGTAGCAGGATACAAAATTAACCCCAAGAAATCTGAGGCATTTCTATACACCAATAGTGAACTTTCAGAAAGAGAGATTAGAAAAACAATCCCATTTACCATCGCACCAAAAAAATTAAGATACCTAGGAATAAACTTAACTAAAGAGGTTAAAGACCTCTACTCAGAAAACTACAGGACGTTGAAAAAAGAGATAGAGGAAGACATAAAGAGATGGAAGAACATACCATGTTCTTGGATTGGTAGAATCAACATCATTAAAATGTCCATACTAGCCAAAGCAATCTATAAATTCAACGCACTTCCCATTAAAATACCAATGGCCTTCTTCAAAGATCTAGAACGAACTCTCCAAAAATTCATCTGGAATAAAAAAAGACCCCGAATAGCTGCAGCGATCCTGAGAAAGAACAAAGTAGGTGGGATCTCAATGCCAGATATCAAACTGTATTACAAAGCCACTGTTCTCAAAACTGCCTGGTACTGGCACAAGAACAGACATATAGACCAGTGGAATAGAATAGAGAGTCCAGAAATTAGCCCGAACCAATATGCTCAATTAATTTTTGACAAAGGAGGCATGAACATACAATGGAGCCAAGATAGTCTCTTCAATAAATGGTGTTGGGAAAATTGGACAGATATATGCAAGAAAATGAAACTAGACCACCAACTTACACCATACACAAGAATAAACTCAAAATGGATAAAGGACTTAAATGTACGACAGGAAACCATAAAAATTCTAGAAGAATACAAAGGCAACAAAATCTCAGACTTATGCCAAAACAATTTCTTCACTGATACAGCTCCTAGGGCAGTTGAAACTAAAGAGAAACTGAACAAATGGGACTACATCAAAATAAAAAGCTTCTGCACAGCAAAAGAAACCATCAACAAAACAACAAGAAAACCCACCTCTTGGGAAAACATATTTGCCAACGTCATATCTGATAAGGGCTTAATCTCCAAAATTTATAGGGAACTCATACAACTTAACAAAAAGAAGATAAACAATCCAATCAAAAAATGGGCAAAGGATCTAAATAGACACCTTTCAAAAGAAGACATTCAGAAAGCCAAGAGACATATGAAAACATGCTCAAAGTCACTAATCATCCGAGAGATGCAAATCAAAACAACAATGAGGTACCATCTCACACCTGTCAGAATGGCCATCATCAACAAATCAACAAACGACAAGTGCTGGAGAGGATGTGGAGAAAAAGGAACACTTGTGCACTGCTGGTGGGAATGCAGACTGGTGCAGCCACTATGGAAGGCAGTATGGAGGTTCTTCAAAAAATTGGAAATGGAACTCCCATTTGACCCTGTGATCCCACTTCTAGGAATATATCCCAAGAAACCAGAAACACCTATCAGAAAGGATATATGTAACCAGATGTTCATAGCAGCACAATTCACCATAGCTAAGATCTGGAAACAGCCTAAGTGCCCATCAGTAGATGAATGGATTAGAAAACTGTGGTACATCTACACGATGGAATACTATGCTGCTGTTAAAAAGAAGGAACTCCTACCATTTGCAACATCATGGATGGAACTGGAGAGCATTATGCTAAGTGAAACAAGCCAGTCAATGAAGGAAAAATACCACATGATCTCACTCATTCATGGATAATAAAGACCATTACAAACTTTTGAACAATAATAGATACAGAGGCAGAGCTGCCTCAAACTGTCAAACTGCAGTGGGAAGGCCAGAGAGAGTTGGGGGGCAGGAGGGAGGGGAGTAAGACATCAACCGAAGGACTTGTATGCATGCATATAAGCATAACTAATGGACATAAGACACTGGGGGGTAAGGGAGGGTAGGGGTTTGCCAAGGGCGGGGGGGAAAAAAGGACACTTATGTAATACCCTTTGTAATACTTTAAGCGAAAAAAATAAATAAATAAATAAAAAAAAGAAAAAAAAAAAAAGAAAAGCTTCCACTGCACAAAAGACAGTATCAATACAATGAGAAGACAAGCCACAGAGTGGGAGAAAATATTTGCAGAAGAAATCTGATAAAGAATTATTTCCTGCACCTGAAAATTCTTGCACTGGAGGGTGTCCCTCAGCCCAGCCTGCCCCCTCACACAGTCTGGGAGCCCTCAGGGGATGTCCTACTGACAACTTAGGAGAGCTGGCCTAAGCCGCAGTCTGGACTCCCTCTGTAGAAGTCAACAGGGCAATCAGGGAAGGTGCCACCCCCATCAACCTGCTGCTGGTGCCTCTCGCTTCTTAGCACTGGCCCCGCCCCCCCACCTGCTGGTGGGTGGAGGGTGATCTGGGGCCAGGCCAGCTGGGGGAGGGACTGTGGGAGGTTGAGGCACAGCAGGTTGCATCCCATCCAGCCTCTGCAGAGGCGCAGTGCTGGTCCTGGGCCCCCCGCCGCTGCCTCTGTGGCTATTTCTGCAGAAGGGGCAGCACTGGGATCAGGACCACGAAGCCCCCTCTCCCGCAGCCTCTGAGGAAGGGGCCACGGCGCTGGACCCGCCCACGCCACTGCCTCTCCCATGCCACCAGCCCTCGGCCCTCGCAGCCATCATGGCTGCCGGCCTTCCGCCCTTGCACCCGCTGCGGCTTTGTCCGGAAGAACGTCTGTCCAGAAGACGCCCAGTCTATCCAATCTAATTAGCATACTACCCTTTTATTAGTATAGATTATACAGTAAGTAAAGAAAATCCTGATTAAATACGGATTAAAGACTTTAACAGACACCTCATTAAAAAATGCATAAAGCAAATACGCAGTTGAAAACATGCTCCACATCACATATTATCAAGTCATGCAAATTAAATCAAGAATAAGATACACCTGCACAACTATTAGAATAGCTGACATTCAAAACAGGGATGATTCCAAATGCTGGTGAGCATGTGATACAACAGGAACTCTGCCTCTTTGTTGATAGAAATGCAAAATGATACAGCCACTTTGTAAGGCAGTTTGGCCATTTCTTACAAAGCTAAACATACTCTTACTATACGATTCAGCAAGGATGCTTCTTGTTATTTATCCAAAGAATCTGAAAACTTGTATCCACATAAAAGCCTGCACATGGATGTTTATAACAACTTTCTTTATAATTGCCCCAACTGAGATTGGAAAGAGATGTCCTTCAGGAGGTGAACTGACAAATGCACTGAAGTACATCCATAAATTAAACTATTATTCAGTGCTAAAAGAAATGTGTTGTCAAGCCCTGAAAAGACAAGGGGACCCTAAAAGGATATTGGTAAGTAAAAGAAACCATTCTGAAAAGACTACATATTGCATGATTCCAACTATATGACATTCTGTAAAAGGTAAAACTATGAAAGTGTGAAGGTGGGGAGAGATGAATAGAGCAAAGAGTATTTTTAGGGCTCTGAAAATATTCTGTATGATGGTATAATCATGGATATATTTCCTTATACATTTGTCTAAATCATAGAATTTGCAACACCAAAAGTAAACCCTAAGGCATCCTTTGTCTTTGAGTGATTTTAATGTGTCAATGCAAGTTCATCTTTGGATAAAAAAAAAATGTACCATTCTGGTTAGTGACGCTGATAATGGGGGAGGCTCAGCATGTGTGGAAACAGGGCATATATAGAAAAACCTCCCTCTTTTTTTCTGTAAACCTTAAACTGCTCTACCAAAAATAAAAGTCTAACAAATAAATAAATCAACAAGTAAGTAAATAAAATTCAAGCATATTTTTGTGTTTTCACAATAAAAACTTTTCTTCTCATTTTGTTTTCTACATTTTAGTATTTTTATAATATCAACAATACTGAAATGTAATGGAGGGGTTTCCTTCTTGTTATGTCTATTTTCTTGTTATGGTTCACAAGCTCTCAGACATATAGCTCTCCCTATTTTAAATCACATGCCGTATTTTTTCTTCCTTGCCTCTGTTTTATAATCATAGAGTTACTATCTTCATACCCTTCATCCTTCCCCTTTGTATCTTCTTCCTTTTCTTGCCAGAAACTCTTTAGTTATAACTAAGCATGAAATACCTACTCATTCTCCAGAACTTAGGTTGAGTATTACTTCTAATAAAGATCTCATTTGACTCTAAAAAATAGGTTAACACACTATTATAACTTCCTATCTTCCTATACCTGTATTTAAATCTATCTTACTAACTCCCCCATATTTTCCCATATTTGCTTCTTTTGTGTGTGTGTGTGTGTTCCTCATCCAAGTATATTTTTTTATTAATTTTTAGAGAGAGTGGAAGGGAGAGTAGAAGGGGGAGAAAGAGAGAGACTGGAAAGAGAAAGAGAGGAACATCAAGGTGAGAGAGACACATTGATTGGTTGCCTCCTGCATGCACCCTGACCAGGGCCAGTGGTCAAAACTGCAACCCAGGTAAGTGCCCTTGACGAGAATTGAACCAAAGATTCTCTGGTACGTTCTAATCACTGAGAAAGATGAGCTATGGCTCAGATTTGCTTTTGTTTTCCCAGCCATTTGCCCATACACTTAATCAGGATAGGGGTTTTCTTACTTCCATCACGTTTCTAAATATTTGACAATAGAAATAAAATAATAACTGATATTCAAAACAATGATCTTTAAAAACTGGCAAAGTTGCCCTAGCTGGTTTGGCTCAGTGGATAGAGCATCAGCCTGTGGACTGAAGGGTCCCAGGTTCGATTCCGGTCAAGGGCATGTACCTTGGTTGCAGGCACATCCCCATTGGGAGGTGTGCAGGAGGCAGCTGATCGGTGTTTCTCTCTCATCGATGTTTCTAACTCTCTACCCCTCTCCTTTCCTCTCTGTAAAAAATCAATAAAATATATTTTTTTAAAAATAAATAAAAAATAAAAAGTGGCAAAGCTAAAGGGACCAAAATAGAAATAATGTTTTCACACGTCACTGGAAGTGGTAAAATGATAGCAATAGGCTACTTAAGTATGTATGTGTAGTATATATGTATAATTACATATATACTTTATATATAAAATGTATATTTAATATAAATATATATTAAATATACATATATATATATCTACTAGGAAAACTATATATAGTGATTTAAAAAATATTGCAATGCTCTTCATGAAATATTAAAAATGCTCATGTAATTCAGAGTAAAGCAAGAAGAAAAACAGAAATTGGAAACATGGGAAACAAATAGAAAATGAATAATAAAATAATGGAAAAAATGAGCAAAGGGCATAAAGTGACATTTTACCCAAGAGTATATGGCAAATAAACACATGGAAAGATCTTTAACATCATTAGTCATTAGAGACATGCAAAATACAAGCACAATGAGAAATCAATACACCTATCAGAATGGCTAAAATAAAATATAGTGACAATACCAAATGCTGGCAAGAATATGGAGAAACAGGATCATCTATACATACTGCTAATGGGAAGGCAAAGTGGCACAAATGCTCTGGAAAATAGTTGGGCAGTTTCTTGTAAAACTAAGCACATGATTAGTATATATCCCAGAGAAATGAAAACTTATGTTCACACAAAAGTCTATACACAAATGTTCATAGAAGATTTTTCATAATAGTCAAACACTAAAAACACCCTAGACATTATTAAATGAGTGAAAGGGTACATTAAAAACTGCAGTACGTCTGTTTTACTCAACAATAGAAGGCAACAAACTGTCCACACACTCCAGAATTTGGATAAATCTTTAAAAGGAATTATGCTGAACGAAAAAAATTTCAAAATATTATTCCATTTATGTAACTTTCTTAAAATAACAGAATTATAGAAATTCAAAACAGATTAGTGGTGTCAGGATTGATAAAGGATTGGGGATGGGAAGGATGTGGGAGTGATTATGAACAGGAGAGGAATGAAATCACCAAGACCTTGGAATAGGAACCCCAGCCTCCATGCCTGCACACAGATCAACAATTAGCTAACCACGAACAAAACCAGCTCTCAGGAAACTCTGGAAACCCATTTAAATCGCAAGCAACTCATGGACCAAAAAAACAAGGGAATTGCACAAAAAAAGGAAGGAAGAACAGCTTTATTTTGCTTGCATCAATCATCCCATCATCCACGCAGGCATTACGCAGAGCCAAGAGGGTTCCCTCTTGGAGAACCCCCCTCATCCCTCTTCACTTTCACCCATCCAGAGACCAGTACCACTGGACCTGTGGATGCTGCTAGGTCTGAGGGAGAAGAGCAGGGGCTCCCAGTGTCAGCCAAGCAGCAGGAATAACACAGTTCCCAGGGGCCTGCTCTGCAGACAACTCAAGCAGCGTTTGTCACTGAAGGTACCAACAGCCAGCACAGTCACCCCAGATTCCTGCAGATTTAACCAGTTTTCACCCCCCAACCCCTGCCCCCAGGTCATTGTGTTTGCTCTTGAAAGCCACCTGAATTCCTTCCAGCAACTTCCTCCTCTCCTCTGGTAGAAATCAGGAGCCATAGAGGCAGTCATGCCAGACCTCTGAAGCTGCGTGATGCAAGATGCCAGTCGAGAATGCCACAGCTGACCACCACATGCAGCCAGCGCCTCCAGGTATAGCTGCACACTCCCAGCATGACTCCATCACTGGCATCCACTGCTGTGCATCTCTGGTGAGAACCGGCAGCTACACTAACATACGCTGTCAACCAAAGCTGCCACAGCTGCCAGTGTACACACAGTCCCAGCCTTTGCTGCTTGCCTCGGCCGCCAGCACTGCCTGTGTGTTTGCAACCAGCCTCTGCCACTACACAGGCACCTATCTATATATTTTATTGAAGCATTTATTTGTCAAGGTAAAAAAAAAATCTATTTTGAATTCACCAGAATTCAATGTTAAACACATTTAATTGGGACTAATTTTTACTTTTTTTCTCTAGCAGCTTATCTCAATCAGAAATAGTAATAAATTTAAAAAACAAATAACATTATGATTTATATAATAATATCATGCCTTTTTCTCAACTTGAAGTTAACACCATAACTCAGATTTTATTCAAATGAACAGTTGGATTTCATACTGTTTTTAGATCTATTACGTTTAGCCTCAGCCCAGCAGTAACAAAACAATCTATTCCTTTGAAAAAAATCAATAGGACAAGAGAATCGGTCCTATTGCATGTTTTTATTTAAAGAAAACACTTTTTCCATAAGATCATTAAAACTTAGCAGATATTTTATCAGAAGTTATGCAAAATAATGATTTAAGTAGGAGAGAGTAATGTTTTTCTTCTGATTTATATTATATTTTTGCTTTTAAAAAATCTTATTTGTAAATCTGAAACGACTCAGTAATGTCTAGAATACTCTACATTACTTTTTCTTGTGAATCATATGTCTTTTCCCCCTCTGTTTAGAACAGAAATTTGTATTTATATCCTACCCAATCTCTAGTTGAGTAACACATAATTATTATGTATAGCCAAGTATAACATCAATAATGCAGAAAAACACTTTTATCCCATATATTTAGTTGCTATAAGGTAATAATTCTGCAAAAAAAAATTGTTCATTGACAGCTAACAGAGTCCAAATATGTGAATGGAGGTTATGTAAGCATAAGTGGTAGGCAAAATTCTCTCCAATAGGCATCATCAATCTAGCTATTGATCTGTGTATTAAGGAATTGTATGCCCTGCATTAACAAATATTCTGAGCGTGGGCTATACTGATTAAATCTGAATTAGGTGAGTGGATTAAATAAGCATCAATTTTCTAATCTTGATACTACTGTTCTATAGTTATGCAAGATCCTAACATTGAGAAAACTTGGGTGAAAGGTAGATATCAGACTATTGGATAAAATGTATATCAGCAATTAGATCTCTCTGTATTAATCCACAAATATGCATGTCAATCTGTAGTTATCTCAAAATATAAATCCATATATATAAGATAAAATATATTAAAATTAAAAGTTAAGAAATTCTATATGCAAGATGTATATGACATATAACAGATATTGCAAATTAAAGCAACCTCTTACAATGTCCATCAAATCTTTATTCGATTCATCTGATAAGAATATCATATCCTTAATTCCAAAACTAGTTAGATCAGTGGTTCTCAACCTTGGCTGCACATTAGAATCACCTGGGAATCTTTTTTAAATCCTGATTTCTGGGCCTCATCCTCCGGAAATTCTGTTTCTTTGTTACTAATGTTGTGGCCCCAGCACATAACAAAGAAACAGAATTTCCGGAGGATGAGGCCCAGAAATCAGGATTTTAAAAAGATTCTCAGGTGATTCTAATGTGCAGCCAAGGTTGAGAACCACTGAGTTAGATAATGTTGTGAAAAAAGAACGCATTTGTATGCTTTGAACTGGAATTATTCACTCGTACTTTCACTTAAATTTAAAATAGCACCAATAGTGATTCTAGTTCATTCTGAACTCTATAAGTTCTGAGTTCACTTGTCCTAAGGATACCAGAAGATTCAAAATGATTTTGAAAGGCTTGCATTCATTTATAATTTTAAGGATGACTATTACAAGCAACAACAGACTCTATGTCACAGTAATGTTAATCCACTTTTTCTGTCTTTCTCTCCTAGTTGGATAAAGATCTTGTGAACTAACTCTGGTCCCAAGTCACTGACATACACTACACTATTCTCTATTCCAATGATCCTTCTGCCTTTTAAATTTATTCAAATGCTTTCAAAATGAAGCCTTATTATCCACCCCACCCACGTAAATATGACATTTCTTTCTTCTGTTTTTAAAGTTCTGTGAGTCCCAAATAATTAAGTGCCTGCCCACATAATTCAAAACACTTGAACGATAATAGCCTCAAGGAAATGAAAACCTAATATTAAGAAGAAAAAATCTCTGAATTCATGTAGAATAACTTAAAACTTCTCTGTGGAATCTCCTTTGCAAAGTCACCTTTGATTTATTGGTTTCCCTGAGTCCTAGCGTGAGGCCCCTTATTCTGAAGAGTGAACGCCTTTCCTAAGTAGTTTTACCACGGTCATAAATTCACTCATCACATGGACACAGGTAACTTACATGGAACATCGACCCCCAGCACAGACTCCCCTCCGGGTCTTCCACATCCACAGAGCATCTGTCTCGTCCAACTTGGCTGAGTTGTTACATCGAGCACTCCGATGTCCTGCCAGTTTCCCCTTCAGGACTGAGAGGCTTATATTTCAGCTCCTAAGAACCTTCCAGCAAATAACTTTCAGCTGTCGCTCTTTTTTAAGCATTGATTCAGCAGAAGAAAGCCATCACTGCCAGGACCATTCCTCCTCTTCAGCACAGCTCACATGAAATCACTTGTTGTAGGGAGCATAGTGCCCAGCATGCTAACCTTGAACAGACACATCTCATTTCATTGGTCTTTGACTCACTGCGCTTCACAGATGCTGCATATTTACAAATAAGGCAGGACCCTCCACCAACAAAAAGATTATGACTCACTGTATTGCAGTGGCCTGGGGTTGAAACCTGAAATATCTCCGAAGTATGCCTACGTGGGATAACTGTAAGAGCCCAGCCCCTGAGGGGTTGGCTGAGTTCTTCTGAGACTGCACGCAGAACAACTCTCTCTGCCCAATCCTGCTTGTTTTCTTTACCTTCTGCTGGTGGTTCTTGATCTCAGCGCTTGCTTCTCGTGGAGCACAATCTTTGGCAATTGGTACCAGGTGTGGTCCAATGAAACAGATCCTTGCCCAGCCGGCGTTGCTCAGTGGTTGAGTGTCAACCTGTGAACCAGGAGGTTCACGTTTTGATTCCGGGTCCGGGCACATGCCCGGGTTGTGGGCTTGAGCCCCAATGTGGGGCGTGCAGAAGGCAGCCAATCAATGATTCTTTCTCATCATTGATGTTTCTCTCTCTCTCTCTCTCTCTCTCCCTCCCTCCCCCTCTTGTTCTTCTCTCAAATCAATAAAAATATATTAAAAAAACAAACAAAACAAACAAACAAAATAAATAGATCCTAAGATCCGATTCTGAGTTGTATCCCACCTCTCCCAGTTAAGCTGGCAGTTAAGACACCTTCACTGGCATAGGACAGGCTCAGAGAGTCTCTGGCGCAGATGGCAGGGCGATGGCTAAAACATTACTTAGTGATGAACTGGGATATTCTGATGGAGAAGCCACTATCTGCTGTGATGTTTCAAGCGTTTGAGAAATATCAGGGAAATCGTACTTAACAGAGAGAATTTGGTGGTGGTTACTAAGTTTGACTGACAGCTGAGGCTTTGGAAAAAGGTAATTAAAGGATGAGAGTGATTAAACAGCTGTTGAAAGCTAAATATTAAAGCCAGAAGGCCTCCCGTGTAGTAAATAAAGAGGCTGTTACCTGGAACCTGAAGGAAAGAAAGGTGTGTGAGATGTTGGGGCCTGATCATAACCCAAAATCCAAAGCTATTCAAAGGAAGTTGAAGGTCCAAGTATTCCTGGATGCTATGCCAACTCTTAATGATGTGACATGACAAGAACGCTCATGGAATACTGTGGAAATGAAATAAATGTCTTCCCACGCTGCCCAATACAGGGAAGCTCTGAAGGTTCATCCAGCCCTGAGCCCCCTGTGGTGTGTTCTGTGGCCTTCACTGAGGTTGTATCCCCACAGGCCAATATTTCCCTCTATCAAATCTTACTTCCTTCCCTAACAAAGGTTATCATCCCAGGAGCCTTCCAGGCATAAACCTGCATACTAATCTCTGACTTATTGTTTGCTCCCTGGAACTAAATTTGCAACTCATCTCAGGTGTCTCAAATGTGACTAAATACAAACTCATGATACTTAAAACTAAACATACTTTCAAACATACCAAGGCTTTATCACTTATTCCATTGTCTTTAATAGAAATCGATGACTCACCTTCAAGGTTGCCCTCTTGTTGATGTTTCCTGTATAAACAATGAGCATGGCCTATCAATTTTCCCTCTGTATGCATTTCACATACACATGGCCTTCTCCATGTTCAGTTGTAATTTAAACCATACAAATCTATTTCTCCCCCAAATAGTTAAGAAGCAATAACATTTGAACTGATCAATTATATCAACCATTAATTTTCCTAGACTCTTTGCTAGAGTAGTATTTCTTTAAAAATATGTTATATACTTTATAATGATTAAATCACCTTTCTTTGCTTTTAAGAGCAAGATCTTTAGCATGACTTCAAGGTGCCTAACACTAGCTCATTTAGTTTTCTGCACACACACACACACACACACATACACACACATACATACATACATATATGCACACACACATACACACACACACACACATACACACATACACACACATACACACACACACACACACTTATTCTCGTTCTCAGAGGCTCAGATCCCAAATGTTATCAAGCTCCCTTCTTGCCCAGGGTCTTTGAACACGAGTATCATTTTGCCTGGAGACTTCCTTTCCTAACTTCGCATGTCCCCGTTGTTAATGGTCTTTTGTCTTTATTCTGGGAAGCCTTTACTTAGTCTATATTAAATCTCTCTGTTCATTTTATTACATTTCTTCCTCTTGTAATGATCATTGCATTTTATTTTTAATTACTTAAAACATCCAACATCCCACACACCATAAACTCTGGGCTATGGCTCTCTGTTGTATTGTTGTACTTTGTACATTACAGATTCTTATTTGTTGAATTAAATAAAATGTCTTTTGCCAGATTAAAAACAAACAAACAAACAAACAAACAAACAAACAGAAAACTCAGTTAATATCTGATTAACATGAATTTGAGGGTGCATTCTGAGAAGGAAAACAGTGTAACCAGTGTCTCAGAGACTTCTATTGATGGGGAAAATGTTGGCAGCCAATCAGTGATTCCTTGGTGATAGGAAAGTTTGACTTTAGAAGAAAACAGTTAACTAAACGAAGGCATGCAGAAGTTTTTTATAACACATTTTTTTCTGATACTGTGTGTTTTTAAAGATCTGCCTGTATCATCCTGTAATTTTCAGTAGCTTACTTTACTGACAGCCACTTGAGACCATTCCATAATGTGGGATCCATGTGATAGCCAGTGTTTCAGAGTCAGTTAGTGCCAAAATTGTCATTAGTGTTTGAGTGGCATAGTAGAAAAAACTCCAGGACTTTTAAGTCAGATTAGCATTATGGTCAACAACTGGCTCTGCAATTTACTAGTATGTATTGTGAAATCTTGGTTAAATTTCTTAACTTCTCTGAGATTTTGGAGACATCAGCTACTGATCTCCATGACATAACAAAATTTTACATGCCAAACAACAGAAATGTAGGAAAACTGTTAAATATCTATGTACCTATCCATGCATGTGTACATATACACATATACATGTACATACCTATAAGCATGGATACATCCATACACGTATCAAGCTAGTATTTTTCCTGTTGTCAATTACTCTGAGACTTGAGAGTCATGTAATTTTTTTTTTACTATTCACTTTTAACTGCTCATTTTTAACAGTGTTAACTGAAGCTGTCACAGTTTACTTATAATCTAACTGACTCTCTGTAAGTGTTTGATCTCAAGGAAGTGTGAAATCCTTTTTGGTAGCATCACTCTTACTTGAAAAATTTTATATACATTACTAAAGTAGTCATGTATTAAAGCTACATCTATTTTAGCATTTTTATACTAAAGTATTAAAATATTTTATTTTAATTCTGTGTTTAATATATTTATGAGGAGCTTACATTTAGATAGCATAAATAACAAGAAAGCTGCTTGGACTTCCTTACAATTATTTCACTGACATTTATTACAGGTTTGTGATATGTAGTGATGCTTGGTAAGTATCTGTTGAATTAATGAAAATTGAGTGATATGGCACAGCCAGCATTTAATCTCAGCTTTGTCTAATTCCAAATTCTGGGCATAATCCAAAATCTTAATCATCCTCTCAAATACTGGGTGGAGCTCTTCTATATTGGACATCATATTTAAAATGCCAAGTAGCTTTAAACTTTCTCATTTCGCACATTATTCATTTCTAACAAATAACAACCTAGGGTGTGCTCAACCATGTACCTAGCAGCTTCCTTCAACGTTAGCAATGCTATCATAGTTAAATAACAGAGGGTACTTTCATTTGTTTCTTTTTAAATCAACTTTGGATTTTATTGAACATTTTCCTATTTCTTTTTGATGTTGACATAAAACTTTTTAGTACTTATTTTTAATAATGAGACTGTACTTAGGTGGGATGACAAATATTACATTCTCTCCAAAAACATTTCAAATACCATTCAATCTATTATGATCCATTTAGCTAATTCTTTTTGTGGTGTGGCAAACCATAATTATACATAACAAATTCTTTTCAAGTTTATGTTAGACCTTAGCTAATAGAAAATTTTAGTTATTCCAACATGTGTCTTGATATTGTTATAAGTGGGAACAACTAACATGAGGTACTGTATAACTTTTAACAGACACATACTTAACAAAAAATAATGTTTTATTGATTATATTATACAATTACATATGTCCCAACACATTACAGAATATAGAAATGCAAGCAATTTTGGAATACTTACAAATATCTCATGTTGGAGAGGTTATTTAAAATAAAAACATAATATATGAAATTATTTTATTAGCTAATAGCATCAAATAATTTCATCATTATAGTCTCAGATCAACTTCTGATGTGATTTATGCCAAGATAGTAATTTTCTCATAATGCTCTTTGACAAGTCAATAGCTAATATCAATAAATTTTATTTGTTAGCTAATCATCATAACTAGGAAGATATCTCAATAAATCTTGAATTTTAATATTGACTTTAGGGTTAGGGAAAATCACATAAGATTATATTATATATAAAATTCAGAGCTTCACTACAGTAAAAGAAAGCACTTGTTTCTTTTTCAATTTTATTTTAATTCACACTCTAGATATTGTTCCAATTTTTAGATAGAAAAATCAAAAATTGGAAAGAGAGTGAGGAGTAGCTGGACAAAGTTTTCATTCTGTGTGATAGATGAAATGAAAGACCTGTTTTTAATGCTTTAACTTCTGGATATTGGGGGCTGTGGTTGTCTCCAAGGCAAAAAGGGAAAACAGCTATCTTCTTTCATAAGCACAATCTGTCATGCTAATTATTTAAAAATATATTTATTCTTTACTATCATATTATTTTAACTTTGCGCTATGATAAAACAAAGTTGCTGGGGAGTAGAAATAACATAGTAGAGCATAGTATAACAAAACATTGGGATTAATACTTCTTATTGGAGACTCTATTAACACAAGAAGGAGAAACTTTGCCTGCAAGAGCCAGCATAATAATTCAGCCACATTGTTCTCTCAGTCTACTAGGCCTTGTGCAATTTTCTCAGCCTACCATTAAGAAGAAACTTTTTCCCCATGCCAATTTTGAGTTTCTTAGATGAAGGGTTTTAGGCAACTAGAAATGTATTATAACCTCCTGGTTTGGTGCATAGGTTGATGTGCAACGACTGAGCGATACCAACTGGGCACAATTTAATTAAAATCCTGGGCTCCAAGAATACATGGGAGGTTAAAATAATATTTTATTCTGTGCTTGAAAGAATGCTCCATTAGTCTACCCAGCTAGAAACATGATCCAACCATATTTACTGTTTTATCCTTTTTCAAACTGCATGATGCTTAGATCCAAATGAGCTAAGTATGCCTTTGTAATAAGCAACCTTCAAATCTCACTAGCCTCCCATGAAAAAGTTCATTTCTCACTTATGCTATCTGTCCATTTTTCCTACTATTTCCTTTTGGGAGTTTTGTTTTGTTTTGTTTTGTGTTTTTGTTAAGCTATTGAATTTCTCTATGCACTAGAACATATTAGTTCTTTTTCCAGTTTTTTGCACAGATTTTTGAACAGTCAAATGAACAAATCTTGGTTTAATAAAGATGATAATTTTTATAGCATCTTCCAGAATATTTTTTAGATTTTTTTACAAGAATTTAAGAACCAACACTTGTCTGTGAGGAAAACACTGTGTTTATATGCATTTGTTTCATTGTTTCCACCTTCACAATTGGGGGAGTTCTCTCATGGAAACACCCACTGATGGAGCAGCACCAGTATCAATGTCAATGGCATTCCTCCAACACAGAACATTGATTTTCAGACATAAAGGCAACACTTTAAATATGACTTGGCCCTTGCTTATGTCAGTCAGCTCTTTGTAACAGAAAATGTTTAATTTCACCATCATAGGCAAATGTCATTAATGCTACAGGATAGTATTTATTGGTGAAATTTACTTATTCATTAATCCAGACACAGAAGCTATTGTTTTTCAGTTTAATATACAACCTCTTCAGGCTATGTGACATGTTATTCACAAACTGATTTATTTTATTTTATTAAAAAACCAGCATTCACTTTCTCATACTGTGTTTTTTCTAGTATCCCACTCCATAATTTTACATGCCAGCAAGTAAGTTTAAATTCCACATTTTTTATTTATCACTCATCTTACCAGAATTGTCCAGGTCCTAGGAGTAGAATTCTTCTCTTCCAATTAACAACTTTGTTTCAGAAAGTTCCACAATAAGTAGTTGGATACTTTAAATATAAACTCTACTATCATGTAAAATATAATAGAAATAAAAATAAGTGAATGAAAAAATGACAACATATATAAAAATTTAGAATATAATTTCTAACCTACCCAATCAATCCATAATTTGCCATATCTGCGAAAAGCCCTATTACAGGAAAGGAGCTGAGCTGCACTACATCAATATTCCCTCTTTATAGTAAAGATTCCCTCCAGTATTCTTTTACGCTAATAGAGCTTGCTGTCCAATGCCACTCAGCAGGGTTACTGGAGAAGTGAATTTAGGATGGAGAGGCTATGGCATCAGCCTACTACTTCCCCCTCTGTGTAATTCAGCACTCACTAATTATCATGGCCTTCCTATTTCATATCAAATTTTCAAAAAAAAAAAATATATATGCACTCCTATGTTCATAGCAGCATTATTCACAATAGTCAAAATTTGGAAACAGTCCAAGTGCCCATTAGTAGATGAGTGGATAAAAAAAGCTGTGGTACATTTATACACTGGAATACCACTTGGGCATAATAAAGATGAAATTTTAGCTTTGCCAAGGCAAGGTGGCTGGGATGTAGGAGAAGAAGGGCAAAAGGGGGGGAAATGAGGACCATCTTAATAGTATCTGTTAATAAAAATAAAAATTAAGTAAAAAATAAAGTTAAAAGCTAATAAAAGAGACTCAAATACAAAAATGTGGTCTTACTGTAAAAGACCTCTAATAAAATTGCAAGCAGGGCTGCTCAATTGCTATCCATCGTCAACCACTGAGCAATACTAACATCATGTAGGACATGAAGTTCAAATATACTTTTTTTGCATCAGGATCACCAATAATAACTAAGGACATCTAGAATCTTTGTATTCAATAGAACTCTCCTTGAAAGAATAAATGAAGAAATTGCAAAATGGATTTCATTTATCTTTCTCATGTTTAAATCTGTAATTTTTATGGGACTACACAAGATATAAGACGATTTATAAAAAAAAGATTTTCATCATGGCGCAAATGCATTAAACTATTATTGGTATACTTGACTATACACCACTCATGATTTTGGTTGAATCAGAGCCATCTATATAACTGATTGGCTATTTTTAAATATGTCTATATCATCATGGTCTCTTAAGATTGATACTGCTAGTCAATTTACATAAATACATTGCTTGATTATTCTTCAGTGTAATTTCTGAAGAGTTCTTTGACAATTTTTTTATTCAAATCTTATCTTCCAACTTAAATTTCTCCATATTACTTGTCTTAGTTATTTTATCTCGTTGTCAAGTTAAACAGGCAAACAATACATCATTCAAGATTACTGCAATGGGATAGAGAATGTGAACTGAACCAACTCTGTTGAAACAAAATGCAGGAGAGTTTTAAAAGCACTAGGCCTTGTATGGAGGGCTTAGGATGGAGGTTGGGCAATGCAAATGAGATCATCTGTGCTTACTAACTGGTGCTTACTGGACTGGGCCTGTTTTACTCCACAGATACTGGGATAGAAAACTCCTATCTTTCTTGTGTTCCCCAGCTTTGAGGTATATTAAACCACCAAAAATTGTGTTTATTTAAGGCAAATATTACATCTCAAAGTGATGACTCTTAAGTCTTTGCAAAATACATTCCTGGGTTCTAAAAATCGCAAAATGTTGCAAGAAGATATACATGTCAAAGAGGCAGAGAAAAGGTTTTACAATTGCAAGTTTTCTAAAGCGAATGCTCTAAAAAGGCCAAGAATGAGAAACATGTCTAAAGTTTAATCAAGCCTAAGAGAACATTAAGCCAATTTGGGTCCTATGTGTCCCCATATAATCCTCCCGAACTTTCAATATACGTGGCTATTACATCCTTGATTTGAAGTTTCTCAAAGATTTTAGAAGTTGGATGCTGTTATCTCTTTCCAACTAGAATTGTCCATAGTTTCCAGACGCCTTCTATTATCTTTACATTTCTTAAATTGGGCATTTTTTCTTCATTAAACTCTGGAGAACTCATCTAAAGTTTGCAATTCCTTTTTAGGTTCAGTCAACAACATTCAATACAATACAATTAGCTTTATGCTTTCCATTCCCTTCTCTTAGTGGTAGAAATTTATTGGCTCTATTAAATGCCCTCCATGTTATCACAGATGGAATTTTGACCAAATATTTTTTAATAACGGCAGAACATAAATGACTATTCTTCTGTCTTCCAACAAAAAATATTCTTTACTGCTCCAAGCCAATGCTATGTATTGTAGTGCTTTTTTATAGTCAGTGCCATACCAGGCTATGTTGCATTGAGATATAAACAATCACAAAAGTTCATGGTTTTAAAACAGAGTTTGCTTTCATGGTTACACTACCTGTTATTATTTGTGTTTGTTGGGGACTCACATACACATCTTATTCTGGAACAACTACAGTGGCAAAGAAAAGAAAGTTCTGGAGTATCTCACACTGACAATTACAATACCCAACCTTATAATGACATGAACCACTGTACTCACAAATCATGGCCCAGAACAAATCTTATTGCCACATCGAAATAAAAGGGAATTGATAAAGCAATTCCACACTATACCTGGGCTGTGGGAATAATAAAAAACACCTGGCAAGTAATATTTATGATTACCCCAAAGAACTTTATTTTGGCTTGTCTCTTGCCACTCCCTCTCCCCAAATGAGTAAAATATAATAAATGCTTAGTTATCAAGATATAACTTTCATCCAATATTTTAAAAAATAAATTAGACAACTTTACTAATACCTAAACCAGCATTACTTCAAGTGGAAACTACAGGTATTGTACCCTGATCTTTAATACTCTATATAAGAAAATAGCCATTACAGTAGACGGTAGTCATTGAAATACTGTGTGTTAGCTTCTCATGTGAAAATTATTGTTCTGTTTTAAATGATAAGACATCATGCTGGACCATAGTGTATAGTGAGTTGTTTTGAATGAAATAAATACAGGGAATTTTAGTTCAGTGCGTTAGTACTGCTGTTGGCCCAGGAGTAATCAACAAACTTCTGAATTCCAAAGTAGAGGCATTTCCAATTAAGAATGAGCCTGTGAGGATGATGGATCTGAGTCTTTGGTCTGCTTCCATTCTTAAAGTCTTCTATGAAAAATGTGATTCTATGTAACCATCATCATGCTCAAAGCCAGGGAGAATGGGCTTCTAAGATCAGATGCATGTACTGTCATGCAATCTCCCTCTTCTAATAAAAAAAAAAAAAGCAGGGGACACAAAAGGTATTGCTGCTAAGTTGAAATAAGTAAATGACCAGAAATTGGGCAGCTTTTCTTTTGAAGAGGCTTCTTTGAAAGAGAGACCAAAAAAGCCTCAGTATCAAAGATATTAAAAATGAAGCCGTGGGTATATTGAATTCTATCACATAGATACTTTTTTAAGTTGTTAAAGAAAAAAATTACATTTAGCTCTTACATTGCATTTTTAAATTAGCAATGTTTTTCAAAAATTAATCAATTTGATTACATCCCTTTGAGGTGGGTGAGTGTGACTACACACTGTAGGTCAGAAATGCATTAGCTCTAGTGATAATAGTTATTGCCATAGCAACATGGCCACCACAGGCCCAATACCAAAATCCTTACTCGTGCAAAATGTTCAGTGGTTTTAATGAGCATTCTCTGTGAATCCAGATCCAAATTGTGCCCCATGTGCTCACTTCTTTGGGAAATGTTTGAACTAAGTATTGCTTTATTCTTGTTAACTGTGTAGAGTACAGCACATGTGAGCCACCCATAATAGCATGGGGTAATTTAGGCTGATATTGCAATTACATTTAGACTTCACCATCTGGGTCAAGCAATGAATTACAAATAAGCCTGGTCCCTTGTGAGGAGTGGCTTTGTCTAACAAAAAATAAAGGCGTGAAAGTCAATCTTGAGCTTGCGCTTTTGGTGGCTACTATTCAGTGAGTGCCCCACTGGTTTATTTGCAATATTAGAAAGCACTATTCTATAATGGCTGAATGAGTGCTTTAAATTTCAGTTAGACCTTCCATACTTGGACATATGTGTGGGAGTATATTCAAGTTATCTTCCTAAATAAATTCAAGTGCAGAATTAGTTAACTTAAAATTTTTCAGTATCTTCATGAGAAATGCAGCACTGACTATCAATATATATAACAATATATAAGACACATCTGAAATAACAATATATGATAAGACACATCTGAAATTACACATGGTTTTATTATTATACACTAGGGGCCCAGTGCACAAATCCGTGCACCTTGAAAGGAACTGTGGGCCTCAAGGCTGTGGTGGGCACAGGGGCAGGTCTTGGCCCATCCTCCATGCCCCAGATGGCCCCTCCTGCTGTAGCCCTCAGTACCCTGTCTGCTGGCAGCCCCGCTCCCCTGCGTTGATGGCGCTGGCCCCGCTAGCACCCACTGATAGTCCAGAGCGATTGGGGCTGGTGCCAGCAGTGGGTGCGAATGGGGCCAGCACTGTCAGCAGATGTGAGCAGCAGATGCTGCCCCAATCACCCCTCAGGAGCAGGGGGAGGTGGAGAAGCCCTCAGGGACGATCAGGGCCCACAGCTGCCGCTCACACCCACTGATGGCACCGAGCAATCTGGACCAGCACTAGGCATCAGCTGTGGGTGCAAGCAGCGGCTCCAGCACTAGCTGTGGGTGCACGTGGGGCTATCACTGGCAGAGGGTGGAAGAAGTAGCTGCAGGCCCCGATCGCCTCTCAAGAGTAGGGGGAGATGGAGAAGCCCTGAGGGGCAATTGGGGCTGGAAGCAGGTGTGAGTTTCGGCTCCCACACCAACAGTGGGTGCAAGCGGGGCCAGCACTGGCAGCGGGTGTGAGTGCCTGGCAGGACCATGGCACACAGGAGCAAAGAATTTTCCGTAACCACCAGAGTCTTGCCCTGATGACAGCAACCAGCGCCCCGCCTTGGTTCGGTGCCCCCAATCACCTGCTCCACCATCCCACCACAGCCGATGCCCACCATGTTCCGCATGTACCCCCTGGTGGTCATCGCACGTCGTAAGTAAGTGACACGTTGTTTGGTTGTTCTGCCATTCAGTCTATTTGCATAATATATATATATATATATATATATATATATATATATATATATATATATATATATATATTTCGTTTATTTCTATTCCAAAGTGTGAAGTAGATAGGGCAGCTGTTATTTTTACCAGCAGTCATGAAAGTATCACTAAAGTGTAATGCCTGGAAAGTAAAACATGTAAACCGTGTGCACACATGCACATGAGCAAATACACACACACACACAGGAAAAATTATATGCTTAGGAATTAAAATAAATTTGGCCTCAAACTCTATCTCTGCCATCTACAAACTGCGTGCAAGTCACTGAATCTCTTTCAACCTAATCTTTACCTTTAAATAGAAATAACAGCTATTTTTAACATCTGTGTATTTTGTAGGGAAGTTATTTAAAGCTATATTAATTCATTTTTTAAATATATTTTCACTGATTTCAGAGAGGAAGAAGAGGGAGAGAGTGATAGATACATCAATGATGAGAGAGAATCATTGCTCGGCTGCCTCCTGCAGGCTCGCTACTGGGGATCGAGCCCCCAACCTGAGCATGTGCCCTTGGCCAGAATCAAACCTGGGACCTTTTAGTCCTCAGGCCAATGCTCTATCCACTGAGCCAAACCAGCTAGGGTTATTAATTCATTTTAATTAAAGTTAAGTATATAGGTTAGATTATTGGGGATAACAACTCAGAGCATATTTAACTTTCAAATCAGGAACAGGATATGGAATGGAAAAGCAAAAAAAAAAACATTTTAATCAATACAAAAGATAAGACAGATTTTTAAAAATATAACAAAAGCATGGCAAAAAGAATGATAGGAAAGACGATGATAGAAATAATCCAAATATGTCAATATAAAATAAATATAAGTACTTGAATTTGGTTATTTCTCTTGTTAATCTCACATGTGGATTTAATGATTAGACAAGCAAAAGAACCGCGCAGGGTAGAGAAGTTTCCTCCTCCCGCCAGAGGTTACAGTGAATTTCCTTACTCCTGTTCATATCCCCTTTGCACTGTGTGTTCACATTGTTCAAATAGTTATAAAAGCAAGGTGTCTAGTATTTTATACACATTCATCAAATTATGCACATGCCAGAGAATATAGCTGAAATAACTTCTGCATTGTTTTGTTCTTTTACTTTTGTGTTATTTTTTTTTTCAATGCACATGAGCATACAATACTTCATTTGGTATATTTACAGTATAACTACTTTCATAGTGGGTGTTTTTGCTATTCCACAAAGTAATTAATATATCTCTGCCTATGTCAATTTTCTATTGCTGCCACAAAAGTTGCCACAAACTTAGAGGATTAAAACAATACCCATTTATTAGCTTATCGTTTACATGGGTTAAGAGTCTCAGTACAATAAGACCCAGCTTTGGGCAAAGGATCTAAATAAACACTTTTCAAAAGAGGACATTCAGAAGGCCAAGAGACATATGAAAACATGCTCAAAGTCACTAATCATCCGAGAGATGCAAATCAAAACAACAATGAGGTAGCATCTCATAACTGTCAGAGTGGCTATCATCAACAAATCAACAAACGACAAGTGCTGGAGAGGATGTGGAGAAAAAGGAACACTTGTGCACTGCTGGTGGGAATGCAGACTGGTGCAGCCACTGTGGAAGACAGTATGGAGTTTCCTCAAAAAGTTAAAATGGAACTCCCATTTGACCCAGTGATCCCACTTCTAGGATATATCCCAAGAAACCAGTAACACCAATCAGAAAGGATATATGCAGATGAATATATCAGCAGATGAATGGATTAGAAAACCGTGGTACATCTACACAATGGAATACTATGCTGCTGTAAAAAAGAAGGAATTCTTACCATTTGCAACAGCATGGATGAACTGGAGAGCATTGTGCTAAGTGAAATAAGCCAGTCAATGAAAGAAAAATACCACATGATCTCACTCATTTATGGATAATAAAGACCATTATAAACTTATGAACAAAAATAGATACAGAGGCAGAGCAACATCGAACAGACTATCAAACTACAGTGGGAAGGCTTGGGAGGGTTGAGGGGCAGGAGTGGGGGTAAGAGATCAACCGAAGCACTTGTATGCATGCATATAAGCATAACCAATGGACATAAGACACTGGGGGGGGGAGTGGTAGGGGAGGCTGGGGGAATGTCAAGAAGGAGGAAAAAGAGGAGACAGATGTAATACTCTTTGTAATACGTTAAGCAATAAAACAAAATTAAAAATAAATAAATAAATAAATAAATAAATAAATAAAAAAGACTCAGCTTGTTTGTTTGCTCTGGTTTTCACAAGACTAAAATCAAACTGTTGGCTGGGCTGTGTTTCTTTCTTTAAGATTTAGGAGAAAAAGTGCTTCTGAGAGCTTTCAGGTTTTTGACAGAACTCAGGTCTTGGAAGGTGAAGGACAGAGATTCTCATTTTCTTTCTGGCAGTTAGCCAGGGGCTGACCTTAACTCTTGGAGAACCCACCCCAGTCCTTGGATATGGTCCTTCCTTTCTCAAACCAGCATTGACACCTGGAACCCGTCTGATGTGTGGATTCTCCTTGACGTCCCTGTTTTCTACATTTACACAGACTCCTCTTCTGCTGCATTTTACTGATTTCTTCCATTTCCAGCTGCTTTTATAAAAATTGACAGATAATTTACAGACAAAATGCTATTAGTTTAGGTGTAGATCACAGTGATTTGATATTTATATACATAACCAAATGATCTCCACTGTAAGTCTACTTACCATCTGTCGCCATACAAAGTTATTACAACGTTATTGACTGTATTTCCTATGCTGTACATTGTATCCTCAGGATTCATTTATTTTACAACTGAAAGTTTGTGCTTCTTAATATCCTTCAGTTATTTTTGCCTGCCCCCCAACACCTACCCTCTCTGGCAACCACTACTTTGTTTTCCTTTATCTATGAGTCTATTTCTATTTTGTTTTGGTTGATTTGTTTTAATACTCCATATAGAAGTGAAATCACATGGCATTTGTATGTCTCTCTCTCTGATTTATTTCACTTAGCATAATATCCTCTAGGTCTATCCATGCTGTCACAAATGGCAAAATTTCCTCCTTTTTATGGCTGAGTAATATTCCATTATGTATATGTACCACCTCTTATTTATTTGATCATCCATCAAAGGGCATTGAGGCTGTTTCCATGTATTGGCTACTGTATAAAATGCTGTCATGAACATAAAAGTGCACTTATCTCTTCCAAATAGTGTTTTCATTTTCTTTGGATAAATACCCTGATTTGGAATTGCTGGATTTTATGAGTGTTCTACTTTTAATATTTTGAGAAAACTCCATATTGTTATCCCCAGTGGCTGCCCGGTGTTATATTCCCACCAACAGCTTACAAGTATTCCCTTTTCTCCACATCCTTGTTATATTTGTCTTTTTGATAATAGCCATAAAGGGTTTATGTTATTAGACTGGGCTCATTATCTAATCCATTATCTAATTCTTCCTGTTCTAAGATCATTTATCCAAATTGCATCTGCCACGCCTCTGCTATGTAAAATGTCATATTCACAACTTCATGGCAGTTTATTACTTATCTACTCTTAAGTACTTAAATTCAGAAACCACGTTAAGCTACTTATTTGCACCAAGATTTCTGAAAGACATTGAAACACCTAGGTTTTCTTTTTCCCCCCTGAGATAAAATTCCTATAAAATGGTGGCTATTATACTATATACTTGCTTTTAGATAGCAAAATACAATTGAAAAATCCAAGTGTGTATGCAATTGTGTTTATTTCATAGTCATTCATTATGTTTCATGAGTTGATACCTGGTATAGTTTCCCAGAGAAGGAGTGTGTGAAATATGTGTTCCTGGTCCTATTGTTACTGCCTTTTACTGTTTTCTGATTAATGATAAATTCAAAACTCAAGAAAATTCTGAATCCTTACATCACCTTGTCCCAAGGCCTACAGATTTTGATATGTAGCTATACTACCACAATGCATTTATTTAAAGTAAGCCATTTCCCAATTTGCCCATGTTCAAATTCTTAGTACTTGGTTACTTCACAGGTAATCCTGAGAAAAAAAAACATTCTTCAGCCCCGTTTTTAAATTATATAATTCATATGACATACAGCTAATCAAAACTGCAAAACACTTCATTAAAAGGTATGCATTTTCATATTGATAATAACACACCCCAGTGAAGATAACAATTAGATATTTATTCTATTGTTTTTCTATATACAGTATATAAAAGGCTAAGCAACCGTCCGACCATCCAACCGGTAGCTATGACATGCAATGACTACCAGGGGGCAGGTCCTCTGACCAGTAGCTATGACGAGCACTGACCACTAGGGGGAAGACGCTCAATGCAGGAGCTGCTGCGCTGCAGTGACTTGGCAGAGGCAGTTCTCAGGTGATACACCAGGAACCATAGAAGGGAGAGACCGCATCTGGGGTGCGTCACCCGAGAACCACCAACTTGCAATCTGGGACCCTTCTGTGAATGTCAAAGAACCAGTTTTGGCCCGATCCCCTTAGGCCAGGCCGAGGGACCCCCACCTGTCCTAGGGACCCTGCTCACTCCACAGATGCCTTTCGAGCATGGTGCTGCTCCAGGTGCAGCTGGTGGGGGAGGAACACAGGAGGTTGGCTTCAGGGTCTGTCCAGCTCATCTCAGCCAGTCCTGCCCAGCCAGCTACCTTCTAATTAATTTCCTCTAAATGTGCACAAAACCGTGCACTGGGGCACTAGTCTATATACATAAAAGCCTAAGTGACTGTTAGGACTGGACAACCAGATGACCGGATGACCAGCTGGTAGCTATAATGCGCACTGACCACCAGGGAGCAGACACTCAATTCAAGAGCTGCCCCCTGGTGGTCAGTGTGTGCCCACAGCCAATCTCCTGCAGCTAGCCAACCTCCCATGGTCCCTCCCCCCAGCCAGCTGGCCCCAATCAGGACTGGACAAGATGGCTCCAATCGGCTCTGATCGCCAGCCAGGCCAAGGGACCCCACCCATGCATGAATTCATGCACTGGGCCTTTAGTATAAAATAAACAGAGTTAACCATGAAAATTGTGCATTTTTTGTTTTGTTTTACTTGTTTTTTGTTGCTGTTGCTGTGTGAGACGATACAGAAGATTTAGTAGAAAACTCCTTATGGAAGTAAATTGAGACAGTTCAATTGGAATAGCGTATATATTATGACTAATGAAAGATTAAGTTAGCTGATGAAAGGAAAGCTAGGATGCACAGAAAGTCTGATAAGCAAAAAGACCATTAACAAGGGACAATTTCTGAGAGAATGTAGAATTTACCCCAGATTAAATATATATGTATATTTGTTTTCCTCATCTAAATTCTTAGAATATTAGTAAATTTCTGAGCTCCAAGAAAAATTCTGAAGGTGTTTAAGCTTTTATCACCATGAAACGTTTAAAGAGGGTTTCCAGTGTGGAATTTGCAATACTCTTTTGCCTAATCAATTTTCCCACTGGCTTCAAGTAGAGTTTGTCACACTACAGTCTGTTTCATTCACTGGCCAATAAGAAAACTCATATTTAGGCTTAGATAAGAGAAAAGAAAATAATGATTCCTGAGATGCTTTGATTTTTTTTATGTAATTACATATTTTTATTTTAGAATTTTGAGAACCAAAAACACAACATTTCAACTTGTCTGATCATATATCAGCACTAATAAATACTTGTAAGTATTATATTACTTTTGTATGATGTGTTAATATTTATACTCTGAGAAATGCATATAGTTTCCCCAAAAAGAGTATTACTTCTGTTGTATCATTGGAGCCTAATGCATTGGAGAAGAAAATAAATGAAGGTATATGGGTAATCAGTGCTTCCTTGAACCAGCCTAGGCTATTTCATTATACGCGCCAGTTTTTATTGCCCTCTAATCCCAATTTGTAATCAATTGGAATTTGCAAGACAGGAAGTAAAACTTCATTTTTCTGAATGACAGGAGTGCCAGCTGCCTTTTGGGGGGGAAAAATCAAAGGAACAAACAAACATTGTGTTTTGCGTCCTTTTGATCTCAATATTTGTTAGCATTTGGAACTAACTCTTACTATTACTTCCTTTGTTATGCTGTCAGCCCTATGGTTGCAGGGTATAGATCAAGGTAGATGTCTGAGAGGAAGGGGGGAGCCAAGATTACATTCTGGTAAACAGCAGTTGTGGGCAATCTACAAAAAAGGGAAAGAGAAGATAGCTCCTTGCAATTCCAATCTCTGCTGCTCAACCAAGCAGACCCAAGGTAACAGCTGGCTGTGAATGCAGTTTGTGGCCATGAGAGGGAATCATCGTTTTGAAAAAAAAAAAATAGGAAATAATAGAAATGCTTTGAGGGCATGGCAGGAGAAACAATAATACAAGCATCCGTTGCTATATATTAAAAAAAAAAAAAAACTATCGTAGAATAGCTTTTCAAGAGACCATAGTCAGCCATAATGTTTTTGAAACTGACTTTATTTTTGTTAAATTAAAATTTAATAATAAAATAAATACGCCCCAAGTAAAAAAATATAAATTACCATTTCTACATAATTTTATAGGATATGAATAAGATGTTATATAAAATAATAAAAGCGCTAATGAATGAATATTATTACCTCTCTCTCTCTCTGCACCAATTCTAGCAAATCCTTTGCTATGCATTTTTTTATTTTCTAATATTATTCATTACCTTTTCTATGTTAGCTTTTCTAACCCTAATAGGCGAATTTCCAATAGACCTTGACAGTTTTTCACTTTCACTTAAGGGGGATAAATGCACTAGCATGCACACTGATGGAAATTAATTTCATCTAAATGCTCTTAGGCTAGCTATCTGGAAATGTAAATATTCCTACTGTAAATTTTGTTGCCAAAAGTTTCTCATTGCCAGCGGGAGCCCTGACCAGATTGTGAAAAAGCAGCAAAGTCCTAATGAAAATTTAAAAAAAAAAAGGAATCTGCTTTCATTATCAAATTCTCCATGCGTATCAGGTGCATCATTGTAGTAACAGGGAAATCTCTCCACTTTCCACAAAGGTTTACTCTGTAGGTTTGCACTAATGTCAAGTGACAGAAAGATGATCACTTTTGATGAGTAAGATTAAGCCCCAGAATGAGGCCTATGAATGATGATGAGTACTGCTTCCCGCAGGGAATTCACAAGGGCCAAGTGAAACTTGAGGGATCTTTGAAGTTCCTTGCCAAGAAACAAACACAACAAAACAAGACCTACAGATTTTTAATATGTAAGCTTTTATGACTAACTTCATATGATCTATATAATCTGTATTGACTTCTAGTCTATATCATGTTTAGCACTTATTTTTTAATTTTTATGTCTATTTTATTGTCATATGACAACAATGATATAAATAAGATACACCAGTTTCCTTGTGCATTTTGATGGGTTTTGCCAAGTGCATACAACATTCATGTAGCCACCACCTTAATTATTCTATAGAACATGTTCATAAGCCCAGAAGTTTCCATTGTGCCACAGTGCACTCAATCCAACTCCTGCCACACAGGCAATTACTAGTCTGGGTTCTGCCACTCTTGATTTATTTTCTCACAATCCAGGACCACTGGCTCCTAACCGCTCACCTGCCTGCCTCTCTGATCACCCCTAACCACTCTGCCTGCCTGCCTGATCTCCCCTAACCACCTCTGCCTGCCTGCCTGATCTCCCCTAACCACCTCTGCCTGCCTGACTCATCGCCCCTAACTGCTCTCCCCTGCAGACCTGGTTGCCCTAAACTGCTCTCCCCTGCTGGACTGATAGCCCCTAACCGCTCTGCCTGCCTGCCTGATTGCCCCTAACTGCCTCTGCCCCTGCCACTGTGGCTTTGTCCAGAAGGACGTCTGGAAGGATGTCTGGAAGACATCCGGTCTAATTAGTATATTACCCTTTTATTAATATAGATTTGACTCTCTGAAACTATGAGCAAGAAAGAAAAGACCAGTGTACATGCCTATACAAGGATGGGCTAAAGTAGATTTATAATAGTTTGTATGGACAAAGACATGCTCAGAGGAAACAACCAACCCTCAGTTTACCACACAGTCATTTGAAGACTGTTATGTCTGTTACAACAGGAGAGAGTAGTCTACTTTCATTTTTTATTATATACATTTCTCATGACAACAAACCTTTGCAACGGTTAATAGAGTTCATGATATTTAAGTTTTAAATGAAAATTAATCTAGACTCCATTAACTGCTAACTTAGGTAATTTTTTAAAAATTGTTTTGCTTCTTTATTTCTGCCAACTCATTTTACAACATATAGTGTTCTTAAAAATATTTGTATTTCAAATATGTTTGCTTCCCCAAACAATAAAGTAATTGCTCTAAAAAAATGTACATTGTAGCCATATTTACTGAATTAAAATGTAGTAGCAATTATTATTTTTATTGAGGTCAGGTGTTGTCTAACTTTATGAATCAATATCAGCATTATGAAGAGTACATTATATTATGTAACAAAATGTGGAAATGGTATTAGTATCTTTAGGATATTCCACATAGGAAGTTGCTTGCTTATGTGACCAATTTCCAAATAGAAAAGGCAAATTAAAGATACAAATAGTGCCATTTTAGTACCTCTTTGAAACATAGAGAGACAACTAGAAAAATTAGTTTTTGGTTTGTTTTCTTTCTCTGTATATGTGACTGTATGGGTGCACACATACACATGCAAGTATTTTATGCATAAGGTTGACAAAATATTTGTGCTATGTTTTTCTGGTTTGGGCAAGATTCTGATTGAATACAAAAGTAGTGTGACTAGGGGATATATACCACTCATTATTTTGTTGAAAGAAGTGAATTTTATTGGAGTAGATTTTCCACTGTAAAAATTATAGAACAGGGGGTATGCTTATAATTATTTGCAAAATATGTGACCTTAATGATGTGAAAATCAGCCACAATTTTTAAGTACAAAGAATTATTAATATAAAAAGTGTACAACTTACTTTAGCATAAAAGAAATTATAGGTGCTTTAGAGAGTTATCATTGAGAAGAGTATAATAACCTTGTAACAAAGGATGCAACAAAATTACAGAAATTCCAATTGTTTAAAAATCGCTTTCTTACCAATCATTCTTTTTTTAAAATATATTTTTATTGATTTCAGAGAGGAAGGGAGAAGGAGAGAAAGATAGAAACATCAATGACGAGAGAAATCATTGATTGGCTGCTTCCTGCACATCAACGTGCCCTGCCCCTCCCTGCCCCACACCCAACTGTGGATCTAGCCTGAAACCCAGGCATGTGCTCTTGACCGGAAGCGAACCTGGGACCCTTCAGTCCACAGGCTGACACTCTATCCACTGAGCCAAACCAGCTAGGGCACCAATCATTCTTTAATATAAAATCATCATGACTTTAAAATTTGTGCATCTTTAATTATTACTTGAATTTATTCAACTATCTATACTTTGGCAAAAATAAAATCGTATGGTTTATCATTATACTTTAGATACATTCATACATACATACATACATATAATTTTGGTGTGGAAATATATATATCTTTTGGTGAGAAGTAGTATGTAGAATGTACCTCATTTGGACTTGCTGTTTTTCTTATGATTGGACTGGAGCTATGAGATTTTTGGAGGAAGATCACAGAAGAAAGTAAGCTGCTGTCCTCATAACATAATATCAAGTGTATATATATCAACATGACTTCGCTGTTAATGTTAGCCTCACTGTTAATGGCTTCACTGTTAATGTTAGCCTCAATCACCTGGCTGAGCTGGTGTCTGTCAGGTGTCTTTATCTCCACTTGCAGATGAGAACTACTTGGACACTCATGAAAGAAAAGTTTTTGCTCAGATAAGACAATACTCCCATCTTCCCAAAACTTTGCAGGACGCTTTCGTTCTTCTAGGAGGTATTTTTTTTCTGAGGAAAAGAAACTACTTAATATCATGTATGGAAACAGGAATGAGTGTTCATAGTCAGGGCTCCACGGGTACTCTGCTCTTCCCTAGGGCTGCCTTATATCACCAGACTCCGTGCTCCCGCTGCACCTCATGGCTGCAGGCTAAGCAAGGTAGCCCAGGAAATCACACCGGAAGCCAACATCTCAAAAGCCGTGCTTTTTGAAATATATATTTTATCATTGACAGTGTTACAGATGCCTCCTTTATCCCCCTCCACCCAACACCTACCCTGCTCCCCAGGTCTTCACCACCCAACTGTCTGTTTCCATTGAAAGTTCCACCTCTGGCGTGAGAAATGTCTCCGGATTTCCGGACAAACCTGTGCTGTCACAGCATTGCTGCTGGGACGCTGCAGGAGGTGAAGGGACATAGCTGTGTGGCCAGTAGAAGGCACCCACCTGTGAGCCCTGCGCCCCAGGCCAAGGGCAATGATGCCGAGAGACTCCTCCCTAGCAGACAGCACTCTTGGCTGCACCGCAATGGGAAGCACCTTCTCAGAGCAGCAAACATTTCTTCTTTGTCCTGTTTGTAGTTTTAACTGTTATATTGCTTCTCATAAAGATGAATGAAAATGAGTGTCCCAGTGTATCACTGAGCATCACAAATGAACTACTAGGGGAGAGCACTGGGGATTAGCAAGTTTATTTTGTCCATTTGCATTTGGATATTATTATTAATTCACAAAGCTATTCACCATTAGAACAACTTTAAGTAATCCATTACATTGTTCTGGGCACTGCCATCACTGAAATATATTTTTAAAGTAATTTTATTAGTCAGAGCCAAATTAGCATTTTTGGTAAATTGTCTCATATTTTATATTTTCTTTAAAAAAATAAAAATCATCACTAAACTCTTTTTTAATACATAAATGCCAACTTTGCTTGCACTGAAGTAGACCAATAAGGATTGTTTTTAAAATTAGGTAAACACGGAACACACACATTTTTGTTTATGAATTCATTCAACAAATATGGCTTGAGTGCCTGCTGTGTGCCAAGCACTGCTGTAAGGAGCTGGGAATTCAGTAGTAAACAAGCCAGAGTCCCTTCCCTTGTGGAGATTATAATCCAGTGGGACAGTCAGACTAAACAAGGAAATAGCTGCATAATATAACTTCAGGTAGCAAAACGCTCTGAAGAAAAATAATACAGGAAAGAGGAACAGAGAATGCTGGGAGAGAGTATATTTTAGACTTATCAGTTTTCTATTGCTGATAGCAAATCACCACAACCTGATGGCTTAAGGCAACACACATGTATCATATCCCATTATTCAAGGTCAGGAATCAAGGCCTATGGTTCTCTGCTTAAATCTCTGCTTAAGACAAGGTTGTAGTCAAAGGGTCAGCCAGGGCTGGGTCGAATCCAAGGCTTGGGGTTCTCTTCCAAACTCATGTTTGTTGACAAAATTCAGTTGCTGCAGCTGTAGAACTCATGGAGGCAGAAGGAATAGGGACTCGCATTATATTTCTGTTGGTCAGTACTATGGTAGACACAGAGCAAATGCTTTACACCAAAGCTGAAAATAAGCACTCTGTGCATTCCTATCTTACCAATGAGAAAGCTGAGGTTCTAAGAAGAACCTCAAGTGGACACAGCCAAATGTGGTAAGACCAGGGTGTGAACTGAGGCAAGGAAGGAAGCTGCAGAGCAGGTCACAGGACAAGAACCTGTGCTGTCACTCAGGGGACACTCTTAGGAGCACTCAGTGCTGGGTTTAATGCTCCATTGTCACCATTTTGAGATTCTTAACAATTTTACCTTAAAACTCTGCTTTGTAAGTGAAGTTTGAGGAGACAATGAGCAGAAGGCATGAGCAGAGGGCATGCTTGCAATGTGAGTACCTGCCCTTCCCGTCACAAACAGCATTGGGGAAGCCCCATGGCTCAGAATTTCCATGAATTCATGATGGTGAGAGTTCAGTGAGACTCAACATGAGTACAAGTAAGCTTGTTCTGTCTACCACTAAGTAAGGGGGGTGCTGACAGCCCTGAGAGGGAACATGCTTTTCATTTGAACCAGTTGCCTTTTGGGGACCCTGAAAACAGCTGTATGCATGCGGCCCCGCCCAGGGATAGTAATAGGGATGGGAGTGAGAGAGCACTGAGGATTGTCCCTAGGAAACTGAAAGCTTATGGGAGTCCTAAACAAATGACTTACAGCCAATGATCCTCCTCAAATAGCAGCACGTTATTCTAGTCAAGATTCTGGAAAACACTCCTCCTTGTAGACAATATAACCAAGTGCAGTGTGATATCTGGACCCGGACTTCTGCGTGGGGATGTACTTCAACTGAGAAGTTATGGGGTTGTCACTCTGCCACACACCAACTCGGCCACCTCCATGTCTGCTTGAAATGTCCTGCGGAGAGCTTTATTACAGAACTTAGGGTTTGGATAGATGTAACATATGTGAGATGTATTCCTGAGAGGGATAATATTTTAAACTTTATTATTCACTTATAACTTACTGAAAAAACTAAAATTTGCTATTTACCATCCACAAGTACGTCTAAAAGAACTTTAAGTTCTGTACCTGGCTTTGTGTAAGTTGGATTTGAGAACATATGTGACCCTCAGTGTAAATGTCTGGGCTCAAGCAAAATTTCCAGGGAGTATTTCAGACTTGCAAGGTAGTGGACCTGGTGAGACCAAAGTCAAGCTTTCCAAACATTAACGGGGGACCCAGCTAATATCTGGGTTACAGATGAAACAAGCAAAGCATTAATTAAGGTAAATATATGATATGTTAAAAGGCAAATTGGAAAACAGGCGAGGAGAGGAGGGCAGAAGGACCTAGAGGCCCAGAAGAGATGGAGGGAATCTGCTGGGCTGGTTGGGGGGCGGGGCTGTGGACAGACCCTCTTGAAGGTGGACCCACCCCCACTCTCAGAAACCCTCTGTGACTCCACAGTGCTCTGTGATGCAGGCCTGGCTATAAAGCCAATAGTCGGAGCTCTCAGAGCTCAGTTGCTTCAAGCAGCGTTGTTGTTCGGAAAATGGAACTCAGTCTATTTCTGAATAGCCTTCTAGAATTTTATCTGAGCTTCGACTCAGAATTTTTATATAATAACCTCAACCCAATTTCCATCTTGGTGTTGTGGTTTTTCCTCCTCTTCATTTTCTTCGTGGGAATTCCATACTTCCGGGAAAATGAACAGACACATAAGGTAAGGAACCCTGAGTGAGAGTTCAGTGGAACCCCAACAGAGTTCTTCATTGTTGTTGCCGTTTCAATTCCCACATTTCTAAATGAGTGTGGATGAGTCAGAGAGACACTGAAGATGGAGCATCTGAGGAGAGAACAGAACAGCGCTTTTCTAGGGGAAGAGACCAGGCAGGGCTAGGGGTTCAGGGAGGACTCAGGCTTCCATCTGAATCTCACAGACCATCGGGGTGTGGTGACAGGTTTCTGGCTCCAAACACAGGGATTCCCTAGTCCTGGATCCAGTTCTTTAGAGACATGGGCATCTCTGTAGGACATCAGAGTTAACCAGCACTTCATCCTGAGTCATGCTGCCCTGGCAGGCATCACTTAACTAGCCTCTGTGTTGGGCTGCTAAGCAGGGAGTGCTGAGCCTCTGAGAGCCTCCGAGTGAGCAGAGGCTGCAGCCTGAGCACCATCAGGTTACTGGGTCCTATCTGAGGGGACAGAGATGGACTGTAGGCCTCAGATTATATGCCGACCTTGAGCAGAGGACCTCTGAGTATACCAAGTGTGGACCCCAGAAACAAAGTCCTTCTTTGAGTTTTTCAACAAGGAAAAATAAAATAAAAAACATTTTAAAGCTTTAAAAAATGGTTAAAGGAACACAAAGTTCTATTAGTTAAAATGTATTTGGTTGGCTCAGAGAGACATTATTCTTAGATACTAAATGTTTGAGTTTCCAAGGGGGAGGAGGAGAGAAATGAGGCCTAATCACCCCTTCATTCCTTTTGGTTCTCAGCCTCGGGTCAGAGCCAAGAGGAGAAGGAAAGGTGGGACACGGAGAGGTAAGGTTCTGCCTATTCCACCTGAGCTCCCCAAGGGTGACCCTTCTCTCTCCTTCCCATGAGGTACCAGGTCCACGGTCTCTGTCAGTTGGTAGATACAGCCCCTCTCATGAAACAGAGCCCTCAAAGGAGAGGCTCATGGAAAGACTGGACCTGAGATACTGCTCAGATTCCCTGCTCTGCTGTCCATGGGTAAGAAGCAGTGAAGGACCTGGGCCATGGGTGTTGCCCAGTAGATGTCGAGAGTCAGAAGTTCTGTCTCCTGACTTTGAGAAAGTACTCTGACTTCAGGATGATCAGATTCCTCTTTGCTGTAACCATTGACACCTCTGCTTCACAGCGTGCTTTTGAGCATCAAATGCGATTATTTTATACACGAAGCAACATACATATGGGGACCTTATTCTTATTATCATTGACCATTTGACTCATCTACTAATTCTTGGGTCTTTCAGAGTCTAATATCCCAATGGTCTCCCATAAAGGGCCTCATGTGTATTGCCTATGTGTCTACCTTCATTACATGTAATTCACTCTTCTGGCTCCCAGGTTCAAGATATCATCAAAGCAAGGACGACGACAGGGAGCAGATTTCTTTCCTGAAAAGGTGACTAGTCTTTCCCCATTTTTCCTGATCTCCCTTTAGCATGTTCTCTGCATTTCCAGGGATTCAGTGGAGCCTTCCCTGGTCATGGGAGGGGTTGCCATAGGAATGGGAATGTGAGTGAATGCCTTGAGATGAGTGCATTGTGAAGTCATGGGTGTGGAGCAATGTGAAAGGACAGCAGGCTTCAGGTGCCCCACCCTCACCAGGCCAGTAGGTCCTCTTTTCCTTGTTCTGGTCCTAGCAGCATCTTCTTACTTCCTATCACCTGCAGCACCCTGGGACAGAATTATGACATCACCCGCTGTCGTCGACTTTTATGTCCAGACCCCTCCTGTGAGGTGTGTAATAATGCAGCTGCTGAAATTAATCAGATGCTGTTCTCAGAGGCATTGGAAAAGTCTACTTCCTGTGTGTCTTCTGTGGCTTCCTCAGCTTCTGAGACAGCTCCGGTGACTGAGCCATCATTTAATCAGTCCTCTGTCTTCTCAGCAGTCCCTCTCGGAGAACTCTTACCAACTCCTCTGCCTGAGCCTTCCCCACAACCTCCCTCTGTTCTCTCCTCTAACCCAATGACAACCTTGGGTAATTTTCTGTCACCTTTACCACTGGGTCAAACTCCAGAGCCAATGCACCATTCCTCACCTCAACCCAAAGACTTATTCTCTTCGACCTTGACACACTATGACTTGCATCAGGGGTTTCTTGCCCTCCATTCTACAAAAACCTCTTTTTGGGCAGACCCGGAAGCCAAACTTATCGATCCTAGACATCTTTTATTTCTCAGCCCTGATGAGCATGACTCAACACAGGAGGACATACATCCTAAGACCTGGAAAGGCAACTTAAAGGAAAAACTTACTCAGCTATTCTGGGGCCTTCCATCTCTGCATAGCGAGTCCTTGTCCTCTGCTGTCAATGCCTCAGGCGACTATTCAATCTTTTTCAACAGCATCTCAAATTCCTTCACAGACCAAGAATCCCCAGGACTTTCTTATTTCCAACCTCCATTCTTGGCAGAGGTCCAACCTCAACCCTTGTCTCAAACCTTGCCTTGTCTCAAACCTGAGTACTTCCATCTCACTCAGATCCAAACCCAGGCCCACCTTCAATCCCCACTCCCAATCCTACCATCCAGTCCCATTACCCAGAAGAAGGCCTGTGAAATGAGTGTCCACATACCCAATTATGCATCAGAATGTCACACCTCGTCTGAAACGGAACACCTGGAATGCAATGTGTTTCTGAAAGAACAGGAAAGTTTGTGGGGTTTAACCTCGGTGGTTCAAAGTTCTAAGGCCCATGTTACCAATTCCATCGATCCTGTAGAGTTTCCTCTCAGCAGTGAATTTCTAGAGAAATTTGAGCATCACCTTAGAAAGAGACTCATCCAACACCACAAGGGCCAGCCTTGCAGGATCCATGGGTCTCTGTCACCAATGAGGCCTCTGAGCAATTGCTCAGGCATACTTGAGTCAAAGAGCAGTTCTGGCCTCTCATGGATCTCTGTGGATAAGGACCAGAGCAGTGAAAATCCAAATGTTGGATTGAGCCAACCAGGAAGATTCTATGAGAGGAGCTTAGAAATGTTTCAGCTAGAGGAGAATAAAGGGAAGGATGAGGGACCCGGCCAAGAGAATGATCCAAAAGCTCATCTGCCGAGTGATTCAAAGACCTCTTCACATAAGGATGTGGGAAGTGGCTCTGAGGTGATGAGTCTGTCAAGAGAAAACTCAATGTTTTCTGAGCATAGTGTAAGTCAGAGACAACTGGAAAATGTCCAGAAAGTACATTTTTTGAGAAAAAAGTTTGAGAAAATCGGTGAGGGTCAGCTTCCTGGGACTGTGCACAGCTCACAACACTCTATCAAGCAGAATCCTGTAAAATCCCACACCAAATTAGAGAAAAGAAGTTTGCCATCATCAGTGGGTGGGGACTACTGCCTGAGCACATCCCAGGAGCTTCCCTCGCTTGAGTGTGGTACACAGCAGATGCAGAAACCCCACATTACCAAGTGTCAGATGGGGATGTTGTCAGCCCTTCCCACCAAAGTCCTTCAATCCAAAGAGCACTTCAAATCCAAAGATACCTCCTCTCATTCTTCTATCAATCCCAACTCTTCCTCCTCAACCAAACTGATTTCTGAGGCAAACACCAAATCTGGGGCCTTCATGCCCCTGAGAGGAAGTTCTGAATCCCTTCACCTGGACAAAGTGGAAACAGGAAATTCAGCTGACGACCTGAATTTTCCTCTCCCTGCCATCTCACTCATGGACAAGAAAGGACATTTGCCTGCTGATATCCAACGCACACTCTCAGAGGAAATTCAGAAATTTTTGAAAATCAAACTGCCTGTCACAAATACCATTAATGAGGGGAAAAGTCAGATACATCCTCTGATAGCCAACATTCAACCCCCAAAGCTGCCTGCAAGGCAAGAAGGGACCCCACAGGAGACAAAGAATAACAGTGTGAATTCTGACAGAGTAGAAATACGACAGGGCGCAAATAGGGAGAAATCAGAACCTGCTTCCAGGCCCAGCATGTCTAGGGAGATAGTCAGGGCTGAGGGGCTCAAAGCTCTTCAACCCCAAACTAGTGGCGTCTTGACAACCAGCAAGCCAGGAATCTCCCAAAGGATCGACAAAGAAACTATTGTGACCACTGAAAACCCACCACCTAAATTGTCAGTTCAAGATCCTAACGTATCAGAACTTAAAACGCAAATAATGACTGCGTTAAAGTTGAAGTTAGAGACAAAGTATAGTGAGTCCGAAAGCCAGCCCACGGACGTGTCCTATGACTCAGACAGCTTGACTTGCAGAGGCTCCCTGACTCCTGATCAGGATGTCTCCAGTGGGGATGAGGAGGTTCCCCAGGTGCTGCATGTCCAATCGGAGGACAGCGGAGTCAGTATGGAGAAGCAGCAGGAACCTTGGCTTCCAAGGCAGGCATTAAGGTCCTGCCAGGATCAGAATTCCCCACCAGCTGTAAACAATGATATCGTGTCCCCTCCCCCAGAGCCTACAGGCCCCAAATCAGTAGAGCTTGGTGCAGGAGATGCACAACTGACAATTTCCCAACCTGAAGAGAAGATATTTCGTTCTCAGGAAGCAATTTTAGAGGACATACTTAGGAACAGATCTTCCCAGGCGCTATCACAGAAGGGACAGGCCACCTCACTTGTGGGCAAGGAAGATACCCATTTCCTAGGTAAAATTAAGAACTTTTTTCAACGGTATCAGCCTGGAATAAAACAGAAAATGCAAGAAGCCCTCCAGGAAAAGGGCATCATCCCCCTATCATCTACACAAAGCAGAGGCCCAGTTAAAAGCAGAGCTGCTTTTACTGGGCCAGCGCATGACATGTCTGACATGGGGAAGTCCCCAGAAGAGAAACTGGGGCGCCGGCCTGCAGTCGTTACCACCTGCCCCCAAGAGCCCCTTCCCTCCGCAGCGCAGTCGGGGAAACCTGTGCAGAAGGGAGCAGTGCAGGCCCAGGCAGAGCCAGTGCAGAGGCGTCATTTCCAGCGCAGGGCTCCCCCCTATGATGTGACAAATGCCGTGTCCGGCCGCCACACAGCTATCTTGGCTGGCCAGGGCTCTACCAATACTAGACATACCACAAACGAACACAGACTCCCCCAGAGCGTTGTGGCACCAAAGGGTCAGCAAATATGTCAGAAGCACCCTCAATCTGTGCCCCTCAGGGGGACTCTGCCCCATCCAAGCCCCAACTGCAGGCCTCAAATTGCCAACGGGCCTCCTGCTGTTCTTACCACTACTGGAGGCACTGCGTTCAGAGAGCAGCCTCCACGATTTAGACACACAATGCTTCTCCAGAATTTCCAGGGGGAAACATTTCCCACCCCCAAGTAATTCCCTCCTTGTGGGGAATACTGATTTGCCTAATAAATGTTTCTGTAATAATAGTGATGTCTTCTCCGTGTCCTGAGTTGGGGGCAAGGGTTTAGGGTTTCTCGGGGCTTGTGCTTAAGGGAAGAAAGGAATAAGTTCAACTCCTACTGATTGCTTCCTTGGCTTCCAAAAGTGACCATTTCCAGCTAGGCTTGGCTCAGTGGATAGAGCATCAGCTTGTGGACTGAAGGGTCCCAGGTTTGATTCCAGTCAAGGTCACATGCCCAGGTTGCAGGCTTGATCCCCAGTGGGAGGGCATGCAGGAGGCAGCCAATCAATGAGTCTCTCTCATCACAGATGTTTCTATCTTTCTCCCTCTCCTTTCCTCTCTGGAATAAATATATATATATATATATATATATATATATATATATATATATAATATATATCTACACTAATAAAAGAGAAACATGGTAATTGGCTTATGACCGCTACGCTTCCCATTGGCTAATTAGCGAGATATGCAAATTAATCACCAGCCAAGATGGCGGTTAACTGTCAACAAAGATGGCGGTTAATTTGCATATGTAGGCACAATGCAGGGAGGCAAAATGGAAAGCACAGAAGAAGGCCCCTGGCACTGACAGTGATCGGAAACCCAGGGGGGAGCTAAGAGCCGGGGGGCAGGGCAAAGGCGGCCCCCAGGGCCGCCTTTGCCCTGCCCCCCAGCCATGATCGGAGAATCCTGGCCTTTGCCGCTCTGGCCAGTGATAGCAGGAAGTAGGGGTGGAGCCAGCAATGGGAGCTGGGCAGAGGTGGAGCCAGGGATCTCCGGGTGGCTGCAGCCGCTGCCCGGAGCCCACGATCAGGGAGCGGTTGCAGCTGGGTGGGGGGGGCGGCTGCAGCTGGGGGTCCCCGCTGCCCTAACGCCTCGGCCAGAGGCATTAGGCACGGGCAGGGGTGGAGCCCATCAGGGGGCGGCTGCAGCTTGGGGGATCCTCTGCCCGGGCCTAACGCCTCCGCCAGAGGCAAAAGGCCCGGGAGGGGCGGCTGCAGCTGGGGTCCCCACTGCCTGGGCCTCATGCCTCAGCCAGAGGCGTAAGGCCCGGGGCAGGGGCGGCTGCAGCTGCGGGGGTCCCCTGCCCAGCCTAACGCCTCGGCCAGAGGCATAAGGCACGGGAAGGGGCGGAGCCCACGATCGGGGGGCGGCTGTAGCTGCGGGGGGGTCCCCTGCCCAGCCTAACGCCTTGGCCAGAGGCGTTAGGCTGGGCAGGGGCAGCTGCAGCTGGGGGTCCCTACTGCCCGGGCCTCACGCCTCAGCCAGAGGCATAAGGCCCGGGCAAGGGCGGAGCCCACAATCGGGGGGGGGGGGGGGGGGGCGGCGGCAGCTGCGGGGGGTCCCCAGCCCAGCCTAACGCCTTGGCCAGAGGCGTTAGGCTGGGCAGGGGCAGCTGCAGCTGGGGGTCCCCACTGCCTGGGCCTCACGCCTCAGCCAGAGGCGTAAGGTCCGGGCAGGGCAGAGCCCACGATCGGGGGGGGCGGCTGCAGCTGCCGGGGGTCCCCAGCCCAGCCTAAGGCCTCGGCCAGAGGCGTTAGCGAGGCGTTAGGCTGGACAGGGGCAGCTGCAGCTGGGGGTTCCTACTGCCCGGGCCTCACGCCTCAGCCAGAGGCATAAGGCCCGGGCAGGGGCGGAGCCCACAATCGGGGGGTGGCTGCAGCTGCAGGGGCAGCTGCAGCTGGGGGTCCCCACTGCCCAGGCCTCACGCCTCAGCCAGAGGCATAAGGCCCGGGCAGGGGCGGAGCCCACAATCGGGGGGGGGGGGGGGGGGGCGGCGGCAGCTGCGGGGGGTCCCCAGCCCAGCCTAACGCCTTGGCCAGAGGAGTTAGTGAGGCGTTAGGCTGGGCAGGGGCAGCTGCAGCTGGGGGTCCCCACTGCCGGGGCCTCATGCCTCAGCCAGAGGAGTAAGGCCCAGGCAGGGGTGGAGCCCACATCGCAGGCGGCTGCAACTGGGGATGTCCCTTGCCCAGGCCTAACGCCTCAGCCAGAGGAGGTGTTAGGCCGGGGCAGGGGCAGCTGCAGCTGGGGGTCCCCGCTGCCCGGGCCCAATGCAGAAGCGTAAGGCCTGGGTAGGGGTGGAGCCCATGATCTTGGGAAGCTGCAGCTGCGGGGGTCCCCTGCCCAGGCCTAATGCCTTCGCCAGAGGCATTAGGCCTGGGCCGGAGCAGTGCCAGTGATCATGGGGAGCAGGGTCACAGTCGCTGATGGTGGGAGCTTGGGGTCCCCTGCCCAGGCCTAATGCCTTGGCCACAGGCGTTAGGCCTGGGAAAGGGTGGAGCAGGAGGTCCCTTGGAGAGCTGTGGGTCCCCTGCCCAGGCCTAATGCCTGGGTGAGAGGCATTAGGGCGGAGCAGTCAATTGCAGGGAGCAGGGGCCGAGTTGATGATGGTGGGGAGCTGGGGGTCTCTTGCCCAGGCCTAATGCCTTGGCCAGAGGTGTTAGACGTGAGCATGGGCAGAGCCAGCAATCGCGAGCAGGGGCGGCGTGGGCAATCGTAGGGAGCTGGGGGTCCCCTGCCCACCCTGATCTGGGACACCCTTCAGGGCAAACCAGCTGGCTCCCACCTGTGCACCAGGCTTCTATCCTATATAATAAAAGGGTAATGTGCACATGCAATTTTTTTCCCCAAATATATTTTATTGATTTTTTACAGAGAGGAAGGGAGAGGGATAGAGAGTTAGAAACATCGATGAGAAAGAAACTTCGATCAGCTGCCTCCTGCACACCCCCTACTGGGGATGTGTACGCAACCAGAGTACATGCCCTTGATGAGAATCGAACCTGAGACCCTTCAGTCCGCAGGCCGATGCTCTATCCACTGAGCCAAACCCGTTAGGGCGGTAATGTGCAAATTGACCCTAACAGCAGAACGACTGGGAATGACTGGTCACTATGACACACACTGACCACCAGGGGGCAGAAGCTCAATGCAGGAGCTGCCCCCTGGTAGTCAGTGCACTCCAACAGGGGGAGCTCTGCTCAGCCACAAGCCAGGCTGAAGGCATCACATTGGCGATGGTGGGAGCCTCTCCTGCCTCCTCAGCAGCTCTGTGGATGTTCAACTACAGCTTTGGCCCGTTGGCAAGTGGACATCCCCCAAGGGATGTATCACTGCCAGCTTAGGCACAATCCCCCGGTGAGCAGGCCTAAGCCAGCAGGTGGACATCCCCGGAAGGGTCCCAGACTGCGAGAGGGCACAGGATGGGCTGAGGGACCCCCGAGTGCACAAATTTTTGTGCATGGGGCCTCTAGTATATATATATATATATATATATATATGTATATATATATTTTTTAAGTGACCATTCTCTGGAGCTCTTGTTGAGAAATACATACCATGTGCCCTCCCCCAAAGTCCACTTCCTCCCTGATGAGGTTTGAGGAGATGGGCTCTGTCTCCTACCTCATAGCTTAGCCTTAAGGAACATGGATAGCAGCCCACACCTTCCCCTTCAGGGAATGCTGTATGACCTTGAAGGCAGCAGGGAAGACAGTGGCTTAATCATTATTTAGAATCAGTAATCAGAGGAACCCACAGTTGGGTGAGCCCTGAATAGGAGTGTGTGGGGGGATATTGCTGCCGTGAATGTTGGGCTGGTTGAGGTAGGAGCTAGGAACAGCACAGACACTGCTCAAAAATCAATCTTGTGGGTCAAGTTAACATGTTGTAAAAGCATACTTTAACCCTGACACTGAAGTACGCCTACTGGAAAGTCACCTTAGGGAAGTGGTTCCCATTTCTGGGCATTTCTTCAGGCTGAGGGATTAATGATTTTTATTTTATTTTATTTTTTATTTTTACTTTTTGCTGAGCAAAAGCACCACTCAGCTATCAGTAGTAGCAATGTTAACCAGGCAGCCTCTTACCTCCCAGGTAAAACAAAGCTGAAAGTAAGTACAAGATGCCTTAAAGTGGAAGAGAAAGTAAGAACAAATAAAGAGGGGAAAGAATAACCTTGTTGGTGGAACAAAGGTTTATGCCTCGTCAGCCCCACCTTGGATGCTGTCTTGCTTCCAGCTTCCTCTAAGTGACCTACACTCTACCTGCTGGGGCTGGTCAGAGCACTGCACAGCACACTGATGCCTCGCACCAGAAAGGCATAGTGTTAGTGGAGCTATAATAAATCTCCCCAGAACACCTTCAGCTCATGAACCAGAGGTGCGTTCTAGACTATGCACCAGGTTTACAGATATCTGAGGACTCACCATGGACTTCTATGGAATGTATTTTTGGGGGTGAGGTGAGGGGAGGTAAATCTGCACATACACACCCTTATTACAGTGGTCTGGAGGGAAGGCAAATCCACTCGTACAGACTGAAACACAAAAATGGAATGAGCGTCCTCATGAGCACTTCAGGTTGCCTTTCCAGTCAGCCTTGTGAATCCTGAGCGTAAAGAGAAAAAGCAAAAACCAAAACCAAAGAGCCCCCTCTCACTACCTCTGGTGTGAGAAATGTCTCAGGATTTCCGGACAGATCTGTGCTATCACAGCATTGCTGCTGGGACGCTGCAGGAGGTGAAGGGACATAGCTGCGTGGCCAGTAGAAGGCACCCACCTGTGAGCCCTGGACCCCAGGCCAAGGGCAATGCTGCCAAGACACTCCTCCCTAGCAGACAGCACTCTTGGCTGCACCGCAATGGGAAGCACCTTCTTAGGGAAGCAGATGTCTGTTCTTTGTCCTGTTTGTAGTTTTAACTGTTATATTGCTTCTCATGAAAATAAGTGAAATAGAGTTTCCCAGTGTATCACTGAGCATCACAAATGAACAACTAGGGCAGAGCACTGGGGATTAGCAAGTTTATTTTGTCCATTTTCATTTGGATATAACTTTTAATTCACAAAGCTATTCACCATTATAACAACTTTAAGTAATCCATTACATTGTTCTGGGCACCGCCATCACTGAAATATTTTTTAATGTAATTTTATTAGTGTGAAACATTAAATTGCATTGGTAGCACTTTGATCATTCACTCCACTCAACACACTTTTCTAACTGAGATGTCCTTCAACAAGTACACCTGGTTAAGATTATCTGTCTTTTGTCCTACTCCTATATGTTTGATGTTAAAATACAGTAACATTTGTTAAAAAGAAACTGCAATGAGGCTGTTAAACCTCCAGGTTTACCTTGCAATACATCTACTCCTAAAAAGTTGCACTTGCGTGTTACATTTGGTGACTTTTGTACTTTATATTCTTTTAGAAAATAAGAACCAACACTAAACTCATTTATACATACATTAAGATTTCCCATGCCAAGATTCCTTGAAGTACACCTATAAGAATTGTTTTCAAAATTATGTAAACACTGAACAGACACATTTTTGTGTATGAGTTCATTCAGCAAATATGGCTTGAGTGCCTGTTGTGTGCCAAGCACTGCTGTAAGGAGCTGGGAGTTTGGTAGTAAACAAACCAAAGTTCCTTCCCTTGTGGAGATTATAATCCAGTGGGACAGTCAGACTAAACAAGGAAATAGCTGCATAATGTAACTTCAGGTGGCAAAATGCTCTGAGGGAAAATAATACAGGAAAGAGGAACAGAGGATGCAAGTAGAGAGTGTATTTTAGACATATCAGTTTTCTATTGCTGCATAGCAAATCACCCCACACTAGTGGCTTACAGTGACACACACAAACATCATCTCACATTATCCAAGGCCAGGTATCAACACCTAGGGTTCACTGGGTTCTCAGCTGAAGCCTCACAGGTTGTTGTCAAAGAATCAGCCAGAGCTGGATTAATTGAAGACTCATATCTTTTGGCAGATTTCAGTTCTTGCCACATTAGAACTTGTGGAGGCAGAAGGAACATGACTGTAACTGCTTCTTCCTCTTCTAAGGACTACTCTGATTAGGCCAGGCCCACTCAGGGTAATCTCCATTCAGCGTCAAGTATTAGTAACATAATCATGGGAATTGGACCCCATTGAATCACAGGTTCCACTTGTAAAGGACAGTACACCCAGGGGTGGAGATCATGGGGGCCACCTTGGAATGTTTCCGATGAGAGACAGGATAGTCAGGGAAGGGCTTTACATGTTGGTCACTTTTGAGCAAAGACTTAGGAAAAAAATCAGAATGAGCTCTACAGAGGTGACTGGTAACAAAATTAAAAGTACATATGGGACTGGCTTTCTTGACTCACATTATATTTCTGGTGGCCAATCCTATGATAGACACAGAACAAATGCTTTATACCAAAGCTGAAAATAAGCGCTCTGTGCATTCCTACCTTACCATTGAGAAAGCTGAGGTTCCAAGGTTTACTAACACCCTCAAGTTCACACAGTGGAATGTGGTGAGATCAGGGTGTGAATCAAGGCAAGGAAAGAAGCTAAAGGTAAGGTCACAGGAATACAACCTGTGCTGTCACTCAGGGGACATACTCAGGAGCACTCAGTGCTGGGTTTAATGCTCCACTGTCACCATTTTGTGATTCTTAACAATTTTACCTTAAAACTCAGCTTTGTAAGTAAAGTTTATGGAGACAATGGAGCATGGGCATGAGCAGAGGGGCTGCGTGCCTCTCTACCTGCCCTTCAGTACCTGCCCTTCCCTTCACATACAGCATTTGGGAAGCCCCATGGCACAGAATTTCCATGGACCCATGATGGTGAGAGTTCAGTGAGACTCAACATGAGTACAAGTAAGCTTGCTCTGTCTACCACTAAGTAAGGGGGGTGGTGACAGCCCTGAGAGGCTACATGCTTTTCATTTGAACCAGTTGCCTTTTGGGGACCCTGAAAACAGCTGTATGCATGCGGCCCCGCCCAGGGATAGTAATAGGGATGGGAGTGAGAGAGCACTGAGGATTGTCCCTAGGAAACTGAAAACTTATAAGAGTCCTAAACAAATGACTTACAGCCAATGATCCTCCTCAAATAGCAGCACGTTATTCTAGTCAAGATTCTGGAAAACACTCCTCCTTGTAGACAGTATAACCAAGTGCAGTGTGCTATATGGCCTGGGACTTCTGTGTGAGGATGTACCTCAACTGAGAACTGGTCGTGGGGTTGTATGGGGATCACACTCTGACACACACCAACTCGGCCACCTCCATGTCTGCTTGAAATGTCCTGCAGAGAGCTTTATTACAGAACTTAGGGGTTGGATATATGTAACATATGTGAAATCTATTCCGGGGGGTAGGGAAGGGATGATATTTTAGACTTTATTATTCAATTATAACTTACTAAAAAAAATTTCTATTTCATATTCACAAAACTATGGAAGTCTAAAAGTCCTTCCGGTTCTCTACCCACATTTATGTAAGTTGGATTTGAGGACATATATGATCCTCAGTGTAACCGTCTGGGCACAAGCAAAATTTCCAGGCAGTATTTCAGACTTGCAAGGTAGTGGACCTGGTGAGACCAAAGTCAAGGTCTCCAACATTAAAGGAGACCCAGCTAATATCTGGGTTACAGATGAAACACGCAGAGCATTCATTACAATAAAGAAATATATATGTTAAAAGGCAAATTGGAAAACAGGCGAGGAGAGGAGGGCAGAAGGACCTAGAGGCCCAGAAGAGATGGAGGGAATCTGCTGGGCTGGTTGGGGGGCGGGGCTGTGGACAGACCCTCTTGAAGGTGGACCCACCCCCACTCTCAGAAACCCTCTGTGACTCCACAGTGCTCTGTGATACAGGCCTGGCTATAAAGCCAAGAGTCGGAGCTCTCAGAGCTCAGTTGCTTTAAGCAGCGTTGTTGTTCGGAAAATGGGACTCAGTCTATTTCTGAATAGCCTTCTAGACTTTTATCTGAGCTTCTTCTGCTCAGAATGTTTATATTGTAACCTCAACATAATTTCCATCTTGGTGTTGAGCTTGTTCCTCCTCTTATTCATTTTCTTCGTGGGAATTCCATCAATCCCAACTTTCTGGAGAAATGAACATACCCAAAAGGTAAGGAACCCTGAGTGAGTGAGCCCCCAGAGAGTTCTTCATTGTTGTTGCCGTTCCGGTTCCCACATTTCTAAATGAGTGTGGATGAGTCAGAGAGACACTGAAGATGGGGCATCTGAGGAGAGAACAGAACATCGCTTTTCTAGGGGAAGAGACCAGGCAGGGCTAGGGGTTCAGGGAGGACTCAGGCTTCCATCTGAATCTCACAGACCATCGGGGTGTGGTGACAGGTTTCTGGCTCCAAACACAGGGATTCTCTAGTCCTGGATCCAGTTATTCAGAGACGTGGGAGTCTCTGTAGGACATCAGAGTTAATCAGTACTTCATCCTGAGTCATGCTGCCCTGGCAGGCATCACTTAACTAGCCTTTGTGTTGGGCTGCTAAGCAGAGCAGTGCTGAGCCTCTGAGAGCCTCTGAGTGAGCAGAGGCTGCAGCCTGAGCACCATCAGGTTACTGGGTCCTATCTGAGGGGACAGAGATGGACTGTAGGCCTCAGATTATATGCCGACCTTGAGCAGAGGACCTCTGAGTATACCAAGTGTGGACCCCAGAAACAAAGTCCTTCTTTTGAGTTTTTAAAAAAGGAAAAATTAAAAACATTTTAAAGCTTTAAAAATGGTAAAAGGAACACAAAGTTCTATTAGTTAAAATGTATTTGGTTGGCTCAGAGAGACATTATTCTTGGATAGTAAATGTCTGAGTTTCCTAGGGGGAGGAGGAGAGAAATGAGGCCTAATCACCCCTTCATTCCTTTTGGTTCTCAGCATCGGGTCAGAGCCAAGAGGAGAAGGAAAGGTGGGACATGGAGAGGTAAGGTTCTGCCTATTCCACCTGAGCTCCCCAAGGGTGACCCTTCTCTCTCCTTCCCATGAGGTACCAGGTCCACGGTCTCTGTCAGTTGGTAGATACACTCCTCTCATGAAACAGAGCCCTCAGAGGAGAGGCTCATGGAAAGACTGGACCTGAGATACTGCTCAGATTCCCTGCTCTGCTGTCCCTGGGTAAGAAGCAGTGAGGGATCTGGGCCATGGGTGTTGCCCAGTAGATGTCGAGAGTCAGAAGTTCTGTCTCCTGACTTTGAGAAAGTACTCTGACTTCAGGATGATCAGATTCCTCTTGGTTGTGACCATTGGCCCCTCTGCTTCAGAGTGGTTTGGAGCATCAAATGCAATCCTATCTAATAATAGAGAAACATGGTAATTAACTATAACTTCGCTACCCTTCCCATTGGCTAATCATCGAGATATGCAAATTAACTGCCAACCAGGATGGCAGCCGGCAGCCAGGCAGCTGAAGCGAATGGGAGGCTTGCTTGCTCCAGTGATGGAGGAAGCCAAGGTTCCCCGCCTGCCGCTGCCCGCCTCTGAACTGCTCTCTAAGAAACAATGTTACAGTTATAGAAGCTAAACAAACTCCAGAGACCTGCTTTCAGCAGCCAAGGTCTCAGAGCTGGAGCCGAGCCTCAGAGCTAAAACCGGCTCTCAGCTCCAGTGACAGCCATAGAAGGTAAATAAATTCCAGAATAAAAAAAAGAAAAAGAAAAAAAAAAAGGTAGGGAGCTTCAGTCTCCCCCCAGCCTGAAAACGGCCCTCAGCCCCTCACCCAGGCTGGCCAGGCACCCCAGTGGGGGCCCCCACCCTGAAGGGGGTGTGACCGGCTGCAAATATCCATCATCACCTCATTCAGGCTGGCCAGGCACCCAAACGGGACGCCCACCCTGATCAGGGACACCCTTCAGGGCAAACCAGCCGGCCCCCACCTGTGCATCAGGCCTCTATCCTATATAGTAAAAGGGTAATATAATATGCCTCCCAGCACCGGGATCAGCGGAGCCGTGAGGACTCCTGAACCCGGGATCAGCGGAGCCACGAGGCCTCCTGGCACTGGGATCAGCAGAGCCACGAGGCCTCCTGGCCCCTGGAGCAGTGTGAGAGGGGGCAGCGCCCAAACACCCTGATCGCCCTGCAGCTCTGTGTGTGACAGGGGGCGGACCGCATCCTTCCTATCCACCTGCTCTGTTTGTGACAGGGGAAGGCACTCAAACCCCCTGATCAGCCCTGCTCTGTGCCTGATAGGGGGGAGCTCCCCAACCCCCTGATAGGCCCTGCTCTGTGTGTGACAGGGTGCGGCACCCCAACTCCCCCATGGGCCCTGCTCTGTGAGGGGGTGGAGCCACAACCTCCCCATCGGCCCTGCCCTGAGTGTGACAGGGGGGAGTGCCCCAACCCCCTGATAGGCCCTGCTCTGTTGGATGATAGGGGGGCGGGCCCCAACCCTCATCTGCCCTGCTCTGTGTGTGACAGGGGGCAGTGCCCCAACTCCCCTATCAGCCCTAATCTGTGGTTGATAGGGGGCGGCGCCCCAACCCCCTGATCCGCCCTGCTCTGTGTGACAGGGGGCTGTACCCCAACCCTCTGATCTGCCCTGCTCTGTGACAGGGGGCAGCACCCCAACCCCCTGCTCAGCCCTGCCCTGATTGTGACAGGGGGGAGCTCCCCAACCCCCTGATCGGCCCTGGTCTGTGTGTGACAGGGTGCGGCGCCCCAACTCCCCCATGGGCCCTGCTCTGTGTGTGACGGGGTGGAGCCGCAACCTCCCCATCGGCCCTGCCCTGAGTGTGACAGGGGGGAACTCCCCAACTCCTTCATCTGCCTTGCTCTGTGTGTGACATGGGGCGGTACCCCAAATCCCCTATCAGCCCTACTCTGTGCGTGACAGGGGGGAGCTCCCAAAACCCTGATCGGCCCTGCTCTGTGCGTGACAGGGGGTGGCGCCACAACCTCCCCATTGACCCTGCCTTGAGTTTGACAGGAGGCGGCGCCCCAATCCCCCAATCGGCGCTACCCTGAGCGTGACTGGGGGTGGCATCACAACCTCCCGATCTGCCCTGCTCTGTGCATGATAGGGGGTGGCGCCCCAACTCCCCAATCGTCCCTGCTCTGAGCCCAACCAGGGGCTGCACCTAGGGATTGGGCCTGCCCTCTGCCACCCAGGACCAGGCCTAAGCCAGCATGTAGTTATCTCCCAAGGGGTCCCAGCCTGTGAGAGGGCACCAGTGGGGCTGAGGGATACGCGCCCCCCCCCCCCCCCACCAGTGAACAAATTTTTGTGCACCGGGCCTCTAGTAATACATATAAAAGTACTTTATCAATTAAGCAACACACATGGTGGGAGGGGGGGGAGGACCTTATTAATATTATCGTTGACCATTTGATTTCATTTAGTAATTCTTGAGGGTTTCACAGTCTATTATCCCAATGATCTCCCATAAAGGGACCCTTGTGTAATGCTTATGTGTCTACCTTCATTACATTTAACTCACTCCCCTGGTTCCCAGGTTCGAGATATTACCACAGTGAGGACGACGACACGGAGCTGATTTCTTTCCTGAAAAGGTGACTAGTCTTTCCCCATTTTTCCTGGTCTCTCTATAACATGTTCTGTGCAATTCCAGGGATTCAGTGGAGCCTTCCCTAGTCATGGGAAAGGTTGCCATGGGAAGGGGAATGTGAGTGAATGCTTGGGATGAGTGCAACTGAGTGCAATATGAAGTCATAGATGTGGAGTAAGAAGGGGCAGCAGGCTTCAGGTGGCCCCACCCTCACCAGGACCTCCTTTCCTTGTTCTGGTCCTGGCTGCATCTTTTCCCCTCCTGTCTCCTGCAGCACCCTGGGACAGAATTATGACATCACCCGCTTTCGTCGACTTTTTTGTCCAGACTCCTCCTGTGAGGTGTGTAACAGTGCAGCCACTGAAATCCAGGGGCTTTTCTTAAAGGCTTTGGAAGTTTCTACTCCATCTCTGTCTCCTGTGGCTTCCACAGCTCCTGTGGCAGCTTCTGTGACTGAGCCATCATTCAATCAGTCCTCTGCTTTCCCAGGAGTCCCTCCAGGAGAACTCATACCACCTCCACTGCCTGAACCTTCCCAACCATCTCCCTCCATTCTCCCCTCTAACTCAATGACAACCTTGGGTAATTTTCTGTCACCCTCACCACCGGGTCAAACTCTGCCTCCAGAGCTAGTTCACCATTCCTCACCTCAACCCAAAGACTTGTGCTCTTCGACCTTGACGCAATATGATTTACATCACGGCTTTCTTGCCTTCCATTCTACAAAGATCTCTTTTGGGGCAGACCCTGAAGCCAAACTTATCGATCCTAGTCATCTGTTAGTTCTCAGCCCTGATGAGCATGACTCAGCACAGGAGTACATATATCCTAAGACCTGCAAAGACCACTTAAAGCAAAAACTTGCCCAGGTATTCTGGGGTCTTCCAACTCTGCACAGCAAGTCCTTGTCCTCTGCTGTCCATGCCTCGGGTGACTATTCAATCTCCTTCAATAGCATCTCAAATCCCTTCACAGACCAAGAATCCCCGGGACTTTCTGATTTGCAATCTCCATCCTTGGCAGAGGTTCAACCTCAACCCTTGCCTCAAACCCTGCCTCAGTTCCAGCACTTACATCTTACTGAGATCCAAACCAAGGCCCACCTTCAATCCCCACTCCCAATCCTACCATCCAATCCCATTACCCAAAATAAGGTCTGTGAAATGAATGTCCACACACCCAATAATGAATCTGAATGTCATACCTCGTCTGAAACTGAACACCTGGAATGCAATGTGTTGCTGAAAGAACAGGAAAGTTTGTGGGGTTTAACCTCGGTGGTTCAAAGTTCTAAGGCCCATGTTGCAATCTCCATCGATCCTGTAGAGTTTCCTCTAAGCAGTGAATTCCGAGATAAATTTGAGCATCACCTTAGAAAGAGGCTCATCCAACACCACCAGGGCCAGCCCTGCATGATCCATGGGTCTCTGTCACTAATGAGGCCTCTGAGCAATTGCTCAGGCATACTTGAGTCAAAGAGCAGTTCTGGCCTCTCATGGATCTCTGTGGATAAGGACCAGAGCAGTGAAGATCCAAATGTTGGATTGAGCCAACCAGGAAGCTTCTATGAGAGGAGCTCAGAAATGTTTCAAATAGAGGAGAATAAAGGGAAGGATGAGGGACCCAGCCAAGAGAATGATCCAAAAGTTCATCTGCTGAGTGATTCAAAGACCTCCTCACATAGGATGTGGGAAGTGGCTTTGACATGAGTCTGTCAGGAGAAAACTCAATGGTTGCAGGGCATAGTGTACCTCAGGGACAACTTGAAAATGTCCAGAAAGTACATGTGAGCAAAACGGTTGAGAAAATCAGTGAGAGCCAGCTTCCTGAAACTGTGCATAGTTCACAGCACAGTTTTATAGAAGCAATCAATCAGATTTCTTCTATAAAATTCCACACCAAATTAGAGCAAAGAACTTTGCCATCATCAGTGGGTGGGGACTAACCCCTGAACACATCCCAGGAGCTTCCCTCGCTTGAGTGTGGTACACAGCAGATGCAGAAATCCAACATTACCAAGTGTCAGATGAGGATATTGTCAGTCCTTCCCACCAAAGTCCGTGAATCCAAAGAGCACTTCAAATCGAAAGATACTTCATCTCATTCTTCTATCAATCCCAACTCTTCCTCCTCAACCAAACTGATTTCTGAGACAAACACCAAATCTGGGACCTTCATGCCCCTGAGAGGAAGCTCTGAATCCCTTCTTGGGGACAAAGTGGGAACAGAAAATGCAGCTGACGACCTGAATTTTCCTCTCCTTGACACCTCACTTAAGGGCAAGAAAAGACATAAACCCGTTGATATCCCAGGCACACTCGCAGAGGAAATTCAAAGAATTTTGAAATCCAAACTGCCTGTTACAAACACCATTCGTGACAAAAACAGTCAGATGGATTCTCTGATAGCCAACATTCAACCCCTGAAGCTGCCTGCAAGGCGAGCAGGGACCCCACAGGAGACAAAAATTAACAGTGTGAATTCTAAAGACAGTGTAGAAAGACGACAGGGCACAAATCGGGAGAAATCAGAACCTGCTTCCAGGCCCAGCATGTCTAGGGAGATAGTCAGGGCTGAGAGGCTCAAACCTCTTCAACCCCAAACTAGTGGCGGCTTGACAACCAGCAAGCCAGGAATCTCCCAAAGCATCAACAGAGAAACTACTGTGACCATTGAAAACCCACCATCGAAATTATCAGTTCAAGCTAAGTTATCAGAAATCCAAGCGCAAGTGATGGCTGAGTTAATGCTAATATTGGGGAATAAGAAGAGCCAGGCCCAAGGCCAACACCGGGACATGTCCAGTGCCTCGGACAGCTTGACTAACAAAGCCCCCCTGACTCCTGATAAGTGTGTGCCCAGTGTGGACACCAAGGTTCACCAGGTGCTGCATGTCCAATCGGAGGACAGCAGAGTCAGTCTGGAGAAGCAGCAGGAACCATGGCTTCCTAAGCAGGCATTAAGGTCCTGCCAGGATCAGAATTCCCCACCAGCTGTAAACAATGATATCGGGTCCCCTCCCCCTGAGCCTACAGGCCCCAAATGTGAGGAGTTTGGTGCAGGAGATGCACAGCTCAGAATTGCCCAACCTGGAGGCCAGACGTTTCCTTCTCAGGACACAACTTTAGAGGACGTGCTTGGGAGCAAGTCTTTCCACAGCCTAACACAGACGGCTCCTCCTGATAGCCTTGTGCTAAATCAAATGAAGAGCCTTTTCCAAAGGCTTTGTCCTTCAATCAAATGTAAAATGCAAGAAACAACCCAGGAAATGGGAAGTCACATATCATCTGCACAGAGTAGAGGCCCACTTAAAAGCAGAGCTGTCTCTACTGGAGCCGCGCAATTCCACAGAGTCATGTCAGACATGGGGAAGTTCCCAGAAGAGAAACTGGGGCGCCGGCCTCCAGAAGTTACCACCTGCCCCCAAGAGCCCCTTCCCTCCGCAGCGCAGTCGGGGAAGCCTGTGCAGAAGGGAGCAGTGCAGGCCCAGGCAGAGCCAGTGCAGAGGCGTCATTTCCAGCGCAGGGCTCCCCCCTATGACGTGACAAATGCCATGTCCAGCCGCCACACAGCTATCTTGGCTGGCCAGGGCTCTACCAATACTAGACATACCACAAACGAACACAGACCCCCCCAAAATGTTGTGGCATCAAAGGGTCAGCAAATATCTCAGAAGCACCCTCAATCTGTGCCCCTCAGGGGGACTCTGCCCCATTCAAGCCCCAACTGCAGGCCTCAAGCTGGCAAGGGGCCTCCTGCTGTTCTCACCACTGCTGGAGGCACTGCTTTCAAAAATCATTCCCCACGATTCAGGCACACAATGCTTCTCTATAATTTCCAGGGGGAAACATATCCCACCCCCAAGTAATTCCCTCCTTGTGGGGAATACTGACTTGCCTAATAAATGTTTCTGTAATAATAGTGATGTCTTCTCTGTGTCCTGAGTTGGGGGCATGGGTTTAGGGTTTCTCAGGGCTTGTGTTTAAGGAAAGAAAGGAGTAAGTTCAACTCCTACTGATTGCTTCCTTGGCTTCCAAAAGTGCTCATTCCCTGGAGCTCTTGTTGAGAACTAGATACCATGTGCCCTCCCCCTAAGCCCGCTTCCTCCCTGATGAGGTTTGAGGAGATGGGCTCTGTCTCCTTCCTCATAGCTTAGCCTTAAGGAACATGGATAGCATCCCATACCTTCCCCTTCAGGGAATGCTGTATGACCTTGAAGGCAGCAGGGAAGACAGGCCTTCCACATCTGAAGAAGATCAAGGACGGGTATATTTTTCAGAAAGTGTTAGTGAAGAAGAGACAGTGGCTTAATCATTATTTAGAAGTCAGTGATCAGAGGATCCCACAGGTGGGTGAACCCTGTATAGGAGTGTTTGGGGGGTATTTTTTTTCCCCTGACAAATGTGCACACACACACACCCTTTCTACAGTGGTCTAGAGGGAAGGAAGATCCACTGGTACAGACTGAAACACAAAAATGGAATGAGCGTCCTCATGAGCACATCAGGTTTCTTTTCCAGTCAGCCTTGTGAATCCTGAGCGTAAAGAGAAAAAGCAAAAACAAAAACAAAAACAAAACCAAACAGAGCCCCCTCTCACTACCACATTAGTATCTTGTCTGGAGTTATGCCATTGGCCATGCAATGTCTGAAGCTAGAGATCAGAGAAAAAAAGCAGAACAAAAAGGAACAAAAGGTGGAATGGGGCCCAAGGCAGGGGACGTGAAGAGGTGAGCAGGCAGCGGAGGGCTCTAACATCCATGTGGACAAGCAGTCGATAACGCAGCCTCCCAGTTCCTACACCACCTCATCTTGGGGTCCTTTACTGCCGCTCCAGTGCAGTCACTGCCACACTGCAGACCTTATTAGCAGGAACAGCTCTGCCTCAGGAATAATATAGTCTGACCTTTTACCCTTTGGCCTCATCCCCTATCCTTCCAGCATAGATGCCCATTGTTAATTTTTCAATTCCAGGTCATTCATTTATCCACTCACTCCCTGTCAATCCACAAAGCTCTTGGCTTCCTCCCTTACTAAGGTAGACTTGATGGTCCATCTAGTGGCTAACATTTCAAAAGCTCCATGACAATGGGCCCCCCTTCCAGTTCCCTTTAATCCTTCCTATAAATTTCAACTCTGTGTTTTTCTAGAAATGGCTTCCTATAAGTAACTGACCACTACTAGATTAGATCTCACAATGGGTTTTACTGGTTCCATGGAACTCTCTGGAACTCATTCATTCTACACATAATGCTTACTGTCATGTGAACAAAACAAATGGAGTTCAGTTCCCTGTTTCCTTTGTCTATTCTCTCTACAAAACTCCTCAAATCCATGGCAAATCTCACTTTCCTCAAACTGAGGCCATCACCACTTGCTCAACAGATGTGCTGGGGACCACTGTTTAGAGAGGAGCAAGAAGCCATGAGATGGGGACTTTTCAACAAAATATTAAAAACAACAACACCGTGTTTTCAAATATTTAGAAGAATTTTTCCTGTTATGCATGCAAATGACTTAAATGCAGGTCAGATACAGTTGTCTATCTCTTTCTTTCCAAAAATGCCATTGAAAGTAAAATACTAGATGAAAAGATGCTCAATATCACTAGCCATCAGAAAAAAATGCAAATCACAAGCACTGTGAGATAACAGACACACACACACAAAGGCTAGAAGCAGTCTGGCTGAGAATGTCGAGAAGGCGGAACCCTCGCACATAGCCGGCAGGAATGAAAACTGTATTAAAATTTTAAAAATTAAAATTACACATGGAAACCTAAAACTCATAAATATTATTTCTATAATAAAATACATAAAAATTCAAAAATATGAAAATTAATTATGTAAAAATTGATGTGATTTATAACCCAGGATTAAAAAGTGATATGAATTTAAAATAATAAAAGTACCACATTCCTAATATTTCCTTAAAGAGACATTTTAATTAGACCAAATATTTATAGAGGAAAAACTAATGTTTTAATTATTAGATTACTACAGATTTATGATAAATTAGACCAAATATTTATCTTCCAAACAACTATAATAAAAGCAAATAAAGCATTTTCCAGCAAGATAGTAGTAAGCAGTTTTTAAATGACAGCAATAAAATAAATTATTATTAGGTTGAGAAAATTCAGACACTGTCTGCATAAGTAAAATTGGCTTTAAAACAAAATTTTAAAAGCAGATACATACAGAGGGACATTCAAAATGATACAAGACAGTTTTTCATTAACAGATGAAAAACTATATTCAAGCAAACATAGATATATTGTTATCAAAGTAAAATTAAAGCAAAAAAGTTTAAACCAGGGTAAAATGTTGTTTTATATTGATAAAGTCAGAATTAATAGTATAGTCAGTGGTATTGAAACTTTAAGCAAGGGGAAATAAATAGAAATACAAGAGAAAGTAAAATTTTAAAATAACATCAGCTCATGGTAAGTCATATAGGTAAATCTATAAAGAATATCAGGATACTTAAATAATGTAGTATATCAAATTTTTTACTTGGAGAGAAAATTTACGGAAATATTCATGCATCATCCACAAAATGATTACTTAAGATTCCATAAAGTATATTTAAAAACTTATCCTCGAATAGTTTATCCATATTCTCATATCACAAGCAATAAAGATCTAGGTTAGGTCTCTTTTGGTTGTTGTTGTTGTTAATCCTCACCCAAGGATACTTCTTCTATTGCTTTTTAGAGAGCGCGGATGGGAGGGAGGAAAGGAGGGAGGGAAGACCAGAATGTAAACTGAGGCGAGAAAGAAAGCTGCAGAGCTGGTCAAGGACGACAACCTGTGCTGTCACTCAGGGGACACTCAGGGGCACTCAGTGCTGGGTTTAATGCTCCGTTGTTATCATTTTGTGATTCTTAACAATTTTACCTTAAAACTCAGCTTTGTAAGTAAAGTTTATGGAGACAATGGAGCATGCACATGAGGGGATGTGCGCAATATGAGTACCTGCCCTTCCCTTCACAAACAGCATTGGGGAAGCCCCATGGCACAGAATTTCCATGAATTCATGATGGTGAGAGTTCAGTGAGACTCAACATGAGTACAAGTAAGCTTGCTCTGTCTTCCACTAAGTAAGGGGGGTGCTGACAGCCCTGTGAGGCAACATGCTTTTCATTTGAACCAGTTGCCTTTTGGGGACCCTGAAAACAGCTGTATGCATGCGGCTCCGCCCAGGGATAGTAATAGGGATGGGAGTGAGAGAGCACTGAGGATTGTCCCTAGGAAACTGAAAACTTATGAGAGTCCTAAACGAATGACTTACAGCCAATGATCCTCCTCAAATAGCAGCATGTTATTCTAGTCATGATTCTGGAAAACACTCCTCCTTGTAGACAATATAACCAAGTGCAGTGTGCTATCTGGCCTGGGACTTCTGTGTGAGGATGTACCTCAACTGAGAACTGGTCGTGGGGTTGTATGGGGATCACACTCTGACACACACCAACTCGGCCACCTCCATGTCTGCTTGAAATGTCCTGCAGAGAGGTTTATTACAGAACTTAGGGGTTTGATATATGTAACATATGTGAAATGTATTCCTGGGGGGTGGGGAAGGGATGATATTTTAGACTTTATTATTCAATTATAACTTACTAAAAAATATTTCTATTTAACATTCACAAAACTATGGAAGTCTAAAAGACTTTTTAGTCTGTACCTGACTTTGTATAAGTTGGATTTGAGGACATATATGATCCTCAGTGTAAATGTCTGGGCACAAGCAAAATTTCCAGGCAGTATTTCAGACTTGCAAGGTAGTGGACCTGGTGAGACCAAAGTCAAGGTCTCCAACATTAAAGGAGACTCAGCTAATACCTGGGTTACAGATGAAACACGCAGAGCATTCATTACGGTAAATATATGATATATTAAACGGGGAATTAGAAAACTGGATAACAGTGTAGGGCAGAAGGACCTAGAGGCCCAGAAGAGATGGAGGGAATCTGCTGGGCTGGTTGGGGGGCGGGGCTGTGGACACACCCTCTTGAAGGTGCACCCACCCCCACTCTCAGAAGCCCCTTGTGACTCCACAATGCTCTGTGATGCAGGTCTGGCTATAAAGGCAAGAGTCTGAGCTCTCAGAGCTCAGTTACTTCAAGCAGCATTGTGATTTGGAAAATGGGACTCAGCCTACTTCTGAAAAGCCTACAAGAGTTTTATCTGAGCTTCTGCCCAGAATGTTTATATAGTGAACTCAACATAATTTCCATCTTGCTGTTGAGCTTGTCCCTCCTTTTCATTTTCTTCGTGGGAATTCCATCAATCCCAACCTTCTGGAAAAAAGAACATACACAGAAGGTAAGGAAAGCTGAGCAAACCCCAACAGAGTTCTTTATTGTTATTTCGATTCCCACATTTCTAAATGAGATTGGTTGAGACAGACAGACACTGAAGATGGGACATCTGAGGAGAGAACAGAACATCGCTTTTCTAGGGAAAAAGACCAGGCAGGGCTAGGGTTTTAGGAAGGACTCAGGTTTCCATATGAAGCTCACGGGCCATCTGGGTGTGGTGGCAGGTTTCTGGCTCCAAACACATTGATTCCCTAGTTCTGGATGCAGCTATTTAGAGATTTTGGAGTCTGTAGAATATCAGAGTTAACAAGCGCTTCATCCTGAGTCATGCTGCCCTGGCAGGCATCCTGTGGCCAAGCCTTTGCATTGGGCTAATCAGTGCTGAGCCTCTGAGAGCCTCTGAGCACCATGACAGGTTACTGGGTCCTATCGGAGGGAACAGAGAAGCAACTGTAGGCCTCAGATTATATGCCCTCTTTGAGCAGAGGACCACTGAGAAAACTGAGTGTGGACCTCAACGACAAAATCCTTCTTGGAGTTTTTCAAAGAAAGAAAAATTTAAAACTTTAAAAATTGGTAAGAGGAGCACAAAGTTCTATTAATTAAAATGAGTTTGGTTGGTCAGAGAGACATTATTTTTACATTTAAAATTGTTGAGTTTCCTAGGGAGAATAGGAGGGAGAGAAATGAGTCCCTACCTACCATTCATTCCTTTTTTTTCTCAGCGTCAAGGCAGAACCAAGAGGAGAAGGAAAGGTAGGACAGAGGAAGGTAAGGTTCTGCCTATTCCACCTGAGCTCCCCAAGGGTGACCCTTTCTATCTCCTTTCCATGGGGAAATAGGTCCATGATCTCTATGTCACTTGGTAGATACAGCCCCTGTCATGAAACAGAGCCTTCAGAGGAGATGCTCATGGAAATACAGAACCTGAGCTATTTCTCAGATTCCCTGCTCTGCTGTCCCTGAGAAAGAAGCAGTGAGGAACCTGGGCCATGGGTGTTATACAGTACATGTTGAGAGAGTTCTGTCTCCTGACTTTGAGAAAGCAGTCTGGCTTCAGGATGATCAGAATCATCTTTGTTGTGACCACTGGCCCCTCTACTTCACAGAGTTGATTTGAGCATCAAGTTAATGTGTATAAAACTACTTTATCAATTAAGCAATGCACACATAGGAACCTTAGTAATATATCATTGCCCTTTTGACTTCACTTAATAATTCTTGGGGCTTTCAGAGTCTAATATTCCAATGGTCTCCCAAAAAAGGGCCCCTGTGTCTACCTTCATTACATGTAACTCTCTCTCCTGGTTTCCCAGATTTGAGAAATTACCACAGCAAATTGGAGGAGGAAAGGGAGCTGATTTCTTTCCTGAAAAGGTGAATAGTCTTCTCCCCTTTTTCCTGAGCTCTCTTGTGCCTGACCTTTGCTATTCTAGGGATTCAGTGGAGCCTTCCCTAGTGATGGGAGGGGTTGCCATAGAAACGGAAATGTAAGTGAATGCCATGGGATGAGTGCATTGTGAAGTCATGGATGTGGACCAATGTGTCAGGGCAGCAGGCTTCAGGGGGCCCCGCCCTGATCAGGCCAGTAGGTCCTCCTTTACTTGTTGCGGTCCTGGCTACATCATTTTACCTCCTGTTTCCTGCAGCCCCCTGGGACGGAATCATGATTCCACTCACTTTCGCCAACTTTTATGTCCGGACCCTTCCTGTGACATATGTAATAATGCAACTACTGAAATCAATCGGCTTTTCTCAAAGGCTCTGGAAGGTTCTACTCCATCTGTGTCCCCTGTGGTGTCCACAGCTCCTGTGACAGCACTTGTGACAGAGCCTTCATTCAATCAGTCATCTGCTTTCCCAGGAGTCCCTCCAGGAGAACTCATACCATCTCTGACTGAGCCTTCCCCATCACCATCCTCTGTTCTCCCTTCTAACTCAATGACCACCTTGAGTAATTTTCTGTCACACTCACCATCATGTCAAACTCTGCCTACAGAGCCTTCCTCTCACTCAGAATCCGAATTTTCAGGACACCATCCCCCACCCCAAACCAAACACTTGTTCTCTTCAACCTTGACACAATATGATTTCCATCAAAAGTTTCCTGACATCCATTCTACAAAGATCTCTTCTGTGGGAAACTCTGCAGCCAAACTTATAGATCCTAGACAACTCTTTCTCAGCCCTGATGAGCATGACTCAGTAGAGCAGTACTCATATCCTAAGACCTGGGAGGACAATTTAAAGCAAGAAGTTATCCAGTTTTTCTGGGGTCTTCCATCTCTACACAGCGAGTCCTTGCTCTCTGCTGTTCATGTCCCAGGTGACTATACAATCTTCAATAGCATCTCAAATGCCTTTACAGGCCAAGAATCCCCAAGACTTCCTTATATCCTACCTCCATCCTTGCCTAAGGTCCAACCTCAACTCCTGCCTCAAACTATGCCCCTATGCCATTACTTACCTCTTACTCAGCTCCAACCCCCTGTCCACCGTCAATCCCCACTCCCAATTCTACCATCTGATCTCATACACCAGACTAAGGTCTGTGGAGTGTATTGCCTTACACCCCAGAATGAATCAGAATGTCTCACCTCATCTGATATTGAACAACTGGAATGGAATGTGTTAAAGAAGAAACAGGAAGGTTTGTGGGGTTTACCCTCTCTGGTTCAAAGTTCTTGGGAAGCCTGCTGTCCTTCAGCTCCCACCTCTCCTTACTGCGGGCCCTCTAAGGCCAATATTTCCATCTCCATCGATCATTTCGAGTTTCCTCTCAGTGTTGAATTTAGAGAGAAATTTGAGCATCATCTTAGAAAGAGGCTCATCCAACACCGGTGGGGCCTTCCCCGCAGGATCCATGACTCTCTGTCACTCATGAAGCCTAGGTGCGATTGCTCAGGTTCACCTCAGCCAAAGTGCTGCTATGGCCTCTCATGGATCTCCATGTATAAAGCCCAGGATAGTGAAATTCTAAATAGAGTGACCCCGTCAGCAAGCTTCTATAAGAAGGGCTCAGAAATGTTTCAGCTGTCTGAGGATGAGAAAGAAAGCTTAGATAGCTTTCCAAAAGGCTCAGTGAGTGACTCTGACAGTGCTTCAGATAAGGATGTGGGGCGTGAGTTTGATATGAAGAGAGTGATAAGGCAGAATATAACTCAGAAACAACTGGCTAATTTCCTGAAAGTACACCTGAGCAAAAAATTTGGGGAAATCAGTGAGGGTCACCTCCCTGAGACTGTGCAGAATTCACAGCACTCTATGCAGCAGACACTTTCTATAGAATCCAACAGGGAAATTAAACAGAGAAGTCTGTCACCATCAGTGGGTGGGGACTACTGCCTGAACACATCCCAGGAGCCTTCCTTCCTTCAGGAGGGTGCACGGGAGATGCTGGAAGACCACAATAACAACTTGCCTATGAAGGCATTGGGAGGCCTATCTGCCAAAGTCCTTGAATCCACAGAGGACTTCAAATCGAAAGGTCCTACCTCCCATGGCTTGATTAATCCTCACTCTTCCTCCTCAACCAAAGTGATTTCTGAGGTGAGCACCAAATCTGGGGCTTTCACGCCTCTGGGAAAAAGCTCTGAATCACTTCACAGTGACCAAGTGGGAACAGAAAATTCAGCCCCTGGCCTGAATCTTTCCCACCCTGCCACCTCACCTGTGGGCAAGGAGGGACGGGGGATTCAATGGGGACGTTCAGAGGAAATTAAGACGATTTTGGAAGCCAAACCACCTCCTCTGCCTGTTACCAACACCATCTGCGGCAAAACAAGTCAGAGATGTTCTCTGACAGGCAACATTCAACCTTCAAAGCTGCCTGCAAGGCAAGCAAATAGAGAACCTGTACCAAAGACTAAGAGTGTGAATTCTAATGATGGTACTGAAATGCAACAGGCCACAAATAGGGATGAAGCAAAACCTGCTTCCATGCCCACCATGCCCAGGGAGATAGTCAGGGCTGAGGAGCTTGATGCTTGTCAGTCTGTAACAACCAGCAAGCCAGGAATCTCCCAACAGATAAAGAAAGTCACCACTGTGATCACTGAAAATCCACCACCTAAAATATCAGATCCAGCTCCTAACTTACCAGAACTTAGAAAGCAACTAATTGCTGAGATGAACTTGAAGTTGGAGAGCAGGAAGCATAGCCAGGCCCAAGGCCAACACCAGAACATGTCCAGTGACTCAGACAGCTTGACTAACAAAGCCCCCCTGACTCCTGATAAGTGTGTGCCCAGTGTGGACACGGAGGTTCACCAGGTGCTGCATGTCCAATCGGAGGACAGCAGAGTCAGTCTGGAGAAGCAGCAGGAACCATGGCTTCCTAAGCAGGCATTAAGGTCCTGCCAGGATCAGAATTCCCCACCAGCTGTAAAGAAAGATACCGTGTGCCCTCCCCCAGAGCCTACAGGCCCCAAATGTGAGGAGTTTGGTGCAGGAGATGCACGACTAAGAATTTCCCAAACTGGAGGGAAGAGATTTCCTTCCCAGGACACCACTTTAGAGGACGTGCTTGGGAGCAAGTCTTTCCACAGCCTAACAGAGACGGCTCCTCCTGATAGCCTTGTGCTAAATCAAATGAAGAGCCTTTTCCAAAGGCTTTGTCCTTCAATCAAATGTAAAAGGCAAGAAACCACCCAGGAAATGGGAAGTCACATATCGTCTGCACAGAGCAGAGGCCCACTTAAAAGCAGAGCTGTCTCTACTGGAGCCGTGCAAGTCCACAGAGTCATGTCAGACATGGGGAAGTTCCCAGAAGAGAAACGGGGGCGCCGGCCTGCAGTAGTTACCACCTGCCCCCAAGAGCCCCTTCCCTCTGCAGTGCAGTTTGGGAAACCTGTGCGGAAGGGAGCAGTGCAGGCCAGGGGAAAGCCAGTCCAGGGGTGTCCTTTCCATCGCAAGACTCCCTTCTATAACGTGACAAATAAGAAGTCTGACTTCCAAGCAGCTATCTCTGATCACCAGAGATCTACAAGTATTAGACGTACTGGGAACAAGGACAGATCCCCCTCAAAAGCTATGGCAATAAAGGGCCATCGAGTATGTCAGAAGCACCCCCAATCTGTATCCCTCAGGGGGACTGTGCCCCATTCAAGCCCCACCTCCAAGCCTCAAGCTGACAAGGCGCCTCCTGCTGTTCTCACCACTGCTGGAGGCACTGCTTTCAAAAATCATTCTCCACGATTCAGGCACACAATGCTTCTCTATAATTTCCAGGGGGAAACATTTCCCACCCCAAAATAATTCCTTCCTTGTGGGGAATACTGACTTGCCTAATAAATGTTTCTGTAATAATAGTGATGTCTTCTCTGTGTCCTGAGTTGGGGGCATGGGTTTAGGGTTTCTCAGGGCTTGTGTTTAAGGAAAGAAAGGAGTAAGTTCAACTCCTACTGATTGCTTCCTTTGGCTTTCAAAAGTGCCCATTCCCTGGAGCTCTTGTTGAGAACTAGACACCATGTGCCCTCCCCCTAAGCCCGCTTCCTCCCTGATGAGTTTTGAGGAGATGGGCTCTGTCTCCTTCCTCATAGCTTAGCCTTAAGGAACGTGGATAGCAGCCCACACCTTCCCCTTCAGGGAATGCTGTATGTCCTTGAAGGCAGCAGGGAAGACAGGCCTTCCACATCTGAAGAAGATCAAGGACGAGTATATTTTTCAGAAAGTGTTAGTGAAGAAGAGACAGTGGCTTAATCATTATTTAGAAGTCAGTGATCAGAGGATCCCATAGGTGGGTGAACCCTAAATGGGAGTGTTTGGGGGATATTGCTGCAGTGGATCTTGGGCTGGTTTGGATATGGTCTCAGAAAGGCACAGACACCATTTATGTGGGTTACATTAATGTTTGGGGGAAGCATACTTTAACCTTGACACTGAAGTATGCCTTCGGGAAAGTCAGCTTGTGGAAGTGGTTTCCATCTCTGAGCTCTGGGTATTTCTTCAGGCTGAGGGATTTTTTTTTTTTTTTTCTAATGAAAAGCATCACTCAGTTTATCAGTGACAAAAATCTTATTCAGGCAGCTACCTACCTCCCAGTCCAAATAAAGGTGAAAGTAAGGAAAAGATGCCTTAGAGTGAGAAAGTAAGAACAAATAAAGAGGGGAAAGAATAACCTTGTTGGTGGAACAAAGGTTTATGCCTCATCAGCCCCACATTGGAAACTCTCTTGCTTCCAGCTTCCTCAAAGTGACCTATGCTCCACCTGCTGAGGCTGGTCAGAGCACTGCACAGCACACTGATGCCTCGCACCAGAAAGCATGGGGCTGTTCCTTGAGTACTGCAGCAATGTTTGCAGGAATGTCATCAGGCATGGCATCCCTGTGTTTGGGAAAAGTGATCTCGGTGCCTTCCTTCCATCCATGCTTGATGGAAATATATAGGATTTTGCTCTTAGTGTGTACAGTTCACCTATCAGGATGGAGATGCCATCTTTGATATGGTTTTGGTGGAGCTATAATGAATCTCCCCAGAACACCTACAGCTCATGAACCAGAGGTGTGTTCTAGACCATGCACAAGTGTTAGTTATTTGAGGGCTTAAAATAGACTTCCATGGAATGCTTTTTTTGGGAGGGGGTGGGGGGGCGGTGCAAATCTACACATATCCACTCTTATTATAGGAGTCTGAAGGGAAAGCAAACCCACTTGTACAGATTGAAACACAAAAATGGAATGAGCAACCTCATGAACACTTCAGGTAGCTCTTCAACTAAGCCTTGTGAATCCTGAGTGTAAGGAGAAAAAACAATACAATGACAATCAACCAAGAGCCAGTGTCCACCAAAGCCCTCACTAACTACCACACTAGAGACTTTTTGCTCAGAGTTAAGTCATTGGCCTTACAATATCTGAAGCTAGGTATCACACAAAAATGCAGATATTTATGTATGTCCTAGTAGGAACAAAAAGGTGGAATGGGGCCCAAGGCAGGGAACTTGAAGAGGTGGACAGGCAGTGGAGGGCTCTAACATCTATATGGACAAGCAGCCAATAACCCAGCCTTACAATTCCTATGTTATCTCATTTTAGTGTCTTTTACATCTACCCCAGTGCAGTTACTAACACAGAGCTTATTACAGGAGCATCTCTGCCATCAGGAATAATATAGTCTGGCCTTTGACCCTTTGGCCTCATCCTCTATCCTTCCAGCATAGATGCCCATTGTTAATTTTTCAAATCCACATCCTTCATTTTTCCACTCATTCCTTGTCATTCCATGAAGCTCTTGGCTCCCTCCCTTCCTAAGGTAGACTAGGTGGCCTAGCTAGAGACTAACATTAAAAAGCTCCACTACAATGGGCCCCTTCTAGTTCCCTTTAATCCTCCTTGTCCGGCGAAATTTCAACTCTGTGTTTTTCCAGAAATGATTCCCTATAACTAACTGATTACTACTAGAGTAAATCTCACAATTGATTCATTCATTCATTCCACAAATAATGATCCTATGCTTACTAACATGTGAACAAAACAAATGGCTCTTAGTTCTGTTTCCTTAGTCTCTTCTCTCTACAAATCCTCTCAAATCAATTTCTAATCTCAATTTTCTCAAATGGAGGCCATCCCCACTTGCTCAACGGATGTGCTAGAACCCATGAGATGGAAACTTTTTAACAAAACACTTAAAAGAAAACACACTTTAATATTCTTCCTTTCTCTTTTCCTTCATATTTTCTATGGAAAGAGGTTTCCTTCCCAACTTCAAAGGAATGACACTCCCTGAAATCACCTTATTGTGAGAGAGCTAAAGTCCCATCTCGATGGACTGATGCTCCCTTGCCAAGTATAGTTTTGCCCCCTCCCAATCCTTATGAGGTACCCAACATCTTTTATTTTTTAAAGCTTGTTAACACGGAAATGCTTACACATGCAAAAGAGCAGGTAGAACAATATATCTTCCCATGTACTCTGACCCAACTTTCACAATTATCATTTGGTACATGTAATACATCCCATTTTTACAATAAAGTGAAAAAGCCCATTGAAACAATTTGTCATCTATTAGACATATGCTATGTGCCCATGTCCAAGCTCTCCTTTTTTTATATTTATCACGTGTGGAACACACTTAAGCACCACAAATGTAAACAGCATGGAGCTTTAAAGGTTTTGGCAATCAGTTCTGATCTGCCTTTTAGTCAACCCCGAGAAGTCATTTGAGTAAATTCTTCTCTCAACTTCATACAAGAAGTAATCTTACAGAGTAAACTAGTGCACAGTACTGCTGTTCCTTAATCATACAATAACTATACTAACATGCTAAATGTATAGAAGTAGAAACCTACAGAATTGGCATTGCTATATGTGTTTTCAAGTATTTAAAAGAAAAAATTTCCTGTCACCCATAATAATGTTTTAAACACAGTAGATCAGACTCTCTTGCTTATCTTTTTCTTCCCAAAATGCTATTAAAAGGAAAATATTAGGTGAAAAGATGTTGAAAATCATTAATCATTAGAAATAGCTGAAATTAAAAAAACCACTATGAAATAGCAACAGACTTAGAATGGCTAGAATTGAAAACTCAGATAAGTCCTAGCCATTTTGGCTCAGTGTATAGAGCCTTGACCTGCGGACTGAGGGGTCCCAGGTTTGATTCCGTCCGAGTGCACATGCCCAGAATACAGGCTTAATCCCCAGTATGGGTCGTGCAGGAGGCATCTGATCAATGATTCTCTCTCATCATTGATGTTTCTATTTCTCCCTCTCCCTTCTTCTCTGAAATCAATAAAAATATATTAAAACAAAACAAAAAAAGTCAGATAAGTCTCGCTGAGAATTCAAAGAAAGCGGAACCCTCATACATAGCTTGTGCGGATGAAAAATGGTGCAGCCACTTAGAAAAATGGTCTGGCCCGTCCTCAAAATGTCAAAAAGAGAGTTCCCACAGGACCCAGCAATTCCACCTCTAAGTACACACTCATGAGAAGTGAAAACACATGTCCACACCAAACTTGTAAACAAATGCTCACAGCAGTAGCATCCAGTATTCATAATACTCAAAAGGTGGAAACCACCCACAGGTCCATCAACAAGTTTATTCTACTTTCTGGCAGTTTACTTATATGAGACTATGTAGAACCTAGAATTAATTCTTTTTTATTTAATTATTTTTATTGATTTCAGAGAGGAATGGAGAGAGAGAGAGAGAGAGAGAGAGAATCATTGATTGGCTGCCTCCTGCACACCCACACTGGGGATTGAGTCCACAACCTGCGAATGTGCCCTGGCCGGGAATTGAATGATGACCTCCTGGTTCATAGGTCGAAGCTCAACCACTGCACCAGTCTAGTTGGGCTAGAAATCATTCTTGACACACCTAGTGATCCATGACCCATGTTCAATGATGCATGATTAAAGCTCAAGGCTTATGGGATGCTGTCATTCACAAACCTATAAGTTCTGCTCCTGGAATTATCAGAAATAAGATTTTGAGCATTCGGATCAGTCAAAGATATTGTTAAGAGGCTGCAGGTAATAAAAAAAAGCGGGGGGGGGGGGGGACTAGCTATGGTCTTAGTTACACCCTCAATCTCTGACTTAAGTTCATCAGTGTTTAATAGAGTCCTAATTATTAGCATGGATCAAGAATACATCTTTAAAATTTTACAGAATCTTTTTTAAAAGGGGGAGAGAATTACAGCAAGTTAATGAAAAATAAATAATTTTTATACTTCTATTTAGAGTTGCCTATGGACATCAAAGATGTTAAATAAGAGGGAAAAAAATGCCCTTATTTTTACATTGTCTGTTTGCATATGGAAGCATTTTTAAATCTCTTTAAATTTATTGTATTTATTTAATTTATTGCAGAGAAAGAGGAAGGGAGAGAGTTGCTGTTCCACTTATTATACATTCATTGGTTGCTTCTTGTATGTGCTGTGACCAGAGTTCGAACCTGAAACGTTGGTGTACTGGGAAGACCTTACCTACTAAGCTACTCTGCCAGGGCTTTCTGTCTGTTTTTTGTTTGTTTGCTTGTGTGTTGTTGTTTTTTTAGGATTAATTGTTCCTTTTCAAATAGGGTACATTCATGTTTGCATCCTAGCACTTTCAGCTTAATATCAATGAGTACATATTTAATATTATCTTACTTTGTTTTTATAAATACAAATAATTGTGCTATGTCAAATAGGATTATAAGGAGGGTGACAGAATCCAGACAGACATTCTATAATAACAACAGATAGAGGATGTGAATATTTGGCTACAAAGAGCAGGAGCTGAGACAGCATCCAGTGACGGCGAACCTATGACACGCGTGTCAGAGGTGACATGCAAACTCATTTCTTGGTTGATTTTTCTTTGTTAAATGGCATTTAAATATATAAAATAAATAACAAAAATATAAGTCTTTGTTTTACTATGGTTGCAAATGTCAAAAAATTTCTATATTTGACACGGCACCAGAGTTAAGTTAGGGTTTTTTCAAAATGCTGACATGCCGAGCTCAAAAGGTTCGCCATCACTGGCCTAGCCCCAGAGAGTGCAGTGTCTCCCAGGTTCGCCCAGGGCACCCCATGGTATGGTAACTGTGTAGGATGCTGATTAGAGTGGGGTCTCTGCCAGGCATGAGGTGCTCTCTCTGCAGCTCTTATGGGGGCTGTTTCTTGGCTCCCAACCCTTCCTGACTGGCGGGGAGACTGTGTAGCACTCGCTGCCTTTTCCCACATGGCCAGTGTCTCCCACACACATCCCTGACACCCACATGAGTGTTCAGTGTGGGACAAGCTGATGTTGAGGAATATATCTAAGGAAAGTCCTCCTGCAGGTCCAGGTCTGGGTGTCTGACACCACTCCTGCAATGAGTGGGGATGCCACTGTATAACTAACAATTCTATTATTTGCTATTCAGGCTATTTCCAAATTTTCCTTCGATAGGTGGTAGTATAAGAAACAACTTGTGCTAGAACCTTTATCTGTATTTTGAAAACATCTTTAGTTTAAAATAGGAAACAGGTTCTGACTCTTAATTGATCACAGATAAACAACATTAATGAATCACTGGTTTGGGGCCAAAAAATCCTGAGATTGAGACTTGACATGATCTATTATCTCAGTGTGTTCACATCTGGTTTCACATTTTTAACCGACTGTAGTCAGGCGTTCTGACTACAGAGGGGCAGGTGACGCGGGTGAAGACATGGGCCCAAGTATTCCTTAGTTGGAACAACTTTTCTAAGGTAAATTATTTTTCTTAGTCAGTGTTTGCTGATTATGATTCTGACTAAATAACTTATGTATCATCACATGATTGGATTAAATTTGGGGGTAAGACATTTTTCTTACACAGGTCTTAATAGAGAATACTTGATTTTATTAGGCTGGCTGAACCCTGGGAAATCTGTCCTGTACATTAGTGAAACTTGAATATTACTTAGCTAGCCATCCTTTGGATGACAGCTTATGATGTGCATAAATGTTCACATTTACCCAATTCTGCTCTAATACTGCATCATCCTTCCGCATTTTCTAATACTGTTTCTGAAGTAGACTATTGTATTTTAAAATAAACTGTCTCCTCCCACTACAGTGTTTAAAATAAATTGCACTTAATAGGATTGCCAGTTATAAGTATTTATTTTTTCTTTATAAGATTACTTAAAACATAGAAATTAGTTACACTTTACTTTATGATATTTGTCTACTATTAGCCTTTACTGGAATTTATGTCTAGATAATGCCTCATGTCTGAACAACTCAGTCTGGGAAGACATCATCTCAGTTAATTGGCATCCAATCTTATCTTCATCTCTTCATGGAATTTGAAATCTTTCTTCACACTTCAGATACATTTACCTTATATTTATGCATACATATACTATTACTGCTAAAAAAATATATCAAATAAGCTGTGTTTAGATAATTGAAACAAAATTTGAAATGAACACCCCTGTGATTATGTTTATAACTAATGTTCATATTTTTACTTTCTTTTATTTTCAGTTCTTAAAATAAATATACTTGTAATAACATTATAAATTCGTAATTATGAGTTTGTACTCAATTTTCCCTTTTGTTATATGCTATTGATTAGAAATTGATACTGATTGCATATTGAAGACGGTGGGTACCCATATTTATTTGTGGAATAATCTCATGCACTGGACACACATATATTGTAGAAATAAAAAAGAAAATAAGAATAACTTGGAGTTGTATTGTTGTTAAATCCAAAGATAATGTCATTGGAATCATATCTAATGGTTTCTTAGTACTTGATGCTATCAACCTGACTTCTATAAACAAATACAAGTTAAAATTAATTAATTTTTAGTTCTGATTACAGATGATTCATTTCTCCTGGCTTTTTGTTTAGTGACAAGAGTTGAACATATGCTAAATAATTCTGGGTGTCAAGAAAGTCAAAATTCATATTTTCCACTTGTTCAATTATTTCTGCAACTAAATTCAATCCATCTGTTCTTCAGACTCAGGGATAAGCTACAGTGTTCATAATGGAGTTTAAATACATACCCTGGCAATAAAAGATTGGCCTGAGCAGACTTTAACGGGAAATTAATATAAATTTAATGATCACTTTTGTCTAATTACTATTGTGCTTTCAGAACCTGAGTTCATCTCAAGGGTAATGTTTTCCTCTTATTATTACATTTTATTCCTCAACTACCACCCTTTTAATCTCAGCATACCCAATTTTTATCATGCCATCTAAGGAAGTACACTTCATGTCACTTTTCTGCCTTAAGGAGAATATATATTATTATTAAAACACAATTGTTTTCACCTATTATTCTCTAGTACTTCATAAAGTTGTACATTACCACATACGGTTGACCAGCCTTATTCTGTAATTTGAAGTAGGAGACCAACTATGGAATGAAAAGATAGGGGGAGAAATTCACTGTTGGCTAACATAGAATTTTCCACCCTCAGCCATTAGCTATGTAATATACTGGCTTTGAAAGCAATGGATGTAGAGAAGTGAGAGAAATCAGCTGGCTTTCATTCAGTGAGATGGAAGAGCCTGTCAGAGACACCAACAACCAATCAGCTGCCGACATTGACTGATGCGTTGCCTGCATTCAAATCTATCACAGTGACCAAGACTGTCTACCGTTTACCCAGCGGACAGATAAACTGGAGCTAATATATGGCTTCTAAGCAAATAGATCATTAATTCTGCTTAATATGTGGGGCTAAAGCTTAAATCTTCTTCTAAATAGCAACAGAAAGAGAGAGAGAAAGAGAGAGAGAGAGAGAGAGAGAGAGAGAGAGAGATGCTTGACTAGGCAATAACGATATATTTTACAAGTAACAAATTTGCTGTGTTAGGTTTTATTTCAGCTTGCACTTTGCAACTGCCACTTGCTATTAACTCTATTGAGGTATATAGTAACATATTAATTAAAATGGATGAAGATAAGAATTGATGGACTGAGGGAGGCAGAGGATTGCTTTTTCTTACATTCCATCCTGAAGTGAAAATTATTTCTCCATCTGATTTTATGTTTTTATTTTCTTTGTTATGAGATGATTTGTTTAATGTAGTTATTGAGTTAATTGTATTTTATTATTATTTGGTTTCTCATTAATTGCAGGGCATGCAACAGATTAGAATGTTAATGGCTTATGAATCCACTGTTTTTCACCAATCAGCATAAAAGAAAGGTGGTTTGAAACATGTATTGTCAAGCAATAATTTGAGGTAACATTAAAAGACATACCATGGTCTTTATTGAGGTAAATTAGATCTGACTAACTAGGTCAGGAAGAAGAAGATTTACTTTCAAAAGTGACATCAGACAGTTTAGAGTATTTTGTTAATCCTTCATTACCCTTGAGACTTTTGGGGTATCAGAATTAATAAAATAAATTAATCCAAGGATTATTTAGAAATCTCTACATAAAGAATGTTTTTAGGTGGTAAAAAGAAAAGTCGAGTGAATTTATATTATGACAATCATAATGCATTTTCTGAAGTTACTTTTGGTTACTCATCTGCAATTTAAAAAGGTATTATATAATTTGAAATATTAAAATTCATGTATATTTTTATAAATAATTAAAGCAGCTTCTAATATATACTTTTCTATACTAAACACAGATAAACTAAACTTTGTGAAATACTTAAGTAACATATAAAATAGTAAGGAGTGCTATGTCTTTCATAAATGTATAAGAATGCAAATTGAAGTTTTTTAGGCAATGCTCATTTTATACAATACTTAAATTTCTCTAATGATACACTCTTTACATTTTATCCAAGCTATAAAAAAATGGGTAAACTAAAGACCTTTGAGCATTCATGATATAAAAGCATACTCTTTATTACTTAAATAGTTATTATATATCCAAAATTATTCTGTGAAAATACATTGGGATGAGATACCTAATGTTAAGAAAAATAATTATCCACACCTTCCAATGGTGAATATCTGAGCTTTATTAAAAGCCAATAATGCAGAAACTTTTGTTCATTAATCCTATCTTTATATTTTTATTATGCCATACCAAACTATGGAGCATTGATCATTATAATAATGAACATATGTGTTTGGATATTAATAAGCATCAGACTTTCCATTTAAAAAGATAAAAGACAGAACTATGTGTGGGGGAGGGTGGAAACTTACCTGACCAATCTTATATAATAAAAGTATAATATCCAAATAGACCAAATGGCAGAATGAATGGTCACTATGATGCTCACTGACCACCAGGGGGCAGATGCTCAATGCAGGAGCTGCCCCCTAGTGGTCAGTGTGCTCCCACAGGGGGAGTGCCTTTCAGCCAAAAGCCAGGCTCACAGCTGCTGAGTGCAGCGGTGGTGGCAGGAGCCTCACCCTCCTCTGCTGCAGGTGGCCGGTAAGGAGTGAGAGGCCTGGACTGTCTGCCTGCCAGCTTAGGCCCAATCCCTGGGGTCATTAGGCCTAAGCTGGCAAGCAGACATCCCCCAAAGGGTCCTGGACTGTGAGAGGGTGCAGGCCGGGCTGAGCGACACCCCCCCCCCCCCCCCCCCCCCCAGTGCACGAATCTCATGCACTGGCCTCTAGTAATCAAAATAAAGTAGGAGAATTTAAACTTAAGATAGCATATATGCCTTATACAGGACACTGAAATATGAAAGACTTGGTTAAACTGATAAAAGACTCTATTATAACTCTATTATTGCAACAAAAAACCTTTTAAGCAATTTGTAAAGGGAATAATAAAAAGGTGGCATTTTTTAAAATCGTCACCCGAGGATATTTTTCCATTGTTTTTAGACAGAGTGAAAGAGAGGTGGGTGGGAGAAAGAGGAGAGAGAGAGACACATCAATTGGCTGCCTCCTACCATTTTATATGACTCTTTTGCTATTGGACACTTGATATCTGAAACTTAATATTTGTATAATGTAATATAAGCATTTGAACTTGCCATCCAAATTTGCATTATTTGAACTCAATACAAGAGATTTGGATAGCAAGGGAATACTTGTGCATATAAATATTAAAACTTGTCTTTGGATGGTGGCAATATGGACTGTTTTTTTCTTCTTCCTATATTCTATATTCATCAAAATTTATAATGAATATTTATTTTGTTTATTGGTGGAGAAAATGAATTTGAGAGAAAGAGGGAGAGAGAATTTCATAATATATTAGATTTCTTGGCAACATAATTCAATATGCTTCCAGTCCCTCTGTGCCCTGTGACATCTGTTCTCCCATCTTTGGACAGTATCTAAACCTGTTATGTTTGTACTTTACCTGTGTCTACACCAGGTTAAACACTCCATGGTTTTGTATAAGGATCAGCATACATTGTGGGGCAAAATTATATTTACAGTTGTTCATATGGAAATAATACATTAATAAATAAATTCTGAGTTTTGTGTACTCACAACAGTAAACCTGCTTTTGCCTGACCCTGTACTGGGCTGTAAGGCACATGTGGTCTATACAATAGAGCTTAGAGACCATTATGCTAAACGGCACAGATGCTGACAGGAGTTCTGAAAGTCCTAATGTACTACACATGGGTGTGATAGGCCCCAAAGTCACAGGAGGGTCCTGTACAGCTTCCAGGCCATTGATTCTGGTAGAGAGCTAAAAGCAGCACGAATGACGGAATGCTGAGATGCTCTATTTAGAAAATACACAACTGAAACACACTTTTCCTGTTGGTAAGAATGAATGTCGCCGAGACCGGTTTGGCTCAGTGGATAGAGCGTAGGCCTGCGGACTGAAAGGTCCCAGGTTCGATTCCGGTCAAGGGCACGTACCTGGGTTGCGGGCACATCCCAAGTGGGAGATGTGCAGGAGGCAGCTGATCGATGTTTCTCTCTCATCGATGTTTCTAACTCTCTATCTCTCTCCCTTCCTCTCTGTAAAAAAATCAATAAAATATATTTTAAAAAAAATGAATGTCAATTAAATACATTTTCTCATACCTGCCCTTTATGAGAAGTAGTAGCCAAAAGCAAAACAAAACAAACATTAGTTCAAATAAGAAACACTTTCTACTTAAAATTGGCAAGCCAGCATTAGAGAGAGAAATGATGAGCAACATACTATATTCAAATATGAGCTACTCCATCTTTGAAGCTTAAAGAAAAATCAATTCCGTAATTGAACGATGAAAAACAACCACAAAAATAAATTATGTACTGAATTTAGTAACTACATAAATTAATTAATACATGTGGGTGAAGGACATATAAAATGCAAAATTAATTTGAAACCAAAGGTAAAATCACTACCCAAGGAAGCAGTTCATTTGATTGGGCGCATTTCCTAGCCCTGGTCGGCAAACTGCGGCTCGCGAGCCACATGGGGCTCTTTGGCCCCTTGAGTGTGGCTCTTCCTAAGCCTTAGGAGTACCCTAATTAAGTTAATAACAATGTACCTACCTATATAGTTTAAGTTTTAAAAAGTTGGCTCTCAAAAGAAATTTCAATGGTTGTACTGTTGATATTTGGCTCTGTTGACTAATGAGTTTGCCGACCACTGTTAAGGGGAAGGTAGCTGTAGCATTTGCTCTAAACTCCCCTGTCATCAAAACAAGAGGAAAAAGATACTTCATATCCCTGAGAAAACAAACCAGGAACTCAAGAGAAGCCTAATTCCTGGACTCCAATGTACTTGGGATTATCCCTGAAGTGAGTTACTAATGACAGGGTGGTGATTCGAACCTATGCCTCTGGGAACATGAAGTTTCACCAGGAGCTGGGGCATGTAGGCTAGCATTTGTTCCACACACAGTTTTGTAATATTATCCTACTCTTGATCCCTAATAGTAGCATTTATTACTCTACACAGGAGATGAAAGGCATATGAAAACTTAGATGGCTCTGTACTGCTTTTCTTGGTCATTGAAGTAATTCTACATTTTACTTGTTTTTTGGTTAGCATATGTCAAACTATTTTATATTCATCTAGCAAAATGATTAAGAACAGGGGATTTTGAGCCACACCACCTGGATTTGAATAGCTTTGATAATACTTGCATGGCAAGTGACAATATTATTTTATTTCATGCAAATTAATGCATAAATGTGTTCATTTAAATGTACATATATCCTCATCATCCTCCAAAAAGAATGTGTGGTGGCTTAAAAGAATAAAAAAGTATTTTTATATAACTTACTTTCTTCATGGCTGGGCATGTTAAACTCTAGTTAAGACTTTTTGATATGGTATATTAAGATAATAAAAGTAAAATGCTAGAAAAATTAAACATTTTAGGTGTTCAATAAGCGACAAATTAATATAATAATGATGGTATCTATACTAATAAAAGGATAATATGCTAATCAGACCAGACATCTTCCAGATGACCATCCAGAGGTACTTCCTGACAAAAGCCGGGCCCGGGCAAAGCCGCCCGCCCGTAGTCCCAGGTGCCAGCACCTGTGGCTGAGGCCCAGGAAAGGGTGAAGCTGCCCACCCACAGTCCTGGGTGCCTGTGGCTGCGGCCAGCTCAGGGGAAGCTGACCCAGGTCCTGAATGCCTGTGGCTGGCCAGAGGGAGGGAATCCCTGGTGCTGGGTGCCTGCGGCCAGCCAGAGGAGGGAATCCTGGGTCCCAGGGCCCAAGCAGAGGCGGTTAGGTGCGATCAGACCAGCAGGGGAGCAGTTAGGGGCAATCAGGCAAGCAGAGGTGGTTGGGGTGATCAGGCAGGCAGGCAGGCGAGCAGTTAGGAGCCAGCAGTCCCAGATTGCGAAAGGCCAGTGGAGGGAATCCTGGGTCCCGGAAGTGGGGCCGAAGCAGAGGTGGTTAGGGGCTATCAGGCCAGCAGGGGAGCAGTTAGGAGTGATCGGGCAGGCAGGCAGAGGTGGTTAGGGGCCATCAGGCAGGCAGGCAGGCAGAGGGGTTAGGGGCGATCAGACAGGAAGGCAGGCGAGCAGTTAGGAGCCAGCGGTCTCGGATTGTGAGAGGCATGTCCGACTGCCAGTTTAAACTGGCAGTTGGACATCCCCCAAGGGGTCCCAGATTGGAGAGGGTGCAGGCCGGGCTGAGGGACCCTCCTTCCCATGAACGATTTCATGCACTGGGCCTCTAGTTGAAAAATAATGATAATCTGTGAATCCTCACAATATCTCTAAAACATTACAGTCAGGAGTCATATTTTTCATGTTCCCAAATAAGGAAACAAGAGCTCATATGGTTATGTGTTGCTCAAAGTGACGCTCAAGTTAAGATCAGGAATGTATGAGAGTCATGGCAGGCCTACCCCTAGCATGGATTTGCTAACTCGCATGGAGCCTTTCTAACACAATGTGGTGCTGGTTCTAGGCAAGAACCCACAAGAGTGGATTTCCATATCTTCCCAAGAGGCAGCAGTGTAAGCTGCCCACCGTGCTCTGGCTACCATGGGCTGCCATAGGCTGCTCACTGCCACACACTGCATCTCCTCCTGCCACTCCCTCATCTTTGCTCCAATAGTTCTTTTCCAGTCCATTTTCTCCTCCCTCTGCACAGTCTCCGGGATCTCTTACTAAATGCGTCCCTGATAAAAGACCCAATCCCCAGGCAGGGGGCTTCTTTGGGGCAGTGGGAAACAAATTGTTCATTAGAAGTTGAATCTCAGGAGTCTGAGCCAGTGTGATTCCTGGGCACTCACTACTTCCACTTTTCTAGGGAAAAATCAAAAACTGTAAAATGGGTGCTTCTCAACTTCGTCTAGCCAATTAATCCAGGTTCAGCTTTTCTTTCATTTTCCCTTCATGTTTGTGGGACCACCAGATCTTCCTCTCTTCTCATATTCACCTCCCATTTTCTGGCATAGTGCTCATAGTATGTGATGCATTTAATATATTTTGCATGAATACACGCATATTTGATCTAGCATGGTGAAATGCATAATGAAAACCTACTGGTCTCAGAATGGAATAAGACTGAAAGAGGAAGGGATGGGGTGATGAATGTGGTACTGAATCAGTCTGACTCTAAAGAGCCTTAGCAAAGGTGTTAACCTTTACACCTCCCTATTAAAATTATCTTTGCCAAATGATTATTTTAGAAGCCTAGTGGCAGGTGTATTGCTTCTAGCTCACTGATCCTGCAGGGAAACCCACCACTCCACAGCGGGCTTTGCAACTTGTACCATAGATTAAATTGCTTGGTTAGAGGGGAAATCAATTGCTATTTTTACAAAAACTTCACAAAATGCTTGCAATCTACAATCTAATCAAAATCTAAAAGCCCCTTGTAGATTAGTTTTATTGGCTCACTTTATGTTGCAGACCTGATGACATTTCACACAGAAACTGTACTAAGTCATTTCTTCCAACCACAGCACTGATTTTTCTGGTAGTTACCAGAAGGCAATGAGTCCTTGGGCACTTGCTCATCTTTGGGGCATTATTTTTTTTCTTTTATATTTTAATTTAGCCAAAAAAAATTTTTCCTACATGCAACATTTTTTTTCTGCTTCTATTCCATCGATTCCAATTCATTCACATTAGTGAATATGAGCAGCAAGTCACCTATGGGCAAGGATAATTGCCCTGCCATTCAGCAATCACTTAAAAGGGAACCATGCATTCATTCCATAAACATTTATTGAAAACCTACTTTGTATTAGACAAGTGGATTGCAGGAGTTGAAGAGAATGAACAAAGATTCTTCTACACTATCAAAAAGAGATTCAATACAGTAGCTGTTTTTCCTCTAAATGCATTATAATATATAATACACATTTATATATAATATACATTTATATATAATATAATATATATATATATCACTTGTTAATGAATTATTTAATACTTAATTCCAGCTCAAAAATAGGGACTGCTTCTCATCCTCCCACACATTCATGGTAGCGCACATACTATGGCAGCCAAATTGTGTACACTCTCTCCATATCGCTCAATGACTTTTTAAATTAAAAAAATGGGTTGTATTCCTACTACATGAAATATTAGAAGTGGGATTGTTTCCTTTTGTGTTGGTAGAAACATGTTTTGTTTCAAGCTTCAAGCCATTTTTTAAATACCCTCCTTTTAAGTCTGGGCAGCGTTCAGAGTGGTGGCATGTCCATTACTGACCTGGGCCAGATTTCATTTAGATACTTTTAAGGTTGAGAGAATAGGAGCTTTCTGCTTCTGCATTTCAATGTCAGCACTTCATACCCAACTGATTGAATTATAAATGACTGAAGAAAGTACAAGCATGGCAAACGTCTATTTCAATAAATATCTTCCTATTAAATGCCTTCTTTCCATGACAGAAACAAACTTTAAACAAAGCTCTATGTACTTCTTGTAATAATAAGTACTAACAAGTCTTGATGTGGTTAATCTAACAATTGTCACAAAATCACAAAATTATGATTGTGGTGAAAAAAAATAAAAGCTGACACGTGGGTAGGAGGATGATAGAGACAAATGGTTCCTGTACAATGACCACAAATGTATAGCAATTGTTCTAGTCAGTTCCCTGCTGAGTTAAAGCACTGAGAGAGGTTAGGTCCTATTTAGAATCCAAGACTCCTTTGTTGTTTCTTAATTATTTAATACTTATTGTCCTCTAGCAGGAAAACTTTGCCTCTTTTCCCTGAACAGACTCTTCTAGTTCTTGTAATATAAGAACAAATGTTGCATCAAAAGCCACTGCGGAAAGCAATATGAAGTTGCCTCAAAATATTAAAACAGGAACTGCCTCATGACCCAGCCACTCCACTTCTCAGAATGTATCCAAAGAAACCTGAAACACTAATTCAAAGGAACGTATGCACCCCTGTGTTCACTGCAGCGTTATTTATAATAGCCAAATTTGGAAGTAGCCCAGTGCCTATCAATAGATGAGTGAGTGGATGAAAAAGCTGTGGTACATTTACACAATGGAATATTACTTGATCCTAAAAAAGGAGGAAATCTTACCCTTTGAAACAGCGTGGATAGACCTGGAAAGCATTATGCTAAGTGAAATAAGCCAGTCCGAGAAAAGACACGTATGATGTGATTTCACCCATATGTGGAATTGAATGAACAAAATGAACTAACAAGCAAAACAGAGACAGGTTGACATTTTTCCAGGGGTGTGGGTGCGGGGGTAGGAGTTGGTGGTGGAGGGATTGAGCAAAACAGAGAAAAAGTTCATGGACAGGGACAATAGTGGGGTGATTGCTTGCGGGTGGAGTATGGGATGGTGGAGGAGGATATAAGGGGGATAAATGATGTTTGATGGAGACTTGACTTGGGGTGGTGAACACACAACACAGTGTAGAATGATTCATTGTATAATCTTGTTAAGTAGTGTCACCCTAACAAAGTCAATAGACAGGAGAAAAAATTGAATTTGAAGACCATCCTAAATATTACCTGTTTTCACTAACTTAGAAATTCATAACAATAAGCAAATTTTGTTTTGGTAGTATCCCTTCCTGTAGCTTTTACCTCACACATTTCCTCTCTGATACACAGTCACTCAGCCTGTGGATAATGATGTTCCTGTTAATAGTTCAAAATGAATAACATTAATGACGATTGCCAATAATTAAAAGACTAACCATACTATACCACCTTTTTTGTCCATCTCTGGAATAGTCTTGGGAGATATACATTGTTATGTCCATTTTTAGGGTAAGATATTAAGAGTCAGAGAAATTAAATAACAGCCTTTAAGTAGAATGAGTTTATGATGCTTCCCATTGGTATTTTTATTGATTTCTTGAATAGAATTCCAACCAACTATATTGTGTCTAGAAGAAAAATAATTTAACCTCTATGGAACTTAACATAAATGGGGATTTTTTGTTGTTGTTGTTGTTGTTTGTGTGTTGTTTCTAAATTCAAATCCAGAGATAATTTTTTATTTGCCCTTTGTTTAAGAGCATTCCTCATAAATAACAATGTGGAAAGAGTAGATCAGACTCTTGTAATATGAGACATTGTTTTCTTATTACTATAGCAGAGGCTCTCCAATTGCAATATCAATCAGGTTCTTATAATCTTTCAAAGTGCCAGCTAATGTATTTATACTACATAAAGCTTTAGTGACACACAGAAGTCTGAAGGGCAATCCTGAATTCTATAATTCCTATAAATCAAAATCGTTCATGATTTTCTTGATGTTGTATTATCTTCTCTTTGATGCCTAATGACATCAGTATAATCAGTCATATTAAGCCTATTTCATTGAATGAGTAAATAAATGAAAGTATACCCCATCTACAGATACATATAAATGATAATCACATTCTAAGAATCCAATTCCAAACACATGTACAGATCTCTCTGGTTATTTTATAATAGGGCAGGCTATTCTCTCTGTTAGAAAACAAGCCAAGTTTCCATGCATTTAGAATAAAATTTAATCATGTGCTTTACTGATTATACCCCAGATTTTAGTAAACTATTGTCATTCAATACTCAGACAATTTATATTTGAATTGCATGTTATATATAAATAGACTTATTTAAGACAATAAAACACAAAGTATAATCACAAAGAAAAGAACACCATGCTTAATTGTAAGAAACCTTATCTGTCATGTATCTTGACAATATATCTGTGACTTTAGGAAGTTACTTAATCTTTGTCTCTTAGTTTCCATAATTTAAATTAGGGTATATAAATAAAATCTATAAGCAGAATTATTGTATAACTTTAATATATTTATACATCTAAAGGTTCTGGAATAGTACTGGACACATAACAGATGCTGAAAAAATCTCACCTATTTAATCTCATCACAAATACAGAATTTCACAAAAATACAAATATAATTAAGGAAGGACATCACTTATACCATGTTACCTCCCACAATTTCATGTCTGATTTTGATCCTTCACATTTACTTCATGCAACCATTGAAAATTAGGACCCTTAAACTAGACATACTTAATAAATGAGTAAGGGTTTTATAGTAAAACTAGAGGCCCAGTGCATGAAATTCATGCACTCAGGGGAGTCCCTCAGCCTGGCCTGTGCCCTCTGGCAGTCTGGGAGCCCCCAGAACGATGCCCTGTTAAGGGAGGCCCTGCCCAACATGGCAGGGCTCTGCAATTGATGGCAGCCAGCACAGAGGGAGGCCCTACCCACCCTGCCCAGGCTCTGTGATCCATGCTGCACAGAGGGAGGCCCTGCCCACCCGGCTGAGGCTCTGAGATTGGCCCTCCCAGCCATGGCGGCTTGCCTCGGCCCTCACAGCCACGGCTTTGTCCAGAAGGACGTCTGGTCTATCTGGTTTATTAGCATATTACCCTTTTATTAATATAGATCATGTGTATCAAAAATATGACAATTACATACATATATTTTATGAATACTATATATAATTATATGTAGTTATACACATATATGTTTCAGAATATATATATATATTATATAGTAAGAAACATTGAAGTCTGAACTTTACAAGTTTAGAAATAGTTTTTCATGAAGCCATTAGAATAAAAACATCCTTATTTGTCATTTATTTAATAATTTAACTCCATGATACTCTGTTCTTTTATAATAATGAATTTCTTTTGGCAGATTAGCTATTAATTATTTAATTCTATAATTTTATAATTTCTATTGACTGTTGTTAGTTTGATATTACATTAAGCCATAGATAACATTTTAATTTTGTGTCCAAACTTATCTGATAATAGAGGCATTTCATCATAGAAAAAGAACTGAGATCAGCTACTAAACTTAGAATAATTACAGAATTTGTTTGAGATGGCAATTATTTTATCTCTATAGGTTAACCTACTTTTTCCACAATTTAAACTAAATACTAAACACAGTACAGTAATTGTTTAATTCTAAAAAGAATATTAATCACTGCTCATTTCTACAGTTCTTTGAATATAAAATAAAAATGTTATCAGTCTGACTGTTCCAACTTTACTCTGTCTGGAAGGGCTACCTTTATAACCCAATCAATTTATTCAATAATTGCTACAACAGTTTGATACCATCACTGTTAGGTCATTCTTTATCACTTATAATTCTTTCATCACTGTGCTAGGTGAGGCAAAAATAAAGATAAAAATATGTAGGCTGTTAGACAAGCTACCTGCACACTGGATTTTTATCGGATTTGGGAGCTCACTATTGAATCCTGTCCCCAAATAGAACACCCTTTCCACTGGACTTACAGAGTTATCCCTCTGACGTATTGTCAGTTAGCAAGGCCTGACCTTCTGCCTGGGTCTTTGAGAATTACAGACTTATAACCAGGGCTAGAATTTGATTGAGACAAATGAGGCACTTGTCTCAAGCAGAAAATTGTAGAGGTCCCCTGAAACTCAGAATTCAAGGTAAATAACAGTTTAAATAAATATTATTTAAAACAATTCAAACAGAATGTAAAAAATCCACAGTAGATAAAATAAAAGTTTCCAATAGACTGGACACAACAGTGACACACAGTCATGCTGTAAAGCCCAAGGCAAAAAACAAAAACTGTGGACTCCTATAAATGTTTAATCTATTGTTAATTTTTCTCCAGGACAAATAAACATAAGAAAAAGTTGATTATGAAAATATTATTAATGAGTTTGTTTCCAATTAGTTCAGGTAAAATTATAACCCTATATAATAAGACCCTAATATGCAAATCAATCAATCAGTGGAACAACTGGCAGAACGACCAGTCACTATGACGTGCACTGACCACCAGGGGCAGACACTCAACGCAGGAGCTGCCCCCTGGTGGTCAGTGCACTCCCATAGGGGGAGTGACTCCAGCCAGAAGTCGGCCTCACAGCTGGTGGTGCTGGCAGGAGCCTCTCTGGCCTCCGTTGCAGGCGGGCAGTAAGGAGCGAGGGGTCCCAAACTACAAGAGCCCTGGACTGTGAGAGGGATGTCTGCCTGCTGGCAGACAGACACCCCCTGAGGAGTCCCAGACTGCAAGAGGCGCAGGCTGGGCTGAGGGACACCCCCCTCCCCCTAGTGCATGAATTTCGTGCACCAGAACTCCAGTAAAATTAAAATAAATTATATTTTGGTATAACTAAAACATTTTTAAACAGTAATATTGTGTCTTAATATTTTTAACTATTTTTAAATTACTTTCATGTAATTAAAGGTGCTGTTATTTGCCTGTCCTCAAGTGAGTAAAATTCATATTAAGCTGATTTTTTTCATATATTTTCTGAGGTATAAACAATCACTGTGTTTTCACTGAAGTAAGACAGGAGGGATTCTTTTCTGCAATGCACTTTCCCCTGCTGTTTTCCATGAACTTCTGCGATTTTTACAGGCTTTCTCGCTGTCAACTTCTTGTTAAGAAAGCCTGCTACTTCTTTCTGTGTAAAGTCCATTCTGTTACCCTGATTTAAAAGCCACTTAAATTAGACATTATTCAGTGAATGTTTGTTTAGCATGGCAATAGTTGAGTATTAAAGCTGATACTGTGGGAGATATACATTATACATTCAGTAAAAAAAAATAAAATTATGTACACAGCATAAGCACAGCAATGAAGAGAAAAGGTTTCCTTGGAATTAAATGTTGGGAAAATTATCATTTTATTTCAATAGTTGTGGAAAGCCTCCTGTAAGTGGAAGAATTCATGAAGTGTATCAGTGATTTGAGGATGATAACTCATGAATGGAATCCTATCTAATAATAGAGAAACATGGTAATTAGCTGTAACTTCGCTACCCTTCCCATTGGCTACTCAGTGAGATATGCAAATTAACTGCCAGCCAAGATGGCGGCCAGCAGCCAGGCAACTGAAGTGAACATGAGGCTTGCTTGCTCCAGTGATGGAAGAAGCCAACGTTCCCTGCCTGCCGCAGCCCAGCTCTGAGCTTGCTCTCTAAGAAACAATTTGCAAATATAGAAGCTAAACAAAACCCAGAAACCTGCTTTCAGCAGCCGAGGTCTCAGAGCTGGAGCCGAGCCTTAGAGCTAAAGCAGGCTCTCAGCTCCAGTGACAGCCATAGAAGGTAAATAAATCCCAGAATAAAAAAACAAAAAAACAAAAGGAGAGGTTGGGAGCTTCAGTCACCCACCAGCCTGAAAACGGCCCTCAGTCCCTCACCCAGACTGGCCAGGCACCCCAGTGGGGACCCCCACCCTGAAGGGGGTGTGACCAACTGCAAACAGCCATCATCCCCTCATCCAGGCTGGCCAGGCACCCAAGCGAGACCCCCACCCTGATCCAGGACACCCTTCAGGGCAAACCGGCCAGCCCTCACCTGTGCACCAGGCCTCTATCCTATATAGTAAAAGGGTAATATGCCTCCCAGCACTGGGATCAGCGGAGCCGCGAGGCCTCCCAGCACCAGGATCAGCAGAGCCGAGAGGCCTCCCAGCAGCAGAGCTGTGAGGCCTCCCAGCACTGGGATCAGCGGAGCCGCAAGGCTTCCTGGCCCCTGGAGCAGCATGACAGGGGGCAGCGCCCAAACCCCCTGATCGCCCTGCAGCTCTGTGTGTGACAGGCGGCGGAGCCACAACCTCCCTATCCACCCTGCTCTGTTCGTGACAGGGGAAGGCGCCCCAACCACCTGATCGGCCCTGCTCTGTGCTTGATAGGGGGGAGTTCCCCAACTCCCTGATCGGCCCTGCTCTGTGTGTGACAGGGTGCGGTGCCCCAACCCCCTCATGGGCCCTGCTCTGTGTGTGATGGGGTGGAGCCGCAACCTCCCCATCAGCCCTGCCCTGAGTGTGACAGGGGGGAGTGCCCCAACCCCCTGCTCAGCCCTGCTCTGTGGGTGACAAGAGGCGGTTCCCCAACCCCCTGATCCGCCCTGCTCTGTGTGTGACATGGGGGAGCTCCCCAACTCCCCTATCGGCCCTACTCTGTGCGTGACAGGGGGGAGCTCCCCAAACCCTGATCGGCCCTGCTCTGAGCGGGATAGGGGGGAGCTCCCCAACTCCCTGATGGGCCCTGCTCTGTGCGTGATGGGGCGGTGCCCAACCCCCCAATCAGCCCTACCCTGAGCATGACTGGGGGTGGCATTGCAACCTCCCGATCCGCCCTGCTCTGTGCATGACAGGGGGTGGCGCCCCAACTCCCCAATTGGCCCTGCTCTGAGCCTGACCAGGGGCTGCACCTAGGGATTGGGCCTGCCCTCTGCCACCAGGGAGCGGGCCTAATCCAGCAGGTCGTTATCTCCTGAGGGGTCCCAGACTGTGAGCCGGCACAAGTGGGGCTGAGGGACACCCCCCCCCCCCCCGCCAGTGCACAAATTTTTGTGCACTGGGCCTCTAGTGAATGAATAATAGACTACAGTTATGTTTTGGAAAAAAGGAACTAGTCAGAGGAAATTAGGATGTAAGTAAAAATATATTACACTGTCTTACTTAACCTGATCAAAAAAGTGTATATAGCACAGTGAAAAGATATTGGTCAGTAAGAAATATACTACTAAGTCAGATAAATAATTCATAGACAATTCACAGTCATGATCATCAATCTTTATCAGTATCATCATCGTATCAAAATTGGTACAAGTTTTGAGTGCTTACTGTGGGTCAGGAGAGTGCTAATCCTTCAAGAATATACAATGTGCTCAGTTAGTACCATTTCCATTTTTCAGTTGGGGAAAAAAAATAAACTTGAAAATTTAATAACTTTGCCCAAAGTCATATAACTATTTAGGATGGTGTTGAGGTTGAAAACTTGGATGTTTATCTACTAAAGTCAACTCATTCTAGCACATAACAGGGAGGTATCAAAAGGAATCCACTAGCACACATGGGATTGAACTAGAAGACATTTAGTGATCCTTACCGACTGTATGAACTGATCATAGAAACCATCATTGTCCTGTGCCACAGTAAGAGAATATTAATTTCATTTTAGGTGAGAAAACATCATCTCTTAAAGGTCTGCAACTCTCAGGTCATACAACTAAACGTCATACATCTCAGATTATATTTTAAGAGATATTTCCTTTATGGAGTCCACAGAAATGTGCTTTGTTCTCTCATATTTATTTGATTTCATGGTTATTGTAATCCTGATTTCAATGAGTAAGAGTGTGTTAATCTATTTCAGAACAAAACTCCAGACCTTTATTTTCTCTTCTATAAAATAATACTGGTTAGTTTTAGTGATAATGTTTCAGACCATCTGACATAATGCACATCATATGCACAAGTAGTAAACAATAGCTATTAGTAGCAATGAGAGTATCACCTATGTCAAATTTTTAGTGAACTAAAATTTAATAGTGTGATTAGAAACTAAAATTTTCATTAATATTTATATCAAAATAAATTTAGTTCAATAGTTTAGCTAGTTAATAATCAGTAACCTGAAAACAAAGTATAAGCTTCCTGTGTGGTTATCACTATTTTTTTTATAGGTAACTTAGTGTGTTTACCTTGCTTTTCATACCATTCACATGCTATCAGCTGTGTTAAAATCCAGGCTAGTAGTTATTTAAAACCAGACCAGAAGATTAATATTCACACAGATCATAAGAGAACAAAGGGATATAACTCCTGTTTCAGAAATGGTAACTGGTTGTAGGTCAGCACACAGGCTTCAGAGTTACCCAAACACAGGTATAAATTCCAGCTCTGGTCAACAACTGCAAGTGTAACTTTGAGCAATTTATTTACTTTTCCTCAGCCTCCTTTCTTCTTTTTAGAAGTGAGGAAATTCTAGCATCTATGTAATAGGCTTGTTGTGGGATACAGTATACATGCCATAAACATTAGGTATTATCATCACTGTCACTTCATCATCACAACCATCGTCCTCATAAGTATTATTATCAACCTGGACTTGTGACTATTTCAGATTACTATATAAATCAATAATAATTAACCAGATATGATTTTTAAATGTCTTTTTGAAAAATATCTGACAATTTCAGGAACAACACCACCTACTTCAATAAAAATATACTGATTGTATAATTTATTTCATTGTGCTAGCTGGGAAAATAAAGCAGTTCGGTAAGTTCTAAGACTGTGGAAAAACTCCACTTTCCCCTTCCCAACAGAAGGTAATTATAAATAATGGAAACATTAATTCACCTGTATGCAGACATTGCATTACATGAAGTTTCTACTAGCTTAATTAACTTCTATTTTACTAAACCTGCAAAATATGCACCTTTCCCAAGTCCCCAAACAAATATTGCAGATCATGAATTTTTTATTTCTTTACCTTTATCCCGGCCTCTTAAAAAATTGTAAACTAAAGTTAGTGGATTTTTTAGGACCATGAAGTTTTAAAATCCATATTGATTATCTCCTTACCCATATGTTAGCATAGATTGTATTCAGATATCAGAAGTTGATGATTCTGAATGTACCTAAATATTGTTATATAATCATCATAAAATTGATGAAAATCATGATTTCAGGGCCCATCTTAAGCCCTTGCATGCAAACATATACTTAAGCAGCTTTAAGTGAGTGCCAACTATGAGCCAGAGTGATGTGCTAGGTGCTGATGCAGCATATTTTTATGCTTTACACTCAACATTAGGATTTTCAATTGGTATTAAACTTAGGGCTCAGTTCCTCAATAAGTAAATAAATAAATATTTTAACTTAATATGCAACTTTTTTATATTGCTTAGTTTAACAGTTTGACAAGTTTCGAATGATTCCTTTTCCCTCTGTTTTGAACACCGGTTCATTTCAGTCCATACATATTTTAATATATAAGCACAGCACAGCATACTCCTGCAAACTCAAAGTGTAACAGTAGCTTCCAACAGTAAGAGAGTCACATCTGGCAACTATGCTCTGTTTCATTAAAAAGAAATAAAGCAGGGAAAAAAGTCAAATGTCTGGAGGGTGTAACCATTTTTGTGTTTATTTTGAGCTTTAAATGTTTATTTTAAAAATCAATAAATGGTTTCTTGAGCTCACCCCTCAGGATTCCAAGTGGATCCTTTTATTATTAAGCTAGAGGCCCGGTGCATGGATTCTTGCACCAGTGGGGTTCCTCAGCCTGGCCTGCGCCCTTTTGCAATTCAGGACACTTCAGGGGGTGTCGGACTGCCGGTTTCGGCCTGATCCCTGAGGGATGAAATAGTGTGTGAAGTAAGTGGCAGATGGCCAGGGAGGAGCCCAAGCCATGGCCAGGCACTGTGCCACCCTTGCTCATCCCAGCCCCGCTGTGCCTGCAGCTGCTCAGTAGCGCTGCTGTGGAGGCAGGAGAGGCTCATGCTGCTGGAGCAGTGCTCACAAGCTGTGAACCCAGCATTGGGTGCCTGTCAGTTAGCTGAGCGGTGCTCCCACTGTGGGAGTGCACTGACCACCAGGGAAAAGCTCCTGCATTGAGTGTATGCCCCTGGGTGGTCCGTGCATGTCACAGCGACCGGTCGACCAGTTGTTCGGTCATTTGGTCATTCAGTCACTTAGGCTTTTATATATATAGATAGATATCTGATCCAGCTCCTTGGTTTACTTCTGTGTTCTTCTTTCTGTCTTATTTTAAGCCCCTGGGACTCAGTCTGCATCCTTTCCCCTTTATTACTGTCACCTTAAACCAGGGGTGGGCAAACTTTTTGACTCGAGGGCCACAATGGGTTCTTAAACTGGACCGGAGGGCCGGAACAAAAGCATGGATGGAGTGTTTGTGTGAACTAATATAAATTCAAAGTAAACATCATTACAGAAAAGGGTACGGTCTTTTTTTTTTTTTTTTAGTTTTATTAATTTCAAACAGGCCGGATCCAACCTGCGGGCCGTAGTTTGCCCACGGCTGCCTTAAACTCTATATTTTGGCATGCCTCTTTGCCAGGACCTGCTGCTATAGAGGAACCTTCCTATCATCTTTTCTGGATGCTCCTTTCTGCCCATGAAACAAAGGTAACTACAATGTCATTTTTCTATACTATTCCCAGGGCGACATGATTATATCTATCTGCCATTTGCAAATTGAAATCACAGGGAACACCTAAATCCATAGGTATTCAACATCAGCTAAGAGATTCAATATCACATCTCTTTCGATCAGATTCTACTCTAAGTATTTTAATAAGCAAGCATATAGACAAATGTAAAACAACAGCATACAACAAAATGTAGAGCCTATACATTTCACAAAGGTCTTGCATTTGACTTCCAGTCCCAACTTGAAGTAGCCCTGGTGCATAACATTATATTGGTCGGGTTTCTGCTTTGCTCCAAGTTGCCCCATTGCGCCATCATGGAAATCTGCTTACGTATTTCTTTTCCTGAGACTCTACTGTGGCATCAGCATTACTGGAGTTAGGGTCTTTATCCTTAATATTAAACTAAGAATTAAAAGGCCTTATTTTTAACTCTTAAAACACAAATAGTTAATGCCATTGCTTTTCCTAAATAATGGGTCCAGTAATTCCTTCTCTTGGTGGCTATCTTAAAATCCAAAACCTCCTTTGAAAATAAAGGTATCCTTAATTTCTATAATAGCTCAAAAAAAAGTTGCCTTTAATGCCTTTAAAATGAAGGAGGAGAGGGGAACAAGTATACATTTATTATTTTTTTAAAAAATCTTTATTGTTGAAAGTATTATATAGGTTCTTCTTTTTGCCCTATTAACCTCTTCCAGTCTGCTCCCACCCTCTTCCCACCCCCAGGCCCTCACCACCTATATCCACAGGTTATGCATAATATGTGCATACAAGTTCATTGGTTGATCTCTTCCCACCCACACTCGCCTGCCTTCCCTCTGAGGTTATACAGTCTGTTCATGCTTCTATGACTCTTGGTCTATTTTTGATTATCAGTTTATTTGGTTCATTAGATTCCACATATGAGTGAGATCATGTGATACTTGTTAAAGCATTCTATAACATAAAAAACAGAGCCTTTAGTGTAAAGAATTTTAATTTTAAAGGCAATAAACATAGATATAAGATTTTAAAAAATGAAACTACTTCTAAACAAAAAATTCAAATATAGAATTAATAGTTTCAAGTATATCTTTTGCTGAGTTCATGAATAGCTTAGTGTTTCAGTGACTAGCTTCTGGTATTGAAAAGATATACTTGTAAATGCTATCTCATCAACTATGTCACCAAAGTAAGGCGATTACATCTCTCTTGTCTTCAGTTCTCTAATCCATAAAGTTGATATTGCTTAACTCACAGTATTTAGTTCCAGTTACCATGTTTTATTAATTTTAAGTCATACAGTTTAATTGTTTCCTATTTTAACATTCTGAACTCAAGGTGCTTTTTACAGTCAAAATAGGAAAATACACTGCATTAATGATTTATTTGGTAAAAATAGAACAGCCTGTAATTTGATAAAATGTGATATCTGAGATAATATGTAAAATGGGAGGCTCTCTGCATGGGAATTAAGAGCTACACTTTTGAATGACACTGTTTATAATCAAATCCCACTTCTGCCTCTGACTAGATACACGACTTTGCAAACACTTGTTTAAGCATGTTGCCCTATTTTTCTGACTTTTAAAATGTTAATGATATAAACAATAAATACCTTACTTCATTGTTGTCAGCAGAAATTATGTGATGTTTTAAACTATCTGATATATATAGCTAGTGCTCACAAAAATGTAGCTAGATTTAGTAATTTATTTTATTTATTTATTTTAAGTTAAATTTATTGAGGACACATTGGTTAATAAGATCACATAGTTTTCAAGTATAAAATGCTATGGTACATCATCTGTATATGCTCATCACTCAAAGTCAAATCTTCCATCCCCATATATTTGACCCCTTTATCCTTTACTACTCCCCACCTCCCTTCCCTCTAGTAACCACAAAACTGTTATGAGTTTTTCTTTGTTTGTTCTTCCGTTGCTTTCAGTTTTACATGCCACGTATGAGTGAAATCATACGGTTATTAATTTTTTCTGTCTGATTTATTTCGCTTAGCATAGTAAACTGATTTAAATCTTTTTTAAATTTCAGGCATCTGATTTTTTCCCCCTGAAACAAATTAGATCATGTTCCACAGCCCCTGAGATTAAACTAATTTACTCCATGAAGTTTTGTCTTCCTGACACACAGGCCAGTGATACAATCAGAGCAAATTATTCGTTTTAAACTACTGTTCCTTCAGTCCTGTCAACAAGTCAATTTCAGAATTTTCTTTCTGTTCTAAATTATGAAATGCATTTCATAAATACATGCTTTTCTAATACACATGTCAGAATATATTTCTGGTAGAAATTATAAAACAGGAAAACGGGTAGAATAAATTTCAGAAAAATCTGCTTCTGAGTGGCTTTCTATCCATGTGGTAGAAGAATGGTTTTCTGAACATCTCCTCCATCTCAGTAAATAAGTTGCCCTTCTAGATATTTACATCAAAGGGAGAGCCTGGCCTTGGCCCTCCAGAAAGGGCTGCTTTTCTTTTTCCATACCTGAGCCATCTTGGCCAGCTGCTGCCTGTTCTCCAGTTTGGAGTTTGGAGTCTGACTCCTATATTAGGACTGGTCTTGGTCTGAAAGAAACCACATAAAGCAGGGGTCCTCAAACTTTTTAAACAGGGGGCCAGTTCACTGTCCCTCAGACCGTTGGCGGGCCGGACTATAGTTTAAAAAAAAACTATGAACAAATTCCTATGTACACTGCACATATCTTATTTTGAAGTAAAAAAACAAACAGGAACAAATACAATATTTGTATTTTCATGTGGCCCACGGGCCATAGTTTGAGAACCCTGACATAAAGTCTATGCAACTAAAGTGTGTGTGGGTGTGTGTGTGTGTGTGAGGATGGGGAGGAGCGGTGCTGGACATTCCTAATATCCCTAAATCTGTATATTCATCTGTTTTGGTTTCCTAGGGCTGCTGCATCAAAGTTCCACACACCGGGTGGATTAAAACAATAGATATTTATTGTCTCAGTTCTGGAGGCTAGAAACCTGAAATTAAGATATTGGTCTGGAAAGGTCCTTCCTTCCCTTTCCAGCTTCTGGCAGCCATGGGTGATGTTGGGCCTATAGTTGCATCACTGTCTTCTTGTGGCTTCTCCCTGTGTGTCTCTGTGCATACACATGGACATCTTCTTCTTTTTTTTTTTTTTTAAATAGATTTTATTGATTTTTTACAGAGAGGAAGAGAGAGGGATAGAGAGTTAGAAACATCGATGAGAGAGAAACATGGACCAGCTGCCTCCTGCACATCTCCTACTGGGGGTGTGCCCGCAACCAATGTACATGCCCTTGACCGGAATCGAACCCGGGACCTTTCAGTCCGCAGGCCGACGCTCTATCCGCTGAGCCAAACCGGTTTCGGCTGGACATCTTCTTATAAGGCCACCAGTCGTACTAGATTAAGGAGCTACCCTGTTCCAATATGATATCATTTTAATTTAACCAAATTATCTAATAACAAAGATACTGTTTCTAAATAAGGACACAATCTGAAAGAAATATGGGTCTTGGGACTTCAACACGGTTTTTTGTGTTTTGTTTTGTGTGTGGGGTGGGGTTTGGGGGGGCGGGTAGAAAATGTAACCATATCCTGATGGGATAACTGAATACCCTCAAAGAACTTTCAAATGCAAATTTAAAAAGCCTGCTTTACTCATTTTCTTTATATTATACCATACATCATTCCTGACCCTTTCCTTCTTCTCAACCCAACATTACCTGTGTGATATATTTTAATGTCTTATACCAGTATGCGAGTAAGAGTGCATACAAAGACAGAAGAGGCTGGCAAGTTTGGCTGCAGAAGAGACTAGTGAAAATCAAAGCCAAATTACATGATGGAGTCAATTATCCTTGAAGCTCAAAAGACATTAATAAGCTTGTAGTAAGAAATGAGGTTGGCTTCATACCCCCTGGAGAAAGACGTTTATATGAGCTAAACAGAATTAAATAAATGTGTGCAGGCAAGGAGCAAGACAGAAACAGACAAAGAAACAGCTGCTAAAGGATCTATATCCCCAGGGAAGGCTGTCTTTGCCTGAACCTGGATTTGGTGTGTGCTACGAAAAGCTAGTGGTGTGTGATATCCATCAATCCCTTGGACAAATCAGGCAGATTTCACTCTAAACTCGAATGCCACATCTGGTAACATAACACTGAACCAGTGTTTAATACCCACATCCGATTGTGTGTTTGTTGCCAAGCAGAACATAGATTATCATGCTGTTCAACACTGCTTGAAATTGCTATGTACCTCCTTAAAGCTTTACAGTACATTTGTTTTTCCTGTTTATTATTCCTTTCCATCAGAGCTATATGTATTTTAGACTAGCAAATTTAACCTTCCTAGAAAACTTATTTTATCACGTTACAAAGATTATACCAATGAGAGCAGATTTATCGAGCAAAGCAAAAAGATGAATCAACAAAAATGAAAAAACTGGTACCTATGAACCTCCCCATACACGGACATATTTGTCATTATTCTATTATAGAAAGAAAATAGCATTTTATTTACAAATCTTACTTTTATGCAATATGCACTAAATAAAGATATTGTCTGAACACAGAAAAAGCGAAATTATTTATTAAAAAGCCAATGATTAAGTTGTGGCTACTAATTTTTGGTATCAATAAAAGAATATGAAAGAGTTCATATTACAAATCATAATCATTATCATGATTTAACACTACATGCTAAAACTTTACAGGGTACCCAAGGGATCTCTTCAAAACTTCTATATAGATTTTGGAATATAAAAGTTGAAATAATTTCCAGGGGACAAAGCTGATCCTGGTAGACTTAGAGAGCAGAACTAAGGGCAAGTTGCTGGAACTGATCATGAAAAATAATAAAGTCAAATGAAAAATTTAAGATCAGGTGCTGGCAGGGTGACAGGTACACAAAACTGCAAGTTTAGCTGTGCTATTGCAAACTGTTTTACTTTAAAGGCTTATTAGTGGGTCCTGTAGCTTCCACTGCTCTTCAATGAGTTGAGGCAAGAACATTGTGTCATCATATTCTGGAGTTTCTGATATACTAGTATTTGTAATATATAGGCATTTTGCTTTTACAATATTAAAAATAATTATATTTATTTTATACTTTATTATAATGTGCTCTAAATTTTCTCCCTTTGCATCTGTAAATGTTTAGTATCTGGTAAGCACTGTAACGGAGTTAAAAAACCAAGAAGCTGTCTGGACCCAATAGTGAGACCCTGGCTGAAGAATAATTAGCTCCTCTTCTTGAGCATTTGGTTACATCCACACTCCAGTCACTTTTGTTATAGGGGCTCTCACATTCCAGGGGCTCTCACATTCCAGGGGCTCTCACATTCCAGGGGCTCTCACATTCAGTGTGCAGTCACCCCCAGGTACAGGTACCAGACAGAGGCAGCCCCTATTCTCCTCCTCCAGAAATGACACAAATGATCCAACCCACAGGAAGTCTACAAAACCTAGCCACCTCCCACCCCCCCGCCTGTCACACATAAACTGCCCCCTAAGCTCCAACTTGCTGTTCTCCTGTCCTTAGGTGCTGTCCCCTCTGCTGCCCTGCCTGGCAGTCTTCTCTCCTTTGGAGCTGTATATGAAACATCTGCCTTTCATCCATTCAAGTGCTGCTGTTGTATCCCCCCATCAAAAGATTCTTTAAATCTTATAAAATAGACACACAATGCATGTTTTTGAAGTTAATTTATAATAGCTTAAGCACCTATCTATGATTTTTTTTTAAATCCTTGAGGCAGTAGGGCTCCAATTCCTGGATTCTGGCCAGTTTCGAAGTATCAGGTGTAACTACAGAGTACGTAGTGTCTCAAAGGGAAGCCTGGGAATACCAGTGCATGCTTTTCCGTGGACACTGAGTTGGCAAACCTTATGCCTCTTACCATATCCCCTCTGCAGCGTTCACTTCCCAAGATCAAAGGCAGCAAAGACTGGCTAGTGCCTCGGGGCACCCACAATTTAACCACAGTTTTTCACTGTGTAGTCCAGCTTCTGCTTAATTTGGGCCCTGTGTGCATAATTACATAACTTACTCTCCTGAAAATCTACACATACTTTGAAAAAGTCTTTTCAAATTATTGTATTCAGTGTTTGCAAGTGGCAGATATCCTTTTCTTTTGGCTTCCTTTCTTTTAATGGGAAAGGTTTTTCAGGATATCAAGTCCACCCTATTAATGGAACTAATGTTTGCCAGTAGACTCTTAATAACTGTATAGATTAAGAAGAGTGGGAGGGACCCAGCATTCACTGATCAAATTCTCTACTAGGAAGATTTTCAAATTGTTTGGTGCTCCGATTACATGGAAGGTAGGCATTCTTAAGGGAATTAGATACAGTTAGCAGTGCAGAGGAGTATACTGAAAGGGGATGTGATGGCCAATTTTGAACTTTTTAGAGAGATATGAAAAAGAGGTTCTTGCTTGGCTTCTGTGTGTTTTTTTTTCTCTCATCATTTCTAAATGGCCTGCCTTTAGGATCATTAATAGACCAAAATGCCACATTTTTTATAACATGTAACTGCACATCAATCTCCTAAAGCATACAGAGGATGTTTTGCATTTGATAACATCACTAAAAATAAACTTTTACTGGTAAGTCATTCACCTCTAATGTATCGTACACATCTTTTGACTGGCAGTGTTGGTTTTGTTTTCTGCCTTAAATATAATTTAATTTTAGTTATACTGATAACTGCTATTTCACTCTGAAACCCTTGAAACAGACCCTCTTTCCTATATACAAAATAGAATGCAAAAAGAAGAACACGTTTACACAAGCAGTTTTGCATTGTCTTCATCACAATCCTGGCAATAAAGTGTCCTATAGGTGATACTGTAATTGTAGAACACACATCAAGAGCCTTGGTTACGAAACTCAATAAAGTATGTTACTCCCTGCCAGCTGGCATCTGTTCCTACGAAAACCCATTTTCATGTGCTGTTGTCTACACACAATCATTTTTAATGCACCCAAAAGTCCACTTTTATTAAGCAACTTTGCTCCTGAAGTTGTTTCCTTGCACTGGAAGTAATAAAGAGAATTAGTAATGTAGACACAGAATGAAAAAAACATAATCCACTGCATTTGTAAATTGTTCCCTATTTGGCTAAGGTAAATATTTATGAATGCTTCGTTGGATTTAGTTGTGATGTCTAGGAAAAGAACTGTGTGGGAAAACATATTAGAGGCAAAGCATGGTTTCATATTTTTTTCACTTATTATTCAGTCACTCTACATTTAATCTTTCAGACACTTTTCCTGACCACACGTGTGACACAAACAGTTCTATGATGCTTTAAAAATTGGAAATACACTTACATGTATTGCTGGACTGATATTCTGAAACAGGTGCAGATATCCAGGATGTCATGAGAGCAAACTGTTGCTGTATTGTAATGTAGTAAGCAAATATGAACGCAGCCTCCTCTCTTTCTCCTTCATAAGTATCATGGGTGCTAAGTGTTCATTGGGTCATAATGTGCCGGAGTCCATTTATTGCCTTCACTATCTGAAAAGCGTAGACAGAGAAACCCCCCGAAGGCTGGGTGTCTTTGAAGCCCTAGCAAAGGTCGGAGCTAGGTGCCACCTCTGTTTGTCCAGACAATGGTAGCTGAAACTACTCTCCCATTTATTATTATGTAAATCCTTGCTGATGGGCTACTCTGCCTGTTAATGGGGTCACCTGCCTAAGGGCTACGCTATGAGTGCATCCCAGATCAATAAAAGCTTGGTGAGACCTAAGCACAGGAGGAAGTCCTTCCGGACTTGCCCGCCTGGTCCCCCAATATTGCAAAACTATCTCGTGTCTTTTTCTCTCATTTGTTGTGCGGCTCCACTTTCAGATACCGAACCCTACTCCACGCAGAACGTGGAGGGAGTGTTACTCGACAATAATGTAAACCCTCTACCAGGGTTATGTTCTTTACTAATTTGCTAAGTTATTTGTAAAATGAATGAAACTGGGAAGATAATTCCAACATTTAAATAAACTTGATGTGTAGATAATTTTTTTAAAAAATAATTTTTTTTTATTTCCGAGAGAAGGGAGAGAGAGATAGAAACATCAATAATGAGAGAGATCATTGATTGGCTGCCTTCTTCACTCCCCCCACTGGGGATTGAGCCCAAAACCCAGCAATGTGCCCTGACCAAGAATCAACCACTGGCCCATACAGGCTGGGCTATGTGTAGGTAATATTTTTATTCATATATATATATTTATTTTAATCTCTCTCTCTCTCTCTCTCTCTCTCTCTCTCTCACACACATACACACACACACACACACACACACACACACACACACACCAGATATGTGAACAAACATTACTTGTTGAATACAATAAAAATGAAACTATATTTTTAATTCTAGCTGATTCTACATTTTTTCAGTGGGCTATTAGTTCACTGGCTATAGATGAAAATTCTCACAGTTCCCATGATTTTTATGCTCACTGTTGGGTAATTTAAAAGCTCTATAATTCTTTAAGTCAGAGAATGCAGTCTAGCATTAAACAAATTTAGGAATGTCCCAATACATATAATAATGAATGCTTCATTTTTCACTCAAATATAAAACTTGTCTCCCCTATCCTTTCAAAGACCTGTGGTCAGGAAGCAAGTCAGCCTGCAGCATGAAGAGAACGTCATTGGCTTTTTCTTATATAACAGCATCTCACTTCCTCCATCCCTATTGTGGATGGTAAGTAGTTGGACAAGAGCTCAATGTGATCAAAGTCTTTCTAACTTCGCTGATTTTATAATATCTGGCTTGGCACATAATGGAAATGGACTTATTCAATAAGTACTTTTGTTTATTCTTGTTTGGAATTATAGCCTCATTAACTAGGGATTTTTACCAGTAATATTTTAGCTCCTCCCTCTTGAACCTTTCTCCTTTTTCTACATTCAGAAAGATTCTGATCTGGAGGGTGCAGACTCACTTCTACAGCAGTGTTTTGGACTCTCTACAATGCTAACTCATACTCAGATATGTATAGGTCTACAAGAGAAGAAGATCTGTCAGTCTTTACTCTCTCTCTCTCTCTCTCTCTCTCTCTCTCTCTCTCTCTATATATATATATATATATATATATTTATGGCCTGTTGCATGAAGAGATTTGTGCAATAGGCCTTCCTTTACCCTGGCTGCTGGCACTGGTTTGCCTCCAGCATCCAGGGCCCAGGCCTTCGCTCTGGCCGAGTTCTGGCCGTAGCCAGCCCCGGAAACGTCAGGCCTAGCTGCTCTGCCGGCCCTGGAAATGTCAGGCTTCGCTGCTCTGCCGGCCCCAGAGCTGTGAGGCCTCGCTGCTCCGCCATCCCTGGACATGTCAGGCCTCGCTGCTCCACCGCCCCGGGCCATCATGTCCTCTGGAGATGATGATAAACAGTCTTGAGGGGCATACCTCTTTGGGATGAATATCATATCTATACAATATTTAAAACTTTTCCTTCTCTTAGGGCAGAAAGTCAGATAACTGCATATATAGACTGCATTAATCCCTGGCACATTTTTAAAAAATATGTTTTTATTGATTTCAGAGAGAAGGGAGAGATAGAAACAACAATGATGAGAGAGAATCATTGATTGGTTGTCTCCTGCACACCCCCTACTGGGGATCGAGACCACAACCAGGGCACGTGCCCTGACCAGGAATCAAACCATGACTTTCTGGTTCATGGGTCTTCACTCAATCACTGAGCCACACTGGCTGAGCATCCTTGGCATATTTTTGGCAAATTATAAAATTTACAATAAGAGGTAATAGAAGAACACCTGTGGGAAACTTTTACACTAGATACATAAGTTTTTATTACCAATATTTTTTATTTTAAATATCACTGAAACTATTTCTTGGGTTTTAAAGCAATTGTAATATATCGAGTAATCCACATTGCTTTGTTTTAGCTTGAAAATATTACAGATAATGTAAATTGTCAGGCATCTTTCTTTATCTTGTATTCTAGAATGTTCAGAATATAATTTTGAGAATTTTAAGATAGCATATATACAAGATATTAAAGCAACTTTTTCTAACTTAATTTTACTTTAGGGTTTACTTTATTTTCACAACTTCTGTTTTTCTATCTTTTTTTCTTTGTATCATTAAATTGGATGTGTTTTTCATAATTTGCTATACACTTTTTTGCAATATTATTAAGCTTATTGTTTCAGAAATGTTATGCAAGATTAAACTCATTGTATTGCAGCTATATCCAAGACATTCTAGCCATCTACAACTATTTTTTCCAGATAAACAGTCACAGATAAATCTCTACATAATTTTGTTTCATTAGACTCTGTCTTCTATATATCTAACAATTGGAGTAATAGTGCCAAAACAACAAAAACAAAAATCAATGGCTTCTGTGGAGTCTGGGAACCTGTAAATTGTCTGACACCAAAACTCTGTCTAATCAGATTCTTTCGTTTGGAAGATGTCATTGGATGCTATAGTGGATTTCTGGTCTCTGGTCATATTTTAATAGCTGCCTTATGCTTAGGGAATTTCATGAAGAAGTATGTGTGGCAGAGAATCCGTTCTGTTGACCTATTAGACACATCTGCCTCCAGAGGGAGCTGTATCAGAGGATCATCCAGTGTACAGATTAAGTAGTGACTCCTGAGATGCAGGTGCCCTCTGCCAAATTAGTCCTGCATGGGTGTGTTGGGCCTTATTGCTGTCTTGTGTACTCTATATCTGATTTTCTTCCTATATATTCTGTGATTTGCCTAAACATTTTTTTTGGTTGAGAGAGATAGGGATAGAGATAGAGATAGAGATAGAGAGAGAGAGAGAGAGAGAGAGAGATGTTGTTTCACTTACTCATGCATTCATTGGTTGATTCTTTTATGTGCCCTGACTGGGGATCAAACCTGCAACCTTGGTGTGTCATGATGACATTCTAATCAACTGAGCAACCCGGCAGCCAGGGCTTGCTTAATAATTTTTAAATTTAAATGCTTAGAATAGATTCTGTTGCTAATAAATAAAAATCTTTATTCATATAGTTGGTACATAAATAAACCACACATCTCTTTTGTAGAATTAAAAATATGATATAGAGACAGAAGTCATCAGAATCAGAAGCAAAGCTGGAGAACTGGTGGAGCAAAAGAGCCAGAAACAGATCCACTAGAGAAAAAGAATAGAGGACACCCACTTCTGAGGTGTGAACAAGACAGCTGGACCATCAGTAGCTCACCACAGCTGCTCTTATTGTGTCCTCTTACCCATTGTTTCACCACTCGTCCAACCTTTCTCTTCCCATCTAAATGGATACATTTGCTTCCTCACATCTAGGTATATCTCCTTAACAGTCCCTCAGCAGAATAAAAACTTTTACCACATTGTATGAGGGCATGAAACCAAGGCTATGTCACTTTTTTTTTTCTGTACTGTACACCTAGTTTGTGGCACAGTAGGTGGTTTGCAGTAGATTCTAAATATTTGTTGAAATACATGATAATGAGTAAACAAATGACCCTGAAAATATAACTGAGACAGTAAATTACATTTACTTAAAAAGTGCTTTGATAGCCCTGGCTGGTGTGCTCAGTGGCTAGAGTGTCTGCCTGTGCACCACGGAGTCACAGTTTGATTCCCAGTCAAGGCCACATACCTGGGATTCAGGTTTGATTCCAGGCCCTGATTAGGGCGAATATGGGAGGCAACCAATCGATGTGTCTCTCTCACATCAATGTCTCTCTCTGTCTCCCTGTCTCTCACTCCTTTCCACACTTTCTAAAAATCAATACAAAAATATCCTCAGGTGAGGATTAACAAAAAATAAGTGTTTTGATAGGTTACAAATGAGCCCAATCTCATTTTGTAATACACACACACAAGCACACACACCCATCAGCCCCATCATGTTCTTGTTTTTCTTTATTTTAGAAATTTGAAATGATGGAGGTATTTCTGATAGCTGGCAAAGGAACCTAACATACATTTACTTACTCAGATTAGCAAACTTCCCTTGTGAAAGAGCTGACTTTTCCCTCTTTCTTTATAAAAATGAAAGTCTTTCCAAAGACATGTGAACCTTATTGTGAAATCACCTGGTATTATAATTGCAGTTTTTCATCTCCTGCTGCATTAGCTCTAAATTCTGATGCAATATTTTTAAACATCTGCCTAGGGAGCTTTCCTTCTGCTGTCTTCAATAAATCTCTCCTTTACCCACGAGGTTTTCTTCGGTTAATAACGCCCTGTAAGTGCTTAATGTGGCATTATGAATCGTGTAAAGTATCCTGAACAGTGCTTGACCCCACATAGTTCTGTAGCTCACCATTGATTTAATGTGACAGAATAAATCCTCCACATTAGCCTGCACCACATTTTTTAATATTCCAACACAACAGAATTATTGCAGAGGAAACTATGCTGTCAGTGGCTCTAAAGCAGTAAACAGAATAGAAATATCAGGGTACTTTACTAAGTTTTCAGCAAATATATTTAAGAAGCAGAGTGTACATCCCAGACATTTGCTACCTTGTACAATATTTTGTAAGGGGGAAAGAAATGTATTAGATGTCATGTCAGGAACTATTTAAGAATGTTAAACATATCCAAAATTATTATAGATAGCATGTTTGGGTTTAAGTGGAAGGTAGACACATGTTAACTCTTTTAACCAAGAGTCATGTCATTTATAGTATATTGCAATTATTTTAGTCTATGAAAACATATCCATATTGTTTCAAGGAACCAAAAAAGATCCCACATAGCCTGAGCAATCTTGAGAAAAAAGAACAAAGCTGGAGGCATCACAACACCAGACATCAAACTATACTATAAGGCGACTGTAATAAAAACAACCTGGTATATGCCTGGAACAGAAAAGAGAGCCCAGAAATCGACCCTCACCTATATGATCAATTAATATTTGACAAAGAAGGAAAGAACAAACAATTGGGTAAAAACAGACTCTTCAATAAATGGTGTTGGGAAAACTGGAGAGGAACATGCATAAAAATGAAACTAGGCCACCAACTTACACAATACACAAGATAAACTCAAATTGGAAAAAGGACTTAAGTGTAAGTCACAAGACAATAAAATCCCCAAAGAAAACATAGGCAGTAAAATCTCAGACATTTCTCAGAGTAATATCTTTGCTGATATGTCTCCTAGGGTAAGGGAAACAAAGGAAAAATAAACAAATGGAACTACATCAAGCTGAAAAGCTACTGCTGAGCAAAATAAACCATCAACAAAATAAAAAGGGAGCCCACTGTATGGGAGAACATATTTGCCAATGATATTTTGGATAAGGGGTCAATCTACAAAATATATAAAAACTTATACAACTCAAAACCAGGAAGACAAATAATCCAGCTAAAAATGGGCAAAGGACCTGAACAAACACTTCTCCAAAGAGGACATACAGATGGCCAAGAGACATATGAAAAAATGCTCAAGGTCACTAATCATCAGATAAATGAAAATTGAAACCACAATGAGATGTCACCTCACATCTGCCAATGTGGCTACTATCAATAAATCAATAAACAACAAATGCTGGTGAAGATGTGGAGAAAAGGAAACCTTAGTGGACTGTTGGTGCAGCCACTGTGGAAAACAGTATGGGGTGTCCTCAAAAATTTAAAAATACAACAGCCTTTTGACCCAGTGATCCCATTTCTGGGAAAAACCCTAAGAATCCTGTACACCAATTTGAAGAAATACTTGCATTCTTATGTTTATAGTATTATTTACAATAGCCAAGATCTGGAAACAGCCCAAATGCCATCAGTAGATGAGTGGATAAAAAAGCTGTGGTACATTTACACAATGTAATGCTACTTCATGGCCATATAACAGAAGGAAATCTTATCTTTTGCGACAATATGGATGGACCTGGGGATTATTATGCTAAGTGAATAAGCCTGTCAGATATAGACAAGTACCATATGATTTCACTTATATGTGGAATCTAAAGGGTAAAATAAATGGATGAACAAAATAGAAACAGAGACATAGATACATGGAACAGACACCTGTCAGAAGGGAGGGAGGAAGGGGAGACTGCAAGAAAGAAGGCGAAGGGATTAGCCAGAGAATATGTATGCATAGCTCATGGACACAGACAACAGTATGGTATTGTATAGAAGGAAAGGGGGTGAAGTCAGTGTGGAGGGGAATTAAGAGAGAGGTCACATCTGCAATAGTGTCAAAACTCAAATTAGCCCTGGCCGGTTTTACTCACTGGGTAGAGCATCAGCCTGGGGACTGAAGGGTCCCAGGTTCGATTCCAGTCAAGGGCATGTACCTTGGTTGCGGGCACATCCCCAGTAGGAGGTGTGCAGGAGGCAGCTGATCGGTGTTTCTCTCTTACCGATGTTTCTAACTCTCTATTCCTCTCCCTTCCTTTCTGTAAAAAATCAATAACATATATTTTTTAAAAAAAAACTAAAAATAAAGAGAAAATTAAAATTTAAAAGAAGCAACCAGGGGTACCACACAAACTTCTGTATCTTCTGTTTCATTGCTCCCTTTTATACTAAACTCTCAGGGCACTGGGTGCTCCTTCTGCTTCAAAACATCCCCTCAACCCTAATTCACATGCTCCAGAACCTGTACTAAATTCAGATGGACAGCACATTTTAATTGTTTTAAAAAGTATGGGTTCTTACTAAATACTTATAGTGTAGCTAAATATTAAAATGTTAACGAGTGTTGTATCATGATTCCTTTTTGTTCTATTCCCTTTTTGGACCCCATGGCAATTTCTACAATTTTATTCATGGAATTTTGATTCTTTGTTTTTGTTTTCTCCAAAGTTTGGTCATCTATGTATTTATCTAGACATTTAAGTGTTTTCATTAATGCCGCTCCTTTCCAGGTTCATGTTTACTTTAGAAATTTTTCATTTGTAATCAGTTTATTTTATTTTTCCTGGAGGTGCAAGAATCACTGTTGTTGACAGTGAAGTTTATATTTGATGAAATCATGACCTCAACAAATGACCTGTCTCAAGAATTCGCCTTATATGTCCCTGAATGCGCTTTCATATCCCCTAACCATTCTGTTTTCCGAGGAGTGGTTATGCCCTAGTCTACTCATTTTCTCTGAAATAACCAGCCTCTCCATCCACACTACACTCATTATTTATACACACATGGGCTGAGTTCCTCTGGCCAACCACTCTCTCTATCTAGATGAATAAGAATGTCAGGCTTTATTACAATTACTTGTTTCCATATCTATTTTTCCCACAACCCTCAGCTCCTTGAGTCTATGAGTCATGTTTTTCTTTTTTTTTAATAGTGCCAAGGATACACTTCACAGAGACCATTTAAAAGAATGGTTTAATGCATAATTAATACACTAGATATATCCAGAATTCTCTATTTAAACATATGTGTCCTATCCAAAATATGTGAAAGAGGACAGCATATATGGGGTTAGGTTACATGTAAGATCAAATAATGAAGATAAAGTGAGTGAGAAACCACATATTTTAATAACTTGTTCATTTCACAATATTTACCATCAACCAATATATACTTCATTTTTATCTGTTCCTAGACCCTATTTAGTTTACCATTGCCTAAAATACGCCTTTTAGTCTATGTGCAAGTTGTATAAGTCTGTATTTCCCCTTAATTCATATCAAAATCATAAAATTGATAATATATGCAGCATAATTCAGACAAACAATCTGAGCAAGCCCAGTTAGTGTTGCAGAGCACAAAAATTACCATAAATCCTTCCCTCCCTGTATGTGCAATTCCAGTGCCACATTGCCACTCCTTTCATCAAGAAGTAAAGTCTAATTCTCTACCTTTCTGATCTGGGCTTTGCCATGTGCATGGCTTCATTCAAAGGAATATTAGCCAATGTGACCCAAGCAGAGATTTGAAAAGCAATTGCACAACGGGGCTTTCTTTCTCGGTGCTATTTGGAATCCTGAGATTGCTCAGGTAAAGAAAACTCTAGGACATCCAAGAGACCACAGAGGACAGACATAAGCTCTCCCATACGAGCCCCTGTAGACCAAGCAGCCTGCCTACTGCTGTATATGTGAGTGAGGCCGTCCTGAATCATCAACCACACACAAGGTTACTAGTAGGAATAAGAAATAAGTAAGTCATGGAATTGTAAGAAATAAAGTGTGGTGCTTTAAGCAAATATGTTTTCTTGACATAAGCTATTTTCCTTCACAAAGCAAATGAATTTAGTTAGCAAGTAGACTTGATTGTTGATTGGTGTTTTAAAATATATTAAGTAGACAATCCAAGAATTAGGCAAAACAATAACCATCTATATTAATCAAACTTATTGTTCTACTGGTTCATTAATATAAATTAGAAGATATTGTAAACATTTTACCATGGCATTTGATTCTGTGCTGGATGTTAAAATTTATTATGCCATGTATCCCAAAAAGAGAAATAGACATTTTATGCAGTGTTCTTGGTAAGGTAAGATCTTCGAAGAAGCATGCTTGCAGTCTTTTCTCCCCTTCTTTCAGTTGGTTCTTGAGTTTCAAATGCCTTTAGAAAAAGTTAGCCATGTAAAGGCGGATGGATGTTTATTTTCTCCCAGTATCAATGCTTTTGCTTAGTAATACATTTAAATATTACTTATGTTAGAAATTCAGCATAAAGAGAGTAATGACAAAGGTACTTTTACTACCACCTATTGAGTCTGTGCTACACAGTAACCCAGCGTTGTGCCAACTGAATTATACATTAAAGTTAATCTAATTTTTACAGTAGTTATCTCCAATTCACACAAAAAATAATGCTGATTAAGTAATTTATTTAAGGACATGTTGTCGTTAAGAAGTGCAGCGAGGGTTTGAACTATGGCTTTTCTCCTTTCCTGAGGATATAGGAAATACCTTTGGGTTAGAGAGGTTTGAATAAGTGCAGCACAGCAACATGCACCACATGTAGCCTCTGACTTGTGTGGGGTGAGTCAAATGTCCTCAGAATCAAAGAACATTTAGTGAGAAGTCAAATGCATGACCAATAAGTGCCACGCTAGAGGCCACGTGTTCTATCTTGGTGCCCATTCTTCCTTCCGCTTTTGACATCCTTTGTCTGGATTTCATCCATTACTACTAATATTAACATCTCAAAATTACTGTGGTTTTAAATATGTATGAAATACAACAATGTGACACTATTTTCATAACTGTTAGGAAACAAGTTGGAAAACCAGAAAAGTACCACACAGCTTAGAGACCTGTGTACAGTACTTACAAGTAAATACTAGAGCTTAAACTTAAACTAACCTCTTGTGACTAAATAAAGGTGAGGGGGTTTTTCCAGAAAAAAAAGTATTTCATGAAGAGTGGTCAAATTGAGTTTATCATGAATGGAAACAACATGTTTTGAAGCTTAATTCTGCTACAATTAACTGAATTATATTACTTATGCATTATATTAACCTATCTGAATCTCCTGATTATAATCTCTTAAATATTAAAAACATTAGACATTATCTTGCAAGCTTAAAGACTATATGCAGAACAATCCTGATAAGATAGACCCTCATTAAAAAGAACATGTTTGAAAAAAAGTACTCTTTCTTTAACCCTCTGAAGAATAAATGAGAGTCCCTGGCAATCTTTCATACCCATAAGAGAAAGAACCAGATTGTCCTTGGAAATCTGACTACCTATAAGCATAAGCATCTTTTATGTGTATTGGAAATATTTCATGAACTACATACTTGTTGAGATGCTGTTATTATTATTCTGTATTTTAAAAATCACTTGTCTTACCTGGGTCTTGGGCATGGTGATGTTCCCAATGATTAATAGATTAAAATCCATGTTGCAATCAGTATAATTATAGCCACTATGATCAAAATTAATTTAGTAATTGATGTTGATTGGTGTTTTGAAATATATTAAGTAATAAAAATCACACCATATTATTTCCTACTCTTATAATCTTATATTTAAATCTAATAATTTGTCTCTTGGCCTACAAAATTCACCTCCAAACTTCTAAATATATTATTGTAATTCATTAAAAGTCTACTGTCTTTATTAGTGCCATTTAACCCAACTGACTAACTAGAATATTATATTGAATTTCAAAACTTAATTTATTGAGTGGTTGAGAATTAGACCTTCTGGATGGCTTTTAAAGTCTAGAGCTAGAGGAAACCTTCGAGGTATTCCACCTCTCTGACTAATTTTATTGGCAGGGAAATTCAATCCTATAAATATGAAATTATTTGTTACATAATATTGAAGAGGCATAGTCAGGATAAGAAAGTGTTAGCTATCTTATGTTTCAGAATTGTCCATACTTTAAACTTTTACTAAATTATCAGGAAATTTATTTTATTAGAATTGTGTAGAATTTAAATTAAGAATTCTAATATGTCCAAAATATTAAACATGAAATGTACTCTTTTTACTGCTTCTGTGCTATATTTACTGCTTCTGTACAAGATTACTTAAACCATGTAATACTTTTAGCAAAAATAAAAAAATAAAAAAAAAAGATTACTTAAACCAGACCACATTCTTAATAAAAGCTTCCTATTGATTGTACATTATTTTGTTTTTCTTTCATATTATGTCAGCTTTTCAATGAATTTTGGAAATCAGTTATTCTTCCGTGGCATTATCTATTCTTGCACCTATTAAATCAGGACCCCAGGACATTGCAATGTCCTTTTCCACTCAGTGTGAAAAGTCAGCCACAGTGCGTTAGGGTTCTGTGGTTTATATTCATGTTCTCTATGTTTGACAGCTCTTTTCTAGGCACAGTTGTTCTTTATTCTTAGCCTCTCTGTTCCCTTTAATAAATGTGCCACCACAACAGTCATTGTGGCTCTATAACTGGACACCCCTTCATCCTCAGGTCATGGATCTATCATCACTGAGGCTCGGCAATCATTGTAACTGCTCTCTTTTCTAGAAAAATATAGGAAGACAACCTCCTGGTATCCTGGCACAGCGGGCACAAGAATGTCTACCTCTTAGTGGTTTACACTCTTGGAGGGAGTTTTCAGTGCAGCATTGCTTATGTCTCAATATCCAACAGATATTTTATTTCAGCGTGATGCTGCTTTCATAATGCAATAGATCTCCTAAGAGAAAACTCAGCGAAAAAATATTGCTCAAACAAGCTTGGGCCAGTTATCTTGGACTCAGAGCAGATGAAGAATTCTGGAAAAAGCATGACACATTATCTTTTATCTGCCACCTGTCCAATCCTTCCTAGGACTGGGTCTGAGTTCAAGCAGAACAATGCAGGCTCAGGAATGAAAAGTAGAGATATCCTCTGTAGCACACATATCATCATGCTAATTTTAATTTCTTTTTAAAAGAATATAATTTAGAGAAATAATGCTGTAGTTTTTTTTAGTACAACTATGTATGAATACACATGCTTGCCGAGTGTACAAGAAATTATTTTAAGTCATGAATTTTAAAAAGAACTCCCTCAGAGAGATGAGAACAGATTTATAACCAGCTGGTGCCAGGTTATATTTGGCATATGGAACCTAGATTTAGTTATCATCTTCAAAGTCCATGAATACCATTCTAGCAACACTATTGTGCATGTAAGACAAATGGACCGGGAATTCCTTTAAGTAATCTCCAGGTGATGAGAACAAGGTCAAGTGTCAGCACAATGCACTGAAGTCTGAGTCCCTAACTAGGGTCTCTGAGGCAGCCAGAGCTGTCACGGCTGCAGGGGAAGCAGGTGGTATTTTAAAAGATGTGAGAGCAGCGAGTTATTTTTTTTTTTTGCTTGTATTTTTATAGGCAAGTATGGACACAAGGGTTTGTTAAATGAAAATATGTGAAAGATGGTAATTTCTGAGAACTGGGGTAGAATGGGGTGCCTCTCTTCCTCTTGGAAACAAGCACCAACACATCCCCTGTGTCTTGGTTCTTAAAGGGACCCCTTGTGCTCAGAGATGAAAAGACAGCTCCTCTGTGTTAGGATTTGTATCAAACTAATCTCAGCTCCCCTATCTCCCACCTAGAAGCACTCACCAACAAGAAAACAGATTCTCTTCTGCACCCTGGCAGGGAATTCTGCTGTTTGATCGTAACTTCCCTGAGACATGCTTATCCCACCAGCTCTGCTTCCTGCTTCCCCCTCAGATGTTTCTTCTTTTGCCTCTTTCTTAATCACAGCTAAGTCCACACCTCAGGACCATTGATGCATCCTGAGATCTCTTAGAAATTTGGATTTGAGATCCAGAAAATTCCGTTTCTAACTAATAAATTCTGGGAATTACTGTAAATCTGAGGCTGAAATGGCCATCACGGGCCTTAGTTCAACTTCAGCAGAGAGTGAACTGTAGTTGGTTCCAGTTCGTCCTAAGATGCTTGTAAATATGTTTTTAAATTTGCCAATTACAGTTAACATGCAATATTATATTAGTCCCAGGTGTAAAACATAGTGGTCACCCCAATAATTCTAGTACCCATTTGACAACGTACATAGTCACTGCAGTATTATTGACTGTAGTCTCTATGCTGGAGGAAGTAATGTACTTACTTGGCTTCCGTCTGATGATCCTCTATGGTTTTCAAACACATCGTCTTATTTTGCTTACCTTACCACGGATGAATTCCCCTTCTTGCAGTCAAATCTCAGCTGAACAACACCTGAGGAGACAATGTCTACTTAGCAGAAGTAAAGTTTTGGAATCTGCATATACGGAGAGACTAGTGTAAACTGGCCTTCTCCAATCTCAGATTCTGCTCTTCAGTATTTCATTACAGCTTTGTTTTACTGTGAGTGTGAAGTCAGAGATGCACAAAGGCCCCAGCGTGTCCTCAGGAATTATTGGCTGAGAGGGAGAAACTGCTTTTAAGCCTAGCTCTATTTTGGCCTTTAATAAGTAAAATCAATTTCATTTATGCTTCATAATTTTTGTGGAAGATTTATCTTTTAAAGAAATGCATTTGATTCCAAATGATATTTTCTCATCATTATTGATTTTTCAAATTTCTCATAATCCTGTGCATATAGGATTTATGAGATGTATTGGATAAAAGCCTAGTAATGCTAGTTCCAATATGGGCCTGGCTTTTTAGATCTGTCTACCCTCGTGAAATCATGGAATCATGGGCCTATTATTTCATCTCTGCTACTTATAGTTCTGTCACCAGGAGGTTTTCTTTTCTTTTTTCCCCAGTTATAAGTATAGCTGAGTCCAACAAAAGATTCATAGTCTACCTATTTTAGAATATTTGAGATAAAGTGGTTTTTTTTAACAAATGTTATTTGTTAATAGGATTATATTTTTTAATCCAGCTAGGCAAAGCCAAAACATCTTTGAAAAGAGCCTTGTGCAAATAGAGTTGGGTCCACTTACAAAGAAAAGTTCACTTATTAACTACTTGGCATTAAGAATTAGAATGTTTACTATAGAAAAGGCTTTGCAAATACTAGAAGTCCTTTAAAAATGTTCTTTTAAAAATTAATTTATTGAGGTGACACTGATTCCCAAAACCACACAGGTTACAACTCAATAAAAACATCACCTGCACACCGATCCTGCACCCATCGCTCCAAGCAAAGTCTCCTTCTGTCCCCATTTCTGCCCCACCCTTTGCCATCCACACCTACCTCCACCCCATTTCCCTCTGGCTATCACCACACTGTCGTCTGTGTCTATGTGTTATCTATATATGTTTTAGGTTAATCCCTTCACTTTCTTTCATCCAACCCCCCAACCCCCCTCCCCTCTGACAGCTGTCAGTCTGTTCCATGTATCCATACCTCTGATTCTATTTTACTAGTACTCCTCAGTTTATTTTGTTCATTAGATTCCACATATAAGTGAGAAGATATGGTACTTGTATTTCTCTAACTGGCTTATTTCATTCAGCATAAAGAAAGGAAAAAAGTGGGTGCATAATTCAGAAGAGTGGCTCTTCTAAATACTCTGATACCTTTTATTTTATTGCCTTTTTCTGGGGAGTAAAGGCCATCATGGCAACGAATTTTTAATGGATACGAAAGGCCACTTTACCTGGTTTCTTATATGTTTTGCCATACAATTAAATATTTCACCTCTCTCATTTTTCAATGTCCTCAGTTACCCTGTAACCAATTCTCTGAAATATTTCAATGGTCAGATAAAAAGGGTACTATATGATATGTTGTTTTATACCTTCAAACATTAACAAAAGTAAACTTGCAATAAGAAGAACATGTGTGTCTATGTGTGTTTGTGTATGAGATTTCTTAATATCCAGGCCATAATGAATTCAATAATCCTTTCATTCCAATATCTATAGTTCTCTTGTTATACAGGTACGATGTATAATATTAGATTATATTAGCCAACACTAAACTAGGTAAATATCTCTAAAAGAGTTATTATTAGAAATTGATTAGGGGATGAAACCATTTTTGTTTGGATAAATAACTTGATGATACTTGAGGAAAATGAAAGGTATTGAGGGCCAGGATGATGTTGATTCCAAGTCGTCACAAATAAAAAATACATTTATTTTCATAATAGTTAAAGAAATTGAACCTCCCTAGGCAATCTGGCGAAAGGAGGTGAAGTTTAAAATGTGAGAGCGTGAAAGATAGAGCGTGATTGCACATAAGCTGTAGCCAGAAGATGATATCATTTCAATGAGGTATACTGAGAGAATATTTTAAGAATAGAAGGGACTAAACTGCTTCTGTAATTTATTATGGAGCACTTTTATAATGTATTTTACTGCATTAAATGATAGCTCTCACCACTAATGCTTTAGCAAAAGTATATATGTTAACTAAGCATTCATATGACTGTTTTGTCTTGGGTCAAGAGTTACTGTTTGTGAAAAATAATGAAAGTCCGAGTTTCTTATTTGGATAATGTATTGCCTTTAGAAGTCATACATAAGGAACAAGGAAGTAGCTTTAGAAATGAAATTGTGTGCATGTAAGTTTGACTGGAATTAAAAAACATTTTGCAACTGTAGGATTTGACATGAATGAATGTCCAGGAGCTTTCTATTATCTATCCCATTTTCCAATTTTGTATGGATTACAAATAAAAATTTATATAACTGCTCTAGATTAATATAGCTCTTGGTTTGGCAATATGAGCTATATTTGTCTGAGGAATAAAATATATGTGAGCATGTCTAGAGAGCACATAGGACATCACCATCAGCTATCTCTTATTTTTAAGACAGTGGAATCTTCTGAACAAGATTTATATCAAAGGAGGCTTTAAGATATTCAAATTTTGGCTTAGGTCAAGGCTTCAGTTGTGGGAAAAAGAATTATTCTGACGATATTTTACAACCTGACTCTTAGATTACCCTCTTACTCAGACCTGTAGGTATATACTTGAGATACAAGGAGAAAAGATGATATTGACATTTGCCTACACACTATTGAAGACAAATTGATAAATGAGACTAGATGTGACCTAAGCAGAATATACCTCCAGGAATAAAATAGGCTACTGAAATACTCTATTCCAAAGAATTATGGATGAGGATTTTAAAAATTGCCATAACCGGTTTGGCTCAGTGGATAGAGCGTCGGCCTGCGGACTGAAGGGTCCCAGGTTCGATTCTGGTCAAGGGCATGTACTGTGGTTGCGGGCACCTCCCCAGTGGGGGGTGTGCAGGAGGCAGCTGATCGATGTTTCTCTCTCATCGATGTTTCTGACTCTCTGTTCCTCTCCCTTCCTCTCTGTAAAAAATCAATAAAATATATTTTTAAAAAATTAGGGTGGAATGACAGAGGTGCATTGGCAGTAAACCAATAATGACTTCGGAAATGGTAGGATAGTTCTTCTATATTACCCCTTCATGAGCTTTATGTAGGTTTCTGAGAGGCAACTGAATCTAGAACTTAGATTTCAGGGGCCCTATAGATAGCATCCTAGCCTTTCAGCCAACATTACAAAGGGATGCAGATAAAGAAACAGTAACATGACATGTAACAGCGGAAAGGATGTCTTTAGGGTAAATGGGGGGTGGCACAGGGACTTCTGGGTCTGCTTTTGAAAGAACTCCAAGAAAAGGAAGAGATTGCAGATTACCACAAAGCACACGGGGATTGTGGCCGCTACAATAAAACCACCTTAGATTACTATTGCAATATTGGAATCCTGTTTCGTTTTGTTTGGGGGAGGGGGTGGATGTGGTCTAGGAACCTGGTATATAATCACAAATTGAAGGAAAGATGCAGAGCTCTTTCAGAGTATTGATTATTTGTAGTTTTAACATGAGGGTTATCATTTAACCAATGCCTTTTCTTGACTAAAAAGAGGTTGACAACTCTATGATTTTAGAATTATAAAGAAAGGGGCATTAGATGTAACAAGATAGGGATATATATTGTAAAGAAAAGCCAGTATCCTACTATTTCTGAATGGTGCTGGTATTGAGAGATGGATGGCTTTCTTTGTTTTTGAAGACTGAACCATAAATGTAGTGGATGATGGCTGGCTCTGGGCTCTTCTAGTAATGACTCTAATATTTTAGCATTGCAAATATGCCCTGCAGAATATGGCGGTGCGTGCATGTGTTGGGTGTTGTGAGCCACTTGTGTACATGACATATATACCATTTGGCTACATAACATGTGAACCAATGTTAGGTAGACTTCAATTGCATAAGTCTATAGTACTTAAATATAAAAGTACAAGTGAGAGTCTTCTCCCCCAAATACTCAGAGATACTATTATTGCTAGGAATAAAAGCAGGGGATTGAAGTTCACACTCTGATTGTTTAATTGTCTATGATCCAAAATGACACCATGGAGGTTTAAAAAAAAATACTAAAAGAGTTCATATTTCTCTGAAGAGAGGAGGATTTTTCTATTTTTTTCTCTTCAATACAATTGACAATATCATTAATCTGATGGACCACATAAGACCTTGGGAAGTTTAAATTGATCAGATGGAATGTGAAGCACTTGGCTTGATCATAGGGAACAAGAAAAGGTAATTATTCAGGATATGTAAAATGGGGGCACAGTATTATTGGATATTAACATTAAAGGATATTACTTAATTTAAGAAATAAAGGATTAATACCTCCATCTGGTAAATCTGGTCATATTTACTACATGAATATAGTTTTATCCCCAACATAAGAATGTATACTGTAAAAGGCATAGATTCTCATTTTCTTACTTTACAGTCACCCTCAACAGCTTTTCAACCTCAAATCTAAAATGAATCCTTCTCTATTTTTCATGAGAACAAATACACTCTCTTCTACTTACTCAAGAAATATGCTCTTCTTTCTCATGCATCATCATTTTTCTTTCTAATGGATTATTCCATCAATGTATAATAACATATTTTATCTCCTCTCTTCAAAAAAATTCACAAAAAAGGTCTCTCATCCTGATTTTTCTTGTCTCATTTCTTTTCTGATCTTTTGTTTGGAATGTGAAAGCTAATTAACAACAGAATTTGGAAATACAAACATCTATGTGAAATTTTCTGATTCTTTGGGCCTGACTCGTATGAACTTTTAGCATACAGCTTTTGAACCCAGACCTAACCTACTTATATTTTACTACAGAAATGTACTGAATATCAGGGCTGAGGTTCCCGAACAAGATATATTAATGGGCGTAAGAAAATTGTCACAGCGAGTATGGGAGTGATTTCGTTACCTTGAAAATTTTGGGATGCTCTTACACATATGTATGTCCTTGTTTCTTTGATATTCACAGCAAACTGAATGGGAATGGGTGTCAGGAAAGATGAGTATTTTGCTTTCTCTTTATCCTACTCTCTTATAAACAATTAAACAATCAGTAATATGCCTGAAGAAGTCTTATGTTTATATTCAGTTGTTCTATTGGCAAAGATTTTTGTAGCTTTCTGAATTCACTGTCAGTTAGATATGTTCTAATTTCTTTATGTAAGAAGAGTATATAATAGTATGTTGTACTGTGTTGAAACATCTACATTTTCTTGGCTGGTTTTATAAGTAGAAATTTAAAAATGTGCTTTAAAATCAAGGGGAGATGTTTATATTTGAAAATCTTTCTGACAGTCTTAAATATTAACTTATCATCCTATAGAGTTTGCATGGCAGTAATATACAGAGGCTAGATCAGCTAAAAAATAATGCCTTATGACAGATGAGAAACTTGTGAAAACAGACTCACATAGGTTCTACCACTAGCATCTACAAGGACAAAAACAAATAGTTCAAATTGAAAAAAACATTACTTTTTAGTTGTAGTCTTGGCATACATAAAAAAATTGTGACGAAACTGCTGTATATCTATTGAGATAACCACTAAAGACCAAGATAGTGAGACAGAGATAGCATTGCTGTTTTACTGTCTTTACGAGAATGTAAGTATTTATTTTCAAAGAATTTTTCATATTTACAAATTTTAAAAATGTTTATAGCTCAGCCGGCATGGCTCAGTGGTTGAATGTCAACCTAAAAACCAGGAGGTTACAGTTTGATTCCTGGTCAGGGCATATTCCCCAGGTTGCGGGCTCGATCCCCAGTGTGGGGCATGCAGAAGGCAGTCGATCAATGACTCTCTCTCATCATTGATGTTTCTATCTCTCTCTCATTCTCCCTTCCTCTCTGAAATCAACAAAAATATATTTTAAGAAAATGTTAATAAAATGGTATCCCCTAATAAATGTTATAATAACATACATATATAATACTGGTTATTATAACATTTCTCACTAAAATAAAATGTACTTTACCATTTAAACAATAGGTATCGAACTAAAATAATGTGCTTTCAAAACAAAACTTTGTGTATTTCCTAATCATAGAATTTAAATTGCATAATAGCATCTAAAAAAAGCAAAGCACAAAAAATATGTGTGTGTACATGTGTGTGCCTATGGTGATGTCAACCAAGAAAACATACCAAAATTTTATGTGCCAAAATCTGCCAAATCTACCAAAATCTTTAATGTACATATATGCATGGTTTTCATTTATTTGTATTCTGTTAGTCATCATTTTTATAACTAAATTTACTATAGACTAGAAATAAAAAATATATCTGGATTCATGTTCCTATCTGGACCACACAAACAAAGCTCACAAAACTAAAATGGAGAACTTAGCACCACAGCAAATACCTAAATGAAAATAATTCAGACTTTATATCTAATATTATGTCTCATTTTCTTGGTCGTAATGTGTAAATTCTTTTGAATTCTCTGACAAATTATTACCACATTATAAAAAAAGTAGCAAAAAGTAAACAAAATAAAAGGTATGTCCTTCATAATTCCTGATTTTTTTTGTTTTCTGCCATTTTTTGTTGTGTTCAAATTATATTTGAAACCATATTTTTTTAGCTCATTTTATGTAGGTTTTTTAATGTAGAGCAAAAAATAAAAGAACAGTAATATATTAGCTAAAATGAAATACAATTATTACCTGCTTTGTATATCCAAGGTATCAGTTTTAGTAATTTTTACTAATGATTAAATTTAGAAATGAATTTAAAATTGATCATTTAAAATTTTAATACAAATTAAAATAACTGATACCACTCAAAAATTTTCTCAAACAAAAATGTCAGGGCAGAGTGAACAAAAATGAGACTATGATCAAAAGTACCTGGGACAATGTTCTACTCTGACGGGTAGAATCTGTGCTATGTTTGCCAAATTGATTTATCTTTTTGATACCATTATCTTAAATTACAAAATAATTATAAAACTACTGTATACATTTCCTAGGGCTGCTTTAACAAATTACCACAAGCTGGTTTGCTTAAATCAACATAAATTTATTCTTCCATTTGGGGAAGCTGAGAGCCTGAAATCAAGGCGGAGGCAGGGCCATGGTCTTTTTGAAAGCTCTAGGGAAGCTATTTTCAACTGGTGTGCCACAGAATTTTTTAAAATATTCAATGTGACCGCTTTTTCCTCAAATTGTCAAATTTATAAAAAATGGCAAAAGCCAACACAACTCAATAGTAGCCATCCAAATGTCAGTTTTTGGATGTACTACAGAATTTTGGTAATTAGTTCATGTGTACAATGAGATGGAAAAGGTTGAAATCACTGCTTTAGGGATAATTTGAACCATGACTTACTCTTTGCTTCTAATGTTATTGGCAATCCTCAGAATTCCTTGGTTTGTACAAACATTTTTCCTATCTCTGCTTCTGTCATCATATATTGTATCTGTCTGTCTTTATTTTGCTCATATTATATTAGGGGCTCACACCATATGGCCTCATATTAATTTAAAACTTAATTATACCTACAAAGACCTCACTTCTAAATAAGATCACATTCACAAATATAAGAAGTAAGTACTTCAACATAACTTTCATTTTGGGTTTTTTTTTAGGGGGGGGGCAGCAGTGACACAGTCAACCCTCAAAAATACCCAAATGAAAAGCATTTTAGGAAATTTAAATACAATGTTATATTCAAACAGATGAACAAGGGCCTATATACATGTGGTCACTCAATGTTAGTTGCATTTTCCCCTTTTGCTTCTGTGTGCCATGTGAATAATGGTAAAAATTCAATGTAGTCAATCTCCTTTAACTTTTCCACATTGCCCTGCTTCCAAATTATGCTACGGTAAATTATGAAAGACATTGCAATTGAATTCTAGGTATCACCTAGTGCATACTTTCTTATTACCTTATTTTCAGAGTTTTGCACTTTGTCTTTGCACTTTTTTCCAACTCTTCAAATTGTAGAAAAATAGCTAGTTATACAAATAAAATTATTGTCTATAGTGACGCAATAAATTTTGTCAGATGGAGATGCAAGCCACCTCACACAGAAGAAGCTATTTTCTAATCTATTCACCCCAATATTTTGGATTTTATACACACACACACACACACACACGGTGATGGTGTGTGTGTGTGTGTGTGTGTATGTGTGTGTGTGTTCGTTCTTAGGATTCTCATATGAAATGCTTCTCAATATATTGCTGGTCCACCTCTTAATTAATGAGTTAAATAAAATCTTTGTGCTCATTTTATATTTGTATGACAGGCATGATTTTACCTTAAAAGAAACCTTTAATATTCCACGTCATTTTTGAAAATCTTTGATGAATAAAGAAATTAAAGGATCCAGTCCTTTAATGTCTCACTACCTCTCAACATGATATGCAGCATATAGAAATAAAATGAACCCAAAAGCTTCATAATTTTTTAACTAAAGGGCAATTCATAGAAGAAAGGCAATGAGTAATTTCTGGGCAAAAAATTGTGTTAGATAATTAAGTACCTAAAGTAACAATATTGAAGATGCTTAATAGTAACACAACCAAAGTGATGATCTGGGCCATATTACTTTAAAAAGTGAAGCTTCAGAGCTGAGAGGTGTTCCTAGTTTAGTTATAGACCAGTTGAAGGGCTTTAGTCATTATAAAAAATGAGGCAACTACTTTAGGAGAAACGGTACAATGGTAAATGAAAGATATTTAGAGGGTAATATAGTTTTCAATGTCATCTTAAAAAGATAAAATAAGAGACTGTAAAAGTTGAATCAACATAGTTTAATAAAGTTTAGAATTTTAAAAAATCTTTATACTACTCTTGTCACTAATACAGGTAGCTAACATTTAATATCCACATCTATTATTTAGTATATTAATTTTCCATTGTAGATGATGAAAGAAGTTAGAACTTAAATTGGCCAGTAAATATGAAATGTTTAGGGCCTGAAGCACTTAACATTCTATTTTTTTTATACCTAATGTAATGGACTCAAGTGGCATAGACTGGTAGATCTAGTATTGCTGGAAGCCCTGTTTGAAATTCCCCTTGAGTCTAGTGTTCATTTCACACTAGGAACTTCAAGGAAGTAGGGAACTAATAGTAAAATGTTTGTTTTGATTTCTGTTGCCTCATGATCTCCCAAGTCTCATCTGATCCTATTTTTTTTATACTTCTTCTAAACAACTTCCTGCAATGTATTAAAAGAGAAAAATTGTATCCCACATAAATAAATGTTTACTAAGCACTTATTCTTTGTCAGACATTGTGCTAGATAGGTCACAGGGAATACCTTAAGATTTATTATATTTACTATGTGCTCATAAGCTATCCTTATGAGATTCTTAGGTAATATTATATCCATTTTATAGATGAAGAAAATTAGACTCAGAAACAAAAATTCCTAGGAGACTAAAATTAAGTTACTTTCCCATGGCATGTAAATGTGGGGCTAGGATTCAAATCATGTTTCATTTGTTTTGTTTTACATTAGTTCCAATTTTCTTAACTACTATAGAATTTAACACAACACATGACATTTTAGAAATAAAATGAAAGATATTTCAGGCACTTTGTCAGTGCCAAGATCAAACTGGCCTCAAGATAATTCATATATATATATATATATATATATATATATATATATATATGATTAAATAATTTTTCTCTCATACATTTCACAAATCATTCTATCTCTGAAAAGCTACTATGAAATATTTTGGGGAAATCTATCTAGATTCCACATGGATGGTATGAAGTTAGTTTATTTTATTGTCCATGCTGCTGTTTTGTGGGTTGTTTGTTTGTTTTTTCAGTTTAAATCAGAGGTCCTATATCAAAGTAGGCTGTTCAGATGAAACGGAGCCTCTTCTGGATTAGGTTTAGATTCCTAAGCCAAGCACATAACCTCTGCTTTATCATTAAACCCTAAGGCTGATATTTGTACCTAAACTTGCTTATGCATTCATATCATTTGTGCCTTTCATGCTTTGCTGGGAACCCTTTCTGGGAAACATTCATTATAACCAACACTCTTACCCAAGTTAATTTTTTGTAGCAAGATGGTGGGTGAGAAAAAAAACACACACACACAAAAAAACATCATATTTTTGACCAAGTATATGGGCAGTAAAACCAGTAAATATTTAGGGGTGATGATTTATATATTTTTGGTCTTTCTCCAATTACAGAATTTTATTGTATTAACACCTGGATTAAAAGGGTAATGCATTTACATAAATTTTAGAAAACACTGTAAGTGCCAATAAGACATATTCCCCAACTGTGTAAAGTTTCCATTTGTTAAACGCAAAACATTAAAAGGAATAATGTTCTCATTCTGAAAATAAAAATCCTAAATATATTTAAAATTATTGCCATTCAACATATCACCTTACCCTTTGCTTGGATTTGAGAGAGGAAAAATAAAATTGTGAAAATATATCTAAAGCAATTTAATTTCATTCCTATCTTTTCACTTTGTTGAACCTACAATCGAGACAATATTCATTTACCTAAAGAAAGGTGACCTACAAAGTCATCTGGTTGCAAGCAACATGTTTACAATGTGGAGCAATCAAATATTCTGAGATTACTTCCTTGAAAAGAGAAGTTGATCATCAGTGTGGGAACACTGTGGTCTCTAGGGTAAGGACAGAAAGGAACTTTCCATACAGATCAATATCTCATTTACTTGGATATTAGGCAACTCTCAGGTTTGACTCACTTTATCTGAAAAAGGTGAGGCAAACAGTTATTATGTAGAATTTTTAAAACGAAAATATATCAGAGCCATTTAACCTTCCATTTTTGTCCAAAAGTATAAGCATAAAATATGAGAAACTATACTGAAAGCTTATTCGGTATAATAATTGGGTTTCACTCAGCATGACTACTATTAATTCTTTGCCATTATTACTGTTAAATGAATGCACCATTAATTGTATTTCATGCACATCAGTATTTATATATTTTAATTCTACTTTAATGATACTTTGTTTTTTAGATAGACTTTATTTTTTACAACAGTTTTAGGTCCACAGCAAAAGAGTAGAAAGTACAGGGTGTTCCATATACTCCATACCCCCATTTAGGCACATCAACATCCCTCACACTCAACATCCCATATACTCAGCATATGGGAGGTATACATTTGCTATAATGAACCCACACTGACACATCATTATCACCCAGAGTCCTAGTTTACATTGGGGTTCACTCTTGATACAATATATTTTCTGGGTTGTGACAACTGTGCAATGACATGTTTACACCATTATAGTATCATTCAGAGTATTTTCTCTGCTCCACCTGTTCATTCCTCCCTCTTTGTTCATCACTGGCAATCACTGATCACTTTACTGTCAACACAGGTTTGGCTTTCCAGAATTCCATATAGTTGGAATTGTACAGCATAGGGTCTTTTCAGATTGACTTATTTCACTTAGTAATATGCATTTACAATCTCTCCAGTTCTTTGCATAGCTTTATGACTCACTTATTTATAGTGCTAAGTAATATTCCACTATGGATATTTACAATTATCCATTCACCAACCAAAAGACATGTTGGTTGCTTCAAGTTTTGACAATAATGAATAAAACAAGGCTTTTTTGTAACATAAGATTTTTACTACTTTGGGTAAAAACTATGGAGAAAAATTGCTGGCTGGCATGGTAAGAGTTTATTTAGTTTTGTAAGTAGCTGCCAAAGTGCCTGAATCATTTTGTATTCCTATCAGCAATGAAAAAGGGTTTCTATTGCTCCATATCCTCATGAGCATTTGGTTTTTTCAGTGTTTGGAATTTTCATCATTCTAATAGGTCTGTAGTGGTATAAGATTGTTGTTTCAATTTGAATTCCCTAATATTATATGATGTTGATTTTTTAATATGCTCATTTGTCATCTTTGTATCATCTTATTAGGTGTTTGTTCAGATTTTTGCCCTTTTTCAAGTAAGTTTTTTCATTTTCTCTTTGTTGAGTTTTACGATTTCTTTGTGTATTTTGAATAACAGTATTTTATCAGATATGTCTTTTGCAAATATTTTCTTCCTTTGTATGAAATCACTTCTCATTCTCTTGATATTGTTTTTGCAGAGCAGAAGGTTTAATTTTAATGAAATAGAACTCACCTATTTATTTCAGGAAATGTGCCTTTGGTATGGTATTTAAAAAGTCATCACCAAATTCCAAACTCATCTAGAATTTCTCTTTGTTAGCTACTGTGAGTTTGTAAGGTTGGTGACTAGTTTGTTATTATTGTTGTTGTTTTTTGCATGTGAATATCTCGTTGTTATACCACCATCGATTAAAAAAATTATTCTTTCTCTATTGTATTGCCTTTGCTCATTGTCAAAGATTAGTTGACTATATTTGTGTGAATTTACTCCTAGACTCTCTTTATGTTTAATTGATCTATTTTCTATGCTTTCCTAATACCATGCTGTCTTGATTACTGTAGCTTTACTGGTAACGTAAGTCTGATAGATGAATAATGTCAGTTTCCAACTGGTTTTCCTCAATATTTCATTGGCTCTTCTGTGTCCTTTGTATTTCTATATAAAACTTAGAATCAGATTTTCTATATTCACAAAATAACTCGCTATTATTGAGATTGCAATGCACCTGCAGATCAAGTTAGGGAGAACTGACATTTTTACAATACTGAATCTTCTTATCTATCAATATAGAATATCCCTCTATTTAGTTAGTTTCTTTCTTCAGAGTTTTGAAGTTTTCCTAATATAGATCTTGTATATATTTTATCAGATTTATAATTAAATGTTTGTTTTTAATTTGGGTGATAATGTAAATAGTAACGCACTTTTAATTTCAAATTCCACTGCTCACTGCTGGTATATAGGAAAGTATTGACCTTTGCATGTTAATGTTCTATTATGCAATCTTGCTATAATTGCTTATTAGTTCCAGAATTTTTTCTTTATTGGTTATTTGAGATTTTCTACATAATCATGTCATCTGTGAACAAAAATGTTTAAGTCTTTCTTTCCAATCTGTATACCTCTTACTCCCTCCTCTTTTAGGTCTTATTTCATAATTGCATAGCTGGGACTTCCAGTACTATGTTTAAAGAAGGGGTAAGAGGGGACATCCTTGCCTTGTTTCTCATCATATTGAGAAAGGTTTTAATTTTTCACCATTATGTATGATGCTTGCTATAATTTTTTTTTTTGTAAATTTTCCTTATCAAGTTCAGAAAGTTCCCCTCTATTTCTAATTTGCTGAAAGTTTTTATTATGAACTAGAGGCCCGGTGCACGACATTCATGCAATTGGGGGGTGGGGAGTCCCTCAGCCCGGCCTGCACCCTCTTGCAGTCCGGGACCCCTCAGGGGATGTGTGACAGCTAAGGATGTCCAGGCCTAAGCTGGCAGTCGAACATCCTTAGCACTGCTGCGGAGGTGGGAGAAGCTGTGAACCCAGCTTCTGGCTGATTGGTGCTGCCCTTGTGGGAGCACACTGACCACCAGGGGGCAGCGGCTGTGTTGAGCATCTGCCCCCTGGCGGTCAGTGCACATCATAGCAACCAGTCGTTCCACCGTTCGGTCGATTTGCATATTAGGGTTTTATTATATAGGATTAGTTCAGCATGTACTAATGTGATGATGTGTGATAATGTACTTTTTTCCTTTAGTCTGTTGATGTGATGGATTACATTAATTGAATATATATATATTGATTTCAGAGAGGAAGAGAGAGAGAGAGAGAAAGAGGTAGAAACATCAATGATGAGAGAGAATCACTGATTGGCTGCCTCCTGCACACCCCCCACTGGGGAATGGAGCCCTCAACCCAGGTATATGCCCTGACCAGGAATTAGACCAGTGATCTCTTGGTTCCTGAGTCAATGCTCAACCACTGAGCCACATCCAGCAGGGCTAATTGATTTTAAATTTTGAAGCAGCCTTGCATACCTAAAATAAATTCTTTTTTCTTCAGTGTTGGATTTAATTTGTGATTTTGTCACCATAGGATATGTTTTCATTGGTTTTAAAGAGAGGAAGGGAGAAAGAGAGAGAGAGAGAGAGACTAATGTGAGATGAAACATCAGTGGGTTGCCTCCTATACGTGCCCCTATATGTGTGACCCTCAACCTTTTGGTGTACAGGCGATGCTCCAACTAACTGAGCCACCTGGCCAGGGCTAATTTGCTAATACTTTCTTGAGGATTTTTACATGTATGTTCATGGAAGTTATTGGTTTGTATTTTTCTCCTCTTGCAACCAGCATCTTTGATTTTGTTACTAGGGTAAAGCTGGCTTCAAATAATGAGTCAGGACATAGTCCCTCTTCTTTTATCTTCTGGAAGAGGTTATAATGTATTGGTATAATTTCTTTCTCACATAGTAGACTTTACCACTGAATGCATCTGGGCTTCGTGCTTTCTGTGTGGAAAGGTTAATTATGGATTCAATTTCTTTGACTTGAGATTGAAGGCTGTCAAGATTGTTTGTTTCTTTTTGTGAGCTGTTGTAGACTGTCTTTAAAGAAATTGGTCCATCTTGTCTAGTTTTACAAATTTGAAAACATAGAGTTGTACATAGTTTCCCAGTACTTTGCACTTAATGGCCTAAGGATCTGTGATTATGTTTCCTTCTTATTTCTGACATTAGTAATTTGTGTCATCTTTTACTCTTAGTTACCTAGCTAGAGGTTTATTGATATTTTTTAATAACCAGCTTTGTGTTTTTTCTCTCTATATATTTTTTAATTTTATTAATTTTTGTTCTACATTTTATTATTTTTATGCTTACATTAAATTTATCCTGTCAACTTTTTTGTAGTTTTCTAAGGTGGAAGCTTAATTGTTGATTTTAGATCATTCTTCCATTTATGTATTCACTTTTATAAATTTCTCTCTAGAGAAATTTAGAGATTTTGCTGCATCCTACAACTTTTTATTTTTTTGTAGTCATTACTATGTAGTTTAAATATCTTAAAATGTATATTTATTCAAATTTAGTATTTGATAAATGTGCTGTATTTAAGTGTGTTGTTTAATTTCCACTAATTTTGGGACTTTCCACATTTTTTTGTTGCTCTTAAATTTGTTTTAATTCTATTGTGGTCTGAGAGTATACACTGTATGATTTCTATCCTGTTAAATTTATTAAGGTGTGTTTTACGGCCCAGGAAGTGGTCTGTCTATCTTAATAAACATTCCATGTGAGCTTGAGAAGAATGTGTATTCTGATGTTGTATAAAATAGTCTATAAATGTTAATTAGATCTAGTTGATTGATGGTGCTATTGAGCTTAACTATCTCCTTACTGATTTTCTGCCTACAGATCTTTCCATTACTGGTAGGGCTGTATTAATATCAACAGCTACAACAATGGATTAATCTATGTTTATTGTGGTTTCATGAATTATTTTTTATCTCACACATCTTTTTAGGTGCATATACATTAGAGATTGTTATGTCTTTTTAAAGAATTGGCCACATTAGCATTATGTAATACTTCTTTTTATCTCTGATTATTTCTCTTGCTCTAATTCTACTGGATCTGAAATTAATATGGCTATTCCAACTTCCTTTTGATTGCATGAGTATGCTTTATCTTTCTCTATCCCTTCTTTACCTTGTATTTATAATCATCTTAATATATAAATTGTGTTTCTTACATACAACATATAATTGGTTTAGGATTTGGTCCACCCTAACAATCTCTGTTTTTTAATTGTTGTATTTAAACCACTGACATTAACAACAATGTATAAAAACTTTTTAAAAATTAAGATCATAATATACAGAGATAAAGCTGTGAAATAAATTACATATATATTTATAAAAAGAAAATATTATCTACCAGAAACTCTACACCTTGTAATTTCCTTACTGAAATCCCAGCCTTTCTGGCACACTTTTATGTGAAATATCTGAACCTTGGGAAATGTGGTGAGCAAAACATGATCTAAAGGCAACCATTAGTACACTCACTGGTGAAAGGCTTTCTCCCACCACTCAGACTCAGGAGCACTTGTAAAGATAAATGGCCAATATCCACTTATGGTATTAAAAATGACTACATTGTCTTTTTACATAGATGGGGATAAAAGAAAAGAATAAGCACCTGCCCTTCCCCAAATCAAAGTCAATTGAAAAACTTGGAAGGACAGCAAAGCTGTAGTGAATGGTGCCACTCATAGTCCCAGAAAATCACCCCAGTCATACCACCCATGGAAATGCCGGAGACACTGTGACACAGGTAGCCCTGGAGTCTCAGAAGAGCATCCAGTAGAGGTTTGTATGATTTACCAACAGGCATTAGGAAGATCTTCTTGGTTTTGAACTTTTCCATAAAATTCAGGATAACTACCTGCGGTTTATAATGAATATCAAGTTCTACAAGGAGCATATGGATCAGATTGAAAAAGCTCAATGACTGTTGCTATGACTAACACTCTGCTCAGGCCTGATGGAGAAAAGCCATTATCTGTCATTCAACTGCCTCATGAGTATGAAGCTAAGTATATTGCAAACCACCACTAAACAAACAACACTATGCTGAGCGAAACAAGCCCATCACAGAAGGACAAACACTGCCTAATTTCACTTATATAATGTATCTACAATAATTAAGCTCCTAGAAAGAGATGATTTAATGGTGGTTATCAGGGACTGAAGTGGGGAGAAAACAGGGTTGCCATTCAATAAGTAAAAAGATTCAGTTATTCAAGATGAATAAGTTGTGGTGATCTGCTACACAACATTTTTTCCATGGTTAACAAATCTGAACTATGTACTGAAAAATTTAAGATGGTGGATCTCATGACAAGTGCTCTCACCACAATCAAAACAAAACAAAACAAAAAGCCGAAACCGGTTTGGCTCAGTGGATAGAGCGTCGGCCTGCGGACTGAAAGGTCCCAGGTTCAATTCCGGTCAAGGGCATGTACCTGAGTTGCGGGCACATCCCCGGTGGGAAATGTGCAGGAGGCAGCTGGTCAATGTCTCTCTCATCGATGTTTCTAACTCTCTATCTCTCTCCCTTCCTCTCTGTGAAAAATCAATAAAATATATTTAAAAAAAAAAAATGAAAACACCATTTTAGACACATGTATACATCTGCTCCCTCTGAACTCCAGTAAACTGCAGTAAAAGAAAACATAATATCTTATCTAATAAAGAGGGGATATGCAAATTGACCATCACACCGTAACACTCAAGATGACTGTGCCCACAGCGGAGGCAGGGATTCCGTAACACAAGATGGCTGCACCCACAGCAGAGGCCGAGTTCCCGTAACGAGCCTTAACGAGCAATCAGCAGGGACCTGAGGCTGAGTGGCGCTGGGCTGGGGCAGGGGACCTGAGGCTGCGCCCCCTGCCTAGTAGGACTTGACAGGGGACCTCAGGCCACACCCCCCACCCCAGTGCCAGGCTGGGGGAGTTAAGGCTGTGCCCCCCACCCGGCAGAGCTTGACCTGAGACCACGCTCCCCTCCCCAGCGCTGGGCCGAGGACCTCATGCCGCAACCCCCGCCCTGGCACTGGGCCAAGGGACCCGAGGCCATGCCCCCAAACCAGTAGGGCTTGACCTGAGGCCATGCTCCCCTCCCTAGCACTGGGCCAAGGGACCTGAGGCTGTGCCCCCCAATCAGCAGGGCTTGACAGGGGACCTCAAGGCATGCCCCCTGCCCTTGCCCGGGCCAGGTGACCTGAGGTCACACCCCCTCCATTCAGTGGGGCTTGCCGAGGGTGGGGCCAGCCGGGTCTGGATCTAGCCCAATGGTGATGGGGCCCGCCAGGTCTGGGTCTTGCATAATTTCAAGGCACATGTGGGTGGGTGGGGACTTGACTCGGGTTCCCATGGCGTGCCCCAGACTTTGACAGGAGGAAGATTTTCATATACATTTTACTAATTTTCTTTCATCTCTGACACTTCTATTATAGAGGAAGGGCAAAAAGCAATATTAAAATATTTCCTCTAATTCCCTTTTAATGTGCACAAATTTTGTGCACTGGGTCACTAGTGTACATGTATAACTGACAAAGAGAACAGAAAAAGGTGCCAACAAAATCCTGAGGGTGGAAAAGTGATGCACAAATGTTAAAAAGTTTACCAGAGCAGAGAGAGCTGAATTCTATGTAACAAAAGGGGGAAAGCCAAGATTTTGGTAGAGGAACATCAGAAACACAGTAAATCTAGGTTCCACATGACTATGAAGGAAATGATATGACGTGAGCCTGAAAACCGAAGGACTGTTTGAAACACTGTGTAAGTTACACTTGGGAACCCCTGTGCAGCCCCTGCACGCAGGTAAGTGCCTCTTCAGCACAAGACTGAGCTCACATCTGCAGAGAATGAACACCAAAAAGTCTGCATTTACACAAACAAGGTAGAACTAAGAGTAGACATGAGGTTCTGACCTGAAACCAGTTCAGTTCAATGAAACCTGTTGTGCATATTGACTGATAAAATGTCTATCTATCTTCCCAAATAATCCCCCAAATTCTGACTTATATCATTGTAATTATTAAGAAGACTATTGGACTAAAACACAGCAACCATAAAGCATATTTTTTTTCAGAAAAATATATGCAATATAAAAATGTCCTTTGTTTAAGTAGACATTTCCATAATAGTAAATGTGTCGTACACACACACACACACACACACACACACACAGTCAAAATTGGGTGAAATGATTGCAATACTAAAGGATATTAAGCCAAATAAAACTGAAATAACCACATTAGAAATTGGTCTCATGGTTTTCAAAAGTGAATGTTGTGGAAATCACAGTTTATTTCAACTTAAACATAAAATATCATTAAATGAACTTGAAGATGTTATGAATGGTTAAAATGCCATGACTACAGAGGACTGAAAGAAAGCAATAGTTACATTTCTGAGAGCATAATGAAAAGTAGGTCAAATGAAAGAAACTTGAGATAGATACTTAAATAATAGGAATCCTTATCATTTGTTTTATAATTTATGTACATGTTCATTCATGCATCAAAGACTGTATAATTCAGTTTAAAAATGATTGTAAGATGAGTTTCCTGGAGGTAGACTTGCAAACCTCTCAGAAATATTAATCATACTATTAAAAGCTCATTTTAAAACTAGGATTTAGCAGGAATCTCTATGTAAGAAGTAGGAACAATGTTTCCTCTCTTTATTATGTAAATGTTTCGGGGTTTTTTTTTTGTTTATTTGCTTTCCCCGCCCTTATGCCTGCCTCTCTTGATAATCAGAGATAAGTGTAAATGAAAAGACATGTAGTTAAGCCAAGAGAACTTCCAAAATTAAAGGTATATAAGTAGCACAGTTTAAATATTACATAGTGTTCAGAAATATTTTCTTTAGTTGTGTTTACCAGTTCAGTTATTAATTTAAGTGTTATGGACACAAAATTTAGTTCTCACTCCTAGGACAGAAAAGTATTCACTTAATGAAATATACTCAAAAACAATTACATAGTAAATTTACCCTATCATTAGCATTCACCATATTAATTTCTAAAACGTATACCAAAAATGTCCTGTCACTTTTAACTTAGCATTATCAAAATAATGTTTCTGTATTGATTTTTTGAAAGAGGAAAGGAGACAGAGAGAGTAACATCCATTGGTTGCCTCCCACAAGTGCGCCCACTGGGAATCACACCCATAATCTATGCTGCTCCAACCAACTGAGCCACAGAAGCCAGGGCAAAAATAACTTTTTAAATAGTTATTAAAATAGAAAAATGCCTAATGTGGAGTAAGTAAACTCTCACAATATTGTGTGTGTGTGTGATTTTACTCATTTTTAAAACTGAAGAATAAAAGTATATCCAAATTATTGTCTAATATAATAAAGAGCTAATATGCAAATGGCCGTCATGCCCTCACACCGTCACACTGTAATGGCTCAAACACTCAACACTGGGGCGAGAAGAATGGGGACCAGCCAGGCACAAATGAGCTCATGAGAGAGGAATGGGGACTAGCCAGGCTATGGTCCAGGAGAGGGACAAGATGCCCACCCTGCAGTCTTGGTTGCAGGCGGCTGCACCTGTGCCTGCGGCCTGGGAGAGGGACAAGCCGCCCACCCCACAGACCTGGGCACCAACAGCTGAGGCTGTGGCCTAGGAGAGGGACAAACCACACACCCCGCAGTCCTGGGCGCAAGTGGCTGTGCCTGTAGCCGAGGAGAGGGACAAGCCACCTGCCCCATGGTTCTGGGCACCAGCACCTGTGGCTGCGGCCTGGGAGAGGGACAAGCCGCCCACCCCACAGTCCCAGGCACCTATGGCTGCGGCCCTGGCAAAGCCGCCCACCCATGGTCTCCTGTGGCTACAGCTGGCCTGGGCAAAGCCAGCCTGGGTCCTGGGTGCCTGCAGCTGGCCAGAGGGAAGGAAGCTTGGGTGCCAGGTGCCTGCAACTGGCCGGAGAAGGGAATCCTGGGTCCCAGGTGTGGGGCGAGGCAGAGGTGGTTAGGGATGATTAGGCCAGCAGGGGAGCAGTTAGGGGCAATCAGGCTGGTAGGGGAGCAGTGAGGGTTGAACAGGCAGGCAGGCAGAGGTGGTTAGGGGTGATCAAGCAGGCAGGCAGGCAAGCAGTTAGGAGCCAGTGGTTCTGGATTGTGAGAGGCAGTTGGACTTCCACTGAGGCGTCCCTGATTGGAGAGGGTGCAGGCTGGGCTGAGGGATTGTCCCCACATACACGAATTTCATGCACTGGGCCTCTAGTTTTCTAATAACACATTATATAAACAAAAAAACTCAGCAAGCTGCCCTGACCCAGATTGCTCAGTTGGTTGGAGCATCATCGCATACACCAAAAGGCTGTGATTCAATTTCCAGTCAGGGCACATACCTAGGTTGCAAACCCAATCACAGTCGGGGTGAGTACTGGAGGCAATCAATGGATGATTTTTTCTCTCTCTCACTCCCCCTTCAATGAAAACATATCCTCAAGTGAGAATTAAAAAAAAAAACTCAGCAGGCTAAATATTATATGTAAATATCATTTTTTTCTTTTAAAAGGCAAATTTATAGACCATAGGTACTTTCTGATTTTTTAAAAATCATAAACCTCTTTATTAGATATGGTGTCATATTTTAAAGTCTCTTTTTCTGCACACCTCCATAAATCATATTCTATTCACCTATGGATTATAAACTTGATTTCAATCAAGTCTCTTTTCAGTTATAACAACACATGTATATATACAAGATAATTTGCCCCCCCAAAGGAGATACCATCTATCAACATCAAGCCAGATGCTAATCTTATTTCTAAAAAAAAGCAACATCCTTAATAAATTTAACTCTTCCAATAAAATTTCCAATAGAAAATTTCAGCCAGTTTTATTCTAGAAATGAACAAGATTGTTTTAAAATATAAAGTAAATGAAGATGCCAAAGAGTGTCCAAAACAATCCTATCTAATAATAGCCAAACATGGTAATTGACTGTACCTTCACTATGCCTCCCATTGGCTAATCAGCATGATATGCAAATTAACTGCCAACAAAGAAGGCGGTTAATTTGCATATACCGGCTGGGAGCGAAGCAAGCCAGGCAGCTGAAAACTAGCCGGGCGGCGGAGGCGGGAACAAAACAAGCAGGGTAGTGGAGGGAGGTGGGGGCGAAACAAGTCGGGCCAGGGGGTGGAGGGAGGCAGGAACGAAACAAGCTGGGCCTCGGGCAGAGGGAGGTGAGAACGAAATAAGCCAGCCCGGGGGGCGAAGGGAGGCAGGGGCGAAACAAGCCAGGCTGGGGGGGTGGGGGGGGGGACGAAGGGAGGCGGGGGCGAAACAAGCCGGACATCCCCCGAGGGGTCCCAGACTGCGAGAGGGCACAGGCCTGGCTGAGGGACCGCACTTCCCCCCACCCCCCAGTGCACAAATTGTTGTGCACTGGGCCTCTAGTTATTAAAGTAATGATAAAAGGGATGAATTAGAATACAAAAACAAAACCACATTAGTAGTAGTAGTAGTAGTAGTAGTAACTGTCAGAGAAAAATAAATGTAGGTCAATGAAGGTAGATATAGACCCATACTTAAATGATATGTTGATCTTCAATAAATGTACTAAATGAATACAATGGGAACACTTACCTCACTCCATACATGAACATTTATTTAACATGAATTATAGACCTCATTTTAAAGGTTATTATAACTGTAACTCTTCTATAAGAAAACGTAGCAAAAACTATTTGTATTGCTCTATGAGCAAAGAGTCCTCATATACTACAAAGTTGCACATACAATTAGAAATAAAAATACTTTTTTTAATTTTTGAATCAGTTATAAAATTTTAAAAAATAGCACCCAATAGGTGTAAAGAACTCTTATGTATAATACATAAATAACTCATCACTAGGAAGAAAATAACTAAATATGGGCAAAGTTCTGGATACTGCATAAACACATAAAACAATATTTGATAGGATGTGCAGCAATTGAAATTTTCAGACACTGCCAGAAGTGACTTAAAATAGTATAAACACTTTAGATAATGCTGATATTCTCTTATACTGTTCAATATGCACCATTCATAAGAGTCACATCCATAAGAGCTCCATTCACAAGGCCACAGAATGCTTTATTTTATTGTTGAGAGTGTTAAAGATGTCCCCCATTCCTCCTCCCTTATCTCCTTTCACCTCTCCACCCCACCTCAGACCTCACCTAAGGCCACGCTAATTTTTAACAAGAATGTTCATAGCAGCTTTAATTCCAATAGCTAAAATGTATAAACAATTTAAATGCCTATCTCAACAATGGAATTGATAAACAAGTGTGATATCTCTATGCAATAGAATTATTACTCCGCATTACGTGGGAACTATGAATACATGTAATAGCAGGGGTAGATCTCAAAATTATGTTGAGTAAAAGAAGGTATATACAAAAATATATATACAATTTATATAAAATTCTAGACAAGGAAAACTTATATGCAGAAACAGGAAGCGTATTAATGATTATTACAGGTGGTAAGAAGTGAATGACTACAGTGGCACAAAAGGAATTTTTATAGGTTATGGAGATGTTCTATCTCCTGATTTCACTGTGGTTTCATGAGTGTGCTCGTCAATATTCATCAAGTTTTATACTTTAAATTGACATACTGATCAATTTTCAAAAATCATGAGAAATATGTAATAAGACTTTGAATATTCTTAAGCTTTCAACACTTTAGATAGTCCTATTACTAGGTAACAATATTATGGTATATTTTTGTCATGAAAATTCAATGCTTATTAAGAAATGTAAATGCATAAGGATATATACTTTGTTTAGAGCAGATGTCACAATTTTAATTTTAGCTTTATTTTAAAATATTAACTTATAACACTTTATATGTAAAAGTAATTAGACTTAAGGATCTTTGTTATCCTTAGTCTCTCATCTTAGTGCTTAGCAATGTAAAATTGAGTATGGTGACAGTTTCTGACAACTTTTTTTTTTTTAATCCTCACCTGAGGATATGTTTTTATTAATTTTAGAGAGATAAGGAAGGGAGATAAAGAGAGAGAGAAACATCAATGTGAGAAACATCTATCGGTTGCCTCTTGTACCTGCCCTGATCAAGATTGAACCCACAACCCAGGTATGTGTCCTCACCAGGAATTGAACCCACAACCTTTTGGTGTGTGGGTGGACACTCTAACCAACTGAGCCACCCAGCTAGGGCAACAATATTCTTAACAGTAATTTGTGGACACGTTTTAAGGTTAGACCCAAGACTAAGAAAACGTGCATATGTATAAATGTATTGAGACAAAGTTTGAACTTTTGCAAAATAAGTCATTTTTGAACTTTTGTATTAGTGGCCTTTCTCAGGATGCAAATCCCTAAAGATAATAGTGGAGTTACTATTACCTGAAGGACTCCTTTCTATCTTCTATTCTTTGTTTAAATCTCTTTTTTTTAATGTGAGAATGAAATGTATTAAAGAAACCAAGAAAGGATATTTATCGATGCCCATAAAAGTGTGCTACCGTCACACATATGACTCATTACTACCATTTTAAACAATATCCTTTTTCCCCTCAAAATTTCTCTTTTGAGAGTTTAAATTGTGAGGTTTTCGAGCAGACTGTCCCTTCATCTTTATATATACAGTATACCCATTGAGCAGCAAGGTGCCTCATATAAAGGATTTGGTACATTTACTAAGTATATGTGCAGATAAATGAGGCTACTTAATCAGAAGGTTAAATATAACCTCCGGACTAGGCTGTCTTTAGAGACATAAAGCAATGTGAATGCTTAAGAAATTAAAAGCTTTAGATAAATTTTACTAACATAATTAATTCAACATGACAAAGGGGAGAATAATTTTCCTAATACGTTATGTAGCCTGTATTAACTTTATGCTAATCATAATAAAGCTGTTATTTATCTCTCTCAACTTTGCAAATATATATTCCATTTTGCTCTAATTCTTATTCCCCAACTGTCCTTTTTTTCTTTCCATTTTCTAGGTATTAAGGATAATCTGGCTAATTAGGGAAGAGTATTATGCGAAAACTTTCTATATCCTTTTGTTGTAGGAGGATGAGGGAAAGGAAGTAAAAGAATTCAGTTTATTCAATATGCACCAAGTGACTCAATGTGTCACACAAGTGGTTAGCTAGAATAAATAGTAAAATATTATATTTATTTATTTGTAGTCTAAAGGGTTTACTGATTAATGAGAATTGAAAACAGATTATGAGTGAGAACTCTATTGGATATTGATAATTACACATAATGATTCATCTTCTTTTAAAAAGCTGGCGGCAGCTAGTCAATCTTAAAAGATTATTCCATGTATCCATGCTTCTGATTCCACATATAAGTGAGATCATATGGTATTTGTTTCTCTCTGACTGGCTTATTTCACTTAGCATAATAATCTGGGTCACCCATGTGGTCACAAAGGGTAGATCTCAGAGGGGAGGCAGGTGTGTGTGTGTGTGTGTGTGTGTGTGTGTGTATGTGTGTGTGTGGCAGGGGAAGAGGGGGCTGGAAGAGACTAGCCAAAGAACATAAATGCATAACCCATGGACACAGACAACAATGTGGTGAGGGCAGGGAAGGAAGAATGGCTGTAGCTGGGTGGAAGGGGGAAAAAGGGAGGAAAATCTGGTCATCTGCAATCTATATATATAAAAGCCAAGCAACCTGAACAACTGGAATGACGGGAATGACGGTCACTATGATGCACACTGGGGCTGGCCAATTGTCCTGATTGGGGGCAGGGCCGGCCAGCCAACCTCCTGTGGCCCCTCCCCTTGGCCAGCCTGGCCCCAATGGCCTCAATTGGGGTGAGCTGGCCAGACCCCACTCATGCATGAATTCATGCACCAGGCCTCTAGTAATTAATGTCAATAATAAAAAGGTGATAATATTTCAGCAGCATATAAAATTCTAAATTGAAAAGTGGAAAGATGGAAGGGATGGGGGAGAGAGAGAGAGAGAAACACATGGATTGGTTGCCTCTTGCGTGTGCCCTGACCAGGATAGAACAAACTTGCAACACAGGTACACACCTTTGACTCAGAATTGAACCCATAGAACCCGCAACCCTTCCTGAGAAGGCCAATGCTCTAACCACTGAGAAACTTATTGCAACTAGTATTGCTTTTGAGAAATCTAGTAGAAATTAGATTCTCAATTATTTATTTGTTTCTCTTTCAGGGAAGTTTTGAAAATTTCTCCTGCTTCTAGAATACTTAAATGTTACTATATTGTGTCTTTGTGCTTATAACTCTGTAGACTTTTTGATCAGATAGCTTATTTTTCTCCTAATTCTGGAAAAAATTCTATCCTTATTTTTTTAATTGCTGCTTCTCATTTATTCTCTTTTCTCTCCTTCTGTGATAACTGTTAGGAGGAGGATGATACTCCTGAGATTTGACACAGAAAGTGAATTTTCTTTGCTCCAGAACCAAAAATTATGTCCTTCACAAAGTTCTAGTGTTTTCTAAATCAGCTTTACCTCCAAAAATGTTGGTAATTTTGCTTAAAATATAGAATGAATACCCTTTGGGTATGATCTGAGCCTGGGGCCCAAGAATGTGTAATTATAACAATTTTTTTCGGGTGTGGTAATTACATTCTGAAAATGTCACTCAAGAAAGGTAGTTCATTATTGTCCACATCAAGGTATACTGTGGTTTAATGAATATAAGTGTATTCATGCAATGCTATTCTCAGTAGCTCTACATTTATGATTAAGGAACTATCAAGCAAGCAGTTAGTACAGAGAACAGATTTTCTTTGTATCAATGTCATCATCTCAATGATTGGGAGACTGGAGGGAGCAGAAAACAGATTAAGTTCCTAATTTTTCCCCTTATATTAGAATATCAGACTAAATATCTACAAAGTAATTTCAGATAAATCTTAAAATTCTGCCCACCTATTATTCTAGCTATCAATGCTTTATTAACTGGCTCTTTCTTCTACTTCTAATCTGCTGAGCAATATGGGAAGTTCAGAAGGCATAAGTTTTGTAATTGCTTTGTGCTAAAACCTGTTGATGGAAATGATAAGAGCAGCAATGTTGTGTTCCTTTAACTGAACTTCTCTCTGATGGAGTTAACAGTAAAATGCATAATGCTCTTAAAAAAAGGATGTTTTTTCAATGAAAAACCCTTAATAACAATATTTGAAACTCTGTTAATTTTTTAAAATACATGTGTTATTTTCAATTAATTTGCTAAACATTGGATATTTAAAACAAAATAAAACAAAACAAACCCAGGGTTTAGAGAGGAATAAAAATGATACATAGCCGAAACCGGTTTGGCTCAGTGGATAGAGCATCGGCCTATGGACTGAAGGGCCCTGGGTTCGATTCCGGTCAGGGGCATGTACCTGGGTTGCGGGCACATCCCCGGTGGGGGATGTGCAGGAGGCAGCTGATCGATATTTCTCTCTAATTGATGTTTCTGACTCTCTGTCTCTCTCCCTTCCTCTCTGTAAAAAATCAATAAAATATATTTTTAAAAAAATGAAACATAAATCAATAGTTTTAAAATGGTCCAGTTTTTCTAAAAATACAATGGAAGCAATAGGAAGAAAAATATGTTGCATTTGGTAGGATTGATGAAATCAGGGGAGGCTTGTGTAATGCTGTGATATATATACCAAGTTTGGGAGATAATTAAAATTTATACACATTGACAAAAAGGGGACAGACATTCCAGGCAGAAAAAGAGGCATGCATAATTCAAATAGCTTAACTAACTACTTGAGAGAAATAGCAAGATTTCCTATAATAAATTATCTAGCTACTATGCTAGTTTATTTTCATGTAAGCTTTTGAAAGATTTGCTGTTTGTAACAGCCAATCGTGTACAAACTAGAGAGCCAAGTTGCTGAAGTTCAGTGAAGTTATTCAGCTTTCTCCTATTGTAATTCATTTTGAGATCTTGAATGCCATGTTTATACGGGCTAATTCACATATTTTGTTGTGTCTTATTTTGCTTTATTTAAAATATATTTTTATTGATTTTAGAAAGGAAAGGGGAGGGAGAGAGAGATAGAAACATCAATGATGAGAGATAATAATTGATTGGCTGCCTTCTGCATGCCCCCCCCCCCCACCCCCCACTGGGGATTGAGCCTGAAACCCAGGTATGTGCCCTTGACTGGAATCGAACCTGGGACCTTTCTGTCCTCAGGCCCACGCTCTATCCGCTGAACCAAACCAGCTAGTGCTTATTTTGCTTGTTAAGAGTGTTTTCACTCCTTGCCTGTTAGCCAAATTTAGGGAAGACAATTTAGGCATTATTGAGGTTTGTGTTTTTCCCCCCAGTAGAAATTAATAATACTTTGGCTGCAAGGATGGGAGTAAATGCAAACCTATTATTTAATTTAGATAGGACACACTTAAAAAATATCAAATAACCTATAATCAATATAAAGAATATAAAGATATCAAATATTACATATAAAGGGGGAAAGAGAAAGGTTGAATGAATATCTCCAGTAGATAAAGAAAAGTTTATTTACCAACTAATTTTATTCATTAATGAAAGCTGGGCAGATGAAAAGTTTACCTTGGTAAGTAAGTCTACCCTTTGAAGAGATATCTTTATAAAGTTTTCAGTAAACTTCTTCAAATAATGAGATAATACAGTATTACTGGAGTATTTAGTTTCCTAGAAATAAGTAGAAGATATTATATAAAAATTCTGCAGATTTAGATACCCAGGAATAAAACTGAGGAATTGTAGAGAACATGAGGATGATTCTGACTACCCTAAGATAATAGGATTCCTGCCAAGTTTATAAAAGAGAAGGCTATAGGAAATATCTTAGTAACACAAAAAGACTTTCTAAAAGTTATGACTTGATACATCCTTTGAAGATTTATAGGTAATACTCTTGCCCTTTTGAAAGAGTCCAAGTAATATTTTAATGTTATTTCATTTCCTGTAACATTTTCTGTACCCAGAATATCTAAAACAGTATATTCAACTGGACATCTGATATGTATATAAGCAAAGTTTATACAAAAGTCCTAGAAGGAATCAACATTTTTTAATTTAAATAATAGGCATTAACAATAGGCATTTAGGCTCTATCTTGGTAGCTACATATTTATTTTTATTACAATCACACACACACACACACACACACACACACAACATGATTTCATGTGTAAATTGAGAGCTCTGACAAATATAAATTAAATACACTTTGGAGAGTGGAGAGTTCTGGACAAAACAATATATTGGTGGAAGATTAGGATTTTATGACTTCCTCCAAGGTATATAATTATCCTATTACCCAATTTTAGTCAACAAGGATATTGGACTAGGTCCAGGTCACCTTCCTTCATCAGTAAAGGGAGTGAATACATCCAGAGAAAGATTATCATCAGATCCTAAATTAGTCTCTGTAATATTCTATACAATGTCTGATAACAAAGAAAAATGAGACAAGTTAGAAAAGAAAGTTGACAAATGAAGTAAAACAGAAACAATGGAAATAAAGTTGCCAGGTAGCAAGAAAATGGTCATATGGGATAAGACAAATAAATAAACATAATTACTATGCTAAGTAATCCTATTAATAAAAACCTATATGGTAGTGATGCCCAACTCCATGATGCCCCACTCCATGACGCCCTCATTCCATAACTAGTGATCACCATAAGGCTGCGTGCACAGCGGACACGCACAGGTGAGCATGGGCTTGCCGCTGCGTGTGTGGCGTGGAGGAGGGTCCCGCGACTCTGTGCAGTGAGTCTGGGGCTGTTGTGACTCCACGCAGCAAGATCGGGGGTCCTGCTGCTCCATGCAGAGTGGAGGCGGGTCCCACGGCTCTGCCCTACCTCTTTGGGGCATCCAGGGAGGAGCCCCGGATGGGTGGGTGGGGCCTACCTCTATGGAGCAATCTTTCATGGTGCTCCCGCACTGGGAGAAGGCACAGGCCAGGCTAGGGGATACCCTCTCCCCCCAACCCCCCCACAGTGCAGAATTTCATGCACCAGGCCTCTAGTTTAATATAAAGAGCTTTTATAAGAGTATAGAAAGCTATAAATAATAATCAAAAAATAATAACTTCAGCAGATTAGACTAATTAAAATAGAATCCATAACGTTAAGATAGAAGAAAATACTCAGACTGAAGAACAGAGATATTAGAAGTTAAAATGATGACAAGATAATGAGAGACATATACAGTAGTCATAAGTCAACATAACATGATATTGGGCAAGAATAGTGGGTATCCCATGCCTTGCCATTGGAGTAAGTTATTTGGTTAATCAATCTGATAGCCCTTGGCTTTGATTTCTTACAGTGGCTTCTTGGATTTTGGCTTTGTTGAGCAGTATTAATCTGTACATGACCTAGAAATACTGGATTGGTCCTTGTGAAATAGGAATTTTTAGGGGTGAAATAGACAGATTTAGGGAATTTTTAGAATTGGGGGTCCATGAAGAAAAAGCACAGGACTACAGAGTTGCAAAAGGGTACATTTCCATAACACAAGGGAGCCAGGCACAGTTACATTTCCATACGACAAGGGAACTGAGAGTAGCCAAAAGGTCTATATTTATAAAATAAAGAAGTGAAGTATGGTAGCAATCATCTCAGGTAGAAACTATAGTTTAACTTTAACTCTGCTGTTTGGCTTCTGTACTTATTTGCTTTGTTTAACAATAGAAAGGTTACTTTGATTTTCTGAACTTATGTATGCTATCCCAATCGATTGAATACTCCATTGTTGTTGGTTTGAATATCCCATTGATTGTGATCTCACTGGTTTTAGAAAGCACATTCTTCTGTACCTGGGAACCAGGAAAGCACAATTATCCTAAATTGCCTGAGTGGCCACAGATAATGCATTCGGGTTGACTCAGTGGTTCCAAGACCAGGACAGCACAATTACTCTAAATTGCCTCGATGGCTCCAGATAATGTGTTTCCGTTGACTCAGTGGTCCCAAGACCTGAAGGCTCTAGATAATGTGTTTCTGTCAACTCAGTGGTCCGAAGACCCAAAACTATAATTAATCTTTGTAGATAACTAATCAGCTCAATTTTGCTTCTGTAACTGCTTTGTGCAAAACAGGTTCCTCATTCCAAACCCAAAGATGTAATTGATACCTTTGTGATTTTTGCCTATATAAATCACTACGAGATTTGAGAGAGCGAAATGCCCCCTCGTAGTCCCGGATTTGCAATAAATGTGACTCCTTAATTCGACTTCTTGAGGCTTGCTTGTGTGATTTGCGGGGTACGTTACAACAGAAGGAGGGCCTCACATGTCCCATGTGATGTTTGACCTTTGAGCTCAGGAGTTGCTATAGTGACCAAATTGAAAGGGGGATAGTGGCCAATCAGAAGGGATATAGGACACTGGGACCTGCAGCCTTTATAAATGGTGTAATAAGGGACTGGGTGGGACTCTTTCCCCCTTCCCACAGAGGAGTCTGTGCTGTGAGAGTCTTTCCCCTTGTGGGAGTCAGTACTTTTCTTCAATAAATCCCCACCTTTGCTATACCATCTTTCATCTGTGGATTCATTCTTGGACTCTGACAGACAAGGAGACAGAAAGAATCTGGGAACCATCCTGCCCAGGGGAACACTGCGTGTCTCAGTCCAAAATTCCCGTATCACTTGTGGTAGGCTGAATAATGTCTGCCAAAAGATATCCATATCCTAATCCCAGGGGATATGATTAAGTCAACAATTATGTGATGGGGGTTACCCTAGAATTTTCAGGTGGGCCCAGTGTAATCACAACGACAGAGAGAGAGAGAGAGAGAGAGGTCATAGAAGAGGGGGAGGGGAGATGCTTGCTTTAAATATGGATAAAGGGGTTATGAGTCAAGGAATGTATGCAGCATGGAAGCTGGAAAAGACACAAAAACAGATTCTCCCTAGAGCTTCCAGAAGGAATGTAGCCCAACAAACCTGATTTGTACTCTGATACTCAGAACACAGAGAATAAATCTGTTTTTTAAATGACTGAGTTTATAGTGATTTGTTATGAAAACAATTAAAAATTAATATAGATCTACAGGCAGAAATTGATAAAATTTAGGCATTGTTGCTTTTGCATGTAAGTGAAATCATATAAAAACATTTTATGAGAATGAAGCAGGAATTTAGGGGAACATAGGTAGGCTTAGGGATTTTTTAGAATTGGGGTCCAAGGAAAAGCAAGGGGTTGCAGACTGGGAGGAGGTGCATTTCCATAACACAAGGGAGCAGCAACAGGTATATTTCCATAACAAGGGAACTGGGAGTAGCCAAGAAAGGTCTATATTTACAAAATAAAGGGAAGGAAGCCCTTCATTCATATGAAAAAGAAGAAAGCCTAGAGGAATGGAAGGACTATGAGGGAGGAGGGCCCCAGGAATCACTATAGTAACCAATTCCAAGGGGAATATTGACCAATCAGAGGGGATATCAGGACATGGGAATTGAAGCCTTTATAAAGCATGGAAACAGGAACTCAGTGGGACCCTTTCCCCCTCCCTACTTGGGAGTCCATTCTGTGGGACTCTTTCCCTCTCCCCACATGGGAGTCTGTACTTGTTCTTTAATAAATCTCCACCTTTGTTATACTTACCTCTGTCCGTGGATTCATTCTTCGACTCCAGCGGACAAAGAATCCCAGTTCCAATCCAAAAGTTCCGTATCACTACTAGAGTTTAGATATGATAGAGAGACCTAAAGCATCCCACCAAGGACATGGAAGAAAGGTAAATAGAATTTCAAAAACCTTGGCTCTGCTTTCTTTAGCCTTGAAGTAGTTCCAATAATCACTCAACACCAGGTTTCTTGTTTAGTAAAGATAAAAATACCTTTTGTACTGAAACCATCAGTTCTGTGATCCTCACAATCACCATCATGCATCCATTTACTTACAATGTAAGAAAAAAAAGCACTCATTGTGTCAAACAACAGGCACAGTGGGTCAGTAAAAAAGGTCACATTGAAATGAAACACTGTGAATTTATAAATCATATCTTCACACAAGCAGAAAAAGTCTATTGTATAGATTACTTATAATATTATCTTCTGTCTAAAGGAAGAATATATCCTATCATTCTTTCAAACAACTAAAACTACTTAAAAGTTTTTAAATGAATCAAATCCAAGAAGGTGGAACCATTATCAAAATGACATCTTATGAGCTTAATTGCAGAATTTGTTAAAGTTGTCGTGCTCACTCTTGCAATCTGTTAAAACATAGAATAAGAAAAAAATTGACAAGAAGATAATAAAAGAGCATGAGAAATTTAAGGAGAATTGAAAGTTGCAGGGAAAAAAGAGAATGTCAGGAGATGTAGCAAAGAGCTCATACCTAGCTCTGTTTATTTCCTGGAGTACCCGGGGGTCTTCAATATTTTTATAACAGCAATAAAGGTTCTAATGTCAATTATTTGATGGCTTTGGTATTACAGAAAACTGGAGAAAAACCAAGCAACACTTAGAGAAATGGAGTTACACTTTAATATTATTATTAGTAGTAGTAGTAGTAGTAGAGGGCTGGTGCACGACATTCGTGTACTGGGGGATGTGGGGGTCCCTCGGCCTGATCTACACTTTCTCCAATCTGGGAGCCCTCAGGGGAGCCCTCTCCAATCCAGGAGTTTCTGTCTGTCTTTGCAATCATATAAGTGAATTGTCTGAGATCCCAACTCAGTTTGGTTTGTTCCTCACAGAATAATAGAGGCTTTTTTTTTCTTTGCTTCATTGGTGGAGATTTCTTGAAAGCTTTAGGATATCTTCCCTTTAATTTTTCTTAGACAATCTGACCTTACTTATGTCTCATACCTTTGCTTTCCCTCCATCCCCCACCGCAACAGTAACTTGCTCCAGGCTCACTTTGCTCTAGTGTCTAGGATCCGTCTGTCACTAGAACTATGATTCCCAGCATTCCTGGTGCTCCCCGCGCTCTGGGCTTCCAATTCCAGTCCTGGGGCTGCCACCAAAACTACTATTAGCACCAGAATTCCTGGTGCTCCCCATGATCTTGGTTTTCCCTTCCTGCTCTGTCTCCGTCCCATGGCCTCCCACTCTGCCAAGTCCTCCAAGCCGCCAGCTGTCCCTCTCTGCTCTCCGTCTGGCGGCTTGGGGCGCCAATTTCCCCAAGCCGCTCCACTCTCTGCTGGCTCTCCCACTCTGCTCTCCGCCCAGCACCTGTTTATGCAAATTAACCTGCCATCTTTGTCGGGTTAATTTGCATTCTCACTCCTGATTGGCTGGTGAGCATAGTGGAGGGATGGTCAATTTACATGTTTCTCTTTTATTATATAGGATTATTACATGTGGGCCCAGAGAAAAATGTCTTTCAAATTCTGGGCAAAAAAAACATGGAGGAAGCTTTTCTTATTTATACTTTTTCCAGTTCTTTGTCTCCCAAATAAGGGTTTTGCCAGTCCCCTTTGCAAGTTCTTAAAGAGGCCTATGTGCTGGGGCTTTGAGACCACAACCGAAGGCCTGGCCTGGTTGCCAGCACTGATAACTTCATCTGGGGAAGGTTTATGGCTTCTCTAACATGGGAGTAAACAGGTCTTGCAGGTCCAGACAATTAAAGGAGCAGTGACTAGATTCAGATTGCTAGCTCCCAAAATGTCTCTTTTTCCCCATCATTGGAACATTGGATAGTGCAAAACAAAGCATTTATGAATAAGTCTGTATGTTGAGTCTTCAGCACATCTAGTGCTGGCATTTAAGCTCCCTGAAACAATGACTATGCCTTCATTATTTTCTTTGACATTTGAGCCTAGTGCATAGTTGAAGAAATGTTGCTGGAATAAAATTAGATGCATATAACTTCTTCATGGACTACTGATGGCATTAAAGGATGTAAGACATTGATGGGAAAATTCAGCTGACACATGAAAAATAAATGAAATAAGTAGTGAACACTATGACATGCTTTACATTATATGGGGTCAAATAAGGGAAAAAATCAATGGTGTGGTACTGTTCATTAGTAAGGTGGGATATGAGCAGGGAATTGAAAAGAGTGAGTGTTCGCATAGGCTGATAATTGAAAGCGTTTTCATTCGCAGTCACATTATAGGAAACATGTGACATAGTCAGGAATAAGCTGGTTTTGACTGCATTGTAAGGTTGATATTTAAAATAAAAATGTGAGGATAAAAATTTCAATGATGTAGGTTCCTATGGTATATAGAGTTAACGTGGTACCAGCAATGTGGCACCTGTAATGGGAAAAACACTAATGGTCACATTTAATGCTTCAGCAAATGGCACGAACACATTTTTAACAGTAATGGACAGGAGCCAAAAAAAGTTATGCTCCTCTTCTGACTCTATTGTTTGTAAATATGTGAGCCTGGTAACATTCTCCAAATTTTATCAAACAGATTATGAGAAATGGGAGTGAGAATATATACTCTGTTCACAAATAACTGTGAAAAATAATATATTTAAATAATATGAAAGCTTTAAGGATAGACAGTTGATTGATAGATGATATTATGAAGACAAAAATGGAAGGGATTGTTTATGAAAGTTATAGCAAAAGGAAAAGCTAGGTAGAACTTCCCAAGTAAGATAAAGTGTGTGTGTGTGTGTGTGTGTGTGTGTGTGTATTTCTGGAAGGTCAGGTATACAAATTAACTAAAGTGATGTCATATAAAAGAATAGAATACGAAAGCTTTCTCTGAAATAGCCAGGACAGTGATGCTGGAATGGGAAAAAAACCCAGATAGAATAGTTACCACAAACTCTGAACACCCAATAATATCCCAACTTAGGAAATACAACCAATGAGTGGTAAACTTTTGCATCCATTATGCCTTCCAAATATGAACATGGGTTCATTGAGAAGAAAAAACTTTTTTACTCTTTATTGTTCTCCACAATCAATCATGAATATAACAATAGGCAATCACTTGAATGAGTTTGTGAAATGTCCCCCTCCAAAAATATTTTGCTAATTCTCTGAGATATTCTGAAAGCAAATAAATTAAATATACCTGGTGATTTTTTTCATGAATTACTCTTCATTTCTACTGCTCTGGTTCTCATGATAATAAATTTTCCAAATGTGTTGTGTCATGTTTTCCTATCCCCTGCTTTTCTCTCCAGGATGAAATGCATTACTGGGTAGAGGGGACAGCTATTGATTTATATTTTATAACTGAATGTTATTAAATGCATCTAATATATCAAAAGTGGTAAATGTGGGAGTTTAATAACTTTTCATTTCAAAGAAATAGAGGCAGAGACCTGGATATTGTATCTGCTCTATGGCCTCATAATTTCCATGAGATGAGTTGTCCCAATTTCTACATAGGAAACTCAAGGGAGGCTGGGGCCTCCCTTCCTTGGCTACCAGCCGGGGCCTTCCTTTGTTCCACACTGTCCCCTGGTGGTCACTGCACATCATAGCGAGCAATAGAACTACTGGTGTCCCCGTCGAACTCCCACAGGGACACTTTGCATATTAGCCTTTTATATATAAAGTGTGTCCCAAAAGTCAAGGCCCAGTGAGTTCTCACCTAATCTTTGTACTCTACAGTCCTTCACTATAAAATATGCATATTATGTTTTAATTTTTGTTTTTCTTTTCTTATTTCTGAATTGTTGTAAACATTAACTGGAGCATGTATTTTTAAGTAGGAACTGAAAACCTAATTGGAAAATAATATAATTATTTTATATTTCCATTTAAAAATAGCTCCCCAAAATAGCAGTTTTAAACAGCCAATGTTAATGATCCAACAGTCTTTGTGGGTCAGGAATCTAGGCATTACTTAGCTGGGTGACTGTGGCCTCAAAAGGGCTGCAGTAAAGGCACTGACCAGGGCTACCACCATCTCATAGCTCTACTGGGAGAGGATTCTTCTGCAAGTTCATTCAGGAGGCTATTCCATGAGGCCTCGGGTCCTCACTCGTGGTTGGCCATTGCAGTTCCTTGGCATGTGGATTTCTCCATAGGGCTACTCACTAAATGGCAGCTTCCTTTCCCTGGAACAAGGGCTCTGAGAAAAAGTATGTGAGAGAGTAAAAGTACCCCAGAGAGAAATCAGTCTTTTTGTAACCCATTCTCAGAAGTGCCATATTATCACTTTTGGACGACTCTATTCATTATAATCGAGTCACTAAATCCAGCCCACACTGAAGTGGAAGGAATTACACAGGGCATAAAGAACAGGAGATGGGAATCATTGGGGAGCATCTTACAGGTTGCCTACAATAGAAGTGCCACCAATTGGACTTCTAAAAGCACAATGTCTGACATAATGGCAGGGGACTTGGAGAACCTTGAACTTTTGAGTGGAATTTGGAGACCAAAATAAAATATATAATGTCTTTGATTATTGGGCCAGGGCCCATAGCTTTGGGCTGTGGACTTCAGCAAATCGACCAGGTGCATCTTTGATACTGACATTTTTCTTCAGTTCCCTTTATAACAGTTTCTCTCTACAGGCTTTATAAACTTCTGTGAATAAAATAATTATACTACCTCTGTTGTGTTTCCCAGGCAGATCTGCAGATCTGTTGGCCATTAGCGGATTTTTGACCTTGAAATTGTAAATCCTGACCTTTATCAACAGTAAAGGGAAAGTCTGGAAAGTAAGTGGCTAAGTTCCTTCCTTCCTTCCTTCCTTCCTTCCTTCCTTCCTTCCTTCCTTCCTTCCTTCCTTCCTTCCTTCCTCTCTTTCTTCCTTTCTTCCTTTCTTCCTCTCTCTCTTTCTTTCTTTCTTTCTTTCTTTCCTTTTGTATTCCTTCTATAGCTTTATTTTCTACAAAATAATATTTATACTTGTGAACCTTAGAGATACATATTATGACTCTATCCTCACAAATGTTACAGAATTTATTCTCGAATAAGTAAAAGGATTTTGTGGGCCCCTACAACATTGATATGAACCTCAGGAATAAGAGATAAGGGGAAAACTAAATTAAACAACCATAAACCCAAAGCAAAAAAAACTAAAAAAAGCTTGCATTCCAGATGCCTTTATTATAAGAACTAGAGGCCCGGGGCATGAAATTCGTACATGGGTAGGATCCCTAGGCCTGGCTGGTGATCAGGGCCTATAAGGGCCTTCCAGCTGCCAGCTGGGGCCTCCCTTCCCTGGCTACCAGCAGGGGCCTTCCTTTGCTCCACTGGTGGGCATTGCACATCATAGCGAGCAATAGAACTATTGGTGTCCCGGTTGAACTCCTACAGGGACACTTTGCATATTAGCCTTTTATATATATACAGATTACAATATCCAAGAAATCATGTAATGACTACAGTAAGTATACAAATTTTGCACTGTTTTAAATGAAAAGAAAATGGTGATTTAAAACTATTTTCTTTCTCAAAACATCAGAGGATAAACTAAAGAATAAAAAATTATATTACAGAGGATGTTTAAATGGAAACCAAAGTTTGCACAGATCACCTTAGATCAGTTATCAACTGGACATGATAGAGCAATATCCAGATATATTTCTGATTGTCACAATTGAGAACCTACTGGTTTGTGATGGGTAGAGACCCAAGGATAATGCTAAATATACTACAACTAGAGGTCTGGTGCACAAATTCAAGCACGGGTGGGGTCCAGCCGGCCCACCTCGATGGCGGCCAATCAGGCTGGACTGGCGGGGGGTGGGGTGGTGAAGGGCCACGGGCAGTTGGTGGCCAGCCCCACCCCTGATCAGGGTGTTGGGGGCTGATCGGGGGCCGGGTCAGCCAGGGAGAGGCCAACTGGGGCCCGGATCAGGCTGGCTGGCTGCCGTAGTGCGTGTCGGAGCCACCAGTCATTCTGGCCATTCTGCCATTCTGGTCGCTGGGCTTTTATATATATATAGATGCTTAAATTAGCTCCTCAGAGAATGATCTGACCAAAATGTCAATAGTACTGTGATTAAGGAAACCTGCCTTTTGTAGACTTGTGGGAAAGGTTAAAAAATAAAAATATAATAAACCTAAGAAATACCCAGATCTAATTTCTTTCAGAGAGGTCAGAAAAAGGTCTTTTGATGTAGTAGAGATTTCTGGGCCAGAAAAAAAAAAAAAAAGGTTTCTAAAAGAAAATAAATATCCAGATGTTTCAGGGCAAAAGTTGGACTAACTTTTTTGAGAACAATTTTAAAATATATAAAAATGGTGTAATTCACATATCTTACAATCCAGTGACATAAAAAATTATATATCAGTGGTTATCCCTAAGAAATCAAGGAATCTAAAGAATACAGGGAATTCAAGATGTTTCACTTATATCTTTACCTCTCATTAGGGTGAGGGCAGATGTTAACATTTCATAACTTTGGGTATTGGTTACATGAGTATATTAGATTATATCCATGCATATTAATATTGAGGGCATTATTTTAATTTGTGTACTTTAATAAATGCTTGGGCTGTTTTAAATGAACAACATAAACTGATGAACAAAAACAGATCCAGAGACAGAAGCATCAATCAGACCCTCAAACCTCAGAGGGAAGGTAGGGAAGGGTGGGGGTAAGGGAGAGAGATCAACCAAAGGACTTGTATGCATGCATATAAGCCTAACCAATGGACACAGACAACAGGGGGATGAGGGCATGAGTGGGGGGGTCTGGGAGGGTAATGGGGGATAAGGACACATATGTAATACCTTAATCCTATCTAATAAAAGAGAAACATGGTAATTAGCCATAAGGCCGCTACCCTTCCCATTGGCTAATCACTGAGATATGCAAATTAACTGCCAACCAAGATGGCGGCCGGCCGCCAGGCAGCTGATGCGAACAGGGAGGTTTGCTTGCTCCAGTGATGGAGGAAGCCAGGTTCCCCGCCTGCTGCCGGCCTCTCAGCTGCTCTCTAAAAAACACTGTAACAAATATAGAAGCTAAACAAAACCCCAGAAACCTGCTTTCAATCAGCCAGGCTTCAGCCAGCAGGACCGCAACATTGTTTCAAATACAGCTGAGGCCTCAGAGCTAAAGCTGGCCCAGAATAAAAAAAAAAAAAAAGGACAGGTTGGGAGCTTCAGTCACCCGCCAGCCTGAAAACGGCCCTCAGCCCCTCATCCAGGCTGGCCAGGCACCCCAGTGGGGACCCCCCACCCTGATCCAGCACACCCTTCAGGGCAAACCAGCCGGCCCCCACCCATGAACCAGGCCTCTATCCTATATCGTAAAAGGGTAATATGCCTCCCAGCACTGGGATCAGCGGAGCAGCGAGGCTCCCGGCACCGGGATCAGCGTGACAGGGGGCAGTGCTCAAACCCGCTGATCGCCCTGCGGCTCTGTGTGTGACAGGGGGCGGGGCCACAACCTCCCTATCCACCATGCTCTGTTTGTGACAGGGGAAGGCGCCCCAACCCCCTGATCGGCCCTGCTCTGTGCCTGATAGAGGGGAGCTCCCCAACCCCCTGATCGCCCTGCGACTCTGTGTGTGACAGGGTGCGGCGCCGCAACCACCACCCCCCCACCACGGGCCCTGCTCTGTGTGTGACAGGGTGTGGCACCCCAATCCCCCCCTCCCCACAGGCCCTGCTCTGTGTGTGACAGGGTAGAGCCATAACCTCCCCATCGGCCCTGCCCTGAGTGTGACAGTGGCGGCACCCCGACCCCCTGATCGGCCCTGCTCTGTGTGTGACAGGGAGCGGTGCCCCAACCCCCCTATCAGCCCTACCCTGAGCATGACTAGGGATGGCATCGCAACCTCCCAATCCGCCCTGCTCTGTGCATGACAGGGGGCAGCGCCCCAACTCCCTAGTTGGCCCTGCTCTGAGCCTGACCAGGGGCTGCACCTAGGGATTGGGCCTGCCCTCTGCCACCCGGGAGCAGGCCTAAGCCAGCAGGTCATTATCTCCCAAGGGGTCCCAGACTGCGAGAGGGCACAGGCCGGGCTGAGGGACCCCCCTCTCCCCCCCAAGTGCACAAATTTTTGTGCACCGGGCCTCTAGTCAATAAATAAATAAAAACATAAAAATAAAAAACAAATAAAATATGGTAAAAAATATGCTGTAAAGATGTCTTTGACGGAATCTAAAAAACAACATCATTATGGTTGAATTATCTGTACTTCTTTTAGTACAATGCAAATCCCAAAGTAGACTTTATCTTAATTCCTTCATATCCATAATGACTGCAATTAAAATGTTATACAAGCTTAAGAAACAATCATAGAGGAAATGAAGAAAATAAATAAGACTTAGTGATTTTTCCCTGGCCACATAGTTATTGTCAGAGCTAGGACTACAGCCAGGGCACTCGAGTTTCAGAATTCATGTTCTTAAACATTCTATTTTTGTCATTAAGTGAGTGGGTAGATATTTTTCACAATTTTTATGAAATTAAAAGAAGGCCAATGATTTAATTATTATGTTAAAATATTTATAGAAGTTTTCATGGTTAGACATCAGTAAAAGAGAAATAAAATCAGATATTTTGAAGAGGGTATTGAATATAGGGAATTAGTTGAGTTTGTATTAGAGCACTGAAAAAGCAAATGCTGAGGTAGAAAATTCATGCAACAAGTCTGATGGCTAAAAGAATAAAGGGAAGAATCATGGTTTTGAAAATATAAAAGTTTGTAAAGACCCTAAAGAGGTGGGATTTATAAACAGATATTTATCAGGAAATTGGTTTCTATGAAGATAAATCAGGCTTCGCAACATAAAATTACAAATACTTCATAATGCTCTCATTAGTTTAGCCTAATAGAACAACAGGATGTAAACCAGGGCATGAAGCTGTCTTTTAAATCTAATTTCTATGCCCCCTGCCAACACAGTAAACTCCTAGCTTATATCCAGGTTTCAATCAGAGTTCAAATACTGGTCTGATAAGGTCAAATAAATATCATGGTATTTTCACTAAGACTTTTTAAATAGAACTTTAATCAAAAGGTTTTTATGATAATACACTGAAGAAATGTTCCATGGGATGCTGTGGTTGGGTCCCAGATAATGTTTTCTTCACTTAATTCCAATAAATACTCTGAAATAATAATTTGTAAATAGTGGAAAGATATGCCATCTGTACTATTTCATATTTTCTCTCCTTTTATTTTACTCACAATGTAACATAAAAATTACCAAGGACAATTTAGGGACAACTATATGTTGCAAATAAATTTGGATAAACTAAGATATCTGCCCTAGTTCACTTATTTTGAGGCAGAAGCAGACTTTTCTTTTCCCCTTTATAGTTTTCAAAACAGGAGAATTTTTTCAAGACCAAAAAAATACTTGAATTTCAATCTATAGTTTCATCTCCCACTTGTTTCCCTCTCATTCATGCTGTCAACTCTTTGGATTTTGTTCAAAATTATGAAAATCAATGAAAAAGTTTTTAAAACTGAGATATAATTGGTATATAACATCATATTAGTTTCAGGTATACATTATGATTCTAATATGTACATATTATGAAATGATCACAATAAAAAGTCTAGTTACATCCATCATCCCTCAAATTGATTTTAATAAAATTTTAAGGACCCTTAATTCACTTTCTAATTTTTAGGAAAAAATGTCCATTTTTTTAGGATATGAAGCATAAGTTATAGAAAAATATAATAAAGAGGCCTACAGTTGCTGTCACATGTCATAAATTTTAGAAATAACTGCTTCTAATCAAAGGATTATGTTCTATATTGAGTGGTTTCCTGCTGTTTTCTCTTCAACTTTTTGTACACTTCACTTGATGATTAACACATTGTCAGACCATAAAGGCAAAATATAGAAGAAATTCCTTTTAACTTTAAGCAGAACTATGTCTGAGGACTTAAATTTTAATTTGTATCATACAGTTGGAATGCAATTTAACTGGATATATGGGAGAAATAAAATTAATCTCCCTAATTAAAGTCACTAATTAAAGTCACTAATTTTAAGTGACTTTTTAAAGTGAAAAATTCAACGTAAAGTACAAAGAAATAAACAAGAACACTTAAAATTAGCAAAAGTTAATATTTTTCCCTATTGTCTTCAGATTCTTTTTGGAAGTTTTACTTTGATTTATAACTATTTTCTTCTGCTCCCCCCCAAAGCAGCTCCTATTATAATTTGACATATATCCTTTTAGATATTTTCTATCCATACATACTATAGAGTATTGTGTTGCAAATACTGCAGAACTGCATTACTTCTTTTACACGTAGCTCTTTAATTCAGCATTACCTATTTTAGCTTTATAAAAGTAGATATATTTAGATTCAACTAGTATTACTATTACATATATATCATATATATTCAATGTATATCACATACATAGTCCATATATATATGATATATCACTACTTGTTTCCAATCAATTACTATTAAACATTCTCTTATATGCTTTATTTTGCCCATTTGTAAACGTTTCTCTAGGATAAAGAGTTGTATATGGGAATTTCTGGATCTTTAAGTATGCACATTTTTCAGCCTTACCTTTGAAGAATTGTGAGCAAAATGTAATGCTACAATGTGTCTTAGAGATAAGGAGAGTTTTATTTTATTACATTCTCAATAATATAGTCATATTTTTTAGTGAAAATGAATTGTTATAATTCAGTATTTCATTGTTTTATAAATTTGCTGTTTGTCAATTAGTTAACTTATTGACATCTTTTCTTATTTTATAAATTATCTGTTCATATATTTTTGTTGTTTTCTTCACTTTATCACTATATTTGTTTATGATTGTTCCTCTTTGTGCCTTATTTTATATTTCTTAACCTACATTTGAGGATGTGTTTATTGACAATTAACAGCTTGTTTTTTGCATTTGAGCTATAACTTGTCAGAAATGTATTTTGCATATGGTGCTAGGTATGAAATTAATAATATATTTTTCCATTTAGTTGGAAACTTTCCTCAATTTATTTATTTTGAAAGGTCAATTTTTTTCATTTATTTCTAAGGGTTTTCCTACCATTCAAAGAAACCACTTGTTCTGTGTTTCTTAGTAGCTTTTTTTTTGTTTTATTGATCTATTTATAAATTTTCAAATAATGCAATCTTTCCTAAAGAAGCTTAATGAGTCTTGCACTGAAGTAAAACAAGTCTTCATTTCGATTCATCATGCAAAATACTGTCTTTGTATTCATCCTAATTTCTTTCATGATTTTGCTGTGGAATAGTATTTTTATTGGTATATAATTCACATGCCATAAACTTTAACTCTTTAAAGCAAACTATTCAGAGATGTTTTGTATATTCAAAATTTAGTACAAAAATCACAATTACCTAATTCCAGCATATTTTCATTACCTCAAAAAGAAATTCCCGTAACTATTAACATTTACATCTTATTCCCTGCTCCAACCCCATCCTCTGATAAACAATAAACTATTTTTTGTCTCTATAGATTTGCCTATTCTGGGCACTGCATATAAATAGAATCAAATAGTATGTGGCTTTTTGACTCTGGTTTCTTTCAATTAGCATAATGTTTTCAAGGTTCATCAGTGATGTTGCATGTGTTAGTACTTGATCTTTTTCATGACTGAATAATATTCAATTCATGCATACACTATTTTTTTTGTTTGTCCACTCATCAATTGATAGACATAAGGATTGCTTCTATTTTTTATTATTATAAAAATGTTTCTATAAATATTTATATACATGCTTTTGTGTAGCTATATGTTTTTAAAATATTTCTGTATATATACTTAGGAGTGGAATTTCTGGGTCATGAAATAAAGTGGAAAAATAAGATTTTAGAAATAGGATATCTGTGCAGGTGAGAATGAAGGAATACAGGATGATATGGATATTTAATGTCACTGTAAACCTCACAAACATCCTCGTTATTTTCAGAAACCAAAACAGGACTCAATATGAGATAAAGTTAATCCTTTTGTTTTACCAAGTCCAAACTCCTATATTCTAAACCTGTACATTAAACATGGTACACACACATCAAACAACACTCTGCTATTAATGAAACACATATATTTGGATAAAGTAATATTTCTGCTTATGAGAAACAGATACCATCCTCCTCAGAGGATCATTAATTTGAAAACTAATAGCTTTTCACTACCTGGATTAAACCATTTTATTTGCATTGTCCCCTTGTAAGGCAATGTATAGCGTTTACTGGCTGAACAGAAGAGACACCATACTCCCAACAAGAACAAAAATAACAACAACACTCTCCATCCACCAAAAGAAATGTCCAAACATTAGAGCACCGGATATATTGAAATCATTCTGATGGTCCTGGAATCCTGGCTTATTTTCTCTGGGCCCATTTTTCCCTCAGTTCTCCAGAACTAATGGGGGAGGGTTTGAATCTTGCCACCCACCTAGTCATTCTAGTATTTCTAAAAAATCAGTTCATAGTTTAGCCTCAGTTATTTGAAAACTTATCTGTTCTTATTATATTTGTCCTCCAAAATGCAGAAATTCACTCTTTAAAATTTGCATTTCCAAAAGCTCCTGGTCATCAGTGCTGAAGAAAAGGGTATAGAAGCATCTAGAGATTTTCAGAGTGGGGAAAATAAAGCCCCCAGATTGGGAGAAAGGAGCCCTTTCAGCAGAGCCTAGAATAAAAAAATGATTATGGACCAATTCCTTGGTAGATGTCTACCACCAGGATAAGGTGGACATGAGCAGACATACAGTCCATATCTGAGATGGCAAAAACATGAAAGGTCAACTAACCAGGGCTACCAAGAAATGAGCTCTCTGGTTAAGTGTTTATTTGGATTGGAATCAAGTCAGATTGGATCAGAATTAAAATAGAATATAGTGGTGGTATAGTAGAGAGCATTAGTATTGCAGATGGTGTTGAAAGTCAAATAAATCAGTGGAATCAATGAGGTGAGTCAAGTATGATGAAAGATTGATATCCTGAGAGAGTGAGGTCTAGATAAAAAAATGAGGTCTGGTTGGGAAACAGGTTCCAGTGCCTGAGTGTGTGCTGGAAGTAAAGGGGGCAAAGCAACAAGTGGGTTAAAAAACAGACCATAATTAATGTGGGGTCCAGTGGTAATAAGGGCTGTAGTCTCAGAGAGGCACCCAGCAGTGACGGTAAAAATATAAAATTGAGGGGTAGTTATGTCCAAAACAGTGAAATCCAGATGTAGAGTGGTCAATGATAGCATTGATTCAGAGAAGCTATGAAAGCCAAAGGGACAAAGAGGAGCAGCATCTTCCATGGGTTCTCCACACAGGAGAATAGATGTTTAGCTCCCACAGTGAAGATAGAACACCTTTAACATCAGGGATCTCAGTGTCACTGTTGTAGAAAGTTGCAATGAACAAGAAGCTTGCTCACCTGGCTGAGGAGACAGACGATAAAAGCTTCAGCCAGAAGCAGAACAGGGACAGATGAGCCTGGAAGGTCCCGCCAAGGTCATAGTCCCCACAAACCCATTACCCAAAGGTCTCATGTCACATCCACTTTCTTCTGAATTCCCATTCCCATGTCAACACCAGGCCACAATGGGACCTCAGAATTGCTTAAGCCATATAAAGAAGATGACTACAAGAAAGATAGAAACGAGATTAATCAAGTGTTGTTGAGAGAATTCCATTTCGATGGCACCTTAGCTGCTTTCAGGTGAGCTCTCCAAGCTGGAAAGAATGAGGTTTACATATGGAAATATTACAGGAAGTCAGCTAAAAAGAATGGTCCACTGGCAACAGAATCTTAAAATAGTTGACCCCCGAGAGCTCTGGGGATTAGGATATAAAGTAAAAAATTCCATGGCAAGAACCAGGTTCATTTACATTCCATGATGTATCATATATTAAGTTTTTAATTCACATTATCTTAGTAAATAATCACAAAAACTTGTGAGTTTCCTAGGTCACATGATCTCTCAAAGAAGGAGTCTAATACCTAGGGAAGTTAACAATTTATACAGATTTGGACTCAGTAGTCCTACCTCTAAAGCCAACCAATAATCTTTGCAGCATATCTCATACCACCAACCAGTGAGGAAGATCCATCATTGTTTAATTCTCATGGATGGGTGAAGCAGGAAATCTGAGAACGATTCCAGTTCTGATGCCCTTTCTATGGATCTCTGCTCTGAGGTACCTGTTTGTCTGAGAAGGACCAGACTTAGAAAATGATGTCCTCATAGATTGTGAACCAGGGCAGCATTGAAAGGGGAATTTAAGATGCACTCAGATTGTGCATGATTAAATAAGCAGAATCTTACCTTTTAATGTTTAACTTTTTTCCCCTTCTTGATTTTGTGTTGATGCTAAAAGATAAGGATACAAAAATGAGTGTCTAGGATCTAATTCTCTATTATCTCTCTCTTGGCAAGCTCCTACATGAATAATATCGCTTGCTACATTAAATTAATTGAGACCTGATCTATCTTTTGATTCATTTTTCCTTCATTGAAAAACTAAAATGAAGAAGGATATTCTGCTTGTGATCCTCAATTCATATTATAATCAATAGTCTTCTACTAAAAGAGGACACAGAAGACAGGTGCACTATGCCTCTTCAGATAGAACTCAATTCTTTGGGCCAGAAATAAATTTTTAGTATATAATCAGAAGTTTCTAGAGACTTCGTATTGCTCTGTAATAAGTCATGAAAAGAGCAATCACTTGTCCTAAGACGCCTGATATAGGAAGGATATTCAGACATGTGGCATGTGGGGCTTTCTCCCCTGCATGTACTTTGAACACTCTCAGTGACCCATTTTATAGCCAATGAACCTTTGTGTCTGAAATTTTACTCTAAATCTTTCTACCACATCCAGATAGGTAGAATGTGAACTGTGAATAGAAGCCTCTGTCCCTGCTCTAACCAATGATGACTCTACCACCTTCCCCAGAGAAGGGGTTGAAGAATTATAGTCAATGTGCCAATCGCTACCTTATGTCTATCGTATAACACAGTAGAAGCAAATTTTAACAGATGGACATCTGCAATCAGTTTGGTCCATTGGCTTTGTCCCTTTGAGCTTCGTCCTTTGAGATTCTCTGACTTTGATTCTTCCAGCTGTTACCACCACACCTAGTGCCCCAAAATGTGTGTTTCCAATGTTAAAACAGTTTCAGCAAGCTCTGTCAAAACTGCAGGATTCTGTACGACTGATGTTCCATTTCAGCAAGGATTTTGCAAAACACGAAGAAAGGAAAGGGAATAAAAAAAATTTTGAAAATTTTTATGTTATGTGCATGTCATGCAACATGAAAAAAAATCAAGAATCACATGATTTCAAACCCTTATTTTGTCATATATTAGCTGTATAGGTAATTTGGGGTATGTCATTTCCCCCTTTCTTCTTCACTTTCTTTAGACTGTGGAGACAAAAATCCCAGTTGTTTGCAATATCAGCTCCAGGGTGGTAGTGACAGCTGGAGGAATCAAAGTCAGGAAATCTCAAAGGGAATTAAAACTTAATGGGACAAAGTTAATGAAGAATATATATATGTGTGTGTGTATGTGTATATATATCTACACTAATAAAAGAGAAACATGGTAATTGGCGTACGACCGCTACCCTATTCATTGGCTAATCAGTGAGTATATGCAAATTAACTGTCAGCCAAGATGGCGGCCGGCAGCCAGGCAGCTGAAAGCGAACATGAGGCTTGCTTGCTGCAGTGAAGGAAGACTCCAAACCGTTCCCCGCCTGAGCTGCCGGCCTCTGAGTTGCAACTCTAAGCAACTATGTACTATGTTGCAAATAAGAAGATAAACAAAACTCCAGAAACCAGCGGACTGAAACCCAGCCGGACCGAAACATTGTATCCATGTTTTCAGCAGCGAGGCCTCAGAGCTAAAGCTGGCCCAGAATAAAAAAAAGAAAAAGAAGAAGAAAACAAGGAGTGGTTGGGAGCTTTAGTCACTTGCCACCCGGAAAACAGCCCTCAGCCCCTCACCCAGACTGGCCAGGCACTCCAGTGGGGACCCCCACCCTGATCCAGGACACCCTTCAGGGCAAACCAGCCAGCCCCCACCCATGCACCAGGCCTCTATTCTATATAGTAAAAGGGTAATATGCCTCCCAGCACCGGGATCAGCATGACAGGGGGCAGCGCCCAAACCCCCTGATCGCCCTGCGGCTCTGTGTGTGACAGGGGGCGGGGCCACAACCTCCCTATCTGCCCTGCTCTGTTCGTGACAGGGAAAGGCGCCCCAACCCCCTGATCAGCCCTGCTCTGTGCCTGATAGGGGGGAGTTCCCCAATCCCCTGATTGCCCTGGGGCTCTCTGCTTGACAGGGTGCGGCACCCCAACCCACCCCCCCCCACGGGCCCTGCTCTGTGCCTGATAGGGGGGAGCTCCCCAATCTCCTGATCAGCCCTGCTCTGTGTGTGACAGGGTGCGGCGCCCCAACACCCCCCCCCCCACCCCCATGGGCCCTGCTCTGTGTGTGACAGGGTGTGGCGCCCCAACCCCCCCCCCCCCCCACAGGCCCTACTCTGTGTGTGACAGGGTAGAGCCATAACCTCTCCATCGGCCCTGCCCCAAGTGTGACAGCGGTGGCGCCCCATCCCCCTGATCGGCCCTGCTCTGTGGGTGATAGAGGGTGGCGCCCCAACCTCCCTCCATGGGCCTTGCTCTGTGTTTGACAGGGTAGAGCCATAACCTCCCCATTGGCCCTGCCCTGAGTGTGACAGGGTGCAGTGCCCCAATCCCCTGATACGCCCTGCTCTGTGTGTGACAGGGGGCGGTGCCCCAACTCCCCAATTGGCCCTACTCTGTGAGTGACAGGGAGGAGCTCCCCAACCCCCTGATGGGCCCTGCTCTGTGAATGACAGGGGCAGCGCCCCAACCCCCTGATTGGCCCTGCTCTGTGCGTGACAGGGGGTGGCGCCGCAACCTCCCCATCGACCCTGCCTTGAGTGTGATAGGGGGCGGTGCCCCAACCCCCCAATCAGCCCTACCCTGAGCATGACTGAGGGTGGCATCACAACCTCCCGATCCGCCCTGCTCTGTGCATGACAGGGGGCGGTGCCCCAACTCCCCAATCAGCCCTGCTCTGAGCCCGACCAGGGGCTGCACCTAGGGATTGGGCCTGCCGTCTGCCATCCGGGAGCAGGCCTAAGCCAGCAGGTCGTTATCTCCTGAGGGGTCCCAGACTGCGAGAGGGCACAGGCCGGGCTGAGGGACCCCCCCTTTCCCCTCGAGTGTACAAATTTTTGTGCACCGGGCCTCTAATATATATATATATATATATATATATATATATATATATATATTCCATAATAGGCACTTGATAAATGCCAGTTACTATTAAGAATACCAATAGAACCAATGAGGAGCATTATTGTACCTGAAATTCATTTATTCAGAAATAGCTAAATAGCTAAACTCCTATTCTTGGTGGTCTACACCACTTTGCTGTGATATTGAGAAGATCTGATTATTGTACAACTGGCACAGCTCTTGGTCCATAAACTATTGTTAGCATATTCTCCCTACCAAGGTGAGATGGTGAAATGTTTTATTCATTTTCATTCATTCTTTTTTTTTTGCATGTTAAGGAATATTACAGTGTCACTGATTCAATGTGTCAGGGAACCTCAAGAATATTGTCAGTTTTGATAATTTGCTAGAACTCAGAGAACTTGGAAAAGGAAAGCTGTGTTTCTTATAACTGTGGTTGATTATAGCAAAGGGATACAGAATAAAAGAATAAAATCAGCCAAAGAAAAGGTTTCATAGGGTGGCATCCAATAGAAACCATGCATGGGATTCCAGTTGTTCTCCCCTTCTCTCAGTAGTGGTAAATCAACCAGGAAGCTCACTTCAAGCCTTTGTGTCCAGGATTTTATTGGCCGTCAGTCATGTAGACATGGAGTGTTACATGAGTGACTTTGGCAACTTAACTCTCTAGTCCCATTAACCCAAAGTGGTCAAACTGCTACATGTATATAAGGGTCCCAGGTAAAAACATCAGATGTTCATTCTAAATAACATTATTTAGCATAAACTATTTGATGTGGCCGAAGGTCTCAGGTATACAAAGACACTCTTATCAAGACAAGACCTTTTTTCAAAGGGTTCAGAGTTTATCTCATAGGAGTTGATCAAAGGCTAGTCATTTCTTTGAAACATGCAGGGTTTGAGCACCCTGAGACTGATGAGTTACATTTTTAACTGCATAGGCAAGATCAGTGTCTTCCCCCAAAATGAACCTTGAGATGATTTGCTTAACCTCTCACTTAAACTCAAAGCTGCCTTCCCCTCCAACCCCCGCCACGCACACCACCGCCACCCTGCAGGAGGAATAGCACATTATCCCCATGAAGCTAAATCAATCAGGATCAATTCCAAACTAGATCACATTCCTTTCCAGCCCATCCATAGAAATCCTCGAGAGCAGTGGTTCTCAACCTTCCTAATGCTGCGACCCTTTAATACAGTTCCTCATGTTGTGGTGACCCCCCAACCACAAAATTATTTTCGTTGCTACTTCATAACTGTAATGTTGCTACTGTTATGAATCATAATGTAAATATCTGATATGCAGGATGTATTTTCATTGTTACAAATTGAACATAATTAAAGCATAGTGATTAATCACAAAAACAATATGTAATTATATATGTGTTTTCCAATGGTCTTAGGCGACCCCTGTGAAAGGGTCGTTCGGCCCCCCAAAGGGGTCGCGACCCACAGGTTGAGAACCGCTGCTCTAGAGAGTCCTTTGCCTCAGCCTGCTTTCGTGTTTTGAGGACCACCTCCAGAGGTCAGTCAGGAGATTTCACTTACACATTTATATTTATTTTCAAAGGTATTCTAAGCGAGAATAAGCCTGTCCCATATTTTCTTTGCCATATATTGTATTGACTTTGGTACATATTTTTTGTTTATTCTTTCAAACTCAATGTAGTTTCCTATTCTGCTAGTATCTCATTGTTGCCAGCCTCTTTGAGAATGCAAACAAATAAGCAGATTCAAATATCCTACTACTTTGTGCCCAATGCCCCATGTTAAACATCTACAGAGAAATCTACAGTTGGAGAGTTTGAATTGCATTCCTGTATTTTAGCATGCAAATCTTGAGAGATGATATGTGTGCTAGCCCAGATAATTGATTGAGACATGAGTCATTTTCAATTTAAAATGAAGCATGAGACAATGTTATATATTCAAATGGCAAAAATTAAAGGATAAATTCAATAGTAAAAGAAAGATTACCAAATTATGGCACTGAGTTTGCTTCATTGCAAATATATACTGTTTTGTAGAAGCGTTTTTATATTAGTTTCATGTAAATCAAATATTTTTGATGCATAATCCCATGTTCTTAAGAAATTTTTCACAGACATAGCATTTCAAGGCTTCCATGTGACAAAACCATTTTTAGAACAGAAAGAAAAATTAAGTTACAAAGACCTGTGATATTATATGACAATCAATATTTCTGTTCACATCTTTCCTTATCTAAAGGAATACCAATAAGTACTTTTCTTTCTAGGGGATGTATATCATATAGGGATCCACAGGGAAACAGAACCAGTAGAACTGATATATTTACATGTTTAATATTTTACATTATATATGAAATATAGTATTTATTGTATAGGCTTATATTAATTTTATGAATTATTAATTTGTTTGTTTGAAGAAATCGGCTTAGGTAGTTGTGGCCTTTGGCATGTCTGAATTCTGTGGAGGAGGTCGTCATGCTGGGAACCCGGGAGTTCATGCTGCAATGTTGAAAAATAAGTTCTTCTCTTGGGAACCTCAGTTTTTACCCTTAAGGTCTTCAAATGATTGGATGAGGTTTCAGCTCACTATGAAAAGTCATCTCCTTTGCTTAGAGTCCTTCTTGTAGATATTAACCACAGCTACAAAATACCTTTAGAGCAACACCTAGATTAATGTCTGATACTGTAACCTAGGCAAGATTACACAGAAACTAACCATCATAGGGTAGAAAATAAATTTCAAGAACGAAACATAATAATTATAAAAATGTGCATTATATCTGAAGATCCAAACAGCTAGAGGCTGTCAGCTACCAGCACTCCTAGTGGCTTAATGGAAAGCCTGTCCATAGCTAACTCAGGAGTTTTCCTTTAAGTTTATATGCACTTTTGTGTACCTTTTGAGTACTCTAAAACTGCATGCAATTTTTAATAAACACATATTAAAAACCCACAGAAGCAAACACAACGATTACATGTTCCAAAATGAAAGGATTATCATTGACTAAGCACTAATATGAATGTCATAGGCACATAAAAATTGCATTAAGAACACTAAAAAGAGAGGCTTGTGGAGAATCCTCACAACAACAAATGCTTGTAATGTTCCCTTCAGAGCAAGAAGGAAAACAGAAATGCTAAGTGCAGCTTTTAGAGTTTCATAACAGATAAATGACAAAACTGCCAACTCCCATTTTGATGATATTGTATTTGTCAAAGAGAACAACTAAAAATGTTTAAAATAATATAGTTGACATTATTTTGAAGTATTGAAAGTGAAAACCTTGAGAGATCCTCTGATAATTCAACTGTTCTAAATAATTTCTGCCCTCTGGATCCAGGTGGTTGGCAATGTACAGAGGAATTCACCAAAGTATCATTGATAATCTTTAAGGTATAACTGACAGCATGAGTAATACTTAAGTAAGATAGAAATCAATACTGCATCAATAATTTTTAGACAATATAGAGATGCATTTTATATGCCAGTGTTGTCCAATTGGAATATACACGGCTCATTTGTAATACTAAATTTTCTAATTGTCATAAAAATAGATAGGATCTGCTGAAATTAATGTTAACTTTATCTTTAATGTAATTTAATATATCTAAAATAACACCATTTCTATAAGCAGTCAATAAAATTAATAGTAAGATATTTCACAACACTAAATTTTTAATAGCTGGCTCATATTTTACATTTATAGCACATCTTCATTTTACACAAAATTTTCATTGGCTATTAAAAAACTACATTTAAAACTAAAGATTCATTTACTTAAATATTTAAATCTGTATTTTCATTCCTAAATGTCAATGTTATATATGTTCAAGATAATAAAATTCACTATCCTTTTTGTCACCAAATTATGATTAACATCAAAATTCAATGGAATGTTCAGTAAGTTAAAAAAAACAACTTTATTTTTTATTATTTTTTAATTTGTTGAATTTTTTTAATTTATCCTGCAAGATAGATTATTTACCTCCTTGGATGCCACAATCTTGAATGTTAAAAAAAAAAGAAAAAATAGCATGTAAACTTATAGAGCACAGGTTGGTCACAGTCTTAATTATTACTATCATCATTCTTATAATTAGCCATCTACCTATATAAAAGCCTAAGTGACCATTGCAACCAAATGGATGTCTGAACAGGCTGCATGGGGTAACCAGGCCGGCAGGGGTGTTAGTGTGGTTCGACCAAACAACTGAACAGCAGGCTGCATGGGGCAATCAGGCATGCAGGTGGGGCAGTTGGGGGCAACCAGGCCAGCGGGGGGGGGGGGGGGGGTAGTTGGGGGTGATCAGGCCAGCAGGGGGGCAGTAGGGGCAACCAGGCTGGCAAGGGGGGCAGTAGGAGCAATCAGGCCGGCAGGCAGAGGTGGTTAGAGGTGATCAGGCTGGCGGGGGGGGGGGGGGGGGGCAGTTAGGGGCAATCAGGCAGGTAGGCAGGTAAGCAGTTAGGAGCCAATGGTCCAGGATTTTGAAAGGGATGTCCGGCAGTCGAACATCCCCCAAGGGGTCCTGGATTAGAGAGGGTACAGGCAGGGCTGAGGGGACCCTCCCCAACCCACCACATGCATGAATTTTGTGCACCAGACCTCTACTTATATATAAAACACTGGGAGCTAAATACAGTACTAAGTACTTTATATAGCATTTAAAACTAATAACAATTCTATGAACTATTATTTCCATCTAGACTCAGAGGTTCAACATCATACAGCTCACAGTTGATTGAACCTCAATCCAAAAGTTCATGCTATCAACTTGTATGAAATCTGTTTCCTGATGAAAATATACCCTAAAACATATTTCCTTATAACAACATGGGCCAAAAAGAAAATTATGACATTGGTTAAAATTGTTGCAGAATCAATAGTTCTGGACCACCAGTGCCTTTTTGGACTCACAGAAATGTCCACTAATAGCAGTATTAATTTTTTCTTTTCCTTTTTAAATAATATATTTTAATATAAAAAAATTAAAAATATAACTGCCATTTGTTCCAGTGATTTCAGTTCTAGGAATATATTATACATAACCTGAAACACCAATCAGAAAGAACATATATGCACCCCTACACCCCTATGTTCATAGCAGCCCATTTTACAATAGCTAAGAAACAGTAGAAGTGCCCATCAGTAGATGAGTGGATAAAATGCTGTGGTACATCTACACAATGGAATACTAGGCAGCTGTAAACAAGAAGGATCTTCCCAGCCAGCGTGGCTCAGTGATACAGCATCGACCTATGAAGCAGGAAGTAATGGTTCCATTTCTGATCAGGGCACCTTCCCAGGTTGCAGGCTCAATCCCCAGTAGTGGGTATGTAGGAGGCAGCCAAACAATGATTCTCTCTCATCCTTGATGTTTCTATCTCTCTCTCAACTGCCCAAGGAGCAGCCTTGGCCAGTGACAGCACGAAAAGCTACAATGGCCCCATGCACAGAAGCAGCCACCCCACGCGACCTAGTGAAAAGCCACATGAGCAGCTAAAACCAATCCTTCTCAGACTATTCCAAAATATTCAAGAGGAAGGCACACTTCCAAGCTCTGTCTATAAAGCCAGCATTACCCTAATCCCAAAACCCAACAAAGACACTACAAAGAAAGGGAATTACAGGCCAATATCCCTGATGAACATACTAGTAGATGCTAAAATCCTCAACAAAATTCCAGCAAATTGGATCCAGCATTACATTAGAAAGATCATACACCATGACCAAGTGGGTTTATTTCAGGGATGCAAGGATGGTACAATATCCACAAGTCAATAAACGTGATACATCACATAAACAAATTGAGACAAAAATCACATAATCATATCAATTGATGCAGAAAAGGCATTTGACAAAATCCAACACCCTTTCCTGATAAAAACTCTCAGCAAAGTGGGAATAGAGGAATCATACTTAAACATAATAAAAGCCATATATGACAAACCCACAGCCAATATCATACTCAATAGGCAAAAACTAAAACCATTTCCCCTAAGAACAGGAACAAGATAGGGATGCCCACTCTCACCACTCCTGTTCAACATAGTACTGGAAGTGCTAGCCATAGCAATCAGAAAAGAACAAAAAATAAAAGGCATCCAAATTGGAAAAGGAGAAGTAAAATTGTCATTATTCATAGACGACATGATATTGTACATAGAAAACCCTAAAGACTCCATCAAAAAACTACTAGAATTAATAAATGAATTCGGCAATGTAGCAGGATACAAAATTAACTCCCAGAAATCTTTGGTTTTTTAATACCCCAATAATGAACTCACAGAAAGAGAAACTAAAAAAATAATAATGATCCCATTTACCTTTGCAACAATAAAATTAAGATACCTAGGAATAAATTTAACCAAGGAGGTGACCTGTACTCAGAAAAAAGAGATAGAGGAAGACATAAACAAATGGAAATATATATTGTGTTCAAGGATTGATAGAATCAAATCATTAAAATGTCCATACTACCCAAAGCAATCTATAGATTCAATGCAATCACCATTAAAATACCAAGGACATACTTTAAAAACCTAGAATAAACTTTCCAAAAATTAATCTGGAATAAAAAAAGACACCGAATAGCTATAGAAATCTTGAGAAAGAAGAACAAAGTTGGAGGGATCACAATACCAGATACCAAGCTGTACTACAAAGATACAGTTCTTGAAACTGCCTGGTACTGGCACAAGAACAGACATATAGACAAATGGAACAGAACAGCAAGCCCAGAAATCCACAGAAGTCATTATGCTCACTTAATATTTGACAAAGGAGGCAAGAGCATGCCATGGAGTCAAGACAGTCTCTTCAATAAATGGTGTTGGGAAAATTGGACAGATACATGTAAAAAAATGAAAGTAGACCACCAACTTACACTATACATAAAAATAAACTCAAAATGGATAAAGGATTTAAACGTAAGACGGCAAACCATAAAAATCTTGGAAGAAGCCATAGGCAGCAAAAGAGCAGACCTTTGTCGTAGCAATATCTTTATTGATACAGCTTCTAGGGGCAATGGTAACTAAAAAGAAAATAAACAAATGGGACTACATCAAAATAAAAAGCTTCAACACAGCAAAAGAAACCACCAACAAAACAATAAGAAAGTCCACTGCCTGGGAGAACATATTTGCCATTGTTATCTCTGGTAAGGATTTAATCTCCAAAATTTATAGGGAACTCATACAATTTAACAAAAGGAAGATTAAACAATCCAATCAAGAAATGGGCAAAAGACCTAAATAGACACTTTTTGAAAGAGGACATACAGAAGGCCCAGAGACATATGAAAACATGCTCAAAGTCACTAATCATCCCAGAGATGCAAATCAAAACAATGAGAAACCATCTCACACCTGTCAGAATGGCTGCCATCAACAAATCCACAAATGACAAGTCCTGGGGAGGATGCAGAGAAAAAGGAACCCTCTTGCATTGCTGGTGGGAATGCAGACTGGTGCAGCCACTGTGGAAAACAGTATGGCGCTTCCTCAAAAAATTAAAAATGGAACTTCCATTTGACTCGGTGATCCCACTTCTAGGAATATATCCTAAGAAAATAGAAACACCAATCAGAAAGGTTATATGCACCCCTATATTCATAGAAGTATAATTTACAATATCTAAGATTTAGAAACAGCCTAAGTGCCCATCAGCAGATGAGTGGATTAGAAAACTGTGGTATATCTACACAATGGAATACTATGCTGCTATACAAAAGAAGGAATTCTTACAATTTGCAACAGCATGGATGGAACTGGAGAGCATTATGCTAAGCGAAATAAGCCAGTCAGAGAAAGATAAATATCACATGCTCTCACTCATTTTTGGAATATAATGAACAACATAAACTGATGAACAAAAATAGAACCAGAGTCATAGAAGCATCAAATAGACTGTCCAACCTATGAGGAAAGGCGGGGGGTTGGGGGGAGGTGGGGAGAGTAAGTGGGTAAGAGATCAACCAAAGGACTTGTATGCATGCATATGAGCATAACAATGGACACAGATAGTGAGGGGTTGAGGGCATGTGCTGGGATGTGGGGGCAGCTGGGGAGAGGTCAATGTGGGGGGGGGGGGAGAAGGAGACTTATGTAATACTTTAAACGATAAATAATTTAAATTAAAAATAACATATATTTAAAAAAAATGATCTTTGAGACAACATGGAGGGACCTGGAAAGTATTATGCTAAACAAAATAAACCAATCAGAGAAAGACAAATATCACATTATCTCACTTATATGTGGAATCTAATGAACAAAATAAACTGACAAACAAAATAGCACCAGAGACATGGAAGCATGCAACAGACTAATGAACCTCAGATGGAAGGTCGGGGGAGGGGGAGAAGGGAGCAGGTACATATTAACCAAAGAACTGATATGCATATATGCATAACCCATGGACATAGACAATAGTGCAATGAAGGCCTGGGGAGGGGGCAGGAGTGGGGCAGAGGGGATCAATGGGGAAAAAAATGGGGGACATCCATAATACTTCCAACAACAAAGATAATAAAATTGAGATTAATACCAACTTAATTTCAATAGTATACAAAGCTTTTTTTATATAACTAGGTAATAAAAAATGGTATTATTATATATATATATATATATATTGTTTTAATTTTTAAAGCCAATTTACATCACACTGTCGACTACAATTAAAAAATTTAATATTGATTTTTAGTTAGAAGTATCTATAGATTTTATTTTTCATATTATAAAACATTTTAATTTCAACTTCAATTTCATACCTGTTTAGGTAAGTTACACAGAAGGGTTTCATTATGGTAAATATAAATTAAAGATAAATCACACTGCTAGTTTTTCTTCTGGTTATTAAATATTTTATTGTGTGTACTTCTTTTCATTTAGGGTAAAGTTAAACAGAAGTTAACAATACAATAAATCTTTGTAAAACTTTCCTACAACATAACCAATAAGTATAGAAAAGAACACTAAATCATTCAATTCAGTGTCTATTTTTTAAGCAGTTCCATAAACTGCCAGTGACCCATAGTATTTGTACATATATTCTCAATGATAGTAACCACAATGTCAACAATGTTTATCATAGAGGCTGCTATAGAATTTTTCAATCTGTATTTACAGTTATATAATTCATTAAAAGAAACATTAAGTTATTATCTTAAAACACTCCTAAATTTAGACTTTTGACCTGAAATCTTTGAAGAACTCTAAATTGTAATAGAAAATAAATTATGTTAAAATGAGATTATTCTTTAAAATAAATAATACTCACTGGTTTGACATTCATAGACTGTATCCTGACAATATTTGTGGTAAATTTGAAAGCTTTTGAAGACAAAATTTATGTGAAAAAAGAACTGAGCCTCATACAACTCATTTTTTATATTGCTATAAAGATAATTTTATTGTCAGTTGTTTGGTGGCTTAACTGAACATAACTGTGTGCAAAATTTCTGTTTTAGTGTCCTTTTAATTTCTAACAGATTTTCATAATTAAAATAATTTATTTGATCATTTCTTTATAAAAAATAATTTTCTTTTTGTGCAAGAATAAAAGTCATTTTATACCTATCCAAGGTTATAGGTTAGATTCTGTTGAAAAAACTGAAATATTATAGGTAGATATTAAATTTTGTTTTCAGGTGACTAAATTTAGCAATTCTTTTTAATTGTTCAAATATATTATGAATTTCCTAGAAATGTTTACATATTGCTCATTTCACTAGTTTCTGAAGGTGAAGGATTATATTACTGATTTTATATAGCTCTTTTTAAAAATTGTCATTTTCATGCCCTGGCCGGTTTGGCTCAGTGGATAGAGCGTCGGCCTGCGGACTGGGGGGTCCCAGGTTCCATTCCGGTCAAGGGCACATACCTTGGTTGCGGGCACATCCCCAGTGGGGGGTGTGCAGGAGGCAGCTGATCGATGTTTCTCTCCCATCGATGTTTCTAGCTCTCTATCCCTCTCCCTTCCTCTCTGTGAAAAATCAATAAAATATATATATTAAAAAAAAATAAAAATTGTCATTTTCAGGTATAATTTCCTTCTAAGTACTTCTTTGGCTATATCTCATAAGTTTTGGTATATTGTGTTTAAGTTTTCGTTTATGTTAATGTATTTTCTAATGCCCATTTTTATTTCTCCTTTGATCCATTGCTTGTTTAGAATAAGTTGCTATTTATATATCGGTAAAATCCACATTTCATTTAGCTATTGTGTTATAGTTTTATTTTATTGTGGTTGGAGAACATACTCTGTATGATTTCAACTTTTTAAATTATTAAAATATGTACTGTAGCCTAATATATGGTCTATCCCAGAGAATGTACCACGAGCAGTTGAAAAAATGTGCATTCTGCTGTTATTTGGTAGAATGTCCTATAAACAGGATGGGGCCAATGTAGATTTACAGTCATACTACAAATAAATAAATAAACAATTAATAAATAATACTAGAATAAAACTCTGTTTCACTTACAACTGTAAATGTCCTTTTACCCCACCCTGTGCATTGGCTATATTTACTTAGATTGTAATAGTGTTCAGGTCTTTTACTTCTTTGTTGATCTGTTTACTTGTTCTAATTATTATTGAAATTAAGGCAATCACATTTCCATCTGTCATTATCAAATTGCATAGTTCTCTCTACAGTTTCATCAGCTTTTTCTTTATGTATTTTGGGGCTCTGTTATTAGGTGCATATATGTTTAAATTTATTTTTTTGATAATGAATTGACTCTTTTATTATTATTAAGTGCTCTTTGTCTCTAGTAACTTTTTTGTTTGTTTTACAGTACATTTTGCTTAATATGAGTATAGCCAAATTTTCCAAGGTGTATCTTTTCCCATTGTTTATTTTAAAAGTACTACGTTTATTGTGGACTGCAAAAAGTCAGGTAATATTATTTAATCTATTTTTCTTATTTCTGTCTTTTCATTGGAGTGTTTAATTCATTTACATATAATGTTATTACTATTAGGTAGGATATACAACTGACAATTTGTCCCCCAAAGTTCCCCAATGATTTTTGTTGAAGTGCATCCTGCAATAACAACAACCACCACCACAGGGCTGACTCGTCCAGATGGGAGAAATGTTTGAGGGGGTTCACTGTGTGAGACAGTGCAGGCAAGTGCCTCGGGCACTTCTAGCATCACTGTCAACAGGCTGGGACCTTTACACAACAAATACAAAATTTACATCTTAGATGTGATAATGACTAAAGACAAATGTCATATCAATAATATTGTGCTTTTTAAAAGTATAGTTTACACTAGTTTTTAAATGAAGATTAATTAAAATCAGTTCCTCAAGTGCTCAGCTGCCACATGTAGGTAATGGCTACTATATTAGACAGAGTGAATCTAAACGGTTCATCAGTCGTACAAATCAGGAATACATAGGAATGTCATACAACTGAGAGTTCAGAAGAGATAAAAAAAGAATCCGAGTTCACTGTTTTCTAGTCTTTAACTCATGTTTCGAATGGTTTCACTGGCGATGAAGCAAGTAAGACAATCATGGTCCAAACATCTGCTTTTTCAAAATATCTATGAGCCCATAGCTTGTATTCTATTCACATACTACTATACATTTAGACAATAAATTTCCATGTTTCAAAACTTTTAATAAAGTAAGTTTAACCAAGGGGGCATATAAATTATTTTGACAAATTGCTTATTAACTTCCAGAGAATAAAAGTTAACTTTTATGGCTGATATTTAAGCAATCCTGTATAATGTTTATTCTTCTTGTACAAACTGTGTATATGTCTTCTCTAGTTTCTAGATATGAGCCTCTTGGCTGAGTGTTCTGAAACCACTTTTGCATGTTTCTAGCCCATGGTCTGGTAGGACCTAAAGTTCAATCTTCCACATTGTTGTCTCAATGTTTTTACAATATTTTGTTCAAAGTTTATTCTGTATGCCTAGCTTTAATTTGCTATCCAGGAGAAGGTTTGGAATAATTGTTCAGTCTTTGTAAATAAATTTATTTTGACTGTATAACCTGTCTTTCATAGAATTCATGGTCCTCCTCTGGCAGTCTCTCTCTCTCTCTCTCTCTCTCTCTCTCTCTTCTTTATTACTATTGCATAGAGTTTAAAAATCAATCCCCTGTTGTGGGATACCACTGTTCTCTTTTTTATAATACTACTAGAGGCCTGATGCATGAAAATTCGTGCAAAAGTACGCCTTCCTTCCCCTGGCTGCCAGCACCGGCTTCCCTGTAACACGCGGGATCCGGGCTTTCCCTCTTCCAGACCCCTGCAGGCACCCGGGACCTGAGTTGGCTTCCCTTGGGTCGCCGGCAGACACTCAAGACCAGGGCTGGCTTCCCTTGGGCCCAGCTTGGTCAGGAAGGATGTACAGAATGACGTCCAGAAGATGTCCAGTCTAATTAGCATATTACCCGTTTATTATTATAGATTACAAATCCATGGCAACAAAGTTATCCCTGAGTGCTCTTGTTTGGTTATTTAGTACATGATGAGTTAGATCTACCCACCAAAAACACATCATAGAAAAACATGCTGCTTGATTTTCATGGCTTATTTCAAAGGTCTAATCAAGAGCTATTCATAAAAACACAATAATTTTATCACACTACAATAACTAAGAAAAATATCCTTAAGAAAGGTAAATGAATTACCAATTGTGTTCTCACTTGATTTGCCTGTGATGAAATAGTCCAACCCTGATTTTATTATAATTTTTATTATAGGTAGATTTAGCATAATGATCAAATGAAGAATAAGCATTTTATAAAAATTCTTTAAAGAATAAATCATTTGTGCTTCATTTTATATTGAAATTATTACTTTAGAATCCATTTAGCTTTGACATTTGTGGTCACTAACATCCACTCTGTTAATAATTAAATGTATCCAGTTGTAGGGAATACATATTTATCAGAATAGAGCAGAGCACATTATCTTGTTTTCTATTATTTCTATAGGAATATTTAGGTATACAGATCATTGCATTCATAGAGAATATGGGGTGCATTAGTGTGTGTATTAATTTGTCAGCCCTCATACAGTATGGAGCTCAGTTTTAATCACTTCCAAGGTAAGCTTTTTGTTTACCAGTCTTTAGAAATTAATCATTGTCATTGCATTGTTAAAAGAAAAAATAACAGGACATTGATGAAGTGGCTACAATTTGTGCAGAGTATATAAATATTAGATTATGCAGAAACAGACCAAAATCTTAAATATATTATGCAGTAAGATTTTTTTCTGGCTGCCAACTGAAAAGTGGTGTTCAAGAAAGAAATAGACATTTCTTGAAAATACAAAATAGGAAGAAAAAATGCTTCCACAGTGTTGTTTCAAAGGAAACTCCTCCTCTGTATAATAGACACTCTGCTGCCAATTTCAGGAAAAAATTGGTAAGGTCATTCAAATTTCTCTAGTGTGACTTACTGTTATTAATGTAGTGAAGGGTACATCTTTCCTCATTAATTTGGCTGCAGTGTGTTAAGAATCCAGATAGATAAAACATTTCCTTGCACTCAAGGAAAACAAATGAGTACAGGCAAATTAGTTTTAAAAATGTGACATTTAAAAATAGAAACACAGAGCAGATTTACTTGTATACCATTCCATAATGGCTTCTGATAATATATATTTTTTTGCTAACCTTGTAACAAGCACTATACTCATCTAATTTTCATTACAATTCAATGAGGTAGGTTGTGTTATTATCTCTGTTTTTTTATAGCCAAGTGGGACAAGAGAAACTTGTTCAAGGTCACAGAGTAGAAAGCAGAGGGTGTGCGATGTGAATCCAGGAATGCAATATTAAATCTGTGAACAGTTGCCTGATATAACCAGTTATAGGGGGATATCTGTTTAGGTTGTAATATTTTGCAGTTAGCATTCATTCCTTCCTCCTTTCCTTTATTCACTTAGCAAGCATTTATTGAGCACCAACTGTGTGCCAAACAATAAACTAGGCCTGTTGGGGGGAGGAAGGGGGCTGTAATTTTGTCAGAGAGATGCATATGTCAGTTAAAAATCACAATCCATTTCTAATTGCAATTAAGCTTGAAAAGGATGCTTGTTTTCCCGGTGTAGCTAACCGGGAAAAGAACGTGTAGGGTAAAGAACATGTCAATGCTTGGGATTCTGGCTCAGACTGAAGGTTGTGGAAATAATTTGATTGAAAGTGGATAAGTTAACACATGTCACTAGAGCATGGAGAAAGGATGACTGACTGATGCCTCCTCTCCAGAGTAATATGAGAAAGAAAGGAACATCCAACCATTATAGAGAAAGAGAGGGACAGCAAGAACGGCATTCAGAATCAATGTCCAGTACAGAAAATAGGGAAGACAGATGGAGGCTAAGACCAAGCTTAAAGGTTCCTTCAACTGCATATGTACACTAGGAGGAAAAGTGGCACCGGCTGCAGAGCTTGCTGGAGAAGGTGATGACTAAGGCCTTTGAGTCAGCTGGGCCATTCCCCATTCAGAATTTCAGTTCATTCTGTTTCTTGTCCTTTGTAAATGACTATGTTCCTTAGGCTCATCCCATCTTGTTACATCACCTACTTGTTTTTATTGTCTCTTTTTTAAAAACACATTTTTATTGATTTCAGAGAGGAAGGGAGAGGGAGAGAGAGATAGAAACATAAATGATGAGAGAAAATCATCGATTGCCTGCCTCCTGCACGATCGGAGATCTAGCCCACAATCAGGGCATGTGCCCTGACCAGGAATCGAACAGTGACCTCCTGGTTCATAAGTCGACTCTCAAACCCTGAGCCACTGTGGCCTGGCTGGTTTTATGATCTCCTGATCTAGCTCCATTTTCCCTCACATTCAAAGAGAACTCTGGTAGAATATTCAATTCCATAATAAAAAGTCTTAAAAGAGCCCAGGCCGGTTTGGCTCAGTGGATAGAGCGTCGGCCTGCGGACTGAAGGGTCCCAGGTTCGATTCCGGTCAAGGGCACATGCCTGGGTTGTGGGCTTGGTCCAACCTGCAGGAGGCAGCCAATCAATGATTCCCTCTCATCATTGATGTTTCCATCTCTCCCTTCCTCTCCCTTCCTCTCTGAAATCAATAAAAAAATATTTTAAAAATGTCTTAAAAGAAGAAAATTTAAACAGTATATTATTTAAGTCTAAATAGATATCTGGAAAAACCATTAAAAAATAAAGTAAGAAAAGTCTTAATAAATAATTAAAGTTTGTTCTATCACTCAGAAGAGGTGAGAGGCAGGGAGTAGAACAACTATAATCTGTGAAAAACAGGGAAGGTTTTTAAGCTAATGAAAATATTATATTTCTTAATCTGAGGGGTGTGTGCTTGAAAATTCATTTTATATTCTTTAAAGTTCTCACATATCTGAATCATTATTTTTATATAATTTTATCATAATTATTAAAACATAAAAAATAGCCTCCCCAAAAGGATATATATATCCTTTACCCCAAATTGGCTCCCCTCAGGCCATAGAGGTGGGTCCACTGGTCATGCTAAGCCGTTTCTACTTGGAGCAATATTAAATTACACAGAGCATTCCCATATGGCATAGCAATCCCATTGCTGTATATATCCAATGGAAATAAAAGCAGTATCTCAAAGATACCTGTACCCTCATGTACATTTCAACATTATTCATAAGAGGCAACACAGGGAAGCAATCAAAATGTCCATCATCCGGTAAGTGGATAAACAATGTACTTGCAGGCAATGCAATATTATTCAGCCTTAAGAAATGTAAATCCCAGAGAGCTGGTGAGGAGCTGGGTGCGGCCTTCTCCCCGGGCTCCTCCAGGCCCCCTGCTCTGGCCTGCGGGTGAGCTGGGCCCCGGGACAGGCAGCTGCTCCTTCCCGCAGACCAGAGCCCTCCCTGCGGGTGCCCACCCGCCAGGCCCAGGCTGGGGAGCAGCAGCGAGCCTCTCCCCACACCCCCATCTCCTGTGGACCCCAGGGTCTGCAGCCTGACCCTCCAGGGCCTAAGCGGAGCCCCCCCTCCCCCAAGCCCCGCTCCGAGCCCCCCAGGAGGAGCCGAGGCCTGGCTGCCTGGAGCTTAGGGCAGAGCGGGGCGGACCAGCTGGGACAGGCGCCGAGGGGGGCCCAGAGGCGGGTCTGCCTGGACACACTCCCACCCCAGGGCTTGGAGCTGCGGTTGGGGCACCTGGTGACCCTGCGGCCCGGGTGGAGGAGACTCACCTGGTCCTGACTGAAGGATAAAGGCTTGAAGGGCCGAAGGGGAGGGAGCCGCATCCCGGCGGGCGGTTGGCCTGGGTTCTACTGCAGACCCTGGTTTCCCATGAACAAAGGCAGAGGCGCAGGCCGCATCCGGCTGCTAGGACGTGCCCGCCGCCCTTTGCGAAGATGGAGTGGCCCATCATAGAGGCCCGGGTGCATCCCATGAAACAGCTGCTCTCAGCTCCCCCGCCCTGACCTTCCAAAGGAGAGCTCGGCGACATCCAGGCCTCCTAGATGTACTGAGGTTGCCGGCGCAGGATCAAGTAGAGTTACACGTCTTGCAAACGCCCCCCCCCCCCCACCTTTTTTGTCTTTTTTAATCAAAAGGAATGTCTTCTGCAAATGCCTCTGAGTTGGAATTGTCAGCCTACCTCCAGAAGCGGCTGGAGACAGCAGGAGCGGAGGTCCACTTGGGCCCCGGGGTTAGAGGTCACGGAGTAACAGACCTTGAGGAGCAAGGAAAGAAGGTTCTATGCCAGGCTGGTCATATGTAGAAGGCATTTTCATATTATAACATTGTTTTAAGTATGCATTTTATTCTGCACTATTGTAGAATAGCCGACATTGCTAAGTACTCTTTTGAAATATCTATTTTTCTATACGTTCTGAAGTGCCTGATAAAAGTAGAGGTGGTTAAAAAAAAAAAAAAAAGACCATTTAATAAATACCTTGTCAAAATTCGTATCAAATACTGTTATTTTGGTGGATGGCCAAACCACCTCTTTGAACGGTACACATCTGTTCACTGGTTCAAGGGAGAAAAAGCGAAGAGCTCTATGCCAGTGTGTTTCAAAATGGGGCCGATTAACCACTGTCCTTTATGTTCGCGCGTTTCCTTGTACTTAGCTATGTATATAGTGCATATAGTGGACAAATGAGTCCTAATTTACAACAGTTAGTCTTTCTAGATGTTAAAGAGATAGCCAGTGTATGACAAAAATAGAGTTAGGAAACTAATGCATTTTTTCCATTTGTATTAAAATTTCTAGGAAAGATTGTCTTCTGAATATTTGAGCATTATAGCCTATATGGTCGGTGGAGGATAGGGAGAAGGGAAGGATGGTGTTAGGCTACAGTGTTCGTATTTCAAAGACACTTTCAGATTATAACTGTTAAATGTGTGGAGTTTATTCAAAACTGCTGTGTATATAGTGGACGAATTAAGTCCTTTTTTGAAACATTTAGTCCATCTAGATGTTTAGAAGTGCCCAACGTATGTTAAATTAGAGAAAGTAAAATATCACTTTTGTAAATATCTTTTTACTAAAATGTACAGGAATTACTATCTCTTGGGAATGGAATTGTTAAACCTCTGTGAGCAACATACTATATCCTATACTTGTTCAGGAGTTTGGAGGAAGTGGGAGGGAAAGAATTGCAAAAGTTAATATGCTAGTGTTATCCTATTTGGACATTTTCAGATAAAACCATTTTTATGTGTTATGTGCATTTTGTTTTGCTGTGTATATAATGGACAAATAAGTCCTAAAATTGCAATATGTAGTCTTTAGATGTTTAAGAGGTTGCCAGTATCTGACAAAGTAGTTAGTAAAATGATCATATTTTGTACACTTTGTGTTGAAATTCATAGAAAAGCTTGTCTTGTGTAAATGCCTTGGATATGAATTTGTTCAGCCACCTCTAAGTATTACACAAACCTGTGCGTGTTCACTGGATTGGTGGTGGAGAGAAGGGAGTGAGAAGGAATGGTTCAGGCCACCATGGTCATATTTAGAAGGTATCTCAGATTATAACCACTGTTCTGTATGTGCAATTTTAATAGTGCTGTGCACACAGAGGACGAGTAAGTCCTTGTATAAAGTGTCTAGTCTTTCTAGACATTTAGAAGTGCTTGATGTACTTAAAAGTAAAAATAGTAGAATAATGCTTCTTGTAAATAGCATTTTTTTTCTGTTAATTCATAGGAATGGTTGTATTTGGGGAATAGAATTGTTAAATTTAATGTCCTGGAGAGTATGCTGACTGTTCACAGGTGAAGGGGGAGGGGAAGAAGTACAGAAAAAAGTGTCCTGTGCCTGTGGTCTTTAGAGAAATTCAGATTATCTAGCCATTGTTACATAGGTGCATATTAACACTCCGGTGTGGGGTGAATTTCCCGCCAAAATATAAGATGGCGCGGGCAATTATTTAGGTTTCCCGCGCAAAATCAGGGATTTTTATGATACCTATTACCCCAATGGGTATGAAACGGTTCGCATACGCAGGTAGGTATCTTTGTGAACGGCAAACAAACAAATATTTGGTAATACGCAGTTACAATCGGCCCGAGTTTACACGTTTCCCGCACTCCACCGCAAATCTATATGAACCGAGTTAAGACGGCTCCCGCGGAGTACGCGCAATTCACGCGAGCCGACTTAACTCGTTTCCCCCACTCCAAGTGTTAATTAATATTGCTGTGTATTCGGAGGAGAACCAAGATGGCCGCGTAGGGAGCGGACCTGTGTGTGCTGCTCTCTCACAGCATCATTGAAACTATCAACTATGAAGTAAACAACCGCCACTCAGAACCATGGGGAAGTTGGCCCAGTGGGAGATCTACAACTGGAGGAAAAGAAAGAAGCGCAGTGAGACTGAGTGGGAGCTACGGAGGCACCAAAACCAGAGGTACGCAGTCACACGCCACGCACGCTGCAAATGGATTCTCGGTTTTTTACGAACCCTCGAATCCTCTGGGCTTGCTCGGGGCGGGTCTCTGAGGCCCCAGATCCCACAGGGAGAGGCGGCCACGGCCTTGCAGTGGTCGGAGAGCGAGGGAAGCTCTGACACGCGGCTGCTCGCCGGCACCGAGGGACAAGAAGTCCTGGTGTCCCGGGGAGGCGAGGGGCGCAGAGACGCCGCCATCGCTATTTCCTCCACGCTGGTGACTCCCTGTGACCCCGCCCTACCCTCAGGGCTGTGCCAGAGGCACAAGAGGGAATGACTGTGCTTTTACAAACTCTCAAATCCACTGAGCTGGTTCAGGCGGGTCTCTGAGGCCCCAGGCCCCAAGGCGAGAGACGGCAAGGCCTTCCAGCGGTCAGGAAGCGAGGGAGGCTCTGTCGCTCGGCTGCTCGCTGGCACTGGGGGACGCAAAGTCCTGGAGTCCTGGATAGGCAAGGGGCCGCTGAGTCTCCGCCCCGGCGACTCCCTGTGACCCCGCCCTACACAATTTACATTCCCATCTGGGCTGTGCCAGACTCACAAGTAGAAACGCCTTTGCTTCTGCAAACTTTCAAATCCACTGAGCTGGTTCAGGCGGGATCATGAAGCACCAGACCCTACGGGGAGAGGCAGCATGGCCTTGCAGCCATCAGAAAGCGAGGGAGACTCTGTTGCACAGCTGCTCGCCGGCACTGGGGGACACAAAGCCCTGGCAGAGAGTCAAGGGGCTGCGGAGACTCAGCCAGTGATATTTGCTCCGCCATGGCGACTCCCTGAGTCTCAGCCTTAATCAATTTACATCCCCATCCAAGCTGTGCCAGGTGCACAAAAAGACCCACCTGCGCTTTTGCAGCCTATCCCAACAAATTGCAGACTTCAACTGCTCGCAGCCATGAGAGACACACTCAAGAAGCAGACCCAGGAGAACCAGGATGGCGGCATAAGGAAGAGACCTGTGCGTGCTACCTCACACAACAACATCGAAACTACCAAATATCAGACAAACACCTATCATACAGAACCATGGGAAAGTTGGCCCAGTGGAAGCTCTACAACTGGAAGGAGAGAAAGAACATTGAGACTGAGTAGGATGTGACACCAAATACAGAGCCCAACCCAACAAAATGCAGATTTCAACTCCTCGCATAGAAAGAAGCGCATTGAGACTGAGTAGGATGTGCAGAGGCACCAAGTACAGAGCCCATCCCAGCAGGCTGCAGATTTCAGCTCCTTGCATCTGGGAGGGATGCAATCGGGGGGCAGAGTCGGGTCCGGGGCCGGCCAGGGCTGGGCCTAACTGGGCCGGCACTGTGGAACTGCTGTACCAGCAAGCGCACAAACATGCCCACTGGTCCCAGTCTCTTGTGGGGCACTGGGGGACAGCAGACAGGCAGTCTGTGCACTTGGTGGAGGGCAGGAGTGCTGGATGTTCAACCACCAGGAACGCCTGGAGATTTTGTCTAGTGGGGAGCCGCCGGCAGGGGACAGAGGGCCAAACTTCCTGTTTCCCCGGTAAGGCTGGGATGGCCCCGGTGAGGTCGGGATGGCCCCGGTAAGGTTGAAACGGTCCCGGTGTGGTAGGGACGACCCTGGTGAGGTTGAAACGGTCCCTGTGTGGTAGGGACGACCCCGGTCAGGTCGAAACAGCCCCGGTGTGGTAGGGACGACCCCGGTCAGGTTGAAACAGCCCCCGTGAGGTAGGGACGACCCCAGTCAGGTGGAAACGGCCCCGGTGTGGTAGGGACGACCCCGGTGAGGTTGAAACGGCCCCCGTGAGGTAGGGACGACCCTGGTCAGGTCGAAACGGCCCCGGTGTGGTAGGGACAACCCCGGTCAGGTTGAAACAGCCCTGGTGTGGTAGGGACAACCCCGGTGAGGTTGAAACGGCCCCCGTGAGGTAGGGACGACCCCAGTCAGGTCGAAACGGCCCCGGTGTGGTAGGGACAATCCCGGTCAGGTTGAAACGGCCCCGGTGTGGTAGGGACGACCCCGGTGAGGTTGAAACGGCCCCTGTGTGGTAGGGACGACCCCGGTGAGGTTGAAACGGCCCCCGTGAGGTAGGGACGACCCCAGTCAGGTCGAAACGGCCCCGGTGTGGTAGGGACGACCCCGGTGAGGTTGAAACGGCCCCCGTGAGGTAGGGACGACCCTGGTCAGGTCGAAACGGCCCCAGTGTGGTAGGGACGACCCCGGTGAGGTTGAAACAGCCCCCGTGAGGTAGGGACGACCCCAGTCAGGTCGAAACGGCCCCGGTGTGGTAGGGACAACCCCGGTCAGGTTGAAACGGCCCCCGTGAGGTAGGGACGGCCCCGGTGAGGTTGAAACGGCCCTGGTGAGGCTCAGTCGGCCCTGGTGAGGTTGAGACTATTCCAGTGAGGTTGGGACAAATAAAGGGGACCAGTATGGTCTGATGAACAGGGGTAGATACAGAAGCAGAGCAACATTGAACAGAATGTTAAACTACAGTGGGAAGCCTGGGGAGGGTTGGGGGGGGAGATTAAGAGACCAACTGAAGGACTTATGTGCATGCATATAAGATTAACCAATGGACACAAGACACGGGGCGGGGGGGGGGGGGGGGCGGGGGGTAGGCGCCGGGGGAATGTCAAGGGGGGGAAAAAAGGAGACATATGTAATACTCTTTGTAATACTTTAAGAAATAAAAATTATTAAAATAATAAAAATTTAAAAAAAAAAATATTGCTGTGTATTCAAGGATAAACAAGTCTTAATGCCCGAAGTATATTAAAAGTAGAGTTTGTGAAATATGTTAAGCCAATGAAAAAAAAAAGTAAAGGTAGTAAAATAATATATATATCCTATATAACAACAGTCTAATATGCCAAATATTTAGTTGTCTGGTCAGCCATTCAACCAATCAAAGCACAATATGCTAATGATATGCTAAGGCTGCTCAACCGCTTGCTATGAGGTGCACTGACCACCTGGGAGCAGATAGTCTATCGGTCAACCAGTCACTATGATGTGTACTGACAACCAGGGGGCAGGTGCTCAGATCGGTAGGTTAGCTTGCTGCTGGGGTCAGGCCAATTGGGACTGAGTGAGATGGGCAAGACATGCCCTAGAACCCTCCCACAGTCCCTCCCCAGCCCAATAGTGCACCAGTGGGGTCCCTCAGCCTGGCCTGCACCCTCTTGCAACCTGGGACCCCTTGGGGGATGTCAAAGAGCCGTTTTCAGCCTGATCCCGCAGGCTGCTCCCCTTGGGAGGGAGACAGACACAGGGTTCATGGCTGGCGAGTGCAAGCATCTCCCAATCAGGCAAGTCCACAGCAGGCACAGTGGGGCCAGGATGAGCGGGAGCAGCAGGTCGGAGCTGCAGGCGGCATTGGACTGTGGGTTTTGGCCCGATCCCTGCAGGCCACCTAGAGCAGTGATGGCAAACCTTTTGAGCTTGGCGTGTCAGCATTTTGAAAAACCCTAACTTAACTCTGGTGCCGTGTCACATATAGAAATTTTTGGATATTTTCAACCATAGTGAAACAAAGATTTATATTTTTTATATTTATTTTATATATTTAAATGCCATTTAACAAAGAAAAATCAACCAAAAAAATGAGTTCGCGTGTCACCTCTGACACGCGTGTCATAGGTTCACCATCACTGACCTAGAGGGACCCCAAAAGAAAATAAGTTTTCCGACCTCTGCTAAACCAATGGATATAATTGATATTTACAGAACATTTCATCCCGGAACATCAGACTATACATTCTCCTCCAGCGCACATGCAACATTCTCAAAGAGACCATATGTTGGGTCACAGAAAAAGAATCAACAAATTCAAAAAGATTGATATTATACCAAGCATATTTTCTGACCACAATGCCTTGAAATTAGAAATCAACTGAAAAAAGGTGATTAAAAAAACAAACCTACAAATACATGGAGATTAAGCAACGCACTACTAAAAAATGACTGGGCCAAAGAAGAAATAAAAGATGAGATCAAAAGATATATAGAGACAAACGAGCATGATAACACAACGTATCAAAACCTCTGGGATGCAGTGAAGACAATAATAAGTGGGAAGTTTATATCATTACAGGCCTATCTCAAGAAACAAGAGAAATTCCAAGTAAACAACCTAACATCACATCTTAAAGCACAAACAGAAAAACAAAAGCAACCCAAATTTAGCAGAAGAAAGGAAATCATAACAATTAGAGCAGAATTAAATAAAATAGAAAACAAAAAGACTATACAAAAAAATCAATAAAATGAAGCGTTGTTTCTTTGAAAAGATTAATAAAATTGACAAACCCCTGGCTAGACTCACTAAGGAAAAAAAAGAACCCATATAAACAAAATCAGAAATGAGAGAGGATAAATCACCACAGACATCACAGATATACAAAGGATCATACTAGAATATTATGAAAGACCTTATGCCACCAAATTCAATAACCTAGGAGAAATGCATAAGTTCCTAGAAACATATAACCTTTCTAGATTAAATCATGAAGAATTGGAAAATCTAAATAGACTGATCAGCAGTGAGGAAATTGAAACAACCATCAAAAACCTCTCAAAACACAAAAGTCCAGGACCAGAGGGCTTCACCAGTGAACTCTACCAACATTCAAGGAATAATTAAAACTTATTCTTTACAAACTATTCCAAAAAATTAAAGAATGGGCAATACTTCCTAACACATTCTATGAGGCCAATATAACCCTGATACCAAAACCTGGCAAAGATAACACACACAAAAAAGAAAACTACAGACCAATATCCCTAATGAATATAGACACAAAAATCCTAAACAAAATACTAGCTAATTGAATACAAGAGTACATACAAAAAATAATACATCATGATCAAGTGGAATTAATTCCAGAGGCACAAGGATGGTTCAATATTCACAAATAAATCAACGTAATACAGCACATTAACAAAAGAAAGGATAAAAATCACATGATCTTGTCAATAGATGCACAAAAAGCATTTGATAAGATACAACAACCTTTATAAAACAATAAACAAATACAGTCAAGTTGCAGGACACAAAATCAATGTGCAAAAATCCATTGCCTTCCTATATACCAACAACAAAACTTCAGAAAAAGAAATGGAATAAACAATTCTTTTTATAATAGCCATAAGAATAAAATACATAAGACTAAACTTAACAAAGAATGTGAAAGACCTATATATGTAAAATTACAAAGCATTATTAAAAGAGATTTAAAAAGACACAACGAAATGAAAAATCATCCCATGCTCATGGATTGGAAGAATCAACATAGTTAAAATGGTCATATTACCAAAGCAATATACAGATTTAATGCAATTCCCCATCAAATTCCTAATGTCATTTTTTTAAAGAAATAGAACAAGAAATCATCAAATTTATATGGAACCACAAAAGACACAGAATAGCCAAAACAATACTGAAAATAAAGAACGAAGCTGGAGGTATCACACTACCTGATAGTATTGGCAGAAAAAACAGGCAGACAGATCAATAGAAGAGAATAGAGAGCCCAGCTGTAAAACCACACATATATGGACAGACGTTTTCAACAAAGGAGCCAAAAGTACACATTGGAGTAAAGATAGTCTCTTCAATAAGTGGTGCTGGGGAAACGGGAAAGCCACAAGCAATCAAGTGAAACTAGATTAAATGGATTAAAGACCTAAACATAAGACCCAAAAGACTAAGTTACATAGAAGAAAATATAGTGGGGCCTTAACTTATGAGTGTCCCGACTAATGAGTTTTTCGAGATACGAGCCTTCTCTCGGGCTGATATTTTGCTTTGAGTCGGGAGCTAAAATTCGGGTTATGAGCCAGCTTCAGATACCCCACCGCTAGTTGGCGCAGCGAACATCACAGTGAACGCCATAACATCAGCCCAGCATCACGTGTCTCACTCGTTCACTTTTTGATTTGACATACGAGTAATTTGAGTTATGAGCTCCGTCACGGAACGAATTAAACTCGTAAGTCAAGGCCCCAACTTATGGGTACCAAACATATGGACCTGGGTGGTAGAGAACATTTTATGGACTTGACCCCAAAGGCAAGGGAGGTAAAGGCAAAAATAAATGCATGGGACTGTATCAAACTGAAGAGCTTCTACATAGCAAAAGAAATGGACAACAAAACAAACAGGCAGCCAACAAAATGGAAGATGATATTTGCAAACAGTAGCTCCGACAAAGGTTTAATTTCCAAAATATATGAAGAACTCATAGAACTCAACAACAAAGAATCCAATCAAAAAGTGGGCAGAGGAACTGAAAATATACCTCCTCCAAAAAGACATACAAACAGCCAGTAGATATATGTTCAACCTCAATGGCAATTAGTGAAATGCAGATTAAAGCAATAATGAGATACCACCTTACACCTATTAGAGTGGCCATTATCAACAAGACAAGCAACAACAAGTGTTGGAGAGGTTGTGGAAAAAAGGGAGCCCTCATTCACTGCTGGTGGGAATGTAGACTGGTACAACCATATGGAAAGCAGTCTGATAATTCCTCAAAAAATTAAGACTAGAGCTACAATATGACCTAGCAATTTCTCTCCTGGATACAAACCCCCAAAATTAAAAATAATTTATATGCATAGATATATGCACCCCTATGTTAATTGAAGCATTATTCCCGGTGGCCAAGACATGGAAACAGCCAAAGTGCCCTGAGATAGAGGACTGGATAAAGAGATGTGGTACATATACAAAATGGAGTACTACTCAGCCATAAGAAAAGATGAAATAGCGTCATTTACGACAACATGGATGGATCTTGAGAACATTATGCTAAATGAAATAAGTCAGGCAGAAAAAGCTAAGAACCATACAATTTCATTCATATGTGGGATAAAAACTGAAACATATGAACACAAATAGCAATGTGATGTTTCCCGGAGAATGAGGAGAGAAGAGGGTCCTAATATGAGGTGACAGGAGAAAACTTGATTTGGGGTGGTGGGCACAGGGTGCTATATACAGATTTTGTAACTTAGAAATCCACACATGAAACCTATATGATCATGTTGACCAACGTCACCCAAATAAAATTTAATAAAATAAAAATATGGAAAAATAAGGAATAACAGAAGCACCTGCATTACTGCATCACAGTGAGGACTGACCACCACTAAGGATGGATGGTGCTCAGCACTTCATCTGCCACAGATGAACACTGGGCAAGTAACAGTGACTGCACTCATAAGGGGAGGAGAAGAGCAAGGGGAGGAGAAATTGGAGAATAAAGGAATGTTTCAAAGAGAAGATAAAGTTTCTGTTGTATCTCAATCAATGGATGGAAGTTCACCAGTTTAATGAGGTGGGAAAGGGATCCCAGGCAGAGGGTCAGGGTGTCCCAAGGTTGTCTCTTTAGGTCACCCCATCCCCTTATCTAAGAAATGACATCCACTACTATTGTGGCTTAAACTCTCAAGTACTCTAATGCTTCCTAAGGGGACAAGTTATATTTCTAATGAACTCCCTTTCTATTGGAACTCACTATATTCATCTCCTGTAACCACCACAAACTCCCAGACTTTAAAAGTAAACTCAGTCTTTCTCTGCCCCCACGTTGCTTCTCCTCTTCCTATATTCTCTCTGACAACACAGAAATTTCAGACCATCGCAGACTCCTCCTCCTTTTGCCTCTCTGCCCCCTCCATTTGGATCATCACTAAACTTAGCTGATTCTATATAAAATTTATCTTCCAAATCTGGTTCACCCCTCAAAATTCATTCATCATCTCTTACTTAAACTTCTGAAATAGTGCCCCAGATATACTCCTATACCCAACATTCCTTTATTCAGCAATTAGCCAATCATGTTTATTCAGTCACTCCACAGAGATTAACTGAGCAACTAAAAGATGCCAGTAATTCTTCTATGTGCTTTAAAATCAATAATGAATACCTCTGAGCTACTGAGGCATTTATGTATATTGTCACAGTATAATCTTTGCAAAATTACTCATGTCAAATATTGAAAACCTCAATGAACTCTGTATTGCCTACAGACTATGACTCAGTACAAATTCTGTAGCATGCCATAGAAAGTCCCTCACATTGAGGAGCCAGTTTATTTTTAAGAAACCTTTTCTAAAATGACTCATTTTTCCACTAACCAAACCATACCAAACTTATCGCCAATCTCATGCGTTTTGGCCTTTGTAATTTTCACTTCTGCTCTTCCCCCCAGCACTGTCTGAGGAATGGTCCAACTTTTAAGACCAGTTTAATGTCTTCTCTATGAAAATGAAATCAATCAATTACTGTACCTCTTCCTGCTTTAGTCTCATCAAACTCTTCAGACTTTATTTTCTGACTATCTTAATTTATTATGATTACCAATTGAAAACTATTCTCTATATCTCCTTAGAAAACTCACTCCTTTTGATTTTGCCCATACCTTATGCTACCCTATTTATATTAAAATATGATAGGCCTGTGTAACAGAATTAAAACATACAGAGAACATCAAGGGGGGAGCAGATTAAACAAAGAACATACTAGTATATGCATAACCCATGGACACAGGCAGCAGTGTGGTGAAGAACTGAGTTGTAGTGGAGTTCTGGGTGGATGGGGTCAATGGGGAATAAAGGGTGCATCTGTAATACTTTCAACAATGGAGATAAATGTTAAAAAACATACAGAGAACTAAGCAAATTGATCCACATCTGGGGAGATTTTTAGAACTACAGAGCACCTTCTTCTCCCTCTTTTACAACATGCGATTTTCTGAAATAGAAATCAACCTCATATGTTGAACCGACTCAAATCTTAATAATAAGTTTGGAGTAAAACCAGCATTAAATAAACAATAGTTAAATAATTTCACTGACTGCTATTTCTACTCTGTTGCAAACACATGTTCCTAATTTCTTTAAGTAAATATATAATGACTAAAACTAAATCATCCCACCATGTAGTACATCCCAATATTATGCAATCCAGTATTGAATTCACTTATTCATTCAATAAGTATTCTTGAGATGATTACCATGTGTCAATAAGCCCAGGGTATATAGGGTTAAATAAAAAATGTTTCCTCTCAAATTACTCACAGTCAAGTAAACAACTGAAAAAAGAGGAAATCAACAAATATAGCATAAAATTGTAACTGCTGAAGGAAGGTCTATAAGGAAAACTGTGTAGTCCAGAAACTGAAGTTACAAGAATGAAGAAGATATCAGGTAAGGAGAAGAGAATTCCAGATCATGTCAGGATAGGTGTCTAGCATGTGCAATTACAGGAGAGCATAAGTGTTCAAATAGCCTAAGATAGATGTGTGTGTGTGTGTGTGTGTGTGTGTGTGTGAATTTAAACACTGAGTCCTTCCTATATTATAAGATCCTAGGGCTCAAAGAGATCATTATCTTAATCACTGTTTCTTCCACAGTGTATCGAATAGTAGGCACTCAGCAAATACTTCTTGAAAAGATAAATATCTTATAAGAACTAATGAGAAATGATAGCTCTCAATTTATTTGAAAATTCTAATATGTGACAAGGAATTAAGGCTTGAGACTAGAAGCAGCAGAGTTTATGTAATTATAGATTTTTTTAAGTTTGATCTTTAGGTTTTGCTTGGACAGTGTAGATTATCAAATAAATTTGACAAGAGGTCCTATATCAGAGCACATCAAGAATGTTAGATTAAATTCGTTATGGGCCAGGATTTTTTAGATTTTCAGGCAGAATGAATTAATGCTATCTATCAGTTCTATCAGTGCAGAGGAAATAATTAGTTACTTAGATAAATTAAGGAGTGTGTGTGCCTTTTAAATGTAATAAAAGCAGAGTGATAGAGCCATGGTGAGGAGTGTGCTGTCTCTAGGATTCATTCTGGGAACATTCCTGTAACGCCAGGCAGAGTTGGCCACAGTCCATGCCTTTGTGCCCTGTTGTAGGACTGTCATTGCCTTCCTGGCATTCATAGCTCTTCCATTCTAGAGAAGACAATGAGGCCACAGGAAAATTGTTATGATCCCTAAATGGGCTGTTAAGGACAGAGAAGAACCCTGTGGAAAGAGTTTGAATGCTGGAGTCAACTAGACCTCGGGTAAAATTCTGGATCTGGACAAATAAACATCCAGGAAAGGAAAGCTCCAGTCCCTCACTTCTTGTTCTATCCCTGACTAACTTTTTCTCAACCATTGGGTTCAGTTGAGATCACAACTCTAAAAGCTTTAGTACTTCCAAAACGGAACTCCTGCCATTATTCCCCAGCCCCCATTCCCAGTCGGCTCTACACTTGTTCCCTGGTTAGAAAAACAATCTCCTTTTTACCCAGTCTCTCAGGCAAAATACATTGTGATGTTGTTGCTTTCAATTGTTTAAGCAGCACATCCAATCCATCAATAATTTTTGCCGGCATTATCTTTGACATAAATCCTGAATCTGATCAATTCTTATAACCCCCAACACTGCCACTTTAGTCCAAATCCCCATAATTTCCTCCTGTGCAACCTCCCAGCAACCATTCCTGCCAAAAAACGTCCTATACATTATATGACAGTTAAAACTGCCACTTAAAATATGTTTGTTTTGCCCAAAGCGTCTGATGTTGGCTTTGGGATTGTCATATATGGTCTTTATTACATTGAGGTATGTTCCCTCTACTCCCATGAGGCTGAGAATTTTTATCATAAATAGGTGAATATATAAAATGCTTTTTCTGCATCTATAATATGATTGTGTAGTTTTTAGACTTCATTTTGTTTATGTGGTGTAATTCATTTATTCAATTGTGAACATTGTACCATCTCTATATCCCTGGAATAAATGCCACTTGATCATGGTCTATGATATTTTTAATGTATTGCTGGATCCACTTTGCTAATATTTTGAGAATTTTAGCATCTATTTTCATTGGGGATATTGGTTTATAACTTTCTTTCTTTGTGGTGTCGGTATCTGGTTTTAGAATTAGGATAATGCTGGCCTCTTAGGATAAGCTTGGGAGTCTTCTCACCTCTTACATTTTTTTGGAAGAGTCCTGATTAGCTTCAGGAGTTACACTTAGCACAGGGTTGTCTACCCTGAGATTCTACACATGCTTGCTAAAAGGGTATCTTCTTTTACATCTGATCTCCCATGCAGCTGGGATTACAAAAATTCTATAAAAATATGTGAGCAGCCCTGACCGGTTTGACTCAGTGGATGGAGCGTCAGCCTGCAGACTCATGGGTCCTGGGTTCGATTCTGGTCAAGGACATGTACCTTGGTTGTGGGCACATCCCCAGTAAGGAGTATACAGGAGGCAGCTGATTGATGTTTCTCTCTCATCAATGCTTCTAATTCTCTATCCCTCTCCCTTCCTATCTGTAAAAAATCAATAAAGAAATATGTGAGCTGACACATATTTTTAGGAAGATTCCATTTATAGGAATTGTCCAGAAGAGTTAAAGGAGCAGAGATAGAAAGGAGATCAGGGTTTTGAGGGGAAGGGGGAGAGGGGAGTGCATACTTTTGGGGAAGAGTTTCCTTGTGGGGTGATAGGACATCCTGCAACTAGACAGTGGTGATGCTTGCACAGCACCGTGAATATACTCCATGCTCAGGAATGGCACCATTTAAAAGGCAAATGAAAACTTTTATTATTAAAACTAATTATACAGTGGGAAAATAAAGGCTAAGAACAAAAAAAATAAAAAGATAAAAGTTAAAGTCCCCCAAAACACCCATATAAGAAAATTCAAAAGACAAAAAATTGAACCAGACCATGGAGAACATAAAAGCAAAATAAAAATGGTAAAGAAAAGGAAAAGATCAAGGCCTGGGAGGATAACAAGTTTTTCCCTTGGGACAGAGCGACCACATTCAATAACAGGCCCTTGAGGTGGGCCCTCCACAGGCAGCTCCTCCTCTGAGGAAGGACCCAGCATGGGCTCCAGGGAAGGTTCTTCATCCATCAGTGGTGGGGCCTGACTTTCGTCTGGGGCCGGCCCTGGCTCCTCAGTTAGAGCTGGAGAATCTGCTGGAGGTGCCAGGAGCTCTAGAGATGGAGAGGCCTCCAGATCTGCTTCATGCTCCTCAGGTTGAACTTCATATGTAACAGGAGGAGCTGCCTCTGCCTCCTGGGCTGGTGCTGGAGTTGGGAGAGGAGAAAAGATCACCCAGGTGCCTGCATTTCCATCCATCCCCCAAAGAGAACACAGGCACAGCCCAGGACCCACCACAGCACATCCTCCCCACCCGCAGTCCAGCAGATGTGTGGTGTGAGGCCAATCTTTGCTCCTGGCCAGCTCTGGGGGTGCTCCCTGTGTGTCTGGCAACAGTCCCTCCCCATAAGCTCACAGGGACCTCTCCCACCCTTCCCACTCCCACACCTCCCCACCTACTCACCCTTGGGCTCTGCTGCTTTGGGCTCCAGGTGCTCCGGGCCAATCTGTTTGACATGGGACCCGTACTCCAGGTCACGGGTGAAAACTACCAACTGCCGGTTGAACATGGGCTGCCTCGGGGATGGAGGCCTAGGGAACCTGGGAGGCTGTAGTGAAGGATTCGTTCTTTGTCCATCCACAGGCCTTGGATCCCCCGACCCCAAGGTGGCCAAATACACTTCAAGCATTCCCTGGCCCTGAGTTGTGTGGCGCACCTGCTGCTCCGTCTTATCGTAGGTTGAGCTCTGCAATGACAGTGACCATCAGCCAGTGGGGAATCCTCAAACCTGGCCCCACTGACTGGTGCTTCTGCTCACTGCGCCTTCTGCTATGCATCAGGCCCAGCCCTGTTCCTGCTCCAGGCAGACAAGCCTCACATGAACCCCCATCTCTCACACACACACACACACACACGGAGCAGACATAGGGCTGTTAAGGTGGAATCAGAGTGGTGGCCTGGCCCCAACAAAACCTCCCTGTGTTACCTCTGGGTGCCACTGGGAAAAGGGCCACAGGCGTCTTCTGGGCAGAGCCCTGATCCAGTGGCGGGCACGTCTAAACACACTCTCATCGCTGCCTCTCTTGATGCCTCGGCGTCGGCACACTGGGACACAACAGGAAAACATGGTTTCCTCTCCAATGTCTCTGTCCGAGTGAGCCGGGAAGGGGCAGTTATAGAATAGGGCTGCCTGGTTACCAGGGTTCCAGGTTCTGTTGGGCTCCATCGTCAGGAAGTGAGGTCACCTGTGGGTCCCCTACCCCGAGCATCTCCTCAGACATGAGCAGTGACCTCACTTCCTGATGATGGAGCCCAACAGAAACTGGTAACCAGGCAGCCCCATTCTATAACTGCCCCTTCCCGTCTCACTCGGACAGAGACATTGGAGAGGACACCATGTTTTCGTGTTGTCTCCCAGTGTGCCGACGCCAAGGCCTCAAATGAGGCAGCGATGAGGGTGTGTTCAGACGTGCCCGCTGCTAGATCCGGGCTCAGCCCAGACAATGCCTGTGGCCCTTTTCCCAGTGGGACCCGGAGGTATCACAGGGAGGCTTAGGGCAGTTTTGTTCAGGCCAGGCCACCACTCTGATCCCCCATGAGCAGCCCTGTCCCCTCCGCGTGTGTGTGTGTGTGTGTGTGTGTGTGTGTGTGTGTAGGTGTGTTTTGAGGGTTCACGTGGGGAGGGCTTGCCAGGAACAGGTTGGGTTGGGGGGTCAGGACCAGTCATGTTCGCACCCCAGGTCAAGGCTGGCTGGGTGACATGGAGTGTTGGCGGCACCCTCTGCCCGAGGTCTATCCTGAGCCCTGGAGGTGACTCACATTTCCCCTGGGTGGAGGTCTGTGCAGACACAGGGCTGGGCCTGATACAGGAGCAGAAGGTCCAGGGGCAGAAGCAGCAGAGCCAAGATTGAGGCCTTCTGACCGGCTAACGGTCACTGTCATTGCAGAGCTCAACCTGGGTCAAGGAGCAGCAGCAGCTGGTGGAGGAAGAACCCCGCCCCAAGTCCAGCATTGAGGGGCCGGTGAGCCTCACCACTGAGGGCCAGGGCAGGCCTGAAGTGAGTGTGGCTATCTGGGGGTCTGGGGAGCCAGTGCCTGTGGGTGGATGGAGGAGGACTCCTCCACCGAAACCCCCCAGGCTCCACAAACCTCAAAACCGCTCAGTCCCAACACCCAGATGGCAATATTCAACCCTGCCCTGGAGCACGATTCTTTGTTACTAACACCAGGAGAGAAGACCTGGAGCCCAACAAGGCAGAGCCCAAGGGTGAGGAGGCGAGGGGGGCAAGGGTAGGGAAGAAATGGGTGGGGGAAGTGCAGGCGAGTTTATGGGGAAGGATTGTGGCCAGAGCACCCCCTGAGCCTGGCCAGGAGCAAAGACAGGCCTCAGACCACATATCTGTTGGACTGCGGTTGGGGAGCACGGCCTTTGGTGGGTCCAGAAATGTGCCCAGTGTTCTGTCTTTGGGGGACAGATGGAAATACAGGCACGTGGGTGATCTTTTCTCCTCCTCTAAATCCAGCTCCAGCCCAGAAGGTAGAGGCAGATCCTGTAAATCCTGAAGTCCATCCTGAGGAACAGGATGCAGAGCTGGAGGTGTATCCACCTCCAGAGCTTTCACCACCTCCAGCAGCCTCTCCAGCTGCAGCTGTGGAGCCAGGGCCGGCCCCAGACGAAACTGAGGCCCCACCACCACTGGATGAAGAACCCTCCCTGGAAGCCATGCTGGTTCCTGCTCCAGAGAAGGAGTTGCCTGTGGAGGGCCCGGCTCAAGGGCCCGTTGTTGAATGTGCTGGCCCTGTCCAAGGGCAACCTTGTTTCACCCTCACTCCTTGATCTTTTCCTCTTAATTTTTTTTTATTCCGTTTCCATGTTCTCCATTGTGTGATTTGGATTTTTATCTTTTTATTTTTCTTATTTGGGGTCTTTTTAAATTATTTTCTTATTTCTCTTTTTTGGTCTTCATTTTTCCATTGTATAATCTATTGTAAATAATAAAATAAATATATTGTAAACGGTTATTGTTCGTATTTTAAATGTTACTCTTCATATTTTAAATTCCTGGGCATGAAGGTGGTCATGATGCCATGTAAGCATCACTACTGTCTAGTTTAGGATGACCCATCATCCCAAAAGGAGACCCTGCAGCAACAGAACTCACTCCCCAGTCCTCCTGCCCCTGAACTGATTCCTGTCTCTGCTCCTTACCTATTCCCTAGAAATGGAATCTCACAATAAGTGTTTTTTTGTGTCATCTCACATATTTACCTGTTTTTATCTGAAATAGCATTTTTGCTATTAGAAAGGGAATTTGTAGATGGGTTAGAGATTAGATGCAGGAAATAAAAGTCATTTCAGTAAGCATGCATATATCCTCAGGGTAGAGACCACTGCCCTAAGATAAATAAATCCCAGATACCTGCTTCCAGCCAGCCTTCACTGGGAGCTTGGGTGGCTGGGAGCCGTGGCCAGCCTGGAAACAGCCATCAGCCCCTCACCTAGGCTGGCCACACCCTCATGGATTGAGGGCCCCCCCTCGGGGGCTTAGCCAGCCTGAAAATGGCCCTCAGCCCCTCATCCAGGATGGCCAGGCACCCCAGTGGGGACCCCCACACTGAAAGGGCAATTGCCAGTCTGCAAACAGCCATCTGTCCCTCACCCAGGCTGGCCAGGCACTCCTATATAATAAAAGGGTAATATGCAAATTGACCCTAACAGCAGAACGACTGCGAATGACTTGTCACTATGACACACACTGACCAACAGGGGGCAGATGCTCAATACAGGAGCTGCCCCGTGGTGGTCAGTGCGCTCCCACAGGGGAGCTCTGCTAAGCCACAAGCCAGGCTGATGGCTGCCAGTACAGTGGTGGTGGTGGGAGCCTCTCTTACCTCCTCAGCAGCGCTGATGTTTGACTGCAGCTTAGGCCTGCTCTCCGCCTGTAAGTGAACATCCCCTCAGGGCTCCTGGGCTGCCAGAGGGATGTCTGACTGTCAGCTTAGGCCCAATCCCCCATGGAGTGAGCCTTAGCCAGCAGGTGGTCATCCCCTGAGGGGTACCAGACTGTGAGAGGGTACAGGCCGGGCTGAGGGACCTCCCCTGAGTACACAAATTTTTGTGCACCTGGACTCTAGTACATAAAAAAACAGCCACCACCAACACACATATACACAACACACAAACATGTGCATGCATGCACATATACACACAGGTTAACAGGGCTTTCTAAACATATTTGGTAGACAAATAATTCAGAGCAACTGGGGTGATAAGTGACTGCTGTTTGGAGAACTTAATATTTGAACTGAATCTTGAGAAACATCTGGATATCATACAGGCAGAAATGGAGTAGAGGCAAAGCAGTTGAGATATTTCTAGGTGAGGGAAGAAAAGCATACTTAAAAATAGACTTTGGGAGGAATGTAACTTGCCAATAGTTCACTCCACTAGCCGACATATGAGGTTTGTTCAAAGAGGAGCAGCAAAAGCAATTGGAGGGAAAGATCAAGATGCATGTTCTTTTTTTAAAAATATATTTTATTGCCAGAACCGGTTTGGCTTGGTGGATAGAGCGTCGGCCTGCGGACTGAAAGGTCCCAGGTTCGATTCCGGTCAAGGGCATGTACCTGGGTTGCGGGCACATCCCCAGTGGGAGGTGTGCAGGAGGCAGCTGATCGATGTTTCTCTCTCATCGATGTTTCTAACTCTCTATCTCTCTCCCTTCCTCTCTGTAAAAAATCAATAAAATATATTAAAAAATATATATATATTTTATTGATTTTTTACAGAGAGAAATGGAGAAAGGGGGGGATAGAGAGGTAGAAACATCGATGAGAGAGAAACATTGATTCAGCTGCCTTCTGCACACTCCCCCCTGGGGATGTGCCCGCAACAAAGGCATATGCCCTTGATGGGAATCAAACCAGGGACCCTTCAGTCCAAAGGCTGATGCTCTATCCACTGAGGCAAACCAGTCAGGGCAAGATGCATGTTCTTGAGAACATAGTGTATGCTTTGAGACAGTGAGAGAGGAACAGTGAGTGGAGCTCAACAGGGAACCAGACTTTCATCTTTCACATATATGTTAATTTCTACATTAGTTTTTAGTTGAAGTGTTCCATAACTTTAAAAACATCAGGATCTGTGTATCTTGAAAAGTAATAGAAGGCACATGAACAGACAAAAAGTACTAATAATAAAAGAAATACTAAAAGAGAAGATTAAAAAAATTTAGGTCACAACTGTGAATAACTTTCAGTATTGTGCATCTTTTAGTATTGTGGTTCTTTATTAAAACGCTATTTCCATGGTTTCTTCAATTTCTGTTTTCTATTCTTACCCCCAATATTCTCTTGATTGTTTCACTCACAACTTTTCTCAAACCTAAACCTTAAATATTCACTCATAATTGCATTGTGTCATTAAATGTCTTTTGGGGGCCAGAAAATGCAAAAATTAATCAGAATCTCCTAGCTCATGAGAAACTTCCAATTTAGTTTACAGGGAACAAATATTGAGATCAGGTAACTTACAATACAATATGCCAAATGCTGGGTCAGTTGCAAGAATAAATGCCTTGACCACTAGGGAATGAAACAACTGACCTAAAGGAAGAGAATGGAAAGACAGGAGGAGAGCCTAAGGGAGCTATGGGACAAGATGAAACGAAGCAATATATGAATAATAGGGGTGCCAGAACAACAGGAAGAGGAACAGGGTTAGAAAACCTATTTGAAGAAATAATGTCAGAAAACTTCCCTGAGGTGGGCAAGAAAAAAGTCACACAAGCACAGAGAGTCCCAAACAAGATGAAACCGAAAAGACCCACACCAAGACACATCATAATCACCATGGAAAATGTTCAGGACAAAGAGAGAATCTTAAAGGCTGCAAGAGAGACAGAAAGTTATATACAAGGGATCTCCCATTAGACTATCAAATGATTTCTCAACAGAAACACATCAGGCCAGAAAAGAATAGATGAAAACTTACAAAGTGATGCAAAGCAAGGGACTGAATCCAAGAATACTCTATCCAGCAAGGCTATCATTCAAAATTGAAGGGCAAATAAGAAGCTTCACAGACAAAAAAAGGCTAAGGGAATTTATCACCACCAAGCCAGCAATGCAAGAAATGCTAAAGGGACTGGTGTAAAAAAAAGAAATAAAAAGCTAATAAAGAAAATAGGTACAAAAAATATAAATGGCTACAAACAAGTACCTTTCAATAATAACTTTAATCATAAAAGGACTAAATGCTCCAATCAAAAGACATTGAGTGGCTGAATGATAAAAAAATCATGACCCATATATTTGCTGTCTACAAGAGACCCACCTCAGAATAAGGGTCTCACACAGACTGAAAGTGAAGGGATGGAAAAATATCTTTCAGGCAAATGGAAAGGAAAAAAAAAAGCTGGGGTAACAATACTTACGTCGGACAAAATAGACCTCAAAGTGAAGGCCATAACAAGCAATAAGGAAAGCCACTTCATAATACTAAAGGGATCGATACAACAAGAGGATATAACCCTGATAAACATATACGTACCCAATACAGGAGCACTCAAATACATAAAAAATCGACAACAATACCATAATAGTAGGGGACTTTAATACACTACTGACATCATTGGGTAAATCCTCTAGACAAAAAATCAGTGAAGAAAAAGCAATCCTAAATGACTTACTAGATCAAATGAACTTAATTGACATCTTCAGAACATTTCACCCCAAAGCTGTGGAATATATGTTCTTCTCAAATGCACATGGGACATTTTCAAAAATAGATCACATATTGGGTCACAAGGAAAGTCATCCAAAATTAAAGAAGATTGAAATCATACCAAGCAGCTTCTCAGACCACGATGGAATAATATTAGAAATAAACTACAATAAAAAAAAACCCAAAACACTCAAACACTTGGAAGCTGAATACTATGTTATTAAATATTGATTGGGTAATGAATGAGACCAAAGAAGAAATTAAAAACACCCTGGAAACTAATAACAATGAAAACACAACAATCCAAAACCTATGGGACGCAATGAAAGCAGTCCTGAGAGGGAAGTTTATAGCTCTACAGGCCTATCTCAAAAAGCAAGAAAAAAATGGTAGTAAATCATCTAACTCTACAACTCAAAGAATTAGAAAGAGAGCAACAAGAAAACCCCAGAGTGAGCAGAAGGAAGGAGATAATAAAGATTAGAGCAGAAATAAATGACATAGAGACCAAAAAGATAATACAGAAAATCAATGAAACTAAGAGCTGGTTCTTTGAAAGGATAAACAAGATTGACAAACCTCTAGCCAGGCTCACCAAGAAGCAAAGAGAGAGGACCCAAATAAACAAAATCAGAAATGATAGAGGCGAAATAACAACAGACCCCACAGAAATACAAATGATTGTTAAAAAATACTATGGACAGCTCTACTCCAACAAACTAGACAACCTGGAGGAAATGGACAAATTCCTAGAAAAATACAACATTCCAAAACTCAATCAGGAAGAATCTAAAAATCTCAATAGGCCAATAACTATGGAAGAAATTGAAGCAGTCATTAGAAAGCTTCCAGCAAACAAAAGCCCAGGACCAGACGGCTTCACAGGGGAGTTTTACCAAACATTCAAGGAAGAACTAAAACCTACCCTCCTCAGACTACTACAAAAAATTCAAGAGGAAGGAACACTTCCAAGCTCATTCTATGAAGCCAGCATCACCCTAATACCTAAACCAGGTAAAGACAACACAATGAAAGAGAATTACAGGCCAATATCCCTCATGAACATAGATGCCAAAATCCTCAACAAAATCTTAGCAAATCGGATCCAGCAGTACATCAGAAAGATCATACACCATGACCAAGTAGGATTTATCCCAGGGATGCAAGAATGGTACAATATACGCAAATCAATAAACGTGATACATCACATAAATAAATTGAAAGAAAAAAACCACATGGTCATATCAATTGATGCAGAAAAAGCATTCGACAAAATCCAACACCCATTTTTGATAAAAACTCTCAGCATGGTGGGAGTAGAAGGATCATACCTCAACATAATAAAAGCCATATATGACAGGCCCACAGCCAACATCATACTCAATGGACAAAAACTAACACCATTTCCCCTAAGAACAGGAACAAGACAAGGATGCCCACTCTCACCACTCCTGTTCAACATAGTCCTGGAAGTATTAGCCATTGCAATTAGACAAGAAGAAGAAATAAAAGGCATCCAAATTGGAAAAGAGGAAGTAAAACTGTCCTTATTTGCAGACGACATGATATTATACATACAAAACCCTAGGGACTCCGTCAAAAAACTACTAGACTTAATACATGAATTTGGCAAAGTAGCAGGATACAAAATTAATGCCAAGAAATCTGAGGCATTTCTATACACCAATAGTGAACTTGCAGAAAGAGAGATTAGAAAAACAATCCCATTTACCATCGCACCAAAAAAATTAAGCTACCTAGGAATAAACTTAACTAAAGAGGTAAAAGACCTCTACTCAGAAAACTACAGGACATTGAAAAAAGAGATAGAGGAAGACATAAACAGATGGAAGAACATACCGTGTTCATGGATTGGTAGAATCAACATCATTAAAATGTCCATACTACCCAAAGCAATCTATAAATTCAACCCACTTCCCATTAAAATACCAATGGCATACTTCACAGATCTAGAGCGAACTCTCCAAAAATTCATCTGGAATAAAAAAAGACCCCGAATAGCTGCAGCAATCCTGAGAAAGAACAAAGTAGGTGGGATCTCAATACCAGATATCAAGCTGTATTACAAAGCCACTGTTCTCAAAACTGCCTGGTACTGGCACAAGAACAGACATGTAGATCAATGGAATAGAATAGAGACCCCAGAAATCGGCCCGAACCAATATGCTCAATTAATATTTGACAAAGGAGGCAAGAACATACAATAGAGCCAAGATAGTCTCTTCAATAAATGGTGCTGGGAAAATTGGACAGATATATGCAAGAAAATGAAACTAGACCACCAACTTACGCCATACACAAGAATAAACTCAAAATGCATAAAGGACTTAAATGTACGACAGGAAACCATAAAAATTCTAGAAGAATCCAAGGGCAACAAAATCTCAGACATATGCCGAAGCAATTTCTTCACTGATACAGCTCCTAGAGCAGTTGAAACTAAAGAGAAAATGAACAAATGGGACTACATCAAAATAAAAAGCTTCTGCACAACAAAAGAAACCATCAACAAAACAACAAGAAAACCCACTGCGTGGGAAAACATATTTGCCAACGTCATATCTGATAAGGGCCTAATCTCCAAAATTTATAGGGAACTCTTACAACTTAAGAAAAAGAAGATAAACAATCCAATCAAAAAATGGGCAAAGGATCTAAATAGACACCTTTCAAAAGAGGACATACAGAAAGCCAAGAGACATATGAAAACATGCTCAAAGTCACTAATCATCCGAGAAATGCAAATCAAAACAACAATGAGGTACCATCTCACACCTGTCAGAATGGCTATCATCAACAAATCAACAAACAACAAGTGCTGGAGAGGATGTGGAGAAAAAGGAACACTTGTGCACTGCTGGTGGGAATGTAGACTGGTGCAGCCACTATGGAAGACAGTATGGAGTTTCCTCAAAAAACTGGAAATGGAACTCCCATTTGACCCTGTGATCCCACTTCTAGGAATTTATCCCAAGAAACCAGAAACACCAATCAGAAAGGATATATGCACCCAGATGTTCATAGCAGCACAATTCACCATAGCTAAGATCTGGAAACAGCCTAAATGCCCATCAGTAGATGAATGGATTAGAAAGCTGTGGTACATCTACACGATGGAATACTATGCTGCTGTAAGAAAGAAGGTACTCTTACCATTTGCAACGGCATGGATGGAGCTGGAGAGCATTATGCTAAGTGAAATAAGCCAGTCAATGAAGGAAAAATACCACATGATCTCACTCATGCATGGATAATAGAGACCATTTTAAACTTTTGAACAATAATAGATACAGAGGCAGAGCTGCCTCACACAGATTGTCAAACTGCAGCGGGAAGGCCAGGGAGGGTTGGGGGGCAGGAGGGAGGGGGTTAAGAGATAAACTGAAGGGCTTGTATGCATGCATATGAGCATAACCAATGGACATAAGACACTGGGGGGTAGGGGAAGCCGGGGTATCATCAAGGGCGGGGGGGAAAAAAATGACACATATGTAATACCCTTTGTAATGCTTTAAGCAATAAAAAAATAAATAAATAAATAAAAAATAAAAATAAAAAAACAAAAAACAAACAAAAAAAAAACACAAGAAAAAAATGGTAGTAAGTCATCTAACTCTACAACTCAAAGAATTAGAAAGAGAGCAACAAGAAAAGCCAAGAGTGAGCAGAAGGAAGGAGATAATAAGGATTAGAGCAGAAATAAATGACATAGAGACCAAAATTCAATACATAAAGTCAGTGAAACCAAGAGCTGGTTCTTTGAAAGGATAAACAAGATTGATGAACCTCTAGCCAGGCTCACCAAGAAGAAAAGGGAGAGGACCCAAATAAACAGAATCAGAAATGATAGAGGTGAAATAACAACAGACCCCACAGAAATACAAATGATTGTTTAAAAATACTATGAACAACTCTACTCCAACAAAATAGACAACCTGGAGGAAATGAACATATTCCTAGAAAAATACAACATTCCAAAACTCAATCAGGAAGAATCTAAAAATCTCAATAGGCCAATAACTATGGAAGAAATTGAAGCAGTCATCAAAAAGCTTCCAGCAAAGAAAAGCCCAGGGTCAGACAGCTTCACAGGGGAGTTTTACCAAACATTCAAGGAAGAACTAAAACCTATCCTCCTCAGACTATTCTAAAAAATTCAAGAGGAAGGAACACTTCCAAGCTCATTCTATGAAGCCAGCCTCACCCTAATACCAAAACCAGGGAAAGACAACACAATGAAAGAGGATTTCAGGCCACTATCCCTCATGAACATAGATGCCAAAATCCTCAACAAAATCTTAGCAAATCGGATCCAGCAGTACATCAGAAAGATCATACACCATGACCAAGTAGGATTTATCCCAGGGATGCAAGAATGGTACAATATCCACAAATCAATAAATGTGATACACCACATAAACAAATTGAAAGAAAAAAACACATGGTCATATCAATTCATGCAGAAAAAGCATTTGACAAAATCCAATACTCATTTCTGATAAAAACTCTCAGCAAGGTGGGAATAGAAGGATCATACCTCAACATAATAAAAGCCATATATGACAGGCCCACAGCCAACATCATACTCAATGGACAAAAACTAACACCATTTCCCCTAAGAACAGGAACAAGACAGGGATGCCCACCCTCACCACTCCTGTTCGACATAGTCCTGGAAGTATTAGCCATTGCAATTAGACAAGAAGAAGAAATAAAAGGCATCCAAATTGGAAAAGAAGAAGTAAAACTGTCCTTATTCGCAGATGACATGATATTATACATAAAAAACCCTAAAGACTCTATCAAAAAACTATTAGACTTAATACATGAATTTGGCAATGTAGCAGGATATAAAATTAACCCCAAGAAATCTGAGGCATTTCTATACACCAATAGTGAACTTACAGAAAGAGACTAAAAAAGCAATCCCATTTACCATTGTACCAAAAATATTAAGATACCTAGGAATAAACTTAACTAAAGAGGTAAAAGACCTCTTCTCAGAAAACTACAGGGCGTTGAAAAAAGAGATAGAGGAAGACATAAACAGATGGAAGAACATACCATGTTCTTGGATTGGTAGAATCAACATTATTAAAATATCCATACTACCCAAAGCAATCTATCTATTCAATGCACTTCCCATTAAAATAGCACTGGCATATTTCACAGATGTAGAAGGAACTCTCCAAAAATTCATCTGGAATAAAAAAAGACCCCGAATAGCTGCAGCAATCCTGAGAAAGAAGAACAAAGTAGGTGGGATCTCAATACCAAATATCAGGCTGTATTACAAAGCCACTGTTCTCAAAACTGCCTGATACTGGCACAAGAACAGACATATAGATCAATGGAATAGAATAGAGAGCCCAGAAATCGGCCCGGACCAATATGCTCATTAATTTTTGACAAAGACGGCAAGAACATTCAATGGAGTCAAGACAGTCTCTTCAATAAATGGTGTTGGGAAAATTGGACAGATACATGCAAAAAAATGAAACTAGACCACAAACTAACAACATACACACAAAAAAATTTAAAAATGGATATAGGACTTAAATGTACGATGGGAAACCATAAAAATATTAGAAGAATGCAAAGGCAACAAAATCTCAGACATATGCCAAAGCAATTTCTTCACCGATATGGCTCCTAGGGCATTGGAAACTAAAGCGAAAATAAACAAATGGGACTACATCAAAATAAAAAGCTTCTGCACAGCAAAAGAAACCATCAACAAAACAATAAGAAAGCCCACTGCATGGGAGAACATATTTGCCAATGTTATCAGCAATAACGGTTTAATCTCCAATATTTATAGGGAACTCATACAACTTAACAAAAGGAAGATAAACAATCCAATCAAAAAATGGGCAAAGGACCTAAATTGACACTTTTCAAAAGAGGACATTCAGAAAGCCAAGAGACATATGAAAACATGCTCAAAGTCACTAATCATCTGAGAAATGCAAATATAAACAACAATGAGGTACCATCTCATACCTGTTAGAATGGCTATCATCAACAAATCAATAAACAACAAGTGCTGGAGAGGATGTGGAGGAAAAGGAACCCTCGTGCACTGCTGGTGGGAATGCAGACTGGTGCAGCCACCATGAAAGACAGTATGGAGTTTCTTCAAAAAGTTAAATGGAACTCCCATTTGACCCAGTGATCCCACTTCTAGGAATATATCCCAAAAAATCAGAAACACCAATCAGAAAGGATATATGCACCCATATGTTCATAGCAGCACAATTCACCATAGCTAAGATCTGGAAACAGCCTAAGTGCCCATCAGCAGATGAATCGATTAGAAAACTGTGGTACATCTACACGGTGGAATACTATGCTGTTGTAAAAAAGAAGGAATTTTTACCATTTGCGACAGCATGGATGGAACTGGAGAGCATTATGCTAAGTGAAGTAAGCCAGTCAATAAAAGAAAAATACCACATGATCTCACTCATTTATGGATAATTAAGACCATTATAAACTGATGAGCAAAAATAGATACAGAGGCAGAGCAACATCGAACAGACTGACAAACTACAGCAGGATGGCGGGTGGTGGGGGTGGTGGGGGGCGGTGGGTATGAGATCAACCGAAGGACTTGTATGCATGCATATAAGCATAACCAATGGACACAAGACACTGGGGGGTATGGGAGGCTGGGGGAAGGTCAAGGGGAGAAAAAAAAGGAGACATATGTAATACTCTTTGTAATACTTTAAGCAATAAAACAATTAAAAATATAAAAATAAAATATAAAAAATGAATGTTACCTTAAAGGCCTAAAAAACAAAACAAAAAAAGTAAATCCCACCATTTGCAACAACATGGAGGAACTTGGAAGATATTATGCAAAGTGGAATAAGCCCAGAAACAGAATGGCAAATACTACAGGATCCTACTTAGATGAGGAATTGAAAATACTTAAACTCATGGAAACAGAGAATAGAACAGTTAAACTAGGGTCGGGGGAGAGTAAGAAATGGGGGATGGTCGGCAAACTGTGGCCCCTTGAGTGTGGCTCTTCCACAAAATACCACATGCGGGCGCACCCATACAGTGTGATTGAAACTTCGTGGCCACACTCAAGGGGCCAAAGAGCCACATGCGTCTCACGAGTTTGCTGACCACTGGTATAGAATTTCATTCATACAAGTTGAATAAATCGTAGAGATCTACTGTATATCACAGTATCTATGGTCAATAACACTATTAAATACATAAAAGCTTGCTTAAACAGTAGATATTACATTGTGTTCTTATCACAATAAATAAAGAAATAGGAGGAAACTTTTGAAAGAGAGGTTTATAACATTCATTGTGGCCATGCTTTTATGGGTGTGTACTTATCTTCAAATTCATCAAGTTGCATACATTCAATATCTACAGCTTTTCACATGCCAACAAAGTGGTTTTTTTTTACCGAACTGGATGGATGGATGGATAGATAGATAGATAGATAGATAGCTTGGTAGGTATTGTTACAGGTTTTGACATAACTTCATTTACTTAATCACAAGAATCCTGTTGTAATACATGATTTATTCAAAATTGGGGCTAATACATTGGAGGAAGAGAATTGATATAATGTTAAGAAATCTCTAGATGTTATATTTATTTTATCTGGATATTTATTCTCAATAAAATGCCAAAAGTAACATCAAGCACTCCTAAAACACACAGAAAATGATTGGTAATTGTTACATTGTATATCTTCCTAGACTTATATCTCTGATTAGGAAAGTATATATTGGACTTCCTGTCTAAACAGGATGGTTTAAACCTGTATCTCCTTGTTTGTCCCCACCAAACAAAAGCATAAACTTGGTACTAATGCAAGTGACAATGACGCTGCCCTAGATGGTGTGGCTCAGTGGATAGAGTGTAAGCCTGCTAACTAAAGAGTCTCAGGTTTGATTCCAGTCAAGGGCACATGCTCAGGTTGTGGGCTCAATCCTCAGTAGGGGGTATGCAAGAGGCAGCCAATCAATGATTCTCTCTTATCATTGATGTTTCTCTCTCTCTCTTCCTCTCCATTCCTCTCTGAAATCAATAAAAATGTATTTTAAAAAAATCAAGAGAGACAATGATGCCGAGAGATATGGAAGATAGCAGCAGAGCTGGCAGGAGAAACTAAACTATACCAAGCAAACTGGTCCAGGAAGCCACCTCCTTAATGCCCCTCCTCCTGCAGTCAGGCAGGCAGGCAGAATCTAGTCATCATTAGTGTCCTGGTGTGAGAAGATGCTTTGTTTGAGTCAGACAAGACTCTCCTGCTTGCTCAGAGACACCTGGCAGCATGGGGGTCACTGATAAGAGAGATCTCATTGCATGCTATACCCCGAGGAATATCAGACAGGATAAACCTCTCCTGTCACCACTGACAGCTCCATTAGGGACTAGTGGGGGCCCCCCGTGGTACCAGATAAACAAAGCATACCAACAAAACAATGACTACAAAAGTCAAAGATAAAAAAAAATAATAATGCAGGGGACAGAGGGGGCTAATAATTCTATAATTCTTTCAACAATAAGGATAAATTTTGTTAAAATGAAGGAGAAATCAACCCAGTTCCAGGTAAAGGAAAGTTAATATGGATGTTTGCCACATATATTTTGATGCTATGTTTTTGTAATCAATTATTTGGAACTAAAACTAAATACTGCAGCTTTTAATGTTTTAAAATATCTGTAACTATGTTTTCCTTTTTCCCCTTATCCTATTGAAGTATGGTACCTATTTGCTTTGTTTAACAATGGACAGGTTATTTTGATTTTCTGAATTGTATAAATCATCCCATTCAATTGAATGCTTTATTGATTGAATGACTATCCCATTGATTGTGATCTTACTGGTTATCGAAGCACATTCTTCTGTACCTGGGAACCAGGACAGCACAATTATCCCAAGACCTGAGGGTTCCAGATAATGTTTCCCTATCAACTCAGTGGTCCCAAGACCTGAGGGCTCTAGATAATGTGTTTCTGTCAACTCAGTGGTCCAAAGACCCAAAACTATAAATATTCTTTGTAGATAACTAATCAGCTCAATCTCGCTTCTGTAACTGCTTTGTGCAAACCAGGGCCTCATTCCAAACCCTGGGATGTAATCAATACCTTTGTGATTTTTGCCTATATAAGTCTGGTTTTGCCACCATCTTATTACTATGAAATTTGGGAATGTCCCCTCATAGTCCCGGATTGCAATAAATGTGACTCTTTAATTCAACTTCTTGAGGCGTCCTTCTGTGATTCGCGGGGTACATTACAACACTATTAAACAAGAGGAGAAAGCTAAAATATTTTTCTTTGATTTTCACATGATTACCTTTGCTCAATGTGCATTTCTGTGTCTTTCTACTGTTTATTATTCTGTGTAACTGTTAAATACAGCCAAGGACCTGATAGTATGTCAAAGTTAATCAAAACAAGAAAGCAAAGAAAATGTTTCTTATAATGAATACAAATTACCTTCAAGTTTACAACATGTTTCAGAAAAATAATCTTCAATAGATTATAATACACGCTTTATAGTTATCATGCTCACTAAAAGTTACAGATATTTTCTCAGTTACTGAATGTAGGAAGTGGTCCTCTGTGATCCCTCTTTAGCATAGTCAACTTTTAATGGAACCGTTTGCTGAAGTTCCCAGGGCAAATAGAATGTAGGGAGGAGGGAAGGGGCTATAAGAACAAAGAACTGTGGACCTGAGCCAGTATCATGGTGGAAACCCCTAAGGCACCCACCTCAACTAGACACGGGGAGGTGGAGACAACTAGAAAAGGCCTCAGCCTTTTTTTTTTAATAGCCCAATAGGAGACAATAAAACTTCGGGGACATATGAGGAAACTATTAACCCCATGAGGAACAGGAAATGGGAGGAGGGACTCTTGCCCTAAGGGGATAAATAGGCTGTGATTGCTCTGCATGGTGCCTGTACAACAGGACACTGGACCTCGAGAATGTATTAAGTCTCTTTTTTGCAGGTTCCGTTGTTTGAATTTGGACAGGTGAGCATTTCTCACACTGAACAATCCTAACAACACTCTGAAATAGAAGTCCTAATGTCACCAGAAGAAGCAGGATTAACTTTGACATAATACTAGGATTTTGAGCCTTACCTTAGTCAGTTAAGCCCAGCCTAAATCTTAACTTAATGTTTAACTAGCCTGAATAATTTTGCACAATGAATTTAACTTCTTTTCACAGCTTTCTTACTTGCAATGAGAGAGAAATATTTATTCTGTTGTTGATGAAAATATTACATGATTAAATTCTTACAAATGCGTGCTGAACAGAGTCGGGCATATTTCAGGTATCTGAAATTAATTGGTAATTAATAAAAAAGTGAGGAGACCTAGTCTCAGAAAGGTTACCTGATTTTCTCAATCATCAGGAGACAAAATAACATAACTGGTACTAATATAAAGTTCATAGTTTCCTTTAGCTCTATTTCAACTCTAAGGAAAACAGGAATTATTGTTTATTTTCAAACAAATAATTTAACAAAGCCCCTTTGAAAGCAGGAATTGAACAACTAAGCCATCTTTGAATCACAGAAACTTGCAGAGTTCCCAAGGGAGGGAAGTTTAACAAATGTTGGATCAATTAATTTATAAGCAAATATATTAATAAATTGCTTTTTTGGGTTAGTGCATTCAGTTAAACAAATACTTGTCTCTTTATTATGAATTAATTGAAATTGAGTACAATTAAAAAGTAGTAACAAATTAATAATCAATAACATTAGAATGCAATTCGATGACATAGTAAATTAGCATTTAATTAATCATGAATGCAAATTAAAGCATTGGCTTTTGTAATCTTTCTTACTGGTTTCCTTACAGTATCATTAGCATTGTTTCTTACAAGAACTTTCAAAATTCATTGCAACTATGTATAATTTCTCTCTTCAAACTGCACTCATGAAGTGCAGCATTTAAATTGGTAGGACATGCATCATTTTTCATGGTCGCTTTAGGATTAAATCTCTCTACATGGTGCCTTAAGAAATATTGCCAACTTGGCTTCAAGGTGATAGGGTAGACACTAGGAGATGAGAATTCTGCAGGAGTGGGTGAAAAATAGAAAAATGCAAAGATTTCCAGCTGATAGTATAATAGGGCTCTCTGAAACAGATAAAGAGATTCTGCCAAGTCTAATGTATAAAAATAATAAAATATTTATGTGCAGGGTAGTGTAAGGAGTTAATCCTAGAAGCCTGAATATATTTATAATGCAAGAGAGATGCATCATACATGCTGGACCAACCAAAACTAATTCAGTATGGGAATATCGTTTTAGGTAATATATAGAAAATAAGAGAGAATCACAAAGTCCAATTTTTCCATTTTTAGCCATAATGCCTAGAATAGTGACATGGAGCAATTTAATAAAAGTTCGGAAATGTGTCATGGATTAACCTTTACTAGTACCCTACATTTCTCCTTAAGTCATTTTTATGTTTAGTTTAGAATGAATATGTGGTTTGTTGTCATAGATTTAGCAAATTACATAGGGAATATAGAAAGTTTTTTTATTTTGCAAAATGAACAAGATATTAATGCATAATAACTAAGACCATAAACATTGATAAGTGGTCTCCTCTGTTTAGTACCATGAATGAGCAGAACAGGCCCAATCCAACCCAGTCTATTCTATTGTGTTCTTCCTTTGCCTTTTCTGTAATCATTGCTTTGTGTTAGATTTATAATTATACAGAAGGACTTAGAAACTGATGGCTTATAAAACCATTTTATAAAACACAATGCATTCTAGTAAAGTTTGGAAGCCACTTGTTCTTGGCAAATGGATAAAGGCATTTTTCATCAGATTCATTTATCTTTGTACCCAATTGAATTATACTCAGGTGTTTGTTTGTTGGTTGGTTTTTCCCCCCCAATACAAACAAGTGAAAAGCTGAAAAGAACAAGTAAAAAGCTGGAAAATTAATAGATAGTTTTGGATCCACAAGAGAGGTGTGGACCCAGGGCAAAGCCTTATCAGAACAGAGACTCACAGCTGAAACCCTCAAAGGTGCCTGGATAGGAAATCATGAACTGGAACTGATGAACTGATGAAGGCTGAGTGCAGACAAGTCTGAAAATTAAAAACTTTAGTTGTCCCAGTTTAGGGTAGATCCCTACATGATGTGGTATTTACCGACAGGAGCTCTACCAGGTCCTATAGCTAATGTCAGAAAAAATCCCCCTGGGCTACCAACAGTGGGGGGGGGGGGGGGGGATTTTAAAATACTCCAGGGCATTCTGTTCTTAACGAGGCCTGCCTTCAGGGGAAGCTATTTAAAGAGCCTGAAAGGGCAGAACCTAAGAGACCTGGGAAAGGGAAATACCAAACTCCTGCATACTCGAGCCTTCCATGTGAAAGAAGGAAAATACCTAACTCTAGTCACACTTTAAGGGAGGTGAGGAAAGAAGGAAGGAAGGAAGGAAGGAAGGAAGGAAGGAAGGAAGGAAGGAAGGAAGGAAGGAAGGAAGGCGCCAATCAATGATTCCTTCTCATCATTGATGTTTCTATCTCTCTCTCCCTCTCCTTTCCTCTCTCTGAAATCAATAAAAACATATAGAAAAAAAAAAGCCTTAGATTAAAAAAAAAAAAAAAAAGTAAATGGGTAGGGGAAAATGTACCATGTCATCACTAATCAAAAGAAAGAAGAATTAGCTGTATTAATTTCAGATAGAGTAGATTTTAAAGTAAAAAATATCAGAAATAAAGAAGGGGTCAAATGTTCAAAAGAACATTCCAAATCTTAGTGCTTATGTGCCTAACAACAGACTGACATACAGGAAGGAAAAACTGATAGAAATGTGCCGGGAGCCAATTCCAGCATGACAGCAGGGCTGAATCATCTAGAGTGGCAAGGGCATTTCCCCAAACCTGAAAAGGATGCATTAAATTGATTGTTCGCTGCCAGACAGCTCAGGGCATCTTAATCTACATGTTATTGCCTCCTACTGGCCAAACACCTGAACAGCCGTAGGCTAGTTCTTCCATTCTGACAAGGGACTCTGTATAGGAAACCCTGACCCTTTGAAGTGTGTATCTCCACCTCGCCTCAGGACAAGTTGTGTTAATAAAAAGCATGGGGTCCTGAGACTAAGGAGATCTTAGTTTCTTTAGCTAGACTCCTCTGACCCCCAATGCCTTTCAAAATTATGCTTTGTCTCTGGACTCTTACTTAAGTTACACACAGCCCCTTTTCCAGGTTGCTGAACCCTTCTTAATGCTGGAACAAGAACCCTGGCAGAAATGCAAGGTGAAATTGATGAATTAAACTATATATTAGAGATTACAATACTGCACTCTCAAAAAAATGACACATCCAGCAGGCAAAAAGTCAGTAGATACATAGTTGAACTTACCAAGACACTCAATAACTGGATATAATTGACATCTATCCAATAGCATATAGTTGAACTCAACAATACACTCAATAACTGCATATAATTGTATATAAAGAGAAATGTTAAAATATTAAAAGATTTTTTAAAAAAAATACTTTGACTAAATGAAAATGAAAACACAACTTAACAAAAATTTGTGGGATGCAGCAAAAACAGTGGTTAAAGGAAAATTTATTACGATGAATGCATATATTAGAAAAAAAGAAAGATCTAAAATAAATAATCTAAATTTCCATCTTAGGATACTATAAAAACAAGAGCAAATTAATTCCAAATGAAGCAGAAGAAAAAATATACTAAGAATTAGAGCAAAAATCAATAAAATTGTAAAAGGGAAATCAATACAGAAAATTAACAAAAATAATAGCTAGTTCTTCACAAAGGTTAATAAAATCAATAAGCCTCTAAACAGGCTAAGAAAAAAAGAAAGAGGACACAAATTACTGATATCAGAAAATAGGAGGGAGTATGAAAAGGATAAAAAATAAATCAGATCAACAATTCTACCACAACAAATTAGATAACCTGGAGGAAATGAAACAATCCTTGACAGATACAATCATCCAAAGTGATACAAGAAGAAATATAAAATTAGGCCTATATCAAAGAAATTGAATAAATGATTAGTAACCTTCCTAAATATAAATTTCAGGCCCAGATACATTTAAGGAAAAATAAATAATACCAATTAGACAGAAGCACAGGGAATACATTCAATGAGGTCAGCATCACCCTAATATGAAAACCAGACAAAGACATTATGAGAAAGACAATTACAAACCAATATCTCTTGTGAACATAAATGTAAAAATCGGCAAGAAAATGATAACAAAATTTAATCCAACAACATATAAAAAGAGTTATCCATCATGATCAAGTGATGTATCCCATATATATAAGGCTGGTTCAACATTTTAAAAAAATCAATTAATGTAATCTATCACCTCAACAGACTAAAAAAGAAAGACCACAAGATAATATCAATAGATTCAGCAAAAAGCCAACACCTATTTATGATAAAAAAAACATTCAGTAAACTAAGTTTAGAGGGGAACTTGCTCAACTTGATAAAGAATATATAAACAAACAAACAAAACCACAGGTGGCATCACACTTAATGCTGAAAAATTTGAAGCTTTACCACTAAGAAGTGTAATAAGTTTTATCACCACTTCTTTTCAACATTACACTGGAAGTTCTAGCTAATGCTATAAGAAACAAAAAGGAACGTGCCACTGGACACGGCACCATCATTGCCTTCTTATGTTACTTCTTTTAGCTGTTTACCTGTGTAAGGTGCAATGAGGTTGGATCAGTTTAAATGACTGCGCTGCCCCTTTTCACATCAGAGAACTGCTGAGGAGGAAGGCCGCACTTGCCTCTCCCATCCACCTGTCTGGCTGGCAGGGAAGGAAAAATTTGCATTATGGTGAAGGAGGAAGCGCAGTGGGATGACTGAAATCTAGAGTAAAAGTTAAGCTTCTCCAAGGTATTCTGCGGCTCAGTGGTTGAGCATCAACCTCTGAACCAGGAAGTCAGGGTTCAATTTCCCATGGGGGAACATGTGCTCTCATCATTGATGTTCCTATCTCTCTCTTCCTCTCCCTTCCTCTCTGAAATCAATAAAAATATATATTTTTTAAATTGCAATTTAATCAGAGTGTCATTTTTTTTCTTAAAATTATTTTACTTATCGGAATGTACAATTTTTAATATGAAAATAAAACGTTTTAAAACCTGAAAAGAAAATTAAGCCAAAGATGTGAATAAATACTTCACCAATGTATATGGACAATAAGCATATAAAAAGATGCTTCACCTCATATGTCATCAGGAAAATGCAAATTAAAATAATGAGATACCACTGCACAGGTATTAGAGTGGCCGAAATTTACAACACTGATCACACCAAATGCTGGCAATTACTCGGAGCTACCGGAATCCTTCATCATTGCAGCTGCAAATGCAAAGAGTTACAGCCAGTTTTAAGCACAGTTTGGCAGTTTCTTAGAAACTACACATACTCTTGCCATGTGAGCCAACAATCACACTCCTTAGTTTTTACCCAAAGGAACTGAAAACTTATGTCGAGAGAAAAACCTGCACACAGACATTGATGCCAGCTTTCTTTATAATTACAAAAACTTGTAGCAAACTAAGATGGCCTTAGGTAGATGATGGGTAAATGAACTGTGGTATATCCAGAAAATGGAATATTACTAAAACTAAGTGAGTGGTTAAGCCATGAAAAGACATGGAGGGACCTCAAATGCATGTGGCTAAGTGAAAGAAGCCGATCACAGAAGGATACATACTGTGTGATTTTAACTATATAACATTCTGGAAAAGGCAAAACTGTGGAGACAATAAAGACATTGTCTATGAAAAATGAGAGAAGGGGGTTCAGAGGTAACAATTTTTGTTTTTAAAAAATGCCTCTAATTTGCTTTAAATTGATATGATGTTTTTGTTGTATTTTGTTTTGTTTTGATGTAATTATGTGTACCTATGATCTGACCCACATTTTTGAAATGCAAATTCCAGTATTTCCAGCACATCTCAAATTGTTCCAATTTTTTAAAATGAATTTCAAAATTGGGGGGTGTGCATCAGGAAAAAAATGATTAAAAATTCAGTGATTGTTATGGGATTGGGATAAATAGGCTGAGCACAGAGGGTTTATAGGGTAGCGAAAATACTCTGTATATTATTATAAGAATGGGTGCATATCATTAGAAATTTATCCAAACCTATAGAATATACAACACCAAGATAAACTATGGCATTTGAGTGATTTTATGTTTCAAAGCAAGTTCTTCCTTTGTAAAAAAATGTACCATTCTGGTGAGTGATGTTGATAATGGAGGAGGATATACATGTGTGGGCACAAAGGATATATGGAAATTTTCTGTATCTACCTTTCAATTTTATTATAATCCTAAATCTGCTTTAAAAAGTAATGTTTCAAAATATATAGGGTTAAATATAAAACCAAGTTCTTTAGATCAGAACTTTTTTCTAATATGAATATGGATTATAAATACCCCCAAATAGAATAATGTATAGTATATTTCAAAATTGTTTGGCCACCTGTCTCATTTTTTAACTTAATTCCTGCTGGGAGTAGTGGTTGTTGAAACTGTTTGAGTAATTTTCTTCTGCATCGTAAAACAGTATGTATAAGGTATAACCTAGAAGAGACACCTCTGCCCTATGATTATAGTGTGCTGGGTAAAGGCTTAAAGATGGTCCCTTGAAACTACTAGTCTGTGGAATCTCTGCACATACAAAAGATAGTGGTAAATAAAAGGTAGTGGTAAATACACCACTTCTGATAGGAGACAATAATCTTTAAGGAGCATGTCAGTGGAGAAAGTCAGGATTTTACTAGTCATTTTAGTCAGGTATATAGCACCCCTGTGTTGTACTGTTGCAGGGACTTCAAAGACCACAGCGGATCAAAGGAAATAGCATGTTTCCTAATGAGATATGTGCACTGATAAAAACCTCAGGATTCAATTAACACTAAGGCATGCTCTGATGTTTAAGACAGGCTTGTCTGGCTTGTCAAACACTGAGGTGAATTTTCACAACAAGCTACTATTACTGATTGCTGCCTGTCCTATATTCTAGATTAGTTAAAATTTAAAACAAACAACAACATCTCTTCCAGCTATTTGGGGAGAGTATTAGAAAGAAATGATGCAGAATATCCATCCTGCTTCAAATATAAGAAAATTTAAAAATAAAATACAAGAGCAAAAAGAAAAAAGTTAAACTCACTATAAAAGAAATAAAAATCCTTTTGTGTCTGAAGAAAAAATGGATTTCAGGCGAGAAACATAAATCCACAAGCTGATAGCGTGCGAGTCTAGGAAACTCTGTGGCAGTAGGCACTGGGGGGAAACCTGAGGCCATATGTCCAAATAAGGGAGCTGAAACTAAAAGGCCTGGCCAGCCCAGGCCCCACAACAGTTTTCACAGGGGAGACACAGACTAGAAAAATCTGTTATTTGCACTGAGATGGTTACCTCAGCCTGATATTTTGAGAAGAAACAAAAGTATTATTTTGTGAGTATGGATTAGAGTTAAATTTTATATCACTTGCATTGTATGGGAATCTCCCAACAACATTCTCATACACACAGAACTTCAAAAACACTTAAAAAAAGCATTATTAAAAAAACAAACAATCATTAGCAAAACTTCCATATCTCAAGGGTAATGGCCCCCTTTTCGCACCTTTCAGCATCACCGCACAGTCACCCGCATGCACACGCACACCATCTCTATGGGTGTCACAATGAAATGAACCAGGAAATCACCATAATATCCTATCTAATAAAGAGGGAATATGCTAAATGACCACCACACCCTGACAAGATGACAAAACCCACAGCCAATAAAGAGGGAATATGCTAATTGACTGCCACATCCTCAAAGATGGCAGCACCCACAGCCACTAAATGGCAGTTTCCAGTCCTTTCAGCCCCCCAGTTGCCCAGGGCTGACCTGAAGCGCAGGCAAGCCTCAGATGGCGGCTGCCCAGCTGCCCAGGCCCGCCCAAGGCTCAGGTAACTAGGGCCGGCTGAGGCTTGCACTGCTGGCAGTAGCAGCAGCAGAGGTGTGATGGGGGCATTGCCTTCCCCTGATTGCCAGGTCACCTCCTGCCCCTGAGGGCTCTCAGACTTGTGACAGGGGGCAGGCCGGGCTGAGGGGACCCACCCCCCTTCCAGTGCATGAATTTTCATGCACTGGGCCTCAGATAGAAAATAATAAACCTCAATAGACTAAAAGATTAGCACTCTAAAATGTGAGTTAATAGAACAATTTGAGGACACATAAATAATATGTTAAATAATTAAACAATTTTAAATGAAAATAAAGTGCTGATTGCAAAATTGTCTGTAATTGATTCTCTCCCAGGATGAGTGCCTTTATGGTTAAACTGTGAATCTCCTCTGATCTAAGAGTTGGACCCTATCTCCCTATTGTTTTGTGCACATTAGACTATTGCCTTGCTGTGGCATATAGAAGGTGATGATATAAGGGATGTGCCCGTTCTGAGCCATGACATCAAGAGGTTTTGTATGTTTCTTCTCAGGATCTGGAGATTTTAATACTGACATATGGAAAGGCCTGGACTAGCTTGTCAGATAATGAGAAACCACATGAGGCCACCCAGACTGGCTAGGCAGCTCTATGATCATCCAATTCCACATGCCCAGCAGAAAGAAACAAAAAAATCAATTATCTGAGCCCAGCCTGAATTTCCGACTGGCAGAATTATAAGAAATATACATGGTTGTTGTCTTAAGCTATTGATTTGGGGGTATGCAAGAACAGATGGACCATTTGTATCTTGTTTTACAGCAAAAATTGGCATATAAGCAAAGTTTAAATGCAAAGGGTAGAACTGTTAATAAAAATATTAAAATTCTAGACTAGAGAACCAGATGTGTGTGGTGGATCAGAGAATAAAGAAGATGTTTTGGCTTTAGAGGCTTTGGACCAGACTATCCAATGAATAAATTTTAACTTATAAGCTCATACTTTGGTTTAAAAAACCGTCAGAATTCAGGTTCTTTATGCCGGAGTGGAACTTTCTCAAAATTAAAATGAAATCTGCCAGAAAAATGGCATAGCAATCTGATTGAACTAGTGCTTGGATGGAGCAACTAAGGATAATGCTTCAGTTCTTAGAGAGGAAGCCAAGAAACACAGATGGCGTTAAGGCTAATGTATTTTGCTGCTGGTGGTCAGGCACCATGCACACAAATTAGCACTCTTTAGCAAGTGGTTACTAGTGTCACTGAGAGCCATGTACAAGTGATAAAGTATACCAGTTAAATTATAACTCTTTTTCTTCCTTCAAATAAAAATATTTGGGAGAACATTATTTGCAAGGGTGAAGATCTTTGCAGAGATTACTTTTTAAAATTGGGTTATGCACCCCTATGTTCATTGCAGAATTAAGTACAATAGACAAGGTATGGAAGCAACCCAAGTACCCACCAATAGATGAGTGGTAAAGATGTGCTACATATATACAATGGAATATTACATGGCCATAAAAAGAATGAAATCCTTACCAGTTGCAACAACGTGGATGGACTTAGAGGGTAATATGTTAACTGAAATATGTCAGACAGAGAAAGACAAATACTATGTAATTTCACTTATATGTTGAATGTAAAGAACAAAATAAACAAACAAACAAAATAGAAACAGACTTATAGATACAGTGCCCAGCAGAAAGAAAAAATTCAATAACAGTGATGAACTATATCAAGACTGAGAAAAATAAAAAAAAACCTAAATTATCAATATTAGATATGAAACCCAGCATATCACTACCTATTCTGTAGTCAATTATAGGGTAATAAATGAATAATATAAACAATCTAACATTCATATACTTGATTAATTAGAAAAATATATAAAGCCTTCTAAACTAAAAACTATTAAAACTCAACCAATATGAAATAATCTAATATCCATATAACTATTAAAAAATTTTAAATTTCAACTTAAAGTCTTCAACATAAGAAATCCCATGCTCAGATAGCTTCATTAAAGTATGCTATCAAACAGTTAAATAATAATTAACACTAATTCTAGATAGTATCTTCCAGAAAATAGAATACTTCCACACTCATTTTATGAGGCCAGATTAACCTGATTAAAAAAACAAAGAAATGAACAAAAAAAATGACAAAGACATTACAAAAATTAGAACATGTCAGGCAAATTTCTCTCATGAATGTATTATAAAACAATACAGCAATGTTTAAAACTAATTGTTACTGTAACCAAGGTAGATTTATTCCAAATGTACAAGGCCAGTTCAACATTCCAAAGTTAATGAAAATAATCTATAGCATCTCAGACTAAGAAATAAAAAATATATAGTCAACTGAACCAGAAAATTATTTTTGTAAAAATTCAATATCATCCAGTATAAAAAGCCTGAGAAACTAAGATTAGAAGGGAACTTCTTCACCTTGATAAAAAAACAAACAAACAAACAAAAAAAAAAAACATCTATAAGACATCTGCAGGTCCTTTGTACTTAATGACCAATGTATTTCCCCTAAGAGTCGGGAAGAGGACAGGATGCCCATTTGTACTGCTATTATTCAACTTAACACTGGGAATTCTTACCACTGCAACAAAGCGATAAGAAAGAAAAAAATCATATAAATTTGAAATAAAAAAATATGACCAACTGTCTTTATTTGCAGATGTCATGATGGGCAATGTGGAAAATACAATAAATTTACAAATTAAAGCCTTTCAAATAATAAGTTCTGAAATTTTGCAGGCTATATACTCAATGCACTTAAACCAGTTAGATTTCTATTATGAACAATGAATATGTGAAACTCAAAATTAAGACACAAACCATTTACAATCACTTCAACAAAAATTAAAAGAAATCTAAGAAAACCTAAATAAATGGAGAGACATTTCATGTTCATGGGTCGGAAGACTCACTAGCAAAGATGTCAATAATTTCCTTATTTAAATGTTTCCTGATTTTTTCCATATAATCAATATTATCTTATGATTTCACAGAGAGGGAAAGAGAGAAAGGAAGAAAGGAAACATTGATCAGTTGCCTTCCATATGCCCTCGACTGGGTATCAAACCCACAACCTAGGTATGTGCCCTGACCGAGAAATGAACCTTCAACCTTTAGGTATATGTGATGATGCTCCACCTACGGCTGTTTCATGAAATGTTAATGAAAACCCCCACAAGAGTTTTGTAGACAGCATGAGTTTTTAATACTTATCTTTATTATTTTTTCCTGAATTGCACCTAGAAGGTTTCTGAATCAAAACAGATTTTTTATTATTTACCTCACAGCAAATAATGAGCACGTTATGCCCCTGTATCTTAGTTCTTACACTTAAAACAACATGATGAGAGTTGGATCAAATATCCTTCACATACAAAGCCTGTCTTATAGGCAAGGAATAGAGAAATACATTTTCTGTGCTAATATACAGAAAAAATAGGCAGTTGATTCTCTTTACCCATCATAGAAAGTCTACTTGGAAATTTCTACTCTAATTCTTTGGAATTTAAATAATACTCTCCAGGAAAAATATAAGACTATTGCCTTAAGCTATACAGTTCAAGATGACTTATTTTCCCAAGCATAAAAATACACTTCTGTAGTTAGATAAATATCTGTGGAGTTTTCAATATCTACAAAGTAATAAATTACATTCTATGGCTTGCTCTTTTTTTTTTTAAATTCTAACCCAAGGATGGATATATATATATATAATTTTTAGAGAGAGAGGATGGGAGGAGAGAGAGAAAGAAAAAGAGAGCAAGCGAGAGACAGAGAGAGAGAGAGAGAGAGAGATAATGATATGAGAGAAACATTGATTGGTTGCCTCCTGTATGCCTCAGACCAGGGATTAACCCACAATCTTTTGGTATTTGGGATGATCCTCCAACCAATGAACTACCTGGCCGGGGCTATGGCTTGCTCTTTTAACACAAGTTCCAAGTTTCACTAAAGTTTCTTCAGAAAGTCCTAACTATGTAGAAATTTAAAACTACTTTTTCTGCAACCACATTGTTTCACCACAATAGATTACAAATATGCCTTCCAATTTAAACAAAAACAAAAAAGCAGGCCCAGATGGCTTTATAATTTATTTTATACAAATATGCAAGGAATGATTAATTCATATGATATGCAAGTTTAATCTAAATTATGGATGAAAAAAATTTTAAAAACTCAGCTTGTCTTAGTATGGTTCATGTAACTTGATAAAATATATTAGTACAATATAAAATAATGGAAGTGAGCAAGATTAAGAGAGAATTGAAGCTCATTTTCAATTATCAACTTAGTTATAAAAACTTCTAAATAAAAATTAACTAACCAGCTCGGTCCCTGTTATGGGGTGTGAGGGACGTGGCCAGTCGGCAATTCTCTCTCATCATTGATGTTTCTATCTATCTCTCCATCTCCCTTCCTCTCTGAAAAAAAAGATAAAATAAAAAAAATTAACTAACCTGATTTAACACTATTTTAAAATAATAATATAACATTGTAAAGTAGCATTTATCACACAAACTTAAAGGTATTCAACAGTAATAAATGTAATTTAACATTTTCAGATTAAAAGGAGCAGCAGTTGCAGAAATTATTTCATATCTTTCAATTCCTATTAATCTCTGAAAAATCTTCAGTAAACACAAGGTATAAGGGAACTTAGGTTGTTTGGAAAGCATATATATGACAAAGTTTAGGTGAAAATTCTCTATGATCAGCAATCAAGAATGATGCTTATTAAGAGGACCACATACCGGAAGTGTTGGCAGTGTTCTGTAACACAAGTCACTGAACTACAGAGCCAGATCGTAAATATTGAAGATGTTATATAAGAATGTACATAACCATTTGATATGTGACACAAAAAATGCAAAAAGCTTCCTCAGCTACAGATCCTATATCAAAAAATAAAACTAAAACCACTTGTACATGGATGTGCTTATGATCATAGTTGGCCAATCCTCAAAGGAAAAAAAAACACGGTAAAATTGAGATTATAAATGTCATATGACTCTGACATTTTTGCCACAATTTTGCCACTCTGACACAGACAGTTACATATAAAATATTATTTTCTCTATTTCTGTTTTTTTCTAAATCCCATACAGATTTAAACTTTGCTGATTTGATGGTCTTTGGTAAATAATTATAACACAGTGCAACTTGTAACAGTGGTGTTCCATTCTAATCTCTTAATGACTGTTGTGGACCAGTTTGTCCCAAGGCCTGAGAATAAAGTATATTTACACAGACAACTCTGTAAAGATCCACTTGTAAAGGAGAATTAGTTCTGTAGAAGACCAGCCTCAGTATATGATGCTGATTTTTACCTGCCACAATTCCAGACAGAATCTTCTGACTTTCTCATACAGAATATTCAGTATTTCTCATTTTTATATAGTTTTTATAATCTTTGGGGACTTTGAAAATATTAAAGCATTACTTAATTATATAGTAAAGTTTTAAATTCTTCCCCAAATAGATAATACAGTTGTGTTTCTGTACAAGAAAAAGGAAGCCTTACATGAACCACTTAATATAAAGTCCCTCATTTCCCTTTGCACTCGGTGAAGCAAATAGCCTCCATGGAACTCGTGTGATGAAAAGTCCTTAAGACATTTCATGTACACTTTTTACTCCAATCAGGCTACTCAGCCAGTGAGTTAATAAACTTTGTCTATGGTTATATCTTCAAGAATACATTAGACCTAGCTGGTTTGGCTTAGTGGATCGAGCATAGGCCTGCAGACTGAAGGGATCCCCTGTTCGATTCAGGTCAAGGGCACATGCCCGGGTTGTGGGCTCTATCCCCAGTAGTGGGGAGCATGCAGGAGGCAGCTGATCAATGATTCTCATCATTGATGTTTCTATCTTTCTCTCCCTCTCCCTTCCTTTCTGAAATCAATAAAAAATATATTTAAAAAAAGAATACATTATAATACCCAAATATTTATTTAAGAACTCTTTGAAGAGTAAACAGCTATCCTTTAATAAGAAAAAATAATATCCAAATAATTATGCTTTTAAAAAAAAATCAATATATATTATTGATTTTTTTACAGAGAGGAAGGGAGAGTGATAGAGAGTTAGAAACATCAATGAGAGAGAAACATCAATCAGCTGCCTCCTGCACACCCCCTACTGGGGATGTGTCCACAACCAAGGTACATGCCTTTGACCGGAATTGAACCTGGGACCCTTCAGTCCACAGGCCGACCCTCTATCCACTGAGCCAAACCGGCTAGGGCTAATATCCAAATGATTTAATAAAGGAAAGACTGATGCAAAGGAATTGAATTTTCCTTCTGACTGATGGGAATGGAGAGAGTGCTGCCTCTGCATTCTTGTCTAGGATGACAACTTGCTGATCTATAACCCTCTATTGGCAGCCTTCCTCCTAAGTCTATCAAGTGGCAGGCCTGGCAACAGCAAACAATTACACAGATAGAATGTCTATCATATGAAGTTATCGGTTATTGGTTTACTAAATTAGCTTCATCTAAATGTGCAATCAGTTCCAATTTTTATGTAAAGCTTCATTCATTGAAACCTATCTTATACCCATACATGGATATGTGTGTTTGTCAGAACTGGGTGTTTTGCTCTTACAGGACAACTTCATTAAAAATGACAACAGCAACATTTTAGCTGACTGGGGAGACTTTTATTCTTAGTATATAGACCAGTCATTTGACTTGTGAAATTGGTTTTGAAAGGCTTTCGGCACCATGGCTTTGACAAGATGTCCCACTGTGACATGTGGGTGACAAGATGGACCTCATTGAATAGTGCAAAGAAAGATGACATTCATTAGTTTCAAAATAACAACTTGATTCTGCTGATAGAGGAAAAACTAACACTGACTGTAATGGGACCGCCAAGGATAGTCCCGAGGCTTTGTGAATACGGAAATAACCAGCTGAAGAGAATTTTAAATTTCAGTTTTCATAGAATTGTTGAAGTAATGAGGTGGAAAGCTATAGAAAAACACAGGTAGAAATGTTCATTCAGATTAAGACCAGAGTTTGAATTCTCCTATGAACCTCTCAATCTCCCGAGAGTTAAACAAGTTAGAACTCCCAGAGACTGTTGGGTGTCTTCTTTCAGCTGTGGTACAGGAGTGTGTTTACAACTTTGTAACTTTATTAAGTTGTACATGTATGAAGGGTGCATTTTTAAAAAATACATATGATACCTTTCATACTTTTAAAATTCATTTATTTCTAGATTGTCTTCAGATGTCAGTCCAGGAGTAAAACTTCCTGTAGGTTTTTCTGTTCCTCATCTAACTCCAGATCTCAAAACTAAGGAAACTGAATAATTGCATTTCTATTGTAGTTCTGTTTAATATTTCCAAAAGAATCAGAAAACAAACAAGGGGGTATGTTAAATTACGTCTTTCCATGGAAAAAATGATTTTAACAATCTTTTAAGGGTCTAAGTTTTATTGATTAGGATTTTCTTGTTTTTTAGAGGTAGGGTTAAGCATGGGATATATTTAATGCCTTGAGATTATTTCATAGAAAATATAGGGAATACTAAACAAAACTTTTTCAAATGCCCTGTTCAAAACAGCTTCTGATTCTAGAATTGTTTTCAGAAAATGCCTCAACAAATATTTACTGACATCTGTATTTTGCAAAGGCAGCCAATCTTATATCATAAAAGGTCATACAAGTCACCAGGCCAGGAGCCCTACAGGAGACATAAAAGGAGAACTCTAATTTAGCAATTCAAATTAGCACAGAGGTTAAGATCATGGATGTTAAAATCAAGCAAGTAGGTTACACAACTCTGACTTGAGAATTAATATTGTGACCATGGACAAATTATTTGCTTTATCTAATAAGATCCAAATTATCATGATATCCTAATAAGAGTCAAACAGTTTTCTATGTATTAACCAAGAGGACCTGATCCCTCGGCTGGACTAAACTTCAGACTGTGTTTTATTTTGTGTTTTGTTTCTGTTTTTCTAAATCTTCTCCCCTGACCTCCCTTTTCTTAGAGTATTTACTTTAAAAAATTATAATTGTAAATTATTTCTCAGCTTCTTTGACAGGTACATCTTTTATTCATCCATTCATAAGTTGACAGACACTTCATTGTTTTGGCTATTGTGAATAATGCTGAAATAAACATGGGATTGTAGATCTCTCTTTTGGGGGGGAGGGAATTGTAGATATATCTTTAAGATCTTCTTTTTATTTATTTTTTATATATTCCCAGAAGTGGGATGGCTGGATTATATGGTAATTCTTTTTTTAAATTTTGAGGAACCTCCATACTCTTTCCCATAGTGTGTACCAATCTACCTTCTAATCCACAGTGAACAAGGGTTCTGTTTTCAACATATTCTTGCCAATACTTATTGCCTCTTGTCTTCTTGATGATAGCCATTTTGACAAGTGTGAGGTCATATCAAATTGCTATTTTTTAATTTGGATTTTTATGATGATTAGTGATGTTGAGCAACTTCCATGTACTCATTGGATATCTGTACGTCTTCTTTGAAAAAAAAAGTCCATTCAGTTCTACTGACCATTTTCTAATTAAATTTTTTTTTGTAATTGTTGAGTTGTATGAGTTCTTTACATGTTTTAGATATTAAACCTTATATGACATAAGGTTTGCAAATATATCTCCCATTCCATAGTTTGCCTTTTTAATTAGCTGATTATTTCTTTTGCTGTGCAGAAGCTTTTAAAATTGATGTAGTCTCACTTGTTAATTTTTGCTTTAGTTGCTTGTACTTTTGGTGTCTTGACCAAAAAAACCCAAACAAACAAACAAAAAAATCAAGCATTGCCAAGACCAATGTCAAGGAGCATCTTCTCTCCATTTTCTTCTAAAATATGTATGGTCTTATGTTAAATATTTAATCCATTTTGAGTTAATTTTTATAAGAAACCTCCAAACCTATAGAGAATATTAAAAAAATATGTTTTCATCATTTTTTTAGAGAAGAGGAAGGGATAAAGAGACATAAACATCAATGAGAAAGAAACATTGATTGGCTGCCTTCTGCAGGTCCTGTACTGGGGATTGAGCCCACATGGTATGAGTCCTGACTGGGAATTGAACCAGTGACCTCATGGTTCATGGGTTGGTACTCACCCACTCAACCACTGAGCCACACCCGCCAGACTTGAGTTAATTTTTTGAACAGTGTATGATAGGGGTTTGATTTTTCTCCAAGTATTGATCCAGTTTTCCCAACACCATTTGTTGAAGTAACTATCCTTTCCCCACTGAGAGTTCTAGGCTCCCTTGCCAAATATTGGTTGACCATTTTATGGGGGTTCACTTCTGAGCTCTCTATACTGTCCCATTGGTATTTGGGTATATCTTTATGCCAGTAACACACTGTTTTAATTACTATAGTATTTTAGTATAGTTTTATAGAAAAAAGTATTATAATGCCTCCAGCTTTCTTCTTTTTTAGGATTTCTATGGCTATTTGATGTCTTTTACGGCTTCATACAAGTTTTAGGACTTTTTTTTTTACTGCCATGAAAAAATGCCATTGGAATTTTGATAGGGATTGAGTTGAATCTAGACAGCTTTGGGCAGTTTGGACATTTTAACAATATTCACTTTTTTGTTTATGAACATGGAATATTTTTCCAGTTGTTTGCATCTTCCTTATTTTTTCATCACATTTTTGTTGCTTTCATTGTACAGATATTTCAAAGATATATGCACCCTTATGTTCATTACAGCATTTTTCACAGTGGCCAAGGCATGGAAATAAACATCCATGTTTCTCTCTCTCTGCCTCGCCCCCTCCCTTCCAAGCTCTCTAAAAATCAATGGAATATACCCTGTGGTGAGGATTAACAAAAAAAGAAAAAGAAGTTAACACCCCTGTCTCCCATGCACTGTGGGATGGTGGGAGCCTTGCTGCAAACTGTAAAGTTTCCTTCTGCCATGAAAATGAAAGAAATTTCACTTTTCCTTTGAGTGGGGCCAATTAGCAAATATAAACAGCCTGTAATTCTCCTCTCACAGATACTTAAAACCTTCCCACTCTTTGTTTCAATAGAGTTCAGATCCAACTGCATTCTCGTGTTCCTCCTCTATTGCAATGGCTTGGAAAAAGGTTTTCCTCACCTGTTCAACTTTGTCAGGTGCGATTTTTATTTTGATATGTTTTAGGTGTAAAAATCTCATTTAATGCTCACAGCAACTCAAAGGTGTTACATATGATTATTCTTCTTAATGTTTTGTTCATTAAAAGTTTTCATGCAGCCCTAACTGGTTTGGCTCAGTGGATAGAGGGTCGGCCTGCGGACTGAAGGGTCCCGGGTTTGATTCCATTCAAGGGCACAGGCCCGGGTTGCAGGCTCGGTCCCCAGTAGGGGGCATGCAGGAGGCAGCCAATCAATGATTCTTATCATTGATGTTTCTCTCTCTCTCTCCCTCTCCCTTCCTCTCTGAAATCAATATATATATATTGGACGAAAGGGGCCACATGCTGACCTGACAAGCTCAGGAGAGGCCTGCATGGCAGTTCTGCAGACTCGGAGACCTAAAGTAACCACAAAGGATGGTCTGAAATTAAACTTTAACTAAAAGCAGTTATGGTGGGCAGTTATGTCCTAGGCCAGTATCTTCACTGACAAGATCAACTTTGATCCTTACTGAGCCCATTTGCCTTTTTGCCTCTAAGATAACATACCCTTGAAATGTCTTGGTAACTTGTAACTTCCCTTTTTTCTGGAGCCCCTGGGGCACAACCAAATGTTCTGGGCACCAGGACAGATACTACAAATTCCTTCATTATCATGTTAATTGATCCTGCACCCAACTAAGTATGTGTCCATCATTTTACTTTTTATCCTATCACAGAGGTCGCCCACCCCCCCCACCCCCGCCCCGCTTTGCTTAATCCCACCTCCTTAAATCTGTCACCAATGAATTTCATGTATAAATACGGATGTAACCATGCCATTCTCCGGAGCACTATCTCAATTCATTGAGGTTCTGCTTCCCGGCATATGTTGACAGTTTGGCTCAAATAAACTCACAAAAATTCTTTACAGGTTTCAATGGTTTTTTACGTTAACAATATATATATATATATATATATATATATATATATATATGAAGTTTTCATGCATAATTTGTTATTAGAGGAGTTCGGAATCTAATCCAGGAAGTGAAACTCTAAAGCTTATATCAATAACAATTACATTATGTTGTCTTTCTGTTATTTTCTTCATCTGAAAAATAGGTATAATGATATTTCCATTAAAATGTTTTTAAAGTAATAAACACAGTAAAGTGCTAATCTAGTATAATCATTTGTATAGATATTATTAATAATATTTGTCATTAACATTAATCATTATCATTAATATATTTTAATAATAATAGATTGCAACCAGTTTATATACAGTGATTCCAATATCTTTCCATTAAATGCCAAAGAATTACTCTAAGATGATCATTTCTGAACTAAGTTGAGGCTAGGACTTAGGTGATTTGATATGTCAGTATAGTTTAAAAAGAGCATTAAAACATTCCCAGTTATAATTTATATCTCCATCATAGACAGATTCTCTACCTCTATCCCAGCATTTTTTTAATGAGCATTATATAAGCAGATGAAGAGCTTCAAGGCTGAGAATGATTTCCTAATGTTTCCCATGATCCTGGAGAAAGAAAATTATTTTAGAGAGTCTAAATATAGATACACTCTGCAAGCAACAGCAACAACACAGATACATCTCTGAAGATATTATTTCACTAACCAAAACATGTACTAGATAAACAGGCAAGCCATGCCCATAAACAATACTCAGAACAATGCTCATTTCTATGAGAGAATGATACACAGACTCTCTCTCCAAACTGCTCCACATCTTTGTCTTTGCTCCATTAGCAAAGCGTGTGTGTGTGTGTGTGTGTGTGTGTGTGTGTACAGGGAAGGGAGCTGGAATAAAGCGAAGAAATAGCTAAAGAAGAGGATATTTCTTTCCTGCTAAGTAACGATGATACGCTCCAGGAAATCAAAGGAGCTATTATTAAAAACTACAAGATAAGCAATTCTGATAACAACCAGCTGTGTAAATGTTTAATGCTTTTAATGCTTTTTATTGCTACGCAAGGTAGTTTAGACTCTGCTTGGAGCAGTCTGGGAGCAGGATGCCCCAGATTCACTGCCTTTCTTCTAAATCTGCAGCTCACAACCTTTCCTGTGCTGGGACACGAAGCTGACAAGGGGCTATATATATATAATACCTGTCTAAAAAAGGCCAAGTATACTACCCATGGCCATAAGGGAGAAGTTCACCTTTGTGAAATAAAGGTGCAGCAGGATGCGTTAACAAATAGCACCAGGGAGAATTAAGATTGGGACTAAACTGACGCCTATATTCTGCCTTTGTGAAAACTCAAATCCATAGTGTTTTTTGCTAGAAATGTGTAACCTCTATTTAACAATGCCTTCTCCTGTGGGGTTTTGAAACAAAGTGGATCTCAGAGGATTTATTTTTCAACCAAATTTAGAAGTTGCTTTGGACAACATTGTATTGTACCTGAGCCCTGAAAAACAGAGATATTAAGAACCCCTAAAATGTTTATGGTCAGGAAGTGACTTAATGAAAGGAACCTTCTTTTTATATATGACTCAAATAATACTCTCAAATCCCCCTAGGCCAGACACAGATTGTTCAAATTCCCATTCTTCATGAAGATGACTTGAAGGGCTTATCTCTGCTGATCAATTAAAACAAAGACTTGCTAATGGAAAAACCAATTAGTCTTTTCTCCTCCCTTGACTCAAACTTGGATTCATTCTCAGCCTTAGCCAGCAAACAATCTTTCCCTCAGGGTCCCTCTGGGGAACGGGGCCAACCTCAAGGAAAGACATCCTCCAATCAACTGTGCTGTCACACCACTCTCTCATCACACACTCTCACACCTTTTCAGCCCACTCTCCTTTACTCCTCCCTATAATAAAAGGTAAGTGCTTTCCTACCTAACCTTTGAGATGTTTGCAAATCTTTCTTTTGTCTCAATTCCCCCTTTATAATTGTCCCCCACACATTTACTGTAGTAATCCTTTGTAATAAAGTCTCTCCTTACCTAAGGCCAAATTTGTTTTTATTTGATACTTTGCATATGTAAATATTTAATTTAAAATTATAATCATAAAATGTCAGAGCTTGAAGAAGCCTCAGAGCTAATGTAGTCTGGATTTTCCATATTTTAACATGCATAACAACCACTTAGGGGCATATTAGGATTGAATAGAACTAGTACATATTTATATAAAACAAAAGTTTCAAGTCAGGTATTCATTGAGCAGAGATTAGGAGACACTGATTTTCAAATAACTACTTTTGCAGATGAAAAATGAAGGTTACATGACTACAGAAGAACATGTAGCTAATCAATGAGCCAGGCTTGAATCATGGCACTTTGATTCCCAACCTAGTAGGTGTCACATTATACAGTACTGGCTCTGTAATGTTAAAAAAACCATAATACCACTATTTTCTAATGAAAACACAATGATACAATGGCACCTCCTTATCTGTGAGAGACACAATTCAAGACCCCCAGTGGATGCCTGAAACCACAGAGAGTACCAAACCCTACATACAGTATATTTTTCTATACATGCATACCTATGATAAAGTTTAATTTAGAAATTAGGCACAGTAAGAGATGAATAATAACTAATAATAAAATATGACAATTATAACAATACACCATCAATCACAAAAGTTTTATGAATATGCCATTATCAGCTAAAATAAGGGTTAAACACAAACACTATGACATCACCACAATCTATCTGATCACTGAGATGCTACAAAGTAACTAAAGCAAGGGAAGCATATCCAGGGGGGATACGCTGGACAAAGGGATGACTCATGTCCCAGGTGAGACACAGCAAGACAGTGCAAGATTCCACCAGTAGGTCAGCAATTTAAAACTTATGAATTATTTATGTTGGAATCTTCCATTTAATATTATTCATTTAGTAATAGGTAGCTGAATCTGGGGGCACTGCTGTAGGTCTATAAGACAGGCATTTTCTTGGAGTATATGAAACAACGGCGAGCCCTCTGGAAATATTGGCACACTGGCATTAATTATTAAGCACTAATTAGTAGACTCACACATTGAATACTATAGTAGATTATCTTCAAACTGATTATTGAATATATTACTAAGTCTTGATTTATATCCTTGGGACACATTAAAATATTAGCCATCTTATCTCTACTTAGGAAAATATATAACATTGCTGATTACTGTTCTATTAAGTTAGTTTTAATTATTAAAAAAAAAATCTTTATTGTTGAGAGTATTACAGATGTCCTCCTACCCCCCCCCCCCCCCCCGTTATTCCCTGTCCAGGCCCAGACCTTCATCACCCTATTGTCTGTGTCCATAGGTAATACATATACACATGTAATACCTTTGATAAATCTCTTCCTCCCCCATTCCCTCTGAGATTCATCAGAGGGAATCTGTTGAATCAGTCTGTTCCATGTTTCCATGGTTCTATCTTATTTACCATTTTATTTTGTTCATTAAATTCCTTCTTTGTTTATTTTGATTTTTAGATACAATTATTGATAGGTATTTATTACCATTTTATTGTTCATATATTTGATCTTTTATATATGTTTTTTCCTTCTTCTTCTTCTTCTCCTCCTCCTCCTTTTTCTTCTCTTCTTAAAGAATACCCTTCAACATTTCACTTAATGCTTGTTTGGTGGCAATGAACTCCTTTAGCTTTTTATTGTCTGTGAAGCTCTTTATCTAACATTCATTTGTAAATGATTGCTTTGCTGGGTAGAATAATATTGGTTGTAGGTCCTTACTATTCATCACTTTGAATATTTCTCACCACTCCCTTCTGGCCTGCCAAGTTTCTGTTGTGATATCAGCTGACAGTTATATGGGTACTCCCTTGTTGGTAACTAACTGCTTTTCTCTTGCTGCTTTTAAGGTTTTCTCTTTATCTTTAACTCTCAGCATTTTAATTATGATGTGTCTTGGTGTGGGCCTCTTTGGGTTCCTTAGTTTTAAAACTATGCATTATGTGAAATAACATAAAAGAGAAAACCTTTAAATTTAAATATCCACTTTTAATATAAAAAAATGAGGTTGTGCACTTCACTAAAGAACAAAAGTGATAATTCCCTAGGGTCCAATTAAATGCATATCATTGCATTAAAGTACAGAGAGCACTCCAGGAGCATAACATTTCTAAGTAAAAAAAATCTGTAGTCTTACCTAATTTTGCTTCTCTATTTTTGATTTTTGAAGATCAGTATGTGATATACTGGTGGTCTCAGGTTTCCATATAAAACACTGTCTAGTAATTTGTAAAGGAATGATTTTGCAAATGTGCACTCTTCAATCATTCACTTTTCAATAGCTGTAGCTAGCTGTTTACAAAGTTGAGGACAAAAATTGTTATAAAAACAGCAAATTTACAAGTAGATAGCATTTCAAGGAATAACTCTCTTATCTGGGAACCAAATTTTTATAGTTCCTATTTTAGTAGTTTATGTACAAATAACACACTATAAAAAGCCCAGATATTAGAAATATATTTTCTGATATCACTCTACAATTTGCCTGTGAATACCAAGTGACCTTTGAGAATTAACTATAGGAAGGTCCAATTCTTTATTAGAAGTCAGCTTACTTTGTAATTAACCAATTTTATGAAGGTATGTATGGTTGCAATTCACTCCTCTAACTCTGTCAAATCTTTATAAAGGCCCAAGTTTTATATATTACTATGGAGTGTGAATATTTTCTTCACTTATTTCTGAAATACTGTCCCATTTTTTTTTCAATTTGTTATTGGATATTGGGTACAAATATGTTTACCTCTATCCAAATAGCTAATAAAATGTCAATTTCAAATTAGCTGTTATCTGATTCAGTGAGTTATTTATAAAGTATTTTTTGGCAGGGTTATCAGTATAAAAACACTTAAAATGGAATTTGAATAGTACTGTATCAAGGGAAAACAATGACTTTCAGGCCTTTGATCTGTCACTCAAATACACATAGCTTGAGGCTAAAGAAAGACTAGAAAAGAAACAGTAGGGGAAAGGAGAAACATGTCCAGATACATGCATTCTAAGATTATGTTGTATATAACCATAGTCATTTAAGACATAGGCTAGAATATGTGGGCACTGTTACTCATAAATTACTATATTAATAGTGATCCTATTTTTTAATATTTTATTTTATTTTTTAAAATATATTTTATTGATTTTTTTTCAGAGAGGAAGGGAGAGGGATAGAGAGTTAGAAATATCAATGAGAGAGAAACATCAATCAGCTGCCTCCTGCACACCCCCTACTGGGGATGTGCCTGCAAACAAGGTACATGCCCTTGACCGGAATCAAACCTGGGACCCTTCAGTCCACAGGCTGCTGCTCTATCCGCTGAGCCAAACTGGTTAGGGCAAGTGATCCTATTTTTAAGATTATGTTTTTTGTATGTAACTTAAGATAATTGCTGATATTGTCATATTAAAATTTCACTGTAGGTGTAGTTTTGCAGCTCAATTTAAATGCAAGCTGAGGAATATAATCAATTAGCTCATTTTTATGATAGTTTCAAAACTCTCATAATATCTGGTCTTTTCACTTTTCCCATTGTGAAAGAAAATCTTGAGAAAACCCAAAGGCTATGGATTTTTGTGATTTAAAAATCAAGTTTTTCTCATCAGTTCTTCCAAATACTGCTTGTGAAAACTTGAGGACATTCTTTTCTCCTTGGAGCTACAGCTGCTTCTTCTACAAATCATAATTCATCATTTTATGGAGAATTGAGTACAATAGACAATGTGCATCTCCGTAAAGTTATTGAGTAGTTTTGCTCTACAGAGTAAATGGAAAAGCCTATTATCCACCCTTCAATGCTGTCATAGGCAATGATTGCCTTGAAGCATCTCCAAAATTATGACATCTTACTCTATAAAATATGTCACACTACTTTTGAAAATCTACAACCAATTGTTGTGATTTACATTTTTATACCAAATTGATGTTTCCTGTTTTTAGTGTGATTTTGATAACTCTAATCAACCACTTTACTTGTACTTAAGTTTCGGAATTTATCAATTCAGAGAACTAAAAGGACTGAAATTCTAGCAGATGGTTCAGCCATTGAGATTCATCTAATTCTGAGATGTTTGGGTTCCTTGGCAGAATGTTCCAAATTTAGACAGAATAATCTAAATAAAGAGTGATGTGATTTAAGTGATTCTTAGAAACAATTATAAAATGCATTAAGAATACTTGATAGGTGTCAGAATTTATAAATAAATAGGTAAATTAATGAAAGTATGAAACATAGAAAACCAATAAATTGTCTGACTTATTTAAAAGGCAGATACTTGTATATGCTGATTTTCTGGAATTATCCTATGATAGTCTCTGACCAGTACCTAGAGAGGAGAATAAGGAATAAGTTGAATTGGTCTTTGCAGCCTTGGCTGTGTGATGCAACCAAAATGGATTTATTAATAGTGAGGTTATATTTGGGAATCAAAAGTTGTTAAATTTCTTAATACAAAAAGATAGATAGATGACTGATTGTTAGATAGATATTCAAATAGAAAAAGAGAGGTTTTATTGTACACTCACATTGATCTTTGTCAACAATCTTAAATATGCATTCCTGAAACTATATTGAAAAATATTGTCTAAGACTTAATAACAGATTTTTAGTTATAATAATTCTCTTCCCAATACCCCCCCCCCAAAATAAATTATAAAATATTTAATTATCCTTCTGGTATATGTACTCCTTTCCTAGGTCTAAGGCAACCTGATATGCTGTGAGAACTTCCCCAGTTCTTCTCATCAATCACTTTCCTTCTATGATCAGGTCTGTCATTTACGCCCCATCACCCTGCAGACTCTTCCTCACCTTCTGCATAAATCTAGACAGGCAAGCAAGACCCCTATAATGCCCTTTACTTAATCAAGTGCATTTATAGGAAAATTGGGAGCTTTATAGGGTCATAATTGCAAGCAATATATTAGCGCATTTTACTATCATTCAATTCATCTAACCTAAACTTCCGGGGAGGGAAAGACAGTCCAAATAATAGGAAGTGTATGTGATTGAAATGGCTTCAAACTGAGGCCAGTTCAAAAACTCTCCTGAGCCACAGGCCAGAGAAGAGCTTTGCATGAACTGGAAACAGCCCAGTGAGAGTTGAGTCTTTCCCGTTGTAGCACGGCAACATTAACGTCATGATTGTTCAGTTACAGTACCAACTGAATCTGTCACATATAGGTTATTTCAGGGGTCCGAGTATTATGGGTAAAAAGTCTAGGCTCTGTAAGAAATCAGGAGTTGCTTATTGTTTAAATAAATATAATTGCAAAAAAATTCTAACAACGTGAGTGTTCAGAATGTCTAAGTGTCTGAGTAACATGTCAACCTCTTCCTGGCATGTAGTAGTGGAATTATTTCCTTTTGAATCCTCCCTTTGGGAATATTTGGTTTGTATGTAGAGAATTATGGGTTTCTTTATCCCCTAACTTATTTCTTCTATATGTTTCCTCTTTTTCTCTCTTTTCTAAAAGCTATCATTCATCATGCTTTTATTACATTGTCTGGACTATTGCAATGCTCCAATATATGACTTATTTTCTTTGCTTTCATAGCATACTGTAAAAAGAGTGGGCCTCATGAAAATGATTGTGGCCTGGTTGATGTTTTGTCTGTGCTTATAGAATTGGAGTGTGATATAACCTCTCTAGTTAATTATATTTGAATACACTGTGTATAGTAAGATGGTTACATGTTTTTACTGTAGGGTTACAACTTTAATTCGGTCATTGAGTAATGGTGAGAGTTGCAATTATTTTTGCAACAGAGAACAATCGGAATGTCTGCCTTTCAGTAAAGGGCATGTGTTAAGCTTCTCAACATGACTTGGAGTGCACATTTCAGACTGGTGTAAAATCTGTATATGTAAGTGCCTAAGGCAGGGTCACAATCATATAATTTTTTAGTGTTCCCGATTGCAAAAAACAAACAAAAATAATTACAGTGCACATTATAAACATCATTATTTCTTTCATAACCCATTTTAGTTTGTTCATTAATTCTGTATTTTCAGAGCCCAGTGTTGGTAACAGGGAGGTGCATAGAAAAACAATGGGCAGCCCTAGCCAGTATTCTCTCATTTGGGAGGTTTTTTTTAACCATTTATTCTGTGTCCTTGGCTGGGTAAGATAATGGCTTGTTAGTTACAAGCTGGCTGCAAATTGCCTACACTGTTTGGCCTTGTTTTAACATTCCTGTCTCAGTTTCCCTGTTCCTCCTGCCCTGGAATCCTGTAATAGTTTTAGCTGGCTCCAATGGTCACGTCCATATTTCCTTCTTCTTTTCACCCCTTCTCCTGTCTGCTTAATCCTGCTTCTAACTCATTTCACTAAGGTGACTGGAATTTTGTTCTTAGTTTCTATGTATTGGTTTAAAATGTAATTAATATCAACTGTTGCCAATTCAATAGAATATGATTTCTTCAAAATAAAATAATCATTTAAAAATACTATGTGAAAACTCTAATGACTCAAAAATGTGTTTAATTTGATATTTCTTGCTTTAAAACACTGATTATATTAATATCTTTAAAGAAATAGTGACTGTGCTAATTGCATGAAATTTAGAGAACAAATATATGATAATATATGAATGAGTTGCCTCTATTATATTGCTCATCCAATATCACTGACCCATTAATAGAACAATGAGATACTGACAATAATACGTGAGTTCACTGCCTGGGTTAATTTTGAATTTCAGTCTTAGAAATGAGTTTTATACATGCTTTTTCTTTCTTTTTTTTTTTTTTTTTTGGCTGAGAATAGTGGTCAGTGTAGTGGACTAGAATAAATATTATTTAATAAGTTATCTTAGCCGAAACCGGTTTGGCTCAGTGGATAGAGCGTCAGCTTGTGGACTGAAAGGTCCCAGGTTCGATTCCGGTCAAGGGCATGTACCTGGGTTGCGGGCACATCCCCAGTGGGAGATGTGCAGGAGGCAGCTGATCGATGTTTCTCTCTCATCGATGTTTCTAACTCTCTATCTCTCTCCCTTCCTCTCTGTAAAAAATCAATAAAATATATTTAAAAAAAAATAAGTTATCTTAACTTAATAAGTGTTAAATATTTAAATGCACATTATGTGTCCTCTTGTCTTGTGCTCCTCAGTAATAGGCCTAGGTTAGCCACAAAGGAATTTATAAATCTTGGTTTTTGGTCATATGGATATCACCTCCATTTAAAAAAAAATATATGTTATTTGTCATTTTTAATTTTATCAGTTTTAGGAGAATCTATCCTAATTCCACATTTAAAAATAAGATACTAAAAAAATAAATAAATAAAAATAAAAATAAGATACTTAACTCATTTAGCCTCCAAATATTTATTCCTCTCTTACTATTCTAATTTTTATTAATTAATTTACTATTAGTTATTCTATTTTATTTCTCTCTCTCTCTCTCTCTCTATATATATATATCCTATCTAATAATAGACAAACATGGTAATTAACCATACCTCCGCTACGCTTCCCATTGCTTAATCAGGATGATATGCAAATTAACTGCCAACAAAGATGGAGGCCGGCAGCCAGGCAGCTGAAGCAAACATGAGGCTTGCTTGCTCCAGTGATGGAGGAAGCCAAGGTTCCCTGCCTGCCACAGCTGGGCTCTGAGCTGCACTCTAAGCAACAATGTTGCAATTATAGAAGCTAAACAAACCCAGATACCTGCTTTCAGCCAGCCGGCCTCGGAGCTGGAGCTGCAACAAAGTTTCAATTACAGAAGGTAAATAAATCCCAGAATTAAAAAAAAAAGAAAAAGAAAAAAAGGAGAGACTGGGAGCTTCAGTTGTAGGCTTGGCCCGCCTGAAAACAGCCCTCAGCCCCTCATCCAGGCTGGCCAGGCACCCCAGTGGGGACCCCCACCCTGAAGGGGGTGTGGGCAGCCTGAAAACAGCCATCAGTCCCTCAGCCAGGCTGGCCAGGCACCCCAGTGGGGACCCCCATCCTGATCTGGGACACCCTTCAGGGCAAACCAGCTGGCCCCCACCTGTGCACCAGGCCTCTATCCTATATAGTAAAAGGGTAATATGCAAAATGCAGAACAACTGGGAATGACTGATCACTATGACACACACTGACCACCAGGGGCAGACGCTTAATGCAGGAGCTACCCCCTGGTGGTCAGTGTGCTCCCACAGAAGGAGCTCTGCTCAGCCATAATCCAGGCTGATGGCTGCCAGTACAGCAGTGGTGGTGGGAGCCTCTTTCGCCTCCTCAGCAGCACTAAGGATGTCCAACTGCAGTTTAGGTCTGCTTCCCGCTGGCAAGTGGACATCCCCCAAGGGCTCCCGGGCTGCCAGAGGGATGTCTGATTGCCAGCTTAGGCCCAATCCCTGCGGAGTGGGTCCAAACCAGCAGGTGGTCATCCCCCGAGGGGTCCTAGACTGCGAGAGGGCACAAGCCGGGCTGAGGGGACCCCCCTCCATGCACAAATTTTTGTGCACCGAGCCTCTAGTATATATATATATATATATATATATATATATATATATATATATCTAGGTATGTATTATATATAGGCCATGCCATCATATAAGTTTTCTTTCTTTTTATTTTTAATTTTTAGAGAGAGTGGAAGGGGGGAAAGAGAGAGATACATCCATGAGAGACATATCAATTGGTTGCTTCCCACATGTTCCCTGACAGGGATAGGATGCAACATGCAACCCAGGTACTTGCCCTTGATCTAGAATTGAACCCATGACCCTTAGGTCCCAAGTCAGTGGGTTGATGCTCTAACCGTCGAGCGAGCAACTGACCAGGGCCCATTTTTCTTTCTATAAGATTAGAAATTTATGCTCCTTGGCTAGACCCCACCTTATCTCTCCTACTATTTAATTGTCACTTATTATACTGTTACATGTATAATGTCAGCAATGGCATATTTATGTTAGATTTTATAAAGACAAACTATCGGTGAGTACTTCGAGTGTCTCTGGAAATATAAACTAAATGTTTTGCTTAAAAAGATTTTTATGTTAATATAATTATTGACTTCTCATTCAGCTCCTACTATTCACTTCTCAAGAGTTTATACTTATTTTTCTGTTATTTTCCCTTTGTCTCCCCTTTGCATCATCTTTTTCTCTGTTCTCTTTTTAGAGAAAGTCTGTTATTTGGATATTGGGTATCAGGGATCGATTCCCCATGTCCATTAACTTTTCTCTGATTATGCTTATGTTGTCATGGTTTGTTTTTTTTTTTAATTTACGCTCTGAATTTTTTTACAATATATATGCCAAACATGATTTTGATTCTATTTCTAAAATATTTATTTATTTTTAATTTAGAAGTCTTTTGTATTCTGTTGAAAGGTAACTCAAATTCTTAGAGATTATATATTATTTGTGATTCTGTTCTGTGTAATACCTATAATTTCTCTGTACACAGGAGTAGGAGACTTAAATAATCTTGACCTCTCTTCCATATATAGTTTACAAATTATGTATACTAATTAGTAAACAACAGCCTACTTCTGCTGCCTATATTATTCAGTTTGCCCTAGTCATTCCCGGGGGTCTGCCAATAAAAAAAAATGACCTACTTTTGAGGCTAAGTTATTCAGTGCCTATTTCAGGAGCAGTGTTCTCTGATTTTCCTTATTCCTTTCACTTTTTCCTTTCTCCTGCTCTGTTCTTAAATATATCTTTTGTTAGTAGCTACTAACACAACTTCCTTTCAGTTATTACTACTGTTATATATTTGTACATAATTAACATTATTTTAATGAGATATTTTGGAAGGGAAAAAATGTAAATACATACAATCCCTGTTTTAAGTCATAAATCTGATGCTTGAAAATTTTTGCTATAAAAGTATTTTAAATTTATTTGAAAGTTATAAAATTTTCTTCTAGTTATAGAAAAATGTTTGCTTTGTGATACTTATTAATCTAGCCACAAAGTTTTAGCACTAATTCTCTGATCTCTTTTTCCTGTTAGATCTACCAAATATATAACAACTTTTAGCCTCTATTGCAAAATATCTGTTCTCCCCACTCCTTTTTTCTACAATAACTGTTAGAAATTTAGTGTATCTTCTCTACGTGTTTTCTGTGACACGTTCACTGGCCTAAAGTTCTCTGTTATCTTTTTTCATCTTTCATTTCCACGGTAAGCAACATATGCTACCTCAAGCAGTCTTTTAATGGCACCCATATTTCCTTCTCCTTTTCATTGATATCCTTGTGATTGAAATATCATGTACCTCCAGGGCACTCAAGAGCAGTCACAGTTCTCATTCATCTTGAAACTCCAATAATTGAAGTCTTTTACCTGCTCATATCTTTCTGTTAGAGGTAAGATTTGTCTGTTGCAACAAATTTCCATTTTGTTTCAAGATTACAGATAGGTGCTGAAGTGTAAGCTACATTTAAAGATAAGCTCTCCTCCCAAGGTTCAAAAAATCCCTTTTATCAACCACTGATGAGCATGTCCTTAGAAAGAACACATGTTATAAAGTGTAATTGAAATTTTCAACATGTCTTTAATAGATTACTTTAAAGCAGAGGACTGAAAGCTTCTTAAAAGGATGAATAAGAAAACTTTAGAGACAGAATGCATTTATCAAGATTTTTTTACCCCCCCTAACCTTCTAGGGAATCACAAGCTATATTTTTATTTCCTGCCTGCATTTCTTATCTTTCTCCATCATTTTTATTCCCACCACTCCTCCCTTCTGTACTTCTTTTTACATAGAGAGTTGGAAGAATTCTAAATTGGGAATCTCATGTACTTTACTTTTATTTTTATTTATAATAGTGTTTAATTCTTTTCCAAAAAATTATTGGATATACTGTCTCCAACCTGGTCACCTGCCTGTTCCTCAGTAAAAAAAAACATTTCCCCCTTAACTTTCTTTTATATTGTCTAGCTGTTCTGTTACTTACAACATTGTTGTAGGTTGCTGAAGAATGTATCTATGTAATCATAGGACAAACCATTGTGCTGTTCACAGAAACACTCAGCTACATGGTTAGAGAGTTCTGCATTATCATAACTAAACTTTGTAGTAAGAATCTCATGTAATTTAGGGAAACAGCTGACATATTGCATATTCTTTTAAAACTTTCTAGAGTCAACTCATTTGACTAAATAGTATCAACTACTGTTGAACATGCTAGCAGAGGAACTAAAGTGAGAATAATCTGCACATGGATTTTTTGACCCTTCTCTTCTGGGAGGTAATAAAATTGATTAGTATCCCTTCTCAGACAAAATATTTTGATCAAGAGTTCAATCTTCTGCAAAGATAAGTCAAGATTCCCTTAGTGATAAGGAGGTCAGAACATAAATGTTTTCTTCATGCTATTAAATTAGAAGTTTTAAAAAAGTTTATGTAACAAATTATAGTTGGTCTTCTATAGACAGATTACCTTTTAATGGATTGTCTACTGCAATATATTGTTGATTATTACCTGCATCAGTGGATTTCCTTAAATATAAACAAGATTGAATGAACATTTCAGCAGCTGAGAAGTAGTGATCATCAATGTCATGAAAATTCAATACACAGACATTTTATGGAGCAACTATTCCCAGTTCAAGGACATTTACTAGTAAATTAATCTCTAGTCTGCCGAGTAAAGCAGAAATTCTTTTTATGCAGAGAACAACTCTCTTTCATTCACATTCACAGGGTATTTGTGAAAAATACCTACTAATAGTGAAACAGGAATTTTTTTTGGGGGTAAAAAGATAGGTTTTAGGAAGTTTTAGAAATTAAGGGGACCATGGAAGAAGCACAGGGCTGCAGAGCAGCAGAAGGTGTATTTCCATAGAATAGGGAACTGAAAAGCAGCCTTTATTCTAGTAAGCCTTAGGGAAAAGGAACTCAGTGGGACCCTTTCCTCCTCCCCACATGGGAGTCCGTTCTGTGGGATTCTCCCCTTCCCCATGTGGGAGTCTGTACTTGTTCTTTAATAAATTTTCACCGTTGCTATACCATCTTCTGTCCGTGGATTCATTCTTCCACTCGGACGGACAAAGAATCTGGGTTCCAGTCCAAAAATTCTGTTTCAATAGTATGTTGTGGGGTGCAAAGATGTACACATAATTGCTTCACTTTTAGAATCTTCTATTAGGTTTCACTGAGTGTGTGTGTGTGTGTGTGTGTGTGTGTGTGTGTGTGTTTTAAGGAAAGATAGAGATTCATTCAAAAGGTCAGAGCAATTTGAGTCTGTAAAAATGTCCCCCTACTTTCCAATACACACTACAGACATACTTTCTTAGATTAGCAGTCCAGAGAAATGTCTACAGACATACTTTCTTAGATTAGCAGTCCAGAGAAATGTACTATAGGCATAATGAAAGGTATTTTGCTTAAAATTCAACCTCTAATGTAGTCAACAATAATGTCAAACTGACTGTGTTGCCTTGCACAATTTAATGTATAACTCGTTTTATAAATATTTAAGATTGGATTAATATTTATGCCTATAATATAGTTAAAGAATTAAGTGAGAAAAATCATGTAAAGCCTTACCAACTGGCACTTCAGATGTACTCATTAACAACATCTTTCTCTTTTCTGGCAGGGTACCCTCACTAGGGATGCCTCCCCCAGCAACTTATGGCCTTATTTCCTTAAGGTACGTCACATATACCCTCAAACTACCATTACAGAGAACTCTAATTTTATGACTTTTTTTTGCTACCTCTGGAAATGACCTGCAAGCCAACTGCACACACAACTCCCTTGTTTCCTAATTATCACAGCTTTCTGTTGTTGTTGGTTTGGGCTTTTTTGTTTGTTTTGTTTTTGGCTTTGGTCACTGAAGACTCAGAGAGCAGGGTTACTTCTCACCAATCTCAGTGTTACTGTGGCTGCTCTAAGCGGGAGGCTGTCTCATTCTATAGCAGTACATTCACCCATTTCCCATCTTGTTCTGAGGTCTTATTATATCCCCTCTGTTTTACCCCCAGGAAATGGAAAGCAATTGCTATCTACCCATGGGAAAAAAATAGCTTGTTTTCAATCTGCGCACAGCTCTTCCACCCCTAAAATCTCCTTTACTCCCTGCAATTCAGAATCAGATACATTTCCTGAAGTGGATTTACATCTAATATGTGGATTTCTCTCTGTTTCCAACATCCATATAAATATCCTATATAATAAGAGGCTAATATGCAAATCGATTGAACGGCGGACCGACCAGCCATTATGATGTACACTGACCACCAGGGGTCAGACGCTCAATGCAGGAGCTGCCCCCTGGTGGTCAGTGCACTCCCAAATGGGGAGCACTGCTCAGCCAGAAGCCAGGCTCATGGCTGGCGAGCACAGTGGCAGTAGCAGGAGCCTCTCCTGTCTTCGCAACAGCACTAAGGATGTCTGACTGCCAGCTTAGGCCCACTCTCCACGGGGAGCGGGCCTAAGCCATCAGTTGGTCATCCCCCAAGGGCTCCTGGACTGGATTGCAAGAGGGCACAGGCCGGGCTGAGGGACACAAACACCGCCCTCCCCGCCCGAGTGCACAAATTTTGTGCACTGGGCCTCTAGTAGTGATATAATACAGTTTAGAGCATGGAGTTCAGGTCTATTTTAGCAGCTACTCTGAAATCACCACCTAATTTCAGAACTACCACCTATAAATTTTCTCTTTTTATGAAAAACCAATGACTTTCCTACTCAATTTAGACTTCAATGATAAATGAACTACTAAGTTATGTTTTTCAGAAATTAGTTATTTTTCACTAAAATTCAAAGAACTATGACTAACCAATATATATATAAACAGTTCTGTGAATAACTAGAGCCTTGTATTTACTTCTTCATTCGAATCATCTCTTAGCCTCACTTTAAAATGGGAAAGATATATTAAAGATTTAAAGACATGAGTCAAATGTGACACATTTTTCCCAACCTACCTGACTTTCTAATGCCAATGTGAATTATGAGTTGATATATTTGACTCACAGGTTTTGATAAAAATGTTCAAAATTTCTGGCACTCATATAGATGTTATCTATATTTTTAAAAAATCCAACACACCTGTTTTCTCTTGAGAATCATTTTCCTTGCCCCTAGTTTCCATAGCTATATCAGAAACAAATATGATGTTCACAGATGTCTCTGTCAGTACATTCATGTAAGAAAGATGCCGCCAGCATATATATTCAGAGTAGTACACTGGCTCTTAGGGCATGTGCATCTTTAACTTTAGAAGCTAATGCTGTGTGATAGGTGTGGCTCAGGGTTGAGTCTCTACCCAGGAACCAAGAGGTCATGGTTCAATTCCCAGTGAGGGGGCGTGCAGGAGGCAGTTGATGGCTGATGTCTCTCTCTCATCAATGTTTCTCTCTATCCCTCTCCCTTCCTCTCTCTCTAAAAATCAATTAAAATATTTTTTTAAAGAAGCTAATGACAGTATGTTTTCTAAAGGGAATGCATGCTTCAGTTTGGAGTTTATATTTATGGTAATATTTGATATTTCAAAGTTAATACTTTTTTCTTTTCTCTCATTAGGTCCACAATATTAATTTTATTTTTATTCACAATTATAAGATATCTGTTAAGGTTGAGCATCTCTATTTTTATTGTTCATTCCTATTTCTTCTAGAAAAATTGGCCCATCTTTTGACCATTTGTCTTTGATCTGTTTGAGATGAACCCATGGATATTTTGAGATCCCTTGTCGATAGATGGGCATCCTTTTGTCTGTTATATATGGTGGAACTATTTATTTATTTAGTTAGTTAGTTCTTAGCTGCTATTTTAACTTTTGCAACTCTTAATGTATTTTGGTTTACCAATTTCTTAATATATTATGATTTAACAGTCTTTTGTGCTCTCATGTCTATTTAAAATCGCTTCTATGCTGCAAGTTCATAAAGTTACTCTGTTTAACTTCCAAAAAATTAAGGTTTTGTTTTTTCACATTAATCCAGAATAGAAATTAGTGAGGAAGACTACTTTAACTTTTCTTTTTGGCTGGACATAACTTTAGATGAGCTTCTTCTGATTTTAGGTTTTTGACCTGCCTTTACTTAGAGCATTTACTTTAGAAAACTTATCTTTGTAAATGTTTTATCTGCCCTCTTTGAGATGCATATATTTTTAGAGAGAGTGGAAGGGAGAGGGAGAGACAGAGAGAAAGAAACACTGATGAGACTCAGCAATTGGTTGCCTCCAGGCGCCCCACAGTGTGTGTCCTTGACCAGAATCAGACTCAAGACACTTCGGTCTGCAGGCCAATACTCTAACCACTGGGCCAAATTGGGTAGGGCAGGGATAGCTTCTCTATCTACAGGTTTCTTTGAGAGGACAGGAACCTAACTTCAGATGGCACATCTCTCCACATTGTAAAAACAAACAAACAGACAAAATCTCCTGTCATGAAAATATGAAACATCTACTTTTCCATTGAGTACAGCCAATTAGCAGGCATAGATGGTCCATGTTGCTTTTCACAATAGCTCTTAAAAACCATAGTCCTTTTTGTGTCTTCTGAGTTAAGTTCAGACTGTATTTGATCTCTTCCTATTTATATAACCTGGAATAGTCTTTCTTACCTGTTCAAATTTGTCGAGTGCAATTGTTGCATTGACAACAGCTATCATACTAAAAGTCATTTTTTTTTCATTAGATTCCAAATATAAGTGAGCTCATATGGTATTTGTCTTTCTTTCACTGGCTTATTTCACTTAGCATAATATCCTCCAGGTGCATCCATGCTGTCACAAAAGGTAAAATTTCTTTTATGAAAGAGACTGTACTTTGGGCGATGGATTCACGATGCAGTGTGCAGATGATGTTTGGTTGAGTTATATACTTGAAACCTGTATGGTTTCGTTAACCAATAGACTCAATAAGAGAGATTTTAAAAATAGCTCAGCCAGCATGGTTCAATGGTTGAGAGTCAACTTATGAACCAGGAGGTCACAGTTTGATTCTCAGTCAGGGCACATGCTCAGGTTGGTGGCTCCATCCCCAATGGGGGACATGCAGGAGGCAGAGGATTAATGATTCTCTCTCATCAGTGATGTTTCTAGTTCTCTCTTCCTCACCCTTCCTTCTCTGAAATCAATAAAAATATATTTTAAAATAATAATAAAGATAATCAACCCAAATCGTCATTTTTTAATATTAATCTCTTTTCTATTAATATGTTTTAAATATCTTTATTGTATCTAATTTTTTTGCTACAATTTCACTCTTATAAGTGAAGTGAAATTAATTTACTTGCTTATCCTACCTGCATTAATTCACTGGGCTTCTGCAAATTTAAAATTTTTGGCTTTCCTTAGCTTTGGAAATTTCTCAGTAATTATCTCATTAAATATTTCTTCTCCCTCATTTTCACTTTTATTACACTGACTCTATTTTCAAAATTCTAAAACTTAGCTTTTTCATCTTTCAGTTCATTAATATTTCTTTCAGCTGAGTCAAACTCTCATTAGACCCATTAATTTTTAATTATTTAAAAATTTCTAGTTCTATTTCATCTTGTGAACTTTTGAATTAATTTTAGAGACCCTTTCTCCCCACTTTATTTCTTTAAGTATTTGATTAATATTTTACATTCTGTCTCATAAATCAAATATATGAAATTTTATTAACCTGATCATGTTTTCTGTTATTTTGTTATTTTAATTTAGAGTATTTTTATTTTTTATGTTGTGATTTTTTAAAAGTGATTTTATATTCATTGGAAGGGAGGTTGTGAAAAATATTAAGCTTTGGCAAAGGTAAGATTTCCTGAAAAAGTTAACTTTCACTTCCTATTTACAGGCATTGCTAATCTTTATTCTAACTTGAATTAGGCTTTTGGCTTTGGATATTTTAGGGTGTTCATCATAGCAATGTACTATAAATTAACATGACTAATTTGTGTGTTTACATGAGCGGTATAAATTGTTAGAAGAATATATATTAAACATTTTTATTTATATACATTTTAATACTATATTTACATTTAAAGGGATATATAGAGATAATATGTATAAAGAATATGCATATTTTAGAAGAACATATGCACACACACACCTTCATAATCATAGCTCTAGATGTGTAACTATCATCATTGTTCTTGTCTCATGGTGAATGGTAGTTGCAATTTAATTAAAATTATTTTCAACTGAATGCATAGTACTTTGGACACTCAACTTTATCCAGATGTTTCCTAATCAGATTTTTTACATCCTCAAGTGGGATCAAGACCTAATTTCCCTGCCCTCTGTGGTTCTTAGTGTGTGAAAAGTTAAAGTCATGCCTAACTGGTTTGGCTCAGTGGATAGAGTGTTGGCCTGCAGACTGAAGGGTCCCAGGTTCGATTCCAGTCAAGGGCATGTACCTTGGTTGCGGGCATGTCCCCAGTGGGGAGTGTGCAGGAGGCAGCTGATCAATGTTTCTCTCTCATCGATGTTTTTTACTTTCTATTCCTCTCCATTCCTCTCTGTAAAAAATCAATAAAATATATATATTTTTTAAAAAAGTTAAAGTCATGTTCATTAGGATTAGGTATATATGTCAACAACAGAAAATGGTTTCACTGTTCTGACTAAATGTATGGTTTCTTACTTTATTTTAATTTTTGGAGTCAGAATTTCTGACTATCTTATCAAAACATAGATATTTTAAATTTCATTTATATTTTATTTTATTTATTTTATTATTTTATTTATTTTATTTTATTTATTATCCATCATTCTTAGTTGCTTTTACTGATAGTATTGGAGAGGTGGTCTAGTTTGCTGGAAACAGACTATCCAAAGGCATGTGAATTCTTCATCTGAGGAAACTAGGAACAGTAGGAAAATCAATATTTTGTGTGAGTTCACTTAAATAATCGTGGAATAAGATTGCATAACAATTTGAAGTACTAGAAACAATTGGCAGTTTCTAGTAACATTAAAAGGTTCCATTCTATACATCAGCAAGTCTACCCTTAATACATACTCTTTATCATATGTACAGAAGACAATACAGTTAAAAAGCATAATTAGATCTATAAAAACTGCTAGGGTAAAAAATAAAATTTACATATAACATGTGCCAATTATATCACCTATATTTTTAAAATCATAGAAGATTATAATATATACTAGAGGTCCGATGCACAAAAATTTGTGCACTCGGTGGGGGGAGGTCCCTCAGCCCAGTCTGTTCCCTCTCGCAGTCTGGGATCCCTCAGGGGATAACCACCTGCTGGCTTAGGCCCGCTCTCCGGGGGATTGGGCCTAAGCTGGCAATCAGACATCCCTCTGGCAGCCCGGGAGCCCTCAGGGGATGTCCACTTGCCAGCGGGAGCAGACCTAAGCTGCAGTTAGACATCCTTAGCGCTGCTGAGGACGTGGGAGAGGCTCCCACCACCACCGTTGTACTGGCAGCCGTCAGCCTGGCTTGTGGCTGAGCAGAGCTCCCCTGTGGGAGTGCACTGACCACCAGGGGGCAGCTCCTGCATTGAACGTCTGCCCCCTGGTGGTCAGTGTGTATCATAGTGACCAGTCATTCCCAGTCGTTCTGTTGTTAGGGTCAATTTGCATATTATCCTTTTATTATATAGGATAGAGGCCTGGTGCATGGGTGGGGGCCTGCTGGTTAGCCCTGAAGGGTGTCCTGGATCAGGGGGGGTATCCCACTGGGGTGCCTGGCCAGCCTGGGTGAGGGGCTGAGGGCCATTTTCAGGCTGGCCACAGCCCCTTCAGGGTGATGGTCCCTGCTGGGGTGCCTGGCCAGCCTGGGTGAGGGGCTGATGACTATTTGCAGGCTGGCCAAGCCCCCCACCAGGGACCTTCACCCTATGAGGGTGTGGCCAACCTGGGCGAGCGGCTGATGGCTGTTTGCAGGCTGGCCACAACCCCCAGCCACCCAAGCTCCCAGTGGAGGCTGGCTGATAGCAGGTGTCTGGGATTTATTTAGCTTCTATAATTGAAACTTTGTTGCCTTTTGTGGAGGCTATAGCCAGCCAGAGCAGGGGGGAAGTTTGGCTGTTTGGCTTCCTCCATTGCTGGGGCTACCAAGCCTCCTGCTTGCTCCAGCTCCGTGGCTGTCGGCCGCCATCTTGGCTGGGTTAATTTGCATATAGTTGCTCTGATTGGTTCATGGGCGTGGCTTGGGGGGCATAGTGAAGGTACGGTCAATTAGCATATTTGTCTTTTATTAGTGTAGACTAGAGGCCCAGTGCACAAAATTTGTGCATGAGGGTGTACCTCAGCTCGGCCTGCACCCTCTCTAAACTGGGACCCCTTGGGGGTTGTCCAACTGCTGGTTTAGGCCTGATCCCACAGGGATCGGACATCCCTCTCACAATCCAAGACCACTGGCTTCTAACCACTCACCTGCCTGCCTAGTCGCCCCCAACTGCCCTCCCCTACTGGCCTGATGTTGCCCCCAACTTCCCTCCCCTGCCAGCCTGATCTCTCCCCAAACTGCCCTCCCCTGCTGGCCAGGTTGCCCCTAACCCCCTGGCAGCCTGATTGCACCCCTGACTGCTCACCCCTGCCAGCCTAATAGCCTCTAACTGCATCTGTCTTAGCCCCCACCACCAGGGCTTTGTCCGGAAGGAAGTCGGACATCCAGAAGATGGCCAGTCGACCTGGACTAATTAGCATATTACCCTTCTATTAGTATAGATTGCTTGTAAGTACATGTATATATATGAAAATGTAATTTAATAACATAATTTATTAAATGATGAGATGCATAGGAAGCTCAAAATATTTGAGAAGAAGGTATTTGGAAATGAAATACGAGAGAATGAATCCATATATTCATTGATTTTAGTGAGTTATTTTAGATTGTCGATGACAAAAAGATTTGCATTTTTTATATCATTATTTTCTCATAGAAATGGTGTAGGCCTCAAGTAAAATAGAAAGCAGATTTAAATAATATCCACAGTAAGGTAAAAAACAAGACCAGAACGTTAAAATATATGATTACAGAATTATAAATTGATCAATTAAGATTTATCACTTTGCATCAATATATCATACTAGAAGCCTGGTGCACAAAATTCATGCATGGGTAGGGTCCCTAGGCCCTCCTTCGTTGCATGCCACCCCCTGGTGATGAGCACACATCATCGTGAGCAATTGAACTCCCAGTCTCCCGGTCCAACTTCTGAGGGGATAACCTTAAAATAACCTTTGAACAAGACTCTTCAGTGCATTATTAGTGTTATGGATCCCTATATTAATGTTTATTTTTCTTTGCTCACTACAATAAATAAGTTTATCACATGTCAAAAGATATATATTTCTTGGTAATTTAGCAATAACATTTTGATTTTATGAACATGTAAATTTTTTCCATTTCTGTGATAATTATACTTGACCTTATAATTTTAAGAACCTTATAAAATACTATATTCTTTGAACATGCAATTTGTTTATCCATGACTTTCTTTACTAGATGCCTGCCAGAAGTGCAGAGAACAAAAAGTGCTTTCAGCAACTTCAATTTGAATCTCCTTTGTTTCAAACTTTGTTCTATTTTCAAAATACTTGACTTCCATCTTTTTATTTTTTCCATTAGAAAAAAGCAGAGTTCAAAGGCTTAAAGTCCCTTCATTATTCATGTCCTCATTCCAGAGGTAATGTTGTTATTCACTTTGCATTGAATAATTTGTGCATTATTTTAACACCCAAAAAACTGTTAAGGTGACACTCGTAGGTCCATGTAGCAATTACTCCCCCCAAGAATGTATGTTTTATCTAATGGTAACAATGATTATAGCCACTGCAAATTTATTACAGTAACATTATTGAGTTGTTTTAGTGGAAAAACTATGGTCTAGAGCACTGTATGAGATACCACTTGCAAAGATGTTTGCCAAATCTTCTGAGTATTATTAAAAAGTATCTTTAAGTATAAAATTTCATGCAGTCAATGATAGATGCCCAAGCAATTTAGAACAATACACTTCCTGGAAAAATGACAATTGCTATTGAGGAGATAGAAGAGGGCTAGGTAGTCAGGGATGGGACCTCGGGAGAGGGAGAAAAATGGAGAAGTACTAGAATAACAGATATGGATAGGATGCAGTATGCTGGCTAGGAAAACTGCAGAGAAAAACAAAATGACCTAGAATTGAACCCTGCTGGCTGGAGTTGCCAGGGCAATCCAGCTGGGTGGGAAGGATTCACAGGCAAGAGATGTAAGCCTTAAAATCTATGGTTGTTGCTAAGGAGGAATTATTTGAAAGAACTTAGCAATAGCTAGACAAAGAAGCTTCACTGGCAACCTACTTTCGGTCCCCTCCCTGCTAAGGGGGAGTCCTTCTAACTCTCAATAAACTTTGCTTCCACTAACTGTCTTTATCTATGAACTCATTCTTTGATTTTGCCAGTCAACGAACCAGGATCCCATCACAGCTTTTCGGTTTTACTATTAAAATCCGTGTTTGTGTGAATATAAATATATATACATATAACATTTAAATATATAAAATTATATGTTATATACATATAACATTTATAAATACACATCCATAAAAGTTTATATGCATATATCCATTTAGAGAAGAAAATTAAAATTAAGAGATGATTCAGCTTTTAAAATTGAAAGTATTACAGCTGTTGAAAGTATTACAGATGTCCCCCTTTTTTCCCTTACTGATGACCACCACCCTTCTTCCACCACCTCCCCAGCCTTCACTGCACTATTATTTGCTGGTTCCCTCACATTGCTATAGAAGCAAAAAAAAAAAAAAATTCTCTTTGAGAGAAGGTAATATTCTTCTAGTTCTCAAGTTATGTCACAAACATTTCTAAAACACATTGCCTCATACACATCTGAGATAAGGCAAATTAATGTGCCTGAGAACCAATAGAAATTAACAACAGATACAAGCTCACTGAAAATCCATGAAGTAATAGGACATTCTTTCTACTGGGGAGAAAAGCTAAGGAACTAACTAACTAACTAAACAAACAAACAGGACACTGCTGATTTTCATTAGGGACAACTAGAAATTCTAGAAGTGGAATACACTATAACCAAAGTTAAAGGCTCAGCAGGTGGGATTCAAAGCAGTGTTTGAATTTTAAAAAGGTTTTCAGATTGAAGCATAGAGACTGAATGATTTAAATATTGTGAAGAGGAAAGAGACATGGAAAATGTAGTGAGAAAATATAGCATATTTATTTGGAGTCAGCAGAGATAAAATAAAATGTGGTAGAAACAATATATATTTTAAATTGATGAAAATTTTCACTAATTAATAAAAGACAGCATTCAAGAAGCCAAAAGATTCAAGAAGCCAAAAGACTCTTAAAGAGTTATATAAAAGAAACCCATATACAAACACATCATTTGAACATAAAAAATCGAACATAAGAATTTTTAAAACAGATTACATTGGAGTTAACAATGGTTAGCAACCAGTAGGTTCATAGATGACTTCTCAGAGCAAAATGAAAGCAAGAGAGGGAAAGAATATTCTAATATGTAGATTAAAAAATAATTGACCACAAATTCTAAAAACTGCAAAAAAAATTCTTTGAGAATGAATGTGAAAAAGTGCATTGCTGGATAAACAAATCCTAATTAAATTCACAATTAGCAAACATGCCATAAACTGAATACTGAGAACTTTCTTTAAAAAAAAAATAACAATGATCTCAGTTGTCAGTTTGGAGATGCAGAAAGGAATGGAGAGCAAAGAAATACAAAGAAATGCATTCACCAAGAAAGACCAAATACTGAGCCATAAAATACACCTCAACAAATTTAAAATAATAGAAATCATACAATGTATATTCTGAGACCACTATGAAATTAAACTAGAAATCAATAACAGAAAGATAACTGGAAAGTTCTAAAATTTTTGGAGATTAATCAACATACTATGAAATAACACATGGGTCAAGAAGCGATCACAAGAGAAAAATTTTTAAATCTTTTAAATGAAATGAAAATAAAAATACAACATCAATATGTGTGGTATGCAGTGAAAGCAATGCTTAGAGAGGAATTTATAGAATTGAAAGCATATATTTTTCAAAAAGATATAAAATCAGTTGTCTAAATTCAATCAGTTGTCTTAGAAAACTAGAAAAAAAAGCAAACTAAATTTAAAGTAAGCAGAAGAAAATAAAAAATAATTAAACTGAAAATCAATCTAAATAAAATTTGGTTCTTCAAAAAGATAAATGATATTGACAAGATACCATCCAGGCTAAGTAAGAAAAAAATAGTGAGGACACAAATTATTGAGATTAAAAATGAAAGGGAATATTACTACCGATCAATTCTAAACCCACATATATGATATTCTAGAAAAATTGACCAAGTCCTTAAAAGATACAATCTGCCAAAAATGCATACAAGATGAAATAGATAATTTGAATAGTTGATATCTTAAAGATTTTGAATAAATACCTTCTTTCCATCACCATTTAACCATTTATCCCCTATTTGCCCTCTTTCATCTCTCTCCATTCCCCTTTATCTCTATCAGCTTACTGTTGTCTGTGTCTGTTTGTTTTTGCTTAATCCCTTCACCTTTTTTCCACCCAAATCCCTTCCATTTGATAGCTATAAATCTGTTTTATGTGTCTATGCTTCTTCTGTTTCTTTTTGTTGTTGTTGTTAAATTATTTTGTTCACTAGATTTCACATATAAGTGAGATCGTGTGGTATTTACTTTCTCTGACTGGCCTATTTCACTTAGCATAATACTTATCAGGTCCATCTGTACTGTCTCAAAAGTTAATATTTCCTTCTTTTTATTGCCGAGTAATATTCCATTATATAAATATACCACACCTTTTTATCCACTCATCTACTGATGGGCACTTGGGTATTTCCAGATCCTGACTATTCTAAATAATGCTGCTATGAACACAGGGGTGCACATATTCTTCGGAATTAGTGTTTAGGTTTGTTTGGTTATATTTGGAGAGGTGAAATTTTCTGGGTCATAAAGCAGTTTCATTTTTAACTTTATGAGGTAATTCCATACTGTTTTGCACAGAGTCTGTACCAGCCTGTATTCTCACCAGCAGCACAGGAGGGCTCCTTTTTCTCCACATTCTTGCTAACCCTAGTTGTTTGTTGATTTATTGATAATCATCATTCTGACAGGCTTGAAGTGGTATCTCATTGTGGTTTTAATTTGCATCTCTCTGATGATTAGTAATGTTGAGCATCTTTTCATATGTTTATTGGCCATCTGCATGTCCTCTTTGGAGAATTATCTATTCAGCTCATTTTGCTCATATTTTAATTGGATTGTTTTTTTTCTTGGTGTTGAGTTGTATAAATTCTTTATATATTTTGGATATTAACCCCTTATCAGATGTACCATTGGTGAATATGTTCTCCCAAAGTGGGTTGCCTTTTCATTTTGTTAATGGTTTGTTTTACTGTTCAAATGTTCAAAACCTTTTTAGTTTGATGTAATTCCATTTGTTTATTTTGAAAATAGCACCTAAATTGATGAGATTTGTGAAGTTAAAACTAGACTCCATTTAGTTCCCCCAGATTCTCCAGTCTCCCCTATTTCTTTTATTTTTTTTAGTTTTAATATTTCCTTTTTTAAATTTTGTTTTATTGCTTAAAGTATTACAAAGAGTAGTACATATATTTGTTTTAGCCTCTCTTTACAACTCTTTGACTTCCTGAGCAAAAACAAAACAAAAACAAAAAATCTTGGTCATTGGAACATAAAAAATATCTCTTTTTTTTGCAGTGGATCAGGGCAACACTGAGACATTGCTTAACCTCCAAAGTATCAACGTGAGACTTTTTTCCTATCTTTTTCTTTCTCCAGTTTCTACACTTGCTTTCTGTTTCTCTGGAAGCACTTCTTTTATAAATCACTAACAGATCATACTTAATCTTATAAGCTTTCTGTAGAAACCTACCTAAGGTAGTTTTCAGTTTGTATTAAAGAAGTAAGCTTTTTAATAGTGTTGATAAATGTGTGCAGCAGAGTTTAAGAGCCAAATGACATTGACTTTGATAAGGCAAGCTTGCATTTAGTCCTTAGCCTAATGACCAACTAATAGCAAATAATATATAACTTCTGGATTAATGGGGAAAATGAATAATAAAAATAAATCAAAAGGATACAAGAAAAAGGAAAAATAATAAGACAGGCAGGACAAATTAAAAGCATATTGTAAGAGAGTTGATAAAAATCAAATACATCACTGGTAACACTATTAATTCCACAAACATGTGCTTTAACAATAGGAACCAGACACCCTTCACTAGGGACCATTACATTTATTATTAATATTTTTATATATTTTTATTGATTTCAGAGAGGCAGGGAGAGAGAGAGAGAGAGAGAGAGAGAGAGAGAGAAACATCAATGATGAGAGAGAATCACTGATCAGCTGCCTCATGCATGCCCCACACTGGGGATTGAGCCCACAACCCAGGCATATGCCCTAACCTCCTAGTTCATAGGTCGATGTTCAACCACTGAACCACGCTGGCTGGGCAGGACTATTATATTTAAACTTTAATGAGAAAATGGGCAATTTAAATACTATACTTCATTATTTGCCCACATTGAGACTTTGAACAATATCAGAGGCCTATGAGGAGAAATTTGAGCACACATGCACATTGATACACTGAATTCCTCCTCTTCACCAACAGGGTAAAGTCACATAACTCTGCTTTTCACTGCAGCGTTTACTCCATGCCCTGACCTCCTGAACCTTGACATAACTGGACCTATCTATGCTTCCTTGCACCTGAGGTAATTTTCTTTCACTTCCTTTTTCCCAGGGGCACAGACCAGGTTACAGCAATGAGTAGCCCCATGATTTCCACAGACAGAGGTCTTCAAGTCAGTTAGTCTAAGTGAAGAATATGAATTAATCATTATAATAGCATTGGTCTGTGTATAAATTTAGAAATAACCTAGAGTTTAACAAACACAAAGTCTTTCATTTAAAATGTAAAATCGCCCTAACCAATTTGGCTCAGAGGATAGAGCATTGGCCTGTGAACTGAAGGGTTCTGGGTTTGATTCCAGTCAAAGGTGGGCTGGATCCCCAGTAGGGGTTATGCAGGAGGCAGACAATCAATGATTCTGTCTAATCATTGATGTTTCTATCTCCCTTTCCCTTCCTCTCTGAAATCAATAGAAATATAGTAAAAAATAAAAATAAATAAAATGCAAAATCAACTGTGTCAACTTAGTATGACTGCCCTGATTTCATAGTTGAGGACACTGAAGTGCATAGAGTGTAGGGAAGCACTGGAGACTTGGCAAGAAAGTTGTTAAGGAGGAAATTCAAACCTAGGGGCATTGGCTGAAGGTGGCCGCCCCTAATTGTTCTTTGACATTGCCAAACAAATCTGTCTATGTGAGGCCCTTCAAGTGTTTACTGGAATCTTTATACTTAATCTTTAGATGTCCTTGCTTAAAGGACACTGCAGACACATGTGTCCTCCCAAGAATGCTTACCATACTGATTGCATCTAAAAGTTAATCTTTATCTCAAACTGCTGTTACAATAAAAGCCTGAAGAGGCAGGCAATTGAGGCTGCCTGGTTCCTCTAGCCAGGCAGTCCCTTAGCCCTCTCTTTCTCAGAAATGTGTGTCAAAGTAATCATTCATCGCTCAGGGTCTGCTGGTCAGCCCCGGCAACAGAGCATATCTGATAACCCCTTTTCACTCAGCTACTAACATGGGAGAAATAGACTAGGCATCCAGGGCTTCTGTCTTTCAGATCCAGCTTATGACACTAATCTATTAAAGATGTTGGCTTCAAATGGAGCTAGTTTATTTAGCTGACCTCCATGACTCAAGGTGCATAAGCATGCTAAAACCCCCACTAGAATCATGTTTGTATGGCAATTTACACTTTTCGAATATTTTACATTTGTAATTTTAGACAGTTCCCAAAGTCTAAATATTGGAATTAATATTGCCGTGCTTTTGCATATATTAATACTAAAGTTTTTCATACGAAGGCACTCAGGTTTGAAAAGATTTAGTGAATTGTCCAAAGGATAACTTGGACTTAAATCTAGATCATTTTCATTCTAAGCCTGTGGTTGGCCCACTATATCATATTAAGCCTCTAAAATCATATTGTTAGAAGTGTCTATCTAATTTGGTAAGCCCCTCTGAAAATCATGTTATTATGCTTACATAGTTACAGTGGTATTAATTTTAAAATTAATTTTAATTAATTTTAAATTTTAATTTGTACAGTGTCTGCAAAGTTATTGTTACTAAGCTATGACATTCTAAAACCAAATGGTATAAGTTAGGATGGAGAGGTAAAGCTAGGATGATATTTGTTTTTAATAATGACTGTATACTTTTATTAATTAGAGTTTCACTGACATTTCACAATAATTCATTTAGGGCATTTATGAAACTGTAATAAAATGACCTGAATTTTGGCATATCTATAATGAAGGGGTTGGTAGGAAATTAATACTTGCCCAGGGAAGATTGAAATGACTGAAAAAAAATGTAAGAACCATTTTCAAGTGTCCAAGCACTCTGGAACTCATTTACATACCCGCAATTGATGGGCCAATTTCCCCTCATTTTTATCTATTCATTGAAGCTAGTTAGCATTAGAACTCTGGTGCTTTGTTAAACTAATTTCAATTATAGTACATAAGAGAAAGTATTGAAAATGCTTTTTGGGAAGAAAAAAGAAAAATGCATTTCATTAAAAATGAAACAAAAATTTTAGACCTTTAATTAAGGGAAACTAATCTAGATTAGAAACCAGATTAATGAGTTTTCTTTATTTATGTCAAAAAAACTTTATGCTCTCTGAGTGAAGGGGAAACCATGATCTAAGTTATATTTTCTATTTTCAGGAGAACCTACTTTATATATATATAGATTTGTATTTCCAGAAGCATATAGAAATCTAACAAATTTTTATTTTAAAACTTGAGAGTGAGTCAAAGAACAGATAAAGGTCCACAAGCGAGGATGTTTGGTTAAGCATTTAAAATAAGCTAAGAAAAAATGAGCAAATATTAGTAGAAATCAAGTCATGGAATTGTAACTCTTGTCTAGTAGACCATTGAGGTAGAAAGTGTGTTCAGAGTTATTATTAGAGGTAAGGTAGAAGATACATGACTCACTCAAAAATTATTATGAAAACTTATGGTATAGAAACAAGAAAAACATCTGGTTCAAGTTCTAACACTTAAGAGCAGTGTGATTTGCTGAAAATTAACTTTGCAGCACTCCTATTTCCTTCTCTGCAAAAATATTGAGAATAATCCCTGCATCCTATGAAGTTGCTGTAAAGATGAAAAATGTCAATGTATCTTGAAAATGGTAAGTCGCTCTATAAATCTTAAGGCATACATTAGTTTTAGGAATAGCCTACTACATGACTAACTTTATATAGAAAAATCTGGGTTTGGTGGTTTTACACAAGTTTAGAAAGATCACTTTATTTCTCCCACACCTTCTGGGATCTCATTGCCCTGCACCAAGTGAAAAACTATCAGATGTGAGATGCTGCTAAAAATGCTAGAAAAATGCGTGATGGAGTGACACTGAAAATAACAGAGCCAGAAGCAACAACATGATTGTATTAATTGCCAGCCCGCAGAACCCTGAAGATACATTACAGCACTGGAAAGACTATTGTTATATGTGAGACCTAAGAGCAAGTGCTTCCCCATCATCAGATATAAGTTAATAAATGATGTCATTTCAAAACTAACTTTGATGGTATCATTGTTTATATTCTCTGTGGCTTAAAGTAGCTTTATTCAATCTTTTTTGTTCTAGACCAAGTTGGTTGTCTCAGCTCAAATAAAAACAACATCGCTTTGTTCCTCTTCTACTTGTTTCCATGGAAGTTTGACATGTTTCAGGAATGACACTAAGATAAATTATTTTTAAAAAAATGTCCAATAGAACCAAGAGCACAGGTGTCACGTGGGTTGTAAGTTATTCTGACAGCCCAAGGCAACAAGCTGCCAACAATTTGTACAGGAATATTTCAGGAAGATATCACTTTCCAAATTCAGAACTACAGTTTCCATGGGAAGCTAGCTACACATGAAAGTGGGGTTAGGGCATGAAAACCCTTTATTCGAAAACTGCAGCTGGTCACCCGAACTCAAGGTATAAGTTAGATAAGTCTCCACTGAATCAGAATAATATAGAGAACAGCAAACCAGTTCTATTTTTTAGAAACTACATTGAATTTAGGCTTCTGAGAAAAGTTAGCCCAGTGGAAACTTAAGTTTCTATAAGACTTTAGTAGGAGAATAATGATTTTAATTCCAATTCCATTAGTAAGTAGATTGTTTGGTCTGAGGAAATAAAATAAATTCTCAAGGCCTTATTTTCATTATCCATAAATAGGAGAACAGATAATGGAACAATATTATCTACCAAATGGCTTTGTTAAGATAATCAGGTAAAGTCGTATGTCCCAAATAGACAGAGCCTACTAAGTGCTAAACAATGTTCATCGAATTGGAGTTCTAAACATTGCATTGCATCATTTGTACAAGTGAGGTTTTTTTTTCCTATTTGATTTTTAACAATTACTGAGCTTTTATGGTGATTGTGCTTCTCATTGTTTTAATGGCCCATCCCCAGAAAGGACATGGAGCTCTCCTCTCCAACAACTTACTGGACCCCTTTTTCTTCTTTTGTCCCTGCCTTTCTCCTGTCAATCTTTCATCTCTCCTTTCTGCCTTCCACACTAAAACATGCTAGGCAGGCCTCATCCTGGATCAGCACTGGTGTTCTGAGGGAGCTGTCACTTTTTGTGTCTACAACTTGTTAAAATTCAGCGATTTAAGAAAAAACTTTCTGGCTCACCACCCCTGAATTCAGCAAAAATGTGTCCACTGCTCTTGTTATTTCTGTTCCTAATTACTAATAGGGAAAAAAAAGTCTAGACAGTAGAAACTGCAGAAGGTGTGACTTTATTAAGGGGGTTTCCTATAGTTTTTGCAGAAAAATTGAACTTCCTTTTTTCTCTCTCCATTATATGAAATATATGAGATAGATTTAAGGAATTACAGTTAAATACGGCAGAAATCAATATGTTGAGCTGAGTATTGTTTGGGAGAGTTTTCTCATTATTCAAAAAGACCCTCTATCGGGGTTCAAATCCTGACTCTAACAGAAACTATGATCTTGAGCATATTACAAGAATTCTAAACCTCTCAGTTTCTCCTTCTATAAAGTGGGAATAAAAATATAAGTGTCATAGGATAGTAGTTAGGATTAAATGACTTCAATGGCTGCACTGATTTAGAACAGTGTTTGACATGGTAAAACTATTACTCATAAGTCATTATTTTTTTTATCTTCTACAACATATCATGTCACTTAAGAGGAATTACACCATTCCTTAGAGGGGAACACTTGCTACTTAATATTTCATATCCACTATACATACTCTCTTTGAATGCAAAATATATGTACTATCTATGTACACAAATACAATTAAATACACACATAAAAAATCAATATTTCCCAGCTGGCAAGGCTCAGTGGTTGAGCGTCGACCTATGAACCAGGAGGTTGCAGTTCAATTCCTGGTGGAGGGCATATGCTGGTGTTGCGGACTCGGTCCCCAGTGCGGGTTGTGCAGGAGGCAACCGATCGGTGATTCTCTCTCATCATTGATGTTTCTCTCTCTCTCTCTCCCTGTCTCTTCCTCTCTGAAAATCAATAAAGAATATTTTTTAAACATTATTAATATTTTTTCTAAGTATTTTGGTTAGCTGTTTCAGTTTTCTCAATGTAATTATCAATTAGCTGTACTAAATTGAGACAAGGAAGCAAGCCAAGGAGCTCTGGACAACATACTATGTGGGCAGGCCCTTCGAACACTGCCACGGTATTTTTCAATAACTGTAGGAACACTGGCTCTTTTCCACCATAGTCTTAGTCATCACGTGGAATACGTATAATGATACTGATGTCATTTCTGTGTCTGCTTTGCTAACAACAAGAAAAAAGTGTAAAGAGCTCCAACTCAAAGGTCAGAGAAATCTGTTCCTGAATTCCATCAACACCACCTACTTATCTGAGATTGGAGGAAAATTACTTAGCCTCACTGAACCTCCAGTCCCTTTTCTGTAAAGGGAGGATGTCTACCTCAGAAAGCTGTCATTAGAGAAACTAAAACAGACCCCAAAAATGCACCATCAGCTCTGCTCGATAAGGAGGATGATTGACCAAAGCCCCCACCACAGCTGTGGCCTCCTAGAATGCACACGGTATCTGTGTGAGCCAAGGCTTCCTAAGGGCTGCTCCGGACAATGTCTAAGAAAGGCGAGGGGCCAAGCCAAGGTAAGCTCACTCCTGAGAGAAGTTAGGACTCCAGTGGAGGCTTTGCCCATGGGACTCCCATGGGCCTGGCCAAACCTTCCTTAGGACTGTAGCAGTGTAAGATCATTCATACCCAAGCTTCCTTCTCTCCTTTCTAACCCACAGTGTCCGATCTGCACTGAAATCTGAAAACAACAACAACAAAACAAAACAAACGATAACAACCTATCCTTCTCACTGTAACTTTTACCCTTCTGATGCATGTCCCACAATAGATCCATTATACTTAATCATGTCTTGTCATCTGCTTCTCTGAAAATCCATACTAACGAACTATATAACACTAGAGGCCCAGTGCATGAAATTCATGCACTGGGGGTGGGGGGAGGGGTCCCTCAGCCTGGCCTGCACGCTCTTGTAGTCCAGGACCCCTTGGTGATTATCCAACTGCTGGGGAGCGGGCCTAAGCTGGGAAAGTCCAACTGCCGGGGAGCAGGCCTAAGCCGGCAGTCGGACATCCCACTTGCAGTCTGGGACCCATTGCTACTTACAGCCCACCTGCTCACTGCTCCTTACCACTTGGTTTGCTGCTCCTTAGCACTACCATGGAGATGGGAGAGGCTCCCACCACTGCCACTATGCTCATCACCCGGGAGCCTGGCTTCTGGCTGAGTGGCACTCTCCTGTTGGAGTGCACGGACCACCAGGGGGAAGCTCCTGCGTTAAGTGCCTGCCCCCTGGTGGTCAGTGTGCATCATAGCAACCAATCATTCTGGTCATTCCACTGTAAGGATGCATAAACTTTTTATTATATAGATAGTACATGGCACACAGTAATTCATAAAATGTTTTTATCAAAACAGAAATTATAGAAATAGACATCACATGAAAGAAAACATTCTACATAGACTTCATGTGAATTCAATATGCAGAATTTTTTTTCCTATACAAACATTTTATGTTCTTGTATATAGAATCTAAAAACAGATTTATTTTATTTTACTTTGTAGCAAAACCAGCAGTAGGTTGTATTGAATTTCTATATATATATTTCTCTTCAACTCTTTCTCTAGCCACTTTTTATCTTTTCCTATTTCAGGCATGCATATTTTAATAATTATTACTATATTTTTACCAAAAATAGTGAGTTAAAAATTCATAACTCAGCCTTATTCTAGGCTGCTTTATTTTAAAGGTATGGTGATTTCATGAAAGGGACATAAGACAAGAAGAAAGGCAAACAGTCTTTTAAAGAAATTTGAGTTAAAAATAAATAGCCAAAGAAAACCTGAATTTATTACACTTTTCCTCCTTATGACCAATATTTCCCAATGGAGCAGTGTGTATGTGTATTTGAGGTGGAGATGGGTATATTAATGTGATAGGGAGAAAGAGTGAAATAAAGTGGAACGTAATGAAAAAGGAAAACAAGAGCATAATCAGTTATAATAAATGGAGAGGATTAATTTCTCAAAATGAGGAAATAGCTTTCTTGTTTCATGTCATTTCTCCTGTCTTCCCTATGAAACCAACATATGGGATGTAGAGTCTGAGTTTGTTGTCTAGCAAAAGTGAAGGATGAAGTCTCAGACAAAAACAGTTGGTGGGACTCAAGTTTATTGGGAGGAACCAGTCCTGGAAAAGGTGTAGCTGGGGTTCCAGGAGTAGCCTAGTGTCCAGACCTTCCTTTTCATGTTACAGCAGAAGTAGATTAGCATCCAAGCTAATTAAAATCTATTAGTCCATGTATAGATGCCCACATGGCCATAATCCACAAGCCACGTGGTCAACAGGGGATGTGTGCCCCCACAACAGGAATATCCTGTATCCATTATGTGTTGCACCAAGGGGAGAGAGGAAAGAAGGAACTATATATATGGTGGCCCAGTGCATGAAATTCGTGCACGGGAGGGTTCACTCAGCCCAGCCTGCACCCTCTCCAATTGGGGATCCCTTGGAAGATGTCCGACTGCCGGTTTAGGCCCAATCCCACAGAGATCGGGCCTAAACTGGCAGTCGGACATCCCTCTCGAAATCTGGCACAACTGGTTCCTACCGCTCACCTGCCTGCCTGCCAGATTGCCCCTAACTGCCTCTGCCTGATTGCCCCTAAACCCTCTGCCTGCCTGCCTGCCTGATCACCCCTAACCTCTCTGTCTGCCTGCCAGATAGCCCCCAACTGCCCTCCCTTGCCAGCCTGATCTTGCCCCAAACTGCCCTCTCCTGCTAGCCCGATCACCCCTAACTGCCTCTGCCTCAGCCCCCGCCACCATGGCTTTGTCCGGAAGGAAGTTGGACATCTAGAACATGGCCAGTCGACCCTGTCTAATTAGCATATTACCCTTTTATTAATATAGATAGATTATATAGGATAGGATTGCTTAAATGGAGTGGGGGGAGCCTTTTTTAGCAGGAGGAGATGCTCTTGGCAGACAAAAATACATAATCCCTATATCTGGACTGATAGCCAGCCATATGCACTATACTGCCAAACCGGTCATTAAAAAATTGAACCGCTTTCTTACACCTTACACCAAACAGCTGTTGCCCTTAAACCCCCTCCACAGCCCCCACCTTAGTTCTGCCTTCGCAGTTCACCCAGATTAGGTTCTGATTGGTCGGTTTCTATGCCAGTCAGCATCTCCGGACCTATCTCTGGGCCTGATCAGAGATGCAAGGGCTGATCAACAGCTGCTATGGAGGCTACAGATCAGACCCTGCTTCTCTCTCTGGGCCTCTCTCGGGGCCTGATCCGCAGCGCCCTTGGCAGTCAGTGCTGGGTCACCACGGCAACCCAGCACTGACTGTAGGACTGACTTCTGGTCAGTTGAGCCTTCGGTCCTTTTGGACATTACAGACCCTGGGTTTTTATATATTAGGATATGCTTATTAGTTCCTGATTGATCTTTTCAAAGAGTTTTGTTTTAGCAACATCCTTGAGATTGGTTATATGCCTCACTGCCTTGTCTGTCTTAGCAATATCCATACATTTTAAAGTTTGTGCCTCTCATGCGCACCTTTCTTTCCCAGCCCAGTTGGGGTGTCTTAGTAACTCCACCTAGTTGGGTTACTTCCTTTCCCGTGGTCCTGCTCCTATCTACCTAGCTTCTGTCTCCTCACCTATGCCCGCACATTGGAAAGCTAAAGCTTGGCTCTTCTTGCCCTGTAACTCCTGGATAGCCCTTTTGATTCTGAGTTACACTTGTGTTTCCAACACAAATGCATGCTTATATAGTATTATCTTTAATTTTGAAAACTTTATTGGGAACTTGTTGTGTGCTAAAATCTGTTCATAGCATTAAAAAATAAACATAATATGTTCCTGGCGTTCTAAGAGCTCTAAATGAGAGTGCAAGCATAAAAGGTACTGTGCTAACTGCTTTATTGAAATTGGTATAAGGTGCTCTGGAATGATCAGTGGAAATGCTTTGCTCTGCCTTTCGGACTGGAAATACTCCATTAAAATGTGAAATTTAATAGAGTAAAGAAATAGACCTTCACTAGTAAGATGAGATCAAGAGGCAACTTTTGAGGAAGAGGAAATAATAGTATCAATAAATTCACAGAAGGGTAAGGGTCCAGGGACTACCCTAAAAATGCCAAATGAATCCTTGTGATTGGGGTTAGGTTGGCATAGATGGGAGATAGTAAGACAAGAGATGAGTCATATCGTTAAAAGAGGTCAGATTATGAAAGCACCATGGTGCTATGCTTGTACCGTAGAGAACAGTTAATAGCAAATAGTTAAGGGTATTTGTGGATGCCTCTTTATTTATTTAAAACTTCATCTTTCATTCTTATTTCCTAATTGTTTACCCAGAGCAAATTTGCTTTCTAAGGACAATTTTGGACTATGTAGAAAGCGATTTTTATATATGTAATTTATCAGGACAAAAATATTAAAACCCGTTTAATTTCCTCACTTGTTCTGTGGGTCAGTGTTCTGCAACTAATTTGGTTTGTATAGCATGCTTTCCCTTCACTCCAATTATTGCTAAAAATTATTTATTAAAAAGCACACAGACATGACCCATATTCAAAGTTAAATATTTTACCTTAGGGCTTTGAGATTTATGAATAAGAAACTCTATGAAAATGTAGTTTTGCCATGGGTCTATATAAACACTACGGTGTCGGGTGAATTTCCCGCCAAAATATAAGATGGCGCGGGCAATTATTTAGGTTTCCCGCGCAAAATCAGGGATTTTTATGATACCTATTACCCCAATGGGTATGAAACGGTTCGCATACACAGGTAGGTATCTTTGTGAACGGCAAACAAACAAATATTTGGTAATACGCAGTTACAATCGGCCCGAGTTTACACGTTTCCCGCACTCCACCGCAAATCTATATGAACCGAGTTAAGACGGCTCCCGCGGAGTACGCGCAATTCACGCGAGCCGACTTAACTCGTTTCCCGCACTCCAAGTGTAAATGTAAACAACAATCGCTCTTGGCACAGTGCAATATTATTACAGTATTCCTGTGTAGAACCATCTAAATTGATGGTGTTGCATACAAGGAACCGAATAGAACTAAAGTTTTGATTTTATATTCTGTTCATCTGGTAATCTTAGAGAGAATGGTCTTTGAGCTCCAATCTCTAAGAAGAGATAGAGATAGAGAGAGAGGAAGAGAATCACATTCCTATTGCCAGAAGCTTATTGCAATACCTCTCCAACCAGCGCTCTTGGGAAATGATAATTGCAAAGTTTGGGTCAATTATTTTTGCAAATGTAAAATATTAATATCATGTTAATAGTTAAGGAATGGCATTAATGTCATCAATTGCACACTTGTCTTTATGGTATAAGAATGAGAATATTAACTTCATATGCATAACACAGAGACATATTCATTTCTGGAATAATTCATCTGGAACTTGGCTCTTAAACATACTTAATCTGACCATCTGTGTATTTTTCTCTCCCCATCTTGTTTATTCATTCATTATTCATATGCTTTACCTCTAAATTTAAACTTATATATCCTATTTAGCTCATTCTACTCTCTGATTTTTATCTTTTTTTTATAACTAGAGGCCTGATGCACGAATTCATGCATGTGTGGAGACCGGGCGGCCCACCCTGATCAGGCTGATCGGCCGGGCTGGCTCGGGGGAGAGGCTGAGGGCAGTTGGCCGGCCAGCCCTATCCCCTGGTTGAACTCCTGGTAGAACTCCCGTTTGAGCTCCAGGTCAAGGGGACAATTTGCATATTAGCCTTTTATTATATAGGATAATATTTTTATGAATCTGTGCAACCATGCCAGGCTTTTTACATACACTGGTAAGTGTCCTTCATCGGTGCTTAGCACTGTGCTTTTTCATGATCCTTCTATTCTGGACCCTGGGTTTAACTCAGGTTCCTGGATTAACTGCAACCTTATCTCTCTTTTTTCTCTCAACTGACCTTCAACCTTCTATGTCAGTTATGAATAAAAAGTCATACGTTTGACACTCTTCCTAATGAGAGGTGGAGTTTATATCTTCCCCTTGAATCCAGAAAGTCTAATGCCTGCTTTGACCAATGCAGAACAGCATGCCTGACACTATGTGACCTCTGAGAATAGGTCATAAAATGCAATGCAGGTTGCCTGATTCTCTTAGAGCATTTATCCTCAGAATGCTCCCATTTAGGACCTAGCTGCCACAACTAGAGACACCCAATCACATGGAGAAGCCATTTGTAGGCATGCTGGTTGGCAGACCCAGTTGAGACCAGTCTTTGTGTCGTCAAAAATCATTTACCAGACATATGAGTGAATTATTGTGGAGATAATTTTAGTTCCCAAATATTCACATCATCCTTAGCTAATTAAATCTTGTCAGCAAGGTCCCAAATATGTGTAGCAGAGACAAGCCATCCCAGTTTGGACCTGCCTAAATTCCTGAGCCACAGAATCTGTGGTTTCATAAACCAATTGCTGTTTTATGCCATCGAATTGGGATTGTTTACAAACATTAATTGGACTAAGGATCCGGCTAATCCCAAACCCCCTCTACTACCACACAGGCTGCAAAACAAAGTCCTGGCAAGTGGAGTCCTAAAATTAACTTATCAGTCTTCCAAACAGATTTGTGCACATTGTTTCTTACAAATTCACTGGGTGACATATATTTTCTTTCCAACGTCCTTTTCTCTTGGAGGTAGCATAGTTCAAGGACATCAATCAATACACACTACTGGACCTTAGCACTGTATGTTTGAGAAAGGTAGAAAATATCTAAGGAAAGACTGGGACTTGAGATATCTCCCCTGTCTCATTACATCACCATTCTCACTAAACCCGGGACAACAACCATTTTGAAAACTTATGGAGAATCATTGGAAATGGCTGGCCCATGAAGTGGTAATAAATGTTCAGAAAGAACATTGCTTTTAAATTGAATCTCTCACCTAGATCTATTTGTAGTAGTAAAATGTGTATAAAGAAGAATGCCTCTCTACAATCATTTCTGGGCCTGTCATTTAATGTTGTTATACATATGCTTTATGTCAATGTATTAATTTAACTGTAGTTTGGTCCACTTCATTAATCAAGATCTGCTGCAATAACTGATGAAAAATGCAATCCAAATCTGTAGACTCTGGTTCTGAGCCATCAGCAGAAGGTATATAATCCTGTACTGACTAAGTAAAAATGGTACCTATTTGTCCATTGAACACAATAGTAAAAATAATCAATAATATTAATAGCAACAGTATATAAACTTGACACAAAATAAAGCTTTCTAAAATAATTGAGAGAGGATGTCAGCAAAATAAAAATAACTATTTTTGTGCATTGATCATTTACATAGCTAGTGGAATTTTATAGATTCTAAGTAGGAATTTAGTGAGCATGGCAATGATTAATTATAAATTTCACATTTCTTTGGTGTAACTTAAGAAAAATTTATAAATTTTGATTTCTTCTTTTTTCCTTGACAAAAACTCCTATAAACCTTTCTCTAAAATATCAATAATTATTTGAGTATTAATTTCTGATGACATAGTTTATACATTGAGCCAGATTCTGTTTTTTTGAAATAATTTATAATTAAAGAAGTAAATCAACCAGAATGCACATTAACTTAACATTTATTCTTCAAGAATATAAGATTGGTTAATATCTATTATGTGTAAGACATCCTAAGAGATGTGTTGATGGAAAAGAAAATGTAAGAAAAGTAAGTTAGCCCTGGGTGGTGTGGCTCAGTTGATTGGGTGTTGTCCCATGCACCAGAGGGTTGCTGGTTCAATTTCCCATCCGGGCACATGTCCAAGGTTTGGGCTGCATCTCTGGTATGGGCGTGCGGGAGGTAGTAGATCTATGTGCTGCTCTCATATCAATGTTTCTTTTTTTCTCTCCCTCTCCCTTCCTTTCTCTCTAAAGCTCCAAGAAAATATTTTTGATTTTTTTAAAAGTAAATTAGCCCTGAGAGGAGTGGCTCAGTTGGTTGGAGTATCATCTTGTGCACTGGAAGATTGTGGTTCAAATCTCGATCAGGGCACATACCTAGGTTTTACGTTCAGTCCCAGGTCGTGGGAGCCAACCAATCGATGTATCTCTCTCACATCAGTGTTTCTCTTTCTTTCTCTCCCTCCCTCTCTAAAATAAAATAAGATTAAAGTGTAAATTAATGGTCGTAATTAGAAAATGAGACACCTGTAAATGTAAGGGGCAAAATATATTATTAATTCATATTTTCAGAATAACGATGAAGCCTATGTTTCTTACATCCATTTTTTACTAAAAATCTCAAAATATATTGCGCAAATTATGTCTCCAAAATTGTAAGAAATTGTAAAGGCAAAGCAAGAACTTACTCTTGGGAACAAAGCAAGATTACAAGAGACAAGTGAATATGAGGATAAATTTAGGAAAATGTTTATAAACAAAATGTACTGAGGTAATTGAAGAAATCAATGTTTATAGTTTATATTTTTAAAACAGAATATTATACAAAATATTATGGATTTGACAAATTAAAAAAAAGTCTTCCCTCTCAATTTCAGATTAAGAATATCCAGATTCAAATATGACAACATCTCCTAAAAATCATATTGTTGAGAAAAATTATTTATTATTTAAATTGTCTTTTAAAATCTGCATTTTAAAATGAATTTGGTTTACATTCATATAAGTATATACCATCTATAGGATTAGGCAAATTCTGATTGAAATACATGCCTTGGTTCTTTGTTTGGTTCAACAAACAAGAATGATCCAGCTGTGGCAATTTTGAAAATAAATTGATTATATGAGTAGTTAAATTATTTGTGAATGCTTTAAAACAATCATAAAATAATACTTAAAATATTTGTGGCTAACATAATAATTATAAATTCTGATGGATAATTTAACGCGTAACTTAGAAAAGCACAATATTAGAAACAACAGAGACTTCTAACTTCATGGATTCAGTATTAACCAGATTTTGTTTTCTTGTCCAATCAGTTGCCTGTCTGCTACGAAAATGCACAAATGCATTTCAGTAACTGAGTTCATTTCAAAAAATATGTGGATCAGACAGATTGAATTCATTTCAATAAATATGTGGATGGGACATATTGCCAGGCACTTGGAACACTGGGAGGGATAGAAAAACAGTCTGTTTTGTCAAGAGACCTAGTATGTATTAGGGATGCAGAAAGAAGTAAATTACAGAACAATGTCAGAAGCTTAGTGATCAAAGAATGTATTAGGTACAGAAATCACACCGTAAAGGAGCTATCAAGTCTGTCTAGAGAGAGGTCAAGGGTATCTTCCCTGGAGAATTCTTTCTGATTTGTTTTGGAGGAATAATTACTTTACTTTGTGGACAGGGAAGGAATAGTTATTGCAATTATAAGGAACAACAGTGACAAATGTATTGTAGAACAGAACTTTGATTTAAATGCATTATACTACTGTGTCAGTAAGTGAAATGTTAGTCATTGGAAAACACACATATACACACAGACCCAAAGTCCAATCATCTTCTGTCACCATGTACTAGGCCCCCTCCACTACCCACCCCGCTTTCCTCTGGCAACCACCACTCTGTTGTCTGTGTCCATGAGTTTCAGTTTGACATCCCACGTATAAGTGAAGTCATATGGTTCTTATCTTTTCTCACTGAATTATTTCACTTCGCATAATATTCTGAAGGTCCATTCAGGTTGTCACAAGTGACAGTATTTCATCTTTTCCTTTGGCTGAGTTGTATGCCATTGTATAGTTGTACCACATCTTCTGTATCCAATCCTCTATCGAAAAATACTTTGGTTGTAATTTTGATCTTTCATTTTGTTTATGTGGTGTATCGTGTTAATTAATTTGTAGACATTGCACCAACCTTACATCCCATTGATAAACCCCACTTGATCATGGTGTATGATATTTTCAATGTACTGGTACTACTAGATTTGGTTTGCTAATACTTTGTTGAGGATTTTTGCATCTATATTCATCATGGATATTGGCCTATAATTTTCTTTCTTCATAGTGTCGTTATCTGGTTTTGGGTTTATGACAATTCTGGCCATGTAAAATAAGCTTGGGCATCTTCCCTCCTCTTGAAATTCTTGAAATAGTCCTTACTGGCTTCTGGCCTTGGGGTCACACTCAACACAGCAGTCTGTACCCTGAGATTATGCACACACGCACTAAAAAGCGCTTTAAAAAAAAAAAAATCAGATCTCTAATCCATCTGAGATATTCTCTCACATAACCAAAATGCTATTTCAGATAAAACAAACAAAAATATGGGAGCAGACATTTTAAAAAAGGAACCAATAGTACGATTCCATTTATAGGAAACATCCAGAACAGGTAAAGAAACGGAGACAGGAAGTGCATCAGGAGTTGCCAGGGGCAGGAGAGGGGGAGTGAGTACAGTTGGTGCAGGGTCTCCTTGGGGGGTGATGGGACGTCCTGCAACTGGACAGGGGTGATGCTTGCACGGCACCGTGAATGCCCTTCATGCTCAGGAGAGGCATAACCTAAAACCTTCATTCATTACTTAAAATGAACCACACAGTGGAGAGGGGGAAAACATAACAATTAAAGTCCAAGAAAAAGGTCCAAGAGGGGCGGGGAGAAACGCATCTGGTGGGAGAGGGCGGGCAGGTGCAGCAAGCTGCTCCGAGGCTGGCCCCGAGATGTGTTCCAGAGTCAGCGCCCGGACCCTGCCGGGAGCCAGGGAAGGTCTGGGGTGGCGGGGACCTGGGGTGGCTCAGGCGGGTGGGACTGCTTTTCTCGAGGCCCCGAGCAGTGACCTCACTTCCTGACCACACAGCCCAACTGACCCTGTGACCCTGGTAACGGAGCCACGTTCTATAACCGCCCCTTCCCGGCCCACTGGACCAGAGCCAGCGGGAAGGGGGAGGACGCGATGTTTTCGTGTTGTCTGCCCGTGTCCCGAGGCCGGGACCTGGACAACGACGGCCAGGAGAGCAGGTTTCGCCGAGGCCGCAGCTGGGTGGAGGCTCAGCCCAGGCGCCGCCTGTGGCCCTTCTCCCGGCGGGACTCGGAGGTAACACCGGGCAGTCTTGTGGGGCCAGGCCTCCCTCTGATCAGATGCCCCGAGCAGCCCTCTGTCCCTCCCCGGGGGTGTGTGTGTGAGTGTGAGTGTTGGTGGGGGGCAGCATAAGGGGGGCTCAGGTGGGGAGGGCCTGCCTGGAACAGGAACAGGTTGGGTTGGGGGGTCAGGACCAGTCATGTTCGCACCCCAGGTCAAGGCTGGCTGGGTGACATGGAGTGTGGGCGGTGCCTTCTGCCCGAGGTCTATCCCGAGCCCTGGAGGTGACTGTCATTTCCCCTGGGTGGAGGTCTGTGCAGACACAGGGCTGGGCCTGATCCGGGAGCAGAAGGTCCAGGGGGCAGGAGCAGCAGCGACCAGGGCCGGGCGCGAGGCCTCCCGACCGGCCTCCGGTCGCTGTCATTGCAGAGCTCAACCCGGGTCGTAGAGGAGCATTCGGCTGACGAAGACATGTACCCCATCACCGCCAGAGAGGGGGCGGAGAGCCACACCACCGAGGGCCAGAGCGCGGCCACCTCGGGGTCTGCAGAACCGGGGCCCTGGTATGTCCGGAGAAGGACTCCTCTGCCGAAGCCCGCCCGGCTCCACAGGGAGCTCATGATTTCCGAGCACCGTTCCCACGCGACACGGACCAGGTCAAATAACCTGGAGCTCAAGGAGGCAGAGCCCAAGGGTGAGAAGATGGGGGAGGTGGGGGTGGGATGGGGATGGAGGGGAGGAGTTGGTGCCAGGCGCACAGGGAGCACGCCCAGAGCCTGGCCAGGAGCAACGAATGGCCTCAGACCGCTCATCTGTTGGTCTGCAGGCGGGGAGGACGCCCTGGGGCGGGTCCTGGGCTGTGGCTGTGTTCTGTGTTTGGGGGGCACAAGGAAATGCAGACACCTGAGTGATCTTTTCTCCTCTCGCAACTCCAGCACCAGCACAGGAGGCATCTGCTTCAGCACCTGTCATACAAGCCGAGGAATCCAATGCAGGGGCAGCCTTAGAGGGGTGTCCACCTCCAGGGTTCCTGCCACCTCCAGCAGCCCCTCCCGTCGCAGCTGAGGAGCCAGGACCACCCTGGGAGGCACCTCCATACGGAGAGGAGACCCCAACACCCCTGCCTGAGGAGCCCTCCCTCCGACCTGCCCTGGGCCCTGCCTCAGAGGAGGAGCTGCCTCCTGAAAACATAGCAGGGCCAGCCCTAGAGCCGCTTGTTGAACTTGCTCTTGCTCTTCCACCAGAATTTATTTTACCCCCGCTCTTTGACTATTTTCTTTTATTTTCTTTAATTGTTATATTTTCCTATTCTCCACGGCATGATTCACCTTAAGTCCTATGTAAAGTTTACCGTTTATGTTTTTACAATGTGCCATTCCCAAGCATGAAGTACATCCATGATTCTGTGCGGCCACTACTGAGTTGCAGAACGTCCCATCACTCCCAAAGGAACGCCCCTCACCACCCATACTCCCCCTGCAATCCCTAACTTGCTTTCTATCTCTATTCCTTGATCTATTCTGGATGTTTCCTATAAATGGAATCTTAAAATAGGTGCCTCGTTGTGTCTGTTCTCACATATTGTTTGTGTGTGTGTATGGGGGGGGGGGTGTTTTTTTTATGAAATAGCATTTTTGTTATTTGAAAGGAATATCCCAGAGGAATTAGAGATCAGATGTTTAAAAATAAAAGCCGTAAAGCCCTTTTAGTTAAGTGTGTGCATAATCTCAGCATGCAGACTGCTGTGCTGAGTGTGATCCCAGAGCCATAAGTCAGAACTATTTCAAGAATTTGAAGAGGAGGGAAGACTCCCAAGCTTACTTTACATGGCCAGAATTATCATAAACCCCAAACCAGATAAAGACACTACGAAGAAAGACAATTATAGGGCAATATCCCTGATGAATATAGATATAAAAATCCTGAACAAAATATTAGCAAACCACAAGACACAGAGGTCCACTTTCACCACTGTTATTCAATATAGTACTAGAAGTCTTAGTCATAGCAATCAGACAAGATTAAATAAAAACCAAATAGGAAAGGAAGAAGTGAAACTGTCATGATTTGCAGATGACAAGACACTATATGTAAAGAACACTAAATATTCCACCAAAAAACTATTAGAACTGATCAATGAAAGTAAAGTAGCAGGATACAAAAAAAATATCCACAAATCAGTTGCATTTCTATACACTAATAATTATCAGAAAGGGAAACTATGACAATGATTATAGTTGCAAATGCATAAAAATTAAAATACCTAGGAATAAATTTAACCAAGGAAGTAAAGAACTGTACTCAGAAAATTATAAAACACTGAAGAAAGAAACTGAAGAAAATGCAAATAAGTTAATGGATATGAAGAACTGACATCATTAAAATGTCCATTCTACTCAAACCAATCTACAGATTGAATGCAATTTCTACCAAGATATCAATAGTATATATGAACTAGAACAAATATTTCAAAAATTATATGGAGCCCTGGATGGTGTTTCTCAGTGATTAAAGCATTGGCCCAGGCATGAAAAGGTAGTGGGTTTGATTCTCAGTCAATGACACATACAAGCGTTGCAGGTTTGATCCCCAGCACCATATGTGAGGGAGGAAACCAATTCATGTATCTCTTTCATATAAATGTTCTTCTCTCCTTCCCTCTCTTCCAGTCTCTCTAAAAACCAATTGAAAGAATATCCTCAGATGAGAATTGGCAAATATATATATACCATGAAAGATCATGGATAGCCAAGCAATCTTGAGAAAGAAGAATAAAGTTGGAAGTATCACCCTATTTAAGATTATACTACAAGGTCATAATAAAACAGCATTGCATTTGCATAAAAACATATAGATCAATAGAATAGGATAGATCAAAATTAAACCCATGTCTCTCTGGTCAAATAATATTTGACAGAGAAGCCAAGAATATACAATGGCTTAAAAATGAGCTATTCAATAGTGGTTTGGGGGAAATTGGACAGATAAATGCAAAAATAATTGAAAGTAGGTCACCTTCTTACATCATACACGAGAATAAATTCAAGATGAATTAAAGATTTAAATATAAGATTCTAAACCATAAAAAATCTTAGAAAACATAGGCAGCAAAATCTCAGACATTTCATTTTTTTAAATATATTTTATTGATTTTTTTACAGAGAGGAAGGGAGAGAGATAGAGAGTTAGAAACATCGATGAGAGAGAAATATCGATCCACTTCCTCCTGCACAATCCCTACTGGGGATGTGCCTGCAACTAAGGTACATGCCCTTGACTGGAATCGAACCTGGGACCCTTCAGTCCGCAGGCTGATGCTCCATCCATTCAGCCAAACAGGCTAGGGCAACATTTCATTTCTTGTAGCATTTTTTTCTGATATATCTTTTTGGCAAAAGAATAGCTAAACAAATGAGATTATATGAACCTAAAAAGTTTTTGCACAGCCCTGGCCAGTGTGGCTCAGTTGGCTAAGCATTGTCCAGTGCACCAAAAGGTCTTTGGTTTGATTCTAGGTCAGGGCACATACTCAGGTTTGATCCCCAGTCAGGGCTCATACAGGAGGCAATGGATCCCCAGTCAGGGCTCATACAGGAGGCAATGGATCAATGTTCCTCTCTCATATCGATGTTTCTCTCCCTATCTCTCTCTTCCCCTCTAATATCAATAAAAACATATTTTAAAAAATTTTTGCACAGCTATGGAAATCATCAACAAAATGAAAAGACAGTGAACTAAATTGGAGAAAATGTTTGCCAATGACAGGTATAAGAGGTTAATATCCAAAATTCATTAAAAATTACAATTCAACACACACACACACACACACACACACACAATCCTATTAAAAATAGACCAAGGACCTGAATAAACCAGAAAGGATACAGATAACCAGTAGATATATGAAAAGGTGCTCAATGTCACTAATAATCACAGAAATGCAAATTAAAACATTACACCTTTCTGAATAACTAGCATAAAAAAATCAACAACCGAAAAATAGTGGCAAGGATGTGGAGAAAAGGGAATCCTTGTGCACTGTTGGTGGGAATGCAGATTGGTGCACCCACTGTGAGAAACAATATGGAATTTCCTCATAAAATTAAAAATGAAACTGCCTTATGACCCAGAGATCCTACTTTTGGGAATATATCTGAAGAAACCTGAAACACTAATTTCAAAGAATATGTGCACCCCTATATTGCAACATTATTTTTATAATAACTGAGATCTGCAAGCAGCCCAAGAATAGATGAGTGCATAAAAAAGCCACCAGTTCCACAACAGAATACTGCCTGACAATAAAAAAGATGGAAATCTTACCTTTTGGATGGACCTGAAGAGTATCATGCTAAGTGAAATAAGCCAGTCAGGCAAAGACATATACCATATAATTTCATTTATGTGGAATCTAATGCACAAAATAAAGTAACAAACAAAATAGACATAGACTCATTTAGAGAATAGATTCATATATGTCAGAGGGTAGGTGGATTGAGTAGCTGGGTGAAAAGGGTGAAGGGATTAAGAAAAATACAACAACACAAACCTCATAGGCACAGACAACAGTAGGTAATTACCAGAGGGATAGAGGGGTGGGAGGACTTTGATGAGGGTAAAGGAGGAATAAATGGCAACCGAAGGAGACTTGACTTTGCATGGTGAACACAAGTGATTTATTATAGAATTGTACACTGGAAACCTATATAACTTTATTAACCATTGTTGCTCTAATAAATTCGATAAAACATAATAACCTTGGTTCTCTATATGCCTAGAAGATGATTGACAGTGCATTATTAACAATGTAAAAATTAAATGCTTTTACTAATATACTCCTCTGAAATTTATCATTGTAACAAATAGAAGTGCTGAACAATGACACACCTGCCACCTCCAGACACATGTGCAGATGTTTATCATTCAAGCGATGGTTTATTTCCCTAGTGAGGATGCACTAAGCACTATCTGAGCCAAATTGTTAAGGAAACAGATGCCCGCTCATTACCATCATTTTTTCCTTTTCTCTGTTCACTGCAGCATATACTGATCACTCCATAGGAAATTGGAATCCCTGACCTCTGGATGGTAAGGGTCATTAATTTGCTGTTGCCACTAGGGATATTCTTTTCCTAACACATCAAATATTACCAACATGGTTTTCTCTTACTGCTTCTTTTAAATGACTTCCACCCAACTGATTTTATAGATTAATCAATGGCCTCAGTCCAACTTGTAAAAAATACAGACTAGCACCTGTGCTAGTGGGCTACTCTTTATTATATCTGTATTGATTGTTGACTTATCACGAATTTATCGGGCTTGAACCCAAACCAGTTTAATTTAGGTGTAATTTTCTACTTAACTACATAGTTTAATTAAACTTTACATATATACACCATTTAAATATGTATATAAAAGATAATTATTTTAGAACAATTATTGAATGAATTAAATTTTGCAACTGTGAGGGAAACCACCAATTTAATGAACACATGTGAAAATGATTTTTATTCACCAGTACTGCTTGACTTTTTTTAAAAAAGAGCTGAAGTCATTTATTGATATTTAGGTTGAGACAATAACTATAGTACAGAATTAATTTCCATGTTTCCTACCAAAAAATAACTCTGGAAGTACTGTATGCATTGCAAAAAAAAAAAAAAAAAAAAAAAAAAAATTAAAAAAAGAGTCACAGTAACTGCCTGAAGTAAGGCATGTAGAATTTTCAGGGGTTTTTGTATAGAAACATCACACATTTTAAAACTTTAAAAATTTTAAATAATTTATTACTTGTTTAACATGACACACAAAAATCAGCATGGAAAGACTGAAATATTTCAGAGATATGTTTTTAAACGGGAATTTTTACTTTATAATTTTTTAAATGGGAAAAATATAGACCTTAAACTTACACAATGTTATATGTCAACTCTATGAAAATAAAGGGGGAAAATGAAATATATAATAAAAATGTGTTGGCCAAATTATATAGTATGCAATTAAACATTTGACACAGGCTATATGGTTTTACTCGTTTTTAAAATTTATTTTATTTTTTTTGTTAATTCTCACCTGAGGATACATTTCCCCCCCCCCCCCCGTTGATTTTTAGAGAGAGTGAACAGGAGGGGGAGAGACAGAGAGAATTATCAATGAGAAAGATACACATCGATTGGTTACTTTCCACATGCGCCCTCTGTGGGGCCGAGGATTGAGCCTGCAACCAAGGTACATGCCCTTGACTGGAATAGAACCTGGACTCTTTGGTCTGCAGTCTGATGCTCTATCCACTGAGCCAAACCAGCTAGGGCTATAGATCTCTTTTTTTTCAAAAAATACTACCTAATACCCCTTTTCTTTGACTTATTTTTATTATTCTCAATTAATATTTTTCAGAGTATCTTAGCTGCTCATTCTTTATAAATAAAGCACTCAGAAATATTTGGTTTTTCTATTAAAGTAAATATTATCATGAACAACAAAAAATCCAAAACTCATACCTAGGGCTGAGTATTTTACAGACTAGATTAAGCAGCAACTAGACTTTCTCAATTTCTCCTAGCAGTTCCATGTAAGTATTACATGGACTTTGGTATGTGTGTCTCAGTTATTACCTTATATATAAAGTAACAATAATCAGTTGTAATTTATAGGAGTATTGTAAATATTAAAGGGTCGATGCATATTAAAAATCATTTAAAACATAAATCCTTGTATCTGTCTAAGTCACGAATAAGCTTTTTATTTTCTTGGAGCACTAAACTGAACTTCCTTTGCAGTGAACACTTCTAGTCTTTGATTAAATAATTTTTATAAAGCATTTTTAAAATTTTTAAGATAATTTTGAATTTTAGTTAATAGTAGAGTAAATCTGTGTAAAACTAAAACTTTCCCACTACACATCCAATAAGCATTGGCAAAGAACTAAGTCATTAAATTCATTGTCTTCTAATGAATTTATCAATCATTTAAATTGCTCAATAGCAAATGGTTTAACAATTGTTTCCATGACATTTTGTACAGAGCCTACTTCAAAAAACAGCACACATCCTATATAATAAGAGAGAAACATGCAAATTAACCACCCCTCCACTATGCTGAAGCCACCGGCCACGCCCCCCAACAATCCAAGTGACTATGCAAATTATCTGACAAGATAGCAGTTAATTTGCATACACAGGTGTTGAGCACCCCAGGAGGTGAAGGCGGCCGTGGCCGCAGGCTCCTGGGACTTTAGTTAACCGTCACTCCACAACAAAGATGGTTTACTAACCATCAGTAAGGAAATAACTTCTAAAGCTGAACATGTGTGCTCAGCCTGGTGAAGAGAGGGGAGGGCAGGGTCCTCAGGCCAGAGTCTGCGCCACGGAGGGGCAGAGGAAGGGGAGGGGAGGGGAGGGGCTTCGGGCTGCAGTCCACACTGAAGGAGGGGAGGGGAGGGGAGGGGAGGGATCTCAGGCCAGAGTCTGTGCCCTGGATGCGTGGAGGGAGGGGAGGGCAGGGGCCTCGGGCCGGAGTCCGCAGGATGCTGGCATCGTTGCAGGCCGGGCTGAGGGACCCCCCCCCCCCCCCCCCCCCCGCTATGCATGAATTTCATGCATCGGGCTACTAGTATTTTCAATATAAAGCAGAGTGGAGCAAGTCAATAAGGGAAATATCAGTCTGTTGTTTTAAAATTTCAAACAATCCAGATTAGTGCCTAACAAAGCTGGAGTAGTTTGAGATAGAACTACGTGATTTTTTGTTTTGTTGCTTTTTTTTTTCTTCATATGTAGCTGATATTCTTCAGTGATAAATGTAAATAAATAAAAAATCTATGTGAGTTCAATATTATTATTAATTCACTAAAACTTTTATTAGTCAATCTGAAGTTCTTTAAGATAAAACAAACTAAATGTGGTAATTTTACAGTATCTCTTACATTGCAACACTCACCCAAATCTAAAGAAAAGTACTTCACATTTTTTAAAATTTTAATAAAACTCATGGCTAAATTTCCTTCCAGTCAAAGTTACAGACTAAAAGCAAAAGAAAATAAATGAATTGAGCCAAGTCCAGAGAGGTTAGGTTCAGGCCACCAAGTCCTTCCCAGCTGGTGCTGCAGAGGATGCGTTCTTTCACAGCAAATTTTGAATTTTCAGTGCACAAGTCTTGCACTTGTTTTGTTAAATTTATTCATAAGTATTTTATTCATTTCAATTCTATTGCAAATGGGTTTGTTTTATTGATTTCACTTTGGATTGTTCATTTTAAATGTACAGAAATGCAATTGATTTTTGTATATTCATCTTGCATTCTATAATACTACTGAAGTCATTTATTACTGGGATTCTGTTTCAAAATTTACTACAGTGGCAAAGTATTTTAGTGTGTACGTGGATCCCTCAGGATTTTATAATCTTATTTCTTCTTTTACAATCTGGGCCCCTTTTTATTTGTTTATTGCATATTGCACTGGCTAGAGTATCTTGTATAATGTCAAATGGAAGTTGTGAGCTTAAGCATCTTTATCTTGACCCCGGTATCAGGGGGATAGCTGCCATTTTTTCACTGTAATGTATGGTGCTAGCTATGGGCTTTACACAGATGCTCTTCATTAGGTGAAGGAAATTCTATTTTAATATTTTTGGTGAGATATCTTTATCACAAAGAATATTAGATTTCACCAAATGCCTTTTATCTATCTTTAGAGTATAATTTTAGAGTATTATTTTTATAGTACTTCAGAGTATTATTTTTTGTTTATATTCTATTAATATGATGCATTTCAGAAACTTATATTTTAAAATTAAACCAATCTTCAATTTTTAAATAAATTGTACCAGGTCATATGATATACTATATTTTACATTTTGCTGGATTCTATAATTATAATTACAGATGTGCTAAATGTATTCAGTGTTTAAAGAAATATATTTAAAAAAATTTTTCCCTGAATTTGATTATCTCAACCAGTAATAATTCTTTAGAAAAAATCTACAAATTATCTTGGCCTGAACTCTATCCTTGTACCGCCTGATTTTTCATTAATAGGCTCATCATTCCAATGGAGTAGACATTCCATAAATTTTACAAGCATAATTCTTAGTCCATAGATATTTCTTCTTTTATCTGTCTATCTATCTATCTATCCATTCATCTTTCCATTCACCCACCCACTTTTGCATCCTTTCCTCAATCCATATGTCATTTATATTTAACATTAGATTTATCATATTATTTTTATTTGGCAATTGTACAGACACTTAATAACAGGTGGTAGAATTTCTAAAACTTTAAGGGCTATTTTTCTAATTATTCTTATGGAGGACTCTAGTTGAAGCTTTGTAAGAGAGGCTTCATAATATTTCTTTGGTTTTGGTTTCTTATGCAGAAATACTACAGTGCATTCTTATTTTTATCATAATTTCTCTTTTACATTAATATGAGACCCACACATGCCTACTCATATTCTAAGAACAGAAATATCACTTCCCTTTTATATTACCTCTTTACAATTAGTCAATCTGGAATACAATGCTTAAACTTTTATATATGTCTTCCTAGGATTTATATTGTGACCTTTTCATATCTTTCTAGTAGGTCCTAGCAGTGACCACAATTCCCTGTTTTTTCCCCACAATTCTCTTAAAATAATCCCTCTGTTTCCTTAGTTTAACCAATCAGATGTTATAAATTTTGTCTTAATTCTCATAATACTTTCATTTTGACATGATATTAAAGCATATATTCTAACCATTTTAGTTCATCTTTGATATTCTGAGAAAACCATTACTAGAGACAGGATGTTATAAGCAGAGATTTTTGAAATTGTCTTCTTAGACAATTCATATATTTTTGTTAATATCTATATTATACTGTCCTTGATTTTTATTTATTTATATAATTACTTGCTAAATCTTTGAGTGATGGAACCTCTGGAATATAAAGTTATTAGAGACCTTATTTAATTAGTTAACTTGAATCTATTTTCTTTTGTAATATAAATTCAAGAGGTTACTACTCTGTAGTTCGCTCTTTTTGCCCTGAATGCAGTTCAAAACATAAAGGAGAATAAAATACTGGCAGCCAATTTAGCATAGTTTCCCTGGGTCTGAACATAATTTAAAGCTATAACATTACTAGTGTTTGTAGGACAGATGGAACACAAGTTCAATATGCTTGACTGCAAGGCTGAAAGGCATAACAAAACAAAACAAAACAAAAAAAATGATCTTTCCCCTAATACCTAAAACAATAGACTGCCTGCTCCAGATTCCCCTGCAATACTTGGACAAGCTATAACATTCAAGGTTCAAAAGGCTCATTTGCTAAGATGAGCAAAAAATTGTGTCACCTGTATGTAGATAAAGACACCATCATGTACAATGACCAATATTAAAACCCAAATGATCTTCTGAACGAGTCTACAGCAAAAGCCTCACTTTCTACTTAGAGTTATTTATCTTTTGTGATTCATCAACAATGAACCATACTGGAGCTTTTGAATGTAAATGAATTAATGCCCTCTATTCTCAATCTTTGGACAGTTGGTTAGACAAAGTAATCGGGCAAACAGAGATAAAAATAGGCCATATCTTACTCATAAAGCTATCTGGAGCATGTGTTTTAGGTTTCCAGCCAAGTGAGACTGAGGCTCACTTCTGATGCATCCCTGGCCCCTGATCTCTTCTCCCAAGACAGATATTAATTCTGAGAATTGATAAAATCCTACCTGGCAGGAACCTACGGAATATCATATTCAAGAGCCAAAAATGCATGGAGCTGCACAAAATGAGATTACATTAGGTTCACTGACCAGTTCTCTAAAATTCTGCAAGGGGAAGGCTGTGAAACTGAGGTTTTGTCTAAAGAGAGCACAAGTACCACTCTCTTCAATGATGATGAACAGAGGGCAGAGTGTTTATTGAAGCTGTACTTGAACGTTTGATATTGGGAGTGAGTGGTAGATAAATGTTTTTGTTTACATTTCATTTCCAGATCATGAAGATACGCATTCAAAACTGATCAAAGTGCTACACACATCATTTGGTAATATACAGAATGGGACCAAAGCAGGTTTACAGTTGTGAGTATGCAAAACACAGAGTTTATTCTGATATTATTATTTAATAATTATTGTATTATTTTCCATGAACAACTGTAAACCTACTATTGCCCCACCCTGTATATATATTTACCATCTAGCTAGCTAGCTGTTTGCCTACATGCATGTGTATGTATTTATGTGTTTATATATATCTACATATCTCCTCTGTTCAACATATGTATAAATCTACGTCAACATTTATATCTTCACTATTTCTGGGTTGTCAGCTTGTACTGAGAGAAAAAACGTGGGTATAAATATGATGCTCTTATGATGATGATGTAATTTTGGCTGTCTTCTTTAGTTAACTAATGGACATGAGAATTAACAACTTTACTCACTACAATTTCCTTAACAAAATTCATTCATAACAATTTGTTTATAAATTGCATTTATCAACTTACTGGGATAAAATTGAATTACCTCAGAGATATATTAAGAATTGTTTAAAATACTAATTAATGTAGGGTTGGGGTGGGACAAGAAAAGATAAATCAAAGAACTTATATATTTATATGCAAAGCCCCTGAACACATGCAATAGGGTGGTGAAGATTTTGGGGGGTGGGTAGAGACTGGGAGGAGGCGGTAAAGTGGGGAGGATGGAATGAGAGATATTTGTAATGGTATCAACAATAAAAATGTATTTTAAAAATTCTAACAAAAATACCATATATTCATTTTAATATTCAGAATTATATTTAAAATATATATTTTTTCACATGTACTGAAACCTTACTTTCCCTCCATTGGGCATGCAGAGGAAATCAACCCCTGTGCCAAACTGGGCTCACATTTATTAATATACAATGCTGCAATGCGATATACTATATGGATGTGAATGTGAATCCTTGTGCATATGTCTCATTGTTTATGCTGCTATTTACCATGTCCTGCCAGTCTCCAGTAAATCTAATGTTTTTCTCTTTTAGAATTTCTCTCCTGTAGTTTTCATATTCTGCTTTCTAAACATATTATTTAGGTTTCGCATAAGGCCACAACTAAGGGCATTGATGAGTGGTGTCATTGGGGTATGAACATTTCAAGACATTTTCCTATGTCGTTTCCAAGTGCTTAATAAGAGTAGCAAAAGGCAAAGTTTATCACTTAAGAAGCACCTACACACTGCAAAGAATCTTCTTTTCCAGAGAGTGATACCTTCCCTCTACTGTCCTCTTCTCTCCTGTCCCCACTTCGCCCTTCAAAGGCCTCTTTACTTTTGGATTAAATAGAATGCATGACATACTATTTCTGTTTTTAAATATCCTTTCTTTTGAAATTGTGCCTTCTTTTTGGACATCTTACTTGGAGAAATAAAGTTTATTTCTATCCATTTATACTTCATTATCTTCAGGAAGCCTCAGAAAGAATTATGCAACTACAGTACCCCCATTTCTAATAATTCACTATCACACTTGTAGGTATTATATGAGCAACTTAGAGTCTTCTTATTTCTGATAATGATGTATATTTTGAAGAACTATAGGCCACACCACAGTTATAATTCTACTGTATTTAGGGAGAGTATATAATTAGGTTACCTAATCTCAGAACTTAATTAGATATTGTAAGTATCTATGTCTAAATTTTGACTATTGACATCTATTTCATTATATTTACCTTTGTAAATAAAAGTGTTACATGTTATTTGGTATCATGAACAGTTCTGATTTCCCTAAAAAAGTTTTATTAATCCTAAAGTGTTGAATTATGGTCATTTTCCTTGTTTTTACATAGATAAAGAAATGTGTCCAAATATGCCATTTTTAAAAACTACACTAATAATTTATATACAAAGTAGGGCATCTATATAAATACGAAATGTACTATAAAATCAATATTTGAAAAATAAAAAGTCTTCAATATTTTTTATGTCAAAATCTTTTCCCTGGGGTAAAAATATAAATTACATTTGTTTCAGCTACTTTAGAATGTGCTATATGGCAAAGGACCAGAAACTGAGAACAAGAGAACAGAGAAATTTGCTTATATACTAAACTAGAGGCCCGGTGCACAAAAATTTGTGCACTCAGGGGGCGGGGGGAGGGGGGTCCCCCAGCCCGGCCTGTGCCATCTCGCAATCTGGGATCCCTCAGGAGATAACGACCGGTCAGGCTCAGAGCAGGGCCGATTGGGGAATTGGGGCGCCGCCCCATTATGCACAGAGCAGGGCGGATTGGGAGGTTGCGATGCCACCCTCAGTCACGCTCATGGTAGGGCTGATTGGGGGGTTGGGGCACCGCCCCCTGTCACACTCAAGGCAGGGTCGATGGGGAGGTTGCGGCACCACCCCCTGTCATGCACAGAGCAGGGCCAATCAGGGGGTTGGGGCGCTGCCCCCTGTCACTCACAGAGCAGGGCCAATCAGGGGGTTGGGGTGATGCCCCCTGTCACTCACAGAGCAGGGCCCATCAGGGGGGTTGGGGCTCCGTACCCTGTCACTCACAGCGCAGGGTCAATCAGGGGGTTGAGGAGCTCCCCCCGTCACTCACAGAGTAGGGCCGATAGGGGAATTGGGGCACCGCCCCCTGTCACACAGAGCAGGGCTGATCAGGGAGTTGGGGCGCCGCCACTGTCACACTCGGGGCAGGGCCGATGGAGAGGTTATGGCTCTACCCTGTCACATACAGAGCAGGGCCCGGGGGGGGGGGGGGGGGGGGGTTGGGGCGCCGCACCCTGTCACACACAGAGCAGGGCCGATCAGGGGGTTGATGTGCTACACCCTGTCAAACACAGAGCCGCAGGGCAATCAGGGGATTGGGGAGCTCCGCCCTATCAGGCACAGAGCAGGGCTGATCAGGGGGTTGGGGTGCCTTTCCCTGTCACGACCAGAGCATGGGGGATAGGGAGGTTGTGGCCCCGCCCCCTGTCACACAGAGAGCCGCAGGGTGATCAGGGGGTTTGGGCACTGCCCCCTGTCACGCTGATCCCGGTGCCGGGAGCCTCTCTGCTCCTCTGATCCGGGTGCTGGGAGGCATATTACCCTTTTACTATATAGAATAGAGGCCTGGTGCATGGGTAGGGGCTGGCTGGTTTGCCCTGAAGGGTGTCCTGGATCAGGGTGGGGGTCCCCACTGGGGTGCCTGGCCAGTCTGGGTGAGGGGCTGAGGGCTGTTTTCTGGCTGGCGAGTGACTGAAGCTCCCAACCGCTCCTTGTTTTCTTTTTTTTTTTTTTTATTCTGGACCAGCTTTAGCTCTGAGGCATCGCTACTAAAAACATCGATACAATGTTTCGGTCCAGCTGGCTTTCAGTCCAGGTGGTTTCTGGGGTTTTGTTTAGCTTCTTATTTGAAACATAGTACATAGTTGCTTAGACTTGCAGCTGAGAGGCTGGCAAGTGAGGTGGGGAACGTTGGAGTCTGCAGCAAGCAAGCCTCATGCTAGCTTCAGTGCCTGGCTGCTGGCCGCCATCTTGGCTGACAGTTAATTTGCATATACTCACTGATAAGCCAATGAAAAGGGTAGTGGTCGTACGCTAACTACCATGTTTCTCTTTTATTAGTATAGATAAAAGTTAAATATTAGTGAGTTATATAAAGCCAAGCAGAGAAGGGGGGAGGGGTGCATGTTAGAATTTAAAACACTGTAAATATGTGAAATATTGTCAAACATATAAAACTTTGATGTAATCCTTTCTAATCTATGCAGATATCCTTTCTAAGATAATACCCTCCAAAAGGTCTGGGTTAAAAAAAATGACATTTACCTTCGAATATGTGATCAACCCAACAAATATTGCTAAAACAAAGTAACTGAGAGATAACACCCATCCCCTCACTCTCCCTGTCTTCTCAACTCCACCCTGCCCTTCTGAAGAAATAGCTCTGCTTTGCTTCTGGTAGGTGAATGCTTTTGTATGTCAGGTAATCAAGAAAACCCTTTTCTGGGAAGGAGTGGGTGAGTGGGTGGGCAGAGGTCAACCAAAGAACTTGTATGCTTGTATGCATAAACCATGGACACAGACAATAGGGTGATGGAGGCCTGGAGGAGTGGGGTGCGGGGGCAGGCTATAAGGGGTCAATGAAGAAAAAAGGGGGCATATGTAATACTTTCAACAATAAAGTTTGTTGTTGTTTTTTAAAAAAAACCTTCCCTGTCTCAATTACTAGATATTCTCTAACGTGCTTTCCTTCCCTATATATTTCCCTGTAAAAGCCCTAGATTGATGCTAAAACCTAAAACTCAGGTTTATTCTGAATAAATGCATATGTCCTTTGTCTCCCCTCTATTTCTAATACTTATTCATATTATATGTATTCTAAGTGGATGAAGGTTGATTTTTTTAGGCACACTGACATGTCAGAATCTGAATTAAATTAGGTTGAATGTCTATGTAGAAGGATAACTCTACATCAATCTTTTCCTCAATGAAAAATATTTCTCTACACCAAGGGAACATTTCTCTTCTTACAATTTACATTCTTATTTTCCTTCATTTAGTTTTGCTTCTATACACCTTAAAATGATTCAAAATGCTTAATAAGCCATAATTAAAGTTTATTCAGCCATAATTAAAGTTTAAAATATCATCATGAATGGTTTAAATTAGTAGGTTTCTTAGTGATAATTTACATCAATCCATCCCCCTTTTTACTTATTTATAAGAGATTCTATGATTTGCCATTGAATCAGCTTCTATAGTGTAGTACTCTGATATGAGCCGCATCTAACCAATTAAGTCTTGTAATGTCTACTTGACAAGATATAGATGGCCAGAATATTTCCTAATATATGAAAATAATTTCAATTTTAATCTTTAAGTATATATTAAAGCAAGTATATGTCTGCATTAAAATCACAATGGCAAAGTCATTATGAATTCTAGGTTTTATTAATAAAAGTGTTTGAGAAAATTGCCCTACAGTTACATTTTTGCAGCATGAGGTACTTAAGTGAAAATAATCTTGTGTAATACTGGAAAGTGCTTTTGAATGCTTATTGAAGGAAAAGTATATTAAATTGATGAAAAATGCACTAAAGATATTACCATCATTTGAATGTGCTAAAGATGAATTCTGTATTTAGTGGGTCTTTTTCATGAAATAAGCATAGTACAAAATTGAAAATCTTTAGTAATGTGGTAATGTTAATTTATAGGCAAATTCAATGATAATTTCTAATTGTAAAAAGTCCAGTGCAAAAAATATATTCAAACAAATTTAGTAGGAAAAGTTTAACAAACTTAATAACTCACATGAAAAGGAGAACTTTTGGTTATCTTAAAGCACCCTGCCCTTCAATACATGTACAATTTAACAAAATAAAAATATGCAAATGGAAGCAATATATTTATCTTGAGAAAGGTAAAGTTTTAAATATAATCAAGTTGAAATATTATAAAATGAGTTCTACTGCAACAATATTTTAGGATAATAGCAGGGATGTCAGTTAAGCAATTTGCAAACCGTATATTTCCCTGCTGTGTTTGCAAGATTACCTTGTGAATCATCAGGATCCATAGCTCTAAAGGCTTTTGATTTACATTTGCCTGAAGTGCAAGGCCAGAAAGGACACTGCCGATAAGACAAACAACATGATGATCTAGTGGGTACAATACCAATAAAAACTAAACAAATAGGTCTCTTCTTCCGAAAGGCTGAAGCTGACACTCATTTTCCTTTTGCAACCAATAAGTCTGGGGAGACATATAGACTCTTTACATAGATTACTTTGGAATAGCTTTTTTTTTTACTGAGGCTTGTTCATGTATTTTATATCCAAAATGATATTTGAGGCTAAAGGTGGATTGACAGGGCTTCTTTATCTATGAAATTTTCTGGAATCTTCATAGCCTTCCATTCCTGTATTTTTGGCCACACTCTGTTTTCCTTTGCTCTGTTAATCAAATAGATTTTTGTTTCTTTGTAGTCAAACTTACATTCTTACTGGCACATGTTAACTTTTTTCAACATTTCTTGTGCTTTTACCAAGCATGCCTACTTTAAATTCTTGATAAAAATTAGTAACTGATATTTACGCACGACATGTATCATTCTTCAATCATAATATATATCCTATATAATAAAGAGTTAATATGCTAATTAGACCAGACAGCAGAATGACCTTCCAGAACGACCATCTGGAATGACCAGTGTGCTAGGCTACAGGGCCACGAGGCAGCTGGGGCCACCAGGGTCAAGTCCCTTGTACGAATTTCATGCATTGGGCCTCTAGTGTGTGTTTGTGTGTGTGTGTATTTTTTGTTGTTGTTCATTGTGACATCCTGAATAGTGGCAACCCAGAAGCAATAACTAGTACCAAAATGTTGCAGTAACTATCATTCTTCCAATGAAATAAACCAGAGCTCTTTGAAAAACTGTCAGTGCCCATGTAAGATATGTCTGGAATATTTTGTGTGCCAGAAAGGCCCCATATCTTCAATAAATGATACTGGCCTGTCTGAAGATAGAAACCAACTTGAAAAATTTCCTACTGGTCAAATCTAGGACAATTTTAGCAATAAAAAATGAATTATTAACCACAGAATAAAATAAATGTGATTTCATAATGATATAAACAATTGAGTAAATGAATACATTGGGTCAAAGAAACTTTTATCTTACAGTAGAATCCCAATATAGAAATGTACAAATAGAGAAATAAAATATCATCTCTGACAATCACTATAGGAATAACTTGCATGGTCAAGAATCACAGTAGATGATAATATTCATGGAGCAAAGTATGGTAAAGTATAAGATATTAGCAGAATCTTGAAGTATCTTTCCATAAAATATTTGTTAAATAATTATCTTTATTACTAAATAACAATCACTATAGATTACTAAATATCTAGTAATGATTAATGGTAATCTTCCCCAAAGTATATAAGTTGAATCTAATCATGCTAAAATATTACACAAATCTAAATTGAAATAAATTCCACAAAATAATTGGCTAGCACTCTTAAAATACAATGGCAAAGTCATAAAAAAGAAGCAAATTTCTCACGTAGGAGAAGATTAAAGAAACATAACAATTAAATTATCATATGAGACCCTGGATTAGATTGTAGACCTGAGAACAAATATTTGTGGGAAGATTTGTAAATTTTCATAAGGTCTATAGATTAGTTAATAGTATTGTAGAAAAAATAATTCCATGCTTTTGCTAATCATACTATGAATAAGGTGTTAATATTTGAAAAATTACATAAAAAGTATTTTCACTATTTTTGTAAAATTTTGTTAAATTTGAAATTATTTCAGTGTATAAAGTTAAGAAAAAATATTAAAATTATTGTATCAATCATAAGTGATAGGATTTAAGAATAATAAAATTGGGAAAGCAAGAAATAAGGGAAAGGGAGTAAAACATGCAGGAATAGGTGTATTATAAATCCTTTCTTTTGCTAGGCATTTTATTACTTTATATCATTTATTTTATCCTAGTATATCCTTTGAGAAAACTAGTGTAAATTTAATCTTGCAGGTGAGAATATATTAGTTTGTATATTTGCTCTATATAATTAGATTAATCTATGTTAAGCAAAGCATGTAATATTATGAAAACTCTCACACTACAATTGTGTCAACAGAACCCAAGTGTAATAAGGTTGTCAGGCCCCATGAAGGAGCATAATAAAAAAATTGAAGAGCCATCAATTTTCTCTGTATCTAATTTGTTTGATCCTATTTATATATTTTTAATCTTTGTTTCTCCATATTTTTAATCATACTTAGTCCTCATGGTAGAATACTGCACCCCAACCCGCACAATTATGTTTTATAATTTACTAGTGGCCTGGTGCACAAAATTTGTGCATGGGGTGCGTGTCCATCGGCCTGGCCTGCACCCTCTCCAATCTGGGACCCCTCAGGGTATGTCCGACTGCCAGGGTATGTCCCTGTGGGATCGGGCCTAAACCGGCAGACATCCCTCTCGCAATCCGGGAACGCTGGCTCCTAACCACTCACCTGTCTGCCTGACCAATCACCTCTAACCACTCTGCCTGCCAGCCTGCTCACTCCCAACTGTGCCCCCCCCTGCTGGCCTGATCACCCCCCACCTGCCCTCCCCAGCGGGCCTAATGGCCCACAACTGCCCTCCCCAGCCAGAGGCCCTCCACAGCTGGGTGCTGCCAGGACAGCCAGGCCATCAGGCAGAACATCTACTGTCATTGCATGCAATTGGCTTAGTTACATCATAAATTCCACCCCAACTCCATTCAATAGGAAATGCCAACTACCTGGAACCTATGGAATAACGCCTGGTGATTCCCTGCAGGTGTCTGAGCTGCATATTTGGGCAAAGGTAGAATGCGTGTGTCATATATATATATATCACAGATGTGCATGCATGCGTGTGCCCAGGGTAAAGGACACACAAAATTAAGAGTTGGCAGCTACAGCTCAGGAGCAATGACTGGCAGGAGACTGGCTCTAGACTAGCAGTTCTCAACCTGTGGGTCACAACCCCTTTGGGGGTTCGAACGACCCTTTCACAGGGGTCACCTAAGACCATCAGAAAACACATATATAATTACATATTGTTTTTGTGATTAATCACTATGCTTTAATTATGTTCAATTTGTAACAATGAAAATACATCCTGCATATCAGATATTTACATTATGATTCATAACAGTTATGAAGTAGCAACGAAAATAATTTTATGGTTGGGGATCACCACAACATGAGGAACTGTATTAAAGGTTCGCGGCATTAGGAAGGTTGAGAACCACTGCTCTGTAACTTCCCAAGCCTATCGCAGTACATTTCCAGGACGCATCCCGCCTCTGTCATGCCACCTGCTGACAGGAGGCTGGCTCCTTCACCGCAGCTGTTTTGTGTGGGTCCTTTTGACCCCTGACCTCCCAGCATCCTCGGCCAGTATGTCAGGCATGCTGGTCGTTCACAGGGGGCCATAGCCACGGGCTGTGCAGGCCCCCGGGCTGATGTCTTGTTAATCACTCAGTGTGGGCAGGCAGAGCCGCCTCTCTCTCCCATGGGCACACAGCAGCAGGGGAAAGCAGGAGCAAGAGGCCCTCTAGATGCTGGGTTTTCCCGTGAGCTCCTACTCCTGGCAGGTGAGCATGTGACCCTCCCGGGTGAAAAGAAAAGCCGGGCAGCCGTGAGAGGTAGGGTCCTCCCCAATAGGTGATCATGAGGCAGCAGGCAGTATGGGCTTTCCCCTGCATGTGTGGTTTCTTAACTGCATCACCTGGACCTCTAGCCTCTTTAACAGCATGAGACTCAGAGGAGGACTGTGCCGCAGACCCTGCTCTCCCAATGCACTGGCAAGGTGATCGTCTGGCAGCATTGGCGGCTGCACTTGGGGCTTCATGATTCATCCCATCCTTAACTCACCAAGGGCTATGAGGCCTACCTGGTGCCCTGCAAGGCTGCTCCTCCTATACATACCCGGCCTTGCTGGGAGGCCCACCCTCTGTGGCCGGGCGTGGAATGCTTGCCTCGTCATTGGGGTAACGAAGCAAGCATTCTGCCAGGCTGCTCATGCTGCCCACTCTCAGCGGCCGCCCCCCAAGACTGGGGGACTCTGGTGGAGGTGAGAGGCCTGGGTGCTGCCATCTTGTGGCTATGGGTGCCACCATCTCTGTGACAGAGTGACAGTTAATTTTCACATTACCCTTTTATTAGATAGGATAAAGATTAGCTGGAAAAAAACAAATTGCATTTTGAAATTGTACAATAGTACAAATAACTTGCTTCAATTAAATGGTGTGTGTGGGGAGGGAGAGGAGAGAGGAGAGAAGAGAGAGGAGAGAGAAGAGAAGAGAAAGGAGAGAGGAGCGAGAGGTAGAGAAGTTAGAGGGAACAATGATCTTTAGGGGACTGACAAGATATGGGTACTATATCTGGCTTTTTAAAATTTTCTTATGGCTCATTCTATTTGTGTATCAATTTTACTTTCTCTGTCCAGATTAGCTCTCTGTAGTTTTGCACTTACATTGTGAATGACTTAATCCACTGCACACACACACACCACACCACACCACACACACACACACACACACACACACATTCAAAACTCCTTGACTCAATAGAGAAAATCAGCCTGTGGAAGATATCCACACAGGTTTAATTGATTGTGATCTGGGAGGTTGTGCTTATAAAGTGCAATATAGCTGCTGGGTACCCATATATGGATAAGCCTAGAACATATGAAAGAAAAGGTGGATGGAGGGACTCCTAAGAAGGGCAGAGAAACTAAAAAACAGCCCTACTAGCAGTTCATTTATTCAATTTTGATCAAAGTATTTGGATCCTATAATAACTGGACAAATTTAACACACACACACACACACACACATATACACACACACGTAACTTTTTGTGGCCTCTCTTCAAGGTTTTGATATTTGCACCCAATTCATAAGGCCTTGAATGATCTTGACCCTCCGTGGCAGTAGTTTTGGGGTAATGAATAACCTGAATAGCCAACTTCTACAATGGATTACGTCTCCAGATGACTCAGTCACCTTTGAAGTAGGCAGGCCTGTGGACGAGACCAGGTGTTTTAATAAAACACTGACATTTTGAACTGACTCTGACCATAGACATAGTTTGAGCAGAGAGTACACAATTCTGTTTCATAACCAAATAATTCTCTTCTGACTTGTTTTATATTTTGCCCATTTCAAAAAATGCCTCTCAGACTTCTCTCCCATTATTATGTTAGAACTTACCAAGACCTTGTGATACTAAGTCCCTGGCAATGATTTATTTTATCTTGACATGACCTTCCTCATTATGGCATTATATTAGTAGAAAGAGTGGGAACCATAATAACCATGGAAATCAGAGTGGTGTTTGACAGTTCCTTTAAGATCACTAGACTTCATAGCTGGGTTCCAGATATGTCCATGGTTTGTTTCTGCAGCCACAACTAGGCACAGATAATTAGTCCAATTGCTTCTTATTTCTTTCTTCTAACCCTACCACATAAAGGGAAACTGTTCCTTTTATCTGACTAAGCAGGGTAACTTAATACTTTGCAAATACTTGTATTTACATGATTTTTACAGTCATTTTATAAGTTCCTTTAATAAATACAATGATAACTAATGATACCATGTGTATAACTTACACATGTCCCATATATCACTATTTTTTACCATTCAAATACATTCATTCTCTAGCACTATTTAGACAAATCCTATAAAAGTCTTTGAAACTTTGCATGGTAGGAAATATCAGAGCAAAAATATTAGAGAAATAGTGCATAATAATATGCTATTGTTTTTCCAACCTCATATATATGAGATGCTAGCGATATAACCTTTTACTCTGGAGCATAATTGTAATTACTGGATTTAAGTACAACCATACTTATAAATAGAACAAGAGTCTGGGTGTAGGATAAGTTTTCCAACACAAACGGCAAAGAGCATATGGTGAACCAGGCTATTTATATAAGATACAAGCAAGAAAAAAATATCAATTATATTTTAAATATTATAACACTGTATAATTTTCAATTTCCTTAAGTAATCCTTAAAATTTATTTTTTGCTGTTTGATAAAGATTTCACTGTACTGACATAGGTACAGTAAATCATAAAAAGTCATATTACTAGCTATTGCCTGCAAATGGATAAATTAACTGAGTCCAAAAAGAATATAACAGTTCTTACTAGAAGACCATCCTTTTACACTTATTACATTTGCTTGCAAAATTTCAACTATGATTGAAGGTATGTGAATGTGTGTATAATAATCCTCTTGAATGACTATTATCAATAGATGTATTCATATATTTTACTGCTATGAAAAACACTAGTAATTACAAATTGGTTTTTATATAACATGCTCTACACACATTATCATATTGAAAGCAGATTTGTATACAATATTTTGCCATGTGTTGAAAGATTTTGAACTGTTTTAACTCTACATATTGCCAAATATTAAAAATCTACAAAATGATTGGCACATATTAACTGTTTTTATGTTACCTGCTAATTTTAAATACTCCAGAACAAGTGAGTTAAAATATAATCTTTTTACTAGTATATTGTAATTCAGATTAATCACTTTACCTAAGAGAACTATTTATGGTTTTAATTAAATCTCCTAAGATTGATACAAGTTAAGAGAATACTTTGCTCTAAAGGCAAAATATGCAAATGTATCTTTAATCACACTGAGAATTTTTTATTTAATCTGTATGACTAACTTTATGATTCTGTTATTTTTTTATTTGTAAAATACAAGGACATATCAGCTTCTGGAAAAATGAAATTTTTGTAGTATTTTATATATATGTATAAATCATGTGCTTATAGCAGTGATTTTCAACTGGTATGCTGCAATAACTTTTTGTTGTTAGAAATGACACATTTTTAGCTCAGTTCTATTCTCCTTCTAAAAGACACTGCTCAGTGGGCTCTGAGCACTGCAGCCGCCTGGACACAGTCAGGGCTCCTTGTCCCCTTTGCCAGCTGTTGTCTGAAAGTTCTTGTGAAGGGCCAATGAAATAGTAGAAATATTGAAAAACAGTTTCCCTCCCCTAACATATCATCCTTCGCTTGCATAAGAGATCCATTGTCTGAAGTGCATGCAAATCGGAAAATTTAAAGACTACAAAAGAGGTTAGTTAACAGAGACATGAAATGACAGAGAATTAAAACAAATATTCAACAACAGATAATACTGAATTTTGGTTATCTCTTAAAAGTGAATTTCCTCGTATTACAAAAAAAAGCAATAGAAGTACTTTCATTACCAAAACTAGTATACATGTAACTAGTGGATTTAAGAGTACGTATCTATCTTTATTTTCGGTTCTGTCAGTTTTTCTACATGTATTTTGAAGTTCTGTGCATAAATGCATGCAGAATTGGAATTTTATATATTCTTGAAAGCTTAACTCCTTCAATAGGAGTTAAGCTTTCAAGAATGGCCTTCCTTATTCCTGAGAATCTTTTGTTCAGACTGCTTTATTCAACTTAATATAGCTCTTTAAGTTTTCTTTTTATTAACCTTATTATGGTATATCTTTCTCCACATATTTACTTTTATCCTGCATCATTACATTTTTCTTTGACAACATATAATTGCTTTTGTATACATTTCAACAGGTTCTGGTGTATTTAAACCATTCGTGTTTGGAGTGATTACTGAGATGGATTAATATTTGTCATGTTTATAATGGTTTTCTATTCATTATACAATTATGTATACATATAAAACTATATATATAGTAGAGGCCCAAGGCACACAAATTCCTGCAAGAGTATTCCTTCCCCTGGCTGCCAGCACTGGCTTCCCTCTGGCACATGGGACCCGGGCTTCCCTCCTCGGCTGCCCGCAGGCACCCGGGACCCAGGCTGCTTCCCTCCTGCCCTGGCTTTGTCAGGAAGGACATCCAGAATGACGTCCAGAAGAGGTCCAGTCTAATTAGCATATTACCCTTTTGTTATTATAGACAATATAAGGCAATGTATTATAAATAAGGGTTCAGTGACACAAATAAATGTACCTCTTATTAGACCATGAATATCAGTATTAAAATATGGAAAGTAATTATTTTGTGTAGTCATTATTATAGTTATAACCCAAAATTCTAATTTTGGGCTATTATTAATTTTATGAAGATTTAAGTCCATAAAAGAATTTTATATTAAAAATTAAAAATTCAGATAAAGGATCATGTAACTGATTCTTATCTATGCTCAAAGATCTATTATCAAAATTTTATATTTTATTGGAGAGTTAATGTATAATAGAAATTAAAAATATTAATATGGCAAAAATTAAAAACCAAGATGATATGAAAATTTTGCAAAATATACCTGTAAATTAATTATATTTGCTTAGTGTATAGTCATTGTTATTTAACCTAAATCTTCAGCCTTAAATTAAATCTAGAAAAAAATAAATTGTCCATAGATTTTATTTGGCTATGGCCTTCTTTTTTCATCCTCACCAGAAGAAATTATTTTTTAATTTTTTTAAATTGATTTGAAAGAGAGAGAAAGAGAGAGAGAGAGAGAGAGAGAGAGAGAAATATTGGTGTGAGAGAGAAACATTGATCAGTTGCCTCCTGTACATGCCTTAACTGAGGATTGAACCCCTGACCTAGGTATGTGTCCTGACTAGAAATGGAACCTACCGCCTCTTGGTGTCCTGGACAACACTCCAACAAACAGCCACTCAGCCAAGTCAGTCTTTTTTATTACAGAGGCTGAGACATAGCTGGGAGGCATTCTGTACTAATTTAAAAAATACTAAATATGAACACACTTAAAAGCAGCAAGATGCCCTAACCATTTTGGCTGAGTGGATAGAGCGTCGGCCTGTGTACTGAAGGGTCCCAGGTTCGATTCCGGTTGCGGGCACATCCCCAGTGGGAGGTGTGCAGGAGGCAGCTGATCGATGTTTCTCTCTCATCGATGTTTCTAACTCTCTATCCCTCTCCCTTCCTCTCTGTAAAAAATCAAAAAAATATATTTTTTAAAAAGCAGCAAGAATATTGTAACTCAGATTCACATTAAAACAATTTTGTTCTAATCTAGGTAGTTTTCTATCATAAAAGAAAGCTTGTATTAGTAGTTTAATATTGAGATAACTAAAACATCCCAGAGAAGGCATTACTTTACACCTTCATTTTTTTCTAAATAAAACATAAAGTAATTATTTCAAAGTGGTTCTTATAATTGTGTTAGAAAAGTTAATAAAGAAAACCAAAAATACCAAAGTTTTTGATGAGAAATAATTAAAAGCAATCTTAGCGTCAGTATTATGATACCTTCTTACAAAACACATTCTTTTCAAATTCAAATCATTTCTATTTGCTCTTATCATCATTAGATAATTTTTTGTTAGTGCAAAAACTTCTTTTCATTCTACATGTTATTTTGCCTGCCTGCAAAAAAGGCCACAGTTTGTCCAAATTGGCAGCCACAGGCATGACTGCCATTATTCTCTAAAACTACTGACCCAAAACCTGAGTGTCTTTTATACTCTGTGGACTTGTTTTCCATTCTTACCTGTTGGTTCCTGTCTGTCTCTGGGCTGAGAGCAATTTTCCTGTTTCCCAGAGAACCTTAGAAGTGAGCCAAGCCTGGACCATGGGTCATCGTGACAAGTTTCTCCTGCTTTAGAAAGGGCATGACTCGGGAGAAGTCAATGAGTCAATAGGGAAAAGCATGTGCCCCTTTCTCTCACATTTGCCCTACGTTGGAAGCAGAGATCCTGGCAAGGTGTTATTTTCCGGTAATCCTGGCCTGCCTGAAGTACCAGGAACTGATGTCTTTTGAGAGTGCTTATGATATTTTAAGTCTGAGAATTTATTACCTCAAACACTGAAGGTCAATTCTGACTTTTTTTTTTATTTTTTAAAAACTGAACTTTTAAAAGTTTAGAAGCTATAGCTACTACAAATGAATCTTAAGGCCAAAGCAGAGACATAAATCAAAGACAAAGTGGTATCATGGCACTAAATTACACTCAGTTAATCCTTGACTGAGTTTTCTTCCCCTTCTCCCTTCAGATTCTAACACCCACATACACACAAGTCAAGAAAAATGGCCTCTTCTAGGGAAAAGGATGCTCTGAGACCTAGAGAGGGAGGATTATAAGTACTGATTCAGGACTTATACTGATGTGATGAAGAAAGATTTCTCAACACCTATTCACCTGCCCTCAAGCTTACATAATCGGCGAATATTGTACTTGTATAAAGACTCGACTCATTCTCAGAGTTGAGTGGAAAATATCTCTTCAGAGTCAGCTGGTCTTGGTCTTGTGTAGTTGTGTGATCCTGGCCCTCTCTATTCTTCATCACTGATATGATTCCTGCAACTAACAGTGTCTGTTACAAATGGTCACTGCTTTACAGTGTGATTCATTTTGTGAAGCCCTGTTTGATAAAAGAAACAAACATGTTCAAAGAAGAGATTTACTGTACACCAGAGCGATGAATTAAGGGGTCTCTAAATTCTCAAGAGTGCTCTTTATTTTCTATCTATTGAGCTTGTCTTTTAGAAAATAAATGAAAACTATTATTGAGTAGCCTATTATACATATAACAACTATTCTGCCTGATCCAGTCAAGCATTAAATATTGAACCACTTTTCCAAAGATTACCATAGTTTTTAAATTTTTAAAATGTGGTATTATTTTTATTTTGTATATGTGCCATAATTTATCAAATAACTTTAGAAGAATGAAGTATAAAGAGTCATTCAATTTTAAAATAAATGTAATCATCTGAAAGTAGACAGGAGAAATTAAATATAATTCTATAATAGGCAAATTTAGATTCAGTTTAATATAAATGAAAGTCTATCAATAATCTATACATATATGCACATTGCTGAGCAACACACATAAAGATGTGTAAACATTTTCTATGCTCTACCAAAACTTCATATCTAAGTGCAGTAATAAAGATTGAATCTTGTCTAATCAAGAAATTAAAAATTTCTACTTAAAAAAGTTTAAGAGCTCTGGTCAGGTAGGTAGCTCGGTTGGTTAAAGCGTCATCGCAATATGCCAAGCTTGTGGGTTCTATCCCCAGTCAGGGCACATACAAGAATTAACCTATGAAAGCATAAATAAGTGGAACAACAAATCTCTCTTTCCCTCTCTCCTCCTCTCTCTCCTTCCTTTTCATGTAAAATTTTTTGAAATATTTTAAAAAATAACTTCAATTAACCTTAAAATGTATCCCATGAAACTAAACTTGAAAACCAGTATTCAGAGCAAAAATAAATAAATAAATAAATAAATAAATAAATAAATAAATAAATAGTGGAGGTCATTATATTTGACACAAAGTTAATTCCTAGATTCAGTATTGTCAGCTAGATTCTCTTATTTTAACTTATGGTGTCTTGAATTTTATGTGCTATTATTAGTTACTTAAAATCTGTCTTTGAATAAGATGGAGTGCAAATAAATACTAAAAACGTATCTAACATAGAAATAATTGTGTTTATATTACTTTTAGTTCTTAAAAATATGATAAATTTTAATAAATATTTATTTATGACTGACGGTTTTAGCTAACGTTAATAATATCACTATGCTTTTTTGTAGTAACATCCTCAAGGAGCCCTGAGACATTTAAAATTATTTGCCTCTATGACATATAAGTAATATTATATCAATGTACTTTTTATTATTCTGTTTTCTTCTGTTATTATCAGTTGCACTATTTCTTGAGTGTGTATGTGTGTGTGTGTGTGTGTGTATGTGTGTGTGTGTGTGTGTAATACAACTAGCAAGTGCCCCTCTAAGAATCAAGTTTCTTTGAAAATGTGAAAAAGATGTTTTTGGAAAGTTATTTCTACTTGAGAACTCTTAAAATAAACAGTATGTTTCAGTCCTTAGATGAATGCATAATAGATAATTAATTCTTCCATAAATATGAAGTACATTAACATAAGAGAGGAAATAAAACAATTACAGCATTATTAAAATCATGATTCAGATAAGTATTGACTGAACTTCAAAATGAGAAAAACAAGTAAAAACTTATAATAAAATCTAGCCCTGAAGTGTTCTTAAGAATTCATTACAATAAAAACTGGCATTCTTATTTTTTTTTAATCTTTATTGTTGAAACTATTACATATGTCCTCTTTTTCCCCCATTGACCTCTTCCAGCTCATACTCCCACCCCAGGCCTTCACCACCCTATCATCTGTGTCCATTGGTTATGCACACTAGTATGTGCATACAAGTTCATTGGTACATCCCTTTCTACCCACTCATTCTCCCCTGCCTTTCCTCTGAGGTTCCACAGTCTGATGTTTCTATGTCTAAGGATCTATTTTTGTTCATCACTTTATGCTGTTCATTAGATTCCACATATGAGTGAGATCATGTGATACTGGCTTATTCCGCTTAGCATAATGCTCTCCAGGTCCATCCATGCTATTGCAAATGGTAAGAGTTCTTTCTTTTTTTATAGCAGCATAGTATTCCATTGTGTAGATGTACCACTGTTTTTTAATCTACTCATCTGCTGATGGGCACTTAAGCTGTTTCCAAATCATAGCTATTGGAAATTGCACTGCTATGAACATAGGGGTGCATATATCCTTTCTGATTAGTGTTTCTGATTCCTTAGGATATATTCCTAGATATGGGATCAATGGGTCAAATGGGAGTTCCATTTTTAATTTTTTGAGGAAACACCATACTGTTTTCCACAGTGGCTGCACCAGTCTGCATTTCCCCCAGCAGTATAGAAGGGTTCCCTTTTCTCCACATCCTCACCAGCACTTGTTGTTTGTTGATTTCTTGATAATAGCCATTCTGAGAGGTGTGAGGCGGTACCTTATTGTTGTTTTAATATGCATCTCTCAGATGATTAGTGACTTTGAGCATTTTCTCTTGCTCTTAACAAGTCTAACCAAAACTATTTCTTTTATTAGGGCTTGAATCAATCATTTCTTTAGTGAAGGACTAGGCAAAGTAATTTGTTTGCAACTCGGTACAAGTAAAAGAAAAAAAGAAAAGAAAAAGAAAACTTTTATGGCAGAATAATACTCAGTGTGAAAATATTCCTGTAATATTAAATACCAATAAGAAGGAATTCTGGATACAATTACTTCAACATTTTTAAATATGTTACTATAGTTTTTTTTTTAATTTGTTAGTTTTTTCTTTTGCCAAGCACATAAGCTCATATGGCTCAATTTTAATAATTCTGGTGTGTACATAAACACATACAAATACATAGTTGTCCGCTATATGGTCTTTACAAAGATTTAGTAGTCCAAACCTCCTTACAGTCATTATATTCAAGGTTTTGATCTTATACTTTGTCCTGTGGTCAGATACAGTTATTAACTAATTATTTTCTCTTTTTATTCTTCTTGTCATTATATGGAAGTATATAGTAAGTCCAATTTCATAGTGCATCAGGCATTTGTTACTAATATAACATCCTTTATTTTTTTTAAAGAAATCCATCTTCTATTTCAGGGAAGATGGGATGTACGTATGTACTGTCTTCTGTTCTTCCCATGCACTAATTTCATAAATCAAAGACATCCTATCTAATAATAGACAAACATGGTAATTAACCGTACCTCCGACACGCTTCTCATTGGCTAATCAGGGCGATATGCAAATTAACTGCCAACCAAGATGGTGGTTAACTGCCAACAAAGATGGCGGTTAATTTGCATACATAGGTGCAATCATGGGAGGCGAAAGGGATCGGAAACCCAGGTGGCAGTCAAGAGCTGGGGGGTGGACAAAGGTGATTGCCATTTGAAAGCCTGGTGGCAGGCGAGGCAACAACCCCAGGCCGGGGGTGCTGGCTGCCTGCGGCTGGTGATTGCATTGTGGATCAGAGGGAGAGAGAGCCTGGGCGCAGGCCAGCCGGCAATCCTGACCCCCCGGGGGCCGGGGGAGCTGGCTGGCCTGCTTCCCCGTGATCACCATGGCGATCGGAGGAAGAGAGCCCAGGCGCAGGCCAGCCGGCAATCCCGACCCCCCGGGGGCCGGGGGCGCCGGCTGGCCTGCTTCCCCGTGATTGCCATGGCACCCCCGGCACCTCAGCACCTGAAATGCAAAGGTTGGGGATGAAATGACTTTTCCCAACCACATCTGCAAATATCCTGGGGAAGGCATCACTGAAGAGTTCACTACAACTGTCTTACTTGGCAAGGAAGAAAACAGTTGGCAACGGAAACAATCCCTTACATCAAAGTTAAGGTCCCTCTGAGTAAAAAAGAATATTTCCAAAGTAAAGGAGGGAGCAGGCAAAATAATAGGTTCTCATGACTTCCACTGAAGTTTGAGCATATGACAGAGTCAAAACGAACAGACAAATTAAAACAGACAGTGGGCCAAACCGGTTTGGCTTCATGGATAGAGCATCGGCCTGCGGACTGAAGGGTCCCAGGTTCGATTCCGGTCAAGGGCATGTACCTTGGTTGCGGGCACATCCCCAGTAGGAGGTTTGCAGGAGGCAGCTGGTCGATGTTTCTCTCTCATCAATGTTTCTGACTCTCTATCCCTCTCCCTTCCTCTCTGTAAAAAATCAATAAAATATATTTAAAAAACAATAAAAAAAATAAGACAGTGGACATTCAAATGACCCGAATCAACTGTCACTGTTTGTCCCAATAGCAGCAATGCTTATGTGAGAATATAGTTTAACAAATATACAAAACAAGTCACATGATAAGAGAGGTTCGGCTTCTAAAGTAAATTGAATATGTTCTTTAAAAATTCTCATGTCCTCCCCACTGACTATAATTCTTAATTTTCCAATCAGAAAATTACCCCAGGTGATCCAGTAACATGTAGAACTCCAGTAACCTAACTTATTTTAAAAAAACCAACATCCCAACCATTTTTAAAATATTTCAATTGATATTTTGGGGTTAAAATTATAGAAGATATTTAGATCCAAATATATTTTCTGAATAGAAAATATTTCAGTTTTTGATTTAAAAAAAAATAAACATAAAAAAATATATGTGACACATTTTTTCCAGGAACTCTGAATTAGCACCTTTCCCTCTAACTCTCTTCAAATTAAGAGAATCTATGGAGTTCCCTATACTGCACAAGTTTTAATGAAAGAAAATAAGACTTTCTAAGAGCATCAAATACATGTTTTCTTATTTACAAACATATATACTTCTCTCTCTCTCTCTCTCAAATATATTCTTACTGATTCAGAGAGGAAGGGAGAGCGAGAGAGATAAACAATCCAATCAAAAAATGGACAAAGGACCTAAATAGACACCTTTCAAAAGAAGACATCCAGAAAGCCAAGAGACATATGAAAACATGCTCAAAGTCACTAATCATCGGAGAGATGCAAATCAAAACAACAATGAGGTACCATCTCACACCTGTCAGAATGGCTATCATCAACAAATCAACAAAGGACAAGTGCTGGAGAGGATGTGGAGAAAAAGGAACACTTGTGCACTGCTGGTGGGAATGCAGACTGGTGCAACCACTATGGAAGACAGTATGGAGTTTCCTCAAAAAGCTGGAAATGGAACTCCCATTTGACCCTGTGATCCCACTTCTAGGAATATATCCCAAGAAACCAGAAACACCAATCAGAAAGGATATATGCACCCCGATGTTCATAGCAGCACAATTCACCATAGCTAAGATCTGGAAACAGCCTAAGTGCCCATCAGTAGATGAATGGATTAGAAAACTGTGGTACATCTACACGATGGAATACTATGCTGCTGTAAAAAAAGAAGGAACTCTTACCATTTGCAACAGCATGGATGGAACTGGAGAGCATTATGCTAAGTGAAATAAGCCAGTCAATGAAGGAAAAATACCACATGATCTCACTCATTCATGGATAATAAAGACCATTACAAACTTTTGAACAATAATAGATGCAGAGGCAGAGCTGCCTCAAACTGATTGTCAAACTGCAGTGGGAAGGCCAGAGCGGGTTGGGGGGCAGAAGGGAGGGGAGTAAGAGATCAACCGAAAGACTTGTATGCATGCATATAAGCATAACTAATGGACATAAGACACTGGGGGGTAAGGGAGGGCAGGGGATTGTCAAGGGCGGGGGAGGGGGGGAAGGACACATATGTAATACCGTTTGTAATACTTATTATATTTTTAAAAAAGAATAAAAAAATAAACATAAAAAAATATATGTGACACATTTTTTCCAGGAACTCTGAATTAGTACCTTTCCCTCTAACTCTCTTCAAATTAAGAGAATCTATGGAGTTCCCTATACTGCACAAGTTTTAATGAAAGAAAATAAGACTTTCTAAGAGCATCAAATACATGTTTTCTTATTTACAAACATATATACTTCTCTCTCTCTCTCTCTCTCTCTCTCAAATATATTCTTACTGATTCAGAGAGGAAGGGAGAGCGAGAGAGATAGAAACATCAATGATGAGAGAGAATCATTGATCGGCTGCCTCCTACACGCCCCGTACTGGGGATCAAGCCCACAATCCGGGCATGTGGCCTGACCTGGAATCAAACTGTGACTTCCTGGTTCATAAGTCGATGCTAAACCACTGAGTCACACCGGCCGGGCTCAATTCTTAATTATAAATTTATTCCAAGGACATATACAGCTTGAAAATCTTTGGAAGCAGTTTCAAAAAAACTAGCTTTTAAGTAACAAGAAAACAGTTATAGAAGAAAGTTTAAATTAAAAGAAAAAAATCGTTTTAATTTATTCAAGAGTAGGAACATCCTCCATGAAAATGTGTACCTTGACTGTGGATGGCTGGGTGGCCTTATCACAGCTTAGGAATTCAAATGCTTTTTACAATGAAAAGAAAGAGAGTTTCATCTCATTTCTCTCCCAGGGTAGATGTCTGTCAACAGAAGGTGGACATCAAGAAAAGGAGGGGCTTGCACAATCAATCCAGAAAATCAGCAATCTATGAATAATCTAGAACCCAGTATTTATCTCCTCTGCCACACACCCTCCCTCCCAGCCAGTGAGCAAGATAATTACTCTCAAGTCAAGCTAAGTGCCCCCCAGTCACAGTGGCCCAATGCTGACATACAAAGCATACAAATAATTCTCACTCTGGCATAAAAGTGACAACTTTCTTGGAAGAAAAGCAGATACTGTAAATTTCTCAAAGTCTTCCTGAAACATTTTTTAAAGTAATTTTTACTTCTTTAGAAAAAATGCATACATGGCAAACCATCTGTAATAAAAGGCCCATTCTATAAAATTTTACCTGGTCCTACTCATATCTGCAATCATTACCATATTTACAGACAAATATATCTATACTAATAAAAGAGTAATATGCTAATTAGACTGGGAGACCTTCCAGGAGACCTTCCAGATGTTCTTCTGGACAAAGCCATGGTGGCGGGCCAAAGTAGAGGCGGTTAGAGGCCAAGAGGGGAGGGCAGTTGTGATCAGGCTGGTGGGGGGTGGGGCCACTGGGGGTAAGCAGACCAGCAGGGGGGCCAGTTGGGGGCAAGCAGGCCACCAGTGGGGGTCAGTTGGAGGTGATCAGGACAGCAGGGGGGGGCAGTTTGGAGTGAGCAGGCCAGCAGGGGGACAGTTGGGGATGAGCAGGCCAGTGGGGAGGGACGGTAGGGGTAAGCAGGCCAGCAGGGGGGGCAGTTTGGGGTGATCAGGCTGCCGGGGGGAGGGGGGGCATTTGGAGGCAAGCAGGCCGGTAGCGGTGGGGGGGGGCAGTTGGGGGCGAGCAGGCCGGCAGGCAGGCAGGTGAGCGGTTAGGAGCCAGGAGTCCCAGATTGTGAGAGGGATGTCCGACTGCTGGTTTAGGCCTGATCCCTGTAAACTGGCAGTAGGACATCCTTTGAGGGGTCCCAAATTGGAGAGGGTGCAGTCCAGGCTAAGGAACACACCCTCCCCCGTGTACGAATTTCGTGCACCGGGCCACTAGTTTTATATAAAACACACAAGAGTAACTTCTGAGAGGTGAGACAAAGAAGATAGACTGTCTAAGGACTTGGACTGAAGGAAAGACAGGAGCAAATTTCCTGCATTTTATTTTTGCCTCATATCCTGTATCTGGAACTAAAGCAGCAGGAAGCTGGTTATACCAAATGAGCACAGAGGGGAAAATGCCCCACAAAAGCCTCTGTCTCATGCCAAAGGACTAGGAAAGCAGAAGCCTAGCAGTGAAGTGTTAGACAATAACTACTCTACTGCAGTAAATTCTCACCCTAACACACACACACACACACACACACACACACAACAAACACACACTGGGGAATTTCCCCATCTCCAAAGTAGCAAAGTTTAAGTGGTGATCTGGGACTGCCTCTCTAGCCAGTAGTAATGAGTACCTTTTACCTTACCTCTCTTCATTGGGAAGGTATCAGAGGGAGCCCAGTGGGGAGTCAGAACTCTCACCTTTGCCCAGAAGTAATGACACCAAACATTCCCCTTCCTCTGAGGGACTGAATAAGGGATTGTAGGGAGAAATAATGAGCCTCTGCTATTATTCCAAGTCAGAGAGTTAGCAATGGAGGCTTAGTGGGGATCCCAGGAGAAAATGGAATAACATTTTTAAAGTGCTGAAGGATGACTGTCTACTTGATAACTATATCCAGCAAAAATATCTTCAAATGCAGAACAAAAACAATAATTACTTTAAATGTAAATGGATCAGATGCTCCAATCAAAAGACACAGAGTGACGAAATAGATAAAAGAAACAATGAAAACCATAATTAGCTGCCTGCAAGAGATTAATTTCAGATCTAAAGACACACTAAGATGGATAGTGAATGGATGAAAAAATACATTTTATGTAAAAGGAAATGAAAACTGGGGTACTTATATCAGACAAAAGAGACTTTAAAACAAAAACTGTAACAAGACAAAGAGATAAATGATAAAGAGATAAATTATACATAAGGATATAACACTTGTAAACATCTGTGTACCCAACACGGAGCTCCTAATTCCATAAACCAAATATTGATGGACATAAAAGAAGAGAATGACAGTATATAAGAATAGTAGAGAATTTAACACTCCACTTAAATCAATGGATAAGTCATCAAGACAGAAATTAAGCAAGAAAGATTTAGCCTTAAATGACACATTGGATCAGATGGACATTACACTCCAAAATAGCAGAAAATACATTATTTTCAGGTGCATATGGAACATTCTCTAGAATAAATCACAAAACAATTCTCAAAAATTTAAGAAAATTGAAATCATATCAAACACCTCTTCAAGCCACAATCATATGAAGCTAAACAAATACCAAAGAAAGATATGTAGATACTAAACAACATGCTATTAAAAATCATGGAGTTAACAAAGAAAGCATAAAGGAAATAAAATATATCTTGAGACAAATGAAAATGGAAACATATCATTCCAAAATGTATGAGAAATATCAAAAGCAATTCTAAAAATAAGTTTAGAGTGATACATATCTACATTAAAAAACCAGGTCAGTCTCAAAAAATAACATAACCTGATATCTAGAACAACTAAAAAAGGCACCAACAAAGCCCAAAGTTAGAAAAAGGAAATAATAAAGACTAGAATGTAAATAAATAAAAGAGATAGAAATAAAAAGAAGATAAATAAAACTTAGAGTTGGTTATTTAAAAAAAATAAACAATTTATAAATCTATAGCCAGAGTTATCAAGAAAAAATAAGAGAGAGCCGAAATGTTTAAAATCAGAAGTGGAAGATAAGGTTTCACCTGACAGAAATACAAAGAATTCTAAATGAATATTATAAACAACCACTCACACCAAATTGCACAATCTAGAAGAAATGGATACATTCATAGAAATAAACAATCTTCCAAAGACTAAATTAGGAAAAAAACAGAATCTGAACAGACCAATTACTAGTAAAGAAATTAAATCAGTAATCAAAATTCTCCCAAGAAACAAAAGTCAAGAACCATATGGCTTCATAGGTTAATTATCCCAAACATTTAAAGAAGAATATTTATTTTTCTCAAACTATTTTAAAAATATTGAAGAGAAAGGAACACTACAAAACGATTATACAAGGCCAGCATTACTCTGATTCCGAAACAAGACAAATATACTACAAATAATAATAATAGTAATAATAATAAATTATAGGCCAATAATCCTGGTGAACATAGATAGATGCAAAATTCTCAACAAAATATTAGCAAACTGAATGCAACAATATGTTAAAAGGATTATGCAAGTGGGAATTTTTCAAGGATGGAAGGATGACTAGGTATATGTAAATCAATCAATCTAACACACTACCACATAAGCAAAGGATAAGAATCATATTATCATTTCCATAGATGCAAAAAACGCATTAGACAAAATACAACATTCATCCTATATAATAAAAGCCTAATATGCTAAGTGTCTGGTCATCAAGTTGGCAGTTCAACCAATCAAAGTGTAATATGCTAATGAGATGCTAAGGCCACTCAATCACTCACTATGATGTGCACTGACCACCAGGGGGCAGACAGTCAACTGGTTGATTAGTCACTATGACGTGCACTGACCACCCGGAGGCAGATCCTCCAACCTGTAGGTTAGCTTGCTGCTAGGGTCCGGACAATCGGGACTGAATGAGACGAGCCGGATATGCCCCGGAGCCCTCTTGCGGTACCTCCCCGGCTGGCCAACCTCCCGTGTCCCTCTCAGGCCCTGATTGTGCACTCGTGGGGTTGCTGAGCCTGGCCTGCACCCTCTCATAGTCAAGGACCCCTCAGGGAATATTGGAGAGCCAGTTTCGGCCTGATCCTGCAGGCCAGGCCAAGGGACCCCAACGGTGAACGAATTTGTGCACTGGGCCTCTAGTTTATGATAAAAACTCTCAACAAAATGGAAATAGAGGCAACATATCTCAGGATAATAAAAGCCATATGTGATGAACCCACACCTAATATTGTACTCAATGGTGAAAACTCAAAAGCTTTTCCTCCAATATTATAAACAAGACCATGATGCCCACTCTCACCAGTTTTATTCAACATAATATTAAAAGTCATAGCCACAGAAATTGAACAGATAAAGAAATAAAAGGCATCCAAGTTGGAAAGGAGGAAGTAAAATTTTCACCATTTGCAGATGACAGGGTTATATAATTGAAATATATGATATATAATAAATATAAAATAATAAATATGTTATTTAAACACATAAATATTCCACCAAAAACTATTAGAACTAATAAATGAATTCAGTAAAATTGTAAGATACAAAATTAAAGTAAAAAAAGAAATCAGTAGTGTTGCTATACACTAATAACAAAATATCAGAAAAGAAATTAAGGAAACAATTCCATTTATAATTTCATTAAAAAAAATTACCCAAGAATAAATTTAACCAAAAATGAAAACTATAAAACACTGATGAAACAAATCAAAGACAATACAAATATACCATGCTCACAGATGGGAAGGATTAATATAATTCATACTACCCAAAACAATCTACAGATTCAAGGCAATCCCTATTAATGACATTTTTTACAGAACTAGAACAAAAAAATTTCCTAAATTTTTATGGAGCAACAAAAATATCTGAATAGCCAAAGCAATCTTGGGAAAGAAAACCAAAGTTGAAGGTATCACACTACCTGATATCAAACTATTCTACAGGTGATAGTAATCAAAACAACATGGTACTGGCATGAAAACAGACTCATGGATCAAAGGAACACAATAGAGAACCCAGGAATAACCCTGCATCTATATGGTCAATTAATCTATGACAAAAATGGTGAAAATATACAATGGGGTAGAGATAGTCTCTTCAATAAATGGTGTTTGTAAAACTGCACAGATACATGCAAGAAATGACGATATCTTTTTTCTACACCATATACAAAAAATAAATTCAAAATCAATTAGAGACTTAAATGTAAGACTCAAATCCATAAAATTCCTAAAAGAAAACATAGATATTAAACTTTTTGACATTGGTCTTTGAAATATATTTTGGATATGTATCCCAGGGCAAGAAAATAAAAAGAATAAAAACAAACAAAAACAAATAGACTACATTAAATTAAAAAGCTTTTGTATTGCAAAGGAAACCATCAATAAAACAGAAAGGCAACCTACTGAATGGGAGAAGATATTTGCAAATAATATATCCAATAATGGGTTTAGTAACCATAAAGAAAACACACAAACAGCTGCCCCCCAAACAAACAATTCAATTAAAAAATGTGTAGAGGAATGTTCATAGCAGCACAATTTACAATAGCTAAGATTTGGAAACAGCCTAAGTGCCCATCAGCAGATGAGTGGATTAAAAAACTGTGCTACATCTACACAAGGAATACTATACTGTGGTAAAAAGGAAGGAACTCCTACCATTTGCAACAGCATGGATGGACCTGGAGAGCATTATGCTAAGCGAAATAAGCCAGTCAGAGAAAGATAAATATCACATGATCTCACTCATTTGTGGAATATAATGAACAACATAAACTGATGAACAAAAATAGATCCAGAGACATAGAAGCATCGATCAGACTGTCAAACCTCAGAGGGAAGAGAGGGGAGGGTGGGAGTAAAGGGGAGAGATCAACCAGAGGACTTGTATGCATGCATATAAGCCTAACCAATGGACACAGACACCAGGGGGGTGAGGGCATGAGTGGAGAGGGGGGAGTGGGGGGTAATGGGGTGATGAGGACACATATGTAATACCTTAATCAATAAAGAAAAATTAAAAAAAAAATGTGTAGAGGAGATGAATAAAACTTTCTCCAAGAGAACATACAGATGGCCAACAGACATAAAAAGATGTTCAGCATCACTAATCATCAGGAAGTGCAAATCAAAACAACAATGAGATATCACCTCACATCTGTCAGGATAGCTATCATCAATAAATCAACAGACAACTATTGACAAAGATACTTTGGAGGTATTGTAGCAATATTGGTGCAGCCTCTATGGTAAACATTATGGAGGTCCCTCAAAATTTTAAACATAGAACTACCATATGACCCAGTAATTCCACAATATATAACTTATTTTACCAAAATCTACTTCTAATTTGTGCTGTTAATTATAGTGAAATGTATAATTGTTATTTATTTATAACTCTATACCCTCTTGCTTTCCTTCCTGTGCTATTACTGCCATACATAATAAATTTACATATGTTACAAATGCAACAATAAATTGTTTCTTTATTACTTTATATAATTTGTCTTTTACAAATAGCTTTGGTTCCCCATTACTGCCTTAGTTTGCATTAAGTAGATATAATGTGCTATTTTAATTTTCTTATTATTTTGCTATACAGTTTGAATTGTTATCTGAGTGGCTGCACTGAGATTACCATTCATATAGAATTTACAAGATCCTAGTTCATGTTAATAACTTAATTTAAATAGTACACAAAAACTTTCATTTCATACACTCTGCTCTATCCTCCTTTGCTCTGTATCACAAAATACATCTTTAAAAATTGTTTCCATCAAAAAGATATATTATAGCTCTTTGCAGTTGTCTTTTAAGGCTCATAGAATTTAAAAATACTGTATTCAAATGACAGTACATTTATACTAACCTTTCTAAATTGCATTATTGAGATATACTTAACATTCCATAAAATTCACCTAAGTAAAGTGATTAATTAAATGTTTTTTACCATATTCACAGAGATGTACACCAACATTACAGAGCCTTTTAGACCAGTTTAATCACTCGAAAAAGAAATCCTATATCTCCAGTTGTGTTCTAACATCAAGTAAAAAGCTGAACAGCCTGAAAAATCAACAACTCTTCCTAGAACTATGAGGGAGGGCAGGACACATGGCAAACCACTGCTTCCAAGGCAGGAGATACAGGCAGATAAAGACTGGAAGGCTTACCTGAGCCGATTCAGGAGTAGAAACTGCCCCTGAAGCCAGAGCTGGGGAGGGAGACTTGAACAGGAATTGACACATGCTGGAGGCTCATGGTGAACTATCCTTAGAGAGAAAAACTCCAAGGGAACCCACTTCTAAGGGCTACTCTAAAATACTGTGAGATTTGCTGCTAGGAGCTTGAGCAGATTCCCACAGTAGACATCTAAGGAAACTGTTCTTTATTTTCTGGCAGAAGGGGGAGAAACGGGACCATCTTGAAATATGCCAGTGAGATCTTACTGTTCTTTAAAAAGCCTACCCACAGGGGAAACTAGTTAGAAGTCTAATCAGGTGAGTACTATTACAGGAGTGGTTCTCAACCTTGGCTGCACATTAGAATCACCTGGGAATCTTTTTAAAATCCTGATTTCTGGGCCTCATCCTCCGGAAATTCTGTTTCTTTGTTCTGGGGTGGGACCAGGTGATTCTAATGTGCAGCCAAGGTTGAGAACCACTGTATTAGAGTCTAAGAGAACTGGGGAAGGGAAATAGCCTACTTCAGCTGGCTCCAGTTTTCCATCGGGGAGAAGGGAAACACAACTCCAGCTCATTCTATCATCTTGTCCCAACAAATGGAGGACAATAACAAACAAAAAACCCTGATAAACTCCTGTGAAATTCAAAGACCAGCAGAGGCTCACTAAAGGGTTGAGACTTACCACAGACTATAGAACACTTTCCCTCCTACAATACCTCATAACCACATTACTACAGGTCCAGTTACAGCAATTCCTTTTATTTTGTTGTTAATCCTCACCCAATGATATTTTTCCTTTATGTAGGGGGAGTAGAAGAGAGAGGGAAAGACAGAGAGAAACATCAATATGAGAGAAACGCATCAATTGGTTGCCCCCTGGCATGAGCCCTGGTCAGGGCCTGGGCCGGGGAGAAATCTTCAACCAAGGTACATGCCCTTGATCAAAATCGAATGTGGGTCCTTTTAGCCCACAGGCGGACACCCTATACACTGAACCAAACCAGCTAGGGCTACAGCAATTTCTTTTGTTGGTACATCATGTCCAGCTAACAAGAAAACAATATAAACCATACCAAAAGATAAAAACACAATTTGCAAAAACAGAGCAAGCATCAGAAAGAGATCTGTCAGGACGATGGAATTTTCAGATAGGCATTTAAAGCAACTATGATTAATATGCTAATGGCACTAATGGATAAAGTAGATAACATGCAAAAGCAGCTGGACAATGTAAGCACAGTGATTGAAATCCTAAAAAAGAAATGTTACAGATCAAAAACATTGTTTCAGAAATGAAGGATGCATTTGATGGGCTCATTAGCAGACTGGAAATGCATGGCTGAAGAAAGAATTCTGAGCTTGATAATATATTGATAGAAATGAACCCAAACTAAAAAGAAAAAAATGAAAAAAAATATATACACATGTATATATATACATATATAAACATATATATATGTATAGAGAGAGAGAGAGAGAGAGAGAGACTACAACCACAAACGCTGTAACATGTATAAAAGGAATGCAAGAAGGCAAAGAAAAAAGAGAAAATAAGAGAATAATTATTTGAAATAATAATGAATATGAATTTTCCCTAATTGATGTCATATACCAAGCCACAAATCCAGGAAGCTCGAGAACAGCAAGCTAATAAATGTAAAAAACTATATGTAGGCATATTACATACAGAAAATTGAAGGTAAAGAGAAAATCATGAAAGAAGCCAAAGGAAAAAACACTGTACTTATAGAGATAAAAATTATATCTGACTTTTTCTCAGAAACCATGCCAGCAAGAAGAGAGTGAAGTGAAATATTTTAAAGGTTTGAAAGAAAAAAATCCCACCAACAGATAATTCTGTATCCTGTGAAATTATATTTCAAAGGTGAAGGAGTAATAAAGAATTTTTCAGAAAAATGAAAATTAAAAAAAAAATTACCAGTAGACCTGCCTTGCAAGTAATGTAAAAGAAATTCTCCAGACATAGAAGAAAAATGCTGCATGATTCCACTTCTACAAGATATTTAAAATAATCAACTTATAGGAGCAGGAAATAGAATGATAATGCCAGGTGCTGAGGAAAGAAGAAAATGAGGAGTGTTATGGGTATAACATTTCTGTTATGCAAGATAAGTAAGTTTTAGCGATCTGCTATATAACATTGTGCCTATTTTTTGTAATTCTGTCTTATACACTTAAAATCTATTAAGAGGATATATCTTATGTTAAGTGTTTTTACAATAAGTTAAGAATTAAAAAGTAAACATCTAAGTTTATAAGGGATAGTACTGAGAACAAATCCCAAGCATTAACTTGAATCACTATTTTTTTTCTAACACACTTACTCTCTCTTTGTATTTCATTTCCAATTGTTTGAAAGCTTTAGTTTACTATGTAATGTTGCATTTCAAACAATGCATAATATTTCCATTTATGGAATGTTTATAGTCTCACACAAAAACCTACTTAAACACTTTGAAATAGTAATCAATTTAAAAACCGACTAATGATATATTTAGATAAAATGTAATTGCACTGAATCCAGTGGCTTAGAATGTTGTATGTTCATTGAATACACAAATTAATCCTCAGGAAAAATAGAACATGTGCTTCTTTTGTAACAAAGCAATTGAAGCTAGTCAAAGGGTAAATATTTAGTTAAGCATGCCCAAAGATGGTGGATAATATTTCCATAGATATAGAGAAACACATACTAGTAGATAAAATCCAAAACTATTATTTCAGTATTCTCCCACTTAAAAATGTTTGAAATATATACATATATATATATATATATATATATATATATATATATATCTCACATATTTTTGCTTGGAAGAATGAAATATTCTAGATATAATGATCACACAAATACAAGCAGCCTTTCCAAATTCCTCATGATAGCAGAGAGGGTTAAAACTGTATATTTGTGTATTATGATATTGATTTATATGATAGTCCACATACCACTGACATTGCTTTGAGGCCACACCTGTCTCTAATTTATCACCATTAACTCAGCCTATTTATACGGGCATGGGCAAAACAGTATGACAAATGGCCTCTGATTTGAAGGACTTTCTGTACTACCTAAGGGAGATGAGCTTTAATAAACCAAAACAAATTAAAGTTAAAAATAAAAATAATGAAAGAATATATAATAGTTGACGATAATATCAGATATATTATGAATAATAACCTAATTGATGACACAGGCAAGATTTGTAGGTGTTCGGGGAGGGAATGAGCGTAGAAGGCAGAAAGTTAAATGCTTCCTAGAAAAGAAGAGGTGGAATCTGTACCAGGTTGAGTATCAGGGCATCCAGTGTACAGTACCATTAAGAACTTTGTATATGATTTCAAATATTTCTGTCGGTAAATCAATCTTCTTTTTTTTTACTTTTGCATTCCTATGTCTGATAAATGAGATATATGTTTTACTCTATAAAATACTCAGTTATCTTCTCTGTTTCTAATTAACCATAATGTCGACATTGAAAAACTTCACCTATTAGGTGAGAATTCCCTATTAAAATAGTTATAATTTAAGAACACAATTGAGAAAACAGGGATATGACAATGATTCATCATTGTATTTGTTTAATTTATCTACTAAAGGATTTTACTTTCATTAAACTTTAGAAGAAACATTTTTAAAATGACTCTTTCATACTTCTGAAAAATGGTTATTTTTGTTGTCCTGAGTGACAGACAGATATTTAATCAATTATAGCATGCACAACTTTTATCCAGGAAGTTTAAAATATCACTTTCAACTAAACATATATGTAAAAGAAGATCTTCAAAATAATAAAAATGAAATAAAACATCAGATGAACAGGAGAAATGTTCAGAAATCAGTTGAGAGCTTTCAATTTTTTTCAAGTACTGTAGAGGAGATTGAAACTAGTATCAGTAATTATACATGTATTCTTTTATTGGTGTCCATGAGATTGTTACACAGGACTCAGTTTACTACGTTTCACTTCCTACAAAAGTCAAGAACTAGAGCTCTCCTCCAGCCTGTTTCTCTAGGTATTATATTTTTCAAACTTCTATACTAATCCCTGCTCTGCAGAGAAATACTGCTTTCAAATACCTTATGACTAGAGGCATCCATTAGCGGCTAAATAAATGACAAGGAGATATCTTTCCATTATCTAAAAGCTGATCCATTCATTAAAGCCTTCCCGACCAGCAATAATTAGATGTTGCAGCTCAGTGATGTGCAGCATTGTTCAGTTCCCAAGTGTGTATCTCCCTGCAAACATATCCAGATGGGCATCTCCAATGTATCTAAAACATCATTGTAAATTTCTGATTAGTGTCTATTCACCAAATGTTTAGACCTGAAAGATTTTCAAGTATGTTTTATCTCCTTCTTTTCATTCATATCTTTAATCTCCTTAGGCAAAACCTTCCTTCATAAGGGACATTCCTACACACACACACACACACACACACATACACACACACACACGCATACATGTATATTGATCGATTGACTATCCTTCTAAGTGCATATACAAGATTGTGGCAATGATTCAAGTACTGAAAAGAATAGTAAGATAAGGATATGTAAGCAGAACAGCTAAAACACTCCATTGAAAATCATATATTTTCAAACCAGTCATTTATACTCCTGGCCATTTTTCCAAGAGAGATGAAGATCTATATCTAAGCAAAAATCTGTCCATAAATGTCTATAGACTCTTCATTCATAATAGCAAAAAAAAAAACCCCTAGAAATATTGCTGATTTTATTACTCTCTGTTTTAAATTAGATAATATTTGCAATGTCCTTAGCATCGTCAAAGTTGTAGAATCTTTATTTATTTATTTATTTATTTATTTATTTTTTACTTTTATTTTTTTTTAATAAATCTTTATTGTTCAGATTATTACATTTGTTCCTCTTTTTTACCCCCATAACTCCCCTCCTTCCAGCTCCCACCCCACCCTCCACCCTCACTCCCCACCCACTGAGTTCATCCATAGGTGCATGATTTTTGTCCAGTCACTTCCCGCATCTCCCACACCCCTTTTCCCCCAAGAATAGTCAGTCCATTCCCTTTCTATGTCCCTGATTCATTATAGTCACCAGTTCATTCTGTACATCAGGTTATTTATTCACTGATTCTTAGATTCATTTGTTGATAGATGCATATTTGTTGTTCATAATTTGTATCTTTACCTTTTTCTTCTTCTTCCTCTTCTTAAAGGATACCTTTCAGCATTTCATATAATACTGGTTTGGCGGTGATGAACTCCTTTAGTTTTTCCTTATCTGTGAAGCTCTTTATCTGACCTTCAATTCTGAATGATAGCTTTGCTGGATAAAGTAATCTTGGTTGTAGGTTCTTGGTATTCAGCACTTTGAATATTTCTTGCCATTCCCTTCTGGCCTGCAAAGTTTCTGTTGAGAAATCAGCTGACAGTCGTATGGGTATTCCCTTGTAGGTAATTGAGCCTCTTTCTCTTGCTGCTTTTAAGATTTTCTCTTTGTCTTTTGCTCTTGGCATTTTAATGATGATGTGTCTTGGTGTGGTCCTCTTTGGATTCCTTTTGTTTGGGGTTCTCTGCGCTTCTTGGACCTGTAAGTCCATTTCTTTCTCCAGGTGGGGGAAGTTTTCTGCCATTATTTCTTGAAATAGGTTTTCAATATCTTGCTGTCTCTCATCTTCTGGCACTCCAATGACTCTGATATTAGTCCGCTTAAAGCTGTCCCAGAGGCTCCTTACACTATCTTCACACTTTCGGAATCTTTTTTCATTTTGCTTTTCCAATTGGGTGTTTTTTGTCGAATCTTTGGTTTGATTCTTGTGCTCCTCTGGTCTGCTATTGGGTAAAATATTCTTTATTTCAGTCCGTGTATGCTTACTTTCTAATTTCTTTATCGTAGCATCGAGGGTCTCATTAGTTTTTGTGAGGCTCTGCACAAATTTATGGCAAGCCCTCAAAATTGCGATTCTTAGCTCCATATCCTCCATTTCTGTCATGTTTTTTTGTCTCCGCATCTTTTATGCTTTCTTGGTGCACCCCCTTGTGGTCTCTGTGCGCAGTCTTGTTCTAGCCAAGCCTTAATTGTTGTAGTTAGCACTAGAGGGATTTGACCACCAGGCCGACTGGCTGTGGAAATCAAGTTGTAGAATCTTAACTGAAATGTTTGGGTAGATTCAGTGTCAGTAATAGATTATTTCAATTGGTTACGTCCTAACATGAACTTTCAAATTCATTCCATGTCTTGGTTGGAATTTCACGCATCTCTCATGTGTCTCATATTGTCTCTGCTGTCTGAAGTGTCCTTACTTGCCTCATGACAATTGTGAACTTTCACCAATCTTCTAACGCCCATTTCCTCCTTTAAGAATGCTTCCTCTCAGCCTGGTCTGCATGGCTCAGTGGTTAAGCATTGACTGACCTATGAACCAGGAGATCAGGGTTCAATTCCTGGTCAGGGCACATGCCCAAGTTGTGGACCTGATCCCTAGTGTGGGGCCTGCAGGAGGCAGCTGATCAATAATTTTCTCTTATCATGGTGTTTCTATCTCTCTCTTTCTCTCCCTTTCTCTCTGAAATCAATAAAAATACTTTTTTAAAAAAGGAATGTGTCCTTTCATATAATTTGTACTATCTCTACCAGTATAGCTACATGTTCCATCCATTTTATAACTAATATTTATAACATATGTTGCCAGTAAAACACAAGTTAATGTCTATTGGACATGTCCATTTATGTGTAATGTATATCTTCAGTAACCATATAATTTATCATCCATATTGGAGCACTTTTGAAAGTAAAATGTGATTCTATTAGTGATAATGACAAGCTAACTGATGTAAATCCAGATGATAATTTAGCTCCTTGGACAAACTCACCACTAAATAATCATGTGGATTCTGGGGACCATCTATAATAATAAAAGTGTAATATGCTAATTAGACCAGTCATCCTTCCTGATGTCCTTCTGGACAACCTTCCAGATGACCTTCTGAACCAAGCTGGGGCTGCAGCTGTGGGATGGAGGCAGCCACCACGGCTGTGAGGGAGGGATCCAGGCAGCCGCTGTGGCTGCAAAGGCCTACTCTTGCACGAATTTCATGCATCGGGCCCCTAGTATATTATACTTAATTATATGTGAGGAGACTAGCAATTGACTTTTTATTTAATCAACGTGTATTTACGTTTCATGGAACTTAATATGGAAATGAATCCTTTAACAACTCCATGTACATATACCCTGGTCATTGACTTTGGGTAACTCCTGTGGTACCAAGTTAACACGTTTCTGTCCCTCAGTAATTTGTTCCATCTGCTGGGGGTGAAACTCTGCACAGCACATTTTTGTTTTGCCATCCTGCTTCCTATTCAGGGTCCAACAATAACGGACACTTGAGAGAGACTGAGATGCTGGGGGTGGGAGGAGGCCTCATTTTCCATTTGCCTCTTTTCCTTTAGCAACCTTGCTTCTTCACCGTAGCAGTGACAGTTACTTCCAATAGCAGCAGTTGAATCTAGTTTGCAGCTTTTTAACAACAGTTACAGGCACAGCATCACTGTTCCTCCTCAAACACGCAGGCACGTTGGTCTGGCCCCTCAGCTTCAGAGGTCTGGCTCTCTGCCAGCTCAGAGATCCCGGGACGCCCTCCTCAGAGCTTCCAGTTCCAGTTTGTGGAGGACCCTTTCTCCAAGCTTGTACACTTTAATGTTCCAAACCACTCTCTTTGTCCCATTCGCCCTAACAGTGGCAGGTGTTTTGTGCAGTTGCTACCTTCAGGATACCTTACTATTTTCTCCATGTCTTTCCATTTACTTATTTAACACTGTCAACATTAATTAGGAATTATTTAAATTATTTTGTTAAATAACTAAATTATACAGGCACCTTGTACAAAGATAATGCTGCTACATATTCCACAGAATATGTTTTTTTCTCTCTCTATGGGATCATGTTCTCACTCTGTTTATTAAATAATTAACTACCAGCATAAAATCAATAACCAGGCCTATGTAGGAAATGTGATATTGGTATTGCTTATGACCTCATTTTGCCATCTGTAGCTCCATATCTGAAGGCTCTAAACAGAAAATATTAATATCATAAACTCTAATTTTTCCTGACTGCAAAATCTTATCTTTTTACCTTCATTGTTTTGGTAGCTTCTTTATAAATCATTCCCTTGATTATTTATGCCCTCTTTGAGGTCTTAATCATAAGCAAACATAGTCACAGGAAAGGAGTTACCATGGACAGAACTTCAGCTTTATTCTAATATCAACCTTCTTAATACCCAATATTTATTATATTTCTATTTTTAATCTTAATGCATAATATAGCAATTACAGTGGTAATTTAATATGTAAAAATATACAGAACTGTAAGGTATTAATAGCACTCATATTATGGTAAATTTCTGCACATCTTCCTGTTTTAATCAGTGGAGTGCATTATTTAATTCAGCTCTTTTACTTAACATATTAAAAATAATTATCTATGTTCATATATATATACAGTGTGGGGGCAAACTAGGTTTACAGTTGTTCATATGGGAGATAATATAATAATTTATAAATAAGAATACAAGAATGAACTCTAGTGCTCAGTTTGACAGCATCTATGCTAAAATTGGAACAATACAGAGAAGATTAGAATGGCCCCTGAGCAAGGATGACATGCAAATTTGTGAAGCATTTCATATTTAAAAAAAAAAAAAGAACAAGAGCAAGAAATTCTGTGTTTCTCATACACACAACTATAAGCATATTTTTGTCCCACCTGTATTCACAATGGTCATTCTATGGCTAAAAAATATTCCATTAATTTGGTAAGTAAATATTTATGCAGCTATAGTTCAGCTTCTGGACATTTAATTTTGTTTCAGATTGTTTGTCCATACAACCCACATCATAATGATATATATACATATATACATAATCATATACATACACTTTTCTTTGAAATATGTCCTTAGAGAAAATATTGAGTCTGAGAGGATGAAGTAATGTGACTAATAACATCAGAAAGAATCTGTTATTCTGATGGGTTACCTCTAGGCTCATCCAAGAAAGAGGAAAATCATGCTGGAATTTTTCTACGTAGCCAAAAGATTTTGCATCAAAGTTGGTAATAAGAAATTTGGGACTATATTTTTCATAGAAAGCTTATTTATTGGTAATGCATTTTTCAGACATTTGTTTAGTGGGACATGAAAAGGGCCAGTCATATTTGCATTCAACATTCTAAAAAGTAATTAAGTTATTTTAGACTCAGTCAGCAAGTGAGATCAGGCTGTTAAGAAGAGAGCAAGCTGAAGATTCTTAAAAACACTTGAATATTAAAAATCAAACTTACACTTGATAATCTATTGAGACAGGTGCATTATTAACAGATCAGTGTTGTAGATACTCCATGTTATAAGTACATCCTTCTCATTCCCTTGGCGATAGTGTGGCTATCCATTTTGTTTTCACCAGTGAAATATAAGCTGAAGCAATAGATTTAATAAACTAGGTCAGAGCAGAAGAAGTACCTGGTAAATGAAAAAAAGTAGGAAGAAAAACAAGAAGGTGTGAGGAAGAGTAATTCCAAATAAACCAGTGATTAACGGAATTACTAGTAAGTTCTGGTGAAAGAGCGAGGAAAGATCAGATCCAAAACCTGCACTCTTGGAACAGTAATAAAACAGAGATTGTTGGTCAGAGAATTTTCAGTGGTCTGATACAAATAAGAGCTAGATTAGAGTGGATTAAAGAGTGAGTAAAAGTTGAGAACATGGACATCGATGGTTTGGATTGCTTTATCCAGAAGTTTGTTCATAAAGAAAGTGAAATAAATAAAGTGATAGTCAGGAGCACTGACCTCTTTTCCCTTAGATTGTCAAATAAAAAAAAAATGACAACAGCCGACACAACAATAGCCATCCGGTGTAAATGAATCAAAATTATTCCCATTTTTTTTTGTCAGATCAGCAAAAACTTTAATACATATTTTTGGTGTGCTGCAGAACTTTAGTAATTAGTTTATGAGTGTCATGAGATGAAAAACATTGAAAATTGCTGCTCCAATGTGATGGAATGTTCCTCCAAGATTAGGTTATAAATCATTGTGACTTCTTTCTTGTTCACTTTTTCTCTCTTGTTAGCTCCTACTTGCTCAAATTGATGAAGCCAGCTGCCATGTTGTAAGCTGCCTTCAGGAGAGGAATTGAGGACAGCCTCTGCCAACTAGCCAGCAAGGAACTGAAGCTCCCAATTCCAGAGCCTGTAAGAAACTGAATGCTGCCCACAACCAATTGAGCTCTGGTGGATCTTGGATCCTATAAATATCAAATATTGAGAGGATCCTGGAGTATATCAATATCAAATAAAGGTATGGCTACATTCCGGATGACACTTTGATTACAGTCTCATGAGAGTTCGTGAGGCTGAAGAGTCAGGTAAACCACTTGCATATTCCTGCCTCATAAATATTATGTACTGTAATATTCTAATTTTTGGATAATTTGTTTTGCAGCAACCAAAAACTGCTAAAATATGTCACACTAAGATCTAGAACCACCATTTTTTTTAAAAAAATCAAAGAATAAGGGAAGGTTTTCCTGCTTCAAGTTACCACTATATCTTGAATGCAGGAAAAATATACTTTGGGAATCACTCATCTGATATAACAAAGAAATCTCAAAATAAAGTGTGCTTAATAAGGTTGATTTTTTTCCCTTTCATATAACCATAAAGATTACCAAATTGTCCAGAGCTGAACTCGGATCAGTACAAGCAGCAGAGTTGCTGGTGAAAATTGTGTTCTTCCATGGAATTGCTAGAAAAGCAATCCAAGAACCCACACACAGGAGGGTGTGGTATGGCAAGATTTATTCCACAAGGCAGCCCCTGGGTTTCCAATGTCCCATCTCAGCATCTGGCCACGGAAAAGGTCCAACTTTGTCTTCATTAAGGCCAAAACAGAGGCCAGTTTCCAGAGTTTCTGTTTCATATTGAAACTTAGAACTTCGGAGCCCGGCAACTTGCCGTGGGCCCCCAGTGCCTGCTAAACCTGCACGGGCACACGTTCCCAGGTGAGAGACAACACAACAGGCAGTGCATTACCCCATGCGACAAAAAAGAGCTCTTCTTTGTTTCCCTGAGGTTATGACCAGGAGCTTTTTAAAATAACCAATCAGCCTCCCAAGATTTCATGAGCTTCTGGTAAGTCCACCCCCTAGCCATTGAACCCTTCCCCAGGTTAGACTGACAGGCTTCTCTGGTCAAGCACCGCCCCCTGTGCCATTTTGATTTTCATTGTGCATGTACTTGCCTCCCTACAGTCAGGGGCTGGGAGGTGGGAAAGGGAGGAGTATTAATCCTTGGAGGGGCAAGGGACAGGCTCACGCTCCTCAGCCTGTTAGGTTCAACAATGTCTCATTTCCTTTGCTTCCTTCCTTTATCTAGCTACCTATGCTAACAGTGACAGCACAATGCAGATTCCATCTACCTTGTTCTGCCGTCCCTTAAAGTGGTGCCTTATTTCACATGGTTAAAACTAGCTTACTGCAATTACATGTATGTTTGCCATTGTTGGAAGGGATATGAGGATACAGAGAGTATGGACTTCTCTTATAAAAACATGGCACTGAAATGGTGGACATTTTTTCTGTTCACATACTGGTAGCCAGGACTTAGTCACATGCTACACTAAGCATCAAAGGAATCTTTGAAAGGAAGTTTCAAGCAGGAAAGCCATATTTCCATTAAAACCCTGAAAGCAAGCATGGATTTTGGGAGGCGTGAGCAATGTCTGCCGCAGAAATCAATTCTGCATCTAAGACATTGGATATCCTAGAGAAAGAATAACATAAATTAGGCAGACAAAACACATGAACAGACAACAAGGTCTAGCAGAAACTGGCATTTTCAAGAGAAAATGACACACCATGGCTTTGGTGTTGGGTTTTTGAAAGGTTTGAGTGCGCTTATTACAATAGTTGAGTTCAGAAAGGTAGTTGGTTGTCTTTGCAGAAGATTTGAACGCCCTACAAAGAAATTTTTGTTCTTAAGCAAGGTGGAGATATTTACTCATTTTGAACAAAAGAGTAAAACAATGAAATTTGTGCTAAGAGGCATTTCAGGAAGCAGAGATTAGGATAGGTTTGACATGAAGATAGTTTTAAGCCATGTTATAATCTGTAGTTAAATTTTAAGGCACATTAGAAATAGAACAATGAAAGTGAGAAGGAAGACATAACATTTTAAACCTTTTATTTAAAACTAGAGGCCTGGTGCACGAAATTCATGCATGGGGGGGTGACCCTTAGCCCAGCCTGCACCCTCTCCAATATGGGACCCCTTGAGGGACATCCCTCTCACAATACAGGACTGCTGGCACCCAACCGCTCACCTGCCTGACTGCCTGATTGCCCCTAACTGCTTCTGCCTGCCAGCCTGATCACCCCCTAACCACCGCCCTGCCAGCCTGATCGATGCCTAACTACTCCCCTACCAACCTGATAGCCCCTAACTGCCCTCCCCTGCTGGCCTGATGGCCCACAACTGCCCTCCCATGCTGGTCTGATCGCTCACAACTGCCCTCCCCTGCTGGCCATCTTTGACCACATGGAGGTAGCCATTTTGTGAGGTGGAGTGATGGTCAATTTGCATATTACCTCTTTATTAGATAGGATAGAACAGACTAAAACAGGATATGGTAGAATAGAAACAATACCACAAACAACATGACATAACGCAACATATAGTATAACAGAGCACAGCATAGCATAATATGTCATAACAGTTGAATATAAGAAATAAGCCAGAGTGAAAATCTGACTATGTCTCCAAAGTTCCCAGACTAAAATTCTCTCTGAACAGCAACTCCTTGGGAGGAAGTAGTACAAAAGAAATGATTGCTGTGTTTTTGTTTTGTTTTGTTTTTTAAAGGAGATAATGAGTTCTGTTTGGCATATGTAGAATATCAAGTATCTATGGTATGATCTGACAGAAATTTGTGACTAAAATAGTAAATTATATTTTAGTTTGACAATGTTTACTGCCTTGGCTTTATTTTAGAACACGATACTTTTATTTGCTGAGTTGATTGATCTGGTAGTCAGTCTTTCACCAGGCCAGTATCTCCAGAACCTATTACCCAGTTAATGCATTTCTCTAGCTATTTTTCTCCCCATCAGCATGTGTTGGGCAATGAAGCACAAAAATTGCATATGGTGCCTTAATTTTAATACAGAAATATATTCTGCTTTACTGTTGTACTTATTGTCTTTCTTTTCCTGGAAGCTTATTTGATTGAATTTTTGGCTCTAATTAAGAAAGAAATAAACCAGTTTTTACCTTAAATAATGATTTTCCATTACTTGCTCTTCACGAATAATATGAACTATGCACCTAACCAGACAGAAATTAAATTGCTTTGGGAGATTCTGAACAATACTGATAGGATTTATTTCCTTTAAATAATAACTTTAAATGCTGGTAGGAAGAAATAAGGAGAACCAAAAGAAAAGTATATATTGTAATAATAATGAGTTTTCTAAGAAATTGCTTCAGATTTGAAATGTCTTCATTTATTCCATCAATGAACTAATATACTGCCCTGTTAGACAAGGTCTTTATACCAATTATATAAGGTTAATTGTATAAATTAGCATACCTAATCTAATAAAAACAGCACTAAGTGGAGGAATAATGAGTTACCTAATGGAATGCATTAAATGTGTCTCTTTTTATCTACTAATAAAAGCAATAACCTTTTAAACATTAAGTGAAATAACTATTTATTTATAAGTATTTTGCTTTTTAGATAGTGAGAGAAATATATATGAATCATGCTATTTGCTTTTTATTCCTAATTTTGTGTACTATAATGGTGTTCTCTTAGATCAAAATACTTGGATAGCCCTGGCCGGTTTGGCTTGGTGGCTTGAGGCCTGCAGACTGAAGGGTCCCGGGTTTGATTCCAGTCAGGGGCATGTGCCTTGGTTGCGGGCACATCCCCGGTGGGAAGTGTGCAGGAGGCAGCTGGTCGATGTTTCTATCTCATCGATGTTTCTAGCTCTCTATCCCTCTCCCTTTCTCTCTTTAAAAAATCAATAAAATGTTTTTTAAAAACATACTTGGATATATGTCAAAAATAAAAACAATCTACAATATTAAAAGCATAATATGCTAATTAGATTGGATGTCCTTCCAGATGTCCTTCTAGACAAAGCCGGGGCTGTGAGGGAAGCCCGGGTCCCAGGTGCCAGAGGGAAGCTGGTGCCAGCAGCTGAGGGAAGGAAGGCCTACTCTTGCACTATTTTCGTGCATCAGGCCTCTAGTTATTAGATAAAGATGCGTGAAGTAGGCCTAAAGGATAGCAAAGAATATTTAGAATTCTCTTTCTGTATTGGATTCTTAACAATGGCTTGCTTGATTTGGGCAACCATATAGAAAACTGTCAAATGCCAGAGGACAATTGAGATATTTCGCAGTTGATCTCCAAAATTGTTTGTACTGTATAACCCTTGTGGTTCAGTCACAGTTACTTCCCATTGTTTGAAAGTGACATGTTCTCTCATGACTATAAATTTGCTGATTTTCTTTACCGCTTCCTGTATTGCCATAGTTCTCTTTTCTCTGTTTTGAGTTCTTATCACTATTTTCTTCCATATGCCATTTTTCTACTACTCTTCTTCCTTCTTTTTAGCCTTCTCCTCTTTATCTTTCTTTTTCTTCTTTATGTCACTGGAGTTTTTATCTTTTATGGATACCAAATTCATTTGCTAACAGACCACTTCATCATAAATAATTCTGCACCTCTCTGTGCAAATTGAAAGCTATGATTTTATTTCGCTATGCCATCAATCACTGTCTATCTTGGCCTATGATTTCTTGCACAGGTATGAGCCTCTTGTCTAAGCTATGAAGCTGTAAAAGAGACTGACTGTGTTTCATTCACATTTGTCTTCCTTAGTACCTAGCCCTAAAACTTTCTTACGTTTAGTCTTTAATAAGTATTTGCTGAAATACACTGAATATGCATGGTAAGTTACTGGCAAGGTAGACCTATTACATTTAAAATGAGTGCTTTTTAAGTAAATTATAATGTACCTTTCAACTTATAACAAACAAAAGGAAAACACTAACAGGAATAGCTAACATTCTATTTTCACTGTGTTTTCTAATCAACATTAGTAGCTTGGAGAATTGAGTAGAACCATTTTTTTTTTATATATAAAGTGAGTTTATGAGCACTCCAAAGGAGAAAAGAGAATGTTTCCTTTTGGATCAGAAAGAAACAATCCAATCATTGGTAGTAATTTGGGGGTGGGGGGGGGGGGAAGAAAAATAGTGGAAGGAAAGTCATATAGGAAGATTAAAGTAAAAGGGAGAATAATTATATTGATAAAGGAAACCATTAAAGGATACAGATAAAAAATTAAGATGAAGTGACATCATGAGAAATAGAAGGAAAGTAAATTAAAATTCACAAAACAAATGCACATTGTTTTTAGTGCAACACAAATAGAAACTGATGTAAGACAAAATTACAGAGCTCTATTTTTTCTTTTATTCTGTAATAAATACTGCCTAACAGTAGCATTAATAAAATTATGTTTTAAAAAATAATTTATAATCTTTAGCAATTTTAAGATTACATTTGTGAAATAGGAGTGATGTGAATACCTACATCCCAGGAATGTTCTGAAAAGTAAGTGAGTTATTGTCTGTGACTATCCTCAGCAAAATGCTTCATGTCCTATAGCTATTAATAGGACTATGATATTAAAAACATGCAAAATGACAGTTAAACTTTACTGACTTCATTTTAAATGTCTCCTTTGAATCTAATGTGAATATCAGCAGAAAAATGGAACGAACCAGGAAGTAGTCCATATTTTGGAAAATACTTTAGAAGAAAGACAACGACATTTCTCTCATATGTAGGTCAATTCTAACTTTTTCTGAAGTGTGGGCAGTATGAATTTTCATGTTGTTTTTAAATAATTTTGTTTAAATCAATGTTCTTTACACATCTAGATTTTTTTCAGAGCAAATACAAAAATTATCAATAAAAATAAAGACTATTGTTAACAAATAACTTGTGATGCCTGTCACAAACATAGTGTATTAAGATGGTCATTGACAATATGACCAGTTTGTTGGCATCTGTCTGTACAATGTATTTTAACATGTTAACAAGCCTCATGCACCCAATATGCATGTGTGCTTCTTGAGGTGAATGTTCACATTATTTGCCTTTGTATTTTCTTCAGTGTTGTACACAAAGTCAATAAGTAACCAATATTTATTCCTCCCCTCTTCTACAGGTGAGTGGGTTGCCCAATAAAAGCTCATAGAAACTATGTCTGGAGACTTTGTACTGAAGGAGTTTGCTTGTTTGCATTCTCTGGTGACTATTCTCTGAGGCAGACCAGAGATACTGACAACTGGAAAGGAATGGTAAATTAATTAGATATTAAGTTATTTTCTTTGAAGTAAAAAAGCAAAGTATAAGAGCAAAACAAGAGCATCGATGGGAAGAAATGTCATCCGTAATTATATCACATTCAAAATTCATCAGTTTGATTGAAACACTAAAAGTGTGAATGGAAGACTACCATCTCCCAATTATCATTTTACACATCATCATTCACTTTATCATTTGTATTTTCTTGCCCTTGACCATGATTTTTCCAACTCACTTCACCCAAAATACTTTTCTGCGTTACCTCATGAAAGTGACACCCCATAAAGAACAAACTCCAGCCAAAACCAGTTTGGCTCAGTGGATAGAGCGTCGGCCTGCGGACTGAAAGGTTCCGGGTTCGATTCCGGTCAAGGGCATGTACCTGGGTTGCAGGCACATCCCCGGTGGGAGATGTGCAGGAGGCAGCTGATCGATGTTTCTCTCTCATCGATGTTTCTAACCCTCTATCTCTCTCCTGTCCTCTCTGTAAAAAATCACTAAAATATATTTAAAAAAAAAAAGAACAAACTCCATTTTATCATAAAGCTTTTTTGAAACAGTATGACCACTTCCATGTCATAAGAGGAAACTAGGTCTTCTGTAAACCCACAAATTTCACTGTCTTCCTCTCAAATGGCAGTTTTTATTCCCCAATATTTTACTTCAGAGTTAACATAGGTGCCTCTGCTCCAGATTGTTTTCATAATTTATTATTTTCAACCTTTTTTGAAAATAATTTCTGTTCCTTTGATGCTTAAGCCCATTCCTTTGATGCTCATTTGGCTCTACCAAACTTCCTTCTACCAGAAATTATTTGTCAATATCTGGATTACTCTCATTCATCAAAACCTTCACACCTGGCTTTCACTTTTTAACCCAACATTTTACTTCTCAGTTGAAGCCATGTTTTGATCCTGGATGCATTCAGTGTCCACATCGATGGCTATCCAATATTCTGCTTGTCGCATTATTTATCTCCTTAGTCCTAAGGATCTTTCCAGGTAGAAAAAGTGCCTCGATTTTTAACACACAGTGCTGCAACTCTAACATTGTATTCTCTCTCTCCCTTTTTAAAAATGTTTTTTTCTTGTTGACAGTATTACAGATGTTCCTCATTTCCCCCTCTTTTGGCCCCTCTCCACATACACCCTCCCCCACCCAGGCCATCACCACATTATTGTCTGTGTCCATGTGCTATGCATATAAGTATATAGGTTCTTTGGCTTATCTCTTCTCATTCCCCCTCCCCCAGATATGTCAGTCTTTTCCATGCCTCCATCTCACTTATTTGTGGAATCTAATGAACAAAATGAATTGATCAACAAAATAAGGCCTTAGGCATGGTATTCTTTTTCTTTTTTTTTTCTTTTTCAGTTAATCTGTATAACAAGAGCATCCCTAAAAGCAATTCAATCATGGGAAAGCAGTATATTTAATTGTGAATATCATCTTGATGAATAATTGAGAATCTGTGTAGAAGAAGAATATACTGTATATTGGATAAGCAAGAAGCAGAAACTGTGACAACATCTACTTTTACACCTCAAAGAATATATATTCCTTATATCCTCTATCCTTTTGATAAACCTCACCTATCTAATTGGGATTCCCCTTTGCTTTTAAATATTCTAACTGCCTAAATCAATCAGGTTTTTCACCCACTCTAATGCATCAGCTTTCACTGTGATTTTTGGAAATTCATTCATCCTCTTTCTTGACCACTTTTACCTCTTGAAACTATTGACCACTATCTTCATAAAATATAATCCTTTCTTGGCTTCCTTAACAAAGCAATTATCTGAGATTTCAACCCACATTTCCAGCTTTCATATCTCTTTTTTAGAAGCTGTTATTATTCTACACAATCCTTACATATTGTTTTTCTTCAAGGTCACACTATATTTCCAGTTATATTAGCTTCATAGGTCTTCTAATACATTCACTTTTTTGTTCCACAAACATTTACTTAACCACCTGTGCCAAGGACTCTTTCAAGTGCCAGAGTTTGAACAAATCCTACAAAAATACATGACCCCATAAAGATTACATTTTACTGCAGGAAAGAACTAATACACAAGAAGAATAATTAAAATATATAGTACACTGTGAAGTTACAAGCACCAAGGAGTAAAAAGAAAACAGAGATATGGAATAGGCATTGTCAGGTGGAAGGAGTAAGTTTTTAGTCAGTAAAGGAAATGCCTCAGAGACAGTGCTATTTGAGAAATGTGAAGTAGGTAAGAGTGGAGTTATGTGTATGTCTAGTATAGGATAAATATAAAGGGAGGAACCTGGAGAACATTTTAAAGAAACCATATACTGAGTTTCAATTGCATTCCATAGAGAGGTACTAACTTTTTGAGTTAGTAAATGCATCTTTATGATCATAATTCTATAAGACATATATAATATAAAAATTTCATAGTCCATAAAACATAACTTACTTAGATTATTTTCAGCCATATTTTAATTCTTAATAATTATTCATGTATATTGTAAATTAAATCTAAAATACAACTAATACATTAATATGATACAAAATATATAAATAAAAATTAAAAGCATGAATATAAATAGGAAATAAATGTAAGCATAAATGTAAAATATATGAAATAAAAATATAAAATGCATTAAATATAATTAATAATTCAGTTTACTAACACTTTTAGATTCTTTGATTAAAAGAAGAAAACGAAAATTTATAGGGTGTATTTTAAATACTTTATCAAATCATAGATATATGTTCTAATATCTTGAAAGATCATTTGGAATTCCTTTTATAATCTTACCTATTCTATTGTCTGTACCTCTCTCTTCTCTATCTTTTATGTTTTGGAGACCAGAAAAAATAACTATAGCTTTTAAACCAAAGAACTTAAGAAGATATTAAAGTAAGCATAAGGTTCTTGGTCTCTAATATGTTTTGCTCTTAAATCATTTTAATCTTAACTTTCTGTACTATTGATGATTTCAGTCAAGGCTGAGGTTAGCGCACTGGGTTTAGGCATACCTTGTTCCCTGAAGTTGAAGTGACAGCTTATTTTGTCACTTCTCCTTAGTGACAAAATTCCAGAGTATTGATTATTGCGTGGTTAGTCAGTCAAAGGCCTTAGATATTTTTGTGGGGACATTCTGTATCTATAAATGGTATACAATTTTACAAAGCAATCAGCCCCACCAGCTAGAAATCAGTCTGGCCTGGCACACTCTTCAGGTCAATCATTACTCCACAATCACTGGGTTGTGGTAAGTGAATAAGGAATCCTCAGAGATTGATGATCCACTGTGACCGATGTGTTTGTAGTTAAGACCTTCTCTTCATTTGACATGTAGTTTCATTTAGTTTAAAGTAATATATAGCCTCCTATTTAATATATTTTATTGATTTTTTTACAGAGAGGAAGGGTGAGGGATAGAGAGTTAGAAACATTGATGAGGGAGAAACATCGATCAGCTGCCTCCTGCACACCTCCTACTGGGGATGTGCCCACAACCTAGGTACATGCCCCTGACCAGAATCGAACCTGGGACCTTTCAGTCCACAGGCCGATGCTCTATCCACTGAGTAAACCAGTTAGGGTGATAGCCTCCTATTTAAATACATTTTTGGTGATTTTTGCCAAACATTTTTATTAAAATAAAAATAGAAGAGCCCTCGCTGGTTTGGCACAATAGATAGAGCATTGGCCTGAGGACTAAAGGGTTCCAGATTTGATTTTGGTCAAGAGCACATGCCTGGGTTGCGGGCTGAAACCTGAATAGGCAGCACACAGGAGGTAGCCGATCAGTGATACTCTCCATTCATTGATGTTTCTATCTCTTTCTCCCTCTCCCTTCTTCTCTAAAATCAATTAAAAAAATAGATATATTTAAAAAAATAAAAAGGCTCTATGCCTTTGAAAAAAAAAAAAGAAGAGATTATTTTGAATTTATTGTTAACCCCAAATAATAATGTTATTTAAGATTGCTCTCTTTGGTTAAATAATAATGGTGCTGCTGTCTATTAATCTCTTCCAGTAGGATGCAATAATGCATTTTCCATTTTGGGGGGGAAAGATTTATATAGTAAGTAGATATGATTAGCTAGTTATACCTTTTCAATAGAAATGTGAATAATAATTACATTCACATTTCTAATGTCAGGGAAAATAAATTGGTGCTGTTGACCTTCAAGGTGTGAACAGAAATTATTTTTTTTCAGACAGTTAAAATGAGGTAAAAAATGTAGCTATGGATTCTTTAACTTTGTTGTATAAGAAGCCATACAACATATTCAATATATATATACTAGAGGCCCGATGAACGAAATTCGTGCAAGGGGCTCGGCCCTTGCAGCCACAGGCTTGCCTTGGCCCTCACAGCCCTGGCTTCATCAGGAAGGACTTCTGGAAGGATGTCTCGAAGGACATTCGGCTGTCCAGTCTAATTAGCATATTACCCTTTTATTATTATAGATCATTGATTTTGAAAATGTCCCCTTTAGACCAGCTTGTAGGTTAATTTTCTAATCCAAATAAAAATGGAAATATATTTGAAAAATGTAGTTAACAAAATAAGTCTTTCTTAAGGTAAATATATTTGATACAATTCTGAAACTATTTGATTTCTGAAACTATTTTCTGTGACTTGCGGATCAATAAAACAAGTTTCCCCTATATAATTTTAGAAACAGAGGGTAAAAAGGAAATCTAGAGGTTAGCTTATCTACCTCATCCATCCAGAAGCCTAGCCTTACTGCTATTTGTCTGTTAAACTTTTATTGCTCATATGAACAAATGTTTGCACAAAGAGTAATAACAAATGTGGGAACATTATTTTGAATGTATCCTCCTCCACACTTAATAGTTTAATTCCCTTTAAATACATTTCTTAATTTCATTGGTTATTTTTGCCTTTAGCCTGTAAACATATGTCCTAAAGAGCTTAACTTGCCTTTCAATGTAAAGCTAAAATTTATAAGTTACAGGTCTAATATTTGAGCTTAACGTATTTGTCAATATTAGTTACTAAGCCTAAGTGCACCCATTGTGTTCCCAAATGAGAAAGCTGCTGCTCCGTAGAATTAGCTAAATCATTCTCACAACTCTGTCTATTTCCTATTAATGTTAATTCACCTCTAAAATCATATAAAATTCCCCCTCCTAGCACGTGGTTTCTGTAACTTGATTTGCTCAAGGCCAGAGTTTCCTCATTACATTTACCTCATATCCTTATTTGTATGCCCATCAACTTGTATCTTAGGTCAGATTGCTTCAAAACTATTTGTATCATACTCTGAAAATCCCAGGTGTTTGTTTCTATAGAGTCCTATGCTGCTCTGCACACAATTGATCTAAATACTATTTGATATTCTGAGTCTATCATTGATTTCACAGATTGAATGATTTTTGTTATCTCCCTACTCCACAATACTCTCTAGGTTCCCCTCACTTTTGGTCAGTTCTTCACCTGGTATAGTGATAGAGTGATCCAGACTTTCATCCAAGAAGGGTCTGTGACTTTGTATTTCTCAATCTTTGTCAGGTAATTGCTCCATCAGGTGCACATTCAAGAGTATCACAGAAAAAGAAGATAGAGAACCTATGGACATGGACAACAGTGTGATGATTGTGGGGGTAGAGGGGGGTGGGCAGAGGTGGAAGAGAGCATAAAGGATATAAGTGGTGATGGAACAAAAATAAAATAACTTTTTAAAAAAGTATCATGGAACATGAAAACAACAAGGGGTTTCCCAGTGAAACCTGAGTTCTAGACATGCTTGTAGGTCTCTTGTAATAATACCATACCTACCTCTTCATAATCATATGAATATACTACCCATGCCAGTATTCTAACTCACGTGTCCTCTTTCTAACACACCAGCGTTCAATACTCAAAGTGACAGAAAAATCATAACTTTAGATTTAGGGTAATCTTTACTGTATTCTTGGATGAAGGGCTCTGCATAGAAAGCAGGACATTTAACCCATCAGGACATTGAGTACCAAGGATATAAAGCATCTATTTAAGAAGAAAGTCAATGTGAATGAGAAGGAAGCTTATTCTACCATGTTTTTCCTAAAACATATCAATTGAAGTAAAACAATATGTATCTGGACTTCATTAGATGCATTTACTACAATTCTGAGACAGCTCCCCCATCTCTCAACATGTTTACCTTGAGTTGGCAACTTAGCTGAGCTTTCAATAGGCCACTCTACCATTCTTTAAATCAGGTTGCTTCTAGTGATGTATTATATATGATAGGAATTGTCATCTATACCATGTGCCAATCATGGCACTTTTTTGCCATTAAATAGGTAGGTACCTTGATCTGAGACAATATTATATGACATTCTATGTCAGTAGATGTAAGTTTATTGTAAGCCCTGAGACACTGCTATTGGAAAAGACATTTCAGGCAGAAAAAGGCAAACCCACACTTGGATCAGTTATCAATTCTTGTGAGAACAAATTACAGTGAGGCCTTGACTCACGAGTGTCCCGACTAATGAGTTTTTCGAGATATGAGCCTTCTCTCGGCTGATTTTTGCTTTGAGTTGCAAGCTAAAATTCGGGTTACGAGCCAGCTTCAGATAACCCACCGCTAGTTGGCGCAGCGAACATCACAGTGAATGCCACAACATCAGCCCAGCATCATGTGTCTCACTCGTTCACTTTTTGATTTGACATACGAGTAATTTTAGTTACGAGCTCCGTCACGGAACGAATTAAACTCATAAGTCAAGGCCCCACTGTACTACTTTTGTCAAAGTGGAAAGGGTATAATTAAATTCAATTGAATCCAATTTACTGATCACCTGGAAGGATAGTACAAATGGAGAGTCTGTACAAATCTCTTTCAGTAAACATTGCATATATGGCAAAGCAGCTAGAAATACCACTTGACCAAGTTTACTGTGTTCCATTTTTGAGGGGAGGGTGAAAAACAGATGAATTAAAAGGAATACAATGGGGAACCACAAACCTTACAACCTTTAAAATCATGAGTTGCATTGGAGATTTCAACAATTTCTCCCAGGATGAAGTACTATTTTTTACATACTCACTTGGTAGAGAGAAATGGGGAGCATTTAGGAGACTTCAATTTGATCTTTTTTATTAGATTTATTTGGGTGACATTGGTTAATAAAATTATATAGGCTTTAAAAAATATATTTTTATTGATTTCAGAGAGGAAAAGAGAGGAAAAGAGAGGGAGAGAAAAACATCAATGATGAGAGAAAATCATTGATTGGCTGCCTCCTGAGTGCTCCCCTCCAGGGACTGAGCTTATAACCTGGGCATGTGCTCTGTCTGGGAATTGAACCATGACCTTCTGGTTCATAGGTTGATGCTTAAACAATGAGCCACACCAGCCAGGCAAATTGTATGTTTTAATTGTACAATTCTATAAGGCACAATCTGTATATTGATTGCATTGTGTGTTTATCACCCAAAGTAAAATCTCTTTCCATTACCATATATTTGGCTCCCCTTTACCTTTACCACCTCCTTAATCCCCTTTCTCTCTGGTAATTGCCATATTGTTGTCTGTGTCTGTAAATTTTTTTTTGGTTTTCTGGTTGTTCATTTGTTGCTTTCAGTTTTATATCCCACATATGAATGAAATCATGTCATTTTTTTTTTTTTTTACTTTTCCATATGACTTATTTTGCTTATGTGATATTCTCAAGGTCCATCCATGTAGTGGTAAATGACAATATTTCATCTTTTCTTATTTCTAACTTGTATTCCATTGTATATACATATAGGTACTAAACTTGGTCTTAAAGAGGATTTTGGGAATTTGACCTCAAAGGCAAGAGAAGTAAAAGCAAATAAAAATGAATGGAGTTATTCCTACCTAAAAAGCTTCTGCACAGCAAAATAAACCATCACAAAACAAAAGGACAACCAACTGAATGGGAGAAGATATTTGCAAACAACACCTCCCAATAAGGGGTTAATATCCAAAATATATAAAGAACTCATACAACTTAACAATAACAGAAAAACAAACAATCTCTCTTCTGGGTTTCTACCTGAACATTTTAAAAACATTTATTCATAAAAACATATGTAGCCCTATGTTCATTGTGGCCAAGACATGCTAATAACCAAGTTATCCTTTGATACATGATTGTATAAAGAAGATGTGGTACAATTTGGCCATTTTTACATCCTCTTTGTACATCTCAGATCAGGAAGCCACTGTTATAACTCTTCTAACAACCAAATATATCCATTCTAATTATGCATTAAAGTACCAAGTAAATAAACACAAAGTGGGTCTTTATAACGACTGTAACTAATGTGAGATGCTTGTGCCAGAAATCCATATATTACCTGTCCCATGAGGCCCCCTCTCACCAGAAGGCCATACGAGCAATTCAGGGCCCCTGGTATCAGTGCTAGATGAGATTCTGCATAAAATATACTTAAAATATCTGGTATTCCTTTTTTCCCAAAGGTCTTCTTTTGAGTAAGGCTTGAAAGGCACTGAATTGTGCTTTCTGAAGAAACCCAGCCTCCACCTCAATTAGGATTTTTTGAGTGTGATAACAGGGTTAGATAGAAAAAGTGAATGAAAGGCAGCAATTGTTTATTTGGGGAAGATGATTCAGATTTCTGACAGCGATTCTCAACCTGTGGGTCGCGACCCCTGAAAATACATCCTGCATATGAGATATTTATATTATGATTCATAACAGTAGCAAAATTACAGTTATGAAGTAGCAACGAAAATAATTTTATGGTTGGGGGTCACCACAACATGAAGAACTGTATTAAAGGGTTGCAGCATTAGGAAGGTTGAGAACTACTAACTAGATGATAGCCTATTTTGCCCTTAGCCCTGCTCTTTGTCCTGCTAAATAACCCTTGTTTTATTTGGGTAACACCCCTCCCCCCCCAAATTTAAGAACGAACTGTCCTATTTTGTTTCTCCTATTCTTACCCACTCTAGCCCAAAATATTCTACTATGCAATCTTTCTAGGTACTTAAAAATGATTTAGTTAAAGGCCCCCAAATAACACACAGGTTTGTTATTGGCATCTTTACCAATTTCTGCGATTTTATTTTAACCTAAATCTTACATTATTCTGTGTGAAAACAAAGCTCATACTACTGCTTTACAATAATATTCAAATAGAGCATTCAACTAAAAAAAAATAGAACATTTTATTTGAAACAGCAAATAGTCATTTGAAATATGTTTGCATTTTACTCTTGTAGATAACATGAAGTGCACAGAATATTTAAAACTGGAAGAATTTAGATGAAGTTATTTTGTCTTAGATATATCAAAATAATAAATCATTTAATATACTATTGTCATCAATTATCATATGTACACAATTATGATTGCAAACAGGTAATTAAAAGCACTTATTTTTTAGGTTAAGTGTATCCTTTTAATGGAATACATTAGTATCCAGTTTAGATATTTAAATAAGTCTCTTTACGTCCGTTCATTTTTTTGTCTCATTTTAGGCATGCTACTTTTATTTCATACTTCTTTAACAAATGCTTTCCTTATGTTCACTCCCTGTGATTAATAAAAAGTCCCAGAAATGTATAAAATTCTGACCTAGATAAAATATCTTTTATATTCCAGGCTGGAAATACCTTCTATGTTAACCATTCCCATTTGAATTTTTAAATATAATCCATTTACTTAATATTATATGCTGAAATGAAAGCTGTTACTGAAGATCTTCAGCTACATGAAGAGATATGGGAGATCACAGGGTGTAAGATGAGTCACCATTCCTTGCAAGCTGGAGAAGCCATGCAGGGCACCTGTAGCCATGGAAAAAATTAATTGTTCACTTCATGTTGTATCAGGGCTCACATATATTAAAGTTATATTGATTGTGAATTTGTTTCTATTCTTAAAGGAACCTGTGGGATGTCTTCTGCAGTATCCTCTGGCCTTGGGCAAAGGTTATCTGCTTTGTTTTCCTATCTATGCAAGGCAAAAAAACTAAGAGACAGCCAAGGTGGCAGAGCCAAATATAATTTTTCATATCAGATGTTTCTTAGAAGTATGCAATGTGCAAGCAATCAGCATTAATACTTTAACATTCTTAGTCTTAAGTATCAAGATGCAACCTGCTTTTCTCTAATACACTTCAAACCATATGGTTGTTTCTGTTACTGGTGTCAATTTGGTTGTGTGGGCAATACTTAGGCACAACATAAGACATTTTCATTGATTCTTAAAAGGTCTTTATTCACACTTGAGCTAAAGCAGCTGGTCGAGGGTTAGGGAGCACTTGAGTCACCAAATCTCTAGATATTGCTTTCTGCTGCACCATCTGTGCCCTGTTAAATATTCTTGATTTTTGCCAAGTTTGGGCCAATTTATATGTTAAATCGGTTACTAAATTCAGGATCCAAGAAGCTTCAGGGAGAAAAAAATGATATTAAACTGCATAACTCTTATACATTAATCATTACTATTGGAGTGGGAAGTTTGAATACTGCCACTCAAAAGATTGTTGTGAGAAACCAGCCTCCCTGGATTTTGGGAGGACAGTGAATGTGAACAATATTTCAACATCATTCACCCCAGAGAAATGTACCCCATCCTAGTCTTTTAGAATAGTGAGTGGATTTTGTATGGGATGCTCTAAGATGCCACAGACTCAATTATTTCACAAATGCTTTTTAATCTTCTGTGCACTATAGCTTAGAAAACCTAACATGGTGACTAATTACTTTCGTAGCCTAACAACTTTACTGTCTTGTAGCTGACAACAGCTCCCAGTAACACAGACTAGCCAGTATTACACTTCTCACTTTAAGCAGCATAAAATTCTAAAGTTTTTGGAATGGAACAATGACTCAAATGAGGAAAACTACTGTCCTACTTTTGCCATATGTACCGATTCTCAACAATGAATAAGACTGTCTTGTTATCCCCAAATTAAAAAAGATATAAAAGTGAAAGCACATTACATATTTAGATTTTTTTTTATTAAACTAGAATGTCTCACAACACTAATTTATCTGGACATTTCTTTAATGCAAAGATCAAAATATTCTGAGTAATGACATTGATTTAGCTAATATTTGCCAATTATATTCTATGGGGCCAGTGCCCTATTGAAAAAATTCTTTATCTCCTCCAACCCACCTCAAATCATATGAGTATACATTCCAAATCTATAAGATATTTCAGATCTTATACATGAGAGGGTAAGAAAATATTTATTGATATCAAGACTTTTAAAATTCACTCATTCCTAAAAGTGTCTGTTAAATCATATACAAATGTCTTAATCATAGGTTCAATAATTGTCTCACATTGTTATCTAAGACTACAACCTCTGACATTCCATACTATGAAGCACTGAGACTATATCTTATTTTTTTATGTTGCCCTAAAGTGGTTAGTAATGCATTTGATAAAAATATAGCATTCAATATTTGCCCACATAAAATCAAAGATATGAACAATGATCTACTGCCAAAATATCAAAGCAAATTGACAAAGCTTATCTCTATAATTATTTGAAGGTAAGCCAAGTTTTCAATATTTACAGTTAAAACAGCAATGTTCTCTAGGATTAAATGTTTAGTTTTGTTTCCTACAAGTAAAGCTAGAAATCCTTAGTATCTACTGAGATGGTCAGACACATCAGTCATGATTGTCAAGATTCATATAATACTCTCATGTTTCAAAGTATTCTAGGAATAAGGGAGGCTATATTAAATAAAACCTGAATAAGCCAAAGAGTTTAGGCTTTTAAGCTTGTTTTTAAATTCCAGAAAGAGGAACATATATACTTTTTTAGAGGTAGTAAATGTAATTTCACAAAATTCAATATGATCTAAAAGTTCCTGAGAACCTACCATAAAATTGGAAAATTTTACTGAGTTTATATAGTTTCTCCAGGCTAGAATAGTTAACAGTATTTTAAAAATAAAAATTAAAAAAAACCAGTCATTACGGATGATTTTAATTTAAATACAAAACTTTCCCAGTTTATTTTGTGACTGATAAGAAGAAAGATAGCAAATGTGGAGAATAATGCATATTTTTACATAGAAGTATGAAATTACCCAAAATGTTTTCTGTAAGACAATCACAGTCAGTAGATACCATGCCCTCAATCAGTAAAGCTAGATATAAATAAATTACAATGATACTTCATCAGTTGGAAATGACCATTCAAAGTGGGTTTTAAAGGCTCTTGGTGGTGGTGGGATGATTATGTCCCATAATTTATTATAATGTAATTTAATATTTTATTAAGTATTTATAAAGTATCATCTCTAAAAACAATATCAAACTTCTAAATATTAAAAATTTATGCTGTTTAATATTATGCATTATTTATTAATGGGTAATTAATAACCAGTTTCTATAATATTTACTGATGATAAATGAATATAAAATAACTTTTGGTTTGGCTCTATGTCACTCACAGACAGCCACTAAACTTAATATAAAGAGATAATGCCATTAACACTTCTTATAAAACCTATGTTTCTATATACTAGTTCAGATAAATAACACAAAACTTATTCCATTTTAACTTGCTATGATTTTCAAAATTTAGACATTGAAATCTTGGTTAATAAAAAATACAAAAATACTTGTTAGGTAAGCTTTAAATGCATACAAATATATTATTGATTAAAAATTATGACATATGTTTGAATATTAAAACTAAAAATACATTATCTATAAAAAGCCAAACTTATTTTTTTCTCTTCACTATCTTTTAATATTTCTCTCTTCTCTTTGCTCCTTGCTAGCACTTCTCTTGAACTTTCTCCCTGCTTATCATCCTTCTAACTTTTTAATCTTCCCTCCAAATTTTGTTATATCACTTAAAATATAAAACAAAGAGCATCCCTCCAGATACACTAAATATAAAAATGGACAAAAAACAATGCAGATTTTATCTATCTATAATAAAAGCATAAAATGCTAATTAGACTGGATGACCTTCCAGACAACCTTCTGGACAAAGCTGTGGTGGCGGGGGGGGGGGGGGGGGAGGAGGCAGAGGCAGCCACCGCAGCGGCAGGGGCCGAGTCCCTTGTACAAATTTAGTGCATCGGGCCTCTAGTCCTAGCAAATAAAAGAGTAATATGCAAATTAACCCTCACTCCACGACAAAGATGGCAGCGCCCATAGAGGCTGGGCAGGACGCTGGTGGCATCACCCCGGCAACGTGAGCCCAGCAGGCAAGTGGGGCCGCAGGCAGCATCCAGCAGGGCCTGCTGGGCAGTCGAGGAGGAGACCAGGCAGCAGGCAATTGGGGCCGCAGGCAGCACCCAGAAGGGCCTGCTGGGTGGTCGCTGCGGTGACCTGCGAGCAGGCATGCGGGCCCGCAGGCAGCACCCAGCAGGGCCTGATTGCCCATCCTGGTGGTGTGGAGCAGGCAAGCCCCACAGAGAGCAGAGAACCACAGGGAGTGGGCCCAAGCTGTCAGTAGCACATCCCCTGAGGGCTCCCGAATTGGAGAGGATGTAGGTTGGGCTAAGGGACATCCCCCCTCCACGCCCTCCCCCTGTGCACGAATTTTGTACACCGGGCCTCTAGTATATATTTAAAAGGCTAAGTTACCGACTGTCCAACTGACCGGCCGGTACATATGATGCGCACTGGCAATTTAAAAATAAACATTGACTTGCGCATGAGCAATACATATAAAGCCCTTGCTAGTGCCAATCACACGCGTGTGTTTCGATCTGTCATTGTCGATCGTGAATTTGGTTGACACTTCTATTATAGAGAAAGGGCGAAAGGAGATATTAAAATATTTCTTTGAATTAATTTCCTTTCAATGTGCATGAATCCGTGCACTGTGCCACTATTATACTTATAATAATAAATTTAAAATGATTTTCATAGTTTTTTATTTATAACTCAGTATACTAATATCCATCACTATCTTTTTGGATTTAGGTATCTCATCATTTTGAACATAATTTTAGAATATTATTTTGATGTTTTAAGATTTTCATTGTTGTCTTAAAGCTACAGAATGAATCTTCAATGATTTTGAAAAAATATAATTATTGGTAATGTTTAAAATCTGTTATCACCCTGGCCAGGTAGCTCAGTTGGTTAGAGCATCGTCCTGATATGCCAAGGTTGTGGCCTTCACCCCCTATCAGGGCACATACAAGAAGCAACCAATGAATGCATAATTAAGTGGAACAACAAATCAATGTTTCTTTCTCCAAAAAATAAATTAAAAAAACTTTTAAAAATATCTGTTATCTAAAACCAGGAATTAATGTTGAGACAAGTAAAATAAAACTCACTGATAGAATGATGGTTTGTAATATTTTGAACAGCTGTTAAAAATATAGACTTTTGAGAAAATATGATTGTTCCAGTTTATAATTTGTTCTATATTACAAGACAATTAGGAATATTTATTAAGGAAATTAATTTAGTTCCATATTGCATATTTAAGATATCAGGTTCTTTGCTGTTTTATGCAGAATTTATTTTTAAAAGAAATAAAACATTTCAAAAGTATTATGGATGTAAAATTTTCACAACTAATTAGAAGAAACAAAATACAGTGGAGTGTTCCATAGCTATTTGACCATTGTCACATTGTATGAAAAGAATGTTCTGATAGAAGTGAAAGGGTCAATGTCATATATCAATGCTAACCTGTAGTGAATAAAGCATTGTTTTCTACAGAGACCAAAATGGTCTTTGGATTCATAAGACATAATAGTAGGAGAAAATTGGCACATCTACATAGACACTGATAGTGATGAGTTGTGATGAATTTGTTCAATGGTGTCTTTAATTCAGATTAACAAGAAAAAGAAAAGCTAGAACAAACTAAAAATTTAGACCACTTCAAAACTCATATTTTTCTTAAAATACTAACAGTTAATAAAAATAACAATGTTGTACAAGTTACTTTTATGTAGTCTTCATCTTAAGTATCCGAACATAAGTGTTCAGGAATATAGACTGATGTTTACTTATAGAAATTAATATGTGCACTAATATCTGAAACGTAGCATACGAGATTTTGACCAGAATTTGTGAAAATCTTTTAGTCTGAAGTAACGGATGGGATAAATTGTAAGTAAATCAAATTCTATGCAATCTGGATCAATATAAGCTTACCATTTCCAATAATAAAACTGTTTTATTAGAAAAAATAATTTTAATAAATACAGACAACTTCATTATCCCTAAGGTATTAAAACATACTGTTGTTCTTATTTAACAAAACAAAAATTAAATATTTCCAATCATACTTATAATTCTAAATGGCACTATGATTAAAATGAGAGTTCAATGGCTCAATTTCTAAAGAAGTTAAAATATCTAAGGAGTGTTATTTAAACAAACAAACAAACAAAAAAGACTTTCTTAATTAAGTACACATGAGCCTTTAAAATACTTTCAAAATCTTTCTAGAGAGTCATAATATGGCCCTATCAAGTTTGGTTCAGCGGATAGAGCATCAGCCTGCAGACAAAGGGTCCATGGTTCCATTGTGGTTAAGGGCACATTGCCTGGGTTGCAGGCTGCTCTCCAGTAGGGGGCGTGCAAGAGGCAGCCAATCGATAATTCTCTCTCATCATTGATGTTTCTATCTCTCTCCCTATCCCTTCCTCTCTAAAATCAATAAAAGTATATTTAAAAAATAAGAGTCATATATGTATTTGCAAATAAGATAAATGAATACATAATAAAAAGAGAGGAGGAATATTTTAATAACATGAAAGAAACTATGTTATACCAAGTGCAGTATTAGAAAGAAAGATGAACATATACACCTTGACTCATGGGTCTCTTTACTGAATAATTAGAAGGATAGTATGAACATTAACTTATGTAAAACTGGGCAGAAGTTTTCCTGAAAAACATGAGCATGATTAATAAAACAAAATTAATATTTAGATATAAAGTGGTAAATTGACACCAGGATCAGAGATACAGATGTAAGAGAAATAAGAATTCATGTTTGAAAGCTATAATGATGAAGAAATAATTTAACAAAAAGTTTTAAAAAGATGAGATTTTAGCTTATTACCTTTTTCTTTTTTAAAAAATATATTTTTAAATTTTAGAGAGAGAGGAAGGAAGAGGGAGAGATAGAAACATTGATGAGAAAAATCAATTGGCTGCCTCCTGCACACCCCACACTGGGGATTAAGCCCTGACCTGAACCCAACTTAGGACATCCTGGTTCGTGGGTCAATGCTCAACCACTGAGCAACACCAGCTGGGCTATAGTTATTACTTTTTTTTTTTTTTTTGGTTATTATCTTTCCTTATTCTCCTTTTTACCCAAATTTATCTTATAAAATAGGAGCAACCCCACTACACACAGGCATCCTATTTTATAGAAAACTGAGGCTCAGAGCAGTGAACTCATTGTCTCAAGTTCATGCAGATAGTACCATTAGCAAACCAACGTTTAAGACTCTAAGGCAGCGGTTCTCAACCTGTGGGTTGCGACCCTTGACAATACAGCCTACATATCAGATATTTACATTACGATTCATAACAGTAGCAAAATTACAGTTATGAAGTAGCAACGAAAATAATTTTATGATTGGGGGTCACCACAACATGAGGAACTGTATTAAAGGGTCACGGCATTAGGAAGGTTGAGAACCACTGCCTAAGGATTCAGCTATTTAAAAACATTGTTACTTTGAGAAAGGGTTGTTTAAAAGAAATAAAAAGAACTAGGATAAAATATTGTTATTAAAATGTTCAATAAATATTACTTGAATGAGTTAATAGAGCTAAGAGTGATATGGTTTAATGAGTCACTACACTAAAGGCTAGATTAAAATATCCAGATCTTATAAATATGATTCACAGGGATATTGGAAAGTCATCAACATATATCTAAATAAGTGTTTAGAAATGAAAACATATATAGATTCAAAAATTAATGAAAATCTGATTTATATTTTGGAGAGAGTGAATTAAAAGTTGATATATGGAGGTTTAATGCAGCTACAGGTGATGACTTGCAGTTAGAGCTTGACAGAAATTTCCAACGAGGTTATTATTGAATACAGGCCATCAGACAGCTCTAGGCAGATGCAAAGCTTGTCTCCAAATCCTGGAGACAAGATTCAAGGCTTGTCTATACCTAGGTTATGATGGAGAGCACTACAGCACAGAAGTTTAATTTGCTTGTGCCCTTAGAAAGATGTCTTCAAAACAAGAAAGTATTTTGTTTTTCCTTTTAGCTACCCGCTTATTAGTAGGATGTTTTTATTTCATAGTGTGCTGTGATGTCAGGAACTCTATGTGAGATTGGAATTTGACATCGATACCTGTACTGCTGCTTGTCTGCAGAATGTAGAAGATTTATGTGCTTTGATCTTGGCTACAGCTGAAGCATTCTGGCTCCTACTTCATCCCCTTTCCTAAGTATTGGAAATCTAGACCTGCATTAGGATGTGGGGAAATGTCCTTCCCATGTGATTCACTAGCTGACAATGGATAATAAATACCCATCAAAATATCTTACTAGGCAATGCAAGTACAACAACTAGAGCTAAGTTAGTTAAGAAGAAATAAACTCTAATAATATAGTTAACATTTGTGTGTGTTCACAGAAGAGTAATATGGAGAGGGAAAGGTGTTGCTCTGAAGGAGCAATGAAGACATGCAATTAATTTCATCATTTGGATACATATTTAGTGTAATTTGAGTGAACACAAAGCAGTTATTTTTATTGTGAAGTCACAGTAAAATAAAAACAATACAGCAAAGAAAAAAACAAACAAGAAACCCAATCGGTACTGAAATAAAAAACTTAAAGTTACAAAGAATTAAGGGGGGAAAAATAAGCTCTTTTGGTTTTTAAAAAAAATATATTTTATTGATTTTTTTTATAGAGAGGAAGGGAGAGGGATAGAGAGTTAGAAACATCGATGAGAGCGAAACACCGATCAGCTGCCTCCTGCACACCCCCTACTGGGGATGTGCCCACAACCAAGGTACATGCCCTGGGACCCTTGAGTCCACAGGCCAACGCTCTATCCACTGAGCCAAACAGGTTAGGGCAAGCTCTTTCGTTTTCATATATAATTAGAAACTGAGATAGGAAAAATAATTTCAGAATAAAATAAATTCTGATTGTAAACCAAAGGACTTAGAAACCTTAGAAATGTATTTAATTTAAAAAAATCAAAAAGCCCTTTTTTAAATTATGGCTCAGAGTCTTAATTAAGGCAATATTAAAATGTGCTTTAAGAGAGGCCAAGGACTCATAGAATAATAAAATAAAATTAATAAAAACCACAAAGATCATCACAAAAGCTGGATCTTCTCCAAGAAAATTTGGCATGACAAAGTAGATCAATTTATAAACTACATCTACTCTATTAGAATGCCAGTTTTAATGAAGCAAAACTGTGAAGCATTTATTTGATGAAGCTAGTCTGAGAATTTTTTTTTTTGAAAATCTGATTAACAACTACAAAATTGCATTTTGAGGTATCCTAACCTATAAGATACTGTCAGTTATAGGAATTATATTGGGTCATTCCCTGCCCCTTCATATATATATATATATATATATATATATATATATATGTATATATATATATGTATATATATATGTATATATGTATATATATACACTAGTATATTAGTTAACTCTTATTCAAATATATTTTCACATCAATATATTGGTAAGTAACTTTTTCTTAAATATTAAAGTTTGATCTGAACTCTTCAATAAATAGCTTTGATAAACATTTAACATACTGAAAAACCCACAAACATTAAATATGACCAAATTTAAGCCAAAGACTAGTTATGAAAGTGGTTATGCTATTTCCATTCAATTCAATTATTTATTGAGAACTGTCTATGTGTCAGGAACAACTAGAATTGTGATAATGAATTAAGATCATATTCGTTGCATCTCATTGAACTTTCATTCCAAACAGATGTATTTTGTATTAGTTGTATAATCTGTTGGTAACTGAAAGCAAAGTTTTCATACTTTTCACATTTTTCTCTTATCCAAATTTCATCTAAGAAATGATCTCCCTTTTGAAATCAACCTTTTGCTGATTTTTGTAGGAAAGTTTCCAAAAATACAGAGCAGGTTAAAATAATACAATGATCACCTACACTCATCTATCAATATTTTTCACATTTGCTTTAACATCTATCTGTATTACCTCTATCTATCTTCCATCATTTATCCAATCTACTTATATATTTTTATTTATTTATTCAACTTTATTCACCATTTTTATTTTTAGATTAATTTCCAGGAAAGTACTTCATATTCAAATTCGTTGAACATTATTCACTCAAGAATCATACATTACATTAGGTTCTTAAATCTCTTTAGACACTTAAAAATAATATAAATATTTCTTTACTATTGATTTCTTAAAAACAAGGTCATTGTTTTATAGCCCATACTGAAGTCTGGATTTTTCTGCTTCAATATTTTTAGTGTTGTTCAATTTGTTCCTCTGTGCACTGTATTCTTTAGAAACTGGACACAGGTCTAAACACTGGATCAGATTCAGGTTACACATCTTTGAAGCAAAATGTACATCATAGTTAATTGACTTGCTCATTGAACCTTATGCAGTCATTTACTATTATGTTGTCCTACCAGTAATCATACTAAATTTGATCTCTTGATTTAATCGAAGACAGTGAGATCTTTTTATTACCTCTACCATTAGTAAGTAACATTTAGGATGATGTTTAACTCATTAATGATATGTTCTTGATATAATTGCTTTGTAGGTTAAGTCATATAAATTTTGTTAATTTATTTTATCTCTTTCCTTTTAGTTACTAGTGAATGTTCTTTACATAGGATGAGAGCTAATCTCACAGAGTTTTGGTAAACAACGTTTTATTTTAAAGTAAGATATAAACTTGGTTCTTTTTCTTTATTTTTTCTTTAATAAGGGTTTGTATGAGTCATTTATTGTGAGCATATATATGTACTTACCTACATTTATATAGTTATTATATTACAATAAATTATAGCACAGGACAATGCCCACCCAACTGAGCCACCTCGGCTAAGGCACTGGTCTCTTTTATTTGACCATTGTTCTATACTTTGGACTTCTGATTTTCAGTTCACAAATTTATATTTATTATATTCTTAAAAAATGTAAGACTGGCAAAAGTTATAGAATAACAGAAACTGAAACTAAATATAAGAATCTGGCTATATCTAGAAAAATGTTACATGCATATACTTTTTTTTTTTTAGCTTTCCACATCTCTGGCCTTACTCTTTCTCCTGCTGCCCTGACACGGTCATATAAATTCCCCTGGTTGTGATTTTTTTTCTAGGTGAAAAAATAAAAAGCAGAAACAACAAAACAAATAAACAAAACCACAGTAAGAATGTAAAACAAAACAAACAACAAATAAACATACAAATACATTTTAATGCAGTAGGTCCTCTTTTTAAAAAGTAGACCAGTGGTTGATAGAGGGGAAGGAGTTGGGAAACTGGGTGAAAAATGTAAAGAGATTGAGAAGTACAGATCGGTAGTTACAAAATAATCAGGGGGACATAAAGTATAGCATAGGGAATACAGTCAGTAATATTATAATAACTGTAGTGCTAGGTGGGCAAAGAAATATTGGGGGTAAGCATATGACTGTCTAACCACTATGTGGTACACCTGAAATTAAAACAAAATCATATTGAATGTAAACTGTAGTTGAAAAACTTTAAATTTAAAAAGTCATCTATATATATAAAAGACTAAGCAACCGTCTGACTGTCCGACCAGCTGGTATGTATGATGCTCACTGACTACCAGGGGGCAGACACTCTGACCAGTAGCTATGACGTGCAATGACCACCAGTGGGCAGACACTCAATGCAGGAGTTGCTGAGCTGCCGTGACTTGGCAGCAGCGGTTCTTGGGTGATGCACCCCGGAACCAGAGAGGAGGGAGCCCGATTTCAGGGTGCGTCACCTGAGAACCGCCCTCTTGCAATCCTGACCTCTTGGGGGATATTGGAGAGCCAGTTTCGGCCCAATCCCCGCAGGCAGCCTGAGGAACCCCACCTTCTGGAGGGACCCCACTCACTCTGCAGATGCCCTTGGAGCCTCAGCGCCACCCCAGGTGCAGCCGGCAGGGGAGGGACTGTGGGAGGTTGGCTCCAGGGCGTGTCTGGCCCATCTAGCCCAGTACCGCCTTGCCAGCCACCTTCTAATTAATTTATTTTCAATGTGCACGAATGCATGCACCGGGGCACTAGTATAATATAATCTTATATGTGTGCAAAAATATATTGGCAATGATACTCCTTATAACTTGTTTTTCAAGTATCAAAACCTGGAAAGAATCTATATATATATCCAGAACTGCTTATGTAAATTATAATGTATCTATACTATGGAATATAGCATTAAACTACAAGAGGCCCAATGCACAAAATTTGTGCGTGGGTAGGGTCCCTAGGTCTGGCCGGCGATCAGGGACGATCTGTGGGGTGACCGGCGGGGTGATTGGGGGCCCCCACTGGCACCTGCCGTGGCCGGCCTGGCACTGCCCACTTGCTGGCCCTGCCCCCTGCCACCGCCATTGCCAGTTGTCTCCCTCTGTGGGGCAACCGGCAGGGCGATTGGGGGCCCCTGCTGGCACCCGCCTTGACTGGCCCGAGGCCTGCAGGCTGGGGGCAGCTCCTGTGTTGAGCATCTGACCCCTGATGGTCTGTGTGCATCATAGTGACCAGTTGTTCTGCTGGTCATTCTGCCATTTGGTCAATTTGCATATTAGGCTTTTATTATATAGGATTTTTAAAAAGTGGAAATTATTGTTAGTATGAAAGGATTTTAAAAATATGGTAAAAATGAATAAACTTTTAAAAATATGGACACAATACAATGTACAGATCATGTCTCATGGAAATGTATACTTGAATCTTATTAACCAATGTCACCTCAATAAATTTAATTAGTTAGAAATAAATAAAAATATGTACATTATGATCCCATTTGAAAATTGATATGTGTCCAGAAATTTTTGAGAGAATATATATGCAAAAATTTTACTTCAGGAAGAACTTAAGTCAATGGAAATGAGCTCTTTTAAAAAAAAATTAAAATATTTAAAAATGGTAAATGTTGCTTTCATAACCAGCAGTTTAAGTAAAATAAATGTGCAAAATTGTATTGTTAAATGTCTAAATAAAAAGAAAACTCTGTTCTTATCATTTAGATTTCAGCACAAATTTCCAAATTATATAAGTTTTAGGAAATTTTGGTATCAAATGGTCAATTTTTTTCCTCTCTTTTTTGGTGTTTTATTCTTCAGAATCAGAGAATTCAAAGTTAAATATGTTGGATAATTTGGGAATGCACCACTCAGAGATGAATCTATTCTGCTCTTGTATTTTGTTCCAGGAAGCTAAGAAAGAGCCCCAGGAATGCTTCCTCTATACTTTATAGGTACATAGTAATCCAAGATTTCATTATAACCCCATTGCCTAAAAATGTTAGATTCTATATATAAATATCTAAACTTTTCCAGCACATTTCAGAATGACTGCCCACCAAAGAGCCAAACTAGGCTATGAGAAGCTAATCCAAAATTCAGAGGCAGCATATATGTGTGCAGAAACCACTAAATCCCAAAATAACTTCATCACTGATCCCAAAACTCAAATGAAGTTAATACAAAATATCCTCTGGCAGTGGACTTTCATTAGCTCCTCTGGCTCTCAAGCTTTCAGAAAATGACAATGTCTTGCTCTTTCCTTTTCTCCCACTGCACAAGTCTCTATCCAAGTGGTATGTTTTTATTACCTAAAAAGAAAATTTTCTTAAATGCCCTTTAGTGTCCAGTTATTGGACACATACAGTTGGAATAACTTTTATATTTTCTAGTCCAAGGTGGGTGAAATAAAAACATGGTATGTAGTTGAAATTTAGGAGATGAGTCCTTGTGGAAGCAAATAGCTTTTGTGTGAAATAAGAATAAAGCTTAAAACTAAATAAAATCAAGTTTGTGTATATGGATTGTATTAGAAAAAAAAATAAGTTGGTTGAATATCTAGGCTATAATGTGTTTTTGGCTTTAGATAGTAGACTTGGGCATCACAGTGAATCATAGAAAAGTAAAACCTTAGTTTTGGAATGGGTTTTAGCGGTCATAGAGTGATTGCTAGTCTAACTTCCCTTCTAAGTAGCACTTAGCCCTGGTGTATCCTGGAAGAAAATAAGAATTTATTTTAAACATGAATATTTTCATTGAGAACTTTAACATTTACATGACTGATATAAAGATTAAAAATGTGTTTTTTAAGCTCAATTCTTTCCCTTGTATCTACCTAATATTCTTTATATTCTTTGCTTTGCCCTCTAACACAACATAGAACCAAGCCTCCCAATTTGATAATACAACTCATTAAATAGCTGAATATTTGTACCCTATCTCTACTTCTACAAGTTTGTTGTCCTCTGTTCCTTAAGTCACTCTCTCTCTTAAACATGCAAATACTTCATTGCTTAAGTGTAGAGCTTTCTTTTATATTTCTTTTTCTTCTGATTTTTAAACTTATAGCCATTCCTTTTGTAAATATGTTTTTATTGACTTTAGAGAGAAAGGAAGGGAGAGAGAGAAAGAGAGAAACATTGATTGGCAGCATGCTTCATGCCCCCTACTGAGGATGGAGTCTGCAACCTGGGTATGTGCCCTGACCAGAATGGAACCTGTGACTCTTTGGACAATACTCAACCAACCAAGCCACACTGACTCTTGGCTATTCTTAAGAATCAAGATATAAATATGCCAATTCTTGCTATGCTATAATAATCTCTTTAAATACCACTTTCTATCCATTCCAGCATCATATAAATTTCAGAATATCAAGAACTCTGTATCTAATTTAAAATTCATCTTTCAGGTGGGTTTTTCTTTATTTTCAAACAAAATATTCTACAACAGTTTTTCTCAGTTCAGTTCACAGAACCATGAGAATTCCTAAGAAATTTTTTGAGAAATTGCATTATCAAAATTATTTTTAAAATAATACTAAGAAGTCATTTGCCTTTCACTGCATTGACACTTACAATTCTAGTATATATATATATTTAAAAAGTAGATAAATATGCTGGCACTAGTCCATGAATTATGGTAGTGGTATCAAACTATTACATTTTATTTTTTACCACCATACTCTTAAAAGAAAGAAAAAGATTGTTTAATTAAGATTATTTTTATGAAGCAGTAAAGATTATTTTTATTAAATCTCAATTTTTATAATTTCATATGTGAAAGAAAATGTTAATAACTAGGAAATGATAAAAATAGATATGATCAATTCCAAGGTGTTACCATGAGTGAGAGATGAGGTGGAGAAAATCAAAATTTTAAGTGAGTAGTTCAAGAAGCTGAGGAGCCAGTGTTATTGGATCCCCATGTGGATGCTGAAATCGAGTTGGTGAAGGAAGTAGAAATATAGAAAAAAAGTGAATTATAAATTTTCAATGATTGAGAAAGGTAACAGATAACTAAGCGGTTGGTAAATGACAAATTAGAAAGAGGGTTAACATTTTTATTTTAGTAATTAAATGGCATGAGGTTCAAAGAAGCTGACATCTTGAAGGAGTAGCTAAAATAAGTAGTTTGCATTTTAGAGTGGAATATAGGAAAACACTACACTACTCATGATGCCTAGTTATCTATAACAATAAAAGTGTAATATGCTAATTAGACCAGATATCCTTCCGGAAGACTTTCCGGACAAAGCTGGGGCTGTGAGGGAAGCCCGGGTCCCGGGTGCCAGAGGGAAGCCGGTGCCGGCCGCCAGGAGAAGGAAGGCCTACTCTTGCATGAATTTCGTGCATTGGGCTCCAGTAAGGAATAAAAAGGGATAAAACATTTCCAACTAAAGAAGACCACAGGGAAAATTGCTTTGTCAAGGAACAAAAGAACACCAGTTCTTACTAAGAGTAAGATTAAGGAACCATCAGGAGAAGGTCTTGAGGTTAGAGAGAACTTTGTAAAATCACATGTCTAAAGAGATTTGGGGAGAAGAGAGGAGCAGGGCATTAAATTATGGGAAGATGATTGGACTGGCATGTTAATGAGTGTCTCGGGGTAATTTATGGCCTGAGATGAATAGGAATAAAGAAGGTGATGATAAAAGCCCTGATTCATTTCAAGTCAGCAGCTCAGTCAATCCAGACCCTGGTCCTGAACATTGAGTTTGGGGAGATCATTGTAGATAATTTCTCCCTCTTGAAGCTCTTTTAAGATATGGCTGTGAGGGTAAAAGAGTGAAAGAACTCTTCTGATAAAGGCTGAGGAAAGACCATTTCCTTTCTGGTCCCATGTGTCTCACCATCATATGCTAGTGAATTATTACAAGCTGACAACTATTCCCATTTTTTCGAGTATGTCGCGGCTCCTGTTGGTGACAAGGCCCTTAATGTGATGTAACAGAGTGGTTGACAAGGAGAGAAGCCTTCGTGGCTCAGATCGATGTGGTAAATGAACACAGTTGAAAAAAAAATAAGGTGCAATGCACTTGACTGAGGGCTGACATTTGGTGTTACTATGCAGGGGCTTACGTGAGAGATGCTGACTGAGAAGGATGAAGTTGAAAGCAACAACGCAATATTTAACAAGCACAGGAGCATGACTCAACGGGGAGCAGAAATCAATGAGGCAGAAAAGACTACTCTTGAAAACAAATGAGGCAAAAATGGACCAACTCCCAAACCTTTTCAGGATCCTTTTTTTTTTTTTTTTTTTTTTGCAACGAAAGCAGCCAAGCTGAGATCCAGTCATATTTCTTCCTGCTCTGAATTGCCTATATTTATGTCCAGTTACAGACATGAAAAATAGCCCACTAGAAGCATAATTGCCCATCCTCCTTACTCCTCAGCCAAAACTGCTCTTCATACTGCACTAGTTCTAACTCACAATGTACTTAAATGTCATCACTCAGTCAGAGTCCAGCTGAAACCAAATACATCATCCCATTTCTCTTTTCAGAATATTGGTTTTGGAGTAAACAAGGACATTAGAGAGGACATTGTGCTAATGGATAGGAGTAGAATTCACTCAAAAATGTCAGGATCCAAAGCAAATCTTCAGAGCAGAAGTTATGTTGTGTTCCTATGAACAGTTTGGAGATTTCGTAAGACTGTTACATATGATATTTGCAGTTTGGTTCAGTGTTAAGGTGTCATCCACCCCAAATGGTAGAAAAGCATGGGATGAGTACACTGTTTTGAAACAAATGTTCAAGCAAGGATGTGTGGAGACGGAGCTAGTGTCTTTAGAAACAAACTAGAAATTCATAAGGACACAAGAATAAGTCATCCAAAAGCTATCTATGATTCACTGCCTGCTTCCTCACCAGACTTATTTACCACTTAGCCACCAGTCAAAGAGAGAGAGAGAAAGAGCGAGAGAGAGAGGGAGAGAGAGAGATCGATCTTCAGGGAAAAGGTTGAGCCATTTTTTCCTAGGTCTAGCACAGTGCTTTGAATTAAAAAGATAAAGAATATATACTTTGAGATCACATGTAATATGGTGAAAAACAAAACAAAACATGGGTTGTGGACTCGGAGACACTAATCTTAAATTTAATTCTACCTCCACTATGTACAAACTATGACACTTTTGAAAAATTTATATTCTCTGAGTTTACAATAATAGCAGTCAAATGAAATCTAGCATTTAAAAGGATTTATCACAATAAAAAATAAAATTATCAACTAATGTTAATTTCTTTTACTTTCCAGCCTAAAATGTCTCAAATAAAGTAAAAGAGGTTAATTTAGGGCTTTGAAAATATATATCCACCTTGGCTAAGCTCTGAGACAAAGTTGTAGAAACAGCATGCCCCTAAGGAAAAAAAAATGATATTTTTATTCTTCCAAATCTTATTTTCCTAACATTGCAATAAGAAAAGCAATGCATATTTACCATTGATTTTTAGTATTTCATGGCCAGGCCTATATTACCCATCAAACTTGGTGCAAAGACTTTGTATGCCACCTAGACCTCAGTTTGTATAACTTTAAATGAGAAATGGAGTTATATGTCCCAAAGTCCATAAAAGAACAAAGGATATGATTCTTTATGACCACAACATCCCTATGATTGTGTTAATGTCAGTAAGCAAAGAATACTGAAGCAACTTATGGACTCAGTTATTGAGTTATAGAAGCAGTTGTAGTGATTATGTTTCTTAGTGTCTTTAAATTTTATTACAGCCACTCTTAAGGCAGGTTTATACCTAATACTATTTCAGATAATTATAATTCAGAATAGACTAGTTTAGAACTCTGAAGTAAATACTATGTAGGAAAGGAAGCAGCATTACAATTTAACGCACACCATTGAATATAACAGTAATTAAATTTGCCTGATTATTTGAAACAATGATTAGATCATTTTTATATTTGAGGTAAATAAAATGTCATCAATCAAGTTTACTTTTGATGGAAAAATAAAAGATGTCATCATCATTCTCTCTTAGTCTAAATATGTAAAATTCTGATAGACTACCTTGACTTATCTAGTAGTCATAAGTGCTTTCTGCCAATTGTTACAGTTCTCTATCTTGACGCAGGAAAGGATTTCACTGCCTGAAGCCTTGAAGTTAAGTATGATCATGTGAGTTACTTGGCTAATGCAATGTGAATAAACATGACATATATTACTTTTAGGCAAAAACCTTTTAAGGTAGATAAGTAACTCTGAAGTTCCTCCTTGCTACTGTGTGAGTGAGGAGCCCTTAAAACAGAGTCTCCAGATTACACACTTGCACAAGTGAAAAATAAAGCTTCTTTTTAAACCACTCATATAGTAAGGCTATTTTTAATTGCAGCATTAGATTATCCTAGGTGATCCAGAAACTGAAACCAAAATTTGCATGTTGTCCTAAAAAAATCATGAGATAGATTTCAGAGGCTTAATGGTTAGGTGGCTACCAGCAAGGAAACTATTATGCAGGGTTTAACATATGGCCATCCAGGTTACACGGTATCAAAGTTTTTGGTAAGACTGTTGCCTTTGTTTATTGAACATATACTGTGGATGAAGAAGTCATGCAACAGAACATTAGTATGTGCATTATTGGTGACGGTAATTTGTAAGGAAATCACAAGAAAGAGATGACTTCAGGGAAAAAAGCGGTCCATTTCAAAGCAGAAATGAAAGAAATTAGAATCTAACATTGGAAAAGTGTAGGTTTGGAAGATAAAACAATTCTCAATTTTGCATAGTGAACTTACCAGTAAAAAAAAAAAAGGCTTAAAGCAACTAAGATTTATTAAGGCTGCCACCAAAGGCTATTACTCCATTTTGAAAACCTCTGAATAAATAAAATTAATGAGAGTCAACATCCGACCAAGGGTGTACTGCAAGTAAAACACTACCAAAGTAAATAGAAAATGATAAATATGACTCATAGAAAATTAACTAAAGAGCAGTGTTTTCCCCCATCATATGATGGGCTCAAGACACTCATATTACCTTTCGAAAGAATGATATGTGAGGGTTATACAAAAAGAAAGAAATATAGTAGACATGAGAATTATAATTCAAAGGATACTTTGTGACTATTGCCACATGGAACTGTTTGGAATTGGATAAGAAGTTCACTCAATTTTGGAAAGAGGTGCAAGTCTAAAAGAAGCATCAGCCTGGACTTAAAATTGTGCTAAGGCTAAAAATGATTATTGGGCTTCCAACTATTTGTACAGCAGATGGCCTGGAAAAATTGACTGAGCTTTATAAAAGGGGAAATTTATCACACTACTTTTACATTGAAGTTAATGTAAAAGAAGTAACCCAGGTATCAGTAACAGAACTACGAAAAATTATGGACAGAGATGCTCTTAATGGGAGAAGCAGCCAGTTAAATAACCTCTCTCCCAGGGTAGAGAGAGAACTTCTAAAATATCCATTCATAGATATGTCAGAATTTCTAACAGCCAACAATCAAGGACCAACATTTGTCTCACTTTTATTCCCCTTTCCAAGAGGAGACATTTATTGTAGTTATTCCTTCGCCTCTGCCATTTAATATTAAAGGATGGGAGCATATACCCCCTCTTTAAAAATATTAAGTTCTCCAGACCAAGTAAAACCAGATCTAGAATCCTAGAACCAATGTAGGAACACTTCAAAGCACCCCAATTCAGAGATTGCTATGGAATCTCAGACATTCTGTTCTGTTGGATGGATAAAGTGATATAGGATCTTTTGATTTCCCCCTTGAAAATGGGTGTGTTTTTGTCTGGGAAAAAGAAGCAACGACTATTGATGACCAGAAAGCAGACTATGGTAGTCACTCTGTGTTTACCATTACTTCTAATTCTCCTCTGAGAACACAGTTGATTTTCACACACTTATAATTAGGTGAAGACATGACAGCTGCCCTGAAAAAAAAAAAAAAGAAAGAAAGAAAAGAAAAGAAACTATGTGTCACTTTCAGACAGAAAACTTTAACAGGAGTTGTATAATTTACCATGCTCTTTTCTCTGATACAACAATTAGAGATGTTCCAGATAATGGAGGTTAAGTGAGGTGATGAATCTGAAGGAGGAAAATATAGAGCTTCAACTAAATGACAACATCCACGTAGCAGGGACAATAAGTAAACCTAAGGTTATTTGTTACTGCATTATATCCTAAACCTTTCTAAGAGTTTGAAAGTTTAAGAAAAAGGTGGATTTCCTTTGAATCACTTTACATTATTTCTAACTAAAATATATGTATGATGTCATATATATTTTTAAAAAGCTAGGTATAACCCAATTGCATTCATTATATGAAAATGTTGGAAATCAGAAAATAAATTGAGCTCAGCTTTTATGATAGGTTTGTTTTAACCCTGAGTCTTCTATTCTATGGTTGTACATAAATTGCACAAATTATTTAACCCTGTCCTTTTGTTTGTATAATATGAATAGTTGCTCAATTTAATTCCAAGATTTCATGATTCTTTTTTTTTTTTTTAAATATATTTCATTGATTTTTTACAGAGAGGAAGGGAGAGAGATAGAGAGCTAGAAACATCGATGAGAGAGAAACATTGATCAGCTGCCTCCCGCACATCTCCCACCGGGGATGTGCCCGCAACCCAGGCACATGCCCTTGACCGGAATCGAACCTGGGACCCCTCAGTCCGCAGGCTGACGCTCCATCCACTGAGCCAAACCGGTTTCGGCAGATTTCATGATTCTTAAGATGTAAATAAACTGGAAGAAATTAATGAGTGTTAGCAATTTTCAATATAATTTTAATTTAGCAATAAATTGTGAGAATAATTACTCCTAGTATATATACAATTTAGCATTTATCCAGAAATCAGGATAATTTACTATGCATTTTCAGAAAAGTAGAGAACTCATGGACATGAACAACAATGTGATTATTGTGGGGGGTGGGGAAAGAGGGGATAAGTAGTGATGGAAAAAAATAAAATTAAAATTTGAAAATAAAGAAAAAATATTCATACTTTTTAAGATCTCTCTTTCTCAGGTCCCCCACTTCCATCAATAGTATTGATACTCATTTTAACTTTCCAAAACTCAGAGCCTCACCACTATTAACTGCTATGAGATCACCAAGATCTTTATGCCAGTCACCAAAATAACCCCCCAAATCCCAGGTCCCCTCTCACTTTCTGTATTAAAATAACCATAAGGCTCTATATGTTCTTATTTTATTCCCAAATCACTCCTTCTCCCCCAAGTCTTGAAAATCTACTTACACCTTTCAAAATCATGGTCCAACAACAACAAAATATTTTATATCTGTAACTTCTTGTGTTAGTCAGGGTTCTCCAGACAAACAGACAATAGGATATACAGCTAGATAGATATAAGAGGAGATTTGTTATAGGAATTAGCTTGCATGAATATAGAGGCATAGAAGTCCCATGATCTGCTGTCTGCAGTGAGTGAGGAGATCCTGCCAGGAAAGCCAGTGGTGTAATTCAATCTCACCAGCTCAAGAAAGGGGGTGGAGTGGGTGGCTATAGTGTAAATCCTGGTCTGACTCCAGATACTGGAGAATCAGGAGCACTGATGCTAAGGGGCAAGAGAAGACGCAATGTCTCATCTTAAGAGATTGCATTAGCCCTTTCTCAGCCTTTTTGCTCTATTCAGGCCCTCAAGGGATTAAATGATGGCCACCCACATGCATGAGGCCAATCTTTACTTCAAATGCTAATGGCTTCCAGAGACAACCTCACAGACACACCCAGAAATAATGTTTTACCAGCTATCTGGGCATTAAATCCACTGGTGATAGATTAGGGAGGTGGGAGAAAGCAAAGCAGGGAAACGTCTGGGATTGGATAAAAAATAAAATGACCAATACTTCTTTTACATAGGTGGGTACAGGATAGTTAACAGTCACCAATTAACATGATAACAATAACAATGAAAAAATGTGTGGTGTCTGACCTGGCGCCCAGGGCATTTGGTTGTGCCCTGAGGGGTCCTGAAAAAAGGAAAGTTACAAATTACCCTGACATTTCAAGGATATGTTATCTTAGATGCAAAAAGACAATAGACTCAGTTAAGGTAAAGATTGACCTTGTCAGGGAAGATATGGGCCTAGGATCTGACTACCCTCCATAACAGCTTTTAGTTAAAGTTTTAATTTCAGACCATCCTTTGTGGTTACTTTAGGTCTCTGAGTTTGCAAGACTGCCATGCAGGCCTTCCCTGAGCTTGTCAGGTTAGCATGTGGCCCCTTTCGTCCACATTAGTAAATTTAAAATGAAGGTTCTGATAAAACAACTTTTCCTTACTGTGTCTATGAATTCTAAATTATTATTAAATTTGCCCTATTAATACTCAATAATATACTACATTGCCCCTCTTTATTAAAGATGCATCTTAAGCTGCTTGAGTCCAGACCCTAAAGCCTATACATGCACTCCCTTGACCCTCCCTTTATGGACCCTACTAAAATATGTTTCAAGATTTGTGTTCTTTTTAAAAATATATATTTTTATTGATTTCAGAGAGGAAGGAACAAGGAGAGATAGAAACACCAATGATGAGAGAGAATCAATAATCAGCTGCCTCCTGCACTCCCCGCACTGGGAATCAAGCCTGCAACCCAGGCATGTGCCCTTGACCAGAATCAAAGGTTGGACCCTTCAGTCCGCAGACCGACACTCTATCCACTGAGCCAAACCCACTAGGGCCAAGATTTGTGTTGTTTACTTCAGCTGTTTCAATTAATTTGACTTTCCCTGACTTGCACTTTTTCTAGTGGTCTTTGGAGTGAGGTTGACAGCTAAATATGTATGCCAAAAAGCATCATTCACAAATTTATAATTAACATTGGGGGATGGATAGATAGAAATTAGTAAACTTTTGAATACAACAGGCTTGGTTTTCACTCTGTATCATCAGCTAAGTGTCTATTATGTCATACATATGATCCATATAGCATATATCACTGTATACGCTGCTGGCATTTAAATCCAGATATTTGAGTTAAATAGAAGAAAATGTTATCATTAGTAGACTAGAACAAGAAATAATATTCGGCACCCACGAGAATGCTGGGTCCAACAGGCAGCTAAGTTAAGCATCTAGGGAATCAGACAGAACACAACATTTAATCAAATTGATAGCAGACATCAAAACCAACATCAAGAAGAAAATTAATAGCTATAAGTAGGATTGGTGGTAACAGTCACCTTGAAACTGAGCCAAACTTTTCTTTTTTTCATATATATATATATATATATATTATTTTAGAGAGGAAAGGAGAGGGAGAGAGAGCTAGAAACATCAATGATGAGAGAGATTCATTGGATCAGGTGCCTCCTGCACACCACACACGGGGGTATAGAGTCCACAGCCTGGGCATGTGCTCTGACCGGAAATTGAACTGTGACCTTCTGCTTCATAGATCAATGCTCATCCACTGAGCCAAGCTGGCTGGGCTGATCCAAACTTCTCTTAAAAGAGGATCTTTGTTCTTCCCTAATGAAATAGACAACTGGTGATAACAAATTTGCCAGAAAAAGGTATATTCTTTTAAAAAAAAATTCCTCATTGATTAAGGTATTACATATGTATCCTTTCCCCCCCATTATCCCCTCCCCCCCCCCCACTCATGCCCTCACCCCCCTGTTGTCTGTGTCCATTGGTTAGGCTTATATGCATGCATACAAGTCCTTTGGTTGATCTCTTCCCCTTACCCCCACCCTCCCCTACCTTCCCTCTGAGGTTTGACGGTCTGTATATTAAGAGGAGTCAGAAGCAGAAAGTCAAGTGGGTTCTGACAACTGTCCTAACATCCAGCTAAATATTAGAACAAATGAGTTCTCTTAGTCAGTATCATCTAATTTGACACAGATCAGAAAAGAAAATGTGGCTGGGAATGTGTAATGATTTGCTTCCTTCTTAAAAATCATTTTACCATATTTCTTGAGAAGGAAAAAAACTTTTCTAGCTTTTTTTTCTAGGTAACTTTAATCCTCTCTGTGAGGGAATTCAAGGGAAATTGTTTTCTCTTTTAGCATCTTCACTTGCCTGGACAAGTTAGACATTTCCCATGACTGACATATCTGACAGACATCACATCAGTGAGAGGGTACTTTTCCAAAAGCATTATTGTGAATTTCTATTGTGCTACTTATTATTTGAAGATACAATGCCTTTCTTTTTTGCAGCCTGTCACCTTTTTTGCTTTCATTTCATTCCATTTCCACAAAGGTAATGGGCATCACTGAAATTTTCATTCAGGATGGTGGAATGAGCTATTTATGCTTCTTAGAGAAGTGTTTGTGCTGTAAAGTTCATGTTTTATCTTATCACTGTTTGAAATGACTTAAGATCTTTTTATCTGGAAAAAAAGTATACATTTCTAAAAATAAGCCCTAATCATTAAAAATATTTCTGCTGGTTTTATTAATAAATTCTTGATAGTAGTTATGGTCCTGAAAGGGTTTTTATTCTGAATAACTATTATCCATTTTAGTACACATTTTTTAAAAATTGAAATACAGTTTATTTGTTCCAATTAGGATTTTAATGTTTTGATTAAAGGCAAAAATTAAAAATTAAATATATAGAGCCAGAGCTAGGATGTTTAATTTTCACTCGTTAACCTTAGAGACCTCATTCATTTAACCATAAAATACAGAATATTAAAAACATATGAAGAAACAGAATACAATTGTACGCAAAATTTTAATTTTTATATAAAAACAAATATTTCTCCTTTTAGTTTAGCAGTGTTGAACTTTTAAAAATGCCTATTATATTTTGTAAAAAGTTGATCCTAGAGCTTTTGTATAATAAGCTATTTCTATTCCTTAGAATACATGTTCTCCTATTTGTCACATAAGTCCTATTTATTCTTCAATTCTCACTTTTTCATTTTAACTAAAATCCTCTCTTTGACCCTAACCTACCTTAGGTCTTGTTATTCCCTCAGCTCACACATATACTCTCCTAGCATGAGAATTCTGAATATCTTCCTCAATTACTCTGATATAGAGGGCATAATGGCAGACTTTCAGCGATATCAGTGAGTTTGTGTGTGTGTCTTTGTATTATGTTGTGTCTAACATTAAATTTAAATACTTCACAATTTAATATTTTCAGTCTAATTAACCACTTGTCTCCTGGATGTTTAATTTATTTTTCATCACTCACTTAGTCTTTTATTCACTCTCTTGGTAACATGCTCAGTGCCTACGAGATGCTAGATATGGTATTGTGTAATGGAAATTTAGGATTGAGATTAAATCAGTACTAAAGACATATCAGATTCAGGTGTGAAGATAGTGTAGACAACAAAAACTATTAATGATACATCAATTATTATGATAAAGGTAAGCAAAATGAAGGAGAATGCATATCAGTTACAATAATTCAAATTAGGCTTTTTGCAGGAGCTGAGGTATTAAATTCTAAGTGGAAATTAGACAGTTTTAGAAAGACTCCAATACATAAAGTGATGTGATAATTAAAATATTCAGATGGAGGATTTGAAATAGACAATAATAACATGTGCTTAGGACTTTCACCTCAGTTGTTTCCCTAAAGCACAATTCTCTTAGATGAACAAATGGTTGACTTTATATTTTTGAAGCTTTTATGCAAATTTTAACTCAGTCTTTTTCGTCAATCTACACAAATAGCAGTTTTACAGCTCTCAATACTCCTTACCTTGCTCTGATATTAACATATTTTAAGTATGCTCATTTATGAATTTTACAAGGAAGTTATATATATATATATATATGTATATATGTACACATATACATACATATATGTCTTGCTTTTATTTATTTGACATTGTGTCACTAATTTCATACAGCCTGTTACATGAAACTATTGTTCACTGATTTGTATTGCTAAATATGACTCCATTTTATAACACAACTAGAGGCCCAGTGCATGGATTCGTGCACTGGTGGGGTCCCTCAGCCTGGTCTTTGGACATCCCCCAAGGGATCCTGGATTGCGAGAGGGCGCAGGCCAGGCCAAGGGACCCCGCTAGTGCACAATTAGGACCGGGGAGGGACTGCAGGAGGGCTCCAGGGCGTGTCCAGCTCGTCTTGCTCAATCCCGATTGGCCGGACCCCAGCAGCAAGCTAACCTAGTGGTCGGAACATCTTCCCCCTCGTGGTCAGTGCATGTCATAGCGACTGGTCAAGCAGTCAAATGAACCATTGGACACTTAGCATATTAAGCTTTTATCATATAGGATTATACTTGTTTATTTTTCTTTGAATGGGCTTTTGCTTTGTTTCTGTTATTATGAAAGAAATGCTACTTACCCTCCTTTTTATATCTTTAAATCCTCAAGGACCTCAGTAAAATTTCAAATCTGAGGAGTTGAATTTTTGAGTCATAGAGTAGAGGAGAATTGTGCCTTTAAGGATGATGCCAAATTGTTTAAGCAAATCTTTTTTTTTTTTTTTTTTTTTTTTTTTGATGATGATGATTTTAATGATTAAATAGAAATCAAACAAGATACCATTGAGGGATGGAGCGAACTGGGAAGCTGTCAGAGGGTCACAGAGGAGAGGAAAGGGGAGTTTCAGAAAGTTTCTGTGAACCATAGGCAAAGCCATGATGCTGGGAGAGCCTTGAAGCCCAAGGACAATAGATGTATGTCCCGCCCTGATTAGTAATGGCAGGAGATGCAGATGGCTGGTTAACCCATTAGATAGTCAGCAAGGGGAGCCACCGGGGAATATGTGGCAGCTTCATGGAGCCAGACCCAAACAAGTGGCAGACAGCTTGAGCTGGACTCTTTGTGTTGGTTGCTGGCCTCGTTTAAAATAACGGTAGTAAAATGTCTATTGGGCTGTAGCTTCATGCTAGGGTCCAATCCCAGCGGGTCCAGGGGTCCCCAAAGTTGTGGACGGAGTCGGCGAAGAAGGAATGACACGAAGACAGCCTTCAGTTGATCAGCAGCCTAGTCAGGACCTACAGCCAGGATTTCCAGCCAAAGTTCTGGTCACTCTGGTTAGGAACTGATGAGGTTCTGATCTAAGCAAATCTTAATAACAATTACATATCCATCAGTAATGAAGAAAGTCATTGTTGTTCTTTTTTTCAACTTAAAGAAGGACAAAAGCTAGGAACCTGCTCAGTCCAGATGTGCACCTCTGTTGGTCATGTTGTGGCAGGGCATTTAGTTTCTGACAAAATTGTTTTTAACTTCTGTATGTATCCAATTTCCATGAACTTTTGTTTAATAATAACATCAATAATGTGATGTTACTGAACACGCCAGTGACATCTGAGACTCTGGAAATTGGATAAATGAGCACTGCAACACAGAAAAATATTAAAAGAGGGATTATGATTATAGTTAGTAGTTCACTTTTAAGCCAGGATCAAAATGTGCCCCTCAAAAGCTAGAGGCTAGATTTTATTTCCAAGCTAAAACCCTGAGAACTAGATTTGGGGTTATTTTTACTTTTAAGGGCTATCTTTCTTTGATGTCTCTTCAGGAAGACATACTCTCTGGAGTTTTAGGTAACACAGAGGCTCTTAAGGAAGATGTTGAGGAAAATCTGTTTCAAATGCTAAGGGAGCATGAATTTCATAAGCTGCTTTCCATATGTTGTCCTGTCTGCTTGCAAGAGATGGGTCTAGTGTCAAAGGCAGTGTTTCTGGGACACCGAGGACTGTCCACATCACTTATGCAATGTAGGAAGAAAGCTTTATGATTGTTAAGAAGGCCAATTTGGGAGGCAGTAAAAGAGTTCATTAAAAAAAAAAAAAAAATCCGGTTCCTCTCTAAGTTGCAAAGAAAGAATCTGGATAGTGAGAACTTGGAAACATCATACTGCATGGCAATTTTAGCATAGTTGGAAATTTACTGTTTTAATTACGAGGAGATCTTCTTAATTGACACTAAGTAACCTTCCTGGAAAATATTTGAATGGCTTGCAGTCTGCCAGAAATGAGGGACTTATCATCTTGGGACAAGAACATAAAGAGAGGCAAATAGTTACCAACAAAGCATATATGTACCAAGGGAAATATTTTTGTGTATGAATGATTATTGACAACGTCCCTAATAGAGTAGCCATCTTCATTCACAGGAGATAGAACAACTCAGCATTTGGGAAGCCAATGAAAATAAAACATAGCTTGGATGCAACCTGGGACCTACCACACTGCCATGACCTCAGGAAGCCCTGAACAGGAAGCTCCTGGGGCCTCAAGGGAGTATGCCCTTCCTGAATCAAGGGTCTTGATATACGGAAATGAGGTAGTTGAGATTGGAAGTCAGTGATAGTTCAGGCATACCAAAGCTCCCACAAAACATTTTACCTGAAAAATGGTTGCTTTAACAAAAGTAGAGCTATTAAATTTAGTGCAACAATAAATGAGTCTTGTAGTGGCTCAACATTATTTTTCAAAATATATGAAAATTGATCTTTTATTAAAAATGTGCTTTTTCCCAGCCCAAAGTGAGCAGAAGATACTAAATAATGAAGATCAGAGCAAAAAGCAAACAAAATAGAGTCTAAAAATATAATAAATTAATAAAACTAAAAGATGGTACTCTGAAAAAATAAACAAAATTGATAAATCTTTAACAAGATTAATCAAGAAAAAAAAAAGAGAGAGAGCACCCAAATAAATATATTTAGAAATAAAAAATAAGTGATGACTGACACCATAGAAATACAATGTAAGAAAATACTGCAAACAATTACATGCCAAGAAATTGAAAATCCAGGAAGAAATGGATAAATTTCTAGAAGCAATCTTCCAAGACTGAATCAAGAAACAAAAAAATATAAACACACTTATATTACTCACAAAATTGAATTGATGATAAAAAATTCCTCACAAACAAAATTCCTGGATAGATAGCTTCACAAGTAAGTTTTACAAAACATTCAAAGAAGAATTGACACCTACTCTTCCAGAATTACTCCAAAAAATGAAGAGGAAAGGCTGCCAAGCTCATTTTAGAAGGCTAGCGTTACCCTGATTCCAAAACCGGAAAATACATGACAAAAAAGGAAGTTACAGGCCAATATTCCTGATAACACAGCTGCAAAAACCCTCAAGAAAATATGAGCAAACTGAATTAAACAGTATATTTAAAGTATCACACATCATGTTCAAGTGGGATTTATTTCTGGAATGCAAAGTTGATTCAATATTTGCAAATCAACTAACTTGATACACCACATAAATAAAATAAAGGATAAAAATTATATGATCATAAAAAATGGATGCAAGAAAGGCATTTAAGAAAATCCAGTATCCATTTATGATAAAAACTCTCAGCAAAGTGGGAATAGAGGGAGCATACCTCAACATAATAAAGGCCATATATGACAAACCCAAAGCTACCATAATACTAACAGTGAAAATTTGGAAGCTCTTTTTATTTTTAAAGATTGGAAACAAAACAATAATATCTACTAATACCACTTTTATTCTATGTAGTATTGGATGTCTTAGCCACAATAAATAGAACAAGAAGAAGAAATAAAAGGCAAATTGGAAAAGAAAAAGTAAAATTGTTATTTGCGAATGGCATGATACTGTATATAAGGAATCCTAAAAATCACTTCAAAACTCTTAGAACTGATAAATGAATTCAGTAAATTAGCAGGATACAAAATTAAAATTTAGAAATCAGTTGCATTTTTATACACAGCTATCAGAAAGAAAATTAAGACACAATTCTATTTCAGTTGCATCAGAAAGAATAAAATACCTAGGAAGAAATTTAAGCAAGGAGGTCCTAAGAGAGGGAATTCCTGACAAAATCAGGTAATAGCACTGAGACCAAGGTAGGAGAAAGAAGACAAGAAATAGTTAATGGGAGGGGAGTCAGATCATGAGGTGTGTGGAAACTTACTTACTTACTTATTCATTCCTCACCTGAAAATACATTTTTATTGGAGAGAGAGAGAGAGAGAGAGAGAGAGAGAGAGAGAGAGAGAGAGAGGTGAGAAACAAATCGGTTGCCTTCTGCATGAGCCCCAACTGGGCATTGAACCCACAACCTAGGTATGTGCCTAGATATGGAACCTGCAACCTTTTGATGTTCACCAAATGAGCATCAGGCTTATTTTTACTTTAATGCTCCTTTATTTTGAGAGGCCTGGAGAGACACTGGTGGAGAGTTACACAACCTGACTTTTATTCTGATAATGTCTTCTTTGGCAGCTTTGTTCAGAATAATTTGTGAAAAAAGAGTGGAAAGTAGAAATGTGGAAGCAGTGAGACTACAGAGGTGGAATGATGGTTAGTAGGTTATTCCTTCTCCAGTTAAACCCCTTCTATGTAATACCTTGTGATCTGCCACTAGGACTCTCCCAACCCGCCTGTTTCCAATGAGCTGTGCCAATAGGGGTGTGCCAGGCAGCCTGGAAGCTGAAGAAGAGTGACACTCTCTTTCCCCTTTGCTTCTTGCCCCTTCAGCGGGACCCCCGCATTTCAGTAACAGTTACTTTCATAGCAGGAATTGGTATCAGTTTGGAATATCTTTGAAGGTCTAAGAAACTCCCTCCTGTGACCTTTCATAGCACCAGCATTGAAACCTCAGTGGTCTGAGTCCCTGACCCATGAGCCCCCTACCCGCTTTGAGTTCCTGGACTACCTGTATTTTGTCCATATCATCAGAGCTCATGAAACTGGAAGGAAAAGCAAGAAAGTGAATACCATATGGTAAATGTCAGAACAGTGTTTACCCCGAACAGACATCTGGGCTTCTGTTGCAATTGAAACTTTATTGATATGGATGATGGTTTTAGGATCATCATTTTGCAATTATTGACTACTGGGGGCCCAGTGCAAGAATTCGCGCACCTTGAAAGGAACTGTGGGCCTCAAGGCTGTGGTGGGCACGGGGGTGGGTCTTGGCCCATCCTCCGGGCCCCCACCCGGCCCCTCCCACCATGGCCCCCAGTCCCCTCTGCAGGCAGTCCCGCTCCCGCTGCCTCCGCTCCCATGCACTGATGGCACTGGCTCTGCTTGCACCCACTGACAGCATTGAGTGACTGGGGCCGGCGCCAGCAGTGGGTGTGAGCAGCAGCTGCTGCCACAATCACCCCCCAGGAGCAGGGGGATGTGGAGAAGCCCTGAGGGGTAATCGGGGCCAGCAGCTGCCACTTGCACCCACTGACAGCGCCGAGCAATTGGGGACAGCACCAGGCACCGATAGCAGGTGCAAGCAGCGGCTCCAGTGCCAAAAGTGGGTGCGAGCAGGGCCAGCACCGGCAGCAGGTGCGAGCACCGGGTGGGACCATGGCACGCAAGAGCAAAGAATGTTTAGTAACCACCAGAGGCTCACCCCGATGACAGTGACCAGTGCCCCGCCTTGGTCTGGCACCCCCACTCACCTGCTCCACCATCCCACCACTGCTGATACCCACCATGTTCCGCACTCTGCCGCCTGTTGCCGACACCCGCCATGTTCTGCGTGCACCCTTTGGTGATCAGCACACATCATAGCAACTGGTTGTTCGTTTGTTCTGCTGTTCAGTCTATTTGCATATTAGGGTTTTATATATATAGATGCTGCCTATTTTTGTTTTATGCAGTGATGCATTCTGTAGCTTTAGAGTTCTGATTGTTTGGCATTAACATCAGATAAAAGATAGATAATTTTAGAAATTTTTGAATATTTAGCCCTACATTGATTAGAAGCTATCTTAAATTAAAACTATGTTTTGTATTGGAAAGACATTTACATGAATTATGTATTTTTATGGGTTGCACGCATGTGTTTCTCAATAGAATAATCTTGGAGTATTTTAGATCATAGCATTCTCAGTCCCTATCTTCAGATTAAATGTTATTTAATTGGTTTAGGTGGTACTTGAGCCTCTTACTTTTATGGAAACCCCCCTCAGGAGATTATGTAACAGGCAGGTTTAGAACAACTGGTTAAGCTGAACTGCAGATTCTTGGAAAGCAAAACAGTATCTTGCTATTATTTGTATTCTAAGTACTTTAGCCAGTGCATAAGATACAGTGGCTGTATGGGTAGATGAATTAGTGAATAGCTACACAGAATGACATTCAGAGTTTACAAAATATCAAAACATAGCATGTTGACAGTCCTTCAACTTAAATAAAGTTAAATTTTTAAAAATAATTTTTATTTTTAGAGAGAGTAAGGAAGAGGGAGAGAGAGATATCAGCTGCCTCCTGCATGCCCCTTGTGGCCCTGAAGGCCACCCAACCAACTGAACCACACTGGCCAGGCCTAAAATTTTTTAAAGGAAAACAACTATTCACTCATTTCTTCTCTTGAAGTTACTTTATTTTTAGTTTACTTTGATAGATTCATTTACCTTTTTTGAACAGAATAATGTTCATCAGTCATAATCTTCCCTCTCCCTATTTTATCCATCATTTGAAACTGTTAGCCATTGTTAGTCTTTGACAATGCGCTTGTTCATCTTCATTATATAAAATCAGACTTTTATTTGCTGATTATAACTGATCAAGTTTGGTATTAGTGATATTTTTAAGTGTAAGAAGGGGTTTTGACTTGTAGCTATTCCAAAAGACAGCTGTGAAGAAAGGTTTTTTTAGAACTGCTGGATCTCTAGTGAGGTAGGTTGGCTTAATTAATGCCAGATGATGCTCACAGCAGGCAAGCAGATTCTTGCAGATCTGGAGGAAGCAGCACATTTAATTTGTTACTAAAGGGAATGTGAGACTGGGACTGGATGGGGTTGAAGACAAAAGTGCTTTCTGGTAGACTGTCAATTTATATTCATTTGCATTCAATCGATAATGAAGTTATATTTAAATCAGTATCTAAATACAAAGAATATTTTGTGTTGGATCCTCTTGATTTTGGTTTCTAGAATTTTTTAAAAGTCAAATTGAATGTGGAGAGTTTCAGAGAAAAATGTCCTTCAGTCATAACTCACCATTATTTTAGATTATTCTGAATCTTCCTTGATTGCAAGCAAAAGTATTGAGCTTTCTTTTTAATCACTAATTCATGTTCCCAGTTGAAGATATATAGGCATATGTAACAACAGAAAATTATAAATTATATATATATACAATTCTCATATACATATAAGTTTCTAATATCTCTAGACACATTTAAAAATCCAATTATGAAAGAGGTTTATGTAAGTCTGCTAATGAAATTTGAATTTTTTCAAGTTTTCTTAATGTCTTTTACTGCTACGTTATATGTTGTATACAATTTTATAACTATTGTGTTTTCCTTATAAATTATATACTTTCTGATACATAATTTTATCATAAAGTCTTTTTATCCTACTCAATGTTTTGTACTTTAAAGTCCATATTTTCGGTTATTTTTTATTATTATTTTAGTGTGCATTACATTTGTTAGGTAGTGTTCTTTGGAATGACACCTGTAGAAAGAAGGTGAGAAGACCACGACTTACTCCACTGTATCTGATAATTAGGTTCTTTGGTAAGTTAAACATTTTTATGTCCTCATTAAGTATATATGATCTACCACACACAGAATAAACTATAAAGGTTTTATAATGTAGCTTAGATATAAAAGTGACAACACTTTTTAAGTATAAAATTTAGTAACAATTTTCCTGAAGTTTTTAAAATTAACATTCATTATTCAAGGGATGTGCTTATGGCATTGTATGTCTTCCAATGAATTGCAACTCATAGTGTGGTCCACTGATCAGAGCCAGCTTAAGAACTCTTAGGTACTGCTCTGTCACAAAATATGGGCAGGACTGAGAGTGTTTTTCTGAAATACCTTTTAATAGAAGTTTATTGGAGCCATTCTTATTTGTGAAATGTAAAAATAATAAAAAAAAACTTGTATTTTTGTCTTTCTCTAATTTATTTTCTAGTAATCCTTTTTTATCATATTTTATGAAGTTGTCTTTAAAAGATTGGAAAAATTTTAAAAAATATTTTTTTATTTTTAAAATTTATTTATTGTCTAAAGTTTTACATATGTCTCCTTTTTCCCCAATTGACCACCGCCCCCCCCAGCCATTCCCACCCTGGGCAAGCCCCCACCGCCCCAGTGTCTATGTCCATTGGCTATGCTAATATGCATGCATACAAGTCCTTTGGTTGCTCTCTAACCGCTCCCTCCCCTGCCATTTGTCTCTAGATCTATTCTTGTTCATCAAATTATGTTGATCATTATTTCCCATATATGAGTGAGATCATGTGATATTTATCTTTCTCCGACTGGCTTATTTCACTTAGCATAATACTCTCCAGTTCCATCCGTGCTGTTGCAAATTGTAAAGGTTCCTTTTTTTTTATTGTGGCATAGTATTCCATTGTGTAGATGCACCACAGTTTTTTAATCCGCTCATCTGCTGATGGGCACTTAGGCTGTTTTCAAATCTTAGCTATTGTAAATTGTGCTGCTATGAACATAGGGGTGCATATATCCTTTGATTGGTGTTTCCATTTTCTTGGGATATAGCCCTAGAAGTGGGATTACTGGGTGAAATGGGAGTTCCATTTTCAACTTTTTGAGGGAACTCCATACTGCTCTCCACAGTGGCTGCACCAGTCTGTATCCCCACCAGCAGTGCATGAGGGTTCCTTTTTCTCCACATCCTGGCCAGCACTTGTCGTTTGTTGATTTGTTGATGATAGCCATTCTGACAGGTGTGAGATGGTATCTCACTGTTCTTTTGATTTGCATCTCTCGGATGATTAGTGACTTTGAACATGTTTTCATTATCTTTAACCAAAAACACTGCCTTAGAAACTAAGAATATGACTGTAAGTATAAGTATATTGATAGGAGCATTCCTGTAACTGATAGAGAATAACTAAAGAATTTCAGTCAAGGGAAGGACTGAGACAGTAGAATGTAAGAGGGCCATTGTAGTGTCAAAGTGGAAGGGTGCCTGAAGACAAGAAAACCCACTGCAAACACTAGTGTATGAAGCAGGAGATGAGAGCCTTGTTCAGTGGAGTAGAAAGAGTGGAAATAGTGCTTGAGAGATCTTATTAATAAAAAATATCAGTAGGCCCAGACCCATTTTCCAAGATGCATTATCATACTTTTAAATAAATCAATGACACAAAGGATTTTCCTGTAGTACATAATAAACTTTGTGACAGTTTTGAAGTCACAACCCTTCAAAGAAGTAAAATAAATTCTCCATGTATATATAAGACTCATCATCTCAATGTTATAATACTTTAGGGATGTCTACATGTACAACTTCATTCTTATTATGAAATTCTGTCAGAAAAAAAAATTTAAGCACATGTTTTATGAGACATTTATGACCTGAATAGCATTTGCAGAGAAATAATTGTAACTAAAGGAAAAAACATTTGTTTTATGACTGAGGGAAAATGATAGGGCAGTGATTTTACAAATATGTCAATGTTAGTCTTCATTTTCTTCTATTAATAACAACCTACTAATAATTACAAAAGCTATGAAATATTTTAGGAAAATTATATTTACATATTTAACCAAGCTGATTTATAAAATAAACATAACCAAGGCATTTACTAACAGTGATTGTCTTTTCTATAATCTATCAGATATAAAAAAAGCCTAATATGCTAAGTGTCCTGTCGTCCGGTGGGCCGTTCAACCAATCAAAGCATAATATGCTAATGATATGCTAAGGCCGCTCAATCACTCACCATGACATGCACTGACTACCAGGGGGCAGACGCTCTGACTGGTAGAGTTAGATTACTGCTAGGGTCTGGCCGATCAGGACTGAGCGAGATGGGCCGGACACATCCTGGAGCCCTCCCACGGTGTCTCCCCAGCTGGCCAACCTCCTGCATTCCTCCATGGCTATAATCATGCATCAGTGGGGTCCCTTGGCCTGGCCTGATCCCTCTCACAATCCAGGGCCCCTCAGGGAATGTTGGAGAAACAGTTTCGGCAACAGCAGAACAACTGGTTGCTATGACGCGCACTGACCACCAGGGAGCAGATGCTCAATGCAGGAGCTGCCCCCTAGTGGTCAGTGTGCTCCCACAGGGGGAGGTCTCTCAGCCAGAAGCCAGGCTCATGGCTGGCGAGTGCAGTGGTGGTGGCGGGAGCCTCTGCCACCTCCACAGCAGTGCTAAGGATGTCTGACTGCTGGCTTAGGCCTGCTCCCCGAGTGCTCCTGGACTGTGAGAGGGTGCAGGCGGGGCTTAGCGCCCCCCCCCCCCCAGTGCATGAACTTCACGCACTGGGCCTCTAGTTTGTACATATTTAGCACAGATAAATTCCAGAGATAATTAAGTTCAGAATAAATAAATATCTCAAAATCTAAGTTCATGCAACTATTTCAATGCAGTAGGTGGATATGAGATGATTCCTCTTATAAATAGTATTTATAAATCTATTTATTGAGGATCTTTTCACTTTTATAAGTTCCAATGGTCACTTAAGTAAAGTTTTTCAGTGGATATCTTAAAAGTTAGGATCAATTGCATTATTTCTTTCTACATCCTTTTATAATGACCAATTAGTGGAACTTGATTAGGATAAATAAAAATATGTTGTAGTGAGTCTAAGTATTTTCAGAAATAAATTTATTATTGGATGATTTCATTCTCAGATGACATAGATATTTGGAAACATGAAGAGGTTGTCCATGAAAGAAAAATAGATATGATTTTACCATGATAAAAAATGGTAGCAATAGCTATATAGTTTGAAATATACTATAAAAATGACTGGGGAGCAATTTCAAAATGAAGTCTAAGCCGCCATTCTAGAGGCGCTACCTTGCACATCTTGCTCCTTGAAACTTTGGTCTGCTAAAACTGGGCCCGACCTTTGCACTGGATATAACCTACGTCGTGTCAGTAAAACCAGCAGAAAAGCGGACATCCTGAACACAAGGAATAATAATTAAGCTCTGTCTACGTATCTGAATGATAGAATCAGTAACCAAGCATGTATAGCCAAGAATAGCTCAGCTTTTCAGCACCTATAGAATTTTTTTCTTTCTGTTATGTAATTATTCCTTTACTTTTTAAAAAAATATGTTTTTATTGATTCCAGAGAGGAAAGGAGAGCGAAAGAGAGATGAAAACATCAATAATGAGAGAGAATCATCATAGATCTGCTGCCTCCTGCACGTCCCCTACTGGGGATCAGGCCCACAACCTGAGTATGTGCCCTGACTGGGAATTGAACCATGGCCTCCTGGTTCATGGGTCGATGCATAACCACTGAGCAACACCAGCCAGGCTAAATTATTCCTTTACTTTTCTCATAAAAACTACTTGTCTTCAACCTGTAATTGGGACACTGTCTGGGATTTTGCCTACATTTTAGAATTATAATTTTTTGATCCCCCCAAAAATGCTTGTTGGCTTTCATTTCGTCTTCTTAATATTAGGTTAACAATACATACAACTCTTTGGGTTCATTATTTCTGACTTTTCTATAGTTTTACACAATCAGATAGATTATATGGGATTATGTCAGGTTTAATGAAATGGAGATTCTATTAGTATGTGAGAGTGTGTGTGTGTGTGTGTGTGTGTGTGTGTATTTAACACCATTTTTCATGCAAGCTGGGCATGTCAGTTCATTTCATTAATACCATAAGTCTAGTTTGGGTGACAGAAGCCTTTAATATTCAATGTAGTTAGAGTCAGTTCCCACAGTTTTGATACACAACAGTAAAAAATTAAATAAAGAACACAGCTTTGGTGATTTATTTAAACTCACTTCCTTACTTAAACCAATCCATCTCTACAAGATTCAAGTATGTTTAGGTGGCCAGGTAATGGTTCTGTCAATTTTACAGCCCCATGCTGTCTCTTACTGCCCCAATCCCTCAGTCAGCATCATTCCCATGCATTTGCAATATTCTAAGAAGACTGCATTCCGAAGAGGAAGCTATCAATCTCTTTTCAGCCGGGAGGCTCCTTACCACTAATTTACACACAAGTAACTGCATAAAAAAGAGTTTTGGGAGAAAGTTATCTTTGAAAAGGTGTGTAAAATAATCTGTGGCACCTTCCCCTTCTTGTAAAATAAATGTCTGTTACTTGTCTTACATTTACATGGCTGACAGGGGCCCATAATTTGTTGTACTTCAGAAAAGCTGACTTAGGGTCTATAGACCGCTACAGGAATGATATAATTAAAAGTTGCTGGCAATCCAGAAGCAGAGCATTTTCAATGAATAAATGAAACTAATTTTCTCTTCATCAGAACACCTAGGCATATCTTACTTCCCCACAGATAGGGTCATATTTTGGAGAACCTGATTAAGGTTCAAATATCAATTACACCAATTTCAGATTATTTATTTTGTTTTTAGGTCTGACCTGTCTTTTAATTCTGATGATGGAAAATTACTCTCATCAATGACAAGTCCCAGATAAGTAGGTGTGGGGGATGGGGATCTGAGTGAGATAAATCTATGTGGGTACATTTATATTGTTCAATACATAATAATATTTTATTTTTAGGCCTTATACAGGTGAAATTTGCTTGTGCTAAAGTAGCCTCAACACAGTGCCTCAACAAATGTCTATTTTATTTGTCTGTGTAATATATGTCATTTGTATATTTTGTTATATAGAAGAGAGGAAGTTAACACCAGTAAGATTCATTCTGTAAAAACATCCATGTAAAAAATGAGTCATTAGAGATGATACCTATTTATATAATGACCCAAACCACGCAAAAGGAAAAGAAACAAAAAACAAAACAAAACAAAAACCCTAAAATTACCAAAGGCAAAAAAAGTAAACTATTAGAATTTTTTCATTCTAATTTCCAACACAATAAACTTAGAGAATCATTCTCTTGGACACAAGTAACCATGCCCTTTCTTCTCAGCAGGTGATATTTTGGTATTTATGCTACATTTGAATAAAACAGATTGCTTATCTTCACAAAATTACCCTTGGGACAAGATTTGAGTCAAACTGTTTTACTTTACTTTTTTCCTTTCTTTTTAGGATTTTTTAAAACTTTTTTTTTTATTGCTTAAAATATTACAATGAGTAGTACATTTATCTCCTTCCCCCCCCCCCCCCCGGACTTTCCCCCAGCCTCCCCTACCCCCCAGTGTCTTGTGTCCATTGGTTATGCTTACATGCATGATACAAGTCCTTTGGTTGATCTCATTGTCTACAATATTATGTGGTTTATTTTGATAATGTTACCCTAGTACCTTATTATAATTATGGCAATTTGCCCTTTTATTTTCTCTTATTTGTCATAAAGAGATAGGCATTTCTGTAGCTTTAGATGTTGAGTTTTTCTAAGAGGTCTTAGGGCCTGGTTCTGTTCCTATTACTTAAGGTGCTCATGCTCTTCTCAGTTAAATACTTTGCAATAGTGTCTGGCTATAATTCTTCCAATAAAAGACAAAAGTGTCTGGAATTCTTCCTTAGTACTTGAGCATCAGCAACCTTTCCAAGACCATATGGTGCAGATGGTCATCTCATTTCATCTGGCACCTTCCCAAATTCAGTTCAGATTTAATATCAAATTATTCAAAGTCAACTTATACCAAGAAGTTACTAGTAATTTGCCATTCTTTTAGTAAAAACTAGTTTATGGCTATAAATAAATTTAGAAAAATGATTAAGTGATTTGAAAGATGCATACAATGTTAGCTCTATCTTAAGTAATCTATGCTATTAATGTTTGCTAAATTATATGTGGAAACTATTATGATATCAATTTTTATTATTTGTAGGAAGTAATATTCATTATCCCAAATTGAAACATAAGGCTTTGCATCAAATACAAATATCTAACTCTTTAAATAAAAATATGTAACATAATACTGGAGAAAGCCAATGGTAAATACAAATTTATTAGTGAACCATTATGATATTGGAAAAATACCTGAAAGATAAAATTCTGAGATAAAATAAATCAATTTCTCTTTTCATTCAGATTTTTATAAACGTAGTCAAACAATCATTAAAGTTATATACACAAATAAGCTCATCTTTAACCATACTTGTATATCTTTAATAAATTATTAATAAAACAAATATTTATTCAGGTTAAATTCCTAAGATGTTAGCAAAATATGAAAACTTAATAGATATTGACAAAACACCTACTACAGTCAAAGCATTGTGCTAGATCTGGGGATGCAGTGATGCCTAAAAAACGGTTTCATCTTCAAGAGACACACAGTTTAATGGAAAACACAGATAGATAAATAAATAATAGCAATATAATTCAATATTCTGGATGCTATAATAGAGATTTTAACAATGTTGTGGATTTAGGGGAAAATAGCTTTTATTTCTAAGAAAGTGAGGGAAGTCCTGGCAGAAAAATAGGGACTATTCCCCCCCCCGCCCCCATTGAATCTAAATATCCTAAATGTCAAGAACATTACATGCGGAGAAAAAGGTATAAACAAAGATATAAACAAATGGTAATGCCTGGCACATAAGTTGGCCAGAGTAGAAATAATGTTAATAAATGTAACAGTGTGAAGAGTTTAACTAAGATACTCCATGCTGCTTCAGTATCCATATTGTTTGGACACACAGTCTGCCATAAATTTAAGAAATATATATATATATATATATATATACGCTTTAACAACTGATAGCTCAATTTAGAAAATGAAATGTATTTTAATAAACACTGCCTTTATAATTATTCAAAGTGTGTGTATACATTTTTGGGGATGATATATATATATATATATGCATGACGAAGAGATAAAATTAGATATAAAACATTACAAAATGGACATGTATAAAAGAAAATAGATATAAAATAAAATGCACAGCAAATTAGATACTACAGAAGAAGAGATCAGTGAACATGAAGGCATAACAATAGAAATGAAACACAGAACTTAAAGAAAAATACTGCATAAAAGAAGACACAGTGAGCTATTCTAATATGTGCTATTGGATATAGAAAGAAGGGAGTATGGGGGGGGTATAATTTGAGAAAAGAAGAATAGAGAATTTTCAATTTTGGGTGAAAACTGTAAATCTATACATCCAAGAAGCACAACAAACTCCAATCAGAATAAATATGAAGAAAAATCATTAGGTCATATAAATATTTTTTCTCTTTGTTAGAACCAGCAACAAAGAGAAAAAATATTTAAAGAAGACAAATGTTGGTTTTTAAAAAGACTTATATGTACAACAACAAAGGTAAATCAACAAAGCCTTCCTATTAAAATGTATGCAAGTCAAAAGAAAACACAGTGATAATTTAAAAATATTTGTGTGTGTGCGTGGGGTGGGAGGGAGAGATCCCAAAATGTCAACCAGGTTTTTTTTACCTTTTAAAATGAAAGAAAAAACTTATTCAGACAAATAAAACCTGAGATATTTCATCACTAGCAGACTGAATATCAAGAAATGTTTTGTTTTGTTTTTTAATATATTTTATTGAAAGGAAGGGAGAGGGATAGAGAGCCAGAAACATCGATGAGAGAGAAACATCGATCAGCTGCCTCCTGGACACTCCCTACTGGGGATGTGCCCGAAATCAAGGTACATGCCCTTTACCAAAATCGAACCCGGGACCCTTGAGTCCGCAGGCCGACGCTCTATCCACTGAGCCAAACCAGTTAGGGCAAGAAATGTTTTTTAAAAAGTTCTTCAGATGGAGGAAAAATGATATCAGATAAGAAGTTATTACATATTAAATCCATTTCTTTTAAATATCTCTAAACTTTACTAATTAAAAATAATTGTATGGCCCAGACTGGTTTTGCTCAGTAGATGGAGTCTCGGCCTGCGGACTGGAGGGTCCTGGGTTTGATTCTGGTCAGGGGCATATGTCTGGGTTGGGGGCTCGATCCCCAGTGGGGGGTGTGCAGGAGGCAGCCGATCAGTGGTTCTCCCTTATCATTGATGTTTCTATCTCTCTCTTCCTCTCCCTTCCTCTCTGAAATCAATAAAAATATATTTAAAAAATAACTGTATGAACAAAATACAAATATATTGTATAGTCAAAAACAAAAAACAAAAACAATCAATTACTGTTGTACTTATTTATGGCCTCCCCAAGTGACCTGATTCCATGTTCACTGATCTCTTAATTATTTTGTCAAAGGTCCTATTTCCAAAGACAGTCACATTTTGAGGTGTTGGTGGTTCTGAGGTCACATATGAATTTGAGGAAGCTCAACTCATAATAGTATTTAAGGACTGATTTTACAACTTGGATAACTTTTAATGTTGCATATTTATAGTAATTTATAAAACACGTTTAAAACATTTAAATTAATAGAGTAGATGCTATTGGATGTTTAATAAGAGTCAAATCTCATAAACAAGAGCAAAATTAGAAAAACACCAAGGATATAAAATTATAATTGTGAAATAAATATTAGCTTTTTAAACATGTTATCCATTTAACTACTATTTTACCATGTAGTGAGTTCTGAGTTAAACTAAATAATATTCCAACTCCATAATTTCAGTTCTTACCTTTATATTAGAAGATGAGATCTCTTTAGATTAGAATGTTTTAAAATAATTTTAAAAATCATAAAATTTATACATTTAGTATTTGTAACTATGGAGAATGAGTATAATACAAAAAGAATTTCTGTCAATCAGCAAAGTCACATGACCTAGAGCTATGAAAAGCCAAGGCCTCAGAGGTAATTTAGATCTGCCAGTGATGTTTTTCTCTTATATTACTATCAATGACATTTGGTTCAATTTAAAATGCAATACTGCTGTTCCTGGCAAAGTCGCTAAAAATGTTTGTAGCACATTATTATGCTAGTTATCATTCTCCAAATTATTTTATTTCTTCCCTTATTTAGCTTTTACCTAGATCAGCTTTTAGTTCATATATTTTCTATGTACACACACACACACACATACACACACACACAGTGTCCCCTAGCTATCTCAACCAATGGTGCCTAAATGTATTCTCTGAATTTTTCCCCTCCATAATTAGAGGTATGAAGGATGGAAACACATTCCCATATACTATTTCAATCCTTAATGCCATAATGAAGCTCCTGACATTTTAGAGCTTGTTCATGCTCTTATTAAATCAATCTTATAATATTTCAGTCCAAATTTATATCTTTATTTTTCGTTGTCTTCCCTCATCAGTATTTCAGTAAATTTTCAAAGCTTAGCTATTGACAGGTACTTAAATTTAATCCTCAAAGCAAAAGTTTCAGGAAATCTCCCAACCCTTTAATTCCTTAAACTCTATTTTTCTGTGATTTGTAACACCATTCTTAATAAGCAGGTTAGAAGAGAGAAAGGAAACTGTAGTAAAAAAAAAAGAGTCAATTTACAGAAACAGGAGTTTCCTTCCACTCTTTGAAATTATAAATAAACACTATCTTCTTGTCTATCAAAGAACTGATTTTGCCTCTGTTCTGTCAACCACTGAACTCAAAGAATTCAAACATTTGGACATTTATCCAACAGGTAACAATACATTTTGTTTCTTTGGCAATATTGGTTCAAGATCATGCACACAGTAAACAAAGTAGAAACCATTTATGTTGACTAATAAAAACTAATATTTGCATGCATATATAAGAATTGATTGAAAGTTTATCTAAATACTATACTATACATAATATTGAAACCATGTACTAAGAAATGAAAAACATGACTTCTCAAAACTGTTTGCTTTAAATTTGGGCATCAGAAGCTTATGTTTTTCTTCAGAACAATGGGTTTAAATTTGGCACCTAGATCAGTCAGATGTATATTCCTATATTCATAGGGAAGTTGGAAAGTAATACTTAGAAAAGTAAGCCAGATAAATATTAATATATATATATATATATATATATATATATATATATTTGATATAAATTTGAGATACTATAATATTCTACTAGAGGCCTGGTGCACAAAATTTGTGCACGGGTAGGGTCCCTAGGCCTGGCCAGTGATCAGGGCCAATCAGGGCCTTCCTTCCCCGGCTGCCAGCCAGGGCCTTCCTTCATTCCATGCTTCCCCCTGGTGGTTAGTGCATGTCATAGTAAGAAGTCGAACTCCTGGTTGGTCAAACTTCCAAGGGGACAATTTGCATATTAGCCTTTTATTATATAGGATAATACTAGATTTTAAGACCAAAAGATAGATAAAGTGATAAAAATCACAAGTATGGTGATAATATAAAAAAATAATGAAAGCATGTTTATTCCAAGAAAAAACCTTTGGAAAAACAAATAACTATCTTTCCTACTATATGATATTATAAGTTAGCAGACACAAAAAGTTATTTACTTTATAATTTCTCTTGCTCTCAAAAGCCATTAGGTAACCAAAGATATAAAATTATAATTGTGAAATAAATATTTAAAATGGAAGATTACATTAGGCCAGACTTATTTACTTAATGTTTGTGGGATTTAGGAGCCACAGAGAGTGCCAGGTGGAGGACACAAGCTTAGTCCTCAAGTCCCCCAACATGCTACCACCAGTAAAGGGGGTCTATTCTCATCTGAATAACCTAGAACCGTGGTTGGCAAACCATGGCTCGCGAGCCACATGCGGCTCTTTGGCCCCTTGAGTGTGGCTCTTCCACAAAATACCACATGCGGGTGCTCACGTACAGTGCGATTGAAACTTTGTGGCCCATGCGCAGAAGTCGGTATTTTGTGGAAGAGCCACACTCAAGGGGCCAAAGAGCCGCATGTGGCTCGCGAGCTGCAGTTTGCCGAGCCGCAGTTTGCTGACCACTGACCTAGAAGACCATTTCAAGTCAGAATCAATAACTTGGGGATCAAAATATAATTATGTTGGAAAACGTTATATTTTATTTTATTTTTTCTTTTTTTAAAAATTTTTTTAAAAATATATTTTATTGATCTTCCACAGAGAGGAAGGGAGAGAGATAGAGAGTTAGAAACATAGATCAGCTGCCTCCTGCACACCTCCTACTAGGGATGTGCCCGCAACCCAGGTACATGCCCTTGACCGGAATTGAACTTGGGACCTTTCAGTCCGCAGGCCGACGCTCTATCCACTGAGCGAAACCAGTTTCGGCTAGGAAAACGTTATATTTTAAAAAAGGGACCGAGAGCCTCTAGGTTAGTTTTACTTTCCAGCTATGTTTTACTGAAATGTTATTGAAAAAGCATCACTTATCATGGTAAGAGTCTTCACACCACTAGAAAAATCTGGAGACAAATTATCTGTAAGTCCACATTAATAGTCTGTCCTCCCATTAACAAAACCCAAGCATACTCCCACCTATCTCAGCAAACAGCATGAATAGCCATGCCAGAGAAAAGTAAATCAATTTAGCGGAAACTTTTGAAGAGAAGAAAAGCATGTTCATCGCTCTTGCCCTCTTTTTCTCACTCTTACCTCCTGGTGTTAAGCTTTTATCCTTTGGCAACATGAGTACTCACACGGCCTTTGAATCCTCCTCATATACTGTAGTTTCTTATGATAATTCTGAGGTGTGATTCTGATGCCTAATGACCCACTTTCACCATCCGTTCACAAGTTTACCAATGTATCTATTGATGAGATGCTCAAGAACCCTATCTCACCAGGCTAAACACTTTTTAGCCATAAATTAAGGCTGACCTACACTGTGCTAAAACTTCTATTTTACTGGTTGTTCTTTTTATTTATTTTTTTTAGTTGGAACAATATTCTTTGATACTAAGTAAGAGGATAATAAAAATACTCATACATGCACCCACACCTGAAATTTCCTCTCTTCAATACTGTGTCAGTGAATATAACTTTAAAACTGCTCAAATACCAGGAAAATTTCGGTCAACACACTGTTATAACTAGGGTGAACTGTGTGGCTAAAAAGTCCCGGGTTCATACCCTATTTTTAAATTTTCTAACTATAACCTTGGGGAGAGTTTTGAGTGATTTACAGTGTCCTCACCTGTAAAATGGTGCTTTAACATTGTTTTCACAAGATGGTGTGAAAACTAATTCTTTAGTAAGATGCTAGGAAGATGGTAGGAATTAACAGATTAAAATTCACCCCATTTCTCTCCCTGTCAGCACATTAATTTTGAGTTTAGAAGGCCAAGTTTGTGCCTCCGCCTTCCTCTAACATGTCTGACCAAGGTGCACTCTAATCATTGTGTAGGCCCAAGGGGTCCTTATGCAAATTTCTGAGGTAGGCATAGAAAGATCCCCTTTGGGACCCTGGCTACACATTTCTTCATATGTCACGCCTGACTTGTGACCTCATGAAAGTAAATATATGACCGTTTCATATACAGATTTCATTGTTTCTAGAAAACATTTTAGAGAATCTACTGTAATATTGCTCCTGCTGGAATAAATACTACTCCCAATGTTTTTATCACAGTTCTTAGGTTGTGGTTCCAAGATTATCTACCACTACTGTAAACCTCTCTACTAGACCAGCCATACGTGAAAGCTGGCCTCAGGGTTTCTCAGTGAGCTGAGCATTGCCTATTTATTCATTCTTCCAATAAATATTTGTGGAGTATTTTCTATGTGCCAAAGACAGTTCTAAGCACTTGGAATACAATATTTAATAAGATAAACTTTGCCTACTTTATTGAAGTCATGTACTGAGAATAAACAAACAAACAATATAATTAGAGTTCTGAGATGAATAATGCTTAGGGGTCAGGGGTAATTAGGAAATGGGTTCCTGAGGATCTGATAATTACAATGAAATCTGAACCATGAAAAAAAAAAGCTAACTCACCAAAGACCTAGGAGAATATTGTTGTGTAGAACCAGCATAAGTTCTACAGTAGTTTGTAGCTATATCATTGCTTGATAGGTAGAGCTACTACCCTTTAAAAAGTTAGAAATTTTTATATCAGAATGTTCATTACTAATTTATTTTTCTATGATATTTATGTTTTCCTATAAAGAATGCATGAGCTAGACTATTGGTTTTAACTTTAAGTAAATATATTTTGTTTGGTTCAGTGATAAATATTTTATCTAAATTTAAATTTATTTTTATTATGCTCAATATTGTAATTTTAAGAAAATCATTAGTAAAATAATAACAATGTCTTTTTTTGTGGTTGTGTTATATTACACTTTAGTAATATACTCACATATTCAAATATAAAATCTGTTAGTTGAAATAAATTGTTTTCCCAAGAGAAAATATATTACTTTCATTTTCTCTGTATTGTCACATAGTGAATCTCTTCTCAAATTATTATTCCAAAATTTCAACAATAGAATATCCATCAGTATGGTACTGGGAAATAAGTAAAGTCAAGTGGTTTATTATTTCTTGGTAGAACTGATATTTTTCTCTGAAGACTTAGGCATCTAAACTCAAGTATGCTTTCCTGGAACTGGAAAGTATGTTCTTGACCCTATGGTTTCTCCGCATTGCTGAGAAGAGTTTAGACGTTTAGTAATTTAATAAATGCTGGCATGTTTTGTAATTTAGTGGTTTGCAAGCAACACAATGCAAGAGTGTTTAAGTTTTTTAGATTTGTACAGGGTCAAGTGGGGAGCAAATTTTTCAGTTTAAACCAATTCTGTTGTTTTTATATTAATTTGTGGATTTAATAGTACAAAGCTCTATTGGTATCAGTGTCAAAAAGACAAAATCAAATAACATAGTAAGGGTGTAAGAAACAATCTGTATACATCAAGTAATTCTACCCTGGGGTGATATAGGCAGGTCTAGAACAGCAATTTCCAATGTATGAACTATTTGAAACTTTGGAGGCTCCTAAGATACTATCCTGGGGACAGTCAGGCCCAAACTATTTTTATAATAATTATATCATTTTTATTGCCGTCATAACAAATAACCACAAACTTTGCAACTTAAAACACAAATTGACTAACAGTTCTGTAGATCAGAAGTCTGGCACAGATCTCACCGCACTAAAATAAAAGGAATTGGCATGGCTCCGATCCTTTTTGGCCATAAGTCGATCCTTTTTGGCCACATGGCTCTAGTCTATGGGAAAACCTGTTTCCTTACTAATCCAGGTTGTTGGCAGAATTTAATTCCTGACAGTTGTAGGACTGAGGTTCCATTTTACAGCTTCCAGAGAATATGCACATTCCTTGGCTCACTTCCCCCTCACTCAGACTTCAAATTCCATAGCTGATTTTAGTGTGTCTCTCACAATGCACGTCTCTTCTGCCTCTCTTTCTGTCATTTCTTTCTCTACCTCTTTCTTTCTCCCGCTGCAGCTAGATAAGTTTCTCTGTTTTTAAGCACTTGGGTGATTATATTGGGCCACCAAATAACCTAGGATAGTTTCCCCAGCTCAAAGTCCCCAAACTTAAAAAGTCCCTGTTGTCATGTAAGGTTACATATTCACAGGTTTTGAGAATTAGGACCTAGATATATTTGGACGACGTTATTCTGTCTACTACACTAAAACTAAGATCTTCTTTTTAACTCTGTTGACATTTGTGCTGAGGGTGCAAAAGCAGTACTGCATAAACTGTTAGTATTTTTAGCATAATCAAGGCATTGACACCAAACTACATGACATTAATGTATTTTTCACTTCTATGTGTTTGCAGTAAGACAAAAAATAAAGAACATAAATAATATCTTTGATGAAACCTTAAAATTATTAATTTTAGTAATGATTATTCCTTAAGTACACCTCTTGGTAATGTTTTGTGTCATGAAAAGAGTTCACAAATAGTTCTCCTGTATTATAAAGTGTGATGGTAAATTGAGGAAAAATACCTGTGCAATTGTTTTAATTATATACATAACTAGACTTATTTTTATGAAGCTGTATCTTTGCTTGTATTAATAACAAATAAATTATGTTTTTTAGACTTGTGTATTTGGCTGATATAGTCTAGAAAACTGAAGTCATTTGACACTTCAAGAAACCAACAAAAATTGTTTGTTGCAAATAATAAAATTTAAGATTTCAAGCCAAAATAGTAATCTGGAAAACTTCTATGTGCTACCATAAAGTTTATACCTAGCTTTAATTGTGATAATAATGAATGCTATTTTTAAAAATATATATATTTTATAATGAAATGTGGCACCACTTGTAATATCTGCATAATTAAAAAACAGCATTTTTAAAAAAATAAAAAGGCATGATGTAATAAAATCCTGAATAGGTAAAAAAAATTCTAAAGTAGAAAGATTATTTAGGGATATAGATATTTAGTTATAAAGTTTCAGAATTTAATGCTAATTGACTCTATTTAGGGTTCCACATCACAGCTAACATTTTAGAAACAAATACTTATTTGAAAGCATAGCAAGTTATTTTTCCCTTTTCAAATATATCTTTGTGAAGCTATAGTTTCTCCATATACTTCAACCAAATCAAGGAAACAACATAATAAATGCAGAAGCATATTTTCAATCCAGCTATCTTCCATTATTCTACAGTTTATAGAGATTTACAAAATCATAAATTAAACTTATCGTAGTCACTAAGTTTGGTGGAGGGAAGGGAAACACAGTTACTTTTTTCATGACTTTTTTATGAATGTAAAGTGTGAAGGGCTTACTACTGCCATTTATACTAGTAAATTAATGCATATTTTTAATATCTCTGTCTTACTATCAATACTATAAATTCGGGTAAATATAACCACATACCAAAAATTCTTTGGGGTTCTTCATTATTTTAGGAATATAAAGTAATCCTGAGATCAAGAACTGAATTGATTGATGTTATACTATTTCATTTTAGCAATTGTTATATTTATTTTTATGACATTGTTAAATATTTAGAATTAAAAGCTAAATTTATGTTGTTCCACAATGGAAATATGTAAGTAACACATGAGTGAAGGGAATTGGTAACTTTGTAAAGTAATTGGTTGGTTTGTAAAATTTATTGGTTGCATTTACACACATTTGGAAATATTTTTGTTTCATTAGTAAAAATGTTACATATGTAACAAGTGGTTCAAGATTACATATCTATCTTTCTTTTCAGTTCTATCCATTTTTCTACATGTTTTGAAGTTTTGTGTGTAGTTAAATGCGTACAGAATTAGAATTTTTACATATTCTTGAAGACTTCACTCCTTTATCATTATGTAATGTCCCTTTTTATTCCTGGGAATCTTTTTTTGGACTGTTTTATTCAAATTAATATAGCTCTTTAAGCTTTCTTTTCATTAATGGTATATCTTTCTCCATATATTTACTTTTAGCTTGTATCATTCCATTTAAAGTCAGTTTTTATAGACACATATAATTGCTTTTGTATACATTTTAATGGTCTCTGGTGTATATAAACCATTCATATTTGGAGTAATTACTAAGATAGTTGCATTAATATTTACCATGTGTATAATGATTTTCATATATATGAACATGTATATATGTAAACAAGATAATGTATTATCATTAACCCTTTTTGGTCCAACGTGGAGGCTGACTCGACAGACCAGGCACTAGGAGCAGGTCCAACGTCAAGCTGAGGTCTAGTGAGACATAACTTCAACATTCAATCCCGTCAATTAATTTGGACCAGAATGTTTGAATTCCAAAAATAAAATTGGACCGCAAAGGGTTAAGGCTTCAGTGGAAAGGGTTTAGTGAAAAGACACAAATACATTTACCCCTGTTAGGCCATAAATAGGAATATTAAAAATATGGTTTATAGGGGCTACTCAATAGAAAGTAATTATTTTTGTATAGGCATTGTAATAGTTATAATACAAAATTCCAGTTTGGGGCTATTATTAATTTTATGAATATTTAAGTCCATATAAGGATTTTATGTTAAAAATTAAAAATTTAGATAAATGTGCTTTGATGAGTATACTATTGATCTTATTTTGCTTCAGCAAAGACCTATTATCTGAATTTTACATTTTAATTGGAGATTTAATATATCATAGAAAGTAACTACATTTTTTATGACAAAAAATAAAAACCATCATGAAATGAAAAATTTGCTTAATATATCCTGTACATTAATTATATCTGTTTAGTGTGTAGGTTTTGTTATTTGATTTAAATATTCTGCCTTAAATTAGATCTATAAAAGAAAAGGGTAAATAGTACTTGGACTTTATCCAGCTTTTGGCCTTTTTTTATTACAGAGGGTTAGACATAGCTGGGAGGCATTCTGCAGTAATGAAAAATAACTTAATATGAACATACTTTTAAAAAGTAAGACTATTATAACACAGATTCATGTTAAAAATTATGTTCTAATCTAGGTAGTTTATTTTTCTATCATTATAAAAAAAAACTTGCATTAGTAATTCAACATTGATATAACGAAAACATTCTGGAGAAGGTACATTACCCCACATTTTCCTAAATCAAACAAGAAGTAATTATTTAAATTGTTTTAGAGTGGTTCTTATAAATGTTTGATAAGTTAATAAAGAAAATCAAAATATCACAGTTTTGATGAGAAATAATTATCAGCAACCTTACAGTGTCAAATTTTGGATATCTTCTTACAAAACACATTCTTTTCAAATTCAAGTCATCTCTACCTTACTTTTTCATTATTAAATGTTTTTGTTAGTGCAAAAAATATTTTCATTAGACACAAAGTAATTATTTGGTAAATAAATGTTTGAGCTTAGGAAATTTATTGGTGTTCTATTGAAGTCTTTTTTTCATTAATTTTTTTGGGGTGACATTGGTTAATAAGATTATAAAGACTGCAAGTGTACATTTCTATGATACATGATCTGTATATTGCATTCTGTGCCCACCACGAAAGTCAAATTATCTTCCTTCAGCATATATTGACCCCCTTTACCCTTTACTACTCTCCCACCCTGCTTCCCTCTGGTAAGTACCATATTGTTGTCTGCGTGTAACGTTTTTCTTTGTTTTAACTGTTTATTCATTTGTTGCTTTCAGTGTTATTGTATATCACACACATGAGCAAAATCATCTGGCTCTTAACTTTTTCTGACTTATTTCACTTAGCATGCTATTCTCCAGGTCCATTTTGCACTTGCAACAAAAAGAACAAAATACCTTGAAATAAACTTAACAAAGTATGTGAAGGATCTATATACTCAAAACTACAAAGCACTATTAAATGATATTGAAAAAGACACAATGGAATGAAAAATATTCCATGTTCATGGATTAGAAGAAACAATATAGTCAAAATGTCCATATTTCCTAAAGCTATATACAGATTTACTGCAATTCCCATTGAAATCCCAATAACATTTTTTAAAGAAATAGCACAAAGATCATCAAGTTTGAATGGAAACACAAAATAGCTCTAATAGTCAAAGCAATCCTGAGAAAAAAGGACAAAGCTAGAGGTATCACATTCCTTGTTTTCAAATTATACTACAAAGCAACAATAATCAAAACAGCATGGTATTGGCAGAAAAACAGACACACAGACCAATGGAACAGAATTGAGAGCCCAGAAATAAACCCACATGTAAATGGGTAAATAATTTTTGACAAACAAGCCAAAAACATACAACGCAGAAAACAAAGCCTCATCAATAAATGGTGCTAGAAAAAATGGAAAGCCACATGCAGAAGAAGTCCTTCTTTTAGATGGCTTTCTTATAAGTTTTCTAAGAGATGTCAAAGGTCACTCTTAAGTCAATGATTTAGTTTAAATCTGATTCTTAGAACTTGCTAATCTTTTGTTTATTGTCATATACCCTAAAATTGTATACAGACATTAAGATGACAGATCATTAATATAATCTTTTTCTGGGGGGGGGGGAATTAATTGTTATATCGGATGAGTTCTCTCTCATTTCTTTCTCATATTTATGGACTGAACTAGAGGCCTGGTGCACAAAAATTTGTGCACTTGTGGGGGGGGGGGGGTCCCCTCAGCCCGCCCTGTGCCCTCTCGCAGTCTGGGACCCCTTGGGGGATGTCCAACCACTGGCTTAGGCCCACTCCCCGGGGGATGGGGGTCTAAGCTTGCAGTCAAACATCCCTCTGGCAGCCCGAGAGCCCTCAGGGGATGTCCACTTGCCAGCAGGGAGCAGGCCTAAGCTTCAGTCGGACATCCTTAGTGCTGCTGAAGAGGCAGGAGAGGCTCCCGCCACCACTGCTGTGCTGGCAGCCATCAGCCTGGCTTGTGGCTGAGCAGAGCTCCCCCTGTGGGAGCGCACTGACCACCAGGGGGCAGCTCCTACATTGAGCATCTGCCCCCTGGTGGTCAGTGTGCGTTATAGTGACCAGTCATTCCCAGTGGTTCTGCTGTTAGGGTCAATTTGGATATTACCCTTTTATTATATAGGATACTATTTCTCAGTTATTTTTTTTCTTTGTCATAGGTATCTTACAAAATATGCACTGTAGGCTATTTGATGTGAATAGATCTTATTTTTAAGAATATAGGTAACAATTATTAAATAGATGCAAAGCGATTTTATTAAGGGTTCAGTGGTATGGATTTAGTAGGTAGACACAAATAAATCTACCCCTATTAGACCATAAATAGGAATATTTACAATATAATTTATAGGGCCTAGTCAACAACAGAAATTTAGTTTGTGTAGCCATTAACATAGTCATAATAAAAAAAAATTCTAATTTTGGCTATACATTCAATATATATTTAAGTCCATATCAGGACTTTATATTAAAAATATACATAAAAATAAAACCAAGTATAAGTGTTAACAGACATTCTATTTTAGTTATTGCATAACAAAATTTAAATATTAAATTTACACATGTATATATTTATGACTTTATTGGAATCATGTTATTTTAAAGGCTTCTGATATACAGAAATCAAAATGGTAACAGATTATGAAAGGAATTTTATTTCCTCATTTCAGAGCAACATGGATATTTATTAAATTTTGATGCTGAGCTTCTTGTTTTCAAGCTAGAGAGAGACATCTTGATTACAACCTGTATCCTAGTTGTAATGCCTAATTGTCAACATAGTGTCAGGAGGACTAAAAGGAAAATAAATCTTTCAAAATGACAAGATTATATTATTTCAGACCAATTACTGAACAAAATGCTGTTACCAGTAACTGTCAGCCATGCCGTTAGAATATTTAGAGAGCTTTATGTCTGTATCATGCAGGCAGTACAGTGTCATGATTAAAATGCAGTTTCTAGAGTCAAAATTGCGAAGACTGAATTTTTAATGTCACATATCTTTACTATTGTAGTTGGATAAGTCACACAATGTCTGATCCTTAGGTTTCTCATTTATCTAAGTGGGAAAATATTTACTATAGATTTGCCTTAGTGATTAAACGCAAGACTCTATGTAAATGACTCCTCAGATTTGCTGTCATATAGTAAGTTATATAAGAAGTATTAGCTACATATATGTAAATGAATGATTACTAAATGCCTGAAAAATATCTTCCAAAGAACTATTACCCTTTTAATGTCTTAAATTTCAAAATTATAGTAAGTTTATGAGCTGGAAAGGACATCAGAGGTCAAATAGGTATTGCGTGACTTAGTATGTTGCAAAGCTTTCACTAGATCACTAGTGGTTACCTATAAATGCTTTTGTGTTACTCCCATGGTGATCTTAAAATGTAAATGCTCCAGAAGAGAGAAATTTTTAAACCTTAGTTGCTGATGAGAGCAACTATCTTTTATGGAGGCTCATTTGTGTAGTAGTTTTAAGAAAATGGGACTTGCAGTTAAATAATGGTTCTAATAATTGCTACTAATATTGGGTAGATTTTTGACTTTCCTTTGTCTCAGTTACCTCTTGGTAAAGTGTGAATATAAATTTACCTACTTCATAGGATGGTTCTAAGAGTTAAATAAATTACAATTTTTAAAGCACTGAGAAGAGTGTTTAGGATATAATAAGAACTACAAAAAAGTCTTATTATTGTCATTATCATATCATTATCATTCTAAGACAGTGGTTCTCAACCTCCCTAATGCCATGACCCTTTAATACAGTTCCTCATGTTGTGGTGACCCCCAACCATAAAATTATTTTCGTTGCTACTTCATAACTGTAATGTTGCTACTGTTATGAATCGTAATGTAAATATCTGATATGCAGGATGTATTTTCATTGTTACAAATTGAACATAATTAAAGCATAGTGATTAATCACAAAAACAATATGTAATTATATATGTGTTTTCTGATGGTCTTAGGCGACTCCTGTGAAAGGGTCGTTCAACCCCCAAAGGAGTGGAGACCCACAGGTTGGCGACTGCTATTCTAAGACATCCATAAAGGAACATGAAGAGGAACTATGGAGGAATACCCCTTTAAAGAATTGCTCAGCCGCAATTCATCTCATTCATTGAAATTAGAACACGGTAGTTCCAAATTATTAACCATCCCAGTCACCTGGCAGAAAAACATGTAAATCTTTTTTGGAAGAAAATAACATCACTTCTGGCTTCAAAATATTTTCACAATTAATTGAAAAAACAGATTGTCTGAGACAAAATAAAATAATAATGAATGTGAGGAGAAAAAATAATGTAAGAAAATATCAACATAGGTGATGGACAGTAAAAATGCACACAAAGTTTAAATATATTTTTGCTAATAGATATACACTTTAAAATAAATTCGTGGAATGATAGAAACAGCAAAATTGAAAACTTCAATAAAAAACTGGAAATTATATAACTCAAATATGCAATGTAAAAATTAAAAATTCTATAGGTGATTTTGACAAGTGATTAGAAAGAGCTGAAGAGAGAATTAATGTATTTGAAAACTGATTGGAATGTATATCCTAAATGAAAAATGGAGAAACAGTATATTTTTTAAAAATCACAGAGAAAAGAGGTATAAAGTAAATAATAAAAATAGTTTACACATTTTAATGCAATCCCAAAATGAGAGAGAAGTCATATTTGAAAAACAATGAACTGAGAAATTTCTAAGTTTACTATTTAAAAAATCTAGAAATGGATTATGCTTTAAAAACCATACACAATATAAACAAACATATGTGAGAAATTATATATGAATAATTATTTTACAGAAAAACAAAGCTATACATTTGTAATAGTTTTATCACATTCTGCATTCTATCCTGGGATACTCTGACCTCCAAAAGAGTTTTTTTATTGTTGATGCTATTAAAGATGTGCCCCTGCTGTCTCCCTTTTGCCCATTTCCATCCATTTCCCACCAACCCTCCCTCTGCCCCTCACCATACTGTTGTCTGTGTCCATGTATGTTCTTTGGCTCGTCTCTTCACCTTCTTTCATCTAGTCCCCTCTCCCTTCTCCTATGACATGTCAGTCTGTTCCATGTATTCATACCTCTGGTTTTATTTTGTTCTTCAGTCTATTTTGTTCATTAGATTCCATACATAAGTGAGATCATATAGGTTTTAGCTTTCTCTGAATGGCTTATTTCCCTTAGCATATTAATCTCCACATCCATCCACACTCTCTCAAAAGATAATACTTTTTTTCTCTTTAACAGCCCATGTTGACTAGTATAAGTTCTTGATATATTTTGGAAATTAACCCCTTATCAGATGTATCATTGGCAAATATGTTCTCCCATACAAGTGGGTTCTCTTTTCATTTTGTTGATGGTTTCTTTTGCTGTGCAGAAGCTTTTTAGTTTGATGTATTCTAATTTGTTTATTTTTTTCATTTGTTTCTCTTGCCCTAGGAGATATATTGGCAAAAATAGAGAAGAGTCTTAAAAAGAGCCAAGGATACATATTACCTTCAAAGGATCAAAAATTGAACTTACATCTAACTTGTAAATGACAGTAATGAACCTAATTGTATCTTCGAAGTATTGATAGAAAATCACATCCAAACCTGATCTTTATAGGATAATGTGTTCTAATTTGAGATAAAAATACCCTTACAGAATGAACATGAAATAATGATATTATCAGAAAAAAAATTTAAATTTAATTCATACCTCCTAAGGCTAATTTTTAAACAATTTGCTGCATTATAAAAAATAGTAAAAGTGGTTTCTACAACTCAACACCAGGAAGACAAACAATCCATTTAAAAAATGGGCAAAGGACCTCAGTAGACACTTCTCCAAAGAGGACATACATATAGTCAATAGACATATGAAAAAAAAAGTTCAGCATCAGCAATCATCAGAGAGACACTAATTGAAAGGACAATGAGATATCAACTGACAGCTGCCAGAATGGCTACCCTCAATAAATCCACAAAGAACAAGTGCTGGGGAGGATGTAAAGAAAAGGGAACCTTTATGCACTGTTAGTGGGAATGCAGACTGGTGCAACCAGTGTGGAAAATAGTATGGAGTTTCCTCAAAAAATTAGTAATGGAATCATAGTAATGGAACTGACTTTTGACCTAGCAATCCCACCTCTAGGAATATATCCTAAGAATCCCAAAACACTAATCAGAAAGAATAGAAGCACTCCTATGTTCCTAGCAGTGTTATTTGTAATAACCAAGATATGAAAACACTAGATGAGTGGATAAAAATGCTGTGGTACATTTACACAATGGTACTAGTATACGATGTAAAAAATAAGGAAATCTTACCCCTTGTGACAGCATGGCTGGACCTGGAGATTGTCATGCTAAGTGAAACAAGCCAATCAGAGAAAAACAAATACCATAAGATCTCACTTACAGGTGGAGTCTAATGAACAAAATAAACTGATGAACAAAATAGAACCAGAGGTATTAATACATGAACCAGTCTGACAGAGATCAGAGGGGAGAGGCTTGGGGGGGACTGGATAAAACAAGGTGAAGAGCCTACTGGCATGGCTCAGTGGTTGAGCATTGACCCCTGAACCAAGAGGTCGCTGGTTCAATTCCTGGTCAGGGCACATGACTGGGTTGCAGGCTCAATCCCCACTAGGAGGCATGCAGAAGGCAGCCAATTGATGATTCTCTCTCATGATTGATGTCTCTCTCTCTCCCTCTCCCTTCCTCTCTGAAATCAACAAAAAAATATATATTTTTTAAATGTGAAAAGAGTAGCCAAAGAACATGTATACATAGCCTATGGACACCGAAAACATAGTTGGGAAGGCAAGGAGAGGTGAAGAGGGGACTGGGTGGAGGTGAGCAAAGTAGTGGTAAATGGGGGACATCTGTAATAGTGTCAACAAAAAGTAAATAGTAAAAATGACTTTAAATGAGAGAGAGAACACTTTGTGCAAAATTTTTAGGCTAAAAATTAATAAATATAAGACAATATAAAGAGGCTAAGTTCAATCATTAATGACTTCTTTTATGATAATCAGAATTTGTCTACACATAAATTTTCAAATTAATATTATTTATATAAAATATCAAAATAGAAAAGAAGAGGGGGAATAAAAACAGCATCTTCTTTGCAGACTCTATATTATAAAACTCAAAATAAAATTTAAAAAAAACCAAACAGATTTAAGCCCTAACTGGTTTGGCTCAGTGGACCTGGCGTCGGCCTGCGGACTGAAGGGTCCAATGTTCGATTCGTCAAGGGCATGTACCTTGGTTGTGGGCACATCCCCAGTAGTGGGTGTGCAGGAGGCAGCTGACCAATGTTTCTCTCTTATCAGTGTTTCTAACTCTCTATCCCTCTCCCTTCCTCTCTGTAAAAAAATCAATAAAATATATTTAAAAAAAAAAACGGATTTAAGATAATGCCTAACTTTCTGAACTAAGAATTAATTTAGCAGAATATTTTATGGGTGGTTGAAGGAAATACCAACAAGGAAAAAGAAGCATCCTTAATATAGCACATATCAGACATTTCTAAAATTTTAAAAATGTTTTATTCTGTGGGACAATAATAAAAAATAAGAAATAATAGAAGCACGTTTCACCCTTTTATTCTAAAAACACTTTTGTTTGCCTTGGATTATAGGCACAATACAGATAAACTTCATAAAGTTGTGTGTAAAAGTCTGCAATGCTTAAAGGGTCCATAAGTAAAAAAAATTGACTTACTATTAAAATGTTCTTTACCCATGTGTTATGAATATATATTTGATATACACCCGTGTTCTAAATTATCTCCAAGGTGTGCTGATAAATCACACCTATGCAGAGTGAGAAGATAATACAGAAAATAGGCACATTTAGGAGACTTTTCAAATAATATCATTATATTTAGTAACTAAGGTATGTAATGTCAATGTTTTGTTCTATTTTCTATGTAATCATAGTATAGATTCTAAATATAACTATGAAGGCCTACCTATACTATAGTCACAGATTTCAAATAATTTCTTAACTATTTAAAGATAGTTTAGATATGACACATAGAAATAGCATATTTAGAGTATTTCAAAATGTAATTTTCAATGATATTTTTAGAATTAGCCTGCATAAGTTTGAGTAAAATTTTTCAAATGCATTTTAAGAAAATAGTTGGTAGTCTTGGATAATAGAGGTTAATATGTATTCTGGACTTATGCAACTTTAGAATTTAATAAATAGTTATAAAAATATCTGAAATTTAGATTTTATATATTTTGATTTTTGAAGGGCAATCAATTCTCTATCAGTGACAGACTGTCCCTAGAGTGATACACTTAAAAACATTATCTAATACAGGGGTCCTCAAACTTTTTAAACAGGGGGCCAGTTCACTGTCCCTCAGACCATTGGAGGGCCAGACTATAGTTTAAAAAAAAACTATGAACAAATTCCTATGCACACTGCACATATCTTATTTTGAAGTAAAAAACAAAACGGGAACAAATACAATATTTGTATTTGCATGTGGCCCGCGGGCCATAGTTTGAGGACCCCTGAATTCTAATAACACACTTATACAACTTTATTATAGATGAATTTATATACAAATTTAAAAGATTATAGGTTGATGCTTGCTCTTTACATACATAAAAATAATCTTAAATCCAAATGATATAAATCCCTAGAAAGAGAGGGTGGGAAGAGTCAAGACTAATAAAACTGAATTCCCTGATATTATACATTGAGTGCAGGGCAACATTTGATCAGACATTTCTATTAATGCATTTCTGTCTGTCTGCCCGTTTTAATCATGTTTTATTTTGTATATTTCTACTCTCATTTCTTTAAAAGAAAAATGTACAACAATATACACTGAAAAATCTAATCTTTTCATCAAATTTTATAAAAGTTTTGGGATATTTAGAATTGTATATGGTTGTCTGATTTTAAAGAGGTGCTTTGTATTAGTTGTCAAGGGAGTTCTGAGTCTCTTTCTAATAATGCAAAAGTACTGCTGAAATATCAAGGCAGAAGAACAAACATTTGTCACCTAACTACATGAACAGAAGTATCTTTCTACACCATTCATAGGAACAAGTACAGGTGTAATGTAATAACTGAGTTCGAAATATATGAAATTTATTTTGTAAAAGTGGAAACATTTTTTGTTATATGTGAAATATCAGTTTCCTAAATGACTGGTAATTTAAATAAAACTTTATACTACTTTCATGTCTCATAGAAAAAAATAGTAAACCTCTATTGTTAAATTACTTATATGATGGTCAAAATGCATATTAGCCTTTAATCTATATTTATAAAAGTCTAATATGCAAAGTGTCCTCTCAGGAGTTCTACCGATCAGGAGTTCGATCACTCCTATGACATGCTGTTACCACCCGGGGCAGCGTGGAATGATGGAAGGCTCCAGCAGCAGCTGGCAGCCTGGGAAGCGAGGCCCCAGCCGGCAGCTGCTAGGGAGACCTATCCATGCATGAATTTTGTGCACTGGGCCTCTAGTATTTTTATAATAAACCAGAGAAGAACAGGCAATAATCTTTATTACCAATTTGATTTGGTCATTTTATATATTATAATTTTCCTTAGCAGATATACATATCCAGTAAAATTCCAATTTTATTTCATTCACTTTTCATAAATAGATTTTGCTTATCTTGATCCTAGTACTTACTTGCTTACTCTGGACTATGACACTCAGTCTAACCACTTATACAACAGGACTAAGGCTAGTTATCTGTGATATTTCTTTGTTCTTTGCTGATTATTTTGATGATGATTAATGACAAATACAATCATCATCATAATAATAATGTTATAACTAAACCTGTTTTTATATGGCCATTCTACCTGAAATACTTTCACTAGGTGTGTAGGTAAAAAGGTTAATACATAGGAAAATAGTTTTCTCATATAGCACATTAGAATATGTTAGTGTATGTGAAAAAGACATATAAAAATTAAATCTGCCTTTGTTTAAAATTTACAACTATTTAATGCTTCTTATTTAAGTTTTCGAAAAATATATTTAATATTAATCACAGGTAAGTGGACTTAGAGTCAACATGGTATCAGTATTAGGGTGAAGATACTGAAAAGATACATACTTTTTTCATTGAAAGTGTTTACATAAACATTTTATGCTAGTTTACATTTCATAGTATCATAGTATCAATAAAAACTCAGAGTAGTTTGCCTTGAAACCAGAATAAATAGGCAGATATCCTTGACCGAAAACTCTTATTTTTATAAACAAATTTATATTTCAAAAAGGACTAAAAATGACTGATAGAACTGAGTAGTTTTTGCGTGTCTTGATATTTAATGTGCTCATAAAAATACCCATATATCCATGAGGCTAAGTGAAAATAGTGGAGCCCTACTTTAATATGAAACAACAACAACAAAACTAAACAAATAAAATGAACTAAAAAGGACCACAATGGGTAAATTTTACATATGTGTTGAAGTTAAAAACATTTTTGATAGTGTTAGAAAGCCATTCTATAAGGCCCATGAACAGAAAGCAGATTTAAATAATAATAAGAAAAAAAAAATTTTACTGCCAGTGAAGAACATTATGATTTTATGTTGAATCCTTTACACGAGGGTCTTGCGACAAACACAGGAACATAGGCAAAGGTTGCTTTGATTGTTCTTCAAGTTTTGCTTGTTTGCTTGCTTGAGACAGACCATTATTACTTATATGTGAAATCCCTTATATTAAGCTGAACCCCCTTGAGAATAGAAGCAGACAATGTATGGTTTGAAGGCTACTGGAATGGCAGCGCACTGTACCAGTCACACTGGAACACAGGGTGTTGACTGTATTCCACTAGCCTGCTCCTCATCAAGACACTCATTGACCAAAACCTAGGAAGAATGAGCAGGCTCACCATTTTAATTTCTTAAAGATAAACTGTACTAAACAACATATGTTACTCTTCACACTAACACAAAAATCCCATTTTGGTTATTAATATTGAAAATACGTGGAGTGAGTGAAACCATTAATTATTTTGACAGCATTTATTCTCCCAGTGGCTTATATATGATTGCCATAACATATGTTTTACTACTTAAAAAAAAAGTAAAACAAAGAAAGGATGAATGAAGAAAAATTGCAGTTTTTTGGCGACTTGATGAAAAGCACACACCTGTACTATCTCCATTTGTCACTTTTACTTTAGCCTCTTGCTCATCTCTTAATTTGTGTGCCAATGAGGTTTGAAAAGAGCTTTGAGCGCTTCTGCTTCACAACAGAACTTACATTTTAGCAAGTAACATTTCGACATTCACACGCCAAAAATTCAGGGAGAAAAAAATGTTCAATTCAGGTATCAGTTCAAATCAAAGATAGCCTATCCATCAGAAAAAATAAGTTAGTTGCAACGTTCTGCTTTAGGAGTGAAGTTTTGTTTAAATTTGTTAAGGATGCTTTGTTTGTATCCTTTTAAATATTAACACTACTAGTAAGTGTATTTTATATGACTTAGTTTACCTAAGAAAATCCACCTATGGGTTATTAGTCATAGGAAAGGCACGTTGAGGAAATAGGGAAGGCATGTGCATGTAATAACCCACAAGCTGTAGTTCATATTAATACCTGAAGCTCCTCCAAATTATGTTTGCCAAGGGAACTTACCATTTTTGTAAGTTGTATGTAGAAACAGATCTCAGTTGGAAATGACTCCTCTTCTATATGAGACCTATTTTATACTTTAGTATTTACAGAGTGAGGAGCTATGGAAAAACTTTGGAATGAAGGAATACATTTGTATCAGTTTCATAGGAGTTTTGCTGCTCTAAAGATATAGCCTGTGATTACTAAACAGAAAAAACACACACAAAAAACTGAAGGTACTGATCGATTTTGGTAGATTTTAAGTTGCTTCCTTCTGACTCTGCTAATTGCATCTGGTGAACACAGGAAAAGAAACTGCTCAGCTGGAAGGCATTGCTGTCATACAGCCAATCAAGTGTAGACATGGCCAGTGGAGTTTTCTTCCCACAGCCTACTGCCCTGAGGTGGTTCCAAGCAGCTGGTGCCCTACCGGATCCATGTCATGTGGCTCTGCACACTGAGATCCCCTGCAATAAACAGGGCTTCCTGCAGCCTTCTTATTTCTGTGCAAAATGCCCCCTTCTTACAGGGAAAGTGTTGACTGCAAAGCTATTGAGAACTGAGGAAGCAGAGAAAAATTGCCCTTAGTTCCCAGTACTGTGAACTTTGAGCAATGTTAATGGGAATTACGTGAGCATAAAGGAAATGCAAGGGCAGCCGGAATGCACCCTCAGTGGTTTCCAAAGAGCAGCCTGAGCTGCAAGACACACTGAGAGTTAGTTGAGCAGTATCGGAGGCTATTTCAGGGCTGAATACATTTACCATGTGGCTCCTCATACCAGCTGTCTCCAAAGTGAACTGAATTTTTTTTGTTTTGTTCTTTAATTTAAAATAGCTCTCCTTCACACAAAAAGTCTTTTATTACAATAAGCATTTTTTCTTTCTTGATTCATGTGCTATGATAAAAATTATTTTATCTACTTATTTTTTCTAATTATTTTTTCTTCAAAAAGAGAAAGGCAGAAGGCTGCACTAGAATCCATAAGTCTTCTGAGAAAATAACTTATTCTTTCTGAATCTATTTCCTCATCTTTAAACATAATACCATTTAACTTTATAAAATTATTATATGATCTTAAAAATAAATCAAAAGGTATTTTTAACTAATAAGTTATTACCTATTACTATCATTATCATCAGTAACTTTGTCACTTTCAAACCAATCACAGCAACAACAAAGCCATTTCAGACACTATTTTGTTAGGAGATTTGTTTATGTTTGCCTTGTATGTTCAATGTAAGTCCTAAAGAGGTGACTAAAGTAAATTTCAGTTTCTTCAAGATGTTTTTAGTTACTTAACACTTAACACAATATAGACTCTCAAAATCCTAGATGTTATTAATAAAAATAAGGATTAGAAAGGGGGAAAAGAGGAAACTCAGCATTCTCCTTTTAAATCTCGGTTTGCTGGGATAAAACACACACACACACACACACACACACACACACATACACACACAGCAAATTATGAAAGTTTCCAGGACTTTCACGTGTCCCTCTGGTGCTTCCAAGCAGTCTCCTTCCCTAAGGGCATTGGGCACAGGGCCAGAGAACAGAGCACACTGACCCCACCCGACCCCATCCTCTCATTAGCTCGTCTATGGACCTGCGCAGGGGAGTGTACGTTTCTCTTCCCACAGGGCCAGCCCATCGCTCTCTTACCTCATATTACGGCCCCTGTCCTGACTGACAAAGGCTCTCAAACTTGCCAGTCGATTCAAGTTCCGTCTCCTTCAGCACTGTCAACTCCAAACTCCACAACTAGCTCCTTCCTTTTCTAGTTATTAGAACACCCAAGTAGATGCGGTATAGTTACAAGACTCTTATTCTCCGATACGTTGTCTCTGAAAATGTTTTCTACGAATCGCCTCAAATAAAATACCCCTCTCAGAACTGAGAAGAGAAAATTTATGTCTATATTTAATGGGTGTAGGCACAGGCATACCTCAAAGATACTGCGGGTCTGGTTCCAAGCCACAGCGAGAAAGCAAGTGCAACAACAATGAGATGCATAACCTTTTTGCTGGGGAAGTGTCTTATCTTCCATTTAAAAGGAAAACAAACACCAGAAACATAATGTGTGTGAAGCGCAATAATGCCAAACGCAATAAAACTGAGATGTACCTATAAATAGAGAGAGATCTCAGCAGACAGGACGTACAGGTGCACTCGGACCTCACTTTACGCGGGTGTGCGTGAGACCTGACGTGATGCGACGTAGCCCTGACGTGTAGGACGTAGCCCTGACGTGACAGGACGTAGCCTGACGTGACGTAGACGCGAGGCGCTGTGACGGAAGGCTGGCCTGGTAGTTGGCATAGAGGTTCCAAACTTGCTGCTGCTTGGTCAGGAGATAGTGTTTTGTCTGACTCCTCCGCTCAGCACTCGCTTCAGGCCCAGGTGTGTCTATGCGTTCAGCAGAGCCGCAGGCATAGGATTTCCTTCCGGCCTTCCTACTGTCTAGCTCTGCGAACCTGGGTAAGTTACTTAAATTCCCTAAGTCTCATTTCTCTGACCTTTAAACACGTAATTATTAATAACTGATTGAGAATCAGTGATATTTGAATCCCACATGGGGCCGCCTTTCAAACCGTCATGGTGGTAGTTGTTGTTACATCCCTGCTACTGAGATGATGCCGCAGGTGCCCCGCATGCGCAGCTCAGTGGTTGAGCGCTGACCTCTGAACCAGGGGTCACCGTGGGGTTTCTGGGCTCGGTCCCCAGGGTGGGGCATGCAGGAGGCAGCTGATCAGTGATTCTCTCGCATCATTGATGTTTCTCTCTCTCTCTCCCTCTCCCTTCCTCTCTGAAATAAAATCATTATATATATGATTATGCCGCCCCTGCAGCAACTGGGCTTAAAGGGACTGATGCTTCATTGGTGTTTTGCTGTTTTACTGCTTCGTGCACATGCTTTACAGACGAGTCTATAACTTCACAGAAAGACAGCTTATGAAACTCTAACACTGTTGAGTTCAGGTCTCACGGGCATAATCCTCAACTTCTAAACTCTAGGTTTCATCATCTATATTATAGAGTTTATTGTTGCAATTAGAGCAGTCTTAAAAAACAACCATGATTGTGTTAGAGTAGATACTAGGTGTTGTCTCATTTGGATTAATGATAAAAAGTAAATGACAGATGCTGAGGTCAGTGAATGATTAATGTCAGACTGAGCTTGAAAGGTAAGTTGGAATGTAAAAAGTGTAAATTTTCTCCAGCAACTTCAAGGTTCTGCCTCATTCTTCATCCACAGAAGTGCACAGGATAGTAAACATCTAAAGATGACACATATAGTGTATGACTGTTTTATTTTTCACCCAAATTTATTTCCATGTACACATGATCATTTCTCCTCTTCCACTTCCTCCTCTGCCCCTTCAGCCTCCTATAGAGTAATTTTGATGAAATGATATCCCATCATTCCTCATCTTCCCCATAGGCTATTAATGTATTAAGTAGTAAATGATATATAAGTAGTATAAATGAGATTCTCAGATATAGTCAAGTGACAACTTAGTAGAAGCTAGTTATGCATTGTCTTTAGAAATGTGACATATCTGTGTCACTGTTCTTTTTAAATGCACTCAGCTGCCACTTGCACTGCTCCTTATTAGGCCAGGAAAGCTCCAAGCAGGGAGTTATTATAAATGTTAAAAGAGATACAAACTGTGACATGTCCATGAAATGCATCTGCAAAGAAGGCTTGGATATAAATTTCATATGTGGTACAGCAATTATATATATTTTTTCTGTAAATCATTTCTTTATGATGCTGTCCTATTATCTCAAAAAATGATTTGTGTCTTTTTAAAAAATGTATTTAATTGTTGAGAGTATTACAGATGTTCTCTATTTGCCCCTCTTCACCCTCCTCCACCTGTCTCCTACCCCAGGCCTTCATCTATTGTCTGTGTCCATTGGCTATGAATATATGCATATAGATTCTTTGATTTATCTATTTCCACCTTCCCTTCCACCTTCCTGCTGAGATCTACCAGTCTGTTCCATGGTTCCATGTCTGTGATCCTATTTTCTTGGTCAGTTTTTGTTTACTAGATGCCACATGTAAGTGGGATCGTGTGATATTTTCTTTCTCTGACTGGCTTATTTTGCTTAGAATATTAATCTCCAAGTCCATCCCTGTTGTCGCAAAGGATAAGATAGCCTTCTTTTTTACAGCTGCATAGTGTTCCATCATGTAAATGTACCACAGCTTTTTAATCCACTCATCTACTGATAGACCACTGGGCTCTTTCCAGATCTTAGCTATTGTAAATAATGCTGCTATGAACATAGGGGTGCATCTGTTCTTTCTGACTGGTGTTTCCGGATTCTTAGGATATATTCCCCAGAAGTGGAATTGCTAGGTCAAACGGCAGTTCCATTTTTAATTTTTTTGAGGAAACTCCATACTGTTTTCCATAGTGGCTGCACCAGTCTGCATTTAACACTGCTTGTTGCCAGTTGAGTTTTCCAGCAGCCGAGATTAGAGGTCAACATCTATAGCCTGAAATTATGTTGCAGGTTAACCCTGTAAGAAACTCTGGAATGTAATAGCTCATCTTAGTGGCCAATACTGACTTTTTATGAATAATCTGATGAAAGAATGCCAAATGGGCAACCCGGTCCTCTAGCACTGCAAAGACAGAATTGTAAGGATCCAAGTATTCTTCCTTTTTGGAACATGACAGCATATAAAGGTTTTGATTCAATGTATATACTGCATACTAAGGATGGTGCCTAATCCTTGTATAATACCATCTTCAAGCTGACTCTTCAATTCATATTCAGGAGACCATACCAGTTCTGTATCAGGCTGATAAAAAGTGAGTGGTATGTAATTTGACACAACAGGTCGTTCTCATGTAACTAGGCTCACTCTCATACCTCTTTTGATACAAATTTGTTCCCCTGCTCTGATACAGTACAGGGTAGTTCAAAAGTAGGTTTACAGTTGTGAGTACCTGAAATACAGAGTTTATTCTTGTATTATTATTATTTATTAATTATTATATTATTTTCCATATGAACAACTGTAAACCAATTTTTGCCCCACTTAGAATTGCATGAAATTTAATTCCAATGAATTAATAGGTCCACAGACCTTCAGATCATGGTGCTAGCTGAGGCCCAGCAGTTGAGAAACTCCATACCTTCAGTATTTTTCTTTCTTTAGAATAAATAATTGGCCCTTTCAAGATCAAATGACTCTAATGTATAATTTTCCAAGAAGTGACCAGTTGGTCTTCTTGAGGTACAGTATCTTATCAGGGACTAAGCATTAGTATCTGTTGATGGCAGATTGAATATTTAGCATCACAAGCATATTAATGACCCTCAGGAAGTGAGAGGTCATGTTGTCATCTCTATATCTCCCAATGTAACCGTTCTGTTTATTGCACCCAGCATGCCAACACTAGTGTGGCTGATGACTGAGGCTCACTGACATCAACTAGCTAAGTTTTTCTATAATGCATGCTTCATGATGTACATCTATATAAAGGTCTTCACAATTTGCATCCACTCCCTTATGTCTGCCATGTGGACCCATTTTAAACTTTTTTTTTAAGGTCCTGCCCTGCCAGACAGTATTTGCCACTGTCCATAGGAGCACATACTAGTATATTGTAATCTAAAGCCACTTTTCTTTCTTTACAGCAAAATATATGGCCAGAGCGTCAGCATGAAACTGTTTATTGGGAGAATTATTTTCCATCTTAATTTTAAAGTATATTCCTAGAGAAGGCTACAGTGAAGATGCCATCCATCTTTGGCACATCCACTAAAAAACAACAACAACAAACAAACAAACAAAAAACCTTCATTTTTTTTACTTCCTCAGTCTCTGTTCAAACAGGGTTCTTTAAATGCTAGAGGTGTGACCTGAGAGTGGAGTATCAGTGCACAGTGGTGGATGATATCAGCGTCTGGGCTGTTTGTTCGTGAAGCTTGCTTGTGATCTCTAGTTTGAATCACATCGATCATAGAAGTACAACTTAATATGATAAATTGTTGATGGATGGAACTGAAAATCTTAAGACTTGGCACAGCTCATGGAGATTGTTCCATCTCATGGTCCCTTGCCATCCCATCATTAAGCACTCCTTCTCCACTAGAGTCATGCCAGGATTTTTTATCAACAGACTTATAATTGATGTTGCATAACCTTGTTCCAGAATCCCATAGTCCTTTATTGTGATTATCCTGCTAGCACTTCCATAAATACCATAAGGTCTACGAGAATGTAGCATTTTTTCTCATGTAGCTCAATGTGGATGTTGAATTAAATGTAAATTACTGTTCCTGTATGCTTTGCATTCTTAAGCATGGAGTTAATTTTTTCCATCCCCCTGGGATGTGATATTATTTTTGAATTATTATCTTGGCTGGAATATGGGTTGGTTTTAATGCTTGCCATCTGGAAAGCTGTTGGTCTACGGGTCTAGGACCCAGTGTGTGGCTTGCACTAATTATTATGCATGCCAATCCCAATTATACATTTGGGGAACAGGAAAATTAACATTGGATAGCCTGTAGACTCACTGGAACCAGAATAATCTGGATCCTAAAAAGTACTCCTTTTTTTTTTTTTTTTTTTAACCTGGCCATCACATGCTCCCACTCTCATAGCAGGTCAGGCAGGATAAAGGGAGAGGCATAATGATCCATCAAATGAATAGGTATCGATATCTAGCTTAATCTAAAATTTCTCAGTATGCTTGTATATTTCTGATTTACCAGTGTATGTTTATCTAAGTAGATGACTATAGAGAATCTTTGGAGAAACACTTATAGAATCACTAGAGGCTCTGGCACATGAAATTCGTGCACGGGTAGGGTCCCTAGGCCTGGCCTGTGATCAGGGCCGATCTTCCCTGGCAGCTGGCCCCACCCCCTGCCACCGATGCCTGTTGCCCTCTGTGGGGCGACCGGCAGGGTGATTGGGGCCCCCTTCACTTGCACCCGCCTTGGCCTTGCGTCACCTGCGTCCGCTGCCACTCACCCCTGGTTGCCTGTTCCCCATCCGACAATCGGAGCCTGCCGGCTGCGGGGAGGGACTGAGAGGTTGGCTGGCAGGTCCAGATAGGGAGATAGAGGCCTGCAGGCTGCAGACAGCTCCTGCATTGAGCGTTTGCCCCCTGGTGGTCAATGTGCATTATTGTGCTGTCTGGTCGATTTGCAAATTATGCTTTTATATATATAGATTCTCAAACTACTTTCTGAGTCTTTTATTCAAGGGCCCAGCTGTATTTTCAGGTAATGAGTTCTGTTTCTTAAAACTGGCAAGTGTTTGTGACCTTTATTGAGGGGAGAGGAGCAGCTACCTGATTATCTAACCTTTATTTATTTATTTATTTTTCTGAAGCTGAGTAGTGTCCTAATTGTCTGGCCACTTTTTTTGCCCTAGGGGCACTAAGTTCTATTAACCACCTCCATAATTCTATGTAGGCAAATCCTCCTAGTCTGCAATTTAAACCTATTGCTCACTATGAAAATTTATTCTGCATATCTTCTGGAACTTAACCATTGTACCTTGTCTTTATTGTCTTGGAGGTCCTATTATTCCCATTCTTATCAGCTAGTGTAATTCCCCACTGAGGAAGTAGAGCCAACTCTGACCTTTGAGTTTTGTTAGTGCTCTTCTTACCAGCATATTCCTTAAAGTCTCAGTGAATGGTGCACCATAGGCCAGTCCATGAACATAATTCTGTGGTGTGTCTTCCTTTGAGCCTTTTAATCCTTTCCTAAATTATCACCCTTTGAAATTTTGGCATTTAAACTCCACATAGAATGGGACAGCCCTTTGTCCATACTTCTCATAATTTTCTTGGGGTCCTTGCCAGGCTGTTAAATTCTGTTACTTGGAATATGTTCCCCAATTCATTAATCTTCCTTAGCCCAATTTTATGTGCCAACTCCATTGATAAAGTATAATTAAAATCTAGTCTGTACATGCTCCCTCAATTCCTGTGATACATGCTATTTGGGACCTATAGCTCCATCAATGTATAGTGCTATCCCTCCTTTATCAGGCCCAGCATGTCCCCATCTGTGCTATGATACAACTATTAGGTATAGGTCAAGTAGCCAGAGGCAGAGGTTGATGGAAGATCTAATGGGATACATGTCTTGTAGTGGAGAGTTCTCTCTATTGTCTTCAGCTATATTGGAGAGGTAGCTCTTAATAAGGATGTTCATAATGAGCAAAACTCCAGGCATTTCAATATGCGGTGAGGAATCCTCCTGGATGTCTTCCTAATAAATTAAAGGGCCCCTATTTATCCTACTTGTGGCACTAATGATGCCAAAATAGACAGTGCCTTGATTGCATGCCCACCCGTCGGGAGTTCACACTCTCTGACTCTTAAGTCCTTGTCCTAGTCCTCAGTTTTCTTTATCTTTCAGCTACAGAAGATAAAAACATCTTTGTAGTCTGCCAGGGAAATCTTTTGACTTTCAATGGTCTATCAAAGGGTAGCAGCTTTTTGCTTTCTTTTTCTTGGATATCAATGGTGTTATCCATTCAATCCCATTGTCCTCATAGTTATTATTCTATTGTATTTCTCAAATATCTGATAAATAGCACCAAATAATACAGATCCTCCTATCTGTTCACTATCACAGTGTACCACTGGTGAATATTTTAAGAATTGGAACTCAGTCCAGGGGCTTTCTGAAGTTTACCTAATACTAGTGACAGGGTCCTTATTTCCAACAAGTTAAGAAGTAATAATTTTCCCAAACCTCATCTTATAGCTGAATTTCTCAGACCCTTCTGGTATGTTGCCATCAATAGAGCAACATACACGATCCATCATGTATTGTACATTAGGCCAAATGGCCAGGCCTTTATAGCAACAGCTTAAGGAGTCATTGTATAAAGGCCACACTCATGAAGATCAGGGGGAGTTTCTTGAAAATGGAGTCTTTGAAATAAATATTGAAGCAGGTATTAGTGTAGATAGGAAATGGTAGAACATTCAAAGGAATGTGAAATCTTTGGAAGTAGAAATGAATCTGGTGTATTTGAGAAAATATTTTCGCACAGTTGAAGCATAATTAAACAGTGAGAAAGCGGTAGAAGGTAAAACAAAAAGTAGTCAGGGTTTGGATAATAAAGGAGCATGCATGGCATGAGAAGGAGTACAGCCTATGGGCACTGCAGAGCCACAGAAAAGTTTTATTCTGTGGAGTGAAATGATCGGAATTATACTTTAGGATATTTACTCTGGCAACAATATTTGGAATAAAATGTGGTAAAAATGAGCCAAGGAAGAAGTCAGTTAGTTAGACCAGTGAGAGAAAATAGAATTTTAAAACAATGACTTTTTTACTACACAGTATAATTGTGTGTTAGTTTTAACTTTAATATTAAATAGCATATAATAGGGGACATCTGCATATCTCTAAAAGAACTAATGCCTCAGGAAAGGTTGCTACAAATGCTAACCCCAGGTAGGTAATAACATCATGACTGTGAGTGAATGAAGACCGACACTGTAAATTGAGCTAAACCAACTCCCTCCCCCTCTCATCGTCATTCACTCACAGTGTCGGTCTGTCCCCTAGAGTGTACCTGAGTTGTTTCGTAAATATTTCCCAGGCCTAGAAGACTCCATCAGGAAGCTCCGTTTTGTCCTGTTTAGGTCAAGAGCATTTTGTACCCCTAGTCATCCAGATTATTTTGAAATTAGTTCAAAATATTCTTCTTCTTTATTCTTTTAAAAACCCTTCTCATGATTTCACATACTCTTTCTGGAATATCAAAAGATTCATTTTTTAGCCAAAGTGTTCAACTAAAAAACACTGATTTTCACCAATAAGGCATGCCCATTATGTTCACTGCTTGTGGAATCATATGCTATCTTATCTTTGTCTATCTTGAGTCATCCCCACTCTGTAAGTGTGCCCTGCTTGTGTTAAGTTAATGCTGGGACCCAAGAGCCTCTTCAGAGGTCACCAGATGAAAGCACCCTTTGGAGAAATGTTTTAAAAGCTCTGTGTACTATATTTTAAGCAGATGCTTGATTGAAAATGCTTCTTTTTCTAAGTACAGAAGGTTAAAGATGTCAAGTTTTTTTCTAGTTTATTGCTATATAAACTATATATCTTTGATATTTTTCTCAACAATTTTTTTTTTATTTTTCTCAACAATTAGCACAGTAATCATGCAATATCCTTGGTAGGAAACTATAGGTTTTTCAGAGTCTATAGGACAATTGGATTTGAGACGCACTCCATAACTTTTTACGTACATTAGATAACATAAAGAATATATTCTCTAGTCTACTTTGTATTTGGTGTGACATCATGACTCTATACAAATTATTGGAAATGATCTATGCCAATTGCTAGTTGGACATTTTAGGGGAGTACATGTGTCTCCTTCATGTTGCTGTTCTGCTTGTGCCAGCTGGATGCAGAAACAACAGAGCTTCCAAAGATGTCAGAGCTCCCAGGTGGAAAGAGCCTAAGCCTCTGCATGATAGTTTGGAGGAGAGCTGCCCTGCGGTCCTAAATTCCCAGCTGGGCATGTCATATGAACAAGAAATAAAATTCTGGGGCTTCAATTCACTGAGTTTTTCAGGGCTATTTATTGTTTTGCCTTAGCTCACCAAAATAATGTTCAAGCATACTTTTGGTTAGAACGTACTTTTGTAACATATCACTCCCATCTTGACACTTAAAATTTCAGTGGCCCAGGAGTAGTCCAACTTTTCTTTTAGCCAGATCACCAAAGGCCTACATAAACTAGTTTCAGCCTCTCTTTCCAATATCATCTTTCACCACTGCTCCCTTCTGAAACTCACTTATTTTCTATTCCCTGGAAATGCCATGGTCCTACAAGCTTCTTTGCTCTTGGCACATTGTTCCTCTGAATAAAAGGTCCTGCTTAGGAAATGCGCATTTCTCCTTCAAGACCCTCTTGAAATGTGAATGGTTCATTATGTCTCAATTAAGCATTAGTTGCTCTTTGGTGGGTGCTTCCAAGCCCTACATGTGTGTCATTACTACAACACTGAGAACATCACTTATATATATGCTTTATATTCCATGTAATGAATTGCTTAAGAATGGGGACCATTCCGTATTCATCTCTATTTCCAATTCATATTGAAAAGATAAATTAACAGGGCCTATTTAAATGAATAGATGACCTACAGATTAATCATTTAAATGTTTTTAATGTGAATGCTTAATTTGATTGACTGGAAATTACTTACATTTGAATTTCACCTCTGTAAGCCCATTATAGGTTGTCTCTTTGGGGAGTAGCAAATAAGTTTCTATTCTGCAATTTTTATCTACTCAACTTTGAAATATGATTTTCCTTTTAGTATTTAAAAAAATTCTTTACAAAAATATACTTCTAATGTGGGTAATACAAATGTCACTGAGATATGTCTTTCTCTCGGGTAACCCCAAACCTTCCAGCTTCTTCACATAGATTTAGTTAAAATTGGCTCAGCCCTTGCTCTTCATATGATAGAAAACACAGCAGTCATCTCAGTATCTATAGGGGATACACCAGGCTGTGAACACACAAGATAGTGTTTCTTATAAGAATTTTTGTCTCAGAGTTCATAAAACCCTAATGTTCACTTTCCTTCTTATCTCAGATATCTTCTGTCTTTTTTCTGTATCATGAGAACCTGTTGGATGCCACTCTGGTCCCTTTGCTCCTCAAAAAGGTGACTGAAGTCAAAGCTGGCTTTGAAGATTTCTAAACTAGAAGGATATGATATTGTTGCATAAAACTTTAATGAGAGTATTAAACATACTGTTTTAATAATTTTCTAAGTATTCCTGCCCCTCGAATTAAAATTTGTCACTTTTTCTATAAAGGTTTCAGTGTCCCAACATATTCTTGGACTGTGCCCTTCCTCTTTTCTCTTTTCCTATCTAGATATTTCCCCCTAAGCCCTCAAATTCCAGCTTTTTACTTTTTTTCCATGAAAGTGGCATGCAGTGTTCCTCAAAATATAATTAAAATTTTAGTTACTACCTTGTATTTACCACCTATCATATTAGCATGAAATCTGGTAGCTCTTAATTAAGGCTGTTAACTCTTTAAAAGAATGGCTAAGAAATCATAGCTCTGTCAAACTAAAGGGTTGGCAGTTCAATTCATTTCTGAAGATAGTCATGGAATAAATGAGTATGTTCAGTTTATGCCATTGCTGTGTCTTACATGGATTAACTACTTAAGCTTAGCTCTAGGAAGTCAGTGAGTGTTTTTTACTCTGGGTGATGTCAGACTCAAATCCATTTAGAAGCTTAAAGGAAACCTATATTTGGGTTCTAAGAATACATCACTATTTTGCTTTCACCATTGTTTCTCAAAGCAGTTAATTGTGCCAGAGTGTCCAGGTATCTATAGATTTTTTTTAAAAAATTCAAATTCTTTATTGTTTAAATTATCATGTATTTCTCCTTTCCCTCCCATTGACCTCTCTCTCCCCAGCCACTCCCAACCCACAGCACATCCCCCTACTGTCTGTGTCCATTGGTTTTGCTTATATGCATGCATACAAGTCCTTTAGTTGATCTCTTACCTCCCCCCTCCAACTCTCCCCTGCCTTTCCTATGAGGTTTGGCAGTCTATTCAATGCTTCTCTGTCTCTGGATCTATTTTTGTTCATTATATTCCACAAATGAGTGAGATCATGTGATATTTATCTTTCTCCGACTGGCTTATTTCACTCAGCATAATGCTCTCCAGGTGCATCCATGCTATTGCAAATGGTAAGAGTTCTTTCTTTTTTATAGCGGCGTAGTATTCCATTGTGTACCACTGTTCTTTAAGCCACTCATCTGTTGATGGACACTTAGGCTATTTCCAAATCCTAGCTATTGTAAATTGTGCTGCTGTGAACATAGGGGTGCATATATCCTTTCTGATTGCTGTTTTCTGATTTCTTGGGATATATTCCTAGAAGTGGGATTACTGGGTCAAATGGGAGTTCCATTATTAATTTTTTGAGGAAACTCCATACTGTCTTCCACAGTGGCTGCTCCAATCTGCATTCCCACCAGCAGTGCAGGAGGGTTCCTTTTTCTCCACATCCTTGCCAGCACTTGTCGTTTGTCAATTTGTTGATGATAGCCATTCTGACAGGTGTGAAATGGTATCAGTATCTCATTGTCATTTTGATTTGCATCTCTGGGGCAATTAGTGACTTTGAGCATGTTTTCATGTCTCTTGGCCTTCTGTATGTTCTCTTTTGAAAAGTGTCTATTTAGGTCCTTTGCCCATTTTTTGATTGGATTGTTTATCTTCCTTTTGTTAAGTTGTATGAGTTCCTTATAAATTTTGGAGCTTAACCCCTTATCAGATACTAGAGGTCCGGTGCATGAAATTCATGCACTAGTACGGTCCCTAGGCCTGGCTGGCGATTGAAGCACGAGCGTCTGGCATGGAAGGGCAGGTCCCAGCTGACCTCTGGGCCCTGGACAGCACCTGGGCCCCCGGACGCCCATGCGCTCCTCTCTGCCTGAGTCACAGGGCCTGAATCCCCATGTGGAGATGAGGTGAGCATGGCCAGACAGCATGAGCCAGGGCGCAGCGTGGGCCTCTGGGCCACCCAGTGGCACCTCACAGAAGCTGGGCAGGCAGCACACTCTCTCCTGGCCAACCTCGCAGACCAGGCTCCTGTGCAAACCCATGGGGAGCCGACCAGCCCCTGCAGTCCAGGTGGCTGCAACCCGACTCACCCAGAAGATACCTTGCAGGTGCAGGGTGGGCTCCTCGCAGGCGCCTGGCACCTGAGCACAGGGGCTTCCCCAGTGTGTGAGCCCTGGTGTCCTGGGGGAGGGTAGCAGGGGGAGTGAGAGCGACCTCGGGGGACACACCACATTCGCATTGCACTTTCATCCCTGCCATCCCTTCCCCCGGTAGCCAGGGAGAGGTCTCAGTGCAATGCTGAAGCCTGTCATGTTCTGTGCCACCCCCTGGTGGTCAGCACATGCCATATGCGTGGTGGAGCTCCTGGTCTCCCAGTTCTGGTCGAAGGACTGCCTGAGAGGACAATTCGCATATTAGGCTTTTATTATATAGGATAACATTGGCAAATATGTTCTCCCATGCAGTGGACTCTCTTGTTGTTTTGTTGATGGTTTCTTTTGTTGTGCAGAAGCTTTTTATTTTGATATAGTCCCATTTGTTTATTTTCTTCTTAGTTTCCATTTTCCTGGGAGCTGTATCAATAAAGATATTGCTAAGACACATGTCTGATATTTTGCTGCCTATGGATTCTTCTAAGATTTTTATGATTCCCCATCTTACGTTTAAGTCCTTTATCCATTTTGAGTTTATTTTGGTGTATGGTGTAAGTTGGTGGTTTAGTTTCACTTTTTTTTCATGTATTTGTCCAATTTTCCCAACACCATTTATTGAAGAGACTGTCTTGACTCCATTGTATGCTCAGGCCTCCTTTGTCAAATGTTAATTGAGCATAATGGCATGAGTTGATTTCTGTGTTCTATGTTCTGTTTCATTGGTCAATATGTCTGTTCTTGTGCCAGTACCAGGCAGTTTTGAGAATAGTGGCTTTGTAATGTAGCTTGATATCTATAGATTTTGAGGTCTACATGGGACAGACCAAATCAGAATCAGCTCTATTCCACATTGTTAGTCATAGTTACATTGGTAAGTAACTAAATGTGTTTTTTCCTTGAGTTAATATTATTTAAGAGGCTAATGACCCTTTCTGCCAGTTGACCTGTGCTATCTCTAGAGTCTTAGAATATTTCAAGAGTAAATTTGTTTGTTTTATTTTTCCTTCCCAAAACTTTCTGGCGTTGTTACATAAATTGCCCTGTCCCCTTCCAGTGACAGTATTGAGTATTATTTCACAATTCTACACTTGGAGTAAGCTCTAACCAGTCTAACCAAGAATAAGAACTTGGAGAAAAATATTTGACAAAGGAGGCAAGAACATACAATGTGATAAAGACAATCTATGCAATAAATGATGTTGGGGAAATTGGACAGATATGTGCAATAGAAATAAAACTAGACCACCTTATTACACCATACTCAAGAATAAACTCAAAATAGATTAAAGACTTAAATGTAAGGCTCAAAGCCATAAAAATACTAGGAGAAAATATAGGCAATAAAATCTTGGACATTTATTATAGCAATATTTTTTCTGATATATCTCCGTAGGGAAGGGATATAACAACAACAATAACAGATAAAACTACATCAAACTAAAAAGTTTTTTCACAACAAAAGAAACCATCAACAAAATAAAAAGACAATCCAGTGACTGGAAGAACGTATTCACTAATGATTTGATGATAAAGGGTTAATATCTAAAATTTATAAAGAACTTAAACAATTCAAAAACAAAAACTCTCAAACAATCCAAATCAAAAATGAGCAAATGAGCTTTTAGAGGTGTGGGGTTTGAAGGGCTAAGTAAAAAAGATGAATGGATTAAGGACAAAAAAAAACCCTTATAGACACAGACAACAGTATGATGATTACCAGAGGGCAATGGGGTTAGTGGAGGTAGAAGAGGGTAAAGGGTGATACATGGCAAAGGAAGGAGACTTGACTTGGATGGTGAACACAGAATACAATATATAGATGATGTATTATAGAATTGTATTCTTTTTAAAAAAAAATATTTTATTGATTTTTTACAGAGAGGAAGGGAGAGGGATAGAGAGTTAGAAACATCGATGAGAGAGAAACATCAATCAGCTGCCTCCTGCACACTCCCTGCTGGGGATGTGCCCACAACCAATATACATGCCCTTGACCGGAATCGAACCTGGAACCCTTGAGTCTGCAGGCTGACGCTCTATTCACTGAGCCAGACTGGTTAGGGCTAGTATTGTACTCTTGAAACCTATATAATTTTATTAACCAATGTTACTGTAATTCCGTTTTAAAAGCATCTGTATTGTTAATATTCTACTGATATGACCAGGACAGTTTCTTTCTCAAGTCCTTCTCACATTTCCATAGTACTGCTTAAACAAGCAACAAACAACAAAATATATGAAATACATATATAAATATATGGATCCCTTTAACTCTGGGGTGGACTTTATTCAATTTATTATTAGAAACTTCACACTTTCTCCAGAAAGTCTCAGTTACCATTCAGTCTTATTTTGTATTAGTTTCAGGTGTACACATAATGGTTACATCATCGTATACCTTACAAAGTGGTTCCTCAATATTTCAGGTACCCACCTGGCACCATACATAGTTATTACAAAATTATTAACTATAGTCCCTATGCTGTACTCCGTGACTATTTTGTAACTACCAATTTGTAGTTCTTAATCCCTTCACTTTTTTCACCCAGCCCCACATGTGCCTTCTCTCTGGCAACCATCAGTTTGTGTTTTCCTTTTTTAAATCTATGAGCTTGATTCTGTTTAGTTTTTTTAAATTTATTTACTTGTTCCTATATTCCACATGTAAGTGAAGTTATATGGTATTTGTCTTTGTTTGTCTGACTTATTGCGCTTAACATAATAACCTCTAAGTCTATCTATGTTATTGTAAATGGTAAGATTTCATTCTTTCTTGTGGCAGAGTAATATTCCATTATAGGTACGTACCACAACATTTTTATCCACTTGGATATTGATGGGCACTTGGGTTGTTTCTATATCTTGGTTATTAGGAGTGTCTAGAGAAAATATACTAAAATGGCCGCAAATGCATTGTTCCCTTCCGCCTTTTGTTCTGTTACTCCCTGGAGCAAAATCTCAAACTGAGGTACGGAGAATATGGCTAAAAAGAAGTTCATATTAGGCAATCTAATTTGGGTGACTTTTCCAGATTTTCATCATTTGCATTATATAAGCTCATTAAAAACTACCCCAATAATTAATATAAATTTATTCTAATATTATAGTCTAATTATGTGAAGAATATCCATGCACTATAATTAACCTTATCTTAAAATACTTACCAACTATTTTTTAAGTGAGGTATAATTGACATACAACACTATATTATTTAGAGGCATGCAACATAATGATTCAATATATATTCTATATAATAAAGAGGTAATATGCAAATTGACCATCACACCTACACACAAGATGGCTGCACCCATGTGGCCACAAGATGGCCTGCAGGGGAGGGCAATTGTGGGCAATCAGGCCAGCAAGGGAGGGCAGTTGGGGGGGACCAGGCCTGCAGGGGAGGGATATTGGGGGGTACCAGGCTTGTAGGGGAGGGCAGGTGGGAGGGATAAAGCCTGCAGGGGAGGGCAGTTGGGGGTGACCAGGCCTGCAGGGGAGGGCAGTTGGGGGTGACCAGTCCTGCAGGGGAGGGCAGTTGGGGGCAACCAGGCCAGCAAGAGAGAGCAGTTAGGGGCAATCAGGCTGGCAGGGGAGGGCAGTTAGGGGTGACCAGGCTGGGAGGGGAGGGCAGTAAGGGGTGACCAGGCCAGCAGGGGAGGACTGTTAGGGGCAATCGGGCCCACAGGGAAGCAGTTAGGTGTCAATCAGGCTGGCAGGGTAATCGTTAGGGGGCAATCAGTTAGGCAGGCAGGCAAGCGGTTGGGAGCCAGCAGTCCTGGATTGTGAGAGGGATGTTAGACTGCCTGTTTAGGCCCATTCCCACCGATATCGGGCCTAAATGGCAATCAGACATCCCTCATGGAGTCCCAGATTGGAGAGGGTGCTGGCTGGGCTGAGGCACACCTCCCCCGCCCCCCCGTGCACGAATTTCATGCATCAGGCCTCTAGTGTGCATATATATAGCAAATGATCACCACAATAAGTCTAGTTAACATACCTAAGCATATGTAGTTACATTTTTTATTATAATGAGAAACAAACTTTTATTTTTAATGAGGGAAGATACATGTGAATATACAGGGTGTCCCCCCAAAATGTATAAACTTTAATAGCTGATAGCTCAGTTTTAAAAATGAAATGTATTTAATAAACAGTGCCTTTATAATTATTCAAAGTCTGTATGTACCTTTTTGGGGGATACCTTGTATAAAACGTATGATGTATGATGTATGATAAGCTCTAAATTTAATACATCGTTCTCTTGTAAGGATTTTCTAGGCATAATAAATTGCTTTTTAAAATTTTTCTAATGTCACAGAAAGTGAGAATTATGTTTTCTAAATTACAGCAAGCAAATACTTTGTCACTTCTAAATAAAGTTTACTTATTACTCAGTCTGGGACCATGAGATACTATCTAGGTCCTTACCTCCCCAGTCAGATTATTTACATTTTATGTTCTGTCACTAATAACACCCACTTCTGCTATAAAAGTATCTATCAGCATATTATATTCTGAAGACAACATAAAATCCTACAATAGGGGTTTAAAGAGATGAAGAAGTCTATTTGTTTTGCACAGAAAGTTATTCATGGTTAAGCAATTCAGTATAACCAAGAACAAAGGCCTCTTCCATCTCTGAACACTCATTCTGAAAATGTAGAACTTTTTTTTTATGTTTGCCATATTATGATAACATAGTGGAAACCACAACTTGGCCACTTTTGTTTTGTTCCCGAGAGAAAGAAGAACATTGAGTAAAATGCATAGGGTGAATTGGAGTTATTGGTATAATAAATGAATAAACACCTTTTAGTTGTAAGGAATTCTGCTTCTATATCTGCTTATATATTATTAATCAAAATTGTGAGCCAAGGCTGGCCAATAATGGGGGGAAATGAAGAGGAGCTGTATTGTGAATGGAGATGTGTTTAGTTATCCTAGAGCAGTGGTTCTCAACCTTCCTAATGCCGCGACCCTTTAATACAGTTCCTCATGTTGTGGTGACCCCCAACCATAAAATTATTTTCGTTTCTACTTCATAACTGTAGTTTTGCTACTGTAAATAATATGTAATTATATATTTGTTTTCCGATGGTCTTAGGCGACCCCTGTGATAGGGTCGTTCGACCCCCAAAGGGCTTGCGACCCACAGGTTGAGAACCGCTGTCCTAGAGCATTAGCCTTGGGAGTGGAAGTGTACATTTTATGATTTTAGTAAAGAGACTAAATTCAAAGCAATATACACAAAGTTAACAAAAAGAATTACAGGGTTTTTAATTTTTAATACGTTATCCTTTAAGCACTGAAAGTTTTTTTTAAATATTAAGAAGATAAATTTATGTATGTACTGATAATTTAATGACACTTGCATCTGAGTTTATAAAAATCACATGGTATCAAGAAATGCTTATATCCCACGCCTGTGCATGTCACCAATAGATAGATTACACTTTTCAGAAAATTGCACAGCACTCTTTGTTCTGTTGGTGAAAGATGGCAATTATGAGAAGTTGGAGTTATTTTCTGAGAAACAGACATTGAATTCAGAAGTTAGATACTGACATATTTTTATTACAACTATAAGCGCATTGTGAAACCAGTTTAATGAACCTTAACTTAGACAATAAAAAATGACTATACAACATGAGATACTTTTAAGAGAAAAATGAGATACTACTAATAATTGTACTTTATCAACATATGTAAGCCATGTTTTTTGAGGGGGAAACTGCTATTTACTTATGGTTACTCTAGTCTTGACCAATATTTTGTATATTTATTTAAATATGTTTTATGTATTTTATATTTTAAATTTATTTTTCTTTTCCCATCACCATTTATCCACTCTGTGCCCTCTTTCATCTCCACCCAATGCCTCCTTTCCCCCAGCAACCACCACACTGTTGTCCATGTTCATGAGTTCTCTCTCTCTTGCTCAATCCCTCCATCCCCCCAACCCCTACACTAGAGTATAAACACAAGAGCAGGCAAAGGAAATTTTAGAATAAGAAAAGTGATCAGGATTTGAGGCCTAGCCCTGGGGCTCTATTTAACAGCCTTGGAAAGGTAAGACAAAATGTGACAGCAAAGTGACATAAAAGTAATGAATCAAAACAACATCAGTGTGGACACTCAGGGAAGCTGGCACAATTTGGACGAGCAACCATTAGCGCATTTATAATCTCTGAAGGTAGGACAAATGTCATTGGTATTTGTTGGCTCACCAAAGGTAACTTACCTTTTCCCAGCTACTATAAAGATATTGAATAAAGTGGTGGGAGAAAAGTGATTGCACACACACTATAAGCAAGAGAAGTAAGAATACAATTTTAGTTATACTATCTTAGTTCCTGCTATCCAGGGTAGATGAGGACTTGCCATAAATTAAAAACCCCTTTTCTACCAGACTGTCTTAGACTTAATTTATTCCATCTCTGTTTTCCTTGGAGTAAAACACTAATGTTGGAGCCCTGGCATAGCACCAAGGCATGTGTGTGGGTTGCACCATCTGATTGTCTCATAACCATGCCTGCCTGGGTTGAGCCATCCATCACCTGTCCTGGTCTTCAGCATTGATCAATCAAAACCATTCTGTGTTTGACATCTCCTTTAGACACTGCTGTGTGCTTTTGAGGGAAATGAAATGATTCCACTTCTTACTTTACTGTTCTGAGTCATTAAATATCTGTTCCTGGACACACTCTGTCCAAGAAGCCAGGAAAAGAATGCAGAGCACAGAAACTCTAGGCTGTATTCACTGACATCTAACTTCTCAGTGATAGCCTGTTACTGTTAGTTCTTGTCCCTTCTCGAATCCTGGGAAAACCTTTACTAGCTTTGGGAAATGGGAAGGAAAACTAAACCTCTCCCTCCTAAAACCTCAAACCTTTTGATTAAATAAAAGTTCCTTGTGATATTTTACTTTGGAGTCTGAAATCAGGAAAACTGCTTTATTTCTTGGTACACTGTCATATCACTCTTATTAAGTGGTGAAAGGAGGTGACTAAAAAAGGGCTAAGAAGGAAAAGAAGTGTCAACTTATATTTCAGGAATTATATGCATATATTTAGATTATACATATCTGTGAAATAAATTATATATCAGGTACTATATTTTTAAAGCATATTTATAAAATGAGATAATACATATGTTATATATGTATAAACATAAAATAAGACTATAGTATAAACTTATATTTCATCTTTTTAATTTAAATTTTATCATTTTCTGTTAGAAATATAGACTAATTTATAACATACAGATAGTATTCATTTGAAAAATATACTTTATTTTATAAATGACAACTTATTCTTTTGATTTCTTTATTAAGTTATTACATATATGTCCTTATACTCCCATTGCCCCCACCCCCCCACTCATGCCCTCACCCCCCTGATGTCTGTGTCCATTGGTATAGGCTTATATGCATGCATACAAGTCCTTTGGTTGATTTCTCCCCCTTACCCCACCATCCCCTACCTTCCCTCTGAGGTTTGACAGTCTGATCCATGCTTCTCTGTCTCTGGATCTGTTTTTGTTCATTAGTTTATGTTGATAATTATATTCCACAAATGAGTGAGATCATGTGATGTTTATCTTTCTCTGACTGGCTTAATTTGCTTAGCATAATGCTCTCTAGTTCCATCCATGCTGTTGCAAATGGTAAAAGTCCCTTCTTTTTTACAGCAGCTTAGTATTCCATTGTGTAGATGTACCACAGTTTTCTAATACACTCATCTGCTGATGGGCACTTAGGCTGTTTCCAAATATTAGCTATTGTACATTGTGCTGCTATGAACATACAGGTGGATATATCCTTTCTGATTGGTGTTTCTAGTTTCTTGGGATATATTCCTAGAAGTGGGATCAAAATCTAAGACATATGCCAAAGCAACATCTTCACTGATACAGCTCCTAGGGCAATGAAAACTAAGAAGAAAATAAGCAAATGGGACTACATCAAAATAAAACGCTGCTGCACAGCAAAAGAAACCATCAACAAAACAACAAGAAAGCCCACTGCATGGCAGAACATATTTGCCAATGTTATCACTGATAAGGGTTTAATCTTCAACATTTACAGGGAATTCATACAACTTAACAAAAGGAAGATAAACAACCAAATCAAAAAATGGGCAATGGACCTAATAGATACTTTTCGAAAGAGGACATAAGGAAGGCCAAGAGACATATGAAAACATCCTCAAAGTCACTAATTATCCCAGAGATGCAAATCAAAATGACAGTGCGGTACCACCTCACACCTGTCAGAATGGCTATCATCAACAAATCAACAAAGGACAAGTGCTGGGGAGGATGCAGAGAAAAAGGAACCCTCCTGCCCTGCTGGTGGGAATGCAGACTGGTGCAGCCACTGTGGAGAACAGTATGGAGTTGCCCACTTGTTCTTAATGAAAGTATGTTCTTAATAAATATTTTTTAAATCAATAAATGCCAGAAAGATGGACTTTTGGTTGGGTTTCAACTTCTTGGGTGTTTTTATTTATTTTTAATTTGTTTTTCAAATCTTACCTGAGGATATTTTATTAATTGATTTTAGAGGAGAAGGGAGAAGGAGATGGGAGGAGAGAGAGATAGAAATAGATAGAGAGAGGGAGAGAGAGAGAGATATTAATCAATTGATTATCTCCTGGGCATATCCTAATTGACAATCAAATCCACAACCTGACCAGAATCAAACCCGGGACCCTTTGGTGTACAGGATGATACTCCAACCGATCCACACTGGCCAGGGCTCAAGTTCTGTTTTAACATTTTCTCTTTTAATACCACTCCAAAATAATTGACATAAATTGCGGTTAGAGACTTCATTTTTATTTTAATTTTCTTTTCACCTTATGAGGAAGAGCAGTTTGGATCATAACAGGTTCCTCATTAAATAATTGCTGTGTTCTTGTTTCAATTATTCAAATATTTTATTAAATATTTTTATCAGTTATTATGTAATGTGTTGGTAATTCAAAATTAAAAATAATTAAATTATATTTATCTAAAAAATTCAGAATTGGTTTTGGAAGGTTAATCAGAAATAATTATATCATGGCACACTATATGACAACAGAGGTTGTAAGAAGTCCACATCTCAGGATTGTATTCTCTCTCTAAAATGAAACTCCTGAATTACAACTATTTTCAGTGGCCTGCTATTTGGTGCTTAACTCCTATCATACCTACACAGAGTACCACTGTGTCGGCCCTGTAATTGTTTAATCTGGGTTTTAATTTTATGCCAAAATCTAAGACATATGCCAAAGCAACATCTTCACTGATACAGCTCCTAGGGCAATGAAAACTAAGAAGAAAATAAGCAAATGGCTTCTTAAAGACAATTCTGTTATATCTCATTTTCTTGCCACAAGTTTGCAGCTGTGTTCAAGTTGCCAAATTAGGTGCCCTATTCCAAATATTTAGGTTTTATAGTGTAACCTATATATACCAAGTTCATCTCCAGTTGTAACACATGACCTACCTTGTCCTGAAACTTCTTTCTTGTTAGTGGTTGAAAGTGGTGATAGTGGTAGCATGGGTTGCCGAGTATCAATACAAAAAAAAGGCAAAATAAAGTAATAGAATTTATTTTAATTCTTCTATTGTGTCATCAAGTACGTATAGAAGATAATAGAATAGATACAGCTTACTGCCTAAAGTGCAGGTGAAGTGGGTGACAATATGAATAAAAGAAACATCATCCTAGATGTATGTCTGATAGAAAAATGTCAGCTGTCATTTAAAATATCTCCCATTCTAATTGAATACTGCAAAATGCTTTAGAGCAAACAATGAAGGAATGGCTATCTTGTATTGTCAGGAACGATTTCTCAGAACTAGATTTTAAAGAATAAACAGCAATTCACAATTTTTAAGCTTGGAAAAGCTTGTGCATGTAAAGACAAGACACACAAAAACAAATGCATGGAATTACTGAACCATATAAAGTATTGGTTGATTCTGAATAGATGACATGGTGAATGGCTAAGGGAGAAGAGAAAATAGATGGTAGGAAATCAATCCAAAGAATAGACTGGCTCCAGACTGTGAAGACTGTGTATAGTGCTAAAGTTTTAGGATTTGATTTTAGCCATAGTGGTAAGAACTCAATAACAGGTAAGGTTATTTTTTCTAATTTCAGTGGAAACAACAGTTAAGGCTGTTCTAATTTCAGTGGAAACAACATAGAAAGAGCTTTTTAAATGATAAATTTGAGATCCTTTGCAAATAACTTGTAATTTAAACCCTGGCTGTGTTCTCATAAATAATTACTATTTAAATCACTGTTACTATTACTGATTACTATTCTATCACACAGCTGTTAGAATTTGTTTCAAGATGAGCCTTCAGGGTTCATGTTCATTCTTTAAGAGCTATGTAAATCTATAAAAAAAAATCTTGAGGATATAGAATATTAACCTGTATCATTATCAGTAAGATTCTCTTTTACATTTCAGATCCTTTTTTAGTATGTGTATCCTTTAAGGACACAAATAAATAACCTTGCTTTTCCCCTGTTGTGTGACCTATAGTACATTTTTTTGTAATTGTTTAATTTGCAACAAATGTGAGATAAATTGATTAAAGATAGATGTGTGATCAGGCTGTGTAGTTTCATTATAGCTCTATTTAATTTACCTGTGTTTCATTACACATTCTAATACCGAGCAGAATTTCAGTGCTATAGTATTAACTATTCTTGACTCCTTTTAACACGGCCATTTTATATAAAATTGCTTACAGGATCTAACCAGGAACTATGTTGCTAACAGAAAACAGAGTTGTCATGGGATCTAAGTGTCAGTCATTTTCTAGTTTGCAAATTGAATCCCAAAGATTGCAATGATGATGTCATTGTGACTTTTACCCAGGTGAGTACTTACACTAAATGCCTAACGCTACTGTAGAGTTGAACAAGGGGAATGCATTAATGAAAGCCTTCATAGGACAGCAGTCACACTTCTACTATCTTCCCTACAGTGATGACATTCCTGAAAATAGCCTGTCAAAAATAAGACAAAGAGTTGGGAAATTTTATGGTGAATTAAACAAAGAAATAACTGTTTTCTCCATCTAGAGAATTGCCTGATAAATGTTTTGCAGAATTTAAGTCATTCCAAAATTCATTTCAAAGAACTGACTGCAAATGGCAGTCCCCGAATGGGTTTTTCCTTCTTCTTTTCTCCTTGTCATTGCCAACTCAACGCATTAAGAAAATCTAACACCGAAAGGACTACTCCTGTGAGATGTGGAAATAATTATATGTTCTGCCTGAACTGATAGGCAGAGAAGCATTCAGTCTCAGATTCTGCAAAGCATGTCAATTTCGAGTTTGCATGTTTTCTGTTTCTACTACCCACCATTTGAAGAAGCAGTGATTGGAAAATAAAAGCATTATCCCTACAGCAAGGAACCAAGAAAATTGAATAGATGACATACTTTTCCACTTTTAGTGTGAAATAAATGAAAAGTGATGTTATTTCTCACTGTAGGTTTTGAGCAGATAATAGGAAGAGTTTTGAAAATCTGAACCTTAATAATTTTCTAAAATAGGTGTGGCATAGAGTAGTAAGGGTCCTGGCTGGTTATCTCAGTTGGTTAAAGCATCTTCCAGATACGCCACGGTTGTGGGTTCAATCTCCAGTCAGGCATGTACAAAAATTCAATGAATGAATAAATAAGTGAAATAAGAATTTGATGTTTCTCTATCTCTATCTCACCAAAAGCCAATAAAAATTTAAAAAAATAGTAGGGTATTAAGAATAAATGTTTATAGTCAATATGATTTAGAAAAATTGTTTCTAGATTGGAATTGATTAAATCAATGTATGTAGCTTTTCAATAACTTTTATTTTTTATGGAATGTATTGTGGTGACATTGCTTAATAAAATTATATAGGTTTCAAGAGTACAATTCCATAATTCATCATCTATATATTGTATTATGTGTTCACAACCCAAAGTCAAGCCTCTTTCTATAACCCTTTACCCTTTACCCTCATCTACCTGCCCCTACTACCCAATGCTCTTGGATAAAAAACAAAAACATATCCAGAGACAGGGAAACATTGATCAGACCGTCAAACCTCAGACCAAAGGACACAGACACCGGGGGGGGGGGGGGTGAGGGCATGAGTTGGGGGGTGGGATCCATGGGGGGGTTATACATATGTAATAAAGAAAAAAATAAAAAAGTAAATTAAAAAATAAAAATTATATGTCCTCTTCAATTCCATAACTGCAGATATGAATAAGACATTGTTTGCAAGAAGAAGGGAACTAAACAGGCTTAGTTGACCCTGCAGAATGGGCTTAGATGGGCAGGTATTTACAGGAAGCCTGACTGTATCCTATCAGGGTTGTGATTACCAGGCCAAGATTCAAAACAGATATCCAGGAACTAATATAAAGTGATAGAAGAGCAGATCATTGTAACTATTGAAAATTAAGAGAATCAACTTCCATTGTCATTTCCGGGGGAAGATTAGATGTGAGTATATTAAATTAAATTAAACATTTCTACAGTATTTCTCTACCTTTTAGAAAGGCTGTACGATTAGCATAGAGTCAAAGGATATGTGTTAATATGTATAATATCATAGTGGTCTCTTTTTTTATTTTCTCTGTCTCCTTTAATCCTCTCACAATATATTTAGTTAAGGCCTTCATGTGAAAAATGAGAAAAAATCCTCATGCATAAATAATAAAACACCTTTACAAATTTACACATAAATGTCATTATTAGATCTTGAACTCCATGTTTCCAACTCAAAAAACTTGGTTCCCCCCACACCCCATGTAATCTTTGCTTTGATTCCAACTGCATTGAATTTAAGGGCTATATCATACTTTCCTGTGTATCATACCTGAATATTACACAACAGTTTATTTGTATATGTGTAATTCATCCTGGCTGATTTAATTTAAACTAGAGCAAGGAAAAGTTGGATTAAACAGGTGTATAAAATCTTAGAAGTATTGCCCAGCATAATTTCTTTTTTATTATTATTTTTTCTTTTTTTCTTTATTGATTAAGGTATTACATATGTGTCCTTATACCCCCCATTGCCTCCCTCACCTTCCCCCACTCATGCCCTCACCCCCCCTGGTGTCTGTGTCCATTGGTTAGGCTTATATGCATGCATGTAAGTCCTTTGGTTGATCTCTCCCGCTTACCCCCACCTCCCCTACCTTCCCTCCGAGGTTTGATGGTCTGATCAATGCTTCTCTGTCTCTGGATCTGTTTTTATTCATCAGTTTATGTTGTTCATTATATTCCACAAATGAGTGAGATCATGTGATGTTTATCTTTCTCTGACTGGCTTATTTCACTTAGCATAATGCTCTCTAGTTCCATCCATGCTGTTGCAAATGATAGAAATTCCTTCTTTTTTTACCACAGCATAGTATTCAATTGTGTAGATGTACCACAGTTTTTTAATCCACTCATCTGTTGATGGACACTTAGGCTGTTTCCAAATCTTAGCTATTGTAAATTGTGCTGTTATGAACATAGGGGTGCTGACTGGTGTTTCTAGTTTCTTGGGATATATTCCTCCAGCATCATTTCTTAATGTACTATAGTGTAATTTAAAAATCTTACAATGCCTAAGATAAAATATATGTTGACACATATTTTTGAGTATTAACAAAACTGATTTGGACTGTGTATCCATCTAAATTTAGAATCAGAAACAAGAATATCTTCCATATCATGAATAAGAATTATACATGTATACCTGTACTATAAATGTTTGCTTGTGTAAACTTGGACGTGTTAGAGTTTGCCTTTTTTAAAATTTAAAATACAGAGATTTGTGTCCCATACAATATACTTTAATCCAGAGAAATATGATTTTATTTAGAAGTTTCTTCTTCACCTTCCCAATATTTATTGTTTGCTATTTTATGAAATAAGAGGAAAATATCAATGTTTCCCTGGTAATACTTTCCTGGGCCTCTATACCATTTCCTAAATTCATTTGATGCAATGTATCCTACTAGAACTTTTAAAATCAAATATCTTTATTATTGCTTTCCTTATTTTTCCTGTAGCAGTTCCAATAAAGTTTCAAATATTATTCATTCTTAATATTTTGCGTTCTTTCTTTAAACAAAGTATATTTTTAAAACATATCTTCTAGGTTTACCTGTCATTTTTATCTTATTCTAAAAGGCTTATAATATTTTCTTTATTTCAACTTTACTTATGATTCTTTTGCATCTAAAAAATAGCCATCTTCTTCTCTTGCTAAGGATTAAATTTGTAAGTAAGGATGAAACCTGGTCCATGACACTCTAAAAATCAACCTAAAAAATTCTCATTATATGAGTGTTAGCAAAGTAAACACTACTGTAATTTGGTCATTGGGAAGCAAAACTTTGAGAAAAGATTGAGTCCTTGAAATGGTCTCCCTCTGCATTTCATTGAAGGCTTAAGAAAACTTGATGTGTTTCTGCTATTGACTCAGACTTGTAGTCCACATGACCTCATTATCTGAAAAAAAGTTTTTCAAATATCATATGCCAGGCAGGTTTTTCCCTTTTGAAAATACTAAAGAAGGGGTTTGAAATATTCCCTTGCAGAAAGGAAAAAAAAGTGGAATATTGTTATGAAAGAGTCCAAAGTTCCTTCCCTACTTAACATTGGTAAGTTTAGAATGAGATTTTCAAGGGCTTACTCCATTGTACTCTAATCAAGATATAAGCTTGCCATTTTAGGGGGAAGACTAGCTGTGCATGCATAAAATAAAATGAAACATTTCTAAAATTATTTGCAAATGATGTAAATTCTTGCTTGTTAAAATCAGTGTGAATAATGCAGGTCTGAATTCATATTTCTAAGCAAAATGAGGATACATTTTAAAAAATGATACGTTTATAAATTGGCCATTCAAAGTGTGGCTTAAAAATGTATAAAACAGTAAAGCAAGCTTAAAGAATTACAGCATTATATTTACTCTTAAATTATAACATCGAAAAATAAAATTCATCAACAAAAGATCCTATGCATATAAATTACTTCAAAACAAACCTTAGTGGTTTCAAATTGTATTTCTTACCACGTCTTATTAATTTCTGCACCCAAACTAGCTTCTTTTCCTTCAAAGTCATCCTTTTCCGTCCTGTTCTTCAGATTGGAAATGAGTAGCCTTCTTTTTATCTTGTGTTTTTTTTTTTCCTTCAGCATTTTTTATACTACTTTTCAAAATTGTATCTTGAGCATATGTCTCTCATTTATCCTTTTCTTCCCTAAGCGGTCTGCTATTGTTCTCCCCAGGCCTCTCATTATCCCAGGGGCAAGCTCTGAGTGTGAACTAATATCTCCTCCACCCGCCACCTATGCCAAACCTTTTATTACCTCCAGTCATGTCTTCTAAAGACACTGTTTTCCATATGCTACTTTCCTCACTATGACCTTTTAATCACTGGCTGTCTGGTGCACAGTATCAATTACGCATTCTCCTTCCCTTTTCCCCACAGCCTCATGCATGCTGTGTGTCCAGAACTATGCTAAGCAGGAGAGGATAAGACACAGCCCCTGTGATTTTTGATTTTACAGTCTAGTAGAGGAGGCAGCTACTGAACAAGTAATTACAAGGGCATTTGAGTTTTATAAAAGAAAACTAAGGCAAGCCACATGAACATTTCAAGGCTTCTTATTATTTTTATTTCACTTTACATAGTGTTTCTCCCTCTATGCTTATAACCCTCGTCAGCTTTCCTTTGCAATGAGGCCTGCTAATCTATTTAACATTCACAAAACACATCAAGCTATTTCATACCTGTGTATTACTCTTCACTCTTTTGCTATACCAAATTCTTAAAAACCCAGGCAAGATTGCAGCCCAGATACAACAGTTTCTTCTATGGTTCCTGTGTATTCTCTAAATATTTCTATTATGATACTTATCACCTTATATGTAATTATAATTTGCTGTGTCTGTCTCTTCCCCTAGGTTGTTAGTGTTTTGAGAGCAGAATTATGTTTATACCATTCTGGCAACTAGCATAATGCTTGTCATTTTATTAATCACTTAATAATGGTTGTCTTGGATTTCATCTAATCGCTTTCATAGAATAGTTGTTCTCTACTCTCTTCCAAGTAGATTGGCAGGTAGTTAATTAAAAAGAATTACTGTAACTCATGCTTTTCCACCCCAGTGAACATGGCACATGCCCATTTGTATCGTATTTCTCACCCACACTAAAATTGCTTACCTTGCCAAGCTCATTTTTGCCTTCATGGCCTTGTTCATACCATTAACTTCCTGTGTTATGTTGTTTTGTGCTTCTCAAACTGGTGTGCATGTCCCTTTAATTTTGTAAATACAATACAAAGTTCTGTATAATTATTGGATAAAGTAACAAAATAAACATAATGTAACATCCAAAAGCATAAATTTCTCTCCATCACTTTAAAAATAATTTAACATAAATAATTTTGAATGTTTTTAAAATACTTGCAGATGTATAGTATAATACAAAATGTAAATTATTTCTGAGGTGAAACATAATGTTTCTGAACTAAAGGAATCCATTCACCTGCATGTATCAAAGCCCAATCAAGCACAAACAGGAGTTTGCAGCAAAGGAAATAAAGATTTATTTAAGGAAACAGTGCCATATCTGAAGTCACAGGTGTGGTATTGTTCTCCCAGATGGTTTTTAAGGGATGGGTTATATAGGGGAAAAAATCATTAATCATGGTGATTAAGGGAGTTAGGATCGTGGTCTCTGTTTATTGATTGGCATTAGGATGGAGTAATCATTGCATCGGGTCCTGATGTCCGTCATGGTGTCACTCTGGTTTTGCAAGTTGTGGTTTTTGGGGTCATTCTGTTTTTCTTGCTCTCGAGTTAAAATACAACTGACACCTAGATTTTACTTTTACTTTGACTAAAACTTTCTCTTTGTAGTCAACAGACCCAAGGCTTTGTTCCTATGACTGTTTGATACTGACCAGAACCTAATTGTCCTGCAGACACATGCAAGGAAGGGGACCGTGGGTGAATCAGCTTGCAGATGAGGCCAGTTTGAATGAAAAGGACAGAAAAAAAGTCATATTAAAGAAATGAAGTTGCTGCATGGTTTCCATGAGACTGCCATAAAATTTGAAACTCACAGGGAGCTATTTGAGATAATCTTTGACATGTCTACCTGATTTAGGTACCTTGCTAGAAGATTGTAACAGCTTTGAAATTTAGTGGAATGAGTATAGACTTTGAAGGTATTCAGGTCTTTATATAAATTAATTACCTATTTCTTACTAGACCTCAAAAATTAATTTATTTCTTTGAACTTTAGTTTCTTCAACCAATAAAATGGTTGAAGAGTAATTTCAGCAGGTTACTCTGGCCATTAAATGAGATGGTGATTGTAAAGTGCCTGGTACATAGTAGGAAAGCATGACTAAGTCTCAAGAAATAATTTATAGAGAATACCAAAGTAACATATAAAGAAACAGAATATCCTGTTATCAATAGCATATTATAATTATTTCTAAATTAGCAGTTTCATAGCCAAAGGTTTTCTTTGGGCACAATATTTTTTTTAAAATAGTAAAGGAGAACCGTGTACCATAAGGAAATGTGCTATGGAATAGTTCACATCTAGGTATAAGGTTAAACTCAGTTTTATTTTAACTAAAAGAACTACCATCTGGTCAGTGTCTAAGGTCTCTTAGAAATGAATTGGAGGTTTCAGTCCAATGCTTAAGGCACACAAATGCTCATAATAGGATAAACCAGAGGCTACTTCCAGATTTAGTACTCTTGTCAAAAGCTCTAGTGGAAAGGCCAAGGTTCAAGTGACACAGAACAAAACTCTTCTCACATTAAGTACTTGTCTCTCACGCAAGGCCTCTGAGGGCATTCCATTTTCTCAGAAAAGAGTATTGCAAATCATTCTACACTTACTAGTACCACAGGAGCAAACAGGAAAGCCAAGCGATTAAACTGATACACAAACTGAATAAAATTAGATGGCTCAAGGCATATGCTGTTCTGCTTCACTATTTCAGGCAAAAATTAATAATCAGCATAGATAGTCTAATCAGCCTCCTCCTTCTCAGGGAAAAAAAATCTAGCTAGAATGCCAGTGTAATTTATACAATTCAGTATGTGAAAACGGTAATTTTTTTTTCTTAAAGAATTTTCCACTTTAAGTCTTTCCATAAACAGTTAAACCAGAAACCTTGGTACTTTTAATTTATTCGTTGTTTCTTAAATTACCTCTCTTGCCTTTGCTTATGAAATTAGCATGATGCTGGACAGGCAATCATACATCCAATTGAAACTATAATCTTCCTATTGTTTTTATAGAATCTGTGAAAACCATTATCTTTATTGCTTGATAGGAGCAATTGTAAGAAAATCACTGGAAACAGCATCTTGATATGAAATAAAATTGTTCTTTGAGTGTGTTCTTGAGCATCTATTGTATGTGGAGACTTCACTGTGTACAACGATGATATGCACATTTGATGATGCAGATAATGAAGAAAGAGATAAAATCCTAGACCCAATACTGCAGAGTTAGATTCTTGATTGAACACTTTCCTGATTATGTCATGACAGCAAATTCTAGGGTGTGAAGTGTGGCTCTGGGAGTTGTTTCTAGAGGCTGAGCAGACTTCTAATTCTTCCATTTTTGCCAGAGTTCTAAAATTCTATAAATCAATTTGACAATTCTATAATACATTATGATTTGTTATTCCCATGGGGATAGCTGGCCTAAATTTTGTTCTCTGCAATTGAATCCATCAGATATTGTTATGACTCCTTGCAACAGTATATACTAACTCTTGGTCTTATATCTATGAAACCCACAGCATATTGAGGAACACATGTTGTCAATGTCTTGTTTTATAGCAGTCTTTATATTTTATAACTCTTATTGATGTATTTTAATAATATGTATATTTGTAGAAAATTGCCTAATATTAGACAGTTTTAAAACCCAGTAGGTAAAGAATGGTGTTAATTCCGAGTATCTGTGATGAAGTCCTACATGAGTAGTGTTGTCCTTTGTTTTCTCTATCTAAACATTCCCCATTCTATTGGTCAGTTAAATAAAGTATCTATTGGGATTATTGGTCAATTCTAATTTATTTTTATTTTCTTTTTTATTTGTTTTTATCAAGTATCAATTATTTTAACCACATTCTTTTTTTCTAAAATTAATTTAATTATTTTATCACTATTTATCCCCTCTATGCTCTCTTCCACTTCCACCCATAATCATCATACTGTTGTCCATGTATATGAGTTCTCTCTCTTTTTTTCTTCGTTTTTGCTTAATCCCTCTATGACCACCCCCTCCATCCCTACCAGAGATGTCTGTCTGCTCTCTATCTAAGTCTGTCTCTATTTTGCTTGGTAGTTCAATTTGTTCATTAAATTCCATATGTGTGTGAAATCATGTGGTCCTTATTTTCCTCAGACTGGCTTATTTCACTTAGCATAATAATCTCTAGCTCCATCCATCCTGTCCCAAAGGGTAAAATTTTCGTTCTTTTTACAGCAGAGTAGTATTCCATTGTGTATATGTACTACACCTTTTTTATACACTTATCTACTAATGGATATTTGGATTGCTTCCAAATCCTGGCTATTGTAAATAACTGCAATGAACATAGGGGTACATATTCTTTTGAATTAGTATTTCAGGTTTATTCAGATAAATTCCCAGAAGTTGAATCACTGGGTCATAGGAAGTTCCATTTTTAATTTTTTGAGGTAACTCCATACTGCTTTCCACAGTGGCTGCACCAGTCTGCATTTCTACCAATAGTAAAAAAGAGTTCTCTTTTCTCCACATCCTCACCATCAGTTGTTTTTTGTTGATTTATTGATGATAGCCATTCTGACAGGTGTGAGATGATACCTCAGTGTGGTTTTGATTTGCATTTCTCTGAGGATTAGTAACTCAAGCATCTTTTCATATGTCTCTTGGCCATTTGTGTGTCCTCTTTGGGCCAGTGTCTATTCAGGTCTTTTGCCCAATTTTTAAAAAGTTTTATCTGTTGAAATTATTACAGATGTCCTATTTTTAAAAGAAGGATCTCTTACTCTTCGAGACAGCATGGATGGACCTGGAGAGTATTATGCTAAGCGAAATAAGCTAGTCAGAGAAAGACAAAAAGTATCACATGATCTCACTTATATATGGAATCTAATAAACTAAATAAATTGACAGACAAAACGGACCACAGACATGGAATCATATAACAGACTGAGGAATGTCAGAGGGAAGGGACAGGGGTAAGGGGTGGGGGGCAGGAAGAAATCAATCAAATAACTTTTGCCCATTTTTAAATTGGATTGTTTGTTTTATTGATTTTTGGATATTAACCTCTTTTCAGATGTATCATTGGCAAGTATGTTTTCCCATTCAGTCGGTTGTCTTTTCATTTTGTTGATGGTTTATTTTGCTGTGCAAAAACTTTTGTTTAATGTAGTCCCATTTGTTTATTTTGTTTTGTTTACCTTGCCAAGGAGATATACCAGCAAAAGACATTGCTATGAGAAATGTCCAATATATTGCTACTTGTGTATTCTTCTAGTATTTTTATAGATTCAAGCCCAACATTTCAATCTTTAATCTATTTTGAATTTATTCTTGTGTGTGGTGTAACAAGGTGATCCAGTTTCATTTTTTGCACATTTCTGTCCAACTTTCCCAGCACCATTTATTGAATAGACTGTCTTTAGTCCATTGTATGTTTTTGCCTCCTTTTCAAAATTTCAAATTTACTTATTTCTTAATGCTTTAAATTTCTTGAATGTTCTGTTTAAACTTCTTAACATTTATTTTTCAATTATGATTGATATACAATATTATAGGTTTCAGGTGTAAATCTAGTACCCATATGACACCATGCATAGTTATTATAATGTTATTGACTGTATCCCCTGTTCTGTGCTTTACATCCCCATGACTATTTTAATAACTGACAATTTGTACTTCTTAATCCTTTTTACATTTTTCAGCCATCCCCCCAAAACACCTACCATTTAGCAGCCACTAATTTATTCTCTGTATCTGTTTTTGTTTTGTCTGTTCACTTATTTTGTTTTTTAGACTTCACATATAAGTAAAATCATATAGCATTAGTCTTTCTGTCTGGCTTATTTTAATTAGAATAATGCATTCTAGGTCCATCCATGTTGCACAAATGGCAATATTTCATTCATTTAAATGACTAACATTCTACAATATATATGCAGCACACCTTTATCCATATGTCTATTGATGAACACTTAGGTTGTTTCATATCTAGGCTATTGTAAATAATGCTGCAATAAACATAGAAGTACAGATATGTTTCCAAATTAGTTTTTTGGATTTCTTTAGTTAAATACCCAGAACTGGAATGGGTGGATCATATGGTACTTCTAATTTTAATTGTTTCAGGAACCTCCATGCTGTTTTCCACAGTGGTTGACCCAATCTACCATCCTACCAATAGAGCACAAGGGTTCCCTTTTCTTTACATCCTTGCCAGCACTTGTTATTTTTTATTTATTGATGTTCTGACAGGTGTGAAGTGATATCTCATTGTAGGTTTAATTTATAATTAATCTATGATAAAGGAGGCAAGAATTTAAAATGGGATAAGAATATATCTTCAATAAATGGTGTTTGGAATACTGGACAGATACATGCAAAAAACTAAAACTAGATCACTATCTCATAACATACAAAAATTATCTCAAAATTTATTAAAAACTTAAATGTAAACCTGAAAACATAAAACTTCCAGAAGAAACCATAGGCAGTAAACTCTTAGACATTGCTGTCTGCAATATTTTTGGATGTGTCTCCTCAGGCAAGGGAAACAAAAGAAAGAATAAACAAATGGGACTACATCAAACTAAAAATAAATGTAAATAGAGAAGATGCAATTGGTAAGATAGACATTTCTTAATTTTATTACTCATTTAACTCAGAAATACAAATAAATGACAAATGTTTATTCCATGTATTTTAATTGAAAGTCACTTGCTTTTCTTAAAGCCTAATATGCTAAGTGTCCGGTCTACCAGTTGGTTGTTCAACCAATCAAAGTGTAATATGCTAATGATATGCTAAGGCTGCTCAACCACTCGCTATAACGTGCACTGACCACCAGGGGACAGATGCTCTGACCGGTAGGTTACCTTGCTGCTGGGATCCAGCTCATCGGGACTGAGCTAGATGGGCTGGACACACCCTGGAGCCCACCCGTGATCCCTCCCCAGCTGGCCAACCTCCCGCACCCTGGCCCCGATCATGCACTGGTGGGGTCCCTCGGCCTGGCCTCTGCCCTCTCGCAATCTGGGCCCCCTTGGGGGATGTTGGAGAGCTAGTTTCGGCCCAATCCCGCAGGCCAGGCTGAGGGACCACACTGGTGCACAAATTCGTGCACTGGGCCTCTAGTATTTTTATAATTAAGAGTTTAGGAAAATAGTTTAACTTTTACATGCCTAAAGTTTATCTCAAACAGTATTCCTTCATATAGTTGGTATTACTGATTTTTGGAATGGAAGAAGAATCAGTATAATTTTAGTTTTTTGAAGGTTTTTCAGAAATGTAAAAATAATCTTGCTGCTGTCATATTTTATCATATTAAGTTGAAATTTGTGAGAATACATATGAACTAAATACTTTCAGAAAATCTTTAGCTAAAATATCACTGTCACGTTGATGAACAGCTACATACACACAAATAGAAATGAATTCTTCAAAATAATTAGATATTTTAAAACACCGATAATTAAGATTTGCATGTAATATAATAGTTTTAATTTTATCTATTGCTTTACAATTAATGAATTCAACATCATATTAAATTTTGTTTTAAATTGCCTGCTAGTTACTCACAAAATGAAGTGAGACAGAACACAAAGTCTGATCTTACAATTCAACCTTATTTTTCTTGCCTGCCTGCTTCACAAAGGAGATTCAGATCTTTTTAGGAATTCTGCACCCAATTGTCTGCATTGACAAAGTGTAACTGTCAACAAGGCAATTTATAAATATGCCTTTCGGTTGTTTTTTTGACTTGAACTAAAGTAGTCATGTATTAATTATGAATTATTAAGCTGCAGCTTTACCTAATTGTGATCAACAAATTATTAGTTTGTGGAATAGATAAATTTTAATTAAGAGAGAAAAATGTAATTACTGTCTATTAAATATCATTTTTCTTTCCACTCATTATTTTTTTCATAAATATATTTTCTTACTAAGAAAAATTCATGCAGCTCCAAGATATGATAATATAGCACTTGGGAACTGAGAAAATGTGTGCAATTTTATTTTTAAGGACAACTTTTAGACAATTATTCATTACAATAAAAACATCAGATTAGAAAAGTAACTAATTTATGGATGATTATACTAATTATATTGTATTTGATTTACTACATCATATTGACCGTACATCTAAGATGTAGCCTTCTACCTGACCCTTTACTATAATAAAAACATAATTGGTACAGTATGGAAACTAGCAGCTTTGTCAAATGAATAAATTATATGAATTAGAGTGAGGAAGCAATGGTTTCTGGGAAGAAATAGGCAAGTGGAAGAATATACCGTGTTGATGGATTCGTAGAATCAACATAATTAAAATGGCCGTACTACAAAAGCAATCTATAGATTCAATGCAATCCCTATTAAAATACCAATGGTATATTTCACAGACCTAGAACAAACTCTCCAAAAATTTATATTGAATCAAAAAAGACCCCAAGATTAGCTGCAGTAATCTTGAGAAAGAAGAACAGAGTTGGAGGGGTCACAATACCAGATATCAAGTTATATTATAAATTCACTGTACTCAAAACAGCCTGGTACTGGCACAAGAACAGACATATAGACCAATGGAACAGAACAGAAACCTAGAAATTGACCCAAGCCATTATGCTCAATTAATATTTGACAAAGGAGGCAAGGACATACAATGGAGTCAGGACAGTTTCTTCAAAAATGGTGTTGGAAAAATTGGACAGATACATGCAAAAAAAAAAAAAAATGAAATGAGACCACCAACTTACACCATACACAAAAATAAACTCAAAATGGATAAAAGGCTTAAATGTAAGTCATGAAACTATAACAATCCTAGAAGAAATCATTGGCAGCAAAATCTCAGACATCTCTCATAGCAATGTGTTTACAGAAACATCTGCGAGGACAACAGAAACTAAGGAGAAAATAAACCAATTGGACTATATCAGCTTTTTCTTCAGGGACTATCTTGCTGGGTTGTGGGAAGGATTAAGGGCAGACATTGATCAGGTAGGACTTTGGAGGCCTTCAGTCTTCTTTTCTTCCATTCTTGAGTGTCCATCAAACACCTCACAAACCAGTATATTCTTTGATTAATTTCATCTATTGTGCTTGCATATAAGGATTTGTTGTTTTTTTTTCCCCACAACAATAAATTCAGTCCAAAATTTGAAAACTCTAAAACTAGTAGCATTACTGATTCTTTATTGTTTTTGACTTTGCATACCTACAAAATGCCTCTTACCTGTTTATGGAGTTCCTTTTCTGCTATATTTTGTCTAAACTAAGAGATTAGGTGACCTCCAGTGTGGAAACATGCGTTTTCTTTTTAATATATTTTTATTGATTTCAGGGATTGAGCCCAATGCTCAACTACTGAGTCAATGCTCAACTACTGACTTATGCCAGCTGGGAGGAAAGATGCATTTCCAACCTTGCATCCTCAAAAGTTAGCCAAGAATGAGGCTCCAATGGGTGTTCAATAAGGGGTTGGCAATTGAAAGCACTGATGAATGCATAAATATATTTCTAAGTAACTCCATTACCCAAACTTCCCTCTATATTTCACTGGTGATAATTTAAATTAAAACATATTCTCAGTACAGAATAGGGGATATTTTCTTAGCCATCAGTTTTAAATGTATCCCTCAGAGCACTGACAACTACATACTAGAATTGATTGTAGGATACTTGTTAATTAACCTAATTAATACAAATTATTAATTAAACACCAAATATAATTTCCCAAACAGTTTTTGTGTTGTATTTATTAATATACTTCAGACTCTTTTCCTGATAATATAATCAAATAATCATGTTTCCTCACTTTCTTATGACTATCTAGATGAATGTCTGAAATGTGTGAGTTTTGCTAAGGTTTTCATCATGCATTGGGGTACTTTCAGTACTAAAATTCAGGAATAATTAATGTTTTTATTAATGCATAAAGAGAAGTATAAGTATATTGGATTATTTATAGCCCTGAACCTTTTTAGGGTTCTAACCTGTGTGACAGAATTTTGCATTTGTGCACTTCATGCTAAGTGGAGCAGGTATTATCATACCATAGGGATTTCAACTTTCCCAGAGCTGTCAGAGCTGATGGGGTAATAGGGATAAATCACTTAGTAACCACTCTGTAGTGAGTTATATACAGATGATCAAAACAATTCAGAATAGATATAGCAACTATCTATAAAAGCTAAATTTACCTCCTTAAAAACAATACTCAAGCCTATGGTGATACTACAGAAATTCAGAGAATATTATTCCGAAGTGTACCATCATGATGAGAAAAAGACAAATAAATATTTTATCGCTACAGACTCACACATTCACTCTGATGCTTTCAAATTTATCACCTTTTAATTTATTTGGTCTCCCCCTACACTATAAATTGAGGACTCCTAGGTCTTGAGATCTGCTAGTCACATGAGGTGGGAAGGCAGGTAAGCCAGTCTGTTTTTATTGTAAAGGTATTTATTTGATTCTCTATTTTATTGGATTTCAGCTCTTATATTCAATTAAATGTGACAAAATTAATTAAATAATCTATACATCTCCATGAAACATTTGCAGGCAGGGACAAAGGTCTAGAACTGTCCTTTTTTAAAACAAAAATAGTGCATTAACAATGAGTTTTGGTGAATTATTTATTACTCATATAATTCTGCCTCCATCTTGCCTCTCTTTGTTTACCTTTCACTCATCCTTCAAGTTTCTGTTCAATTTCTTCATTTCTCTGACAACATCCTCCATATGTTTATTTCAACTAATAAACCTTATTTTTTTTTTTTAGCTCAGTTATAGGTTCACAGAAAAATTGAGTGGAACATACAGAAAATCCCCATATACCTTTGTCTATATACATGCAAGTCTCCCTGCTATCAATACCCTGGCACCACAGTGGTTTAATTGTTATAATCAGTGAATCTTCATTAGTGTATTATTTAATTCCAAAATGTTAATATGCTTTATATGCTTAGGTATAGTGATTTTTTTTCTCTTTCGCATTTATTCAGCTTGGTGTTTTCTGAGCCCTAAGATCTGTGGTTTTATGTCTGACATTAATTTGAGGGAAATTGATAGTCATTTCTCATTTGAATGTTGCTTCTGTTTACTTTTCTTTTTTCCTTCAGGTATTCTCATTATGCTGATGTTATACTTTTTGTAGTTTTCCCAAAGTTCTTGAAAAATTTGTTCTGCTTTTTTTCAGTCTTTGTTTTTTCTCTGCTTTGTAGTCTTTGTGTTTGTTGTTGTTGTTTTTGCTTTGAGAATACTGGCATATCCCCAAGCTCAGAGATTCTTTTCTCAGCAATGCTCAGGCTTCTAATGAGCTCATAAAAGGCATTCTTTATTTCTATTACAATGCTTTTGATCTCGAGAATTTCTTTTTTAAATTATTTTCTTAGAATTTCATTTTCTCTGTCTGCATTATCCATTTATTCTTGCTTATTGACTGATTCTTTTTTATTGACTTTTAGTCAGAGAGGAAGGGAGAGGAAGAGAGAGAGAAATATTCATGGGAGAGCAAAACATAACTCTACTGCCTCCTGCATGCCCCTCACCAGGGATAGAGCTGCAACCTAGGCATGTACCCTAACCAGGAATGGAACCAGCAACCTTTTGTTGCAAGTGATAAAGCCTAACCAACTGTGCCACTCCAGCTGGAGCTGTTTGCTTCTTCCATCAAGCACTTATTTTATTAATTATAGTTTTTTTAAATAACTATTCTGATTATTCCAACATTCCTGCCTTGTCTGACTCTGATTCTGACACTTATTCAGTCTATTCAACCTGTGATTTTTTTTTTTCTATTTAGTATGCCTTGTAATTTTTTTGTTGAAAGTTGGGCATAATGTATTGAGAAAATTTGTCATGTTTCCATTTTCTTTGTGTCAAGATATTTTTGATTCCCTTTTGATTTCTTTATAGAACTATTAGTTCAGTACTGTATTGTGTAACTCCCACATATTGGTCTGTTTTCTTGTTTTCTCATTGTACTGCTGTCTAGTTTTATACCATTGTAGTGGGAATAAAATAACACTTGGACTCTGTCAAATGTTACTAGTGTTCTTATAAGAAGAGATTAGGACATACAAAGGAATATATCAGGGATGGAAACAAACAGAAAACAGTTCACGTAAGGATGCAGCAAGAAGACAACCATGCATAAGCCAAGGAAAGATGCCTCAGGAGAAACCAAACTTACAGACACATTGAGCTCAGACTTGTAATTATCAGAACTGTGTTAAAAAAAAGTCAGTAATTTACATCATTCAGTCTGTGTTATTTTGTTATGACAGCCTTAGTAGATTGATAACAAATATAAAACAATTTTATTTTGAAATTATATAAAACACTAGAGGCCTGGTGTATGAAATTCGTGCATGAGGGGGACAGGGCCCGTTAGCCTGGCCTGCACCCTTTCCAATCCAGGACCCCTCAGGGGATGTCTGACTGCCAGTTTAGGCCCAGTCCCTCCTAAACTGGCAGTCAGACATCCCTCTTGTAATCCGGGACTGGTTGCTCCTAACTGCTCGCCTGCCTTCCTGCCTGATTGCCCCTAACCCCTCTGTTGGCCAGCCTTATTGCCTCCAAACTGCCCTCATAAGCTGGCCTTATCGCCCCCTAACGGCCCTCCCGTGCCAGCCTGATAGCTCCTAACTGCCCTCCTCTGCCAGCCTGATCGCACCCTAACTTCTCTCTCCTGCTGGCCTGATTGCCCCCAACTGCTCCCTCCTGCTGGCCTGATCGCCCCCTAACTTCTCTCCCTTGATGGCCTGATCACCTCCTAACTGCTCCCCCTGTAGGCCTGATTGCCCCTAACCGCCTCTGCCTCGGCCCCTGCCACCATGCCTTTGTCTGTAAGGATGTCTAGAAGAGGTCCCGAAGATATCCGGTCTAATTAGCATATTACCCTTTTATTAGTATAGATGTTTAAAGTATATGTTTTTAATATCCCATATCCCCCCTATTTAACACTAGAGGTCTGGTGCACGAAATTCATTCCCTCAGCCCGGCCTGTGCCCTCTCGCAGTCCAGGAGCCCTCGGGGGATGTCCAACTGCCGGCTTAGGCCTGCTCCCCATGGGAGTCAGGCATCCTTAGCACTGCTGCGGAGGCAGGAGAGGCTCCTGCCACCACCGCTGTGCTCACCAGCCGTGAGCCTGGCTTCTGGCTGAGTGGTGTTCCCCCTGTGGGAGCGTACTGACCAGCAGGGGGATGCTCCTGTGTTAAGCGTCTGCCCTGTGGTGGTCTGTGCACATTATAGTGAGTGGTTGAGCAGCCTTAGCATATCATTAGCATATTATGCTTTGATTGATTGAATGTACAATAGGACGACCAGACACTTAGCATATTAGGCTTTTATTTTATAGGATTTTCCTGTAGAACAGCAGCTTCAACCCTGGAGATCACTGTGCTCTAAAACAAATCTTTACGTTTTCATTATTGAGAAAATATAAAGATACATATTATTTTCTGATTTAATATCTGAGAGTAATCATTACTTTAATCTAAGGGGATTATTATGTTTTAGAGGCAAAGCATATTCTATATAAAGGTATTAATATGCAACAATCCCTTCTAACTATATTAGTTGTGCAGTCTAATTGCACATATGTCATTACAGAAAATCTAATGTTTAGATTGTCCATTTGTTCACACTTGTTTGGGTGAAATCACTGAGGAAATATTTTCTTATTAAGAACACAGACCACACAAATTTTATGCACATTCTATAAAATTTGTAAATGCTCTTGATTTAAATTTATTTTAGAAATTCCTGAATATTTCCTGAACAGTGGATAGTTTTTTTCCATTGATATTCAGAATTATTCATAGGTTTCCTTTTATCAGTTTACGTATTCTTAAAAATAATTGATTCATAGTGTCCTGTATTGATTAATAATCCAGAAGGCGTTTTTACTCAAAACATTCCCACAAGATCTATAAATCTGTATTCCATAGAGAGAGAGAAAAATCTATTAGATATTCTGTGGAGAGGGCAAAACAGCCACTGAAACCGTTTCTCTTATTTTTTAACTCTTCAATTATGAATGAAATGGGAGTTCCTTTCAATAAAACTTTCAATATCACATGATTTTTAGGTTTGTATTTCTGTACAATCCTTGTACATATTTTATATGACCATACTTTAAAAAACAAGGGAATTCTCAGTGTTTCCTAATTAATTCGTTCTTGCCCTTTCTGTGTGTGTGTGTGTGTGTGTGTGTGTGTGTGCATGTGCGCGCACATGCTTATTCAGCCATGAGCATATAAGCATATTTAAATTAGGGGTGGTATTGAAATTTGTGGAATGGAGTTGTAGTAGTCTATGGATTGTCCACTGTATATATCAGTGATGGCGAACCTATGACACGCATGTCAGAGGTGACACGCGAACTCATTTTTTTGATTGATTTTTCTTTGTTAAATGGCATTTAAATATATAAAATAAATATCAAAAATATAAGTCTTTGTTTTACTATGGTTGCAAATATCAAAAAATTTCTATATGTGACATGGCACCAGAGTTAGGTTAGGGTTTTTCAAAATGCTGACATGCTGAGCTCAAAAGGTTAGCCATCACTGGTATATATGCTTACACTATCACATTGCTCTAATTTTCATCTACATCCCCCATTTCTACATTAATGAAGATTGCTCATACATAAGAGGTATAAAAATAATCATTTGATGGGAAGATGCTATAAATTTTTGAAAAAGGTTGCTTAGTTCATTTATTAAAAATGATGCCTAAAATTATTAATGAACCTTAATATTAAGGAGTAGCAATATATATCATTTATTTGGCTTAGAACAATATTAACTTACTGGAGGCCCAGTGCACAAAATTTTGTGCACTCGGGATGGTCCCTCAGCCAGGCCTGTGCCCTCTCACAGTCTGGGACCCCTCGGGGGATGACCACCTGCTGGCTTAGGCCTACTTCCTGGGGGATTGGGCCTAAGCTGGCAGTCAGACATCCTTCTGGCAGCCTGGGAGCCCTCGGGGGATGTCCACTTGCCAGTGGGGAGCAGACCTAGCTGCAATCGGACATCCTTAGCGCTCCTGAGGAGGCGGGAGAGACTCCCACCACCACCACTATACCGGCAGTCGTCAGCCTGGCTTGTTGCTGAGCAGAGCTCCCTCTGTGGGAGCACACTGACCACCAGGGGGCAGCTCCTGCATTGAGTGTCTGCCCCCTGGTGGTCAGTGTGTGTCATAGTGACCAGTGATTCCCAGTTGCTCTGCTGTTAGGGTCAATTTGCATATTACCCTTTTATTATATAGGAGTGCCTGGCCAGCCTGGGTGAGGGGATGAGGGCCATTTTCAGGCAGGCCATACTCCCTTTAGGGTGGAGGGTCCTGTTGGGGTCCCTGGCCAGTCTGGGTGAGAGGCTGATGGCTATTTTCAGGCTGGCCAACCCTCCCAGCAGGGACCCTCACCCCATGAGGGTGTGGCCAGCCTGGGTGAGGGCCTGATGGCTGTTTGCAGGCTGGCCACAGCCCCCAGCCACCCAAGCTCCCAGTGGAGGCTGACTGGAGGCAGGTATCTGGGATTTATTTAGGTTCTATAATTGAAACTTTGTTGCCTTTTTCAGAGGCCACAGCCGGCCAGTACTGGTGGGAAGCTTGGCTTCCCCATTGCCGGGGCAACCAGGCCTCCTGCTTGCTCCAGCTCCGTGGCTACCGGCCGCCATCTTGGTTGGGTTAATTTGCATATAGTCGCTCTGATTGGCTGGTGGGTGTGGCTTGGGCAAAGCGAAGTAGAGAAAATTTAATGGGGAATCTGCTATTATTCGATTTTTTTGTTTTCAATTGTAAATCAACAATTGAATGGCTCACAATATGTATTTAGTCTTAATATTGTGAGCAAACATAAAGATATTCCACTACATTTTTTTCATTAGGAAAAAATAAACCCCCATTTTAGCAAAAAATATGTTAAGTAGGCTTAAAATCCTTATGAAATTGAAAAGACAATTAATTGCAATACATTAAATTAAAGTAATTCTTAACTAAAATTTATGGTAGTAAAATTAAAACTTTACCCAACCTACATGTCACAAACCTCTTGTTTTATAAAGAACAATTACAAGTGTGTTTGTCATGCCATTTTTTTATTGTAAGAGCCAGGAAAGGGTCTAAATATTTTATCTGTAATAATACTCAAATAAAATAACATTCAAATGTTAAAAGAATGAACTACATCTTTATATATCAGTGTGGATAGTTGTCTACAATAGAAAGTAGGTGAAGAGAAGATGCAGATTTATTCAAATATATTAAGTTTATTAAAAATAAAACAAAAATTTATGAAAATTATTTTTATTTATAAAAATAAAATTGTGGGCTGGAGAAATATACATGAAAGTTTTCGTAGTCTTTTTCTTTTGGAGAAAGGGAAAAATAAGGAGAGTAAGGAGAACTTGAACTCCATCTGTTTTAATTTATGTTTCTATTTTCTATTTTTTTAAATGACAGGAAGCAATTTAAGAAAATGTGTAAGGCAAACCCTGCAGTGGTGGAAACATCACTATCTATTATACTATTCTTTATAGTCATCTCCATTTTTTAAAATTTTTGATCGAGAGGGAGAGAGAGAGAGAGAGAGAGAGAGAGAGAGAGAGAGAGAGAGAGAGAAATGAATACTAGTCATTATTTGCAGGAAACAAGTTTCTATATTCTAACATTTCTTAAGAAAACTGTCATGAATGCTTTATAGAAAATAGGTGATTACTTGATAATGTAATCAGAGAGTTACAGATAATCAGAAATAACATTAGACATTGATGATAATGTAAGTCAACCCAATTATTTTTTAAGTAAGAAGATTAAAACCCGTGGGGTTTAAAATGTGTACAATTGCTCATAACCCATATTTTTCAACCTTTCTACCCAAGAAGGAGTGGATTTCACTTTTGATTTAGAACCTCTAAACAACATTTTGTTGAAATTCATATATAAAAAATTGAAATTTGAAAACAATTCCAGTTCATAATGAGTAAACCACTAAAAGGAGACAAAGGACATTAAGGGTGATTTATCTTCCAGAAAGAGTCTGCTGTCTGACTGCTCGCCTTGAACTGCTTGCCTTTCTCAGGGTTTGGATGCAATTCATAACGTAAAACAAGATGTCATAAGAAATGATGCTATTTGCCTTGAGCAAGATGCTTGAGCAAGGCGAAATCTGATCACAATGTCAAACTTGTGGAACACTGGGAAAATAGATATGTTTTATTAAAACAAATAAATAAGATACTCTATAAAAATACCAATATTTGTGAAAAGGTCCTTCTGGACAAAAGCTCATCCTTCATATTCCTGGGCCCAGAAGCTGGGCTCTCATCAAGCATAAGCAATTTGCCTCTCAAGCCATGAGAGGATAGAACTTATTTAAGATCCACCAACAACATATTTGGACTTTATTACTTCTTGCCCTTCCGGGAAGGTTGTTTCAATTCAAAGAAATATTTATTCCACACACCACATGAAATATTTTTTTTTTTTTAGTTCTCAAATTGATTTTGTGAGTGATTCCTGTCTCTTAGACCCATCTGAATGGCTTTTAGGTTAAAGGGATCCCAGAGATTCAAGACTGACCAAGGATCTCAATGAAACAACGTAACTTTAGAGGGAAAAAAAAAACAGTTAAAATAACAAATTGTCTGCAATAAGGACAGTAAAAGAATAGCCTAAGACTCATGGGAGAGAACTGAGCCTGTGGTAATGAAACTACTTTGTCTATTGCTATAAAACTGTTCAGTGAAATCCTCAGCTCTCACTGCCCTTATTGCCCATAACAGGGTCAAGAAATGCCTGCTATAAAAAGTAAGTTCTCATTATGTTTTATCAAACACAATGCACATGCTAAAGAACCTATAGAAAATACGAAGACCGAGTTTTCAGTAAACACATTTAAACCTCAAAAAAATTATGCAGTTCAATTCTTTATTAAGATATAGTAACAGTGTATTTAGGACATCCTCTTAATTAAAACTTAGCTACAGAAATCCCAGCTGAGCTTTTTATGTTTCCAAGTTGAGCTTTGAATGAAAACATTTATTTTCCTTTATGAGAGTAATCTCTATAGACACAAATGCTACTCCAAAAAATCTAACAAATGAATTCACAATAATAGTACTTTTTAAAAACTGTAATGTGTGTCCCTTTCACCATGTCATAGGTGTGTGTGTTTACAAAAAGTGATCAAATCTATTGTGTGTGTTGTTGTTTTTTACAATTTCCACTTAATTTTCCCATAGAAATAGTTTTATTAATAACCTAATGTGTGTAAAGTGCTTTTTACACAAAAAGGATGATTTTTAAAATGTTAATGCTGAGAAAGAAGAGAATTATTAACCTTCTAAAGGTATTTTAATCATGGTAAGCCCTCAAGGTATTTTTAACTTTGCTGGGAAAAAGTTAATTGTTAGAAGATGCTCTAATGACCAAAAACAATAGGGCCCTTAAGAATATGTGCACTGATTTTTCTTCTCAGCCATTGAAACTCTAATAGGTTTTCCATTTATTTTACATGCCTGCACTTCCAATGCCCTCATTCTGTTGAACTTGTGTTGCCCTCTCTAAAATGGGGGTAATAATTTTGGTATCTTCTTTCCTTTTGTTCAAGTAAAGAATAGGTCACAACTTATAACATCATTTACTTTTATTTCCAGCTTTTGTAAAGATAAGATTGTCCATATCATGCTCTATTTTACTTTGCTCAGTATAATACATTTCGAGTAAAGCTTCTTATTTTATTTAATATTTTGTGTTTTTTTAAATTTTAAAATTACCATTGACATTCAATATTATTTTATACTAGAGGCCCGGTGCATGAATTCATGCATGGGTGGGGTCCTGCTGGCCTGCCCGATGGGGGCTGATTGGGGCCAGGCCGGCAGTGGGGAGGGTATGTGGGAGGTTGGCCGGCCAGCTCCATCCCTGATCGGGGTGGTGGGGGCTGATTGGGGGCCAGGCTGGTGGGGAGTAGGGGGTGCAGGAGGTTGGCGCGGGCGATTGGGGCCCTAATTGGGCAGGTTGGCCGCTGCAGTGCATGTCATAGCGACCGGTTGTTCCGATTATTCCATTGTTCTGGTCACTTGGCTTTTTTGTATATAGATTAGCTTCAAGTGTACAAAATAGTAATTAGATATTTATATGATTTATAAAGTGTTTCCTCCAATAAGTCTAGCACCCACCTGGCATCATACATAGTTATTACAATACTACCCCCGATGCTGTATTTTACATCCCCACGACTGTTCTGTAACTACCAGTTTGTACTTAATACTTTTACCTTTTTTCACCCAGCCTCCATTCCCCCTCCCATCTGGCATCATCAATTTGTTCTCTGTATCTGAGTCTGTTTCTGTTTTATTTGTTTATATTGTTCTTTAGATTCCACATTTTAATGGATGTTTATTTTCCTTTTAGAGAATTATCTCAGTTGTTTTGTTCAGAAACTTCTGAATTCTTTCTATCTAGTGGCATTTTTAATTCTTCTGAAGCAGCAATGAAGTATTGGTATTGTTAAGTGTTGTTTTAATTAGGACTTTATTGTAACACATTCAGTGCCTTTTAAAATTCAATCATTTTTCACCTCTGACATCCATGTTCTAATTTAAGTCAAATATATAACATATTATAATTAATATAATACATACAGGGGCTAAAGGTGAAAATTATAAAGCTCTAGAACAACATTATAAAATTACTTTTCTACTAAGGATGAAGAAAAATCAGAAAGAGACACACTTGTGTGCTCATTTTTCTTAAATGAAATTATAATATCTCAGAACACATAGCTTAAGTATTATATACTCATTTGATTTTAGTGGTAGTTATTTGTTTAGAAATCATTGGAAGATCACTACCATTGTCATCTATTTCTCCCAGTTTATTGAGATAAATTTAATATTATATTAGCTTCAGGTATACAATCTAATTATATATATATATATATATATATATATATATATATATATATTGCAGAATGATTACCATAATAAATTTAGTTATCATTCATCACTTCACATAGTTACACATTTATTGCCTGTGATGAAAACTTTTAAGGTTGAGTTTCTTAACAACTTTCAAATATATGATATGCTATTGTTAAGTATAATCACCATGCTATACATTATATCACCAGAGTGTATTTTTATTATAACTGGAGTATTGTACTTTTTAGCACCATCTCCCTTTAACCCTCACATCCCAATCCGAACATCTGCCAACCGCCAGTCTGTTTTCTGTTTCTATGAGTTCATTTGTTTTTAGATTCTATGTATGCACAAGATCATACAATATTTGTAGTTCTCTTTGTGAATTATTTCACTTGTTTAATGACATCAAAATTCATTCATGTTATCACAAATGTCAGGATATCATTTTTGTGGCAAAATAATAAGAATAATTTTCATTGTGTATATATACCACTTTCCTTTTTTTCCTTTTTTTATTGAATGTATCGGGGTGATACTGGTTAAGAAAGTTATATAGGTTTCAGGTGGACATTCTGCAACCACACCATCTGTACACTGTATTGTATGTTCATCACCCCATGTTAGGTCTCCATCCATCACCATATATCCCGCCTATACCCTCCTTCACCATCCCTTAGACCTCCTTCCCCTCCCCTTACTTATTCCCACCTCCCTTCCCCCCATCAATCATGGACACTATTGTCCATTTCCATGATTTTTTCTTTTGTGTTTTTGCTCAATCCCTCCACACATCCCCATCCAGCCCTCTCCTCACCCCACAACTGTCAGCCTGTTCTCTATCTATGTCTGTCTCTGTTTTGCTTGTAAGTTCATTTTGTTGATGAGATTCCACATATGAGTGAAATCATGTGGTATATACCGTTTTCTTTATCCACTCATCCATTGCTGGAATTTAGGTTGACTTCATGTCTTGACTATTATGAATTATGCTGCAATGAATATAGGAAGGCAGGTATCTTTTTAAGTGGATGATTTCATTTCCTTTGGATATATATCCAGGAATGGGATTATTAGATCATTTGACAGTTATACTTTTAATTTTTTGAGGAAACTCCATACTGTTTCCTATAGTAGCTGTAGCAATTTAAATTCCTAGCAACAGTAAACAAGGGTTCCCATTTGTTCATATTTTTTCCAATACTTGTTGTAGATTGTGTTTTCAAATACAGTCATTCTCATAGGGGTGATGTGATATTTCTTTGTGTGTGTGTTTCTTAATCCTCATCCTAGGATATGTTTTTATTGATTTTTACAGAGAGAGGAAGGGGGAGAGAGAGAGAAAGAGAGAAACATCGATGTGAGAGGGAAACATGGTTGGTTGCTTCACACACATGCCTGTACTTGGGATCAAAACTACAACCTCTTTTGGTGTATGGGTCAAACAACTGAGCTAGCCAGCAGGGGCTCCTTTGTGGTTTCTATTTTCCTCATGATTAGTGATGTTGAGCACCTTTTTATGTATTACATATGTCTCTGTTTTCCCTGATTGACCCTTCCCCGGCCACTCCCTCCCCAGGACAAGCCCCCACTGCCCAAGTGTCTGTATCCCTTGGTTATGCTAATATGCATGTTTACAAGTCCTTTGGTTGATCTATTACCCTCCCCCGCATCCTCCTCTGCCTTCCCTCTGAGGTTGGACTGTCTGTTCAGTATTTCTTTGTCCCTGGATCTATTTTTGTTCATCAGTTTACGTTGTTCATTATACTCCACATATGAGTGAGATCATGTGATATTTATCTTTCTCCGACTGGCTTATTTCACTTAGCATAATGCTTTCCAGGTCCATCCATGTTGTTGCAAATGGTAAAAGTCCCTTCTTTTTTACATCAGCTTAGTATTCCATTGTGTAGATGTACCATAGTTTTTTAATCCACTTATCTGCTGATGGACACTTAGGCTGTTTCCAAATCTTAGCTATTGTAAATTGTGTTGCTATAAACATAGGGGTGCATATATCCTTCTGATTGCTGTTTCTGATTTCTTGGGATATAGTCCCCACCAGCAGTGAACGAGGGTTCCTTTTCCTCCACATCCTTGCCAGCACTTGTCATTTGTTGATTTATTGATGATAGCCATTCTGACAGGTGTGAGATGGTACCTCATTCTTATTTTGAGTTGCGTCTTTCAGATGATTAGTGACTTTGAGCATGTTTACATATGTCTCTTGGCTTTCTTAATGTCCTCTTTTGATAAATGTCTATTTAGAGCCTTTGCCCATTTTTTGATTGGATCATTTATCTTCCTTTTGTTAAGTTGTATGAGTTCCCTGTAAATTTTAGAGATTAAACCCTTATCAGAGATAGCATTGGCAAATATGTTTTCCCATGCAGTGGGCTTTCTTGTTTTGTTGATGGTTTCTTTTGCTGTGAAGAAGCTTTTTATTTTGATGTAGTCCCATTTGTTTATTTTCTCCTTAGTTTCCATTGCCCTAGGACAGTGATGGCGAACCTTTTGAGCTTGGCGTGTCAGCATTTTGAAAAACCCTAACTTAACTCTGGTGCCGTGTCACATATAGAAATTTTTTGATATTTTCAACTATAGTAAAACAAAGACTTATATTTTTGATATTTATTTTATATATTTAAATGCCATTTAACAAAGAAAAATCAACCAAAAAAATGAGTGTCATAGGTTCGCCATCACTGCCCTAAGAGGTGTATCAGTAAAGATATTGGTATGACATATGTCTGCTATTTTGCTGCCTATGGATTCTTTCAAGATTTTCATGGTTTCCCATCTTATATTTAAATCCTTAATCTATTTTAAGTTTATTTTTGTGTATGGTATACATTGGTGATCTTTCATTTTTTTGCATATATCTGACCAATTTTCCCTAACACCATTAATTGAAATGACTGTCTTGACTCCATTGTATGCTCTTGCCTCCTTTGTCGAATATTAATTGAGATAATGGCTTGTGTCGATTTCTGGGTTCTCTGTTCTGTTCCATTGGCCAATATCATATTCAATGGGCAAAAACTAAATGCAGTGTATGGAGCACAGTGAGTTCAGAGATCATTTGAGAGGATCCCTGATTAGGATCTGCAGTAATTTGATGCACTGTTGCCCTTCTGTTGTCTTGTACCAGTCTTGCCACTCTCCGTTCTACCCTAACATTGACTAGTCACTGACCGCCACAATTCACACGTTCAGACCCAGATTTTCGGCTGACAGTCCAGTCTTTAAACACTTTAACAGCAGGTGAAATTTACTGTGTACAAAGGCCAGAAAGCATGACACTAGAGATAAGTTTGGTATAGTTTGGTTAGTTGAAAAATGAGTCATTTTTATTTATTTATTTTTCTTAATTACATTATTGATTTTAACAAATTCAGCTGTTTTGCTGATACTTGCTCCATAACTCTGAGCACCAACCATCATCCCACGTTCAAAGGCTGTTAAATCGCATTGTTTACCCATATCTTCAGGCCTTCACCACACAACTGCCTGTGTCCATGGGTTATGCATATATGTTCTTTGTTTAATCTGCTCCCCCCTTGCTGTTCTCTGTATGTTTTAATTCTGTTACACAGGCCTATAGTATTTTAATATAAACAGGATAGCATAAGATGTGGACAAAATCAAAAGGAGTGAGTTTTCTAAGGAGACATAGAGAATTGTTTTCAATTGGTAATCAGAAGGAATTAAGATAAACAGAAAATACAAAAGGGTTTGATGAGACTAAAGCAGGAAGAGGTACAGTAGAAACTTGTTAATTGACTGCTTTCATTTTCAAAGAGAAGACACTAAACTGGTTATTAAAAGTTGAACCATTCATCAGACAGAGCTGGAGGGAAGAGCAGAAGTGAAATTTACTGTGTACAAAGGCCAGAAAGCATGACATTAGAGATAAGTTTGGTATAGTTTGGTTAGTTGAAAAATGAGTCATTTTTATTTATTTATTTTTCTTAATTTCATTATTGATTAAGATATTACATATGTGTCCTTATCCCCCCATCCCCCCCCACTCATGCCCTCACCCCCCTGTTGTCTGTGTCCATTGGTTAGGCTTACGTGCATGTATACAAGCCCTTTGGTTGATCTTTCCCCCTTACCTCTACCCTCCCCTACTTTCCCTCTGAGGTTTGATGGTCTGATCGATGCTTCTCTGTCTCTGGATCTGTTTTTGTTCATCAGTTTATGCTGTTCATTATATTCCACAAATGAGTGAGATCATGTGATATTTATCTTTCTCTGACTGGCTTATTTCACTTAGCATAATGCTCTCCAGTTCAGAAAAGGTTTCTTTAAAATAGACTGGCTTCTCAATGTGAGGGACTTTCTATGACATGCTACAGAATTTGTACTGAGTCATAGTCTGTAGGCAATACAGAGTTACAGAGTTCATTGAGGTTTTCAACAGTTGACACGATTAATTTGCAAAGGTTATACTGTGCGAATATAAATAAATGCCTCAGTAGTTCAGAGGTATTCATTATTGATTTTCTAGCACATAGAAGAATTACTGGCATCTTTCAGTTGCTCAGTTCATCTCTGTGGAGTGACTGAATAAACATGATTGGCTAATTGCTGAATAAAGGAATGTTGGGTATTGGAGTATATCTGGGGCACTATTTCAGAAGTTTAGGTAAGAGATGATGAATACATTTTGAGGGGTGAACCAGATTTGGAAGATAAATTTTGTATAGAATCAGCTAAGTTTAGTGATGATTCAAATGGAGGGGGCAGAGGGGCAAAAGGAGGAGGAGTCTACAATGGTCTGAAATTTCTGTATTGTCAGAGAGAATATAGGAAGAGGAGAAGCAATGTGGGGGCAGAGAAAGACTGAGTTTACTTTTAAAGTCTGGGAGTTTGTGGTGGTTATAGGAGATGAATATAGTGAGTTCCAACAGAAAGGGAGTTCATTAGAAATATAACTTGTCCCCTTAGGAAGCATTAGCCTAGTTGAGAGTTTAAGCCACAATAGTAGTGGATGTCATTTTTTTTCTATTTTTATTTTATTTTATTGGGGTGACATTGGTCAACATGAACATAAAGGTTTCATTATGGATTTCTAAGTTACAAAATCTGTATATAGCACCCTGTGCCCACCACCCAAAATCAAGTTTTCTCCTGTCACCTCATATTAGGACCCTCTTCTCTCCTCATTCTCCGGGAAACATCACACTGCTATTTGTGTTCATATGTTTCATTTTTTATTCCACATATGAGTGAAATCATATGGTTCTTAGCTTTTTCTGTCTTATTTCACTTAGCATAATGTTCTCAAGGCCCATCCATTTGTTGTAAATACCACTATTTCATCTTTTCTTATGGCTGAGTATTACTCCATTGTGTATATGTAACCACATCTCTTTATCCAATCCTCTATTGCAGGGCACTTTGGCTGTTTCCATGTCTTGGCCACCATGAATAATGCTGCAATGACCATAGGGGTGCATATGTCTTTGAATATAAATAATTTTTAATTTTGGGGGTATATACACAGGAGGGGAATTGCTGGGTAGTATGGTAGCTCTATTCTAAATTTTCTGAGGAATTACCAGACTGCTTTCCATAGTGATTACACCAATGTACTTCCCACCAGCAGTGAATGAGGGCTCCCTTTTTTCCACAACCTCTCCAACACTTGTGTTGCTTGTCTTGTTGATAATGGCCACTCTAATAGGTGTAAGGTGGTATCATTGTAGTTTTATTTTGCATTTCTCTAATTGCCAGTGAGGTTGAACATATATCTACTAGCTGTTGGTATGTCTTCTTGGAGGAGGTGTATTTTCAGGTCCTCTGCCCACTTTTTGATTGGATTGTTTATTTGTTTGGTGTTGAGTTTTATGAGTTCTTCATATATTTTGGAAATTAAACCTTTGTCGGAGATACTGTGTGCAAATACCATCTCCCATCTTGTTGGCTGCCTGTTAGTTTTGCTGTCCGTTTCTTTTGCTGTGTAGAAGCTCTTCAGTTTGATATAGTCCCATTCATTGATTTTTACCTTTACCTCCATTGCTTTTGGGGTCTAGTCCATAAAATCTTCTCTATCACCCAGGTCCATATGTTTGGTACCTATATTTTCTTCTATGTAAATTAGAGTTCTGGGTCTTATGTTTAGGTCTTTAACCCATTTTGATTGAATTTTTGTACATGGGGACAAACTGTAATCTAGTTTCACTTGATTGCATGTGGCTTTCCAGTTTCCCCAGCACCTCTTATTGAAGAGACTATCTTTACTCCAATGTGCACTTTTGGTTCCTTTGTTGTAAACATCTGTCCATATATGTGTGGTTTTATAGCTGGGCTCTCTGTTCTCTTCTATTGATCTGTCTGCCTGTTTCTCTGCCAATACTATCAGGTAGTGTGATACCTCCAGCTTCGTTCTTTCTTTTCAAGATTGTTTTGGCTATTCTGTGTCTTTTGCGGTTCCATACAAATCTGATGATTTCTCCTTCTATTTCTTTAAAAAATGACATTGGGATATTGATGGGGATTGCAATAAATCTGTATATTGCTTTGGGTAATATGGCCATTTTAACTATGTTGATTCTTCTAATCCAGGGGTCCTCAAACTACGGCCCGCGGGCCACATGCAGCCCACCGAAAACATTTGTTTTTTGACTTCAAAATAAGATATGTGCAGTGTGAATAGGAATTTGTTCATATTTTTTTAAAACTATAGTCCGTCCCTCCAATGGTCTGAGGGACAGTGAACTGGCCCCTTGTTTATAAAGTTTGAGGACCCCTGTATCTAATCCATGAACATGAGATGTTTTTCCATTTCATTGTGTCTTTTTCAATCTCTTTTAATAATGCTTTGTAATTTTAAGTACATAGGTCTTTCACATTCTCTGTTAAGTTTACTCTTAGGTATTTTAATCCTTTGGGTATTACAAAAGGAATTGTTTTTTCTATTTCTTTTTCTGAAGTTTTGTTGTTGCTATATAGGAAGGCAATGGATTTTTGCACATTGATTTTGTGTCCTGCAACTTGACTGTATTTGTTTATTGTTTCATAAAAGGGTGTTATATCTTATTAAATGCTTTTTCTGCATCTATTGACAAGATCATGTGATTTTTATCTTTCTTTTGTTAATGTGGTGTATTACGTTCGTTGATTTGCGAATATCGAACCATCCTTGTGTTTCTGGAGTGAATTCCACTTGATCATGATGTATTATTTTTTGTATGTACTCTTGTATTCAATTAGCTAGTATTTTGTTTAGGATTTTTGTGTCTCTATTCATTAGGGATATTGGTCTGTAGTTTTCTTTTTTGTGTGTGTTATCTTTGCCAGGTTTTTATATCAGGATTATATTGGCCTCATAGAATGTGTTAGGAAGTATTGCCTCTTCTTCAATTTTTTGAAATAGTTTGTAAAGAATAAGTTTTTTTTTTTTTTTTTTTAAATATATTTTATTGATTTTTTACAGAGAGGAAGGGAGAGAGATAGAGAGTTAGAAACATCGATGAGAGAGAAACATCGATCAGCTGCCTCCTGCACATCTCCCACTGGGGATGTGCCCGCAACCCCAGGTACATGCCCTTGACCGGAATCGAACCTGGGACCTTTCAGTCCGCAGGCCGACGCTCTATCCACTGAGCCAAACCGGTTTTGGCAAGAATAAGTTTTAATTCTTTCTTGAACATTTGATGGAATTCACTGGTGAAGCCATCTGGTTCTGGACTTTTGTTATTTGGGAGGTTTTTGATGGTTGTTTCAATTTCCTCACTGCTAATTAGTCTATTTAGATTTTCCAATTCTTCATGATTTAATCTAAGAAGGTTATATGTTTCTAGGAACTTATGCATTTCTCCTAGGTTATTGAATTTGGTGGCATAAGGTCTTTCATAATATTCTAGTATGATCATTTGTATATCTGTGATGTCTGTGGTGACTACTCCTCTCTCATTTCTGATTTTGTTTATATGGGTTCTTTTCCCATTTTTCCTTAGTGAGTCTAGCCAGGGGTGTGTCAATTTTATTAATCTTTTCAAAGAACCAATGCTTCATTTTATTGATTTTTTTTTATGTAGTCTTTTTGTTTTCTATTTCATTTAATTCTACTCTAATTTTTATGATTTCCTTCTGCTAAGTTTTGGTTGCTTTTGTTTTTCTTTTTCTACTTTAAGATGTGATGTTAGGTTGTTTACTTGGAATTTCTCTTGTTTCTCGAGATATGCCTGTAATGATATAAACTTCCCTCTTATTATTGTCTTCACTGCATCTCAGAGGTTTTGATATGTTGTGTTATCATTCTCATTTGTCTCTATATATCTTTTGATCTCATCTTTTATTTCTTCTTTGACCCAGTGATTTTTTAGTAGTATGTTGCTTAATTTCCATGTATTTGTAGGTGTTTTTTTTATCACCTTTTTGCATTTGATTTTTAATTTCAAGGCATTGTAGTCAGAAAATATGCTTGCTATAATTTCAATCTTTTTGAATTTGTTGATTCTTTTTCTGTGAGCCAACATATGGTCTCTTTGAGAATGTCCCATGTGCGCTGGAGCAGAATGTATAGTCAGATGTTCCGGGATGAAATGTTCTGTAAATATCAATTATATCCGTTGGTCTAGTGTTTCATTTAAGGCTGATATTTCTTTGTTGATTTTTTGTGTTGTTGATATGTCTAGCACTGTCAATGGAGAATTAAGGTCTCCAACTATAATTGTGTTTTGATCTGTTTCTCCCTTTAGTTCTCTGAGTAGCTGTTTAGTATATTTTGGTGTTCCCTGGTTGGGCACGTATATATTAAGAAGTGTTACGTTTACTTGATGTAGTGCTCCTTTTATCATTATAAAGTGTCCATCTTTGTCTCTTGTTATCTTGAGATCTATTTTGTCAGATATAAGTATGGCCACACCTAGTTTTTTGTACATGTTATTTGCTTGGAGAATCATTTTCCATCCTTTTTCTTTGAATCTACCTTTATCTTTGCTGAATAGATGTGTCTCTTGTAGGCAGCATATGGCTGGGTTTTGTTTTTTGATCCACTCTGCTACTCTGTGCTGTTTTACTGGTGAATTTAGACCATTTACATTTAGGGTAATTATTGATATATGAGGATTTTCTATAGCCATTTTATCTTTTGTTTTCTGGTAACTCTATGCCTCCATTGGTTCTTTTCTTTATGCTTCCATATGTTGTTTTTGCTTGGTGGTATTCCATACATCTTTCCTCTGTTTCTTCTTTTCTTAAGCTATATGTCTTGTTTTGGGGTTTTTTGTGTGTGGTTGCCAATAATTTTATAAAAAGTGAAGTTGCATATATACCATACTTTTTTTTCCCATTTGAGTGCACCTTATCTTCATCTTCCTTTGCCAGTTCATACCTTCACCCCTTCCCCTTGTATGTTTTTATTGTCAAAAATTATCCCTATTTATGCTGCAAGTTTTTTGGCGATCCTACTTGTAGTGTTGTGACCTTATGTTCTTTGTTTCAGGTGGTATAATTCCTTTGCATATTTCCTGCAGTAGAGGTTTTCTAGTGATAAAATTCCTCAATTTCTGTATGTCTCGGAATGTTCTTATTTCTCCTTCATATTTAAAGGATAACTTTGCTGGATATATTATGTGTGGTTGGTAATTTCTCTCTTTCAGACATTTGAATATCTGGTTTCACTCTCTTCTGGCTTGTAGAGTTTCTGCTGGGAAGTCGGGTGAAATTCTGGTGGGTTTTCCTTTGTTGGTCACTTCCTTCTTTTCCCTGGATGTTTATAGATTTTTTTTTCTTTGTCACTAATTTTTGAGCTTCATTACCAAGTGTCTTGGAGAGGGCCTCTTTGGATTGAGGTAACTAGGTGTTCTGTTTGCTTCTTTGATTTGAGGATCTAGTTTTTCCCATAGATTTGAAAAGTTTTCATCCACTATTTGTTGTAATAGACTATCCATTCCATACTCCCTCTCTTCCTCCTCTGCGATGCCTATAATTCTGATGTTACTGTAAACTAAAGTGGGGGTTTCTCATGAGCCGGGACATTCTGATTAATTTTTGCATTGTCTGGCCCCAAAAAGACATTTAATGACAGAATGAAATTTTGAGTGAATATTTAAGGTATAGGTTTGAGAAAAGTTGTGAGTGAAACTATCCAGAGAATATTGGGGATAAGAATAGGAAACAGAAATTAAAGAAACCATGGAAGGAGAGTTTTAAGAAAGATCCACAATACTGAATTTTTCATAGCTGTAACCTAGAATTTTTTTCTTCTCTTTTCGTATTTTTTCTATTATTGATACTTTTTGTCTGTCCATGTCCCTTCTATTATTTTTCAAGATACACAGATCCTGATGTTTTTAAAGTTATGGAACACTTCAACTAAAATCTAATGTAGAAATTAACGTATATGTGAAACGTGAAAGTCTGGTTTCCGGCTGAGATCCACTCACTGTTCCTCTCTCGCTATCTCAAAGCATGTTCTCAAGAACATGCATCTTGATCTTTCCCTCCAATTGCTTTTGCTGCTCCTCTTTGAACAAACCTCATATGTCGGCTAGTGGAGTGAACTATTGGCAAGTTACATTCCTCCCAAAGTCTATTTTTAAGTATGCTTTTCTTCCCTCACCTTGAAATATCTCAACTGCTTTGCCTCTACTCCATTTCTGCCTGTATGATGTCCAGTTATTTCTCAAGATTCAGTTCAAATATTATGTTCTTCAAACAGCAGTCACTTATCACCCCAGTTGCTCTGAATTATTTGTCAACCACATATGTTTAGAAAGCCCTGTTAATGTGTGTGTGTGTGTGCGTGCATGCACATGTTTGTGTGTTGTGTATATGTATGTTGGTGGTGGCTATTTATTTATGTATACTATGGTTTTTTCTCAAAATTATAAAATTATGATAAAAGTGCTCTTTCTTTTTTAATAACTATATATATTATTTGGAAACATTAGGATCTGAGTATGTTTTTAAAAGAATTAATGAATGCATTCATTCATGAGCCAATAGTCTTCTTATATTCTGTAACCTTCACATTTTCTCTATCAGCCATTAACCTACAACATTTGACATTTGACTATATTTTTTATCAAGAAAATCTAAGGTCTATACTAGGCACGTCAGACTTCTTTTCTCCCCTTCCTCTTCCAGTACAATCTCATTGTCTGTCTTCTCAAAAGTGTTATTACTTATTGTGAGTCACAATACAAACAGGAAGAACAGGAAGTGTAATTCTGCTTTCTACAAAATTTACCTCAATGTTCACAAAGAAGACACAAGCATTTGGAAAGTGAAAAAATGGTGGAACCAGCTTTCATGATCAAAGCACTATTTTTCTACACAAATTTTTATTCCTTATCAAAAAGTTGTGTGTGTGTTCACATACACATCACTTAAATATGGTACAGGAAAATGCTCAAATTTCCATTGTGTATTTCTAGGTACCTCCAATAGGCTAAAGGCCAATTGTTTTCTGTGACACTGAATCTTCCTGAGCACTACTGAGTTGTATAAGTTCTTTATAAAATTTGAATATTAACCTCTTATCAGATGTATCATTAGAGAATATGATCTCCCATTCAGTGGGTTGTCTATTCATTTTATTGATGGTTTCCTTTGCTGTACAAAAGCTTTTTAATTTGATGTGGTCTCATTTATTTATTTTTTATTTTGTTTTCCTTAACCAAGGCAATGTATCAGAAAAAATATATTCCTATGAATAATGTTCAAGATGTCACTGCCTGTTTTCTACTAGGATTTTTATGGTTTTAGTCTAACATTTAATTCATTTTGAGTTTATTCTTGAGTATGGTGTAAGATGGTGATCTAGTTTCATTTTTTTTTGCACGTTTCTTTCCAATTTTCTCAATAGCATTGAATGACTACACTATCTTTACACCGTTGTATGTTTTTGTTTCCTCTTTCAAGTATTAACCATTTATTAAGGCATGACTCTCTCTTCTGCTCCATTGATCTACATGTCTGTTTTTATGCCAATATCATGCTGTTTTGATAACTATGGCCTTGTAGTATAGTTTGATATGAGATAGCATGATTCCTCCAACTTTGTTCTTCTTTCTTTTTATTGCTGTGGCTATTGTTTTTTTTTATTTTATTTTATTTTATTTGGTTCCATAGTAATTTTAGGGATATTTGTTCTAGTTTTGTGAAATATGCTATTAGTACCTTGATAGGAATTGTGTTGAATCTATAGATGGCTTTGGCTAGTGTGGACATTTTAATGATGTTAATTCATCCTATCCATGACCATGGTATATGCTTTCACTATTTGTAGGTTCTTTAATTTCTTTCTTTTATTAAAAAAATTAGAGGCCCAGTGCACGAATTCATGCACCTGTGGGGTCCGTAAGCCTGGCCTGTGAGATCGAGCTGAAACTGGCTCTCCAACATCCCCCGAGGGGTCCCGGATTGTGAGAGGGTGCAGGCCAGGCCGAGGAACCCCACTGGTGCACAATTGGGCTGGAAAGGGATGCGGGAGGTTGGCCAGCTGGGGAGGGACTGCAGGAGGGCTCCAGGGCTTGTCCAGACCATCTTGCTCAGTCCTGATCAGCCTGACCCCAGCCGCAAGCTAACCTACCAGTCAGAGCATCTGCCCCCTGATGGTCAGTGCATGTCATAGCAACTGGTCAACTGCCCCCTGCTGGTCAGTGCACATCATAGTGAGCGGTTGAGCAGCCTTAGCATACCATTAGCATATTACGCTTCGATTGGTTGAATGGACGACCAGATGACCAACACAGCATATTAGGTTTTATTATATAGGACTGTTTTTATTGTTGAAAGTATTACAGATGTCCCTCCTTTTTCCCCATTGACCCCCTCCAATCCAAACCCACCCCTCCCAGGCCTTTACCACACTATTGTCTGTGCCTATGGGCTATGCATCTATGCATATAAGTTCCCTGGTTAATCTCTCCCCACCTCCATCCTCCATCCCTACCTTCCTCTGAGATTCCACAGTCTGTTCCATGCTTCTGTGTCTCTGGGTTTATATTGTTCATAAGTTTACTTTGTTCGTTAGATTCCACATATGAGTGAAATCATGTGATACTTATCTTTCTCTGATTGGCTTATTCTGCTTAGCCTAATACTTTCCAGGTCCCTCCATGCTGTATCAAAGGGTAAGAGGTCCTTCTTTTTTACAGTTGCATAGTATTGCATGGTGTAAATGTACCACAGCTTTTTTCTCCACTCATCTGCTGATGGGCACTTGGGTTGCTTGCGCATCTTAGCTATTGTAAATTGCGCTGCTATGAACATAGGAGTGCATATATTCTTTCTGATGGTGTTTCAGGTTTCTTAGGATATATTCCAAGACATGGGATCACTGGGTCAAATGGCTGTTTCCTTTTTAATTTCTTTAGGAAACTCCACCCTGTTTTCCACAGTGGCTGCACCAGTCTGCATCCCGACCATCAGTGCACTAGGGTTCCCTTGTTTCCACATCCTCACCAACACTTGTTGTTTGTTGAATTGTTACTGATAGCCATTCTGACAGGAGTGAGGTGATACTCATTGTCATTTTAATTTGCATCTCTCTGATGATTATTGACTTTGAGTACTTTACCCTATGTCTATTGGCCATCTGTATGTCCTCTTTAGAGAAGTGTCTATTCAGGTCCTTTGCCAATTTTTTAATTGATTGATTGTCTTCCTTTTAAGTGTTATGAGTTCCTTATATATTGTAGAAATGAACCCATTATCAGAAGTGTTATTGGTCAATATATTCTCCCATGAAGTGGGCTCCCTTTACAGTGACTTATAAATTAACAAGTACATGTCTTTTACATCTTAGGTTCAATTTATTCATAGGTGTGTGTGTGTGTGTGTGTGTGTGTGTGTGTGTGTGTGTTTAGCAATTGTGAATGGGATTGTTTTCTTAGTTTCCATTTCTGATCATTCATTATTGTGTAAAAATCACAATTGATTCCTGGATATTTATTTTGTATCCTGCTACTGTAATACATTCATTTATCCATTCTAGTAATTTTTTAGTGGCATCTTTAGGGTTATCTCTATATAGTATCATGTAATCTGCAAATAGTAACAATTTTACTTCTTCCTTTTCAATTTGGATGCCTTTTATTTCTTCTTTTTGTCTGATTGCTGTGGCCAGCATTTCCAGTACTATATTGACTACCAGTGGTGAAAGTGAGCATCCCTGTACTGTTCCTGATTTTAATGGAAGCACTTTTAATTTTTTCCCATTGAATATAATGTTGGCTGTGGGTTTGTCATATATGTCCTTTATTATGTAGATGTGTGTTCACTCTATTCCCACTTTTCTGAGAGGTTTTATTATAAACTAGAGGCCCAATGCATGAAATTCATGCAAGGGGCTTGGCCCTCGCAGCCACAGTGGCTTGCCTCAGGCCTCACAACCCCGGCTTGGTCCAGAAGTCTGTCTGGAAGGACTTCTGGAAGGGTGTCCAGTCTAATTAGCATATTATGCTTTTAATATTATAAACCGGTGCTAGATTTTTTTAGCTGCTTTTTCTGTATCAATTGTTATGATCATGTGATTTTATTTTATTTTGTTTTATGTGGGGTATCTCATTTATTGATTTGTGGATATTGTACCAGTCTTGCATCCTGAGAAGACACAGAAAGGCTCCTATTGTGAGATTCCGTTTATAGGAAATAGCCAGAATAGGTTACAAAAAGAGACAAATAGCATAGGGGTTTCCAGGCGCAGAAGGAGTGGGGCACAAGTACTTTCGGAGCAGGGTTTTCTTTTCCTTGTGGGGTGAGGGGACATTCGGAAACCAGGCAGTGGTGGTGAATACACAGCACCGTGGATGTACTCCATGCTCAGGGATGGCGCAATTTACAAATGGTGCAAAATACAAATAACATTTATTATTTAAAATTAATTACAACATGGGAAAATGAAGGCGAAAAACAGAAAATAAGAAAAATGATAAAATAAAAAACCCCACAAATAATAAAAATAAAAAAATTGAATCACAGCATAAAGAAAACAAAAATGCAATAATTAAAGAAAATAAAAGTAAAAGGTCAGTGTGTTGAGGGTTAAACAAATACTTCTGATGGCAGGGTGACCACATTCAAAAAACAGGCCTTGAGCTGGCCCTGATGCCTTTGCTAGAGGCAGCTCCTCCTCTGAGGCAGGAACCAGGACAGAGTGGAGGCAGGGCTCTGCAGCCAGGGTTGGAGGGTCCTCAGCTCGGTGTGGAGAACTGCACAGGCCGGCCCTGGCTCTTCATCAGGGGCTGCTGGAGGTGGCAGGACCATTGGAGGTGGACAGGCCTCTACATCTGCTTCTGCATTGGGCTCCTCTGGATGGACAAGTTGTTGAAACAGAAGCCTGCTCTGCCCCCTGGGCTGGTGCTGTAGTTGTGAGAGGAGCAAAGATCACCCACGTGCCTGCATTTCCATGTGCCTCCCAAACACAGAACATGGCTGTAGAGGTAAGGGGTTTAGTGGGTGGGATCCTCAATGCAAATGATTGGTCCATGTGTCTCATGTGAGAGAACCCCTGAGGCCTTCATCTGTTGACAGGTAGAGACCCCTGCACCAAATTAAGCAGCTGCTCAGCTTCCCTTGTCCACGTGGACCAAGATTGGTGGTCCTATCTCCTCTCCATGGACCTCAGTGCTTTTTCCAATTCCTGCCTATTTCATGAGTGCTCTGATGGGGAGTCTCAAAAAATACATCTTTGAACAATTGTGCAACAATTTCTGTGGGGCAACCTTCTAGGGGGAGCCCTGCCAGTGCAGGTGTGCCCCTGTGGGACTTTGGCAGGTCCTGCACACTGTTCTCCCAGAGGAAGGGCTTTCCCCTTCCTCCCCAGGGGACCTGCTGGGGCTTCTGCTGCCTCCCTTTGTCCCCAAAGCTGGTCCCCACCAGCCCAGAAGCCTTATCTGAGTGGAGGGGCATCTCTGACATGTAGAGGCTTATGCAGTGCCTCTCATGTTGGAAGTGCATGTGTCTACCCTTTGACCCTTTAGAAAACACCAACCTTTGAGAGTTTTCTGCACCACAGGGATGACACACCTTGGCCTTGTGTTGTGTGGAATGCTTTCCAGCTTGTGGTTTGTCTTCCCAGATTTCTGCATTTTTCTAGTTGTTTTGGGCACAGGAAGAGTCAACCATTGCCTGACTGGCTTCTGGCCCTGGGGTCACACTTAACACAGTGGTCTCTACCCTGAGATTATGCACATGCTTCCTGAGAGGGCTTTTTTCCCTCCATCTAATCTCTAATCCATCTATGAATTCCCTTTCTAATAGCAAAAATGCTATTTTAGATAAAAACAGATCAACATGTGAGCTGACACAAAAAGCACTTATTGTGAGATTCCATTTCCAGGGAACAGGTAAGGGGCAGAGACAGGAATCAGATCAGGGGCAGGAGGAGTGGGGAGTGAGAACTGTTGCTGCAGGGTCTCCTTGTAGGTATGATGGGACATCCTGCAACTAGACAGTGGTGATGCTGACACCGCATCATGACTGTCCTTCATGCCCAGGAATTTAAATTATGAACAATAGCCATTTAAAATATATTTATTTATTACTTACAATGGATTATACAATGGAAAAATGAAGACTAAAAAGAGAAAAAAGAAAATAATAAAAAGAAGACCCAAAATAAGAAAAATAAAAAAGATAAAAATCCAAATCACACAATGGAGAACATGTAAACTGAATTAAAAAAAATTAAAAGGAAAAGATCAAGGAGTGAGGGTGAAACAAGGTTGTCCCTTGGGACAGGGCCAGCACATTCAACAAGGAGCCCTTGAGCTGGGCCCTCCACAGGCAGCTCCTCCGCTGAGGCAGGATCCAGCATGGGCTGCTGGGAAGGTTTTTTATCCAGCGGTGGTGGGGCCTCAGTTTTGTCTGGGGCTGGCCCCCCGGCTCCACAGCTGCAGCTGGAGAGGCTGCTGGAGGTGGTGAAAGGTCTGGAGGAGGACACACCTCCAGCTCTGCATCCTGCTCCTCAGGATGGACTTTGGGTGTGACAGGAGCTGCCTCCACCTCCTGGGCTGGTGCTGGGGTTGGAGGAGGAGAAAAGATCACCCACGTGCCTGTATTTCCATCTGTCCCCCAAAGACAGAACACTGGGCACATTTCTGGACCCACCACAGGCCGTGCTCCCCAACCTCAGTCCAGCAGATATGTGGCCTGAGGCCGGTCTTTGCTCCTGGCCAGGCTCAGGGGGTGCTCTGGCAACAAGCCCTCCCCATAAACTCGCCTGCACTTCCCCCACCCATTTCTTCCCTACCCTTGCCCCCCTCGCCTCCTCACCCTTGGGCTCTGCCTTGTTGGGCTCCAGGTCTTCCCTCCTGGTGTTAGTAACAGAAGAATAGCGCTCCAGGGCAGGGTTGAATATTGCCATCTGGGTATTGGGACTGAGTGGCTTCGAGGTTCGAGGCTTGTGGAGCCTGGGGGGCTTCGGTGGAGGAGTCCTCCTCCATCCACCCACAGGCCCTGGCTCCCCAGACCCCCAGGTGGCCACACTCACTTCAGGCCTGCCCTGGCCCTCAGTGGAGTGGCTCACCCTCACCGGCCCCTCAGTGGGGCGGGGGTCTTCCTCCCTCACTTGCTGCTCCACCTTGACTTGGGTTGAGCTCTGCAATGACAGTGACCAGCAGCTGGTCAGGAGGCCTCAAGCCTGTCCCCAGTCACGGTGCTTCTGCCCCCTGGAACTTCTGCTCCCGTATCAGGCCCAGCCCTGTGTCTGCACAGACCTCCACCCAGGGGAAATGACAGTCACCTCCAGGGCTCAGGATAGACCTGGGGCAGAAGACGCCACCCACACTCCATGTCCACCCAGCCAGCCTTGACCTGGGGTGCGAACATTACTGGTCCTGACCCCCCAACCCAACCTGTTCCTGTTCCTGGCAAGCCCTCTCAACATGAACACCCTTTATACTGCCCCCCACCAACACACACACAAACACACACACACAAACACACACACATACACACACACACACACACACGAGGAGGGACAGGGCTGCTCAGGTGGGATCAGAGTGGTGGCTGGGCCCGAAAAAAACTGCCCTAAGCCTCCCTGTGTTACCTCTGGAACTCGCCGTGCAAAGGGCCACAGGTGTCATCTGGGCTGAGCCCGGATCCAGCGGCAGGCAAACACACTCTCATCGCTGCACCTCTTGAGGCCTTGGCCTCGGCACACTGGGAGACAACACGAAAACATGGTGTCCTCTCCAATGTCTCTGTCCGAGTGAAACGGGAAGGGGCAGTTATAGAATGGGGCTGCCTGGTTACCAGGTTCTGTTGGGCTCCATCGTCAGGAAGTGCTCATGTCTGAGGAGATGCTCGGGGTAGGGGACCCACAGGTGACCTCACTTCCTAAGTTTTTGGGGAACACGTCCTGTGGTGGGTCCTGAAATGTGCCCAGTGTTCTGTCTTTGGGGGACAGATGGAAATACAGGCACGTGGGTGATCTTTTCTCCTCTCCCAACTCCAGCACCAGCCCAGGAGGTGGATTTGGCTCTTCCTGTCACTCCTGAAGTCCATCCTGAAGAGCAGGATGCAGAGCTGGAGGAGTGTCCTCCTCCTGAGCTTTCACCACCTCCAGCAGCCTCTCCGGCTGCAGCTGTGGAGCCAGGGCCGGCCCCAGACGAAACTGAGGCCCCACCACTGCTGGATGAAGAACCCTCCCCGGAACCCATGCTGGATCCTGCCTCAGAAAAGGAGCTGCCTGTGGAGGGCCCAGCTCAAGGGCCCAAGGGTAAGAAAGTGGGGAGGTGTATGGGCAGAAGGTTTGGGGAGGTCCATGTGAGCTTATGGGGAGAGGGTGTTGCCAGATACACAGGGAGCACCCCTAGAGCTTGGCCAGGAGCAAAGACCGCCTAAGACCACTCTTCTGCTGGACTGCCAGTGTGGAGCACATCCTTTGGTGGGTCCTAGGCTCTAGCTCTGTTCTCACTTTGGGGGACAGATGGAAATGCAGGCACATGAGTGATCTTTTCTCCTCCTCTATCTCCAGGACCAGCCCAGGAGGTGGAGGCAGTTCCTCCTGTCATACCTGAAGTCCATTCTGAGGAGCAGGATGCAGAGCTGGAGTCCTGTTCTCCTCCTGAGCTTTCACCACCTCCAGCAGCCTCTCCAGCTGCAGCTGAGGAGCCAGGGCTGGCCCGAGACAAAACTGAGTCCCCACCACCGCTGGATGAAGAACCTTCCCTGGAAGCCATGCTGTTTCCTGCCTCAGAGGAGCAGCTGCCTGTGAAGGGCCCAGCTCAAGGGCCCGTTGTTGAATGTGATTGCCTTGTCCCAAGGGACAACCTTGTTTCACCCTCACTCCTTGATCTTTTCCTTTTAATTTTTTATTTATTTACTTTATATGTTCTTGATTGTGTGATTTGGGTTGTCTTTTTATTTTTCTTATTTGGGGTCTTGCTTTTATTATTTTCTTATATCTGTTTTTAGTCTTCATTTTTCCATTGTATAATCCATTGTAAGTAATAAATACATATATTTTAAATGGCTATTGTTCATAATTTAAATGTTATTGTTCATATTTTAAATTCCTGGGCATGAAGGACAGTCATGATGCTGTGTAAGCATCACCACTATCTAGTTGCAGGATGTCCCATCATCCCAAAAGGAGACCCTGCAGTGATGGTACTCAATCCCCACTCCTCCTGCCCCTGATCTGATTCCTGTCTCTGCCCCTTACCTGTTCCCAAGACATGAAATCTCACAATAAGTGCTTTTTTGTGTCAGCTCACATGTTTATCTGTTTTTATCTGAAATACCTTTTTTGCTAATAGGGAATTTGTAGATGGATTAGAGATTAGATGGAGGAAAAAAAAACCCTTTCAGTAAGCATGCACATAATCTCAGGGTAGAGACCACTAGGCTAAGTGTGACCCCAGGGCCAGAAGCCAGTCAGGCAATGGTTGACTCTTCCTGTGCCCAAAACAACTAGAAAAATGCAGAAATCTGGGAAGACAAACCACAAGCTGGAAAGCATTCCACACAACACAAGGCCAAGGTGTGTCATCCCTGTGGTGCAGGAAACTCTCAAAGGTTGGTGTTTTCTAAAGGGTCAAAGGGCAAACACATGTACTTCCAACATGAGAGCCAGTGCACAGGCCTCTACATGTCAGAGATGCCCCTCCACTCAGATAAGGCTTCTGGGCTGGTGGGGACCAGCTTTGGGGACAAAGGGAGGCAGCAGAAGCCCCAGCAGGTCCCCTGGGGAGGAAGGGGAAAGCCCCTCCTCTGGGAGAACAGTGTGCAGGACCTGCCAAAGTCCCACAGGGGCACACCTGCACTGGTAGGGCTCCCCCTAGAAGGTTGCCCCACAGAAATTGTTGCACAATTCTTCAGAGATGTATTTTTTGAGACTCCCCGTCAGAGCACTCATGAAATAGGCAGGGATTGGAAAAAAGCACTGAGGTCCATGGAGAGGGGATGGGACCACCAATCTTGGTCCATGTGGACAAGGGAAGCTGAGCAGGTGCTCAATTTGGTGCAGGGGTCTCTACGTGTCAACAGATGAAGGCCTCAGGGGTTCTCTCACATGAGACACATGGACCAACCATCTGCATTGAGCATCCCACCCAATAAACCCCTTACATCTGATTTCAACAGGCAGACATGCCAGAAGCCAATTCCAACATGACAGCAGGGATGAATCTGGGAATGGCTGATGGCATTTCCCCAAACCTGAATAGGATACATTAAATTGATTGTTTGATGCCAGACAGCTCAGGGCATTTTAATCTACATGTTATTGCCTCCTACTGGCCAAACACCTGAACAGCCGTAGGCTAATTCTCCCCAGTCTGACAATGGACTCTGTATAGGGAACCCTGACCCTTTGGAGTGTATATCTCTGCCTTACCTCAGGACAATCTGTGTTAATAAAAAGCACGGGGTCCTGAGACGAGGAGATCTTAGTTTCCTTTAAACTAGTCTCCTCTGACCCCCATATGCCTTTCAAAATTATATTTTGTCTCTGGACTCCTGTTTAATCTACGCACAGCCTTTTCCAAATGTCCTGAACCCTGTCAGCACCAACACGGACATATATATGTGCCTATGACTCTGCCTGTGACAGACATGAGAGAGGCAGAAGTGAGATATACACACTAGTTCACAAGTGATGGTCAAGTCACCTCTGGGGTGGGACTTCCAAATCTGTCTTCTCCGTGAGTTGACTTTTTTGTGTAATGCATGTACGACTTTGATACTTCTAATAATATTAATGTCATATGTTCAATGTTATCCACGTATCACTCATCTATGGAGTAAAGTACGCCATTTACTTTTTAAAATTTTAAAGTCTTTGATGATGGGGGAACAGTAGAAAGTTCAGAGGAGGACATTTTCATGGCCATGAGTCTTCTCAACGATTTGCATATGATCCACAGATTCTGGGAAAGTGTTTTCAAGACAGGATATGGCAAAGAAGCGGTATCCAAATATATTTAAAAAAGCAAAAAACAAAACTCTTAATCCTCAACAATTAGGAAATAAACAACCCAATTTTAAAATGGACATAAGATCTGGACAGTCACCTCACCACAGAAGATACACAGATGGTAGGGGATGCATGATGGCTAGGAGTAGGTGGAAGGTACACTCATCTCCTCCCAGGACCAAACGTGAATGACAGCTAAATTATAGAACAAGCAACCTGAACAATCAAATGAAGACTAGTTGGACATAAGCCTTATAACCAAGGGTTAGAGACAAAGCCAAACCCAGGGTGGTAGGAAAGAGACCTGAAAAGGGCTGGCCCCACACCCTTCTGTGGCAGTAGAGAACCTTCAGGAATATTTCAGTTGCAAAGGTAGCCCCTGAGGAATGAGGTGTCTTAATCCCTTACCAGGCTCCTCATTCCAGAGCATCAGACCTGGGAAGAGACAGAGGCTTAACAACTGCCCGTAAAAATCATTGGGGATTTCTTATTTGTATCTTCTTCCATTTCTTTCTTCATTTTCTTATAATTTCCCAAGTATAGGTCTTTTATATCCTTGGTTAAATTTGTTCCTAGGTGATTGATATATATATCAATTACTAGGCATATATATTAGATGCCTAGTGCACGAAATTCATGCACTTGGGGGTGGGGGTGGGTGTCCCTCAGCCCGGCCTGCACTCTCTTGCAGTCCGGGAGCCCTAGAGGGATGTCCAACTGATGAGGGATATCCACAGGGAGCGGGCCTAAGCTGTCAGTTGGAGAGCCTTAGTGCTGCCACAGAGCGGGGAGAGGCTCCCGCCACTGTTGCTACACCCGCCAGCTGTGAGCCAGGGTTCTGGCTGAGTGGCTCTCCCCCTGTGGGAGTGCGCTGAATACCAGGTGGCAGCTCCTGCGTTGAGTGTCTGCCCCCCCTGGTGGTCAGTGTGTGTCATAGCGACTGGTAGTTCCACTGTTCAGTTCATTTGCATATTAGCCTTTTATTATATAGGATAATTGTAAATGAGAGTGTTTTCTTATATTTCTTTTCTGATAGTTCTTTATTGGAGTATAAATGCAATTAATTTTTGGATATTTATTTTATATCCTGCTAATTTAATGCATTCATTTTTCAGTTCTAGTAATATTTTTGTGGAATCTTTAGGGTTCTCTATATACAGTGGTATATCTTCTTCAAATAATAATACTTTTACTTCTTCCCTTCCAATTTTCGAAGCCTTTTCTTTCTTCTTGTCTGATTGCTGTGGTTAGGACTTCCAGTGATATGTTGAATAAAATGGTAAAAGGAGAAATCCCGTGTCCTGGTGGGTAGCAAACAAAACACTAGGTCCCCGTCCCCACTAGGGAAGGGGCAGACCCCAGTCCTCCACAGTCTCTCTAGGCCCCACCCCCCCACCCCCCAACCTCCCACCCCCACCTCCTCTCTCCTCAAAAAAATAAAATAAAATAAAAGAGAAATCCCTGTCTTGTTTCTGATCTTAAGGGAAATGTTTTAGTTTTTCCCCCCTGACTATGCTGTTGGCTGTGGGTTTGCCATATATGGCTTTAGTTATGTTTTGGTATGTTTCCTCTATTCTAATTTTTTCTAATACTTATTATTTATAAATGGGTGCTGGATCTTGTCAAATGCTTTTTCTGCTTCTATTGATATGATCATATAATTTTTTATTTTTTTTATTGTTTTAAAGTATTACAAATCATAGTACATATTTCTCCTTTTTTTCCCCATTGACCTTCCCCTGGCCTCCCCTACCCCCCGGCACATGCCGTCACTCCCCCTTCCCCAGTGTTTTGTGTCCATTGATTACGCTTATATGCATGCATACAAGTCCTTCGGTTGATCTCTTACCACCCTCCCCCAACACTTCCCTGCCTTCCCCCTGTAATTTGACAGTCTGTTTGATGCTTCTTTGCCTCAATATCTATCTTTTTGTTCATCAGGTTATAATGTTCTTTATTATCCATAAATGAATGAGATCATGTGGTATTTTTCTTTCACTGCCTGGCTTATTTCACTTTGCATAATGCTCTCCGGTTCCATCCATGCTGCTGAAAATGGTAAGAATTTCTTCTTTTTTTTATAGCAGCATAGTATTCCATTGTGTAGATGTACCATAGTTTTCTAATCCACTCATCTGCTGATGGGCATTTAGGCTGTTTCCAAATCTTAGCTATTGTAAATTGTGCTGCTATGAACATAGGGGTGCATTTATCCTTTCTGGTTGGTGTTTCTGTTTTCTTGGGATATATTCCTAGAAGTGGGATCACTGGGTCAAATGGCAGTTCCATTTTTAAAGTTTTGAGGAAATGCCATACTGTTTTCCACAATGGCTGCACCAGTTTGCATTCCCACCAGCAGTGAAGAAGGGTTCCTTTTTCTCCGCATCCTCTCCAGCACTTGTCATTTGTTGATTTGTTAATGATAGCCATTCTGACAGGTGTGAGATGGTACCTCATTGTGGTTTTGATTTGCATCTCCCGGATGATTAGTGACTTTGAGCATGTTTTCATGTGTCTCTTGGCTTTCTAACTATCCTCTTTGAAAGGTGTCTATTTAGGTCCTTTGCCCTTTTTTTGATTGGGTTGTTAATCTTCCTTTTGTTAAGTTGTATGAGTTCCCTGTAAATGTTGGAGATTAAACCCTTATCAGAGATAACATTGGAAAATATGTTCTCCCATGCAGTGGGCTTTCTTGTTTTGTTGATGGTTTATCTTGCTGTACAGAAGCTTTTTTATTTTGATGTAGTCCCATTTGTTTATTTTCTCATTAGTTTCTCTTGCCCTAGGATCTGTGTCTGTAAATATATTGCTGCAACATATGTCTGCAATTTTGCTGCCTATGGAGTCTTGTAGGATTTTTACAGTTTCCCGTCTTATATTCAAGTCCTTTAGCCATTATGAGTTTGTTTTTGTGTATGGTGTAAATTGGTGATCTAGTTTCATTTTTTTGCATGTATCTGACCAAATTTCTCAGCACCATTTATTAAAGAGGCTGTTTTGACTCCATTGTATGCTCTTTCCTCCTTTGTCAAATATTAATTGAGTATAATGGCTTGGGTCAATTTCTGGGTTCTCTATTCTGTTTCATTGGTCTATATGTCTGTTCTTGTGCCAGTACCAGGCAGTTTTGAGAACTGTGGCTTGGTAATATAGTTGGATGTCTGGTATTGTGATCCCTTCAACTTTGTTCTTCTTTCTCAGGATAGCTGTGGCTATTCAGGGCCTTTTTTTTATTCCAGATGAATTTTTGTAGAGTTTGTTCTAGATCTTTGAAATATGCCATTGGTAGTTTGATAGATATTGCATTGAATCTATAGATTGCTTTAGGTAGTATGGACATTTTAATAATGTTGATTCTACCAATCCATGAATATGGTATGTTCTTCCATTTGTTTACATCTTCCTCTATCTCTTTTTTCAATGTCCTGTAGTTTTCCGAGTACAGGTCTTTTATGTCCTTGGTTAAGTTTATTCCTAGGTATCTTAATTTTTTTGGTGCAATGGTAAATGGGATTATTTTTTTCATTTCTCTTTCTGTGAGTTCTTTATTGGTGTATAAAAAGGCCATAGATTTCTGGGCATTAATTTTGTATCCTGCTACATTGCCAAATTCATTTATTAGGTCTAGTAGTTTTTTGATGGAGTCTTTGGGGTTTTCTATGTATAGTATCATGTTATCTGTGAATAAGGACAGTTTTACTTCTTTTCCAATTTGGATGCCTTTTATTTCTTCTTCTTGTCTGATCGCTATGGCTAGTACTTCTAATAATATGTCAAACAGGAGTGGTGAGAGTGGGCATCCCTGTCTTGTTCCTGTTCTTTGGGGAAATGAGTTTAGTTTTTGCCCATTGAGTATGATGTTGGCTGTAGGGAGGGAGACAAAATGGCAGCCGAATAGGTGGACTTGTCCTGCGACTTCTCATGGAGCAGATAGAAGAAACAACTAAATCAAATAACATTAACCCAGAATTGGTAAATTAAACATAGCTGGTGAGACAATTCTCGGCCGGAAAGGACAGAGGATGCCTGAAGAATGGTAGGATCAAGGATCTGGGCTGCCATTTTGTCTCCCTCACAACACCTATTTTTTAATTATATGTTTTGTCATTGAGTTGTGTGAGTTCCTTTTATATTTTGGATATTAAATGCCCTTTCATTTGTTAATGTTTTTTCTTTCTCTGGAGGAGTTGTTTTTTTTTTTATTAGACTTTGAATTTAAAGTTGATATTGTTTACAGTGTATCTTTAATTTCTGTCATTAATGTCTTAAAGTTTTCAGTGTAGAGATCTTTCTCCTGCTTGGTTACATTTATTTCTAGGTGGTGGGATTTTTTTTGTTTTGTTTTGTTTTTGTTTTTTTCTTTTTGAAGTAATTATAAATGAAAAAATGTGTTTAAATTTCTCTTTCTGATATTTTATTGTTTGTTTATATAAACACAACTGATTTTTGTATATTAATTTTTGTATCCTGCAACTTACAGAATTTCTTTATTCTGATAGTTTTATGATGGTATTTTAGTTTTTTATATAATCTATTATGTCATTTGCAAATGAAACATTTTTACTTCTTTCTTTCCGATTTAGATGCCTTTTTATTGTCATCTTAATTGTAGTGTATTTCAAATTCTACCCTAATTTTGGAGTATGACAAATTACAAAACCTAAAACTGAGAGAGCTCTTGGTAATCAAAATAAATAGGCCTTCAATCACCTTGTTTGGAGGGAAATCACTTTTGTTCTTTTTTAGTTTTGATGGTTAATTAGACCATCAAAATAGTACTTTTTGAGATTAATGTTATATATTTGAGCCCATTTGTAATGGACTGTGTGATTTACTTGGCATGTGAAAGGTTAATCATACACTTTATGCAACTTAAAGGATAGTGAAAATCAGTCCTGCCTCTGCTCTTTTCCCTGTAGGAGACCATATTCCATATACATTTACTATGAGTTAAGCTTCGACTCAGGTAGAATATGGGTAATTTCCAGCTTATCTTCTATAAAATTCACATTTAACACAAATGTACACAAAAATACATATATTTTTGAATCATTATAAAAATCCATGAACTCTGTAGTATAGGTTTATAAATACTGAAGGTATTCAGATGAAATAAAATTGTTAACATCATTCATTTTTATTTGATTATGTATGCAGTTATAAGTAACATTTAAATTTCTATCCTGGTAATAATATCATGCAAGTCTGTTCATTTTTACATGTTAACTAAAGTATAACCAATTCTGACATTTGGCTGAGCTTCACTGATTTTCACTTTGATCTTCTATTTTAGATCCAGTAGAATATTAAAGACATGAATCCTAAGTACAGAGGCTAAAATAATCTTGCTTAGAGATTTGCCTCAGTTCTGTCAGAGTTTTAGAATAGCCCTGTACCACCCTGTTTGAGTGAGGGAAAAAAAGAACAAAACAATATATCTATGTGCCATTATTTAGTGGGAAATATATTGAATGGATCTTTAACACAAATGTCTTGGAATCTATATACTAGTATATAAAAGGCTAATATGCAAAGTGTCCCCTTGGGAGTTCGACCTGAAGACTGGGAGTTCGATAGCTCGCTATGATGTGTGCTGACCACTAGGGGGCAGTGCAGAATATGGAAAGGCCCCAGGCGGCAGCCGGAAGGCCCCTATTGGCCCTGATCGCTGGCCAGGCATAGGGACCCTACCTGTATACGAATTTAGTGCACCGGGCCTTTTGTGTATTATAATAGTAAGTCTTTTTTTTTTTTTTTTCCTGTGTGAAGTTTGCTTCCAAACATCAATAAAGTTGTCTTAAAAAATGTATTGGGAGATCAACTTTAGGCCATCTTATCAGTGTGGGTTGTATAATGATGAGAAAACTAGAATAATTCAGATAAAGCATCCTATTATTTTATTATAGCAATTAGAGATCACACATATATTTTGAATCCCTGTGCCTAGAATAATACCTAAGATACCCTGTGCATTCAAACAAATGTCATTTCCAATGAGTCAATAAATTCTTCTTTACCATGGAGATGGTATTAAAAGGAACTTTCTTTTAGATATGCTCTCACTGTGGACAGACTGGAGGTCCATAGGTATAAATGTCCTATTTATAACACACATAGCTTATCTATAATAAGTGGTTCTGAATTCATGCCCAGTTCTTTTTTTCCTCTCCTATTGGTTAGATTTCTAAGCCAGCATCCCTGATAAACCTTACATTAGTTTTCTCATGTTTTAGCTACAGTACGTTTTCTTATGCTCATCCTGTACTGACAGTAAGAAATCTAAATTGTGGAATAATCTGATGTTTACCATTTCATTCTCTAAATGTTTCACTGTTTATAAAGCACATGTATATATAATTTTTAAAATTATATTTAAATAAACATAATAAATCTTAACATGCTCATTGTATTATAATTCAAGCAGCTGAAACAATGTAACAGTTCCCCTGGCTACTTCCCCAATACAAGACACTTCTTAAAGGATCATCCTTTTTTTAGTTTGGTGTGTGAATATTTTTCTATGTATATACACATAATGAACACATATAAAGGTAATTTTATTATGTATTACCTATTTTAGTGTATATTATATTGATAATCTAAATGTGTCATCAAGCTTTTGATTATTTTATTATTATTACATATATATTGATAAAGCAGTTATTCTGTCTTGCCAGTACTCTTATATCAAGAGAATCCATCTTATCTTTAAACTGATGCATAATATACTGTAGTACATGTTGACAGCTCCTCTTCTACATTCTTTAAATTGGATAATCTCACCATTCCTTCATGGTCATAGTAAGAGGAAGAGTGTTTTGGACACAGCAGGATGCTACCATAGTCAACAGTAAAACCATGTTAATTCCAACATGAACTTCCTGGTCTCCCAGCTTAAAAACAACATGTTGTCACAGCAGGAGGTAGAGGAGGTAGAAAAATGCAATTCTGATCAGATTAATTTATTTATTCTGCCTGACAAATAGGTCAGTGAAAGAAGCAATAGACTGTAGTGGTTTAGATTTTCTGAAACACACTTGAAATTATTTATTTAAAAGAAACTCCAAACCCCTCACACTTAGTTCCTTCCTTTTAATCTAATCAGGATTCCAGCCACAAAATATTTTGCAGTGATTTGAAAGGTCCCCAACTGTGGCTTTATAGTGTTGCCTGGTCCAAGTACTAACTAGTCTGGTAAATTCAACATTTTGCATTATTATGTGAATGTAATTTGCTTCCTAGGTTCTGTGTTTGGTACCTGCACAGCCCATACTTATTGATAAAAGTACTGCTAGTTGTGTTCATTCCAAGGGGGTGAAGACAATATTATCTTTCTTTTACTAAATTAAGCACGAAACCAGATGTTTAAATACAGATATATCAGTTGGTATTAAACTGACCTGTCTTTTTCACTGCTTTTGGATTTTATTTAGTAGCTTAATTGAAGCATATTTGTCATATCGAAGATATTTTAAAAGTCTACAATTTGCTAAGTTTTGACATAGGAATACCCCAGAGAAAACAATGACACAATCAAGACAGTAAACGTATGAAAAGTTGACATAAATTCCTAAAGCAGTCTACAAAATTTGCAGGGCCCAGTACAAAAAAATGGGGATCACTACCAGAAATGGAGATGTAAATCACCTTTCTCAAGGGTTCACTGCCTTAACTCAAACTTATAAAGCTTGGGAGCAGCTGTCTGCTTTGAAATTTCAATTAAGAAAAGGTACTGAGCCCCAGGCTGGGTGGCTCAGTTGGTTGGAGCGTTGTTCCATACACTAAAAAGTGGTGGGTTAAATTCCCGGTCAGGATACATACCTAGGTTGCTGGTTTCATTCCCAAGTCATGGTGCATACAGGAGGCAATGGATTGATGCTTATCTCTTTTCTCAATCTCTCTCCCTGTCCTCTCTCTTCCTCATTCTCATTCTCATTCTCTCTCTCTCTCTCTCTCTCTCTCCCTCTCCCTCCCCTCCCCACCCTCATATCTCTCTCACTCCTTCTCCTCTCTCAAAAAATCATTAAAACGTATCCTCGGATAGGATTTTAAAAGAAATTGGGAAAAAAAAAGAAAAGGCACTGAGGAATGGTCACTTCCTAAGTTATATAAATGTCTTCTCACTATGTTGTACATGTGAAACTAATATAATACTATATGTAAAATGTACTTGAAATTGTTTTTAAATACAGAAAAAAAGAAAAGTTACTAAATTGTTAAAATGTACTTTCCCTATAAGCATTAATTGTAGAAGTATTGCAATTTTCTGTGCCTCACTATAACCCTAAATGAATATTAAATATTCATGAATCAAGTGACCACAAAAAAGTAAATAAATATTAATAAATCAAAGTGAGTGAATATTACTTTTGGTAAGGAGTTTGGAGCCATAACACTTTCACTATAAATCAGAAAGGTGAGAGTAAATAAATAAATAAATAAATAAAACAATTATGATTAAAGCACTTTTTCAAAAATTCAAATTTAGAAATTACCATACATGCAAACATATATGATCTAAAATGATAAGATTTTGAAAGATATTACACAACATCACAGCTTTTTAAATTATGATATCTTAGAGAAGGTGGTGATGACCTCCATGGGACAATTGATATAATGATAAATTTAGCATAAATATAATGATACTTATAGAAAGTAAATAATCTTGAAGTTCTGTAATGTCATTTTAATAATTTTCAATATTATACTTTAGTTTGTCACTTTTAAGATTTTTTTTTCACTTTTTAACATCTCTGAATATAAATGGACTATCTTATAATTAACTAGTGGCCCATTATATGAATTCATGCACATTGAAAGGAAATTAATTAGAAGAAATATTTTAATATCGCTATTTGCCCTTTCTCTATAATAGAAATGTCAACCAAATTCATGATTGCCAGTGACAGATCGAAACACACCCATGCAATTAGCGCCAGTGAGAGCTTTACATGTATCGCACATTCTCGAGTCAGCTTAGCCTTTTATATATATAGAATAAACTTGCTTAATTAGACCTGCTTTCTGATTTAGGTAAACTTTTTCCAGCCCAACTTCTCTTTCAGGTAATTGTAATTGTCAGCAACACAGTAGTAAATATCAACATGAAGCAGATTATTATTGTAGATCATGCAGGGAGAACAAAGGCTAAAATATTTAACTCAGCAGTGTTTGACTATATTCTGCGCAGTGAGAAAACCTGAAGTCATTTTCAAGGTCCACCATTTCTTTCTTCTTTTCAGTTGGGTCAAGTTTCTAAATTTCTAAATCTCTGTTTTCCAGCTAATGAAAAGAAAATAGGATTCTACTGAGTCTCCTATCTACCTACTCCAGGACTTCTGTGAAGATCAAATAAGATGAGGGATGGGAAAACGCTTCACAGACATTTGGTGAAAGTATAAAATGTTTCCACCTGACTATAAATCAAGTCGTGTTTCTGGGCTGAAGAAACTGCCAGGAGGCTAGTCGCTAGGGAGAGGAAGCTGGGCATTGCTTCGTGATGTCATTACCCGGATGGACATTTAGCCTATTACCCTTTTATATATATAGATGGCAGTTCATGACTTAATTGGCAGAATGAGCTCAGAAGAGGACAAGGATCCTCCCATAAGATGGTAGTCCTGGTCAAGTTGTTGATTTCAGCTTTGTGATTCCCTGAGCCAAGAACTCAGCCATGCTTTACCAAACTAAGGAGCCATGGACACTGTAAGATAATAATTTTGTGCTATTTTAAGCCACTAAGTGTGTGATAATTTGTTGTAGAAAACAAATACAGCTAGTACTGAATTCCCTCAGTTATTTTTGCTTGTTCAGTTTTGGTTTCGGTATGTGAACTTCCCCCCTCATTTTTTTACAATTTTCATTGTATATAGAATTCTGTGTTGTTAATTGCTTTGTGTGTGTGTGTGTGTGTGTGTGTGTGTGTGTTTTCCTTCTTAGATTGTTGTTCTCTCAGCACTTTAATATATTGTTTTCTGCCTTCATTTTTTTTATGAGAAATTTTTTATAATTCCTATTTTTGTTTTGTTGTCTGTAGTATGTCTGTCTTTAATGTTTTTTCATGATTTTCTGTTCAATATTTGGATATGATATACTTTAGTTTATATGTTTGTGTTGGAGGTGGCATTGATATACTGTTTGGAGTTTTCTGAGCTTTTCAGATTCTTAAGTTTGGTGTCTGTCATAAATGTTGGAAAATGTGTGGCCAGTATTTCTTTAAGTATTTTTTTTCTGCATGGTCTCTTCCATAGTACCTTTCCTTCTGAAATTCCAAATGTGCCTACATTAATCTGTTTGATCTTTTGTCACAGCTCCTGGATGCTCTCTTCTTTGTATTTTCACTCTTTTGTACAGCTTTGTTCTACTTTATGTTTATTTCAAATTACTAATTTTCAAGTTTACTAATTCTTCAGCTCATTTTAGTTTTCTGAAGAGTCTATCAAAAGTTTTTATTTGTCTCTGTTATTATGGCTTTTATTTTTAGCATTTACATTTGCTCTCTTTTTATAATTTCCATCTCTTCATTTTGCATTTTGACCATGTTTTCCATTATATTTAACAAGTTAATTACAGTTATTTTGTTTTTTTTTTAGATAGTTACAACATCTCTCATATCTGAATATGATATCTACACTAATAAAAGAGAAACATGGTAATTAGCGTACGACCGCTACCCTTTTCGTTGGCTAATCAGTGAGTATATGCAAATTAACTGTCAGCCAAGATGGCAGCCGGCAGCCAGGCACTGAAGCCAGCATGAGGCTTGCTTGCTGCAGACTCCAACGTCCCCCGCCTCACTTGCCGGCCTATCAACTGCAACTCTAAGCAACTATGTACTATGTTGCAAATAAGAAGCTAAACAAAACACCAGAAATCAGCTGGACTGAAAGCCAGGCAGACCGAAACATTGTATCCATGTTTTCAGCAGCGAGGCCTCAGAGCTAAAGCTGGCCCAGAATAAAAAAAAAGAAAAAGAAAACAAAGAGCGGTTGGAAGCTTCAGTCACTCGCCAGCCGGAAAACAGCCCTCAGCACCTCACCCAGACAGGCCAGGCACCCCAGTGGGGACCCCCACCCTGATCCAGGACACCCTTCAGGGCAAACCAGCCAGCCCCCACCCATGCACCAGGCCTCTATTCTATATAATAAAAGGGTAATATGCCTCCCAGCACCGGGATCAGCGGAACAGCGAGACTCCCGGCACTGGGATCAGCGTGACGGGGGCAGCGCCCAAACCCCCTGATCACCCTGTGGCTCTGTGTGTGACAGGGGGCAGGGCCACAACCTCCCTATCCGCCCTGCTCTGTTCGTGACAGGGGAAGGCACCCCAAACCCCTGATCAGCCCTGCTCTGTGCCTGATAGGGGGGAGCTCCCCAATCCCCTGATTGCAGTGCAGCTGTGTTTGATAGGGTGCAGCACACCAACCCCCTGATCGGCCCTGCTCTATGTGTGACAGGTTGCTGCGCCCCAATGCGCCCCCCCTCCCCCCCTCACGGGCCCTGCTCTGTGTGTGACAGAGTAGAGCCATAACCTCTCCATCGGCACTGTCCCGAGTGTGACAGTGGTGGTGCCCCATCCCCCTGATCGGCCCTGCTCTGTGGGTGATAGAGGGTGGCGCCCCAACCCCCCTCCACGGGCCTTGCTCTGTGTGTGACAGGGTGCAGCACACCAACCCCCTGATTGGCCCTGCTCTGTGTGTGACAGGGTAAAGCCATAACCTCCCCATTGGCCCTGCCCTGAGTGTGACAGGGTGCAGCACCCCAACCCCCTGATCCACCTTGCTCTGTGTGTGACAGGGGGCGGTGCCCCAACTCCCCTATCGGCTCTACTCTGTGAGTGACAGGGGGGAGCTCCTCAACCCCCTGATCGGCCCTGCTCTGTGCGTGACAGGGGGTGGTGCCGCAACCTCCCCATCGACCCTGCCCTGAGTGTGACAGGGGGCGGTGTCCCAACCCCCCAATGGGCCCTGCTCTGAGCCTGACCAGGGGCTGCACTTAGGGATTGGGCCTGCCCTCTGCCACCTGGGAGCAGGCCTAAGCCAGCAGGTCGTTATCTCCCGAGAGGTCCCAGACTGCGAGAGGGCACAGTCCGGGCTGGGGGACCCCCCTCCCTCCGCCCCCCGAGTGCACAAATTTTTGTGCACCGGGCCTCTAGTTGATTATGTTTTTGTATCTTATTAGTTTGGTTTTTTCTTTAATATCTTTCATGATTTTTTTTATTGGAAGTTGAAACTTTAGTAGCTAGTAGAAACTGAAGTAAAGAAATTTTCTTTCTGGAATGGACATGACATTTCATTTTCTAGGCCTCATTGATGTGTTTCAGTTAATCAGCTAGGAGTAGGGCTGGATTTGAGGTTTGTTATTGTGTTTACCCTCGCTTCACCATACACTTCCAATTCCTGCCATACCTGTTGCTTATGGTAGAGATTGGATTGCCAGAATCAAGTCTGTTGGACTCTCAGCTTTAGTTCCGACAGTTGTGCTTTGGTTCTGACAGTTGTGCTTGTTTACCTCTGATCCCTTTCCCCCAGTGATTACTGGAAACTTGTTAGCTTGGTGACATAGAATGTTGGTGGGTTGGGGAAAAGACAGAATGTTCTCTGACTTTTTCTGAGTAAGCATTGGCCTTTAGCAGTCACAAAGTCCCTGGGTCCTGTGAGTGTGAATTTTAGAATTCTTCTGCTCTGTCCTGCACTGTAGTTTTGAGCCCAGGTTTTTTTTCTTGCCTATTCCCCAGGATAATTGTTTTATCCTGTTTCTTTACCCCAGCTGCACTGAATTTTCACCAGTGGCCTTAGGGCAAAAATATGTGTAGTCCTATCCCAGCTTATTAATTATTCCGTGCTGGGATAGAGACCGTGAGAGGGTTCACCCTGAGATTTGTGCCCATCCTTCACAGCTTCTCTTCCCCTCCCCCGGGTCACCAAAACAAAAATTTATGCAGGACTCTCCCTTATTTATTTATGTGTGCCCAGAGACAGTATCTTCAGGCAGGTGGCAATCATTTCAATTTCTATAGCCTCCCCCTCAAAAATATTTTTTCCACAGTATTTCCTATAACTTGCATGTGTAAAGATGCAGATCCCAGTGAGTACTCATGTTACCTTTCTCCCTGCCTGCACGTGTCTCCTCTTAAATTTGGGGCCAGTTGGTTGCTCTGCTCTGTAATGGGTTGATAAAGAATGTCTTTAATATCAACTTAGTTTGGCTTTTATTGTTGCTGTTGTTAATGTAAGTAGGTGAGTGACACTCTTTGCAACTTTCTATGACCTGTAGCAGCAAACAGAATTACTATTTTTGTTTCAGACATACTTATTTTTCATTACATGTTATTTTTGCTAACACATAATGTACTTTTGTTATTTTACATGAAGTAAGTTGTATTTAAAATGTTCTAAGTTTAAATTATTAAAGAGTAATATATAAAGATACGACCCACAAAACAAAAGCTCTTTTAAGAGATTGCTTAAAAATATAGCTGGTAAGAGTATAAAGCAGTACTGAAACCAAAATGTTTTAGAATATCTCTTGTAGACTTATATGGGGATCAAGGAATACCCCAAGTAAAGGAGCAGATCTGTTTGTGTGTTTTTGAGTCCTATCTGCCCGATGGTACTTCTGCTTGAAAAGGAGTGAGACTTTGAAAGCATGTTGATGATTTTAGCAGTTCTTCAACAATAATTTCAGCAACCTCATGAAATCCTACATCTTTTTTAAGATCTGTAGTTGAAAGTTGCTCTAATTTTCTATTATGTTTGCACTGTAATGTCAGGTGTTCTGTACATCTAGGATTCAGTAATGATTGTCATTCAAGGTCCAGCTGGAATAAATGATAATGTTAAGTGGTGAGCATTTTTTAGAGACTTCTTTTAAGTAGTTAGTGCATTAGTAACTATTTGCCCAATGAAACAATTTTTCTTTTTAAAGAACTTTCTAACTCTAGAGACTTGGATAATGCATGGTTAGATAAGGTAAACAACTCTGTAATCTAGAGCTTTAATCAATGGTAACAAACTTGATGTTATTTTTTGTTGTATGGTTCAGAATATTTTCCTTGGAAAAGTGTCATGCATGATATCATTTGTGTGTTTGTGTGTGCATATGTATCTATGCAAATTCCCCCCCCACACACTCATACACACAGGTTCTACCCAATTGCCACAATCATTTAATTAGCCAACCAAGATCCTATGTATCACATTTATAAAATGGTAATGTATATGTTAAGTGAAATAGGATATTTTGCTCTAATTCTTGTCTTAATGAATTCCAGTGTTAATCCCACATGACTCATCTGTCAGGAAGTGTGAGATTCAAAACTGTTCCTTTTGTTGCCTTTCACTCACTGTGAAAACAGAGGAAAGAACAATCCCTTTGGCACATTCATCAAAACTATGATCAGGCTGATTAAAATGCAGATATACTGCAGCTTATGTTTTATCTGCAGTCCAACAGAGATACCTGAATTATTTGACTCTCATTGTTAACACACTGTTTCCATACCTTCTTTGCTATTGTTTGCTGCCGTTACTGGCATATAATTAAACAAGCACAACTGGAAATTTTGTATGCACATTTCCTCTCTGTGTCTCTCTGATATAATTTAAAACCTGTCTTCCTACCAGTAATGTACTCCTCAGGCATAGCATAGGGCGGAATGTTAATTTAGTGGTGTTCTGCACTGTATTACCATTGTGTGAGGAATCACAAATCTTATATGTTTTTAAATTCTAATACTTTCTATTTGTTGTTTTTTCCATTTCTTTTAAAGAATTTGCCACTTGATACAAATATGCAATTTATAAGGATACATACACAACATATAAGGAATACAAAGCCAGATGCCAAATAGTATTTCTATGAAACACACAATAACCCTATATAATAAACTCTAATATGCAAATCAACCAAACGACAGAACCACTGACAGAACGACCGGTCACTATGATGCTTACTGACCACAAGGGGGCAGACACTCAACAGGGGGAGCGCCACTCAGCCAGAAGCCAGGCTCATGGCTGGCGAGAGCAGCGGCGGTGGTGGTGGCGGGAGCCTCCCCACCTCTGCTGCAGGCAGGTGGTAAGGAGCGACAAGTCCCGGACTGCAAGAGCCCCGGACTGCAAAAGGGCAAAGGCCAGACTGAGGGATCCCCCCAACCCCCCAGTGTACGATTTTCATGCACCAGGCCTCTAGTGCTAAATAAAAATCTTATTTAAATTTTCAAGCAGAGAAGGGCCTTTGTGTGTATTTTTTTTAATTGAGGTAACATTGGTTTATAATATATAGGTTGAAAATGTAGGGCAATATAACCCAACATCTGTAAGGAACTACATTGTGCTTTTCACCAAAAATGTACTTTCCTTTCATCACCATATAATTGAACTCTATTTCCAATTTTGCTCTTCCATTCCAATTCCCCTCTGGTAATTACCAATGGGTTGCCTCTATGAGTTTATCTTCATTTGTTTTGTTGGTTTGTTCATCTGCTTGGTTTTTCTTTTTGTATTCCACATATGAGTGAATTCATATAGTACTTGTCTTTTCTTTCTGACTTATTTGACATAGCATAATATGCTAAAGGTTCATCTATGTTGTCACATGTGGCAGGATTTCATATTTTTTATGGCTGAGTAGTATTCTATGTATATGTGTGTGTTATTTCATCTACAGTCCAACAGTGATACCTGATTTATTTGAATCTCTGAGATTCCACAGTCTGTTTCATGCTTCTGTGTCTCTGGATCTATTTTGTTCATCAGTTTATTTTGTTCATTAGATTCCACATATGAGTGAGATCATGTGACACTTATCTTTCTCTGACTGGCTTATTTCACTTAGCATAATACTCCCCAGGTTCCTCCAGGCTGTCTCAAAGGATAAGAGATCTTTTTTACTGCTGCATAGTATTTTATGGTGTAAATGTACCACAGCTTTTTTATCCACTCATCTACTGAGATGCCTGAAAGTCAAGGCCAATTAAAGCACAGTGGCCTTCTGGTCAATACACTGAATGTCTAAGGCCACTCGGCACCTAGGCCAGTGGTTCTCAACCTGTGGGTCGTGACCATCAGAAAACACATATAGCATATCAGATATTTACATTACGATTCATAACAGTAGCAAAATTACAGTTATGAAGTAGCAACAAAAATAATTTTATGGTTGGGGGTCACCACAACATGAGGAACAGTATTAAAGGGTCGCGGCATTAGGAAGGTTGAGAACCACTGGTCCTAGGCCAAGATACCATAAGCAGGTGCAAGCACACAAGCACAACAAAGTATACTGCACATGTGTGTCCTTCTGCAGCCAAAATATGATTGATGTAACTATTGGCACGAAGCCTTCTTTGTCTCTGGAATAATATACAAGTTCCTGACCAGCTAGTGTGCTGGATTTTGAAGAAACTGGAGAGACAGAGCTGAGAGCTGGTACTGCTATGGTGAAAGGCTAAGAGCTCATGGAGAGCTCAGATATAGCTACCATATTAACCAGCCAGTGTGCTGGGCAGAGGAGTGTGCTGGAGAAGCTGGAGAAGCTGAGGCAGGTTCAGAGGATGTAGCTGCCAGGTGTACTGCTGAGCCAGAGAGACAGGAGAAGATGCTGAGGCAGAGAGCTCTGGTGCCATTACTATGTGAGGCAGTGAATCTAGGGGGCAATGTGCGGCTGCTCAGAGAATAACTGTGGGTACAGCGACTGCTACTACTGTGTGGGAAAAATATGTATTTACCAGCTGGTGTATTGCTGCCTGTACAGGACTTGTTGTGAAGGACTGTTTTGTCTGATGGCTATATGGCTACTGGCTTCTGCAACAAATACTCATTCTTACATATCCACAACTTTTCATGGCTTCTCCATCTAAGACCCGAGGTCCAGCCCCATGCGGAGGGGCTCAAACCCAACACCTGTAACTAGTGAGTAGAGGATAAAGGAGGAACTTGGACTAAGATCCCAACAGTTAGTACAGTGGGCAGGGTTCAAGAAGGAACCTGCCCTGGCGTAGTCGGAAAGAATTTAGAGGAATTCACGGACTCAGAGCACCAGAGCTGTGCACTGCTCTGGCTGTGCTCTAGCTGTGTCTGACTTCTACCAATGGGCAATTGGGCTGTTTCTGGATCTTAGCTATTATAAGTTGTGCTGCTATGAACATAAGGGTGCATATATTCTTTCTGATTGGTGTTTCAGGTTCCTTAAGATAGATTCCTAGAAGTGGGATCACTGGGTCAAATGGCAGTTCCATATTTAACTTTTTGAGGAAACTCCATACTGTTTTTCATTATGGCTTCACCAGTCTGCCTTCCCACCAGCCATGTACCAGGGTTCCCTTTTCTCCACATCCTTGCCAGCACTTATCATTTGTTCATTTGCTAGATGTTTTCTTTTAAATCCTCATTCACTTTACATCACCTAGGATTTCTCAGTTACTCTACTAGATGACATAATCTAGGCACTTCTCTTTTATTCTTTCTAAAAGAACCACTTAGCTCCTGTATACCTACAAATAGACAGAAAATAGAAAAGGAAAATATATCAGAGAAATATGAAGTTATTTTAAGTCAAAATCAACTTCTTCCTTCTCCATTAGTTTTTATACTACAGAATTTGAAATAGGGATCTTTGAGAGTTAATGTCCTTTGTATTTGTTTCATATCTATGTAGCATTTGGTTCAGCGCCATAAACAGAAGGGATATTATTTATTTTTGTTATTCCTCCCCCACTCTTGTTACCAAAAATAATTTAATTCAAGCATTGGTAATTGTGGAAGCAATCCTATATAATAAAAGCCTAATACGCACATTGTCTCCTCAGGCAGTCGATCAACCAGGAGACCGGGAGTTCGACCACTCACTATGACGTGCACTGACCACCAGGGGGCGGTGCAGAACATGGCAGGTCTCGGCGATGCAGCACTGGCAGCAGGTGGCAGTGGAGGCTCTGCCGGCCTTAATGGGCCCCAACGAAAGCGGGAATGCGGCAGGATGATGGAGCAGGTGAGCAGGCAGTGCCAGGCCAGGGCAGGTGAGAGCGGGTCCGCGATCACACCGCCACTTGGGGCCCGGCCCAGACTGATCACCCTGCAGACAGCTACCAACAGTGGTGGCAGGGGAGCCAGGCAGGGGGGGTGGGGTGCAGCCCTGATTGATCACCCCACAGGCACGATGGTGGAACAGGTAAGGGGGCAGTGCCAGGCCAAGGCAGGGTGCCAGGCAGGGCTGCAGGGCTGTGAGGCTGGGGGTGCAAGCTGGGGCCCGCTCTCTGCAGGCCATCCTGAGGTACCCCACCAGTGCACAAATTCGTGCACCAGGCCTCTACTTTGGATATAATCACATTTCAATTATTGTTATGGTATAACGATAAATTATACCATCTGATGCTTCTAGAGGTAGCAATATACTATATCTGACCTTGCACAATTGTAAGAACGAATTAGTTAAATAAATTCTGAGGGTGAAGTTTTAACATTTGGTGTTCAGAGTTTGAGGACAGACATTCAAATATATTATTTATGTAGTGACAACTTGGTGTCAACATCTTGGAGGCAAGATTTTAGGATGAATTATTCTTATTTCATGGCAAAATAATAGTAAAACTCTAGCTACAGAAATACTAGCATGAGTACATAAGGCCTCTCTATATACATCCCTGTGTATAGTTTATTGAAATATAAGTTACAGTAGCAAAACAGTGGCAAAAATTTAAATGGTTATAATAAATGACTCTTTAAATATAGTAAAAGATTAGAATATAATGCAAAGCAATATTTCCAAAAATTAAGATAGATTTATATGAACTAAACCAGGAATCAATTCATGATATATTTTTTAATTAAAAATTAAGTTTTTTAATGTTATGTATGATACTATTTTATTATGTAAATGTATTAATTACATGGATAAATGTTTATGCATAAAGTTACAGTTTTATGACCTGGGTGAGGGAAAGCATCAAACTGCTAGCATTGGCCACCTATAAGGTTAATACTTGAAAGATCAGGCAGAGGAATTTTCCTAACTTATAGAATTTAAAAGGAAAATGCAGGATTTTAGATGATTTTTACACTTTAGTAATTTTCCATCCTTTCTATAAAAATTATGCAATTTTAAAAATAAAAAAAAATATTTTCCAGTTGTGCTTTCTTGGTGCTAGGTCGTAATATAAAAGTTTTAGCTTTGTGTGTAGTTGTCATCTATTAGTGCTGATGATTGACTAAGCAAATACATTTCACACAACTTCTCTTGGAATTCTGATCCAATTTTCAACAATGCAGTGGCTGAAAAAGGATAATCGTTATATTTCCCCTCTTCCAGTACAATCTGACAAATCCAGGCTACCAATGCAATTCGGTTTGATGAGGTCATTTAGGTTCCCATCTTGTCCATTCCATATTGTTTTCACAATTGTGTTCTTCAACAAAGTCACAATTGGGTGGCTGCATATCTTGTTGAAGAAGGAAAGAAAGCCCAAAGAAACAATTTCCTGTCGGCAGGGGAAACCCTCAGGCAGGGACATTTCATTTTTGCTGTCATTCCATTGCTGATAACTTGGTCACATGATCACACGTGTATATGTATATCCTTTTTCTTACTCTGCCCCTAGACCAGTGATGGCGAACCTTTTGAGCTCGGCGTGTCAGCATTTTGAAAAACCCTAACTTAACTCTGATGCTGTGTCACATATAGAAATATTTTTGATATTTGCAACCATAGTAAAACAAAGATTTATATTTTTGATATTTATTTTATATATGTAAATGCCATTTAATAAAGAAAAATCAACCAAGAAAATGAGTTGACACGGTGTCATAGGTTCGCCATCACTGCCCTAGATCATCATATAATGTTTCGTGCATACATTTTAATTTCAATATAATCTTGAAAATTTGTTATTTGTGTCAAAAATTATTGCATTGTCTTAGAGTGGATGACTTTACTTAGATTCCAACTACCAAAGCATGAAAAAGTACTGTATTTTGTCCAATAGAGAAATGAGGTTAAAATATTAATAAATAATAAATGTTCCTTCCAACTTTATTGGCCATTTCAATTAAGTGTTGTAGATCTGATGGCCTCTTTTTATTCTAATAGGTTGTGTTCTTTAGAATTTCAAATAAGGTTGTCACATTAATTAGAATTTTCATTCAGAATATAAATTATAGCCCTGACCAGTGTGGCTCAGTTGGTTGAGTATCGCCCCATGCACAGAGAGGTGTCCAGTTTGATTCCAGGTCAGGGCACATGCCCAGGTTGCAGGCTTAATGCCCAGTAGGGGGCATGCAGGAGGCAGCCAATTATTTCTCTTTCTCATAGATGTTTTTCTATCCCTTACACTCTCTCTAAAATGTGTGTGTGTGTGTGTGTCTGTGTGTGTATATATATATTACTATTTATATATATATATATAAATATATATATATAAATAAATAAATATATATATATATATATATATATATATATTACAAATTTACTCGTAAGTGCCCCCTAAAATAGTTGTTAGGTAGAGATGCTGTGAGTGACGTTATTATAATTTACCACAGTTTGTTATAAAATTGCTAATGTCCTGGAATAAGGAAAATAAAATCATGGCTTTAGCCATTTCCTTCTAAATTTTAAAATCTATCAACCTTGGCATCTTTAAAAGAATGTGTATATTTTGAGATTTTTATAAATTATGTATTGGTACCAAAAACTAGTACACTCTAAGTTTTTAATATTTCTCAAACAAAACAAGTATTATTTTCTATGAGATTAATGAAATCTTTTTTTAATTTCTACCTAGTATTTTAACATTTCACTTTCTTTAATATCATGTAATTACTTTTAACAAAGGTTGATTTAGGTCATTTCCTAATGATGCATCAGTGAGCATAAATTGCTATTCAATTGTGTCAGCTTTCTACTCTGAGTCAATGACCCATAGAACCACTTATACCACAAATGTAAAATGATTCCGTTAACATACAGCAGTCTTCTAGTTTCCCTAATCATTAGAAAAAGAGCACTTAATATAGACATTCTTCATTCTGCTGCTGTAACCTATAAACTAAACTATCTCTTTATTTTAATGTGAAATTTCTTGTTACTCTTTACACTATCTACTGTCCAGGCACATTTCAATTATTTGTCATTAAGCTTCTATCCTGATAAATATTCTCAAACTGTCCTTTCAAAGACCACATTTTAGTCAACAAATACCTTTGCCCTTCATCCCCAATATTACAGTCATTAGAGGCCCAGCGCACGAAATTTGTGCATGGGTATGGTCCCTAGACCTGGCCTGCGATCAGGGCCATCTTTCCCAGCTGCCGGAAGCCAGCCCCGTCCCCCACGGCCACACACTCCTGGTTCCCGTTCTCCATTGATAATTGGAGCCTGCTGGCCAGGGGGAGGAACTGAGAGGTTGGCTGGCAGGCCCCAATGGAACGTTGTTCCACTGTCCAGTCGATTTGCATATTACACTTTTATATATGTAAATTGAAGATAATGTAATTTAGTGGTTATGCCACATTTATATATGCCTGAAATTCAAATTCCATCTTTGTCAACTTTAATGTATACCATTAAATAAGTTACTTAAACTGTCCAAGCCTTTTACTTCATGTGGCTATGCTACTGTTTTAAAGAGATTATTTTACATTGAATTAAATAAGTTACAAAACACACTTACAGCCCTAGCTGGTTTGGCATACTGGATAGAGCATCAGCCTGCGGACTGAAGAGTCCCAGGTTTGATTTCAGTCAAGGGCACATGCCTGGGTTGTGGGCTTGATCCCCAGTGGGGGATGTGCAGGAGGCAGCCAATCAGTGATTTTCTCTCATCATTGATGTTTCTAACTCTCTTTCCCTCTCCCTTCCTCTCTGAAATCAATAAAGACATATTAAAAAACAAATTTAAAAGAAACAACAACAACAAAAAAACACTTACAGGATCTGGTACATATCAATATATATAAAAGCCTAAGCGACCGAACGACCAAACAACTAATGACTGGTAGCTATGACATGCACTGACCACCAGGGGGAAGACACTCAATGCAGGAGCTGCCCCCTGGTGGTCAGTGTGCTCCCACAGTGGGAGCGCCACTCAGCTGACCAATGGGCTCCAGAAGCTGGGCTCACGGCTGGCAAGCGCAGCTGCAGTGGCGCAAGCCTCTCCCGCCTCCGTGGCAGCACTACTGAGCAGCAGCGGCGGCAGGCAGAGCAGGGCCAGGATGAGCAGGAGCAGCACAGCGCCCGCCCCAGGCTCCAGTTCCTCCCCAGCCGCCTGCCACTTCCTGCACTACTACATCCCTCGGGGGATGTTGGACTGCCAGTTTCCGCCCGATCCCCACAGGCCAGGCCCGCAGGGGATAGGGACGAAACTGGCAGTCCAATATCCCCCAAGGGGTCCCGGATTGTGAGAGGACACAGCCCAGGCTCAGGGACCCCACCACCAGTGCGCCTGGTCTCTAGTTAATAGTAACTGTTAATGCTAGACATGATTTTCATTCTCATTATTATTGATCTGTCATATTTTGTGAAATATATGATGTCAGTTCTCAACCTACTTCTCTGAATACTTCTTAATGTCTCTGGTTATTATCCCTACATTTGAATATTTATATTTATCTATTCCTCAAAGTCTTTTTTCTACTCACAATCTCTCCTGGGTCATCCTTACTCTCTCTCTTTGCTATGGACTATATATTTGTTTTCCCCCAAAATTCACATGTCAAAACCTTAATTTCCAAGTGAAGATATTTGGAGATTGGTTTGAGTTCTCATGATGGGATTAGTGCCCCTTATAAAAAGAGACAGGAGTGAGTTTTCTTCTTCTCTCTGCCATGTGTGGATACCACCTGCCATCTGCAAACCAGGAGGAAACGTCTCACCAGACATGCCATAACTTGATCTTGGATTTGGCAGCCTTTAGGACTTTGAGAAATAAATATTTGTTCTTTACTAGGAAGCCTATCTATGGTATTCTGACTAATGGCAGCCTGAACTAAGACACTCTTGGAATAAAAAATCACTTCTCAAATATAACCATTTCAATTCTGGAATATAGATCTCTAAAGATACTATCTTGAAATCACCTCTTGAATTTCATATTTTCTTCAAAATATTTATTTCTTTCTAACTGTCTTTCTGATAGCTCAATGTCCACATGCTTCAGTTTGAATTAATCTGGTCCCTAAACTCGTTTTAATTATCCTCACATTTCATTTAGTGCTACTTCTTTACTCATAGTTACTCTCACTTTTCAACCTGTTATAAACTCTGGCAGTTAAATATTTGCCTAAAACATTGATTCTACCTTCAGTATAGTTCCCCTCACACCCCTGTTACACTCAGACTCTTGGCATTGTGTTGTAACTGTCAGCATCTCCTACATCCATCTGAATTGGGGTCAGGTTAAGCCTGTCTATCCACAGACAATCCAAGTATTTGTTTCCCAATCTTTCATGAACATACAAGGAGAGTCATAATTCAGTCCTATGTAATTCACCATAAAAAATGACCCTCAATATTTCTAACTGGAAATAAGTGAAAGGAGAAAAATAATAAATTATTTCAGATGAAAGGGATCAGGATAAGGAATTATCTAATATTATTGTATACTAAAGTCTTGGGAATGGTTTATCTGGATATAAAAGTCATAGGTTATAGAACAACCTTTTACATATAGTACTTGACAAAGTATACATTTAGTAAAGGGGTGCTATGCAGACATAATACTATTAAAAGAATCTACAGAAATTGTAGGAGGATGGTTCTTAAAATAGCCTTCTTAAATTATCAAAGGTATGGTCAACTTCTAAAGTTATTCTGATACAGTAGGCAGTAAGGAACTATAAACTAGGTAGGAAGGTCACCAGGGTGGAAAGCCTGGGTGGATAGCGATAAATAATTATAGGATGGGTCCTTGCCCCCAGGTTGACCTTTCCTCCCCTAGCATATGGCTAGTCATGTAGTTTAGGCCAGTGGTCAGTAAACTGCGGCTCACGAGCCACATGTGGCTCTTTGGCCCCTTGAGTGTGGCCACGAAGTTTCATTCGTACTGTACGTGCTCGCCCACACGTGGTATTTTGTGGAAGAGCCACACTCAAGGGGCCGCAGTTTGCCGACCACTGGTTTAGGCCCTCTGACCTTTCATATCACCGGTCTTGTGTTTGTTGCGGTTTGGACCCTCATCTGACTTTCCTCCCCTGGCATGTTGATAGTCCTGTGGTAGGGAAGGAACAAGGGGGGCTGAGAATATCCTCATAAGACCCCTTATAAGCCCTTGCATGACCACTCCCTAGCAGTGATGGCGAACCTATGACACGCGTGTCAGAGGTGACACCCGAACTCATTTTTTTGGTTGATTTTTCTTTGTTAAATGGCATTGAAATATATAAAATAAATATCAAAAATATAAGTCTTTGTTTTACTATGGTTGCAAATATCAAAAAATTTCTATATGTGACACTGCACCAGAGTTAAGTTAGGGTTTTTCAAAATGCTGACATGCCAAGCTCAAAAGGTTCGCCATCACTGCAAAGCATTAAGCCCTAGAGGTAACAGATAGGCCTTAGTTGGGTTTCATCTCCAGGCCCAGAAAAGCAGCAAGAATAGGAAAGGCAATGCCATGACTGACATCAGCAATAGCAGGGATGACTAATGACTTCCTGCTCTGGTGCCAACCAATCAGTGGAGACCATAACCCTGAGGGAACACATCTGGAAAGATGATGAATATTCTATTGAGATCCTCCCTTGGGACCTCCAGATAAAACCCCTTAAGATGAGGGACCCATCTGGTTCTCTCTTTTGAGGAGCCTATACCTTCTTCCTTTCTTCCCTCCGCCCGCTCTTCCTCTCTCTTTGGGGCATGCACACTCCTTTCCCCACCCCTTTATTTCCCCAGATGTGTTTTCTTTGCCTTTCTTTCTCCTATGCTCCAAGGACCCTTCTTTTGCTACTGTAACTTGCCATTTTGAGGGTTGAAAGAATTGGCTGAAAGAAATAAAATTAATTATAAGTAGCTCTGTGTGATGTGGCCCATAGATCTATTTGTCATATACTGCTTTATATAGAATGTTGTTGATAAATAACATTCTATGTAAAGCAGGTGCAGAATAGGGCAGATGTTGGGAACTGATCTAAATATAAATATAGCTTTTCCACCCTAATTTAAACAACTGAAATCTTTGTGAATGTTCAGAATAAAGGACCATATATTATATTAAAGACTGAGTCTTGACAATGAAAAGGGCAAATGAAGATTTTGTTTTTCAAAGTTTCTTATTAAAGTATAAATTCACCAGGAGGGCTGATACCTTAAACTTTGTCAGCTAACACCTTAGGTTTCAGCTGTCATCTTCATGAACAGCTAACTCTTTAGCAGAGACTAGCAACCATACACAGCCTGCCCTTGAGAGCCCAAGGAAGCAGAGGTGAAATGTCAGGAGAGGCACATGAAGCTGTTTCTAAAGAGAAGAAGTGCCCAAGATTACAAAACCTACAGCATTATTTGCTGACAGCCAGCTTAGCACCTAAAACACCTTGCTTTTCTAAGAATAAAAACTATTCCAAAGAAATCTGAAGTTAAAAAAAGCAGAAAAGGTGTGTTCTCTCCTAGCCCACTTTCATCACCTTCTTCACTACTTTTCTTCCTCTTCAGAATGAGATTGTCTCTGGTAAGACAGTGATACATATTCAAAACAGATTGTGATGAGAGAAAGGATCTATAAAGAAGAGAAAAACCTTGTTGATGCTCCATTTTGAAGAATTTAAAAAACTAATTAATAGTATTAATATTGCTATAATAAATCCATGAATGCTCTAGGTTGAAGTGGGGAAAAAAATATATCACCATGAATTTAAAACTATGGTAGCCAGCCAACAGGATATGACAAGAACTAGGAAAAATAGGGGAATTAAGAAACAAAACAAAACATACTTTAATTAAAATAACAACAGAACAAAAATAACAATACTGAAAAGAAAAGATTGCTTGATAGTCATTCAAATGGAGCTATGTATGGTGTCATTACATCCAAACCCTTTCCATTGATAGGATATAAATACAACTGTATATTCATATACACATATTTGTACATCTGCATGCATAGATATATAAGCACATCATTGAATAACTTAAGGATGTGTAATTTGACAGTTTAAATCCAGTGAACTCAGTTAGGTAACCTGATTTGGCTAAGCAACATGTGGAACATAAAAGACCCCAATAAAGTGATTTTCCTTAGTTCTGCTGAAATAAAGATTCCACATGAAAAAATGTAATGGTTCATAATTTGGAAATAAAACTCTTCCTGTGTAACTAATAAAGGATTATAGGTAATTGTGCCTGCAAGTTACTGAGTACCCCAAAGCTTGACAGTGTTTTATTTTTCCTGTTGTGTCTTATCCTTTACCTGTATTAAAGCCCTGCATATTTATGTTTTGTAGAATCTTATGATCCCTTTAAGTTACCCAATCTGCGTAATTTTTGTGACACATATTTATCATTTTTATGTCCATTTCTATATCAGACTATCTAAAAATGCATAGAAAAATATCAGATTACAGTGACAACTTCAATCCCAATCCAGTGTTGTAATGTGGTTGCTATCCTATGTTGTTTTCATATTTGCAATTCTCTACTCTGACAGAAAGAAATCTAGTCCTGTTACCCCAAAAATATCCATTTATTTGCTAAAATTTTAAACATAAAAAAGTGCTCAGAATTGCTGTTGCCTCTGCAAAAATAAGCCTATTTAGAGTTTAATACATGTTTGGAATTCTTTTTTTCTTTTGATCTTTAGCATGAAAATATGTAATTATAATACTTTATTCAAAAGTTTTGAGGGTTTCATTTTTATTCCTTTCAGTGTGATCATTTGAAACATGGTTTGCTCTTTAGAGTCTATGATAAATTTTATAGATCTTTATTTCTTCCTTATAGATTGCATTTATATATTAATCTATTTATTTGTGTGTATTTTTTTGTGAGTATGTGAAACATTAAAATGGTTTGAAATGGCAGGACAGTGCAAAAAGATATATTCAAAGAAATGTTATCTTTCCTAATTCCCTATATCCTTTCTGTTCCATTCCTACCTAGGCCATATAGGGGCAGTTTCATTAATCTCTTAACTACCTTTCCTGTGTTTTTCTGTTCAAAACTGTGGATATATATGTATTTTTGTATTTCTCTTTTTTTTACATAAAATATAGCATACTGTACATCTGGGATCAGCAAGATTTGTTTAAAGGCTAGATAATAAACAGTTTAGGTTTGTTGGGCTAAAGGGCAAGTCAAGGATATTATGTAGATGATCTATAATAGTAAAAGCATAATATACTAATTAGACCGGACAGCCGAACATCCTTCTGGATGTCCTTCCGCACAAAGTCACGGTGGCTGCAAGGGCCGAGGGCAGGCAGCCACAGCAGCAGTGAGGGCGGAGGGCAGGCAGCAGCGTCAGCCAGCAGCAGCAGCAGTGATGGGGTGATGAGGGCAGCACTTTGCCCTGATCGGTCTGGTTGCCTCCTGCAGAGGGAGGCTAGACTGCAGCTCCATCAGTACGACTTCCCCTGAGGGTTCCTGCACTGTGAGAGGGGGCAGGCCGGGCTGAGGGACCTCCGCACCCCCAGTGCACGAATTTTTGTGCACCAGGCCTCTAGTTGTATAATAAAAGAGAAAAAAATCCATAATTTTAACACCTTTAAAATATAAAAATTAGCTATCAGTATGTCCCCTTTGGATAACTCTCTATTGAGGTCCTTTGCCCATTTTTTTAAATTTGATTGTTTGTCTTCCTTTTGTTAAGTTGTATGAATTCTTTATATATTTTGGAAATTAACCCTTTATCAGATGTATCATTTCCAAACATGTTCTCCCTTATAGTGGGTTCCTTTTTCATTTTGTTAATGGCTTATTTTGCTGTGAAGATGCTTTTTATTTTGATGTAGTCCCATTTATTTTCTTCTTAGTACCCTTTGGCTTAGGAGATGTATCTGTAAACATATTGCTAAGAGAGATGTCTGAGATTTTGCTGCCAAGAGACAAATGATAAAAATGCTCAAAGTCACTGATCATCAGAGAGATGCAAGTTAAAATGACACTGAGGTATTACCTTACAGGTGTCAAAATGGCTACCATCAACAAATCAACAAATGACAAGTGCTGGTGGGAAAGAATGTATTCACCCCTATTTTCATAGCAGCACAATTTCATTAGCTAAGATCTGGAACCAGCCCAAGTGCCCATCAGTAGACTAGTTGATAAAAAAGCTGTGGTACACTTACATAATGGAATACTATGCATCAGTTAAAAAAGAAGGATTTCTTACCCTTTGAGACAGCATAGAGGGACCTGGAAAGTATTATGCTAAGTGAAATAAGTCAATCAGAGAAAGACAAGTATCACATGATTTCATTCATATGTGTAATGTACTGAGCAAAATAAATAGATGAACAGAATAGATCCAGAGACATAGAAATATGAACAGACTGTCAAATATCAGAGGGTAGGTGGGGGTGGTTAAGTGGGTGGGAAGAGATCAATCAAAGAACTTGTATGCATATATGTATAAGGCAGGGACAGAGAAAATAGGGTGATGAAGGCCTGGGGGAGGGGCTGGGGCAGGCTAGAAGGGGCCAATGGGGGTAAAAGGAGGACATATGTAATACTATCAACAATAAAGATTTTTTTCAAAAATGAAAAAGTATATAAAAATTGAAATTGCACATAATTTTTCATGATACATATTTACTAACTATAAGAATGAAAATTTGGGGGAGATATTTTCTTAAATAGGTTTCAAAATAAGCGATCTCCATTGGCAAAATCAGTCACAAAATTTCATTTGTTAATGCTGATCTGTAATCAGATTTTACATGTCATCTTTAAATATGTTTTTTTTTTTCTCATAGAAAGATATTGCCAAATTCTGTAATCAGTCTATGAGCATATGGCTTTAAGTGAGTATATTTATCACTTTGAAGACATATATAGAATTATATTAAAATCTTCTCTTGATATGTGCCTTATAGTACGTCATCACATTTCCAAATCAGACACTTCCAAATGAAGGTTAGGTGGATGCTCTTCAATTACACAGTAAAATGGACTGTGAAACATGAAAATTTCCTCTGTGCATGCATTGAGGTCTGAAAAAAGTCTGTTGACATGTAATTTTAACTAAGAAAATATATTTGCTGCAAATTTTTGTGGGAATAGAGATCATGCACTTTGTTTTAACTTTTGACAGCATGAAAAATGTATTATGTAGCTTGACATTACTTTTGATTCAAACATTAGTCTTTCTCAAAATTACTTTGCCACAATTTAAGATTCACATATAAGCGCTGTTTTAACCTCATAATTTTAGATTTAATTCACTAAAAAATATATTCAAGCATATGCCAAATGTTTATTTCCAAATTTCATTCAGTGCTCAATAATAGTGTTTTTGGAATAGTTCTTCCAATACAGAAGGACTTTAATCTTGGATTTGAGCTCAATAAATTGAAGTAAAACTTCACCATTGCTAAAGCATGAAACTGCTGTGTAGTAGGACAAATCATGATACTAAGCTTCTTTTATGATAAAAAATAATGGAATTAACAATGACCAAGTTGGCAAGTGTGAATGACATCCACCATTGACACTACTGGCTTAACAACATGCTAGAGTTACATATTTCCCTCCTCAAAGTACCTGATGATAAATGATAGGCTTTAAACATTTTCATTTTCCACTATCTTTGTAAATTTGTCCAAGGAATCCTTTTTCTTTTCTGGTCCACTTATTTTTACTATTGTGATTGGTAACACTTCTTAGCAGATTCCACTTCAGGTTGTACTAAATTAGTGTCTTCTCAACTTCTTCTAAAATATGTTTATATGTAATTGTTCATGCAAGACTAATCATAGAAGGAAGTTCTCTAAATTTTTAATCATGTCACTTGGTCATTGGCTCCTTGAATAAATAACTAAGCAGAATCAATTACATTACCTATTTTTCAAAATCCAATGCAAACAACACAAAATCAATTGCCTTGATATTTTAAAATGATTTTTACAAATATTTAATAACTACTAAATATAAGATATAGGATACTTTATTTTCTATATGGAAACTATTTAATTTTATATTTTACATTATTTTAAAATATAAAAAATACTATATTTGGTAGTTTGTTCCGAATTTACTATTGATATTTTCTCAGTGTTCTCAACTCTTCAAGAAACTATTCTCACTGAAAGTCTCATATTCTTAAACAAGTTTATTTTCTCTGGATACATTACTTGAATCAAAGAGTATTTGATTAACTACCCATCAGTGAATGTCTTTTATGTTCCTAGCAAGTGATCCACTTGAATCGTACTTTCATTGTAGCTTCATTTTTAAGTTTTATTTTTATAAAAAAAATTCTGCTGTGATGGCAAGAATGTGGAGGGATTGAAACATTTGTGCATTGCTAGTGGGAATGTAAAGTAGTGTAGCCAGTTTGGAAAACAACTGGGCAGTTTCTTCAAAAGTTCAATCTGATTTTACCATGGTACCAAACAAATCCGCATTTAGATGTTTATGCAAAAAAAAAAAAAAAAAAAAAAAAAAAAAAAAAAAAAAAAAAAAAAAAAAAAAAAAAAAAAAGAAAAGAAAAAGAAAAAGAAAAAAGAAAAGAAAACATATTTACACAAAGATTCACACAGATATTTGAGAAGCATTTTTTATAATAGTCAAAAGTTATTTCATGTCTGACAATAGTACTCAGGGACCAAAATGGCACTCTGTACAGTCAATCATAATGGGGGTTTACAAAGCCCAGGTTATATAAGTCTTGGCACCAGTCTGCCTCACAGTGAATCTATGGGACCAGGGACCAATCCTATAGTTTTGTCCAGTTTCCCAATAGTTATAGAAATAGTTATACGTAGAAACTGAAAGAATACCTAATGGATTTTCTGATTTATAGAATAAGGGTTATTATAGTACATGGGGCTGATTTTATGAATTCCTTATTTATTTTAGATATTAAGCTCATATTGAATATTTGTTTTTCTCCTAGTCCCCTCTACTGTTAATAAAAATTTAAAACCAATTTCCACATATTAGTGGCACCATGCTGTATTTGTCTTTCTTTGTCTGACACTTAGCATATGTCCTCTGGCTTCATCCATGTTGATGCAAATGGCAGTCCCTCTCTCTATGTGTTTTTTTATTTGTGTCACATTTTCTTCATCCATTGAACTGATGAGAGGCATTTCGGTAGTTTTTATGCCTTGTCTATGGTGGATAATGCTAGAGTGCAGGTATCATTTCAAGACACTAATTTTGTTTTCTTTAGACATATAAACACAAATGGGATTACTAAATCATATGCTGTTTTATTTTAAATTCTTTGAGTAATCTCCATATTATTTTCCAAATGGCTATACCAGTTTACATTACCACCAATAGTGTACAAGTGTTCTCTTTTTCCACATTTTTATGAGCATCATTTTTATATTATTGAATTTATTGGGGTGACATTGGTTAATTAAATTATATAGGTTCATTATTCAGATATATTACTCTATAATACATCATCTGCATATTGTATTATGTGTTCACCTCCCCAAGTCAAGTCTCCTTCCATCACCATTTATCCCCCCCATTACCTTCTTCTACCTCCTCCCACCTTCTTTCCTTCTAGTAATCACCATACTGTTGTCTGTGTCTATGAGTTGTTATTTTGTTTTGTTTTTCTTTATTTGCTTAATCTTTTTATCTTTTTCACCTAGCCTCCAACCCCCTTTTCCTCTGGCAACTATTTGTCTAAATTTTTATAGACATCCTAATAAGTGTAAAGTAATATTTCATTGTGGTTTTAATTTATGTTTCCAGTGATGTTGAACAGAATTTCAGGTACCTGTTGGTCATATGTTTGCATTCTTTGGAAACAGGATTATTTAAATAGTTTGTCCATTTTTAATTGGGTTATTATTGAGTTTATGAGTTCCTTATGTATTTTAGATATTAATCTCATATTGAATATGTGGTTTGCAAATATTTTCTGCCATTTTATAGATTTTCTTTTAATTTTGTTGAGGTTTCCTTTGTTGTGCAGAAGTTTTTAGGTTTTTTTTGTTTTTGTTGTTTTTTGTTTTCTTTTAGTTTAATGTAGTTGCACTTGTTTACATTTGCTTTTTTCTTTACTTCTGGTGTCAATTCCAGAAATTCATTGCCAAGACCAATGTCAAGGACCTTACCCACTTTGTTGTTACTGTTCAAGTCTAGGTTATTAATAGTAACACTGTCAGTGAGGAACACCTGAGGCACTTGGCCAGGCACCTGTTACTTGAAGTGAGCCCCACAGAGATTTCCCAGAATGCAGTGTTGCAGCTGGACTGGACCTTGTGGTTCTTAGTATGATTTCAGGATGCATTTCAGCAAAGCCCCTCAGGAAGTAATGAGGTTTATTACTCACAGGCCTGGAGGGCACATGGCATGCCCAAGGATCACTCAGCAAGGTCATAGATAGAGAGAGAGGACCTGAGACTCTGCCTTTATTAGATCCCTAAGGTGGGGTGTCTAGGGCTTAATGGGCTCATTCTTTATTGGCTTATCTATATATACAAAAGCCCAGTGACTGGAACAGCAGAACAACCAGAACTACTAGAACAACCGGAACGACCGCTGGCTATGATGTGCACTGTGGCAGCCAACTGGCCTAATCCGGGTCTGATCGGCCCCCTCCACCCTGGCCAGTCTGGCCCCTGATTGGCCCCCAGTACCTTTGTTGTGAGCCAAATTAATAAATTCCCACTGATTTGATTAGTGAGTCAACATTCAGGTTGAGTCACCTACTGACTCAGTAAACCTCCAGAGGAAGGGGGTAGAAAGGAGGGAGAAGGAGGAAGGGGAGGGGGAAGGAGGTGATAACCAATATAGCAGCTCAAAGACAGGAGCTCTAAATGTCCAAGTGAGGTTACCACACCCAAATCAAAAGTACATGAATGAAGTCAAGGAGTGATGGGGAAACGCAGGTTCAGTCTCAGAAAGTAGAAGTCAAACTAAAAGAATGACACCAACCACAGAGGGAGCTTCCCTTCCCCAGGCCAACCCCACCCCTGATTGGCCTTCAACACCTCCATCGGGGGCAGGGCTGGCCAGCCAACCTCCTGCGGCCCCTATCTCCTATCTCCCGCCGGCTCAGCCAGATGGGCCCATATTGAGACGGGCTGGCCGGATCCAATACATGCACAAATTCGTGTACCGGGCCTCTAGTTTATAATATAAGAGCAGAAATTAAGAGAGGTCACTTAAAGAGTCAGTTATCTAGGTTACCCTAGGCTTTACTAAAGAGGAAACTTCATGAGTGTGGATGGCCTAATTCTTTATCAGGTTGGTTTGCTTGTAGCTGTGTCATACAGCTAGCAGTTGCTTATTCAATACAGATGCTTTTCGAAATGGATGTATCTTGGCAATCAAAATTGTAATGTCAGGCACTTACACTACAATAAAAAAGCTTAATGTCAGGCACATGACACTGTCTGGAGGAAGCTAAATGTATGATGCCTTTATAGAAATGGATAGTCCAGAAAATGTGAAACAATAATAATCATCTGCAGAGCATACTCACTTAATATTTGTACAATATAATTATACTTAATACATGTTTGCTCTCCTGACCTCAAATTTCAACAATAATTCAATCAAGAATAGAAATAAAAAATCTCTTCTAAAAGGGATATAAACAATGATGATGTGCTTGGAGCTGATGAATCACACAAGTGTGGTTTTACTCCTTCACACATATGGTTAATAGGATGAATAAAAAACCATCTCCTTAAAAAATCTCCCTTCATTGGCTAATTAGCTATGAACTGACAGTCCAAGTATCCATAGTTACATTGAATTGATTGATTTTATTAGCATTTTACTTATTAGTACAATCATTTCAGAAAGAAAAACCTCAATTTGATCATATTATAAAGTCCCTAGAGTACTGCAGTCATATTATACTTTATTTTAGCATGCCCAATTGTTACAGCAATTATACAACACTGAACTCTCAATCCAACATGATAAATGGCCATGAGCCAAACCAGTTTCTAGTGCTTTTTCCCCTCTATCTAGAGATAAACACTCATTTGGTTTTAATATCACATTATGTGAGTGACCATATTAATGAGGTTAATTATTTAATCCCATCAAATTCATATTTTAGTTTAAAGCCCTAACCAGTAGAGAGTTTGGTCAAGGGTTATAAAATTTTCTTGCTTGTTTGAGCAGAGCTATGGTATAGATCATATGACAGATAAAACACATTAAGTAGAAATATAATTCCTAAGAAAGAAGTTTAAATGCATCTAAACTATAGTGAAGAGTCTCAAAAGTTACCCTTAGATCTATAAAACTATTTTTAGTTATAAACCTGAATATAGTGATGAATAGGATAATTACTATCATTGTATTTCTACTAATAAATTGGGTGAGTAGCTGACAATACATTTATCTTTTCAATATATTATAGATATGTTGATCTTTGGAAATTTAACATAAAATCTTAAAAGACATTTCAGTCAAGTGGTGCAAAATTTGTAATTCATGTGATCACACTTTCACACAGAAAAGACAGGAAGTTCAAAATCTGGATACCAAGATTTAAAGATGAAAACTCAATGCAGAACACATTGATGTGCACCGTGAACAGTAATGGCATTATTACTTACCATTGGAAAACAGCAATGCTGAGAGTAGTATATAAACTGCAGAGTTCAGACACTCTTTCTGATCAGTTTCCTTAGAAATGTAACATGTCATTCTCATTGGGTCAGGATTTGGTTCTCCCATGAGACCATACATACAGATGTATATTATCCCTTAACATTCTCTACAGTGTAACATCTGCAAAGCATGGAACCGCAAACAACAATTTATGCCACACCACTAATGGAGAAGAACATACAGCAGTGGCTTTCCAAGCACGTGGGTGGATTGACATTTCTTGACAAAGCTTTCCTCCAACGGGTGTATTTTATGAAACTACCAACTCTTACATAGTACCAGAGTGTTCACTTTTCTCTGGGGAATGCAGCTAAAGACTGTTAATTAGTGTTTAATATCTACAAAAGAAAAAAGTCTTAATTTAAACTATTCATAAGAATGCATCTGTTGTCCTCATGTTTGTAACAAGATACAGCAGCAGCTCTGAAAACAATCTATTACAACTAAAGATCCTTTGCAATGTTTAATAAAAATTGTGAATTTTATTTTTCATATTCAACAATGTTGAACACTAAACTCTTTACTTTTTTGTTGGTATTATACCTTAAATAAGATATTTTTTTCTGTTGTAAAGATACTTCTTAGGGAAATAGGCAAGAAAAATACACTAACGCTGTTTGTCTAAATACAATAGGTGTGAGATATTTTTTATCATGTGACTCGATGATTTCAGGATTGAAGTCATATTTGAACCGTACTTTGTGTTTGCTTATGCAGCAAAACTTGTAGATCATTATTAGGTATCTAATACTAGTTAGTCAGTTTTCTGTCCACAGTCTCAGGAACTACAAGTATACATCTATCATGTCCTGTTTACAACTGTGTGAGTTCATGGTTGAAATGGAAATAGAGAATTATTGGATCTCAACATTGCAAGTTAGGAGCTAGATGCCTGACAAGAAAATAGTTCAGTGTTCCATTGCAGTTCAGCTGCTGTATGAAGTGGCTTTAGAAAATGCTCCAGTGCATACTATAATAACCTGAGGTGAGGGAGGTAATGAATGCTGCAGCACATTACAGTGGGGCTGAGTTAGTTCAGTAAACTTTCAGAGAACAGCAAGGAGTATATTGCAGACACTGGAGGTAATTTTCATACAGAACCCCTAACTGATTCTTACCAGTTGTCATGATAAGTATATCATGTAATTAATGGACACCAGCTTGAATTTTTTCATACTCCTTGACTAATGACTAAGATTCTCTTAAAATTATGGTTATTTATGTCCATTTAATTCAATGTAGCTTTATGCATTTCTGTGTTTTATTATCATTAGATACCAATAAAGGCTTTCTATTTATAATTTCATTGAATGAATAAAGAACAGTTAAATGGTCAAATAATAGATGTGTAAGTATTCCTGTGATATTCATTCTATCTTCATGGTGCTGTGCTCTAAAATCCATGAAGAATTCTCAACGAATAATTATCTGCTTCTCCTTTAAGGAACAACAGTGTGAGAACTTCTGCAATCTGCTTATCTGATAAAATTGGGTATTTTTTTATTTAATTAACATGATTGCTTCATTGTTATGTAGACACAGACTTCTTTTCTTATAGTATACTGTTTCAGAGTTTTAATTATTCCTATTTACTTAAATGCTATTTGCTTCAAATTTTTAAACATCACTTGTGTATGACTCTTACTATTTGAGCTTTATTTATGTACATGTCTTCCTCTCAAAATTATAAGAGTTTCAATTTAGCATCCATGGTCTGCTTTATTATTTTATCCTTATCACTGCCTTATGGTTCATTGATCATAGTAGAGGGTAGAAGGAGGGCCATTTTCTTGCACATTTGTCACTACATGGAAATCTCTCTACATTGAACCTCATTGTAGTGAAAACAATTATCTTACCTCAAGAGAGATGCACAATACCATCACTATGATACACAGAGCAATTATTTCAATATACAAAGAGCATTCATTTTTTTTTTAAAAGTAGAGAAAGGTATTTGTTGGAAAAAATAAAGGTGTAGTATAGTCCATTTGAAAAGTAATAGTACTCATGTTAGTTGGCTGTTAACAAGTGTGTCAAAAATAAGTCTGTATCTTTTTTATAAGTAGTAATATTTGTAAGAACAAATATTAGAATGAAATAATTTAGTTCTTTTTTCATGTTCTTATATATTTGAATATGTTTCAAATATATATACTCTTGTGCTAAATTTCATTTTCAGAAGAAATAAAGTAATTATGCTTCTCTACATGTTTTAACAGATGAAGAAGGTTATTTTATCCTTGTCTCTTAAGCTAAAATAGTTGAACCACTATAATATAATGAACACTTTTATTCCATGCTATTTAAAAGGTTCTCTTTCTCTCAGTATATAAAAAGGATATTAGGAATGCTGACAAGTTTCTGGAAAATTGTATGTAGAGAGAGGATAGCACCTGTTTTTTCCCCTGTTCTCCGTAGTCACAATAACAAAGGCATGAGTAAAGAGATGTAGACCTTATTGTGAGAGATGTATCTAGTAGGATGAATAAATGAAAAAGTCAATTTGTGCACATGTGAATGAGGTCTAGAAGAATAGTACCGACTAATCTGTGCTTCATAAAAAAAGTAAATGTTTCTGGAAAAAAAAGTAAAAGAAATCAGTCTGAAGCCACAATTTTTTATTGCCAAGCAGGACTGCTTTTCAGAAGCCCGCATCTGTTACAAACAGACCAGACAAATACACACAGAAATAGAAAGCTTCAAAGAAAGGGTGTGACTCACATGCCTTGCTTTAATAGCAGTAACCAGGCTATCTTTTGAAGTACCTTGGTTTTCCAGGCATGTATCCTAAAGGTGCCTTCATATTGCTGAAAATCAGCTGGTATTTGAAAGCTTGCCAGCTTGAAGCCATTAATTGACAACCTGGAAAGCCTAGCTTCACAGGAAAGGAAATTATACAAAGAGGTGAGCCTTGAGTCCTCGCACCTCCCCCGGAGAAACAGCAGAGGGAGCTGCCAATCTTTTCATGACTGAAGCCTATGCAGTGTGCAAGCTCCATGATGGAGCTCTAAATGAGAATTTCACCGAGCAGAAATCATTATCATGTCTTTAATTACCTTATGGCAGATGATTTATATAATTTCCCCAAAGAACAGATCCAGAATTATTTGTGGGGAAAAATGTAAAAATGAAAAAAATTAGCTTCTTACTCATAGTTCCTAGTTGCTTAGATTTGTGTGGTATCCAAATAATGTGACACTGTGGTTCTTTGACAGGGGCAATAGGCAGAGTTAAGTCCATTGTAACCATAGTTATTGTAGGGCTATTCAAATCTGTCTCATCTACAAGGATTATGTGTATGTGTAAACATAGTTAAATTTTTTTGGTCCTTTTCTAAGAATGTGCCTCAGGAGAGTAGCAAGATTTAAAAGTGGGCCCACTGAGCCATTGTGAAGTTTTTGTTACAGATTTTTTAACACAGAAAAATGATTACAAAGCACTAAAAATATTTATTCAGTGTCAGCCATGAGTTGCGATGCAGCGCACTTCTCTTTCTCTCTTTTCACTGGAATGCTAATTGCCTCAGGCAATCTTTTTGAAAATACAACAGAGTGGTAAACTACAAAACAGCAGAAAACCTGGCAATGCTAACTGGTGAGAGAACCTCATAAGAATTCAGAATTGGTTATTATAAAGTTTGCTCTGTTGGTGACAGTGGCAGTTAAACATGGTGACTTGACATTAAGGAGTGTTTCATTGCATTTGCTGAGTGAGAAGCGATTCTGCTAGACAGTGCCTCATTGCTTTTATTTCTATGCTATACACAGCTTCAAACTTAACAGGTCTCACTGAGAAAAAGATTTAGACAAGTGGTCACCCCTACTTTCCACTACCAGCATCTTGATTTTTCTTTAAAAATGTGGTCAATTTCTCTTTTCTGCTGCAATTGAAGTAGAACCTGGAAAGGTAAAGATGGTATTATTCACATTTAGATTCACATTTGAATAAAAAAGAATATAGGATGATCCCTTTAAAAACTCAGAACAAGAAAGCCCTCTGTTTCTGTCATTTATATAAGAGGTGTGCCTGCCAGCCCTATGTGCTACAACTTCTATAGCTCTTGGGATGATGGTGCTGTATTGTTTGAAGACATATATTCCTTATTCAAAGATCACAAGGTATCTATCCTATTATTTTTACTGCTGTGCTATTTCTCATACAAGCAACTTCAAACTGAAATATTCTTAACTCATAATTTAAGATTATTTTTCAAGCAAAACTTAAAATCTGTGAAGACTTTTGAATCCCAGTGATACCGTTGTAATAATCTGGTTATTATTAACAGGAAAGGGGTAAAGGAAAGACTACATAATATAGGCATGCCATTTACTAGGTGTACCAGTTAATAATGGCGGATTTTGTAATCAAAGAAAACACAATAATTTTAAGAGAAACATCAAAAGTGCTTTATTCAAAGTAATGTCCATCACTAGCTACACATTTCCCCCGTCTTTCAGGTAATTTGTGGATACCGTCCCAATAGAACTGTCCTAATAGAGGCAAACCATTCAGAGACCCAATTTTCCACTTCTTTGTACATTTTGAAGTGCTGCTCAGAAAGTGCGTGTGCCATCCATCAGAACAAGTGGTAACCTGAAGGAGCAAGGTCTGGTGAATACAGCGGCTGGGTTAATACTTCCCAGGCAAGATCTTTTAATGTGTTTTTAACTGGTTTGAAGTGTGTGATGGTGCGTCGTTATGAAGCAAAATTACTTTGCCCTGTCTTCTGGCCCATTCTGGTTGTTTTAGTATCAAAGCGTGGTTCAAATTGATTATTTGTTGTCGGTAGCGATCAGTATTAACAGTTTCACCTGGTTTTAGAAGCTCATAATACACCACACCTTCCTGATCCCACCAAACGCACAGCATTGTCTTCTTTCCAAAGCAATTTGGCCTTGCAGTCCATGTTGATGGTTGACCTGGATCAACCCATGATTTTGTGCATTTGGGATTCTGAAAATAAATCCATTTTTCATCGCCAGTCACAATTCGATGCAAAAAAGGACTTTCTTTCATGCTATTGAAGCAACATTTTACTGAGGACTTTTCGGTTTTCCATTTGTCTTTTGTTCAGTTGATGTGGCACCCATTTTCCTCCCTTTAAAATCTTTCCCATTGCTTGTAAACTGTCAGAAATTGTTTGCTGAGCAACGTTTAATCTTTCTGCAAGTTGTTTTTGAGTTTGACATGCATCTTCATCCAATAATGCTTGTAATTGTTGGTCTCCAAACTTTTTCAGTTGACCTGGATGTTCTTTCACATCAGAATCATCACTTTTAAAGCATTTAAACCAGTGTTCACAAGTATCTTGAGCTGGAGCATGTTCACCATAAGCTTCCCGAAGTATGCGATAACTTTTTCTTCAAAATAAAGTAATGCATTAAAACTTTCCGCAAATGCTCTTTTCTTTGGCACGAAATTTGACATTTTTAGGTGTAAAAATATCTATGATGTTAATACCTTCAGCAAATTTGACATATGAATTTTTGAAGCTTGCTGTCAATTCAACAAAATAGCATACATATCAAATCGCATATATATATATATATATATATATATCAACATATGTGTAACTCCACCTATTGAAAAAAATCCGAATTATTAACCGTACACCTAGAATACAGTTTTGCTAATTTAACATTCTCCAAGTCTGTTCCCTGCTGATCCAGGGAAGGGACTGGACAAAGGAAGCTTGGATGCCTGCCCCGTAAGGTCTGAGTAACCAGAAGGTCCTTGCCCAGAATAGGCCGGGCCATTGCAAAGTCCCTAAACCTGAATATATACCTTCTGAACAAAGGAGGCGCCTGCTCTCTCTCTCTCTCTCTCTCTCTCTCTCTCTCTCTCTCTCTCTCCTGGATATTGTCTCTCCTGTTGAAGGGAGACACATTCCCCTGCATTCATCCATGTGGCTCATGGTCATGTGGGACCCACACAGTGGACTGCTGGACTTGAATTCGCCTGAATGCTGAACTGGACCCAGCTGCAATGTGGAATGGAAGCTCTGGAAGTTGGCCTTGGCTCTGTTGGAAGCCCAGCTGCACCTTTTCCAGGCCTGGTTTAAGGGGCATGGACATTACACCTGGATGAATGTAACTCCATGCAAATAAAACCCTTTGCTACATCTCATTCTCTTGTGCGGGCTTCTGAAAGTGCTCATTTCAGCTGTACCCCAGGAACCTCACTCATGTAACTGTCTGGGAACTCTGGCCCATTAATTCCTCTGGCAACACCAGGACATTCTAAAAGAGTAGTTAATCTTGTTTTCAATATACTTGAATAACTGTTGTAGAAAGTATCTTTTTAACTATATAGTTTGAAAGGAATTTGGATTTTAAGAAAAGTTGTAAAGCTAGTGCAGATTCTACCCATATTGCCTTCACACAGCTTCTCCCGATGTTAATATTTATTTACTAAGGTGAATTTATCAAATCTAAGGTGTTAACATCAGTGCAATCTTTCTAACTAAATGACACATATGAATATATGAATTTTGAAATTTACTCACACATTTCCCCAATTTTTCCTCTTTCTCTTCCAGGATATAATTTAGGGTACCATGTTGCCTTTAGGTCTCATATCAACTTAGTCTCCTCTAATCTAACAGTCTTTCTCAGTCTTTCTTTTTCTTTTATGATCTTGACACTTTGTAAGAATTCTAAGTTATTTTGTTGATCATAGGTATGTTTTCTAATGAGTATAATGAGATTAAGACGTTTAGGGAAGAATATAACAGAGATCATGTGTCTCTTTCATATAGGGCAATTATCATTAAGGAGAGGCCTAGTGCACAAAATTCCTGCACTGTGTGTGTGTGTGTGTGGGGGGGGGGGGGGGGTGGGCATCCATCACCCCGGTCTGCGCCCTCTCACAGTCCGGGACTCTCAGGGGATGTTTGACTGCCAGCTTAGGCCTGCTCAGCCTAAGCTGGCAGTCAGACATCCCTCTCGCAGTCCAGGACCCCTTGCTCCTTTCTGCCCACCTGTTCGCTGTTCCTTAGTGCTGCTGTAGAGGCAGGAGAGGCTCCCAACACCTCCGCTGCGCTCACCAGCTGTGAGCCCAGCTTCTGGCTGAGCAGCACTCCCCCTGTGGGAGCGCACTGACCACCACGGAGCAGCTTCTGCATTGAGTGTCTGCCCCCTGGTGGTCAGTGCACGTCATAGCATCCAGTCATTCTGCTGTTTGGTCAGTTTGCATATTAGGGGCTAGGGGCCCAGTGTACAAATTTGTGCACCTTGAAAGGAACTGTTGGCCAAGAGGCTGCAGAGGGCACAGGGGCAGGTATTGGCCCATTCTCCGCGCCCCCACCCGGCTCCTCCCGCTGTGGCGCCCAGTTCTCTGTCTGCCAGCAGCCCTGCTCACACCCGCTGACAGCACGGAGTAATTGGGACCAGCGCCAGTAGCAGGTACGAGCAGGGTCAGTGTCATCAGTGGGTGCAACTAGTGGCTGCTGCCCCGATCGCTCCTCAGGAGAAGGGAGAGTGAAGAAGCCCTCAGGGGGCAATCAGGGCCAGCGCCAGTAACAGGTGCGAGCTCTGGGCAGGACCTTGGTGTGCGGGAGCAAAGAATTTTCAGTAACCACCAGAGGCTCACCCCAATGACAGTGACCGGTGCTCTGCCTTGTTCTGGTGCCCCCACTCACCTGCTCCACCATCCTGCCATGGCCGACGCCCACCATGTTCCACATTCTGCCGCCTGCTGCCGATGCCCACCATGTTCTACACACATACCCTGGTGGTCAGCGCACATCATAGTGACCGGTTGTTCAGTTGTTCCGCTGTTTGGTCTATTTGCATATTAGGGTTTTATATATATAGATGGTGATGTTACACTTGATCATTTGGACAAGGTAGGGTCTGCCAGGTTTCTGTATTGTAAACTTACTGTTTTTCTATTTTCATATTCTATTAATTGGAAATGAGCCTCTCTGAATCTAGCTCCATTCAAGAGGAGGGGAATGAATTTCTACTTACCTGAAAGTATCAAAGAGTTTGTGGACATAGGTTAAAATCATCTCAGTAATTAATAAATATTTTGGCTGATAATTTGGGAGATAATTTAAGATTATACAAATCTGTTCCTTTAGTGTGTATTTCTTAAATGCATTTTTTTTTTAGTTTTCAGCCTTGCTTTTTATGCAGTCTGACAATATCTGCCTTTTAATTTGAACATATACTACTACATTTTCATTTAAGTTGACATAATTATGTTTAAGTTCTCCACTTGCTATGGGTTTTCTATTTGTCCTATCTATTTTTTGAACCATTTTTCTTTATCCTTTTTTTTTCCTGACTTCTTTTCGGTTATAATTTGTTATTTTTCTCCTTTGTTGATTTATTGACTAGAACACTTGATGTTATTTTATTGGCTGCTTTTTGGCTTACCATAGACATCTTTAAATTACCACAGCCTAAATTTATGTGATAATAGCCTTAACATTATATACATTTATTTATCCCATCCTATTCTTTGGGCTATAGAATTCCTACATTTTACTTTTACATATGTTTTAAGACCTGTTCTATGTTTATATTAATTTCATTTAAATAGTTAACTATCTTTTAAAAGTGATTTATATCACATTGTATACATTAAATTTCACAATCTTGTGTGCCAATTATATTGTAAAACTTTTGGAAAAAATTTTTTTTAAAAAGATCAGTGGTTGCCAGAGGTGGGAGGGGAAAGATGAGCACACAGGAATTTTAGGTCAGTGAACATACTCTGGATAAGATTATAATGATGGTTACATGTCATTTTAGATTTGTCCGAACCCATAGAATGTCTGATGTCAAGATTGAACCTTCAGGTAAACTATGAACTTGAGATGATTATGATATGTCATTGTAGGTTGATCCTTAGTTAAAAAAATGAACCATTCTGATGAGCAATGACTTAATGGATGCTGTGCATGTGTGGAAGCAGAGTGTATATGGGAAACCACTGTACCTTTCTCTTGATTTTGTTTTAAATATAAAATGATGTTTAAAAAATTTTTAGAAGAATATATTTTAAATGTGCTTTACATAAAAGGAAATGTGTTCATTATTTGTCCATGTAGTCGTCATTTCCAGTGCTCTTCATTCCTTGTGCAGCTCCATATAGCTAACTGTTATCACTAATCTTGCATCTGAAGGAGTTCTTCCAACATTTCTTTAATGTGGCTCTTTCCATAATCAATTCCTTTAGCTATTTTATCTGTACAGTACTTTACCTTACCATTGCTTTGGATAAATATTTCTCCCGAGCATCCCATTCTAGATTGACATTATATTTCATGCATTAAAGATTTTACTCTGCTGTCTGCTAGCTTGCACTGTTTCAGAAATGTTCTTCTGGAATCTTTATCTTTGCTTCTCTCTGCAAAATATAACTTTCTTCTCTGGTGGTTCTTAAAATTTTCTCCTTATTACCAGTTTTAAGCAATTTGATTATAGTACCCCTTTGTGTAGTTTCTTCATTATTGTTATGTGTTAGGCTTTTTTAAGTTTCTTGGATCTATAAAATTTTTAGTCATTATTTCTTCAAGAATTTTTCTTTCCCTCCTCCTAATTTGAGAATCCAATTACAGCTATATTAGTTTAGTTGAGATTGTCTAATGGTTCACTGGTGCTTTGTCTCTGTGTGTGTGTGTGTATATATACTTTATTATATATATTTTTATTATATACAAAGATAATATAATCTTTCTCCTTGTTTTGGATATCTTATATTTTTATGATTTCAGCTTATTAATCTTTTATTTTTAAATATTTAATTTGCTATTCATCCTATCTAGTATATTTTTTCTTCTCCAACATCTTACTGTTCACCTCTAGATGTTTGAATAAACATATATATTATATTTATATACTTCCAAGTTATAATAACTCTTTCAATATTCTTGTTTGCTAATTCTAACCTCTGTGTCAGCAGTAAGTGAGTATCGATTAATTTTTCTTGCAATAAGTCTTACTTTTTTGTACACCTTTTTTTATTGGATGTGAAACATATTTTACCTTGTTGCGTATGAGAATACTTTTAATTCCCGTGCTTATCTTTTAACTTTGTCCTCTGACACATTTCTATCACTAAGAATCACCTTGACTTTTGAGGATCTTGCTTTGCAGATTCTTAAAGTAGGATAAGAGCTATGTTAAGTCTAGAGCTAATTCTAATTAATTTTTTTTTCTGAGTCCACAGCCCAGTATCTTATGAATCAATAGTTTTTCTAGTATGGTTGGTAGAAATAAACAAAGAGAAATAGAAATAAAACAAGCAAATAAAGGAGATTTTTTTAAAGTCACTCTCTGTGGAGTTGGGGGGCAGGAGGGAGGGGAGTAAGAGATCAACTGAAGGACTTGTATGCATGCATATAAGCATAACTAATGGACATAAGACACTGGGGGGTAAGGGAGGGTAGGGGTTTGTCAAGGGCGGGGGGGAAAAAAGGACACTTATGTAATACCCTTTGTAATACTTTAAGCGAAAAAAAAAATAAAAAAATAAAAAAATAAAAAAATAAATAAATAAAGTCACTCTCTGTGAATATCATGTACTGTTCACTCTTACCTTTTAGTAGTATCATTTTCTCTTGGGCCTCAGGTAGTTTCCTCATGAGCATCAATATTCTAGTCCACACTTTTAGAGCAGCCTTCTGCAGGTCTGTAGAGTTCTCTCTGTATGTGCAGCTCTCCTTTCCAGCAATCTGCCCAGTGCTCTAGCTGCTTTCTTGTTCAGAGCTTCTCAGATATCCCTCCCTAGTTCGAGGAGTCTGCTTGACCTGCCAAGGCTTCCTCTCACAGCGTTGAAATCACTTTCAAGGTTGTAGGCTCTAAACTCTGGCAGTCACAGGGTTCTTCTTATTTTCATTCTGTCTCTCAGAATCATTGTATTTTGTTTCATGACACCAAGGTCTTAAAAAGAACTATTTATTTTCTAAAATATATTTTATTCATTTTTTACAGAGAGGAAGGGAGGGGAATAGAGAGTTAGAAACATCGATGAGAGAGAAACATTGATCAGCTGCCTCCTGCACACCCCCCACTGGGGATGTGCCTGCAAGCAAGGTACATGACCCTGTGACCGGAATCGAACCTGGGACTCTTCAATCCACAGGTCGATGCTCTATCCACTGAGCCAGACTGGTTAGGGCGCAACTGTTTATTTTTTCTGCAGTTTTTTTTTTTTATTGTTTCACATTGATGGATAAATCATGTCCCTTTTAGTCCAACATAGTCAAAGGTAGGATTCCTTTAGCTTTTCTTGATTTCATACTGGATTCATTTCTCCAAAACTTTAGCATATCTTTATGACCTCCCTCCTAAAATATGTGTGTGTGTATACATATTATATATATATATTAATTAATTGCTTCACTTTTTTTCTGTCTTTAATGTGCTACTCCAATCACACCTCTTTATCTTCTCTTCATTCAGTTCATTGCTATATTTCTGGAAATAGGATAATGCTTAGATTAGAGTAGCTGTACAATAAATATGTTAAATAAGTGAATAAACACTAATTGATACATTTTAATTGCTAAACTGCATGATGCTAATTAAGCATTCCTAGTATGTGGTTTTAAGGAGAGATGCAATGATCCATGTAGAAAATCCATGAACCCCTCATCATCTTTCACCTCTCCCTCTCAGCGATAGCACTCTTGGTAGGGCACAATTATAATGGATTGCTATGGAAACAGTGGGATTGACCTCTTCACACAGTTATTCCTTTAAACTTAGTACAAAGGTTTTCCTGCAGTGACCAGAAATTTCACATCCCAGTTTCAGGGTATTGTCACAAGATGTTTGCTTTTGGTTGTCAGCTATAAGAAACCATTTCAGAATGCCTCTTTCGAGATTTTTTAGTGAAATTTTACTTTGGGAATATTTTGCTATATTAATTATATTTAAATATTTTGAATTATGTATTCTGTTGATACATCCACTTATGTGGCGATATCGCTTTGTTCCAATTCCTGAACAGTGAAATATATGTATGTTTCTTTTGTAGGCATATTTCAATAATGGTCTACTAGAATCACTGAATTCAGAGAATATTGAGCATTAAGATTAATGAAAGAATTAAACAAAAGTGATTTCAAATCAATGTTTGTGGTTTCAAATTCAGGTCTGTCACTGAGAAGAAGACTCAGTTTCTTCTCGCATATAATAGGATCAATTATAACTGCTTCTTAGGTTTACTGCCAGGTTCTAAGCAATAATGCAAACCCTTGCTAGGAGTTAGTAGTAGGAATAATGACAACAATTGTGTTAGTATATTTTCATCACTATCAAGATGTTTAATAATATTAGTATAATTTAATAGAAAATGTCATAAAATAGTTATATTACCTCTTCATTGTAGGAAAATGTATGTAGGGGTTTATAGTCTACCAAGAATACTTCTTGTAATTAGGTATAATAGTAACTAGTGAATGACTCATCCCTTTAAGTAATTTGTTATTGATAATAGGCTATATTTCAAATCCAGTTGACCATAAAACTAATTTATGATGACAAAAGTACAGAATATATTGGATAACATATGTCATTAACTGGATAGTGAGTTTCCCAGAAAACTCTTCAACAAATTTCAGATACATTTCTCACTTTTCCACTAGTGATTGAGCTCACCATATGTCTGATTAATTAATAGAGTTTAAAAGTCAGCACCCTACTAGAGTTTCTGACTTTTCCAAAATGAATGGTGATAAGTTACAATACAATGTCTCTGTTTTTACCCTGAGCTGAAGGCAACACAGATCTTATTCAGATCAGAACTACAAACAAAGAAAAAATAATGAAGCTCTTGAACAACAACAACAAATATATATATATATATCTGCCTTTCTAATACCTTGTGTTTTGTTTTGGCTTCATTCATTCAACCTCATTCTGCCACTGGCATTGACTTGCATACTGAGTTTTGTTACAGTGGTGACCTCCCAATAAAATGTGTTTGGTGAAGATCATTTTGTTTTGTTTCCTTTAACATCTGATTTCCTATGTATAGAATCTTATACATAGTATCTTAAAATTATCTTTGGAAAAAAAGGAAAATATTTATTCATATGGTGACCATATTAAATATCTATATAATACCAGGTGTACCGATTAATAATGCAGATCTTGTAATCAAAGAAAATGCGATAATTTCAAGAGAAACATCAAAAGTGCTTTATGCAAAGTAATGTCCATCACTAGCTACACATTTCCCCCCATCTTTCAGGTAATTTGTGGATACCGTCCCAATAGAACTTTTTTTGTTTTGAGGCAAACCATTCAGAGAGCCAATTTTCCACTTCTTTGTACGTTTTGAAGTGCTGCTCAGAAAGTGCGTGTGCCATCGATCAGAACAAGTGGTAACCTGAAGGAGCAAGGTCTGGTGAATATGGCGGGTGGGTTAATACAGTGGGGCCTTGACTTACGAGTTTAATTCATTCCGAGACCGAGTTTGTTAAGGAGCTCGTTAAGGAGCTCGTTAACTCAAATTACTCTGTCAACTCAATGCAAAAAATCGGCGGAGAGACAACTGGTATCTCAACTCGTTAGTCGGGACACTCGTAAGTCAAGGCCCCACTGTACTTTGCAGGCAAGATCTTTTAATGTGTCTTTAACTGGTTTGAAGTGTGTGATGGTGCGTCGTTATGAAGCAAAATTACTTTGCTGTGTCTTCTGGCTCATTCTGGTTGTTTTAGGATCAAAGCGTGGTTCAAATTGATTATTTGTTGTCAGTAGCGATCAGTATTAACAGTTTCACCTGGTTTTAGAAGCTCATAATACACCACACCTTCCTGATCCCACCAAACGCAGAGCATTGTCTTCTTTCCTAAGCGATTTGGCCTTGCAGTCGATGTTCATGGTTGACCTGGATCAACCCATGATTTTGTGCATTTGGGATTCTCAAAATAAATCCACTTTTCATTGCCAGTCACAATTCGATGCAAAAAAAGGACTTTCTTTCATGCTGTTGAAGCAACATTTTACTGATGACTTTCGATTTTCCATTTGCCTTTTGTTCAGTTGATGTGGCACCCATTTTCCTCCCTTTAAAATCTTTCCCATTGCTTGTAAGCAATCGGAAATTGTTTGCTGAGCAGCATTTAATCTTTCTGCAAGTTGTTTTTGAGTTTGACATGCATCTTTCTCCAATAATGCTTGTTATCGTTGGTCTTCAAACTTTTTCAGTTGACCTGGACGTTCTTTGTCTTTCACATCGAAATCATCACTTTTAAAGCATTTAAACCAGCGTTCACAAGTATCTTGAGCTGGAGCACGTTCACCATAAGCTTCTCGAAGTATACCATAACTTAAAGCAGCACTTTTCTTCAAAATAAAGTAATGAATTAAAACTTTCCACAAATGCTCTTTTTTTGGCACGAAATTCGACATTTTTAGGTGTAAAAATATCTTTGATGTTAACACCTTCAGCAAATTTGACATATGAAGTTTTAAGCTTGCTGTCAATTCAACAAAATAGCGTACATATCAAATCGCATATATATCAACATATGTGTAACTCCATCTATTGAAAAAAGTCCGCATTATTAACCGGTACACCTGGTATAGAGGTGATATGCTAATTAGTCCTCATGGTGTCCCAGTCATGACAGGTCAACAGGCTGTGCATGCACAGGAGCTGGTGGGCGGGGATGGGGGCAGGGACTTCCGCCCTTAGTGGAGGCGTGTGCAGGCCTGCCCAGTGCTAACATCAAATGCTGCCTGTGTGTGTCCCCACCCAGCACTGAGGAGAAGCTGCCTGCGTGCATCCCTGGCCAGGGACGTGATGCTACCTGTGTGTGTCCCCAGCCTGGGACGTGATGCTGTCTGCGTGCGTCCCTGCCCAGTACTGATGTGACGCTGTGGGGGTGCCAGGCTTGACGGGTGTGTGGGCCGGCCAGGTCTGGGTCTTGCCCAGTGGGGGTGGGGCCAGCCGAGACTGGCTCTCAAGTGATTTTGAGGCCTGCACAGGTGTGCAGAGATTTGATTCTCTAATTAATTCCCTTTTAATGTGCACAAATTTTGTGCACCGGGCCACCAGTTCTTCTTATATTTATCTGTTGAATATTTTATTTACTTATTAAATTGATATATGTTTACAGAAATAAGGCATCACTTTGTTGAATATTTTTGACTTTCATATATTGAAACAGAAAAAGAGGCAGGCATTCAGCATTGTATTATGGGAACAATCAGTATGTTCTTTTATTTTTTAATCTTTATTGTTGAAAGTATTACATATGTTCCCTTTTTTTCCTCATTGACCCCTTCTAGCCCCCCCTGCCCCCTACCCCATGCCATCACCACACTATTGTCTGTGCCTATGGGTTATGCATATATGCATACATGTTCTTTGGTTGATCTCTTCCCTCACACCTGCACATCCCCATCTTACCTCTGAGATTCTCAACAGTCTGTTCTATGCTTCTATGTCCCTGGATCTATTTTGTTCATCAGTCTATTTTGATTATTATATTCCACATATGAGTCAGATCATATCTTTCTCTGACTGGCTTATATCACTTAGTATAATACTCTCGAGGTCCATCCATGCTGTTGCAAATGGTAAGAGTTCCTTTTTTATTTTTTACAACCTTCATGTAGTATTCCTTTGTGTAAATATACCACATCTTTTTATCCACTCATCTAATGATAGGCACTCAGGCTGTTTCCAAATCTTAGCTATTGCAAATTGTGCCGCTATGAACATAGGGGTGCATATATTCTTTCCGATTGGTGTTTCTGATTTCTTAAGATATATTCCCAGAAGTGGGATCACTGGGTTAAACCTCAGTTCCATTGTTATTTTTTTGAGGAAATGCCATATTGTTTTCCATAATGGCTATCCAGTCTGCATTCCCACCAGCAGTGAACTAGTTTTCCCTTTTCTGTATATCCTCACCAGCACTTTCATTTGTTGATTTGTTATTGGTAGCCATTCTGACAGGTGTAAGGTGATACCTTATTATAGTTTTATGTATGAAGTTCAAAGAATTTGTTTCAAATATATCTTGATGGCATGGTGTAGTTCTAAGAGGTACCTCATTATGCTATAAAGGTATGCAATTATAAAAATAAATGCTCTTGTTAAGACCTTCACTATTGGGAAAACATGTTGGAGTCTAAATCATAATGACAAATATTTTATTTGAATTTGGTAAATTTGTAATACATGCAGTTGATGTGCAGAACAATAGGAAGAAATCATTTATGCACATACATAAGGATATGATTGAACCTGCACGTGTCATGTGTACACACACACACGCACACACGCACACACACACGCACGCACGCACATACACAACAGCTTTCAGTCATTTTTTGCTGCATAACAAACCACTTCAAAACAAAATGACCTGACTTGCATGCAAATTGAGTTTGCAAGCTGTAGGCTGGGACCTTCTCTCCACAGGATTGCTCATCTCCCAAAGAAGCTAGTCTGAGTTTCTTTTGGGAGATAGAAACATCAATGATGAGAGAGAATCATCAATCAGCTACCTCCTGCGCGGTCCCCACTGGGGATGGACCCAGGTATGTGCCCTGACCAGGAATGGAACTATGATCTCCTGGTTCATAGGTAGATGCCCAACCACTGAGCAACACCAGCCAGGTGAAACTAGTCTGAGCTTCTTTACATTACAATTACAATACATGAAAATTAATAGAGCATACACTGAAATACCTTTTGGACACTGCACAATGTCATATCTGCCTTGTCATATGGGTCCAATCAAATCAAGCCCACATCCGGTCTAGATCAAGGAGATGGAAGATAGACTTCACCTCTTAAATGAGGAGTAGCATAGTCCTATTGAAAAAAATGAATGTGTATATACATGAAAATATGTTGGCATCTGCATTTGCAAACTATCTACCATATCTGCTGTAAGTCTTATATTAATTCAGGCAATGACATGGCAATATTAGAACCAAAGTGACTGCACAGAGCAGGGTTGAAGCCATGCACATCCTTTCCTTCTAGATAATTACTTAAGGACTATATGTCTGTTGTTGTCACTATCGCCATAGGTAAGGCCATGCATTTATGCTATGCCTCCACCTTATGTTGTAGTCTACATTAACATTTGGTTAGAACCTACATTGAGAAACCTCATGCTCCTATTTAAGGAAAAGTTTCCATAGGCCCCTTTCTTTTGTTTTATTTTTCTAACTTACTTGTTGTTCGGTTGTTTGATTTTCCCAAACTCAGAAACCAAAGGAAGAAAGAATGGCCAGCGAGCAGGTATACCAAAATCACATGTGACACCAAATATCCAATGTCCGAAATTTCATATTCTTCCAGTCTGAGAAGTTTTACTTGAAATAAGAGAAGCATTACTTCTTGTGCTTTTGTGATTTTCATTAAGACTTTTAGATACATCCCAATCAAGTATCAATCATTTGTTTTTAGTATTGCACACAGCTAAAATACTAGAGTGATTATATTATAAATGTTTTTCTGGCCTTAATTTTATTGGACTCAAGTTTTATGTAGTTATGGCATAATATTTTAGAAATACACTGTGGGGCAAAAGTAGGGTTATAGTTGTTTATATGGAAAATAAGATAATACTTAATAAATAATACAGGAATAATCTATGTTTTGCATAATTACATTTTTTATTTTTGAAGATTTTTTATTGATTTCTAGAGTAAGAGGAAGGGAGGGAGGGAGAGTAAGAGGGAGAGAAAGAGAGACACAGAGAGAGAGACATTGAGAGAGACATCGAGAGACATCCATGTGAAAGTGAATCATCGATCAGCTGCCTCCTGCATACCCCTAACTGGGGATCGAGCCAGCAACCTGGGCATGTGCCCAATTTGGAATCAAACCAGCAATCATTCGGTGCAGAGGATTACACCCAACTGAGTCACACCAGCCAGAGCCACATACTCACAGCTTTAAACCTACTTTTGCCCCACCCTGTATTATTTGTCCTCTCTCAATATCAGTGTAAAGATTTGCTCTTTAGAATGTGATGAAATTTAACACAACTTTTTAAGTTTGTTTTTTTTTTTTTCAAATTACAGCTGACATTCAATACTATATTAGTTTCAGGTGTGCAACATAATAGTTAGACATTTATATAATTTAAAAAGTATTTCCTCCTCCCTACCCCCCCCCAAAAGTCTTGCACCGACCTAATGCTATGTATAATTATTACAATACCAGTAACTCGGTGCACAGATTTGTGCACATTGAAAGGAAATTAATTAGCAGGTTGCCGGCGGGACGGGACTCAGCGAGATTGGCTGGACATGCGCTGGAGCCAACCTCCCGTGGTCCCTCTCCGGCTGGCCTCACCTGGGGCAGCGCCAAGGTTCGAAGGGCATCTGTGGAGTGAGCAGGGTCCCTCCAGCAGGTGGGATCCCTCAGCCTAGCCTGCAGGGATTAGGTTGAAACAAGCTCTCCAACATTCCCTGAGGGGTCCTGGAGTGCGAGAGGGCACTCTGCAAAGTTGCTGTTGCTCGGCAGCTCCTGCATTGAGTGTCTGCCTCCTGGTGGTCAGTGTGCATCATACCTACTGTTCAGTCAGATAGTTGGAGGATTGCTTAGCCTTTTATATATATACTATAGTCCCGGTGCACAAAAATTTGTGCACTCAAGGGGGGGGTCCCTCATCCCGGCCTGTGCCCTCTCGCAGTCTGGGACCCCTCGGGGGATGACCACCTGCTGGCTTAGGCCTGCTCCTCTGGGTATTGGGCCTAAGCTGGCAATCAGACATCTTTCTTGCAGCCCGGCAGCCCTCGGGGGATGTCCACTTGCCAGCGGGTAGCAGACCTAAGCTGTAGTCAGACATCTTTAGCACTGCTGAGGAGGCAGGAGAGGCTCCCACCACCACCGCTGTACTGGCAGCCATCAGCCTGGCTTGTGGCTGAGCAGAGCTCCTCCATGTGGGAGCTCACAGACCACCAGAGGGCAGCTCCGGCATTGAGTGTCAGCCCCCTGGTGGACAGTGTGTGTCATAGTGACCAGTCATTCCCAGTCTTTCTGCTGTTAGGGTCAGTTTGCATATTACCCTTTTACTATATAGGATAGAGGCCTGGTGCACGGGTGGGGGCTGGCTGGTTTGCCCTGAAGGGTATCCCGGATCAGGGTGGGGGTCCCGCTTAGGTGCCTGGCCAGCCTGGGTGAGGGTCTGATGGCTGTTTGCGGCTGGTCACACCCCCTTCAGGGTGGGGGTTCCCACTGGGGTGTCTGGCCAGCCTGAATGAGGGGCTGATGGGTATTTTCAGGCTGCCCGCACCCCCTTTAGGGTGGGGGTCCCCACTGGGGTGCCTGGCCAGTCTGGATGAGGGGCTGAGGGCTGTTTTCAGGCAGGCCAAGCCGGCGACTGAAGCTCCCAGCCTCTCCTTTTTTTCTTTATTTTTTAATTCTGGGATTTATTTACCTTCTATAATTGAAACTTTGTTGCCGCTCCAGCTCCGAGGCCATGGCTGGCTGAAAGCAGGTATCTGCGGTTTGTTTAGCTTCTATAATTGCAACTTTGTTGCTTAGAGTGGAGCTCAGAGCTGGGCCGCAGCAGGGAGGAAGCTTGGCTTCCTCCATCACTAGAGCAAGCAAACCTCCTGCTCGCTTCAGCTGCATGGCTGCCAGCTGCCATCTTGGTTGGGTTAATTTGCATATCCTGCTGATTAGCCAATGGGAAGCGTAGCAGAGATACGGTTAATTACCATGTTTGTCTATTATTAGATTATATATATATGTGTGTATATATATATATATATATATTAGAGGCCCGGTGCATGAAATTCGTGCACAGGGGAGGGTGCCCTCAGCCCAGCCTGCACCCTCTCCAATCTGGGACCCCTCGGGGGTTGCCCAACTGCTGGTTTAGGCTGGATCCTGGAGCCTAAACTGGCTGTCAGACATCCCTCTCAAAATCTGGGACCACTGGCTATTAACTGCTTGCCTGCCTGCCTGATTGCCCCTAACTGCCCCCCTGCAGGCCTGGTCACCCCAAACTGCCCTCCAATGCAGGCCTGGGTCCCCCCAAACTGCCCACCTGCAGGCCTGATCACTCCTAACTGCCCTCCCCTGCAGGCCTGATTGCCCCCAACTGCCCTCCCTTTCAGGCCTGGTCCCTCCCAAATGCCCTCCCCTGCTGATCATTTTGTGTCCACATGGGGGCGGCCGTCTTGTGTGTTGGAGTGATGGTCAATTTGCATATCACTCTTTTATTAGATAGGATAGATAATTGACTATATTCCTTAAGCTATAATTGACTATGTTCCCTAAGCTATAATTGACTATATTCCCTGAGCTATAATTAGTAACTGTCTTGTAACTTCCAATTTGTACTTTTTAATCCCCTCACAATTTCATCCAATTCCCCAATCCCTCACATCTGGGAACTAGTTTGTTCTCTGCATCTCTGAGTGTGCTTCTGTCTTGCTTTTTTGGTTTTTGTTGTTGCTGTTTTGTTTTTTGTTTTGTTTTTGTTTTGTTTTGTTTTCCACATATATGTGAAACCATATTGTATATAGTTATTCTTTGTTTCTTTTTTATTCTCTTTCTCTCTTGTATGTTATTAACTCTCTATGGTGTTTTGTTTGGATCCCTTTCTCTTTATTTCTTGTATACTTTTGGTTTGCAGTTAAAGTACGCTTCATATATGCCAAGCTATATTTATAGCAATCTGTTTTAACTCTATCATTGCTTAAGTTGGAACACTTTTTATAATCATGACCATTTTTACTTCTTCATGTTTATGATTTGTAATTAATTTTTATTTCTTTTGTGTATGTTTGTTTGTGTCTCTCCCCTAATTTACTATTGTAATTACACATGATCATCCCAATTTTTTCCTTTTAACCTTTGTACTAGCTTTGGTGTTGGTTGATTCACACTGCATTTATTATGTGTTAGCCTTCGTTAGTGAGAATTTTTTTTTCATTGCAATATTTTCTCAATCAAATTTTATATTTTTTCTGCCTCTTTTTAAATAAGTCCCTTTAACATTTATTATAATTCTGGTTTGGTGGTGATCAAATACGTCAGCTTTTTCTTGTCTGGGAAGCCTTTATCTCTCATTTCATATAAGTGGGTCTTAGAGCAAATTCAGCTTGAAACATTGCTGGAGGCAAAAGTGTTAAAACAAACTGCCCTACTTCAGTAACATCATGAGAAGGCAGGGTTCTTTGAAAAAAAACAACAATGCTGAGAAAAATAGAAGGCAGCAGAAAAAAGAAAGATCAAATAGGAGATGGATTGACTCCATTTAAAAAAGCCGTAAACACCATGGATAATGTGGCTTGGTTGGTTGAGCATTGTCCTGTGCACTGAAAGGTTGTCCACTTCCATTCCTGAACAGGGCACATGCCCAGGTTGCGGGTTTGGTCCAGTGTCAGGGTGCATACCAGAAGGCAGTCAGTGGATGTTTATTTCTCATGTTGATGTCTCTCTCTCTCTCTCTCTCTCTCTCTCTCTCTCTCTCTCATCAATAAAAAAAAACACAACATTTTTTAAGAAGCCATAGGCAAGAGTCTGCTGGAGTTAAGCAGGGTTGTTGACATCATTCATTCATAGGGTTGACAGGAGTTAGAACTGACTCAGTGATATAACACTCACATTTAGCAAAGCTAATATATAGAGTCTTTGGATTGAAAATCCAAGTCTTTCTGATGCTAAAGTTTAAACCCTTAATCTCTTGACTTCATTGCCTGATAAGCCACTCTGCCTGATTCTCTGAAAGAGAGAAAAAGAGGAAGAAAAACTTTAAGTTTTGTCAGTAATCTCATATTTTCCCTTCCCTGTACCCTCCAGGAAGTACTGACTTAGAAAACTGTTCAATGTCACTAATCATCAGAGAGATTCAAAATAAAACTACAATGAGGTATCAACTCATACCTGCCAGAATGGTTATCATTAATAAATCAACAAACAACAAGTGCTGCTGAGAATGTGGAGAAAAGGAAACTTTTGTATACTGCTGATTAGAATGCAGACTGTTGTAACCACTGTGGAAAAAAGTATGGAGTTTCCTTAAAAAATTAAAAATGGAACTGGGGTTTGACCCAGTGATCCTACTTCTGTGACTATATCCTAAAAATCCCAAAACTCCAATCACAAAGAATATAAGCACCCCTATATGCATAGCAGCATTATTTACAATAGCTAAGGTCTGGAAACAGCCCAAATGCCCATCAGTAGATGAGTGGATAAAAAAGATGTGGTACATTTACACCATGAAATACTATGCAGTTATAAGAAAGAAGGGTCTCTTTTTTTGTGTGACAGCATGGGTGGACCTGGAGATTATTATGCTAAGTGAAATAAGCCAGTCAGAGAAAGACAAGAATCACATGGTCTCACTTATATGTAAAATCCAATGAACAAAGTAAACTGACAAACTAAATAGATCCAGGGGCATGGATATAGGGAACAGACTGACAGATCTCAGAGGGAAAGGGGTGGGGGCAGGAAGAGATTAGCCAAATTACTTGTATGCATATATGCATAACCCATAGAAACAGACAATAGCATGGTGAAGGCCCAGGGTGGGGCAGGGCCTGGATAGTTGGGAACAAAAGGAAGAAACATCTGTTAATACGGTTAATAATAAAACAAAAACAAAACAATCCCAGTATTTAAGACCCACTATGACATTTTTACTCATCCAGTTTTCTTTTCAGAAATCCTGTGTGTGTGTGTGTGTGTGTGTGTGTGTGTGTGTGTGTATACACATATATCTTTAATAATGCTGGTCAATATTCTCTCCTATTCTAAAACAATAACAACAAAACAAATATAAACCTATCGTAATGTCTTATATTATGCCTAGAATTAGCTTCCCACTTTTCCTTTGCCAATGTAAACCCCACATCTCATTGAATATTGCAAATATCCTTCTTAATAAGCTTAGTATCTTTTCTTTGTTTTAGCATTTAGGTATATTTTTAAAGACATTCTGTTTTGAAACTCTTCTTTACTTCAAAGAATAAAAATCATATATCTCTAGTTGCTTTGCAGAATGATGGGGCTTCTATATAACAGAGGGTCTAAGTTTTAAATATGAATCATGTAAGTCTTTAACTATTTTAAAATGCCAACCCATTGGCAGTTAAATATGCTTTCTTATTTGTGATGTAAATTCGGTAAACTGTGTGATGGTGAGAATTAGCTTTATCTCACTTCAGAGGCCAGGTCAGACAGAGTGGGGCCAGTCACAGAAACAGTGCGCTATAATATTTGTCTTTGGGTTTGGAGCATTCTCCAAATTATGTTACTGAAAGGAGTCCCCACAAATGTGTACTACCAAGAAAGCTGGATAAACACACTCATGTAGGAAATTGCTACCCCATAACCCCTTTGAAAAAAATGGAATGCTTGATCTCATTTGATCATAGAGCACTGGAAGGGGATTGGGTTCTTTAGCTACAGGCATCTCTCTTTAGAGAGATGAAATAACCTGGAATAACAGTACAATCTCCTGAAACTGGATAATGAAAAATTAAATGGAAGAAATACTGTTTAGGAGAAGTTTGAATAGAAAATGAGAATGAGTCAGCAATTGGTAGTGGGAGCAGCAGATAAATATCATCCATAGAGAAGACAGTACCCAGAACTCCTGTGTTAAGCAGACATCTGGGCTGGATGACAGGCATCATAGAATAGCTGAATTCAGAGGAAATGAATCACCAAATGGCACAAGGGAAATAAGGACCAACACCTATCTACTGCTGGACCAGCAGATAGGGTGTATCACTAAAACTGCTTTGGATTATATATTTCTACTTTTCCACAAGCCTGACCCTCAAGCAAATTGAAATCTTTCTGTTCATTATTAGGAAATTCACAAAACCCCTACCATAAATCCAGGTAATTGCCATCTGTTCAAACAAAAAGTGCTTGCCTAGCATTAGAGCCAACAGAGACTAAATTAGGTATCAAGAGAAGGGGATGAATATTAACACAATAAGATCTATGGTTAAATGGAGTTTGAGAGGGCATTTAAGCACACATTTCAAAACAAGTATACAAATGAACAATTCAGCAGCACCAAATATACAATAATAACTTCATGCTGACTTCACTGTAGCCTCTCCAGAGGTTAAGGGAGATAGATTTTAAAAAGAATTTAAAAATTCTAGACAATTACTTGCTTGAACATTGATCAATTATATTTAAACGGTGTTTTATAATTTTTTATAAAATATAATTCTAATAACATTTAGTTTACCAAAATTCATTTTAGTAATGAGAAATGTGATTTTTTAAGTTATTATTTTAATCCATGTGATGTTAGTTCATATTTGTATTCAGAATAGTGTATTTAAATTCAGAAATATCCTATAATACCTATTAAACTTGACATATAACAAGTAATACTAAGTGTTTAACAATTAGAAGTCTTTCTTCATTATATTTAACTTTTTAAGATGATAATATGCAAGGCATTGCTAAGTTAAGAAGCAAAACAACTGAATTAAGGAGGCTTTAAATTACTATTTGAACTGTCATATGAAATTTGTGAAATAGTGTCTACTTAATTTATCATTTGGCAGGAAGAGTAAACAGTTTTTGATTTATATTACATATCCATAATTGGAAAAACTATGGAAAAACTGACAGTTCAGAATGTATATTTCTGTGTCACCTACATGATAATTTTTGTAAAATGAGGAATAAATGTTATTGAAGTACTGTTGTAACAGCTGTATAAATCATCTTCTTTATCTTGATTCTTGTTATTTTATGGATTACTCCGAGAAAGTTTTCAATGCAATACAGAAATGTGAAGATACTTGCATATTATTTATCTTCTCTTTTATCTGTATGTGCTCATAGTTCCATGTTTTTATTAGTGATTAAAAAACTATGTTTGTATACTTGACCGAATGAATACACACATTAAATAGACTTTCAGTGTAATAAAAATAACAGGACAAATGAAATCTATTTTTTCTGGATACACAATTGATAAAAGTATATCAAAGACTAAACTGTAGCTCTAAGTATTTCACAGATATCTTTATTTAATGTTATCCCAACAGCTAATAAATATATACCTTAGTATTAAGTGCTGACTATTATATATTTTGGTAATACCATGGTTTTCTTTGACTTTATGGAATGGAAGGTGTAATCTTTTTCACACCAGCACAGCAAGACCATTTCTTTAGATGACATTGTCTTCTGTTTCTTGAAATGACACCTGTTTTTAGAATAATGTGTACTTACACAATGCATTCTGATTTGAGAGTGCAACGATGGCCACAGATATCAGGGAAAATGAAAACATGGTTCATTTAACACATTTAGTCAGGAATAGAGGTTTTAGTCAGGAATAGAAAATTTAACTTTTAGCTTAGCAATGCACTTTATTCTGAACAAAATGACAGAGAATAATAATTCTCCTTAATAGGAAATAATATGTTTATCCAATGTTGATATCTATCATTTAATTAATATTAAAGAGTACTTACAATCAGTTGAATGCATGAAAATGTAATATACCTGTTCCTATGATTTCTCCTCATTCACCTAGCAATGGGATAAAAGTGCAGGGTGTCATTAAAATGTATTCATTTAACATATAATTATGGGATATTTTTGTCAATATATTGGTAAATATCAAGAATCTGAAACTTAAGAAGTTTGACATTGTCTGTGACTCCATTAAAAATGGAGCTTATGGTGAAAAATACTCACCTTCCTTAGCCCCCTTTCGTTACCTTAAGCCATGGACATGAAGAAGAACAGAATGTCTGATTCCAGAAGAGCAGAATGCCTGCTCTTCTATAAACCTTCCACATTCAGAGGCATTTCTCCTAGGCTTAAGTTTCCTGGATGAGTATAGAACCTAAAGTTCAGAGAGAAAAGAGACAAGAAGTGTGCAATAAGAAAAAAAAGTGCTTGAATAATTTATTTTTATATAGAGAATACGTTTAAAATAGGGAAAGGGGACAAAGTGATGCATATTTGAAGATTTAGAATTAACAGAAAAATAGGAATTTTAAAGCAATACATGATTGGGTGCAGCTGAAGTTAGGAATTAGGAGCTAGAGATACATAAATGTTTAAATAGCTATAAATGTATATATATATATATATATATATATATGAGCAGAGCATCTATTAAAATCTATTTTAAATATTTGAAAGTTCATGGGGTAGGATAATGGAAATGATTTTGGAAAAGATATAACAGATTCCAAATTTATTTATGAGCTGATTGTAGAATGTTGATAACCAATTGGCTGCTGATAATTTATGAAAAGAGATGACTGAATCATGGTTAATTATGCTATGTTCATCTTTAAAACATTGCCTATGGTGGTATCATTTACTTCTATAGAAAATTGGATAAAAAATGTATATACTTGTTAGAGGAACAGGAAAATGGAGGAAAGATGTAGAAAATGGAAGATAGCTTAATATGTAGATATAAATATGTGGATATAAATATTTCAAGCCAACTAGCTTGAAATAACAATGACAGTAAGCCCTAAGAAATAATACAGGAATCTCAAAATCAAGGTCTTGGCTAAAGGATACTAATTTTGAAAATCTTTAAGACAAAGGTGGTAGTTGAAGTCAGACACATGGATGTCACTTCTTAGAAAGAATAATGTATTGAAGACAGCAAGTATCCTGAGTTGAAATATGTCCAGTGACTGGGCAATAAACTTTACAGTACAGATACTATATCTGCCCTAGTCGGTTTTCCCAGTGGTTAGAGCCTCGGCTGGCTGACTGAAGGGTCCAAGTTTAATTCACAGTCAAGGGTAGGTATTTCGATTGCAGGCTTGGTCCCTGGTCCAGCCTGTGTTGGGGCACATGCGGGAGGCAACCAATTGATGTGTCTCTCTCACATAGGTGCTTCTCTCTTACTCTCTCTCACTCTTCCCCCTCCTCCCTCCCTTCCACTCTTTCTAAAAATCAATATCCTCAGGATTGAGGATTTAGAAAAAAAATACTATATCTGTTTTTTACCACAATATTGAAAATGACTATAATTAACAATATTGTGCTGTGTATTTAAGAGTTACTAAGAGAGAGTAGATCATAAAAGGTCTCATTACAAGAAAAAAATTGCCTACGTGAGGTGATGGATATATAAACTAAATGTTATTCTCTAATCGTTTTTCAACATATGCATCAAATCAAATCAATATGTTACACATCTTAAACTAGTACAATGTTATGTCAAATATGTCTCAATAAATATGTAAAAATAAAATAAGTTGCATATTTTCATCTCTCACATATCATAGTGGAGAATGGGAAAATAATTTTAAATAGGAAAATATCAATATCTAACATACTCTGTTTGTCACTTAATGCAAAAGAAACATTGAGTTCTAGCCTTAAGTAAGTACTCAGTAGAATTCCACCAGTATGCCAGCCTTCTATCTGGAAATTCTTTCTCACACAGTTACCTCTGAGCAATTCTATCTCTGCTCTGTGTGGATTAAAGTTGCTTGATCAACATTCTTTTTGATGTGATCTCTACCACTTAGCAACTTTATGATTTACACTTCCAACCCAGACTTCAATTCTCAAAGACTAGTGTATCCAACTCCCTAGTCAACATTTCCTTGTCATTTGTTATAGGAGTCAACATATAACCAACTTAAATATGGAAAATTAATATCATCCTTATCATACCAAAACCTGCATCTTACCTCATACTAAACTATATATTTGTGTACATATATATAGTTATGACAAAACAGTTTGTTAGATACTGATATTTGTCTGCCTAAAATTATTTTTTTCCATTCTCAACTATGAATATGTGGGAGAATGGAAAATATTTATACAGCCCTCTCCATCTATTTTCTGAATCCAGACAATTTAGAGAAATAGTAGTTGGAGTCAGGACTTCAATTCCTATGTATAAGACCATAAGGTTAATTTCGCTCATCATTGCACCATTATACTGTATGGCTATCTAACACCAATGCAGAAAAAAAAAAAAACACTAAAAAGAGAAAAAGAAACATAGTAAAGGGGAGGACATAAGTATGAGCCATTAATAAAAACGCTGCAATAAAAAGCCAGTAATAAAAATCCTGATTTTTATAGAGCCATAATAACTTTTGATCGAAGGCCTATGCATGATGAAATACAGAGCAGTAAATCACTCATGATGTACAAAGATAAATCTTTTGTGAAGTGCTTAGTTGTAAGGTCCTTGTTTTACATCTTGGTTTCACAGCCCTATAATATGGCACCACATCTCCCCAGGAGAGTTGGGAGGTTTTGTGTTTAAAGAATACAAAGCATTCAAGTATTTCTACACAAGACACTTACGATTCAACTTCATGTTTTCTTCTCAACACCATTTTTTATAAAATCAGAGAACAAAACAATGGGAAAATCTAATATAATCTATCTATCTTTCTATCTATCTATCAATCTATCTATCTATCATCTATCTAAACTATTCAGCCATGAGAATGGCTGCATTTACTTATGCTAAGTAAAATGTCAGAGAGTGTATGGAAAGTACTGTATGGTGTCACTAATAAGTGGAATCTAAAAAGGTCAAACTCATAGAAAGAGAGTGTAGAATGGTGGTTCCAGTGGATGAGAGGTGGGGGAAATGGAAAGATGTTGGTCAAATGGTACAAACTTCTATTTAGGGAATAAGTTCTAGCCATCTATGCACAGTACTGTGAATACAGTTAATACTGTATTATGTAGTTGAAAGTTGTTAAGAGAGTAAATCTTAAGTGTTCCCAATACAAAAAAGAAATGGTAATTATGTGACATGATGGAGGTGTTAGCTAATACCGTGGTGGTAATCATTTTGCAATACCTAAGTGAATCAAAAGAACAAGTACATTTTAAAATTTGACTTATATGTCAAATATATCAATAAAGCTGGAAAAATTGCCACCGCTGATAATTTGGAGAATAAAAAAGGAGTTCGATAGAAGGCAAACACTGTGAAAAGTTATGCTCTTTCTTGACAGAGAAGGCTTAGATGGCATATAAATGATGAGAAGAAAAGACAAGGAGAAAAGTAGGGTTCGCTTTTAATACAACTCTAAATACATTTAATTATTTATTATTCATTTGCTGTAGTTACCACATTGCTATGCTGAGGGGAAGGGTCATTATATAATTTAACATTCCATTAAAGTATTTATGGTTAATATATATTTATTTTGTACTTGTATGAAAGTAGCTATGTGAGTTAGAGAGACAAGAAAAAAAAAGCCAGTGAATCAGAAACAAGCATTGCCCCACAGACTTTATGATATAGTTTCTTTAAGCAAATGCAACTTGAGAAACTAAAAACAAAATGTATTTGATTCAGATTCCTAGGCTGCTAGCACTTGTCTCCTCTGATATGGTCCCCATTGGCCCACTGTCTTAAGCAATTCAGTCAGTAGACAAAACTAGTAAACCAGCGGTTCTCAACCTGTGGGTCGCAACCCCTTTGGGGGTCGAACGATCCTTTCACAGGGGTCGCCTTAGACCATCAGAAAACACATATATAATTACATATTGTTTTGTGATTAATCACTATGCTTTAATTATGTTCAATTTGTAACAATGAAAATACATCCTGCATATCAGATATTTACATTACGATTCATAACAGTAGCAAAATTACAGTTATGAAGTAGCAACGAAAATAATGTTATGGTTGGGGGTCACCACAACATGAGGAACTGTATTAAAGGGTCGTGGCATTAGGAAGGTTGAGAACCACTGTAGTATATACTACACCTTAGTGGTGGGCAGAATTACTTAAGATTAATTCATGACATAGGTCAAACCATATACAAATAATTCTGAAGTTAGTAAATTTCCAGTGACATTAATATGGAATATTTTATTGCATAGAGTTTGTACCAATAATTACAATCCCTCTCTATTTTAGAACAGGACAACTCTACCTTTTTTACTTGCTCATTTTGTATTTTTGATGTCATAATTTATATTTTTTATAGTGTATTTTCATTAACAAATTATAGTATAGTTTTTTAGGGCTCTTTTAACTATAATTAAGTATTTGGCATACCATTACTTTACAGAATTAGTTTTGTAAATCTGACTGTATATTTATATTTACCAGTGTTTTGAATATTTTTCTGTTTTCATGTTACTATTTAGCTTCTTTTTTGTAACTTTTATTTACTTATAGTTGGTATATAATCTTATATTGTTATATCAGTTTCCAGTGTATAATATAATGATTAGACATTTTCAGGATTTCTTGTAATGCAGGTCTAGTGGCGATGAACAGTCTTAGTTTTTGTTTGTTTGTTTTGTGTGAAAGTATTACTTTTCCTTTATTTCTGGAGGATAATTTTTTGGGTATAGTACTCTTACTATTTTTTTTTTTTTAGCTTTGAATATATTACTCCACTGTCTCCTGGCCTATAAGGTTTCTGCTGAGAAATCTGCTGAAAGGCTAACAGGTTTTTTTTGTAAGTTATAATCTGTTTTCTTTGCTGCTGTTAGGAGTCTCCTTGTCTTTGATTTTGACAGTGTCATTATAATGTGCTTTGGTGAAGATTGGTTAGACATATTGTCCAATGGAATAGAATTCAATGCTCAGGAATAAACTTGCAATTCTATGCTAAATTAAATTTTCACAGTGGTGCGAAGGCATATAATGGAAAAGAAAAGTCTATTCAAAAAATAATTCTTAGAAAACTAGATCTGTACATTCAAAAGAAGGAAGTTTGGATCTCACCTTACGCCATATAGAAAAATAATTCAAAGTGAATCAAATAACTAGATTTAAAAGCTGAAGCTGTTGAACTCTGAGAAGAAAACCTCGGGGCTAATAGTCACAATCTTGAATTTTGCAGTGGCTTCTTAAATATTACTCCAATAGCACAGACAGTGAAACAAAACAAAACACAAAAAGAGATCAATGGAACTCCATCAAAATTAGTGGATAATAATGTTTCTAAATTAGATTACACAGTGTAAAGTAGCATACATTTCATGTATACAGAAATTTATGTGCCAGCACTTACCACAGCAGCCTTTGCTATCTCTTAACCTTGTATAAAACATATGTTATCCACTTTTCATGTTCAGATTATTTATTTGAAAAAATGTACATTTCTTTAGAAACATTCTTAATTTAAACAGTCAATTCAATTGTGCTTGCCCACACATGACCCAGCCAGATGTGACCAAAACTTTGTTTTCTTTAATGTAGATTTGTGTTCTAGAGGGGACACAGTATCCCTGCTTGTCTCTGTTGCAATCTGTACTTTCTGTTGTTTCACGTACTTATGTGATTCCTGGAAGATGCTACGAATGTATAGTAACAAAACACTTAAAACATTTTTGGATGTTATATTTCAAAATAGTAGTGTTCGTTCCATGATTAACAAGCTGAGAAGAGACATCTCACATTCAAATTAGATCATTTTAATATACTTTGGGAGTGTTGACTGCTCCTTTCCTTCAAAATTACCCAGTGACAGATTAACATGGATTAGAAAATGAACACATTGGTTCTCAGGATATGGTAAAAGACAAGGGATTTCCTCAAAACTATACAAAAAATATATGAATCTTATGCCTGAGAGAACGGAAATTTTGAGCAAGCTCCATCACTATTAAGTTAATTTCTTAAAAATTGGAATCATGATCTGCAGAGGAATTAGAATAAATCATTTAGAAAGGCTGCTTGGCAATTATGAATATGTGTAGAGCACACAATGCTTTGGCTTCTTTTGGAAAATAGATTCCTTACTTGGCATCCAAACCATTAGTTGTCCAGCAAGCCTGATACTGTAAATCCCCATTTGAGTTTAGGGCTATTCAAAGAGGTTAAAATATGAAAATGACTTCCAAATCATCATTTGAGGCTTATATTGCAGAATAATAAAAATTATAAACATGGCCTAATTAATGTTTTCTCTCTAATTGTTTTGGTTTTAAAGCAAAATATACTTGATGTGGACATGTAGGCAATATATAAAAGATGTAAGCTATAAAGGAATCCTAATTACAGATACTTTTGAGTAAAGGACGCTTAAATCGTACTCATGCTGTTCTGAGACCTGTTACAAATTTCCATAGGATATTAAATTGGAAATCACTGGGTGACATTAACATTGCATAATGAGGTGACAGTGAAGATCAGTGCCATACTAAGAGTGTGATGGATGGCCAGTCAGGGAAACAGGAAAAAAGCCCCAGTGCAAGTGGATGAGCCAGGGAAGAAATAGCTACATAATTCTATGGATGGTTCCTCCCACCCTGTTATTCTCAAAAACGTTATTTTTACATTTCCATAGTAAGCCTGTAGCAGTACAAGGCCTCTCATATATTAAGTATGCTTAGGCACATTGCTTCATAGCTTCATAGGTCATGTCTTCCTACACATATGTTCTAAATTGCAAGGAAGAGAATAGAGCTAAAAGTTTGGTTTGGTTGGTTTTTCTTCTCCTTTATATTGTCAGTACTTATTACTGAAGCCAATGTTATCTGAAGGAAAAATATTTTTAAAAATGGGATAGGGAGGAAACCAAGATGGCGGCATAGGTTAACGCCGGAGTTTGCTGCTTCGAACAACCACTTCAAAACTACAACTAAAAGACGGAACGGACATCACCCAGAACCACAGGAAGGCTGGCTGAGTGGAAATCCTACAACTAGAAGGAAAGAGAAATCCATACCTAGACTCAGAGGAGGCGCAGTGCGGAAGTGAAATACTAAGGTGCGGAGTGCATGTGGAGCGGGCTGGCGGCGGAGGGCGCGGTTGTTGTTTTCAATCGGGAGGGAGTTTCAGACTCTGAGCTCCAGATCCGGGTGAGTCTCTAGGGACCCAGACTCAAACGGGAGAAGCGGGACTGTCTGGCTTTGGTTGGAACTCGAATGCAGCTTTCTCTCTGTGGTTTGCAGTGGTTGCCGGGACTCTGAGAGGCAGAGCCCCTGGGGACAGAACTGAGAGCAGCCATAACTGCTCGCTCTGCCCGCCCTGTAGATCCCCGGGGACCCGCCCCGCCCAAGCCCTGCACAGAGACATTTGCCGGATAGCCTCAGGCAAACGCTAGATTAGCACCGCCCTAGAGATCCAGCACAGAAGCTCTCCCACTGCAGACACAGCTGACTCTCATAGCCAGTTAGCCTGGAGGTCAATTCACCCCCAGTATTGCCGACAACAATCAAGGCTTAACTACAACAAGACTGCCCACAAAGACCACAAGGGGGTGCACCAAGAAAGCATAAAAAATGTGGAGACAAACATGACAGAAATGGAGGCTATAGAGCTAAAAAATGCACTTTTAAGGTCTTTCAATAATTTTCTAGAAACTGCCGATATACTTGATGAGATCTACAAGAAATCTAATGAGACCCTCGATGTTGTGATAAAGAACCAACTAGAAATTAAGTATACACTGACTGAAATAAAGAATATTATACAGACACCCAACAGCAGACCAGAGGAGCGCAAGAATCAAGTAAAAGATTTGAAATGAGAAGAAGCAAAAAACACCCAACTGGAAAAGCAAAATGAAAAAAGAATCTGAAAATACGAAGATAGTGTAAGGAGCCTCTGGGACAGCTTCAAGCGTACCAACATCAGAATTATAGGGGTGCCAGAAGATGAGAGACAGCAAGATATTGAAAACCTATTTGAAGAAATAATGACAGAAAACTTCCCCCACCTGGTGAAAGAAATGGACTTACAGGTCCAAGAAGTGCAGAGAACCCAAAATAAAAGGAATCCAAAGAGGACCACACCAAGACACATCATAATTTAAATGCCAAGAGCAAAAGACAAAGAGAGAATCTTAAAAGCAGCAAGAGAAAGAGACTCAATTACCTACAAGGGAATACCCATACGACTGTCAGCTGATTTCTCAACAGAAACTTTGCAGGCCAGAAGGGAATGGCAAGAAATATTCAAAGTGATGAATACCAAGAACCTACAACCAAGATTACTTTATCCAGCAAAGCTATCATTCAGAAGTAAAGGTCAGATAAAGAGCTTCACAGATAAGGAAAAGCTAAAGGAGTTCATCACCATCAAACCAGTATTATATGAAATGCTGAAAGGTATCCTTTAAGAAGAGGAAGAGGAAGAAAAAGGTAAAGATACAAATTATGAATAACAAATATGCATCTATCAACAAGTGAATCTAAGAATCAAGTGAATAAATAATCTGATGTACAGAATGAACTGGTGATTATAATAGAATCAGGGACATAGAAAGGGAATGGACTGACATTCTTGGGGGGGGGGAAGGGGAGTGGGAGATGCGGGAAGAGACTGGACAAAAATTGTGCACCTATGGATGAGGACAGTGGGTGGGGAGTGAGGGCAGAGGGTGGGGCGGGAACTGGGAGGAGGAGAGTTATGGGGGGAAAAAAGAGGAAACAATGTAATAATCTGAACAATAAAGATTTAATTTAAAAAAAAATGGGATAGACTTTTTCTTTCAACTCAGAGGCCAAACTTAATCCCATCACTAGCAATGCCTGTGTGTGGTGAGGGGAGAGGGGTTTTAGTTGGGGTAGAGGTAGATGTATTGAACTTCCAGAAAGTTCCTGAAAGTTATTTAGCCCCACCCACCAAATCCTAAATGCCATTTATCTATCACCATAATCCCATATAATAAAAGGCTAATATGCAAATAGACTGAATGACAGAACAACTGAACCACCAGTCGCTATGATGTGCGCTGACCACCAGGGGGCATGTGCAGAACATGGTGGGAATCAGCAGCATGCAGTAGAGCATGAGACATGGTGGACATTGGCTGTGGTGGGATGGTGGAGCAGGTGAGTGGGGGTGCCAGGCCAAGGTGGGGCACCGGTCGCTCTCATTAGGACGAGCCTCTGGTGGTTACTTAAAATTCTTTGCTCACGCACGCCACAGTCCTGCCCGGCACTCGCACCCGCTGCCAGCACTGGCCCCTGCTCACACCTGCTGCTGGCACCGGCCCCATCACTCTTGCACCATCAGTGGGTGTGAGTGTGGGGCCAGCACCTTCAGCACATGGGAGTGGCGGTGGAAGTGGGGATGCCAGCAGACAGGGGACCAGAGGCTGTAGCAGGAGGGGCCAGGCAGGAGCATGGAGGATGGGCCGAGACCCACCCCTGTGCGCACAGCAACCTCGTGAGCGACCTACAATTCTCTTCAAGGTGCACGAATTCATGCATTGGGCCCCTAGTATTCTATACCACGCTAGTATTCAAAGGCGGAAATTTGAATTCTTCAACTTTAAAGCCATATCTTAATTCATTGTTTTAACTTTAGCACCTAATGTAGTGCTGCCTTATAATATAAACTATAAACATAAATTTGTGTATGCACATACACAAACATATATGTAAAATAAGCATAAGCATGTATGTATATGTATATACATACATGGAGTTTTATTTTTCTGTATATGTCAGCTGATTTTGGCCTTTTCCTTCCTATATAAACTTTGGGATCATATTGTCAATATCTACAAAATAGCATGCTGGAACTTTAATTGGGAAGAATTAGTTACTTTCTAACTATTACATGAAACCTATGAACTTATCTACCATATTTAAATGTTTCCTTTTTTATTATGTTTTTAATTACTTTATCTTGCTGATACTTGACTGACAAAAATAGTAAAGGCATATGGTTCAACCTAATGGCATCTCAAATTTTTTAAACCCCAATATATAACTTGTGCAAACTGTATATTTTTAATGGAAATTGAGGCAATATATGTGTAGTAACATAGAAGACTTGGAAACAATTTAGTAGTAGAACTCAAACTTGAACCTAATCTATTCACTGCTAATTCAGCACTTTTACAAAATTAATTTTCTCAACCACCAATCCATCTAATCATTCAACAAAAAGGCTTGATTGTATATCACTTATTAACTTTAGACATCTTAGAGTTGCAATGATAAATGATAACTACACTGTCCTGGTGGTTCTTAAAATATAACATTCTTTCATATGCCTACTATATCACTCTATATAGAAAAGACTCTCAGTGGGTTCTTATATTCTGAGAAATTGATATTTTCCTTTTTAACATTTTGTTTGCACTCACTCTCTTATTTTAATATGTGTTTTTTAATTGACTTCAGAGAGAGGAAAGGAAAGGGAGAGAGAGATGAAAACATTGATGAGAAAGAAACATTGATCAGTTGCCTCCTGCACACTGACTACTGGGGATTGAGCCTGCAACCCAGGCATGTGCCATGACTGGGAATCAAACTGGTGACTTCCTGGTGCATGGGACATGCTGAACCAACTGAGCCACACTGGCCAGGTATTACTCTCTTTCTTTATAAAAGAAAACAATTTGAGTTTTTGGAGAAATGTATATTTAAGCCTAAAGTCCCTATTCCTATCTTGATTTATCGTGTTTCTCTTAGGAATATCAATAATCTGTTTTTTAGAAACAATTTTTTGTAATTTTTTTAGGAACAAAATTAAATTACCTATTCAATTTTATAAATGCCACATTTCCCCATTATGTTATTTTAACTTTTTTTATTGTTTTTCTTTTCCCTTTTTTGTGAACACTAAAATTCTCAGTCACTGCTAGTCCATGTGAGTCTATAGAGTATTAAAACTTTACAAACATTAATGACCTATACATTAATGTTTACATTGTCTTAAAATCACTTTAATACTAGAATTCCATGTAAACAAGACCTAAAAATTCCCTAATTCTTAGAAAATTAAGTTAGTAATAATAATGACACATGCAACTATTTATTCTTTCTGTTTATTTTCCTTTCTTATTATTCTTTTGAGGAGAAATACATGCCTAAACATACTAGCTGACATCCTTTTGTTCTATCAAATACAGTGCTTTCCAACATTTGTATGAAGTCAGTTTATAAAAATTACTCATAACATAATAGGCAAAATAGTGTTTTCACAGCATTTCATTTAAACTGCAGGTTAGTTATAGTTTTTCTTATAATTTATCTTGCTTAGAATAAAATTATTGCCTTGTTAAACAGCAAGATTGTGTTATTAGTGCTTAATTTGAGATACAATTTTGACTTATTTATGTACATGTATAGCATAAATCAATAGAAATAACATATTACCTAATCACATTTGCCTCAAAACTTCCTGACTCCAAATAACATAACTCCCTTTTTTAAGATTTACCTTTGTTATTGAAAGTATTACAGATGTCTCCTTTTTTCCCCATTGACCCCTTACACCCTGCACCACCCCTCCCAGGCCTTCACCACACTATTGTCTATGTCCATGGACTATGCATATATGCATATAAAGGGAACTCCTTTTGTTTAATAATAATGTAAATGTAGCATCTTTATTTTTAAGTTGGTATATTAAAGCAGTATCTATATATATAAAAAGCCAGGAGTCACAACCAGAACGCCCCATCAATCAGTCGCTATGACATGCATTGACCACTTCTTGGTCCCTCCCCCATCCCGCAGGCTCCCATTGTTGAGTGGCCCCTGGGGAACCATGGGGAACCAGGCTGGGTGAAGGTGGAGCAGGACTGGGGACTGGCAAGCAGGCGGAAGGCAGACATCTTTTTCCCTTCCCCCAGCCGGCAGGCTCCGATCAATTCTCAGCTTCTTCTGAAAGGAACATGGTGCCTCCACTGCTCAGCCTCCTGGATGTGGACTCACCACTGTGAGAGGCTCTAGACCAGGGGTGGGCAAACTATTTTGACTCGAGGGCCACAATGGGTTCTTAAACTGGACCGGAGGGCCGGAACAAAAGCATGGATGGAGTGTTTGTGTGAACTAATATAAATTCAAAGTAAACATCATTATATAAAAGGGTACGGTCTTTTTTTTTTTAGTTTTATTCATTTCAAACGGGCTGCTCTAGACTCAGCAGCCGTGGGCAAACTACGGCCCGCAGGCCAGATGCGGCCCGTTTCAAATGAATAAAACTAAAAAAAAAAAAAAGACCGTACCCTTTTATGTAATGACTAGAGGCCCGGTGCACAAAAATTTGTGCACTCGGGGGGCAAGGGGGTCCCTCAGCCCATCCTGTGCCCTCTCCCAGTCTGGGACCCCTCGGGAGATAATGACCTGCTGGCTTAGGCCTGCTCCCGGGTGGCAGAAGGCAGGCCCAATCCCTGGATGCAGCCCCTGGTCGGGCTCAGAGCAGGGCTGATTGGGGAGTTGGGGCGCCGCCCCCTGACACGCACAGAGCAGGGCCCATCAGGGGGGTTGGGGCTCCATACCCTGTCACACACAGGGCAGGGCCCAACAGGGGGTTGAGGAGCTCCCTCCTCTCACTCACAGAGTAGGGCCAATAGGGGAGTTGGGGCACCGCCACCTGTCACACACAGAGCAGGGCGGATCAGAGGGTTGGGGTGCTGCCTCCTGTCATGCACAGAGCAGGGCCCATCAGGGGGGTTGGGGCTCCATACCCTATCACCCACAGAGCAGGGCCCATCAGGGGGTTGGGGAGCTCCCCACTCTCACACACAGAGCAGGGACCATCAGGGGGTTGAGGAGCTCCCTTCTGTCACTCACAGAGTAGGGCCGATAGGGGAGTTGGGGCACCGCCCCCTGTCACACACAGAGCAGGGCGGATCAGGGAGTTGGGACGCCGCCCTCTATCACCCACAGAGCAGGGCCGATCAGGGGGTTGGGGCGCAGCCACTGTCACACTCAGGGCAGAGCCGATGGGGAGGTTATGGCTCTACCCTGTCACACACAGAGCAGGGCCTATGGGGGGGGGGGGGGGGGTTGGGCCGCCGCACTCTGTCACACACAGAGCAGGGCCGATCAGGGGGTTGGGATGCCACACCCTGTCACACACAGAGCCACAGGGCGATCAGGGGGTTTGGGCGCTGCCCCGTCACGCTGATCCGGTGCCAGGAGGCCTCGCGGCTCCGCTGATCCCGGTGCTGGGAGGCATATTACCCTTTTACTATATAGGATAGAGGCCTGGGGGCCAGCTGGTTTGCCCTGAAGGGTGTCCTGGATCAGGGTGGGGGTCCTCACTGGGATGCCTGGCCAGCCTGGGTGAGGGGATGATGGCTGTTTGCAGCTGGTCACACACCCTTCAGGGTGGGGGCCCCCACTGGGGTTCCTGGACAGTCTGGGTGAGGGGCTGAGGGCTGCTTTCAGGCTGGCGGTTGTTGATTGAAGCTCCCAACCGCTCCTTTTTTTATTTTATTCTGGGCCAGCTTTAGCTCTGGCTCTAGCTCTGAGAGCAGGTATCTGGTTTGTTTCAGTTCTATAATCGAAACAATGTATAACTTCAGCTCTGAGATCCTGGCCTATATTTGTTAGAATGTTTCAAACTGCCAGCTCAGAGGCCGGCAAGTCAGGCGGGGAACGTTGGAGTCTGCAGTCACTGGAGCAAGCAAGCCTCCTGTTCGCTTCCAGCTGCCTGGCTGCCGGCCGCCATCTTGGCTGACAGTTAATTTGCATAAGGATATGCTGATTAGCCAATGGGAAGGGTAGCGGTCGTACGCCAATTACCATGTTTCTCTTTTATTAGTGTAGATGTTTACTTTGAATTTATATTAGTTCACACAAACACTCCATCCATGCTTTTGTCCCGGCCCTCCGGTCCAGTTTAAGAACCCATTGTGGCCCTCGAGTCAAAAAGTTTGCCCACCCCTGCTAGAGGCTCTAGAGCAGAGACTTCAATAAGGACTTCAGCGCCTGCAGCGACCCTCAGCCTTCACTGCTGGGAAGTGGACAGAGAACAGCAGCTTCAAAGCACAAACACCCTCCTCAGGAAGAACCCATCACCTCCCTACTCCACAGCCTCTTCTGCATATGCAAGAAACTACACATGCTCCTGCCTGCAGGATGGGTGGGGCCAGAGGCTGAGCTGAGCTGTCCCACCATGGGGGAGGGGCTGAGCCAGGCGGCTGGGCCAGTGCAGGGACAGAGAGAGGGAAGAGGGCAGGAGCAAGGGGGCAGCCCTGGTTCCCTGCACCTCCTCCCTGCCTGGTTGAGTTTCCCATGTCATTGTTAGGGTTTTGGCTGGTGACATTGGCTGTGAAAGGATTTGCAAGGGAGAGAAGAGACAGGTGCAGAGAGAGGGCGTTTATTTTACTTCTTTGAAGGAAGCAAAGGCCAGGTGCCCTTTGATGGCACAAGGTACCTAAGGCAGAGTGGGCTGTTCTTTTGCTTACTGGATGGCTAACAAGGAACTGGGGTGAGTGGCAGTGGCGGGGCTGGACTGGGGACTGGCAAGCGGGTGGAAGATGGCCCTGATTGCAGGCTAGGCCTAGGGACCCTACCCGCACATGATTTTGTGTGTTGGGCCTCTAGTTACAAATAATATGATTATTATGATACTTAATGTGATAAAATATCAAAAAATATGCTGTGAACAGCCTAAGTGTCCATCAGCAGAGTGGATTAAAAAACTGTGGTACATCTACACAATGGAATACTACACTGTGGTAAAAAAAGAAGGCATTCTTACCATTTGCAACAGCATGGATGGACCTGGAGAGCATTATGCTAACTGAAATAAGCCAGTCAGAGAAAGATAAACATCACATGATCTCACTCATTTGTGGAATATAATGAACAACATAAACTGATGAACAAAAACAGATCCAGAGACAGAAAAGCATCGATCAGACCATCAAACATCAGAGGGAAGGTAGGGGAGGGTGGGGGTAAGGGGGAGAGATCAACCAAAGGACTTATATGTATGCATATAAGCCTAACCAATGGACACAGACAACAGGGGGGTGAGGGCATGAATAGGGGAGTGAGGGGGCAATGGAGTGATAAGGACACATATGTAATACCTTAATCAATAAAGAAAAAAATTTAAAAATATGCTGTGAGAATAGGTGTAATGCAAGAAACTGCTGAATCAAAACTTAAGTAATTCAAGACATGAATATTGAAAGAAAGAATGAGGGAAAGAAGGAGGGAGATAGGAAGAGAGAGGGATGGCAGGAAGGAGGGAAGAGCAAAAAGAAACACAGTTTCAATCCCAAATAATTAGTGATTTCTTATCAATTTTTTAAAATATATTTTATTAATTCTTTTACAGAGAGGAAGGGAGAGGGATAGAGAATCAGAAACATCAATGAGAGAGAAACATCGATCAGCTGCCTCTTGCACACCCCCTACTGGGGATGTGCCCACAACCAAGGTACATGCCCTTGACCAAAATCAAACCTTGGCCCCTTCAGTTCGCAGGCTGACACTCTATCCATTGAGCCAAACCTGTTAGGGCATTTCTTATCAATTTGGATGGGGAACCAGTGACTCCAATTTTCACCAATGTTTAATAGTTTTTGAATATTTCTATAGTAAAAGTAAAAGTTCTTGCTAGAAATGTATTTACCTTTGGCTTTAATATATATATATATATATATATATATATATATATATATATATATATATAAAAGCCTAAGTGACCAAATGACCGAACCACCAAATAATTGAACGACTGGGTGCTATGATGCACACTGACCACCATGGGGCAGACACTCAATGAAGGAAATTCCCCTTGGTGGTCAGTGCACTCCCACAGCCAACGTCCCGCAGCCCCTCCCCCCATTTCCCCCAGCTGACTGGCCAACCTTCTGCAGCCCCTCCCCACAGCCAGCCAGCCAACCTTCTGTGACCGTGATCGCCAGTCAGGCCAAGGGACCCCACCTGTGCATGTATTTGTGCACCGGGCCTCTAGTAGATATATAAACACACACTGAGACTCACATGCCCATACACACACAGGTACTAGGACTTAAAATAGATTTAGTGAGACATGTTATACCATCAGTAAGTATATACACTATTAAAGTATAATTACAGCAGGCTTGAAAAATCCTAAATAAAAACCTTCAGATTTTTATTCTATGTTTAGGATAGTTTATTCTATGTTTAGGATATTTCCTTGAATTATGTTTCCTCTTTTGATTAGAACAATTTTAGGTTCACCACAAAAGTGAGGGAAAGGTGAAGAGATTTCCTGTTACACTCCTTGCTCCTACACATGCATACTTCCCCTGTTATCAACATACCCCACCAGAGTTGTACATTTGCAATAATTGATGAGCCTACATTGATATATCACAATCCCCCAAGGTCCACAGTTTACCTAAGGGTTCATTCTTGATGTTGTACATTCTGTGGGTTTGAACAAATGTATAATGACATATATCCATCATTATGGTATGCAGAATAGCTTCACTACCCTAAAACTCTTATGCACTGCTTATCCCTACCTCTCCCAAACCCTTGCAACCACTTATCTTTTTAAATGTTGCCAGAGTTTTAACTTTTCCACAATAGCAAATAATTAAAATCACATCCTCTTTAGCATTTTATTTTTTTTAATTATTTTTTAAAGTATTACATGTGTCTCCTTTTTCCCTGATAAACTCCCCCCCTCTTGGCCACTCCTACCCTCCAGGATAAGCCCACACCGCCTCAGTGTCCATGTCCATTGGTTATGCTAGTATGCATGCATATAAGTCCTTTGGTTGATCTCTTACCCCCCCACCCCTTCCCCTGTCTTCTCTCTGAGGTTGGACAGTCTGTTCAGTGTTTCTTAGTCTCTGGATCTATTTTTGTTCATCACTATATGTTGTTCATTATATTCCACAAATGAGTGAGATCATGTGATGTTTATCTTTCTCTGACCGGCTTATTCTGCTTTGCATAATGCTCTCCAGGTCCATCCATGCTGTTGCAAATAGTAAGAATTCCTTCTTTTTTACCGCAGTGTAGTATTCCATTGTGTAGATGTACCACCGTTTTTTAATCCACTCATCTGCTGATGGGCACTTAGGCTGTTTCCAAATGTTAGCTATTATAAATTGTGCTGCTATGAACATAGGGGTACATACATCCTTTCTGATTGGTGTTTCTGACTTCTTGGGATATATTCTCAGAAGTGGGATTACTGGGTCAAATGGGAGTTCCATTTTTAATTTTTTGAGGAATTTCCATACTATTCTCCACAGTGGCTGCACCAGTCTGCATTCCCACCAGCAGTGCACAAGTGTTCCTTTTTCTCCACATCATTGACAGCACTTGTCGTTTGTTGATTTGTTGATGATAGCTATTCTGACAGGTGTGAGATGGTACCTCGTTTTGATTTTCATCTCTGGGATGATTAGTGACTTTGGATATGTTTTCATACATCTCTCGGCCTTCAAACTGGACAACCTAGATGAAATGGACATATTCTTAGAAAAGTACAAGTTTCCAAAACTCAACCAGGAAGAATAAAAAAACCTGAATGGGCTGATAACAACCGAAGAAATTGAAGCAGTCATCAAAAATCTTCCAGCAAACAAAAGCCCTAGTCCAGACAGCTTTACAGGGGAGTTCTACCAAACATTCAAAGAAGAACTAAAACCTATCCTCCTCAAACTATTCCAAAAAATTCAGGAGGAAGGCACAATTCCAAGCTCTTTCTATGAAGCCAGCATTACTCTAATTCCAAAACTAGATAAAGACACCACAAAGAAAGAAAACTACAGGCCAATATACCTGATGAACACAGATGCTGAAATCTTTAACAAAATCTAGCAAATCAGATCCAGCATAACATTAGAAAGATCATACAACTTGACCAAGTGGGATTTATTCTGGGGATGCAAGGATGGTACAATATCTGCAAATCAATAAATGTGATACATCACATAAACAAATTGAGAGACAAAAATCACATAATCGTATCAATTGATGCAGAAAAAGCATTTGACAAAATCCAACACCCTTTTTTGATAAAAACTCTCAGCAAAGTGGGAATATAGGGATCATACCACAACATAATAAAAGCCTTATATGACAGACCTACAGCCAACCTCATAGTCAATGGGCAAAAACTGAATTCATTTCCCCTAAGAACAGGAACAAGACAGGGATGCCCGCTTTCACCACTCCTGTTCGACATAGTACTGGAAGTCCTAGCCACAGTGACCAGACAAGAAGAAGAAATAAAAGGCATTTAAATTGGAAAAGAAGAAGTAAAACGTCATTATTTACAGATGACATGATATTGTACATAGAAAACCCTAAAGACTCTTTAGACTTTTCTAATAGGCCTCTTCCATTTAGTAATATGCATTACACTTCTTCCATGTGTATTCATGGCTCAGCAGCTCCTTTCTTTTCAGCGCTGAGTAATAGTCCTTTGTCTGCTGTGCCACAGTTTATTTATCCATTCACTTACAGGTCATCGTGGCAGCTTCCAAATATTGGCAATTAAAAATAAATAAATATTCATAACTACCTGTATGTGGCTTTTTATGTGGGCATAGGTTTTCTGCTTCTTCGACTAAATACCAAGGAGGTCAATGGCTACATCATGACTTTAGTACAGGTTTTCTCAATTTCTCCTCTATTGACATTTTGAGTTAGACAATTCTTTATTCAAGGGAATATCCTGTGTAATACAGGACATAGCAGCACCTCTCCACCCACTAGAAACCATTAGGATCTCCCTTTATGTCCCCGTTTTGACAATCAAAAAAGCTTCCAGGCAATGCCAAATGTCCAGGGAGGTAACTTCTCTAAGAACCACAGAGTTATAGGTATCATTTAAGAACAGCTCTTGTGATTGGAAAAATAAGTTATATGAAATAAAGCAGTTCTAACATTTATTTTTTTCTTTATCTACTATATTTAAATAAAATCACATTCAGTAATGTTTATTAAACCATTGTTGTATTTCCTTTTGTTTCCTTCATGCAGTTTGGTACCAGTAATTACCAAAATCATCAGTAAGAAGAGAATTTTACTCAGATGCTGGACTATTATTTCTGAAAATCCAGCTGACCATGAAAGCAGGAAATCTGAGTATAATTAGTTACATAAATCTCATTATTTTAATAAAGTAGCAAAGGGTATTTATAATTTTCCCAAGAGTCTTAAATAAGTATCAAAGAGTTAAGATTAAAATTCATGTAAAATAAGATACTAATATTTCATATCAATATACCAGTCAGTTAAGGTAATGTGGACAAATACAGATTTAGAAATTGTACCTTAGCATGGACAAGCTGTGTTGTGCCTCAGTTTTACTGATTTAGTGTCAAAACGTTTACCACAGCTTACTGTTCCTATGTATGTCAGCAATTGCTGAAACTGAAGACTAGTTGCCCAATAGACTGTAAATTCAAGGATTATTCTGACTTTGCTCACTGCCCTAACCAAAGTGCCATTAACCACTTGGGGCATATAGTAAATACTTAATATATGTTGTAATGTAGAAGCAATCATACAGTTGAGCTGCAGTGTGTTATTTTTAACTCTGAGTTATCCATTCAATTGCAAGTTCTCTATTATACAGAAATGCATTACAAATGACTAACAATTTTGAGAAACATTAAGCATCAAGTCATTGAAAACAGCCTGGATTAGGTGATTTCCTTTATTTTTCTGTTCTAAGGAAGCACATATGCTTGAACTTTTCACTATTTTATTCTCACATCCTGGGAATTCATCCAAATGTAAAATGGCATATTAAGCTGTACCTACAGAAAGATAAAGGAATCTTTATTTTAAAAATGTATGAGACATTTTTGACACATGTCTCTGCTTTTCTATTTCTATCCTTCATTCTCTGTAGCACATGAAATTGTGTCCAAATGTGGGAAACCCACTATCTCTGCAAACCTAAATACATATTTATCTGGCCTAGCTTCAAATAAACATTATTTTTCATTTGGAACTTGAGTTTGCAAACTCCTTAATGGTTGAGGCTCTGCAATAGTATGGGAAAGAGCTCCTCTTACAGATTTTGGGCCAGGTTTATAATCTTCTCTTCATACAATTTTGCTTTTAGAATTATTTCAGGCATTACAATTGATTATGTTTACAAGTAAGTACTCAGGGACTTAAGTATGCAAATTATTTAGCTGACATATATACAAACTAATGAGATATTACTAAATATAGAGCTATCATTATGAGGAACTAGTTTATAATATTTTAGTATGAAAAATGTATTTATATATTTTATTAATTACATTTTATTAATTATAATAAAGTTAACTTATTTTATAAGGTAACTTTAAAAAGCGAGGCTTTCCAACTATGTTTTTGATACTCTTTTATACTCTTCGTTTTTTCTCCATTTATAATTAGAGTTTTCTCTATTTTTCATTAATTATTTGTAGTTACAAACGCTAAGGTATTTCCTTTGTTCTAAAAAATTCATTTACATTCACTACATTTATATATTATATGTTAGTTCACCAGAATGAGAATAATGTAAATTTAGCCTTTTTTGCATTCAAATAATGCTTCTCCACTGTGGGTGAAAATGATGCAATGATTGGTTGGGTCAGGGATTAGAAAATATTCCCTACTCTCCTTAGACAATGAATGGAGGCTTCAGTCCAATTCTTTTTTGTTGTCATTAATCCTTAACAAAGGTTATTTTTTCCATTGTTTTAATTTTTTTTTTTTTTGAGAGAAACATTGATGTGGGAGAGAAACATTGATTGGTTTACTCCCATATGCGCCCCAACTGGGGATCAAACACACAACTTAGATATGTGCCCTGACTAGGAATCAAATCTGGAACTTTTTTTAAAAATACATTTTATTGATTTTTTTACAGAGAGGAAGGGAGAGAGATAGTTAGAAACATCAATGAGAGAGAAACATCGATTAGCTGCCTCCTGCACACCTCCTACTGGGGATGTGCCTACAACCAAAGTACATGCCCTTGACCGGAATCGAACCTGGGACCTTTCAGTCCGCAGGCCGATGCTCTATCCACTGAGCCAAACCGGTTAGGGCAATTTTTTTTAAGAGAGAGTGGAAGGGAGGGAGAGGAGAGAGAGAGGGGGCGGAGGGAAGAGGAGGGGAGGGTAGAGGAGGGGAGGGGAGGGGAGGGAAGGGAAGGGAAGGGAAGGGAAGGGAAGGGAGATATGAGGGACACTTTGATTTGTTGCCTCCAGCAGGCATCCCAACTGAGGCCAGAGATGCAACCTGCTACCCAGGTACTTGCCCTTGACTGGGAGTCTAACCCACAACTGTTTAGTGCACAAGCCCACGCTCTAATCACTAAGACTCATCAGCCAGGGAGATCTTTCTTTTTATATCATTTTTACTCTACCCTACTGTGCTTAGTAATTCCAGTTTTCCGCCTTTTACCTTCAATGAATATAGGCATTAATTATTATTTGGTTCCTCCCATAGATGAATGAAAGTTGTGGGTTTATACAAAATGGTAAATGGAGTTCCTGTGGGGGAAAATAGGGCTTCTTTCTCTTGTCAAATTCTGAGGAATTTAAGTCAATACATAACAATTTTAAAATTGTAAGATTTTTTTTGCATATTTTGCCTAAAATATGGAATTTAGTGTAATGACTTATTGAAATTTACTAAAATATAATAAATATTTTCATAGGTTAATCTTACAATTTTACAGTGTTCTGTATTTCTTTTGATAAATTATATCTCAACATATGCAAAAATAAATTAATTTAAATACAAGATAATATTTTTAATGGAAGAAATTATAATATCCCCAAATATGGAAATGGTTAATCCTAATTTGGCACCTTCACCAGATGGAAATAAATGTTCTTGAGTTTGCAAGGAAACCATAAACCTTCCTTTCAATTTGTTCTTTTTAGGGTGTATATTAGATAATTATGTGATCGTATGTAGAACAAAAGTAGAAATAAATATGCCTGGACACTTAATTATGTTTGGATTATGATTGACTTCTTAGAGTTCTAACTTTTTTCCCCTAAGATGACTATGTATTCATTTTGTAACTAGGAAAATGAAATAACTTAAAAATATCTGTGTAGCCTGGCTAATGTTGCTCAGTGATTGAGTGTTGACCTATGAACCAGGAGATTACCATTGGAATCCTGGTCAGGGTGCATGCCTGGGTTGCGGACTTGATCCCCACTAGGGGGCATGTAGGAAGCAGCCCATCAATGATTTTGTCATCATTGATGTATCTCTCTCTCCCTTTCTCTACCTCTCTGAAATTAATATACTAGTATATATAAAATATATCTGTAGACAATAGAGCTTTGCATATTTCAAAATAAATATTTTAAAAATATGACAAGTAATTTTATTTATTGACCTATGAAAGCATTTTAAACTTTTTAATATATTTTGGGAAAATATTAATTATGATTTAAAAGGTCCTTCTAAGTTCAACTACTGACTTTGGCACTGAAAAGGAAAGCCCAAAAGGAAAAGAAGGAAAAGGTGTTAGTTAATATACTATGTTTTAGAGAGAATTTTAAATGGCTTGTCTCTTTTGGCCTGTCTCCATCCTCCTTTAGTTCCCTTGATTATGTTAATTAATTATGATGTTGATCCAAAATATGTTTACAAGAAAAAAAAAAGAGCAGAAGAACAGTAAATAGGAGAAGAAAAGGAGGTTATATAGGCACAAATATTAAACTTTTGAGAATCAATCTCATTCTTTTTATTTTTTATTGTCTAAAGTTTTACATATGTCTCTTTTTTCCCCAGTTGACCCCTCACCCCCCACCCCAGTCATTCCCACCCTGGGCAAGCCCCCACCGCCCCAGTGTCTGTATCCATTGGTTATGCTAATATGCATGCATACATGTCCTTTGGTTGCTCTCTAACCCCCCCTACCATTTGTCTCTGGATCTATTCTTGTTCACCAAATTATGTTGATCATTATATCCCACATATGAGTGAGATGCTGGTGGGAATGCAGACTGGTGCAACCACTGTGGAAGACAGTATGGAGTTTCCTCAAAAAGTTGAGAATGGAACTCCCATTTGACCCAGTAATCCCACTTCTGAGAATATATCCCCAAGAAACCAGAAACACTAATCAGAAAGGATATATGCACCCCTATGTTCATAGCAGCACAATTTACAATAGCCAAGATTTGGAAAGAGCCTAAGTGCCCATCAGCAGATGAGTGGATTGAAAAACTGTGGTACATCTACACAATGGAATATTATGCCAGTATAAAAAAGAAGGAATTTTTACCATTTGCAACAGCATGGATGGAACTGGAGAGCATTATGCTAAGCAAAATAAGTCATTCCTATTTTTTAAAACTGATTTCCAATATTTATTTAACATATAGGCACTTGGGCACTTGGTATAACTCACATCTTTGTCACTTCCTTGCTCTTTAACAGTGAACCTCAGTTTCTTCATTTTTAAAATACAAATAAAATATTCAGTTATCCTGCCTACCTTAAAAAATCTAGTGATTTTTAAATTGAACTGGAAAATACAAGAAATTTCAATTTGAAGCTTTCAGAATGAATGGTATTTTTTTCTTTGGATTTAATTCTTTTGGATTTTACTCAAGAATAAAAATCAATAAAACATTTTAAAATTGTCAGCTAATAAATCCAAACTACTAGTTTGTTTTTTAAATATTTTATTGATTTTTTACAGAGAGGAAGGGAGAGGGATAGAGAGTTAGAAACATCAGTGAGAGAGAAACATCGATCAGCTGCCCCCTGCACACTCCCCACTGGGGATGTGCCCGCAACCAAGGTACATGCCCTTGACTGGAATCGAACCCGGGACTCTTGAGTCCACAGGCCGATGCTCTATCCACTGAGCCAAACCAGTTAGGGCTTATTAGTTTTTTTGTAAGTTTATCTTTATTGTTGGCAGTATTAGAAATGTCCCTCTTTGATTTCCCCATTGACCCCCTTCTCCCTACTCTCTTCTCCTTCCCAGGCCTTCACCCCACTATTATCTGTGCCCATGGGTTATTCATATATGCATATGAATTCTTTGGTTGGTCTCTTCCCCTATTTCCTCTGAGGATTCTATCTGTTGCATGCTAGTAAGAATTGAAATTTTAACTATAAGTAATAGTTTCTCTTTAACAATGTCATCTCTATTGTGGCATAATTTCAAATTTTAATAAACAATCCTCAATGGAAGAAATTATAATATCCCAAAATATGGAAATGGTTTAGGGAGTCTATTTTTACTTCTTCTGGTAGTTTGCATACAAAAGGGTGAAAGAAATTAAAACATTACACCAGTTATTAAAACCATTTTATTGAAAACATTCTAATGACATCAAGCTGTATAGTTTTTCAGAAATCCTGAAGGCATTTTAATTTAAGTATTTTAGTGTGGATATATTTTAATCCTGGACACAGGCTTTGTTCACAAAACCAGCATTTTTTAAACCAGGGGTTGTTTTACTTTCCCTAGAGAACAAAACATATCTCAGCAATCTGTGTTCATCCACAGAGACAGGTTTTAAAGAGACCTTAAAGACCACCTAATTCAATTCTTTTATTTTAAAATGAAGACTCTGAGAGAGAGAAGGAGATAAGTGATTTTTCTGTCATCACCCCATGAGTTTCTGGAGTAATTTAGATGAGAGAGCCTGGGGCCTGACAGATCAAGCTCTCCCCTGCCCCTGACTGCCAAGTCTCCTGATGGCTGTGGCAGGAGAGCTGTGCTTGGGGAGCTTTGGGAGTGGGTTGTTGGCTCAAAATGATTAAAGGGATATATCTTCTTCTTTTTAAAATTATCTTAAGTTTTACATGTGTCTCCTTTTTTCCCAATTGACTTCCCCCCATCCAACCCTTCCCACACTGGGCAAGTCCCCACCACCCCAGTGTCTGTGTCCATTGGTTATGCTAATATGCATGCATAGGAGTCCTTTGGTTGCTCTCTAACTGCCCCCCCCCCCCTCCACTTCCCCTGCCATTTGTCTCTGGATCTATTTTTGTTTTTCAAATTATGTTGATCATTATATCCCACATATGAGTGAGATCATGTGATATTTATCTTTTTCTGACTGGCTTATTTCGCTTAGCATAATGCTCTCCAGTTCCATCAGCAGGGATATATCTTTTAATAGATTTCAGCCATTCATACCAAGAGAGAAAATTAGCTAAGCACTTTAAATAAAATTTGTACAACCCTTAGCTCATGTTTAAGCCTCCCTTATAAATATTTCAGACATTACCAATAAATATTCAAAATATGTGCTGTTCCAGCATAAAATAATATTGTTTTTTGTTAACCCTCACCTGAGGATACTTTTTTCCCCTAATGATTTTCAGAGAGAGTGGAAGGAAGGGGAGAGACAGAGAGAGACATAAATGTGAAAGAGATACATTGATTGATTGCCTCCCATATGTGCCCCAACCAGGGCTGGGGATCAAGCCTGCAACCAAGGTATGTGTCCTTGACCGGAATCAAACCCAGGACCCTTCACTCCACGGGTCAGTGTTCTAACCACTAAGCAACCAGCCAGGGCTAAAATAATATTTTTTAAACCAGTTTATATCATACATAAGAAAACACAGGAGGCATGGTAAGTTAGCCAATCTTCTAGTGCAGCCGTGGGCAAACTACGGCCCGCGGGATGGATCCGGCCCGTTTGAAATGAATAAAACTAAAAAAAAAAAGACCGTACCCTTTTATGTAATGATGTTTACTTTGAATTTATATTAGTTCACACAAACACTCCATCCATGCTTTTGTTCCGGCCCTCCGGTCCAGTTTAAGAACCCATTGTGGCCCTCGAGTCAAAAAGTTTGCCCACCCCTGTTCTAGTGCATACCTGGCCAGTGGGCCTATTGCTAAATTTGTGGCATCTCTTACAAATCAAAGCTATATCATTAGCTCATGTTCTCTAGTAAATGCCTTACCATTTACCCAGCATTCAAACAGCCAAGTGTTTGTCATACTGTGGAAAGGGTGAGGAACAAATGGACTTCTCAGAGTATTGTTCAGTTTTATGTGGCTTCACTCCTTTACATTATCACTTTTCTTTATATAGAACTTGGCGATATAAGAGAGTGAAAAGAAATTAGTCCTTTGTTGCTTACATTTTCCACTTCCTATTTAATCTTATTCCTATGCTCCTTCTTCTGGTAAAGTATAGGATATTCTTAGGCTGTTACCATATAGTAATTTACATATTCAATTTACTACTAGTGATTAAGCCTTCATTTGGGAATAATGTGAAGAAAATCACTTCCAGGTCATATGGACTGGATTGAGCACAATTGGCATTTAATGTTACATTACATTTGTTTCCTAAGCATACTCATGGATAGAAAACAATAATAATCACAAAAAAGATCTATCAGATTTATTTAAACTCTTTATAACAGCATATAATTAGTTATTCTATATGCTTATATCTAACTCTCACAACAGTGTGAGGAATAAAATGTGTAAATTGGTGCCATCATTAGCATTCTTGATTATATAAGGAAGCTGAAACACAAGATCACACATAATATGAGGAGCAGAGCTGGGATTCGTTTCAATGTTCTCCAGAACCCAAAGCCTGCACTTTTCTACTTGTAATCCCCAAAGAAACAAAAAAGATTGAGTCAGCTTTTATCTAATCCTTGTTAAACATATAAGTGTCTACTCTATTAAGTCTGTGGGGAGAAAATTCAATATACCAAGGAGATATTTAGAATATACAATGTCACAATTCTTATGCAATGAGGCAGTGAATATTTTTCAGAAAATTCTTATTTATGACTTTTTTACTAAGATACAAATTCTTTGTAAAATAATATTTTTAAACCAGTTTATATCATACATAGAAAACACAGGAGTCATGGTAAGTTAGCCAACCTTCTAATGCATACCTGTCCAGTGGGTCTATTGCTAAATTAAAATCCAAAGTTTCACGTGTATAGGAACACACACACACACACACACACACACACACACAATGCATGTTTGTATTTGCTTCTTAATTGCAAAAAGAATACATGCCGTATTCTATATATGTAATTATGGGTTAATATGCTGTTTTGCAGAGTCTGTAATATGACCTTTCATATAAATTGATTTCCCCAAGTTTCTTATTTATAATATAAAGTGTTCAAATGAATTTCTACTTTCTACGAAGATTTAATTTGTAACATCTTAGTTATGCCCTAATAAGAATTCTAATTTTGTCTTTATTCCATTTGTCAATTTGTTACAGAAATTAAATTAGTTGATCAAAATTCATTTTCCACAAATCAGTAGTGACAACTATACTCAAATGTCAACTATACTTATTCAAACTGGATACTATTTTTTTAAATCAACATATTTTCTAGGTTAGTAAGCTAAGCTAACTGGCTGACAAGGTTTATTTTCAGGTCCTCCATTCAAGAAAATTAAGAAAAAAATGGACATTTTAATCTTTCCGCTATTCTATTCTTAGTCATTTTATCAGTTTTCTATGAGGTTCTATGAACTGATTAGACATTTGAGAGGACCGTCAGGCTCAGAGGATTATGCAGTAATTTGTGGATTAGAAATGTGAAAAGAGAAGCAGCTGGCAAATTTTTAGTGTCAGGTGATATTTTGCAAACATTTTATAGAAAAAGTCCAAGATCATGTTTGTGAAAGGGAGGAAGGGAGGGAGGGATGAAGGGAGGATGGGAGGAAGGGAGGGGAGGAAGGATACTCTATTTATTGACCTGTCATTTTAATTAAACTCTATTATAGAAATCCGAAAATAAAATAATTTCTAAAAAAGTTGAAACAAAATAATTATTTAAACCATTATCTACTCAATACAGCAGTATATAATCACTTTTTTCAATGGGATCAATATATTCAACTTTCTTTTCCTCACCTATATTTATTTATTTTAAAATATGTTTGTATTGACCTCAGAGAGGGAGGGAGAGGGAGAGAGTGATGGAAACATCAATGATGAGAGAGAATCATTGATCACCTGTCTCCTGTGCACCCCCAGAGAGGACTGAGTCTGCAACCTGGGCATGTGCCACAACCAAGAATCAAACCATGACCTTCTGGTTCATAGGTCAGTGCTCAACCACTGAGCACACTGGCCAGGCTCCTCACCTACATTTAGAACCAAGTGAAGAATATAAAGAATAAGAAGAAAGATGGATATAGAAATGTTCCTTTTATAACAGATATAGCTACATTTATCTAAATGGACTTTTATGTGTCCCATGCCTTGAAACAGAATTATTCCCCCAAACAGAAAGTTTATTCAATAGGAGGTTGGCCTAGTAAACAAAGCTTACTACATACTGACCAGAGAGTACTATCCCAATGATTGGAGTAGCATGTGAAAAATTGGCAGTGTGAGAGCTGAGCCAGGCATTCCCAATTTTTTTGAACCAAATTCATCAATGGGATTAGGCCAAGAGTAATGTCAGCCTGTACTATATCTCCTTTCCGGACTTCTCCCCACATTTCTTTGTAAGATACATGAGGTGTGTTTTGTTTATTGCTGCTTCTGAGGACCTATGGCAGTGTCTGATACAAAGCAAATGTGGAATATTCAAAATGGTTCAGGAACAACCACTTCTATGTTATGAAATCATTGCACCTTAAAACAGAAATAATTATGTACATCAGAATGTTTGTTGCAAATCAAAATCTGATTTAGATAAGTAAGTAGTGCCTCCTTTTCAAAGTCCTAAAAGAATGCAAGTTTCTTCACTTTATATTCAATGTTAATAGAAATAATTTCTAAGTATATTCTCATAAACTATGTAAGAAACAGTACATAATAAAAATTGAAATCTCTTACTAAGTGATATTGTTACGGTACCATTTTATTTTATTAATGATGGAATATTTTCTATCTTTGTGTATATACTTCTGCTTTAGTACTTTTAATGGATTCATGGAAATGTCACATTATTCAACCATTATTTTATTGACCTAGTTTAAGTGTATTTTACAATTATTTTTGCAATAATACAATTAACAATCAAGTGCATGCCATTTTAGGAACACATGAAAATCTTTTTCTTGATTATATGCCCAGAAGATGAATTGCTGAATCAGTTTTTGAAAATTTTTATCCAAATAGTGTGCAGTTAACCTGTGATTTTGCTATAGATATTTACTACTTTGGCCAATGTCATGGGTCAAAATATTTTATTTTTACACATTCAATATTATCAGGGAATTTTTATCATGTATGAAATGTATTGACTGGCAATTTGTAGTTCTTAGTATATAAATTGAGGAAACATTCAGTGTTGTGCTACAGGGCAAGGTTTTTCAATGTGCCTCCTTTCTACTATCATTTCCAGCATTCTTCTCCTTAGCTCTGGTCATTTTTCCAGCTCCTTAGTGAGGAGTAGGTATAAAACTTGATCCCAGCCCTGGCTGGTTTGGCTCAGTGGATAGAGCATTAGCCTGCAGATTCAAGGGTCCCGGGTTCGATTCCAGTCAAGGGCATGTACCTTGGTTGTGGGCACATCCCCAATAGGGAGTGTGCAGGAGGCAGCTGATCGATGTTTCTCTCCCATCGATGTTTCTAACTCTCTATCCCTGTCCCTTCCTCTCTGTAAAAAATCAATAAAATATATTTAAAAACAAACAAACAAACAAAAAACTTGATCCCAAAGTTTTATACCTACCCCCTAGGAGCCTTCCTTTAGGCTGGTAGTTCACTTTCTCTTAGAGCACAGTTGATGATTTTGATTATTGGTCTTCTTTGATTCATCAAAATAATTAGATGAAGAACAAAGTGACCAAATTCCTAAAAATGTAGTTTCTTAGTAAATTATCCTAATAATTTGTCCAACACCTTCCCTCTATTTGTCATTTTTTTTACTGTGAACCCAGAGTTTCCTTTTCTTATGTGTGTTCTTGTTTGTGATTTAGTTTGATCTTGTCAGTGTGAGGCCATCAAATTATCCTTTACAGAGATTTCTCATAACTTGTAGTTAGCTTATGGTCTCTTCTTGTTTTCCATACTATTGATCTCATTTATATTTTCTATGATTTTAAGTGATTTGGAACGAGAGGTAAAGATTATACTCAACCTACCATTTCTACAGAATTTCATAAATAAAAATTCCAAGAGAGATGGTGGTTGATGGGGGGAAGGGGGGAGAGAGGTTATATAAGTTGAATTGCTGTATCAGTTTTGGAAACAGATACACACACATACACACACACACAATACATACATATTAAGATTAGTTGATTCATTTTTAACTGGAGTTTGTGAAAAAAGGGTTTAGGTAATTGGATCTACTAAAAGCTTATGGGGGTGGGAAATCATGACAGTCATATTAGGGTACTAGGCAGTCAGGATGAGGTGCTCTAAGAAACACCTTTGACCACAGAGCAGAAAAGAGAGGCAAGAGTTATTAAGATGCTATGGCCAGAGTAGAACCGCTGTGGGATTCCTTTTATAAGCACACGAATGCCATCTGTGAAGGCTCTGCCCTCATGATGTAACCACTTCCCAAAGACCCCTCTCCTAATATTGTCACACTAGGCATTAAGTATCAATATATAAATATTGAAAGGACACAAACATTTAACCATAGCTAAATGCTTATCTTTATTTTTACTTTTAAAGAGAGAGAGAGATCAATTTTTTGTTGTTCCACTTATTTATGCATTCATTTGTTGATTTTTGCATGTGCCCTGGCCAAGATTAAACCTGCAACCTTGGCATATAGGGACGATGCTCTCTTTAAACAACTGAGTTACCTGCCCAGGATTTAATGCTTATTATTAGCTGAGACAAATGATTCTGTAATATCATCCTACAAAAAAAAAAATGAGGCTTAAAGAGACTATGAAGACTCATCACAAGGAAGGCAAATGCTCAAGACACTTAAGGCCTCATGTGAAAGATAAGTCCTGAAAAAAAATGCATAATACTTGTTCCATATATGCAGTACTTTTCTACTGCATATATGAAATGTCAGTGACACTGCTTCAACTTTACTAAAAAGTCGATTTAATATGTGTTCACGGAAAAGTCATTGATGCATCATTGTATTTTAGCATTATTTTATCACTTTCTTATCAGTATCAGATAATGTTAATTTTGAAGAAGTGATAATAATAAACAAAGGAAAAAAGTGAAATAATTTTTATGAAAAATTGTCTCAATTAGAAAGTTAACTTATTATTGGAGATAGAGAAGAAGATAAAGTAATATGTTTTTAATATAGTTTACCTAATAAAAGTATTTACTAAACAGAATAGGAGAATATCAAAATTGACAGTTGTTTGGATATCTTAAGAGATCAACTTCTTTATGGAAAATAAACAAAAAAATAAACTGAGATGTGTGTAGTAATGTCAAATATTGGTAGATATTCATGAGAAATGGTAATGCTATTTTTAATGTATCAGTTTTTATTATTTATTTTTGAAATGTGAATATTAAAACCTGGCTAAAATATAAATTTTAATATTTTAATTTTGAGGCCTTTAGAGTCCAGGTGTAATTGTACTATATTTTCAGCATATTTTGTTGCCTAACATTGAAATCTATTAGTGAAATCTTACTTAGAATGTAACCTATGATCTTTTCCTTTTAAATATGATCAACATTATCATAATTCTCAGGACAGTTTACAATATAACCTTTAATATTCTACTCATGAAACCTGGCATCTATTACTGTATTTGGTAAAATTGTAATTCTTTTGTGGATATGAACAAAGGGTTATTAAATATTAGCAATTAGGAAACAATTTATTTTCAGTGAGATACTGACATAAACCATGTTATATCTGCTATTTTATCTAATTAGAAATCATGAAATTTTGAAATATAAATGCAAAAGCATAGTTTTATGCATTTCTAAGAAATACCAGAATAAGACTATCTAAGTAGATACTGAAAAGTAATCAATGCAACTGGGAAAAAGCAGTTTAAATAGTGGACAGGATTGTTTTTCAGTAAGAATCAAAATACTGAAGTTTCTTATTTAAGCCACCTATAAATTCCAAGGCTTTCTAGAACAGAAGATATTTTTTTTTTTTGCATGGCAGTTAATAAACTATCTCATTAAAACATTAAGCACATATGAAAAATAATAATATTGTCTCACATAACAATTAAAGAGATTTATATATGCTGCCATTTTATTTATTATCATATTACTTGTGAAAAGGCTTGTATGTAAGACACAAGCCCCAACTGATGAGGGGATTGATTAAACCCTGAAATTTTAATAGTTTTAGATTGTATGGCAAGGCTGCTTTTCCCCAGAGACCCACTTCTAATCTCTGTACTTTGGGTAAGAACAACCATGATTTCAATTACGTATTGGCCAGCAGAAAATCTACAAATGATTAAACGGAAAAGCAGAGTTCAGAACAAAGTCTTCTTGGAACTGATCCATGTAACTTGATTCAAAATTACATAGAAACTTAATCTTGGAGTCTGATGAATGTGTAGCTTCACTTCAAATCTATGGCCCATATGTCTAAAAAGGGTTATATTCTTGGAAGACCTTAAACGTTTGGTTATATAATTATATTTTCCTCATAGTTCATATCTTTTAAAATTAAGTTTTCTAAATCTCAGAGGCTGAGAACTGATTCATGTTTGACTATGCCATTTTCCAAGAGGAAAATGTTTTTTAACTCTTGATATTTTTACAATCATGCAATACATTTTTATGCATTATTTAATCTTTACTTTTTTTCTTACCCCTCATTAAAAAATGTAATGCAATTAGAAGAACGTATTTTTCAAATATGTATAGTTGATAAAGTCAAAGAAATGAGTACCAGAATTAGCCGGTCATTTTATATGTGTTTGATAAATCTTAGATTTCTAATACATTATTTAAGGATTGAAGGACTTTTTAGTCAGAATGTTTCTTTTTCAATTGCATGACTTGATGAGTTGAAGATGCACTGCCTCTGGGAAAAATAATATATCAGTGTATTGTTTAGGGGTTAAGTAACAGGGAATCAAATATGTTCCAGCTGCTTTTTACTCAAAAGAATATCCTATTAAGTACTAAGTAGCTTATAAAATTATTCAGGACTCTGAATAAGCTGACTTTAGGTTAATATTTCAGAAAGGAACCCCAGAAGCTGTGCTGTAGAACCAAGCAATTAAGAAAGGTACTTCTATGAAAACCAGCATGTTCATAAAATCACTGTAACCAGTTAATGCTCATGACCAAGATGCCACCACAGGAAACCAGACACTTCCACAATGACAGTTGCCAGCAGAAGAGGGAGGAAGCATGGCTCCACCTCAGTGCTGTCATGCAAATCGGTTAGAATTAATGACAAAACTAATTAAATTGATACCTTCAATATCGTGAAGTTTAGGAAATGTCATTTTCTAACTTAGCAAGGTGATCATTTGGGGTTTGGGAATATAAACATTTCCATATCTGTTTATTTTTTGTTTTGTAATACATGTTTTTGCATGATTTATTAATTTCATCTTTTAATAGCAAATTATGAGGGTATATACTAAAATAGCACTAGACATGCAAGATCAAGAGTTTGTATACTACTTGCCTAGCAAAATAATGAGAGATTATTGAATTCCTATGGGGAGATTTACATAAATTGAACACTTAAAACATCATCATACATATTTACTTCCTGCAAAACATAAGAACCTGCATGTAGAGAACATGTATTATTCAACTAATTCTGCCTATGGGACATAGTATATATTCATTGTATGTTTATTAATAAATGAATGATATGTTTAAAGAGCTATCATGAAGAAAAATGTGTAAAATTCTTTTTCTTTGATCCAATGTGTAAAACTGGAGGGACTACTTGGCAATTAGAGGACGAGCATTTAAAATGGAATTTTCTAAATATTAGCACTAACCAAAAGTAGATTTGATTGCCACAATAAGCAGCATTTCAGTAAAAATGAGTGCCTGTGAGGAATGTTGCAAAAAATTATGTTTAGGTGACTAAACAAGATGAGCTAGTTTAAATTTGAAAGTCCTCTTAAACTTTCTGATCTTGTGATTATAAAATTATTTTTGGAAAAAACCCAAGTTTGAATAGTATAAGTTCTTAAAATTTGAATGTCATCCCAACAATTTTATATGAAATTGGTTTAAACTGAAGATTAAAATACAATAGACATCAAAATTAAATAAAATAAACCTGAAATAAATGTTGGCTCTAGATAAGATGTTTATAAGAATGCACTGCTAGATTCTATTTTGAGGACTTCCACATTACAGTCTTTAAAAATTCAAGAAATGTATCACTACACTACTTAAACCTCAAAATATTATATTCAAGATGTATGTCTCCACATCAAGTAAACTTTGGAGTTCATCCCACCTAAAAATATGTAAGATGCATGAAGGATGTGACTCATGTTTCTTTTCAAAATTACATGAGGAAAGTTTATAGAAAGAAAGATTATATCCATCTCAAGCTCTAAGACATTTTAAATTAGCAATTGTCATACTTTACACCTATGTAAATGACAAGACTCTGACATGGTACATAATCCACTTGTCTTTTCTCAATAGACAGATAATAACTCAAAGTAACTTATCAAAGAATCCTGCCATGACAGTAGCAGGCAGAGCAAATACACCTGTCTTCCATAGCTATCATTAGCTGAGTTGAGTTCATAGTAGACTTATCAACACTTGACAGATCTAGCTTGATTTCTAATAGGCACATAAGCCTGTGTGTTTACCTTTCATGTGATGCATACTTTCACTGTGGTAACACCACCATTGTTTGTAAAGAATATTGAAACAATTATAACCTGAAGACATGTTTAACATTTTTCCTAAATGAAATAATAAAGTTTTGTTAGTTGCATGTCATACCAATATTCACAATCTTAGTAGGATGAAAGCAGTAGATCTGATGGTTTCTATTACTTGTTCCATGATGGTCAAATAAGAAGATTTTGATTTAATAGATTGCTCCTATATCTGCTGCCTGTCATGCTAAGGCTGGAGGCAAAGGTAGCATGTGTTCTCTCTTTTTACCTGACTTTTGCATGTTTCCTTGCTACAAAATTAAACAAACCTATTTTTAAAGAATTCCTTCAACTCTTGAAAAAATGTCAATGGTTAAAAATCTCTCCCTGCAAATAAATACCATTTCTAACAGAAATTAATAACTTTACTGAGAACCATGTGGAAAAGCAAAGATAAGAATGCATTTCCTACTGTCTTTCCAGGATTGGTATAAAGGCAGTGGAAATACCGCTTAAAGAACAAAGTATGAGATGAATTGTGGTGCCAAGAAGCCCGAGGAAAATATTTATTGGAGAATGTCAAAGGTAAACATATTGAAAAATATAACCATTGTAAAGTGGAACTGAAAACTTATCCAGTTATGAATAGATGGAGGGATAAAATTACCCCAAATCAAGTGTAAAAATATGTTAAGAAAGCTTGACAGTATTAAGGTTGTGATCGAAAAAGTGTGTCAAACCTCTATTCTTTAACATTGCTCTGGGTTTTAGTTCTTGTTGGAGTGAGTGATTACAAGAATAGGGATGGACAAGGACAGTGTTTAATTTTGAATCATTTAAAGTAATTAATATACAGTATAAGACATTCTGATTTCACATATCTAATTTCTCTTGTGCAACTTGAGCCATTTAGAAAGAATACTTAATGCGTGGCCAGTGTAGCTCAGTGGTTGACCATTGACCTATGCACCAGGAGGACAAGGTTCCATTCTCGGTCAGGACACATGCCCGTTTTGTGGGCTTGATCCCCAGTAGGGAGTGTGCAGGAGGCAGCTGATCAATGAGTCTCTCTCATCACTGATCTTTCTATCTTTCTCTCCATCTCCCTTCCTCTCTGAAATCAATAAAAAAATAGTTTTTAAAAAGAAAAGAATACTTATTTTGTTATATTTTATCAGATATTTTACACTTAGTGACTTGATATGTTTACCTCACATTCTTTTTTCAGTGAGGTTCTGTTCAACATATTTGTCTTGATCACATCCTATATTCCTGTGTTATCATTGTATATTTTTTAAATTTATTTATTATTTATTTATTGAATGACTCTATATGTTTGGCTATAGTCATCCACCTAATGTTATGTTTCTAGTCTACTGATTCCTAGGAGGGCCCTCAGTATCATATTTCCTATGATTCAACAGGATACAGGTAGCTAAATATGAATATTTGCCATTTGCAAAAAAATCTCATTTGTATATGCTTTAGTATTTGTGTGTGTGTGTGTATGTATAAAGTTAGCATATATATCTCATTTAATTTCAACTATAGTTCTACAAGTCTAGCATAATTTTCTAGTGTCTTCAATGTCTTTAGTATAAGACAGATCCTTTGAAATGAGTTTTACAATACAAATCACATTTTTCTTAAATCTAGAAAAAATCTTGATAAAGAATGGCCCATATAATTGAGTTATGGGATACTGTCCTATACAAAGAAGGACATTCCAAACAGGGACTCTAATCTTTTCCAACATCTCCCCCCCAATTAAAATAATCCAAGTGTAAAAGTATAACCAGTCTTTCAAATGCCCCATATTTTCTAAATCTCTGGGGGCTTTTGACTCTTGTTCCTCAAAAGAATTCTCTTCTCCATCTTTGGCTTTATAATACCACCACCTGTCTCTTAGTCACTAGTTCATCTCTGCTTCATATGTTCAAAGCCCTATGATCTTAATCCTAAAAACAATGGGTACCAGGAGTCTAAACAGAGTAGTAATAAAGGCAATTTCATTTCCCCAATCAATTGGATTATTTCCATGGAAACCCTCTCCCAGATGAGATTTTGCAGCATTTCTGGACCTACTTCTAAACATAAAGGTGCATCATACTAACTGTGACTGTCTGCTTTGAAATTATAATCATTTATATTTAGGTATCGATTCACTAGCAAGTTGGGTATAGAAATACAGATATAGATATATAAGAGTATTGCTTTTTCTACTAAGTCCATATGACAGAAAACAATATTGGTCCTAATTAATGGTTCAATGAAGTTTCCTAATACATATAAATATATTTCCAGTTCTAGATACAATTTTTCTAAATATTACTTAAGTCCTTTCTAAAATTATCCTAATATTATTTTAGCAGCATGTGTAGGTAGCTCTAGATTTGTAATTGTGGTTTACAAAGAAACCACCTATCAGCAGATTAAACTAGAAAACATTCTACTAAATAATTTGACCTTTGGTTTGTGTGTGTATTTGTTCCTGTGTTTAAACTTAATTTTAGCTGCTTTTCCAAAGTATTAATTACAGCACTTTTACTATTATGTTAAGGATATTTCTGAGAGCCCGATAAAATTAACTACATTATTATTCTAGATTATTTGATTTTGCTTTTCTGTGTGCTATTCTTAAAAAAGCACCTACTTCAAATCCCTCTTTGAGTTCCTTTGTTTGTTTTCAGTGAAAATAAATTAATTTATTCATAACAGAAAATAAATTAATGAAGAAAAATATTTTCTATTCCAAGGAGCAAGGAAAGGTAACAGCAGGAAGGTATAATGCAGGAAAGGACAGTAAGAAATTTAAAAATAAATAACATATATTAAAATTATTTTATCTCACCTTTCACTGTATCTAAAGTCTTTTCATTATCATTAAACTTTCTTCTCAATTCAAAATGTAGATAATATTAAAATTTAATTGTGTTTGTGTGCTTTTATGATCTACACATCTAATCAACGCCTGGTTAATTTTCACATAAAATAACATTGTTTTATGTGATTATCTATTTATTTATCTTATACATCATTACTGAAATTCATGCTATGTTGATAAGTGATTTTATTTAGTCAGCTGAGACTGTTATAACAAAATACCAAAGACTGGATGGCTGAAAGAACAGGAATTTATTTTCTCACGGTTCTGGAGGCTGGAAGATCAAGATTAAGGTGTGCTGGTAGGGTTGATTTTTGGTAATTACACCATTATAATTAACTTAGTTATTATCAGGAAAGTAGTAAAAGGGATGGCCAAATATTATAGCAAAAGGGATGGTCATTTGGACAGCTTCACCAGGAAGCTAAAGCTTTATACTCCCCAGGGAGCCACTATTCTATTCCCCACAGATCACTGGGTGAAAGGACAGGATGGAAGGAGAATAGATGCATGCCCAGTAAAGTTGCAGGGGACTAGCCTGAGGGTGCTTGCTGTCAGTCACACCTGAAACAGAGGTCACTGGCCAGAATGGACGTGGCTACTGGAAGCACAGGAAGATTTGGGATACTTAATTTCTAAACAAAGGAATTCTCTCTCCTGTACTCTTGTTTTCTCTTGGTCTCTCTCTTGGCACTTTTGTGTTCTTGTGCTGCTGACACATTATGCTCCCCTGCATTCACCCAAGGCCATGTGGACCCCATGCACAATGGACTGATGGACTGTAACTATCCTGGGGCTGAACTGGACCCGGCTACAACATGGAGCAGAAGCTCTAGACATTGGCTTTGGCTTTTACACTCCTTCTATGAGTATAATGGAACTTTAGAAACACAGAGATGTAATTTCACACAAATGGAAATCACTCGTTCTTCTCTGTGTGTCTCAGAAAATTCTTTTTCTCGAGATATCATAAGGACTCCACCCCCAGCACTAAATGGGGAAAGAGATACCCCGAGTTTCCCAATAACATTGAGACCTCTCTTCCTAGCTTTCAGACAGCCACCTTCTCACTGTTTTCTCACATGGCCTTTCCTCTGTACAGGCACCCCTGGTGTCTCTTCTTCTGAGAACACAAATCCTATTGGATTATGGCCTGCTATTGACTGGATATTAGTGTTTCCCCAAAATTCGTTTGTTGAGACTTAATTCCCAGTGTGGTGCCAGGGTATTTGGAGGCAGTGATTAGGTCATGAGTGTTCTGCATGAAAGAGATCAGCATCCTTATTAAAGAGAAGCAGAGAATTCCTTTGGACCATCACAAAGAGAAGACCGCCATTTATGAACCAGGAAGCGAGTGTTCACCAGACACTGCATCTGGCAGCACCTTGATTTGGACTTCTCACCCTCTAGAACTGTGAGAAGTAAATATCTGTTGTTGATAAGCCACCCAGTCAGTGGTATTTTTGTTATTGTAATCCAAACTAAATAAGACAAGGCCTGATGATATGAACTCATTTAACCTTCATTACCTCTTAAACATCCCTGTCTCCAAATACAGTAGGTCCTCATGTTACATCGGAGACCCGTTCCTATGGCGCTACGTCACTGTAAGTCAGAACCCACCTACATAAGCACCTACGTCACTCACATGGAGCACATACACAGTAATGAAGTGAGACAGTAAAAAAGAAATTTAAAAGAAAGATAACAATCCTGACCTTACTTGTGGTAAATAAATAAAAAATAAATAAAGCACATATGTGCATACTTCAAAATGACAGAAGTTTTTTTTAAATAAATAAATGGGAGATGGTGACATAATCACAAAACGACGTATGTTGAGTCCGACGTAACCCGAGGACTGTCTGTATAGTCACACTGAGGGTTAAGCTTCTACCTGTGGATTTTGGGTGGACACAATTCAGTAAAAACGAGTCATGTATTCCTGGAAATATTGCCATTTAAATATGTCCCCATTATATTATACAATTATTGTCACATGCTCTTTCATCTACCTGATTCATGTGTGCTTATAATTCAGATTAATACGAAGAGGATTTTAAAATGAATAAAATAATACATATTGTAAAAAAGTACCTAATTGAACTTTCAAAAGGGGACCCATGATTAGTTATACTAAGGGCCCAGTGCACGAATTTGTGCACCTTGAAAGGAACTATGGGCCAAGAGGCTGCAGTAGTCACAGGGGCAGATCTTGGCCCATCCTCCGCACTCCTGCCCGTCCCCTCCCACCATGGCCCCCAGTCCCCTGTCTGCAGGCAGCCGTGCTGTTGCTGTCACTGCACCCACACACTGATGGCACCAGCCCTGCTTGCACTGCTGATGGCATGGAGCGACTGGGGCCAGTGCCAGCAGCGGGTGCAAGCGGGGCCGGCGCCATCAGTGGGTGCAAACAGTGGCTGCTGTCCCAATCTCCCCTAAGGAACAGGGGGAGGGGGAGAAGCCCTCAGGGGTGATCGGGGCCAGCAGCTGCCGCTCCCATGATCGCGACCGGCACTGGGTATCAGGACCCGGACCACGCTGGCAATGTGTGCAAGCAACAGTTCTGACACTGGCAGCGGGTGCGAGAGGTGGCTGCCAGCCCCAATCGCCCCTCAGGAGTAGGGGGAGGTGGAGAAACACTGAGGGGTGGTCGGGGTCAGTGCCAAGCACCGGCAGCGGGTGCGAGTGGTGGCTCAGGCACTGTCAGCGGGTACAAGTGGGCCAGCACTGGCAGCAGGTGTGAGTGCTGGGTAGGACCTCGGCGCACAGGAGCGAAGAATTTTCAGTAACCACCAGAGGATCACCTCAATGACAGCTGACAGTGACCGGCACCCCACCTTGGTCTGGCGCCCCCGCTCACCTGATCCACCATCCCACTGCGGCTGATACCTGCCATGTCCCCTGCTCTGCCACCTGCTGCTGATGCCCGCCATGTTCTGTGTGCCCCCCTGGTGGTCAGTGCACATCATAGTGACCGGTTGTTTGGTTGTTTGGTTGTTCAGTTATTCAGTTGTTCCGCCATTCGGTCTACTTGCACATTAGGGTTTTATATATATAGATGATTTTCATTTTTCACCAGCAATTATAAAATAATACTTTCATAATCATTGTCACTGAATGATAGAGTGGGCAATGTCCTCATCAATAGCTGATGATTAAATAATGTCCCTTAAAGAAATCCTAGTACATAGAAGAACATACAGTGCAATGAAAGCTATTAATTGATATTTCATATGAAATATCCTTTGATTAAGTAATTCAGAGCCAAAACAATAAATCCAAATGCCAGGAAAACTACATAAATGTGCAAAATTGCAGAGCATAAAGCTGTAGAAGTAAAATAAATATTTCTCACCTAAAGGCATTTAGATGTGTTAAGTGTTTGGAAACCCCGTGTCATGGAAGGTAAACTCTTTTGGGGATAAAATTTAGGCTGCAGACCCCTAATTTCTGTGCTCTCTTATAGTCCATGAAGGATGGGGAAGTAATTTTCTCTTTAGACATCTTTTAAAAATATTTTATGGTTTTGATCTTTGGTTAAAATGCAGACAATTTGCAGTCTGTAATATGGACTAAATTTCCTATCTAGTACATGAAATAAAGATTTGCTTTGTAGTTTTTTCAAGATGGATTCTGAGACTTAAAAAAATCAAGGCATGTTAGTTTCCTCTGCTGGCAAAATAAAATGCCACAAACTGGGAGTATTAAACATCAGAAATGTATTGTGTCACGGTTCTGAAGGTTAGAAGTCTGAGATCGAAGTGTTGGTGGGATTGTTTCTTTCTGAAGGCTTCCAGGGAGAATCTTTCCCTGCCTCACTTCCATACTCTGAGGATTTGCTGGAAGAATTGGAGTTCCTTAATTTCTGCTGAATCACCCTGGTCTCCGCTTTCATTCTTGACATGGTGTTCTCTCTGTGTACATGACTATGCCCAAATTTCCCTCTTTATAGATACTAGTCATTTTGGATTAGGGGCCCAATGTGGCTTCATTGTAACTAATTACATAAGCACTGACCCTATCCTATATAATAAAAGGGTAATATGCAAATTGACCCTAACAGCAGAATGACTGGGAATGACTGGTCACTATGACACACACTGACCACCACGGGGCAGACGCTCAATGCAGGAGCTGCCCTCTGGTGGTCAGTATGCTCCCACAGAGGGCACTCTGCTCAGCCACAAGCCAGGCTGATGGCTGCCAGTACAGCGGTGATGGCGGGAGCCTCTCCCACCTCCTCAGCAGCGCTAAGGATGTCCGACTGCAGCTTAGGCCTGCTCCCCACTGGCAAGTGGACATCCCCCGAGAACTCCCGGGCTGCCAGAGTGATGTCTGACTGCCAGCTTGGGCCCAATCCCCCAGTGAGCGGGCCTAAGCCAGCAGGTGGACATCCCCCAAGGGGTCCCAGATTGCGAGAGGGCACAGGCCGGGCTGAGGGACTCCCCCGAGTCCACAAATTTTTGTGCACTGGGCCTATAGTTTCCTAATAATGTGCTATTTCTTGGGTACAAGGGTTTAAGATTTCAACATATGAATTTTGATAGGATACAATTCAACCCATAACATAGGGATCATATAAAGTAAGATCTTGACTGAAAGAATGACACCCCTATTTGTCACATTGAGCTCTGACCTTAAGGCAAGCTCATTCACTTTCCTTCACTTATTATGTAAATTCATGAATAAATATAATTTTAAAAGTCTAAGTTCCTTTCTTCATGTAATTAAAAGAATTTCTGAATTTCCATAACACAGAGCATGCGGAGGCTGATTAAAATGTTATTGAAAATTCCTCCAGACCCATTGTAGTTGTGGATGGTTATCAAGGAACAGATGTCTGCATTGTAAGGGGTATGTCAGGAGTGAGGTTGGATATTTTTTGCTGGGTGTTAGGAGATGATCTTTGAAATTGAAGCCAAATAGAAAATATTTTTAATTTCAGAGAGAACTTGGGGTTAGCTAGATACATAAACTCTTCGTTTATGGGAACACAGGAAATAGGAACATGGATTTCTAGGACTCAGGGGCTTGCAGGGCTTTGTAGCAGATCTTCTGTAGTTCCTGAGAGAACTGATGCTAGAACTGGCCAAGAAAAGGAATAACTCACCCCAGGCTGTACAGAGTGCATTGGTGAGGCCAGGAGCATTCCAGTGGTTTTAAACACACTGATTAGAGGGAAAGGGCTGACGTCAGGGGGAACCTGTTGCTGGCTAATTCTCCTGCAGACAGCTCCTCACTCAGTACATTTCTGACCAAAACAATATATATTGAGAGACTCATAATTCTAAGTTCCACCTTCATGGGAAAGCCTGGTGTCCTGGGCAAGAATGCCCCCAGACTCAGGCCTCTATATTGAGCTCTCCAGTCAGGCCTACCAAGAACCCCACAGTTTTCAAATTTGGCCCAATATAGATAGTAGATAGTAATCATCCACCCTGGCCAGCTATCAGTGTAAAGACCAGGTAACGATTTTCTTGTGGAGGCACTCACATGAGGAATACTGATACTGGGACCTGGTAGCTAAATAAGGAGAAAGCTGGGTCCATCATGGGTCTATGAGGTAATTCATGGGGCAGGTAATGGCTCACATGTACCTGAATCCAGCAGCACACGCCCAGATGCCCTGTTTCTGGCTTGAGTAGATCCTAGGTGCCTCAGAATCACAGGGTGAGGTAGTTAAAGCACCAGTTTCAGGTATTTTGCTTTAGAACATCCAGATTCAGGGAAAATGTGGATAATTAATTTTGATATTGCTACATATGACGGATTGACTTTCTGATTTAGTGATTGGATGCTTGATTAGATTGATGGGTGTTTTCTTTCAATGCTCTACACTTAATGTTTCTCACTACACAACAAATACATGAATAAAATGTTTTTAATCAATAGAAATTTAAACTTTACCTTTGATCTTGTTCTAACCAAGACCCCTTTCCTCAATTTATTATTAATTAGTTATGTAGCTTTAAAAATCCTTTTGAAAGTATTAATACACTTCTGAATGTTTGAGCAATATTTTGTTATTGAGGTGGCTCTTTTCATGTGTATGGGTATTATATGTATTTCTGGAAATTGCTGGAATCACTTTTATTCTCAGTCTCAGGTTGGATTTTAATTAATGCAAAGAAATTGCAGTATTATAAAAACAGTGCTTGGTGTGCTCCCATATTTTTATTTGATATTTTAATTGAACTTTTTATATGTGAAAGTGATTCCCAAAGTCACTTAGAAATGTTAGTGCTAGTTTGTACTAATTTTCTGGCAGGCAGTTGAATAAATATAAGCATTAATGTCCAGATGGTATAATTCTCCAAATCCTGGTTGCTTTGGGAATGTTGTCACTTTATTAGATTGATGACAAGATAAGAGGTTATCCACTTTATATTATTACAGAGGTATATTATTGATTTTATTACTTTGCTATTAACAGCAATAAAATTACAGAATTGGCAATTTTACATTAAATATGTTAGAGATTCATGTGCAATTATAAGAATTTTCTTCTGGAAGCAACATTTTTTAAGTAAAATAAGATATTGTAGAGGGAATGTAATGTAAGTAAAAAATATGTTAAAAAAATCCATCTTTGAAAGAGTATAGTGTGGTGCTGAAAGATGATTTTATTTACAATGATGTTATAAATAAAACTGTTATTGTTTCTCTAATTGTAGCACATTTTTTTCTATATCATTGTGTAGTTATTTTATTTTTCCTGTATGGATGACATCTTCCTAACAGCCTGTAAATGTCTTTTGAGTGAGGAATCTTGTTTATTATTTTTCAAATTCACCCAAGAGTGAATTTCAAGCAGTTCTTGGTCTACAATGGCTGTAGAAAATGTAGGGTGATTTTTCTCTAAGTGCCTTTTATATGTAAGGTACTTAACACTCAACCCGCAGTGGGTCTTTTGAATGGTACTTGTTGTGCCATTTAGAAATCTCTCACACCAGATAGCATTAACATCTTCTCATCCACAGACTAACCTTTTTACACTTAGCACTTTGCTATGTGCAAGAGATTTTAAACACTGTATTAATTATTAATATTTCATATTTTTGTGTTACATATACCCTATTCATTTGTATTAGCAATAGTGCACCTTAACCTTACCCTAATCAGTGCCAGCCTTCCGTTTCCAACTACATTGCCACAGATAACCCTCTCTTTGACAGGCATTCTGCCTCTGTTCAGAGTATTTAAAGTTGACCATCCTGTGGAGTAAAGCTAGTAACCATCTTTAGAATGGAGTGTGTTTTACTTTTTGGTTTCTAGCCATCTTCTCTTATTATCTACTAGTGGTCTGGTGCAGAATTTGTGCATTGGGGGAGGGTGCAAGGTGGGGAGAACCACAGGAGGTTGGCTGGCAGGTCCTGATCTAGTTGTGTAGATGTGTTGAGGTAGCAGCAAGCAAAGACCACAGACAGAGCGCCCACAAATGGCCTAAACACCAGCTACCCTCTGAGGTGGAAATACAGCTCTACTTTGCTGCCTGCACTGGGGCTGCCTCCCTCTCCCTGGGGCGGAGTTGCTGAAAGATAGACAGGTCTCTCTCCTACCTCAGCTGCACATTTTCCTGGGGCTCCGCCCCAAACATGATAGGTAGCCGACTCTAGCCAATGGTGGCACAACACCATAGGAGTACTAGCCAACCAGCAGTTGGGAGCCCAGAAAGGCGCTGGGCCAAGAGCTAGAAGTGGCTGATGGGGCAAAAGGGCAAGCAGTGAGGTTCAGTGGCAGAGGTAAGATGGTGGTGGTGCTTACTTTACGTCTTTGCAGTTAGGCTGCTGCCTAGCCCCTTCTGCCCCCTCCGAGTTGCTACTCTGTCTCGATCGGGTTGCTCTCCTCCTTCAGGTTTCCCTCACCCAGATTCTCTGGTGCCGGGAGCCTTAGCCAGGGGGAGGGACTGGCCAGGGGAGGGACCGTGGGAGGTTGCCTGTGGAAGCACACTGACCACTAGGGGGCAGCTCCTGCATTTAGCATCTGCCCCGTGGTGGTCAGTGCATGTCATAGTGACTTTTCGTTCCAGTCATTCGGCCGCAAAGGTCACTTAGGCTTTTATATATATAGATGTTTAACATGTCATTTATTTTTGCAAAAATTGGAAATTACATTAATAACAAATGTCCATTTGGACGGAGGTAGTGGAATGAGTTTTTCTCTGGTAAGTTTGATAAGGAGATGATTAGGTGTTTTAGACAAAAAACAATAAGGTAACTCACTCCAGAAAAGTCTTAAGAGTGCTTTCCTTTCTAGGTGTGTTTTTGTATTTGGGGGCATATACCTAGCATCCGGTAAAGTTTGAACAAGAAAGACCTTATTGTAAATAACTTTTCATGTATGGAAACTGAGACTCATTGGTGTTCAATGGATTTGCTAAAGTTAGCATACAAATAATGTTTTAGCTTTATCCTGTTTCCCATAAATGTCAAGCATAGCTTTACTTCATCCCTACACTGTGATATATAATTCATTTTTTCTAAGATTAATAACCTTTGCCAAGATTGGAGTTGATTTATGCTCTGGATAGGTTGGCAACAGAGGCCTCCCTACTCCAGCCCTCATCAGCTACATTGATTGGGCACCAGAGCTTCCCCCAGCCTGCTGCTTAAGCAGATGCTAATGGGCAAATGAGCAACAGCAGGGGGGTAGGCTGGGGTGATCTTCATTCATTAGCAACTGTTCAAGCAGCAGGCTGAGCTAATCTGCAGATGCTGAGAAAGACACTAGGATGAACATTGACCTCAAAGGTACTTGTGAACAAAACTTGAATTTTCTACCAGAAGGTTATGTTGCTGTGTTTACTAAAACTCATATCCTGTCATGTATGATATTTAATGGATTTTCATTATTTTTTAAGCCCCTGTTTTCTGATATTGAGACCACTGCATGCATCAATCAAGCAAGGTCAGATTCTAAGCCACTGTTTTGTGAAATTGTCTAATCATAACAACATCAGGTCTTACAAACCTCAGATGCTAATGCAGTGGGTCGGGAGAAAGAATTGGAGAATCTGTATTAAGAAGGGGCAAGAGATGTTTTGTGATGGAGTAAGGAGAGAACGAATCTTTCTAAGCAATGCACTTCCAGTTACCTAGTACTTTCTTTTGTCACAATTATCCGCATGATTGCTAAAAATGCAACAAAATCACATCTCCCCAGGCCTCCTGAGTAAGAATCTTTGGGGGAAGAACTCAGGAATCTATGTTCAAGCAAGGGTTTTTAGGCTCAAGATTGAGAAATTTGGGTGAATAAAAAGAAAAGTCTGGTTAAAGGGCAGAGTCTATATTATTTGAAAGTACTGAGAATACTTCTTTGAAAGGAGTTCTTTCTCTTAAAGGAACAAAGGCAGAATTATAACACCAACTGTTAAAATATCAACTTGCTTTCTGAACATTGAATATATGTAGACTTGTGTTAATCCTTTCCCCCTTTACTTGATATCTGGTGTGTGTGTGTGTGTGTGTGTGTGTGTGTGTGTTTTCTGAAATACTACATTGCAGCTTTGGAAATTCTCAGGAAACATTCTCTGTAATTATCTCAGAAGTCAATGTACACATGCAGACGTTAGGAGATGGTTCTTGTTGGATTATTTGGATTGTAATATAAAATTATCCTTGGTATTTGAGATGTCACTGATTAAAATTGTGATCAGGTGTCTGCTAGATTGCTGTAATAGATACCCACGTCTGGAGTGGCAAATTAGCACAAACCTGGTGGCTTAAACAGCACACATTTATTCTCTCATGGTCTGGAGGCCAGGAATCTGAAATCAAGTTGCTTCCTTCAGGAGGACTTGAGGGAGAATCTGTTCAGTGCCTCACTCTTAGCTTCCTGGAGCCTTCGATGTTTCTTGGCTTGCAGATGTATCATTCTAATCTCTACCTTTGTTTTGAATGGCTTTCTTCCTCTTGCCTCTGCATCTCCAATTTCTCTCTCTCTTTTCTTTTTACCAGTAAGGACATTCATTATTGGATGTAGGGCCAGCCCTAAAGCCAGGATGACCTCATATCCATATTTAGTAAATTCACATTCACAGATATCTGGGGTTAGGATTTGGACAGATCTTTCAGAGAAACACTTTGTAATCCACTAAAATCATTACATTCTAAAGATGTGTATTTGATAAATGACATGTATACATTATTTACCATAGACATGTGACTATGTTAATTATTTATCTTTGCATGTTTTTCAAGTCTTTATTTTAAAGCAAAGCTATAATAAAATAGTATGTTTTTTGAAAGAGTTAAATTTTCATCTCACTTTAAAGACACTAACCTCCTTTACATCTATATGTGACATATGCATGAGTTACAAATTAAACTGTAACTTTATAACTGGATTAAATTTAGCATGTGCATTTCCTTTAGAAGCATATAATTATGAAATTTGGTCACCCACTATACTGAAATTTGGTGCTGCTCAGATATATTCATGTCTTGTCAGCTTTTTAGAGGTAAATGTTTTCCAAATATATTTTTATGTGAACTTAGAGGGAAATGTTTTGAGCAATATATCTAATGTTTGTTGAAATCCATGTCAGCCTTTGCTATTCAAAATACACTTAACAGCCTTAGCTGGTTTGGCTCAGTGGATGGAGCGTAGGCCTGTGGACCAAAGGGTCCCAGGTTCAATTCTGGTCAAGGGCACGTACCTTGGTTTCAGGCTCCTCCCTGGCTGAGTCCTGGTCGGGGTTCATGCAGGAGGCAACCAATCAATGTGTTTCTCTCACATGGATGTTTCTCTGTCTTTCCCTCTCTTTTCCACTCTCCCTAAAAATCCATGGAAAAATATCCTCCAGCGAGGATTAACAACATCAAAAAATAATAACAAAATACAAGTAACAAAATTCCTAATCCTTATTTCAGAAATAGCAATGTTCTAAGTTGGGATGCCTGTACAAAGATTTTTGTTTTTCATTTTTTTAAATTATTTTAGTTAACATAATTCTTCAATGAGCAGAAAATTTCAAGGCAGTCATTAATATGTATTTGTATTCTTATTTTGTCTCTCTCAATATTAGAACTCTTGTATGGCATCTGTTTTTATATTCTTGGTTGGTTCAGTTGATGAAGAGAGAAAATAGGTTTGCAGTACACCCCTTGCCAACCACTGGGAGGATAGCTTTCCCATTTTGAATTTACAAACTGTAGTCCTTCTGGCCCCAGGGGCCTGGGCTCCCTTACCTTGCTGCTATAATGAGAATACACTGACACATTTTCATTATGAGATCAAAGGAGGACAGTACATGAAGTCACTTGCAAATGAAATATCAAAATTGGCTTGAGTATACACTTTCATTCTAATCCAATACCATTCTCTTTTTCCAGAATCAATAGAGGAAACCAAAGAAAGGAGACATGAGGTCTAGAATTAATAAAGCTGGTAAATCAGACTTAAAGCAGCTCTGTTTATTCACAGTTGACCTGAATAACTGAGACATAGATTTTATAATTAGAATGTCTTGGAAAATGCAACTTAATTTATAGAAGGGACACAAAAAGTAGCATGTTGGTTTTATTAGTTTAAGTATTCAGTTGTACTATATTCAAGGTGAAATAGGTGAAAACAGATTGTTCCATTTTCTTCCAAATATAGCACCATCTCTTTCAATTACATAGACATTTAAGAATTCTAAGTAATTATCCTTTAAAATATTGGTTTATATTTGGTGAGCTAATTCAAAATCAGATGCATTCTTGTTCATTGCTACTGTCATTGGTTCAAAACCAGTGTCACCGACTATAACAAATCAACAAAATGTTTTATTAGAGAAAGGTGAGACTTGAGCTTGTTGTACTGCTCTGAGTTGATAAGAACATGTCAGTGCTCTCACATTTATATGCCAAATCCTCAGTGCCTAAGGGCATGTTCACTGGAAAACTGCTTACACTGCAGCAAATGGAGAAGTCTGTAATTTGCTCAAGGCATTTTTTCAGCAATTGCAAAATCCAGATGATCTTAGATGTGAATGCTTGGATTTATGTAAAAATTATGTATGGGAATATACTTACTCATTTACTTTCTTGGCTATACATTTTTAAAAACACAGATCTGAATATATTTTGTATGTACCACTTAACATTTGAGGATAACTGTTATGTATTTATGGGTGTAAATAATCAAGTTGGTTAGAATAAATATGCTTATGATTGCGATTGTCCTGTTGCTCAAATCAAATGGATACTATAAATTTCCTCCTAGGATATTTTTCTCATTTTTAAAAATGTATATATATTTATTTATTTCAGAGAGGAAGGGAAAGGGAGAGATAGAAGCATCAATGATGAGAGAGAATCATTGGTCGGCTGCCTCCTGCACACCCATTACTGGGGATCAAGTGCACAACCCCAGGAATCAAACCCAGGACCCTTCAGCCCACAGGCCAACACTCTATTCACTGAGTCAAACCAGCTAGGCAGGCTATTTTTCTCTTAAACCTGACCTGGAGTCACCAGCCTTCTCCAATGAAAATCAATAGACTGATAATTATATTGAGAAGTTATAGGGATACTGCCATATCTCTGGTCTTGCCAAGATATTGCTATAATGACCAGTTTGGCACAAAATTATAAACAGTATCAAAGTTTGGAAATCATAGCTATTTCTGTGTTAGCAGGTTTTATTTCAGCATTATAGGAGTCCTCACATAAAGCTCACAAGTTCCTGTAATTTCAGAGAGGAATATTAAGGTACACAGCAGTGTCATCTTAAAGTATACTAGTATTTTCCTAAAAAGAAATTATTTTTCAATGGGAAGAGGAGAAAGAGGTCAGAAGTGATGCATATTTCCAGGCATCTTAGCAAAGTTTGAATTGGAACTAAAACAGTTAATCTGGGCATTTGAGATCGAATCACGATTCTGTGATTGTTCATGTTTCCAGTTCAGCATTAAAAGGATAACGGTATAACTGATATGTGGGTTATATGCAATAAATGTAAAGTAGACATACAGGCTCCCTAAATTAACATTTCTAAATAAAATATGGAACAGATATTTAAAAAAATACTTTTGCCGTCCGGAGTAACTCAGTTGGTTGGAATGTTCTCCTGTGCACCAAAAGGTGTCCAGTTAGATTCCTGGTCAGGGAACATACCCAGGTTGCATGTTTGATCCCCTGTCTGGGTGGATATGGAAGGAAGCTTATTCGATCTCTCTCTCTCTCTCTCTCTCTCTCTCTCTCTCTCTTTCTCTCTCTCTCTCTCTCTCTCTCCCTCTCTCTCTCTCTCCCTCTCTCCCCATCTTCCTAAGCATGTCCTTGGGTGATGATTAAAAGAAAATAGTTCATTGTCTTTCCATATATATTATTTTAACATATTTTTATTGATTTCAGAGAGGAAGAGAGAGGGAGCGAGAGATAGAAACATCAATGATGAGAGAATCATTAATTGGCTGCCTCCTGCATGCCCCCTACTGGGAATTGAGCCCGCACCCTGGGCATGTGCCCCTGACCGGAATTCAACCTGGGACCCTTCAGTCCACAGGCCGATGCTCTATCCACTGAGCGAAACCAGCCAAAGCTTTCCGTATATATTTGCAGGAAAAAAAATAAATCTAAATTAATGAACAATGAGGCCACTAGAAGATCCAATAAAATTTTAGTCCAATTATCTCCTCTGGAATTCTGATTCACATAAAAAATTATTTTAGATTACTATGGCCCCAAAATAATATGACAAAGACATTGGTACTTGGAATATTTTATGAGAGAACAAAAATTTCCCTTTTGCTAATTTCTAAAAGCAAGGAATGATCATAGCTACTCAGCTACAACATAATAAATTACTCATAATAGATTTTTCATTAAAGTAATATTAAGGAGGCTATTTTCAATGTGAAATGAAGAGGTTTCATTTTATTCTTAATTGTAATCACATGGCTCTAGTCTCAGGCAACATAAAGAAAATGTGCACTCAAGGGTTTGCCTGTATTCTCAAAACTAAAGCATTATGAACTGGGTCATTACTTTATTGTTCCTCATTTGGAGTAGACATTGTGACAATTTAATAATAATTACGCACCTGATACTTCTCCACAAGACCTAAGAATTAAAGTCTCCTGGGCCTCATTTCACCCCATTTGACGTTTACATTAGTTCTTTAGAAACACTTCACCGGGATTCATTTAATTTATGTGGGAGACCCTTGAACAATATGTTTCAGAAGACTGGGAATCAGAAAGAGTCAGTGTAAATTTCATAAACACTTCTTGGCTCAAATGTAATTTGTCTGACATGGAATGCTTTAGTTCCTGACTCTCTTGTTTATTTGTTTAAAATATCAACCTTGCATGGGTGGCTGCCTTAGTATGACTGTAAGATCACTTAACCTAAATAGAAACCCTGAGTCATTTGGTTTTCTTGAGCTGACTGAGAATTTAGGTAAGATCAAGTCACTTTGGGGAAGCTAAAGGGGATTTTAGATTTGGGTGCTTTGCTCTAAATAAATACATTTCATAGAATTTTAATTCTCCAATATTTGAAACTACAGGATAATTTAGTTAGATTTGAACTTTTAAACAATTCCCGCAAATAAAAAAAAAGTCTAATTTGTACTAGGTTCCTCAGTGTGACTCACTTCCTACAGTCGCTCTTCAGACTCACCATGATCATCACTTCACATTTCAAAACAAATCTGAAAGGAAGAACAAAGTTGAAAGACAATTACTACTTCATTTAAAGACATTTATAAGGCAACATTAATCCAGATAATTTGTTATTGGTGTAAAGATAGACTAATAGATCAAACAGTAGATTTACCTTTATCCAAATTAAAACACTTTTACTACTTAAAAGACACTGGTGAGGTGATGAAAATCAAGCCATAGATTAGGAGGAAATTTAAAAATCACATATCTTTAAAAGGTCTTATAGCCCAAACGCCTAGACAATCTTCAATTTAATTATAAGAAGCAACCCAATAAATAACTGAGCAAACGAATCAAACAGACTCTTTACCAAAGAAGATACAGAGATGGATGGAAATAAGCACATGAAAAGATTGTCAACAATGTTATTCAGTAAGGAAATGCAAATTAAAAATCAATAAGTTAACACTACAGGCCTGTTGGACTTTTGGAGGGGGAATGGACATGCCTTTTAAATATATATATATATATATATATATATATATATATATATAGTGGTGATTTTAAAATTCTATTCATGTTAAGACTTATCAACTTGTACACTTTAAATATAACCAATTTATTATACGTCAGTTATAATCAAGTCAGTAGAAAATCATAAGATTTTCTATAGATGAAGATAGGCAACAGAGCTTATCATAATGGAGTCTAATAAACCTGGACTAAATCAAGCTCCTGCATTTATTAACCATGTTGCCTATGAGAAAGTTAAGAGCCTTTCTTTCCTCACCCTGTGAAATGGGAAAGCATGCGCTTAACTGAAAGGCCTCACTTAGAATGTAAATGTGATAATGTATATAAATACTTTATATAACACCTAGCACATATTAGATTTTCAATAAATATTAATTGCCTTCCCCATAGTATTTGCCATCTCTAATGATCATATTGTGCCTCAAGTAAAACACACTGGAAAAAGGCTAAGTTAAGAACTGTACAAATTATAAATTTTATTTTTCCCCAGAAATGTCATAAGCCACAAAGTGGATGGCACTGGGCATGTGCATGCCAGGCACCACTTAGCAGGCAAGTTTTAAAAATGATCACTTTCATTTAAAATCATACCCCGAAGGGGGAAAAAAAGTGTCAGAAATAGCACCCAAGTAAGAAACACCTACAGGCCCCGATGAAAAGACAAGGTCTAAAACAGGTAACAGACCCTGTCGTGAACAGGAGGAATTAGGTTATGACTAGAGACAGCAATAGTCCTTCCCTACCACCTCAGAGCTGGGAAAGTTTAAGCTCTCTAAAACTGAAGATGTGATCACAAGCACTGGAATGAAAAATGGCTGAGTCAGTGATTTTGGCAAAGTTAACAACACAAGTAGATCAACTGAAAATTTAGTCCAGCCCATGATGTAGTAAGGGTAGATCATTAAAATATCAGGGAGAAAAATGACCAAACTTTTTAACAATAAGATTGTGACTTAATTAAGATCATGTAAAGACAAAGCCACCATTTATAATACATGCAGTAGCATATTTAGAACTAATCATTCCCTTTAGTTACTCAGAAAATTCAATTTAATATAATATTATTATTATTTAGAGAGAGTGGAGGGGAGAAAGGGAGGAGAGAGAGAGAGAGAGAGAGAAAGGAGAGAGAGAGAGAGAGAGAAACATCTATGTGAGAAAAACACATCAATTGGTTGCCTCCAGCACATGGCCAGATCTGCAGATCTGGGCCTGGTATGGAACCTGTAACCCAAGTATGTTTAATAGATTATGAAAGAATTTTCATTATACAAAGCTTTAAAATATATACCAAAATAATTCAAGGTACTGGTAACTCTTCTGGCTGCTATGATAAAAAAAATCATATAAGAATAAAGATAATCCCTATATCATTTTATGTAAAAAATAAGTTTCCACATCAGTTTATATAATGGAAGTTTGGTTTTAAAAAAGAGCATATTAGATTTTGGAAATAACATAATTCTCAAAAAACAATCTAGGTGATCATCATTTACTGGAATCCTACAATAAATTGTACTTTATAAAACTAATAATTTTTAAAGAACATAATTACCTCTGAATTATATTTTGTTAATCTACATTTCTATACAGTTTCTTGAATTAATTCATATAACACTTTAAAAATTATAAACATTTTACTTCTCCATTATCTTATTTAATCAATTTTGCTTTGGAAAAGGTAAAATGTGCAAAATAACTTTCAAAATTAAACAGTAATATGAACAACCAGATTAAAAAGTGAACTAAAGACATTTGCAAAACCTCACCAAAGAGGATGTACAGATAGCAAATTAGTATATGAAAAGATGCTCCACAAAATATGTCACCAGGGAAATGCAAATTAAACAACACCACACCTAGCAGAATAGCCAAAATCCAGAACAAGGACAGCACCAAATGTTGGCAAGGATATGGAGCAACAGGAGTTCTCATTTATTGCTGGTGGAAATGAAAAATAATGCATTTGCTTTGGAGGACAGTTGAAGTGCTTTCTTACAAAACTAATATGTCATTCTGAAAGGCAAAACTATGGAGACAAATACCATATGAATTACTTATATGCAGAATCTAATGGACAAAATAAACAGAAACAGACTCATAGATGCAGAGAATAAACATGGTTGGCAGAGGGGAGGGAAAATGGGGGCCTGGGTGAAAAAGGTGAAGGGATTAAAAAGTACAAACTTGTACATATAAAACACTAATTGGAATGTAAAGTTCAGCATAGGGAATATAGTCAGTAATATTTTAATAACCACGTATGGTGCCAACTAAGTACTTGAATTATTGGGCAGATTACTTTATAAACATAAAACTGTTTAACCGCTATGCTGTACATCTGAAACTCCATATAAAATCTTACTGAATGTCAACTGCAACTGAAAATAAAATTAAAATAATAATATAAATAGTCTATATTTTATTAAAAAATAAAATGTTGACTTTTGAGATAATTATCTATATAAGCAGATCTCTGTAAATTAATTTGACTAGTAATGAAACCCTCTAGAGATGTAAGAAAAAAGTACAGATTATCTTAAAGTATGAAAGGTACAAAGGGATACCCTGTATTATAGATAAAAAACAAACATTTATATAAATATTAAAATCTATGAATTTATGTATACTTACAAGCCTATTTACTTGGTATGTGAGGGAGTAAAGTTGAAAAGCATATTTCAGTAGCTAATAGGGATATTGACTCTTTCTGAGTTGGGGAAATTAAATATCAGTGGTTTGCTACTGACCAAATGAGAAAATGGCCTGGTGTCACATTTTCCTAGGTGGTTTAGCAGAAATACGTCTACCTAAAGGGAGAGTAGAATTCTCAAGTATAGTATACTTCAGTGGAAACTTGTTTTCCCTGCACTGGCAAATTAAAGATGCTCTTTACAGAAACTCTAGAAACTACATTTTCCCTCTTATAGGAAATTGATACTCTACCTACAGCAGAAGGATGTACTCTTTCTTATAGGAGTCTGTCCAGTGTTATAGACAGTTTGCCTTATATATTCCTCCCTTGATGATAGTCAATACCAGGATGCTTGGAACATTCTCCGGGTATGGTACAATCTATGGCCAGTTTTTTGGCTTTTCTTCTCTCTCTAAGTAAACCTAAATAAGTAAAACCCTTCCGCTCCTGTGACTTTACCTCATTAATAACACATTCTAAACAGGTAAATTAAGTGATTCAAATACAGTCATTCAGAACATAGGCTGGAGGAGAAAAGGCCTCTTCACATGAATGGTTAATAAACCCAGCCCCTATTCCCAGCACGATGACCAAATGTGGGGATTATTCTACAGAAGGGAGAGCTTAAGGTTTACCTGCATATCTAACATGAAATAATTTATTCAGTGACTTCCACCTGCATTCATTCATTTCAGTATTAATATTTGCAAGAATTGCTTGTCAGCCCATAAAGAATACTCTCCTCCATGACACTTTAGCAAACTTACCTTTTCTGAATCATTAGAAAAATAATTTGATGAAAAATATTACACTATTCTGACAAAGTTATCTTTCCTTTCATAGTAAACTATATTGTGAGAAAAAGGATATATATAATTTATATATAAGTATATATAAAAATTTGAGTATGTAGTTAATGCATTTTAATAGCTTATATAAAATATTTTGATTTAACAAGAATTTGTCAAAAAGTGCTGAGTTGCCCTGACCAGTTTGGCTCAGTGGATAGAGCGTTGGCCTGTGGACTGAGAGGTCCCGGGTTCGATTCCGGTCAAGGGCATGTACCTTGGTTGTGGGCACATCCCAAGGGGGGAGTGTGCAGGAGGCAGCTGATCGATGTTTCTCTCTCATTGATGTTTCTAACTCTCCATCCCTCTCCCTTCCGCTCTGTAAAAAATCAATACAATATATATATTTTTAAAAAGTGTTGAATTAAGATACCACTGGAGATACATAACAAGTATATAAATATATATAATTTACATATTTAGTAAATCTAGTTTGGAGCATTTATTATCTCTGAAACTATCATTTTAATTTATGTACTGCCTTCCATCCTTCAATGGACAGCATAGTCCAGGGAAGCAGAAATTATTTCTTTAACAACTGGAGTATTCCAAGTACTTGGGGTGTGTCCAGCACATATTGGGAACAAAAGAATAAATATTACTTACATTTGCCTAAATACAACAATAAGAATGGATATAAATCCTTTGACCCTTTAATATGAATATATTATCTAGGTTTTAAGTTGTTTCCTTCTGTATAATTTTTTCTATTTTATATGATTGTATAAATTAAGGAAAAGAAAATTGCTATATACCTTAGAGAGAAGTGCTTCACCAAATTCAAAACTGGTAAACATTCCTCAAGACTGTGATTTAATGCAGTTACTGCCCTGCAGGTAGCTTTTAATGGTTTCCATTCTCTATGACAATGATCATCAACTTACTATTTAAATATTCCTTTCTAATCACTTAAACTTAGTTTCCAGGTCCAATTCCAAATGTGTGTGTGTGTGTGTGTGTGTGTGTGCACGCGCACAAGCATTTAGACAACTTTTCAAATTTAATAGAAATATATATATATGTATATATGTACACATATATACATATATATTTAATTTAAGCGAAGAGTCCTTGTTCTTAATTAGTTCTCTTGTTATGATATTTATGTTGTATATTCCCGAGTTTAAATATTTTAAAATGATTTACTAAAAGAGGAGGATTGAACTGTGTTCCTTGAAAAAATGTAGGAAATTGGGCATTGATACACAGTGTAAACAGCTTTTGTTAAATCTTATTGAACACATAATTGAAATTGTTTCAGTGTGCATGCCCTGCATGTGAAGATTATTATGTTATTGGCTTGTTTAGATAAAAATAATCTTACGTAATGGAAATAATATGAAGTAACGTCTATGTTTAGTTATTTTAGCCATCTAAATGCTTTAAAACACATTCTGGATTTAGTAATCTCTAGAATGTTATTTTATGAAGTAAAACCATAGCAAAAAAGGAAAGACACTACTGAAAATATTTTTCTCATTTAGCAATTTGAATTGTGCCAAAACTTTGCTAATATGATTTAGAAGCTCTACTTGTAAATTTCTAAATAGATATGGCCATCAAATACACAGGCAAAGGTGAACTATTCTGGAAATTTACACTAATCATGGTTATTATTTTTTACCTTATACATCAAAAATTGATGTTGCTCTCTAGAAGATTCTCTGACCTCCCCAGAGGCAGTTAAAATTACAAAGTTATGTAACATTTTTAATTAAAAACAAAGGTAAAAGAGAGAGACCATCAAGTATCATTTGCTGTTACATAAAACAATCTTTAATGGTTATCAAATGAATAATGGTTCTCAAGACAATAATAACACCAAAAAGTGAAAAAGAAATGAATAAAGAATATGTTTCAATGTGAAAAGTGTAGAAAACAATACCAAGATCTGGGTAATTTCTGAAGAAACAGCATTATACTGAAGCACACATTTTGAAATTATAAATACTCTACTGGCAGGAATAACCTCATAAATTAGGCATAACAAGAAAGTAAGAATAAAATCTAGATAGTTCATGGGAGGATGTGTAAATATGCATGCTATTATTCACTGTGGAAGGAGAAAAGTAAGTCAAACTTCAAACTTTGCAGTGGTTTATAGTGTGGCAAGTATGAGAAACATGTACAGATTACACAGGTACACAAAAGCTATTCATCTTGTGGTAAGAGAAGGATGTTAGACACATAGCTTTTGTATTTCTCTATTTTTCCCATCACAATACACAGAGTAATTTTAGAGAACAAAGAATTTCCATTTCCAGCCAAGACAAAGTAATATATGTTGGAATCCCCCACCTCTCCCACACACACACCTCTGTTCTAAAAAAGTGAAAAAACTGGGCTAAGTATAAAGGAACCTGTTTTTTTTTCCATAATTTAAACTATAGGGACAGTGATCCCTAAGAGAAGGGGATGAAGGGAGCCCAACAATTGTCTCACTTTCTTCCTAAAGAGAGTTTCCAGGTTGCATCATAGGAAGATGGAGTAAGGCAAAGCATTGAAGTTTCTCTAAGTTGCACAGAACAAAACTGGAGCCCAGGGAGACTAATGTGGCTAGTATTCACAGGGCAGAATATTGTAATAACCCCCAAAATAGTGAAAAAAGAGAGTTCCTGAGTTATGAGGAAGGTTACCTTTGACATTTAAATGAGTACTGGTTAGCACATATGTATGAGGAAACTAACTGAGACAGTAAGTGAATCTGCAAAAATAGGCATAGGGAACAATTGCTAGAGCCTACACTGGGCTGCGAATTTGTGTTCCCACCAGCCACACTGGAGAAGTCTCATATAATACATGTAACACTGGGAGATGATCTGAAGGGTAAACCTTATTTAGTGGGACAAGATTTGCCCCAGACCACAAGTTGCTCTGATCCCTTCTAACTAAGCTTAAATGCTAAACTCAAGAGGAAGAAACTGTTTCCCACTAACCTAAGTGTGTCCCAGAATACTACTTCACGTGAATGGGGATAATAGTGAATAATGCATCTGTTAAAACTCAAACAACCAGCTAAAATACACAATGTCTAGTATCCAATTAAAAATTTCCAGTCATGCAAAGAAGTAAGGAAATTTTACTTATAATAAGGATAAGATTAAATCCATGGAAATAGACTGCAAAATTACATACCTAGTACAATTAGTAGACAAAGACATTAAATAGTAGTTAGAAATCTATTACTTCTCCATATGTTCATTAATTATAAAGAGGATTAAGTATGCTAAATAAAGAAAAGAATAATTTAGAGATAATCCAATTAAACCTCTAGAGATAAAAAATGTAATGTTTGTATTGAAAAATTAACAGACTATCAAACACTTTAGAAAAGATTAGTGAACATGAAGACTCAGCAAAAGAAATATTCAACTAAAACATGGAAAAAGAAAGAAAAGAAATTGAAGTAAATGAGAGAACCATCAGTGATGTACAATATACAGGGTGGGGCAAAATTAGGTTTACAGTTCATATGGAAAATAATATAATAATTAATAACTAATAATACAAGAATAAAATCTGTTTCAGGTACGCAAAACTTTAAATATAATTTTCCCCACCCTGTATGTGTAATTAGAGTAGAAAAAAAAAGGAGAGTGTGAAAAGGAAAAGACTATGTAACACAGTAATAGAATTTATTTTCTAAATTTAACAAACCCAAGGAAGTCAATAAACCCCAATAGAATAAATACAAAGTAAGCATATCAAGTTGCTTCAAAAACAAATTGCTCAAGACTGGCTGACATGGCTCGGTGGTTGAGCATAGACTATGAGCCAAGAGATCACAGTTCAATTCCTGTTCAGGGCATGTGGCTGGGTTGTGGGCTTGATACCCAGTGTGGGGCGTGCAGGAGACAGCAGATCAATGATTCTCTCTCATCACTGATGTTTCCAAAATCTCTCTCTCCCTCTCCCTTCCTCTCTGAGATCAATAAAAAAAATATTTTTAAAAACCCCGCAAATTTCTCAAATGAGTGATTAAAGAGAAAGTTCTAAAAAGTAGCCAGGGAACAAGCTCTCAATGTCCAAATGTAAATAAGTGTCCCAAACAGGGTTTGAAATGAGGTCCCAAAATTAAATAGCTGAAGAAGAAAGCACAGTGCCAGACTGTACCTTGTCCTTTGGAAAAAGATAAATAATGGTTCAGCCAAGTATGTCCTTTAATTAAATTACTTGGGCAAATATACTATTGACCTCGGATAGCAGGATCTACAGAAAGTGATAAATTTTAGAGACCCATATTTCTCTCTAAAATTTTTAAGTGAGCTAGAGATAGTGAGCTTTAAAGAGCAAACAATGTAATTGTGAATTTTCACCCCACAACATTAGCACCTGTTAATATTTTTATGATTGACCTCCTTCATGCTATGTATCCATGCACCTCTCTAGCAATACATAAATTCTTGGAGAATATTCACATTTTTTACCCTCTAAATATCTCTAATACCTAGTCCATGGCCTGGTATAGCAAATGATTTTTCTCGTTTATAAATACACAATCTTATTTGCTATGATTTATAGCAAAATACTTTTAAATGTTGTTTCAAGAGAGATGTTAATTTTGTACTTGAAGTGAATATAAAAACAATGCCTAACATACACTGAGTGCTAAAAGAGTGCTTGTCCCTTTTCTATTTAAACCTCATCATAATCTTATTTGGTCACACAAGTATAAAGTAAGTAGTTAAATGACTTGCTCAAGATCATGTGGTTTGTGAATAGTGGAGATTCAAATGCTAATAGGCTGACACAAACCAGTGTGGTATGAGACTTCTCAGGCAAGAGAGCAGGAAATATTCATAAAAAAAATTCCCATTGCAAAAGTTCGCTAAAATACTGCTTCTTTTGTGTTGGATGCTGAAAAATCCTAAAGGATATTTTAATGGGGGTAAATATACAGCCTTAACATCTGCTATCCAATAGTTTGGCAACGAACCTATCAAAAAGCAAAGGCTGATGTGTGTTCAGAGACATTACATTGTAAGTGAAATCTGCTTCCTAAGGTAGAAAATGTTACTGTAGTCAACAGAGCAGTTCTGTAAACCCAACAATTTGAGATGAGTTGGGAAAGCCCAAAAGTATGGGGTAGAGGGCAACTTTAGAGTTGATGCTGCCTACTCATTTGGTAAGAAAGGAGGACCATTTGGTGTGTGAAAGTTATCAATACATATTTGGTAAATGGATAGGTATATTTTCTCTTCACAATTATTTTATTTTTACTCTACCTGTTTATATCCTGGTGTTACAATAATATCTACTTAGACTGGTTTTCTAATTACATCAGTAAGTGCCCTTCCTGACTTTGGATCCAGTGTGTAAACCCAGAAGCCTCCATAGCTTCAAAAATTAAAGTGAAGAATTTCACAAATAAACTTTCATCATTTCTGTCATTTTTATGGAACCTAATCTAGTGAAGGAGAATATTGCAGCTAAATGACTGACAGGGAAAGTGTCTTTTTTAATTGGCACTGGGCAATTTATCAGACTCTGTTGTCAGGGACACTCCATTAGGCTGTGAGAAAGTGATTGGTGGGATAACATTCAATTGAAAATCTCTGTGGATGATAGTTCATGCCACCATTACATCAACTTAATGAATGAGGCCCAATAGCGTCCTCCTCTTCCTAGAAGGAACACATCCATCATGGAACAAAAGAGTCCCCGGTGCCAATGAGATGTCATGTTTTTTTCTTCTTAGTCTGTGCGAGGACAAAAAGATTTCAGAGTCTAAACTGCGAAAAGTACCGACATCCTCATCCCATGGAAAATAATTGCCTGGACCATCTCAGCTCATTACTCTTCCTATACCTATGAGATTATCTGCATGTCTATTATCTACCTTAGGCAGATACAAAACTTGTTTCATGTCTTTTTCTTGGAATACATGAACAAACTCCTGATAGGGAGGCTTAAAAACCTATATAAACTTTTAATTGGTGTCATTGCTATGCCTCTTAGCATAGCACCTGAATGTATCCAGTAAAATCTTGGAAATACAATAATCAGCCAAAATCAGCAAAGATATTTCCTACCATTTTTACAAACTTCCATATCTTGTTCTAACACTTCTAAGAGAAAAAAAGGGGTGGTGGCGGGGGGGATAGGTGGAATTTCCTTTCCATCAATATTATTTTATTTCTCCTTTTTATTTTCTTTACTTTTCCGTTCTTCCTTGATTTTTTTTTCTTCATCTCCTTCACAGTACAGAAGAGAACCTATAACAGTTTATGTGGCCTGAATGTGAATGGCCTGAATTGGAGCTAACATTTCAAATCTTAATTGGGATAGATTGATCACCACAAAAAGGGTGTGTTTCAGTCTGCTTTATTTTAGAAAAAGTCACTTATTTCTGCTTTATATTGGTGTCTTGATCTGGCTCAGATGAGTTTCTTCAACCTCTACACTCCATATCACATGTTTTACCTAAAGCAGTTTTACTCAATACACCATCTGTTTTTATCAACATTTAATTACACAGATGTGTACAATGGATGTGAAAAAGTTCATAATCAAATTATTCTATATCAGTGTCACCTATTAATACCGATCAATATTATTTTGATGTTTACTTTTGTTTTAATCTTTAAATATTTTTAATCCTCACCCAAGGATATGTTTCTTATTGATTTTAGAGAGCGAGGAAAGGAGGGAGGGAGAGTGAGAGATAGAAGCATAGATGGGAGAGACACTCCAACCAACTGAGCTACCCAGCCAAGATTAATCTTTGAATATTTTATTGATATTACTATCATCTTGATTCAAATTTCATGAAATTCAAATTAATCTGACAGTGATATCGATATAAAAGACGTTCACTCCAAAACTAGAATCCATGTATTCTATATTTCTATATTGTATTTAGACTTATTTTGATAGCAATTATTCAGTACTAGAAAGAAAAAAAGATTTGAAAGTATGTTTTTAATCTTTCTGACAGGAATGGTTCTACCTAGGATGGCTCAAGGTTATTTTTTTCCTATATTTCATTTTACTTATTTTTATTTTTTTATTTTTACTGCTAGTAAGCTATTCTGTCAAGAATCAGAGTTTAATGAAAAATAAACACCACCAGTGGAGTCTTGCCAGAAAAGTTGATGTTACAATTTCTTAGAATTGATGTAAGCTACTGTTATTTAAGCCAAGGTAATTTCTTTTTTGCTTCTTTTTTTCCCCTTTCCCTATCCACACAGTACAAATATAGTCACATATTCAAAATAGAAATTTCAGGTTCAGATAAAATACATTAAAAGGAAATGTTATGAATTTCTGGTAGCCTCATATAATTATAATAAACAGCATTCTTTTTCAGTTAATATTGCTTCCAAGTGTTTTATTCCCTTAAATGACAGCATGGAAAACCTTTATTGAGAATATACTGTATTTCTATCTAATAATTACAGGAACTTAGAATTACAGAAGATACAATTAATTAGAATCTAAAATATATCATACTGAGTGCAGGTTTCAAGCACATATAATCTTCCTCAAATAATTCCAACCATTCCAAGTGATAATTTCCCTTGCTTGAAGGACTTGCTTGTCTGATATTTTTTCTACATTGGCCATTACCATTTGACACATTAAGGAGAAAACATTGAATAGACTAAAACAGGGCTTGGCAGTCTATAGCCTGCCATTCAGTTCCTGGCAGCCATCTATTTTATTTCTCTCAAGCTTTATTGAGGTATAATTGTTCTATCACATTGTATAAGTTTAAGGCATAGGTATTGCTTAACACTTACATTACCTCAGATAATGACCTTTTCTTCTTTTAATTCATGGTGACAATATTTAAGATCTAAATTCTTAGCAACTTTCAAGTATATGATACAGGACTGTTAACTATAGTCACCATGCTGTATATGAGATTTCAGAAGGTACTCATTTATAACTGAAAGTTGTTATTATTTTGTGTCCTTTGATCACCATCTCCCTACATTCCCCTACTATCTTGATTTCTCCTATTAGAGGTTTCCTCAGGTGATTGTTGGCTATCTGCTCATATTTATAAATGAGTCTGAAAAGCTAATGAAAGTTTTATGCATATGGGTGAGGCTAGTAAGCTAAAGGTGGTTTTGTTAGAGGAATTCCAATATCTATATAATAAAAGCCTAAGCAACTGTTAGGGTGCAACGACTAGAATGACTGGTCACTATGATGCGCACTGACCACCTGGGTGAAGATGCTAAATGCAGGAGCTGCTCCCTGGTGGTTGGTGTGCTCCTACAGGGGGAGCGCCGCTCAGCCAGAAGCTAGGCTCATGGCTGCCGAGCACAGCGGTGATGGTGGGAGTCTCTCCCGTCCCCGTGGCAGTGCTAAGGAAGGAGCAGTGAGCCAAGTGGTAAGGAGCAGTGAGCAAGGCAGGCTGTAAGGAGCGAGGGGTCCTGGACTGAGAGAGGGATGCTGGAGGGAGCAGGCCTAAGCTGGCAGGCGTACATCCCCTGAGGCGGTCCTGGACTGAGAGAGGACACAGACCAGGCTGAGGGACACCCCCTCAGTGCATGAATTTCGTGCACCCGGCCTCTAGTCCTATATAATAAAAGACTAATATGCAAATTAACCAAGCAGCGGAATGACCAGTTGCTATGATGCACACTGACCACCAGGGGGCAGACACTCAATGCAGGAGCTGCCCCCTGGTGGTCAATGCGCTCCCACAGGGAGCATGCTGCTCAGCCAGAAGCCGGGCTCATGGCTGGTGAGTGCAGTGGCATTGGCGGGAGCACCTCCATGGTCCAACTGCCGAATTAGGCCCACTCCCTGAGGGCTTCTGGACTGTGAGAGAGCACAGGCTGGGCTGAGGGACCCCCCTCTTAAGTGCACGAATCTCATGTACCAGGCCTCTAGTTAGTATATAATGTCTTTCTTCTTGACCTAGTCAGATTCTCCAGAAAAGAATTCAACCTCCCACTTGAATTCCAAAAATTTGTGATTTGGGGGAAAATATGCTTGAGCATCACAAAGTTTAATATAAACACTTTTATTTAATTCTTCACTTTCAAATGGGCCTTATTTTCTTGATTAATATAGTCTCCATTTCACAATTCCCTGGTCTTATACTAGGAACAAAGAGGGAGAGTGCTATCAACTGAAGGTTTATGTCCTCCTGGGAAGTCCTATGTTGATACCTAATCCTCAATGTGATGTCTTAGAAAATGGGTCCTTTGATAAGTGACTAGGTTCTGAGGTTAGAGCCCTCATGAATGGGATTAGTGTCCAAAGAAAGAGATCCCAAAGATCTCCCCTGTCATTTTTACCATGTGAAGACAAAAAAAACACATGGCCATCTAGGAATCACAAAGCTGGCTCTCACCACACCGAATCTGCTGGTGCCTTGGTCTTGGACTTCCAAGCCTCCAGAACTGTGAGAAATAAAGTAATGTTGTTTATAAGGCACCCAGTATGGTGTTTTTTTCAAAACAACCCAAAATGACTAAGATAGAGAACCACTCTGTTCAATGTGGGAGGAGAGGTAATCAGGCAGTGCATTTCTTCTTAAAATGATGTACCAAGCACATGGCTTCATTGTCATCTTTATCCCTGAATCATTCAGGACATCCTGATGTCAGCAATTACTACTAACTTTCAGGATTCTGCACGGCAAATTGGGTAATTTATTGCTGTCAAATAGTTGTCTCAGGATTCAATTTTTGTGTGTTTTTTTTTCAGGTCTGCTTTCTAGCTCTTGCTTTTTTAAATTTTGTTTTTACTTTATATAATCTCTTCTCCTAGTATTTTCCTCTGTTTTGTATACCTTTATAATACTTAAGTATTGAATGAAAATATCCATGTATTTGGAGCAATGGGTGTGGTGTTTGTTTTTTCCAGATTTTTTTTGAGGTATAATTGACAAAACTTGTATGTATTTAAGGTGAACAATTTGGTATTTTAATATATGTATGTGTTGTGAAATGATGATCACAATCAAGGTAATTATCATTTTCATCAAGTCATTAAATGCCGGGAGTCTTGATCCAGCATCTAGAAGGGTTCAGGAATCTGGAGAAGCGCTGTATGTAAATTAATCAAGAGTCCAGAGACAAAACATAATTTTGAAAGGCGTTTGTGGGCCAGAGGAGCTTGGCTAAAGAAACTAAGTTCTCCTTGTCTCAGGACCCCTTGCTATTTATTAACACAATTTGTCCTAAGGCAAGGTGGAGATGTACACTTCAAAGGGTAGGGTTAGGTACAGAATCCATTGTCAGATTGGTGAAAAACTGCCTACGGCTGTTCAGGTGTTTGGCCAGTAGGAGGCAATAACATGTAGATTAAGATGTCCTCAGCTGTCTGGCAGCCAGCAATCATTTAATGCATCCTTTTCAGGTTTGGGGAAATGCCCTCAGCCATCTCCAGATGATTCAGCCCTGTGACATGCTGGAACTGGCTTCCGGCAGTTAACATTTTCTTTCTGTCTATTTCTGGTGAGAATGCTGAAGATCTATCTACTCTCTTAGCAATCTTCAAGTATACCATACAGTATTGTTAACTGTAGTCACCATGCTATGCGTTAGATCTCCAGAGTTTATTTAGCGGGCAGAGCTGAAACTTGTACACTTTGACCAGCATCTTCTTATCACCCCACCCTCACCCAGTCCCTGGAAACCAGCATTCTAACCTGTGCTTTGATCACTGACTATTTTAGATTTCATATATAACTGACAGCATTTGTCTTTCTGTGACAGAAATGTCTTTTAAAATATGAGTTCATAACATTATCCTACTGAATGTTAAAATCTTTCTTTTTGTCCCACCCTCTCTTCTTTCCAAAGTCTCAGCCTCTATTACCTCTTTAAAAAAAACACAATTACAGTATTGCAGGATTAATCTCAAGTACACCAAAGAATCATTTAGACACATCTATCTTCTACCTATCCTATATAATAAAAGGGTAATATGCAAATAGACTGAACGGCAGAACAACTGAACAACCATTCAAAGCGTAATATGCTAATGAAATGCTAAGGCTGCTTGACTGCTTGCTGTGATGTGCACTGACCACCAGGGGCAGACAGTCAACTGGTGGACCAGTTGCTATGATGTGCACTGACCACCAAAGGGCAGATGCTCCGACCTGTTGATTAGCTTGCTGCTGGGGTCCAGCCGATCGGGACTGAGTGAGAGTGGCTGGACATGCCCTGGAGCCCTCCCTCGGTCCCTCCCTGGCCCGATCCTGCACCTGTGGGGTCCCTCAGCCTGGCCTGTGCCCTCTCGCAATCTGGGACTCCTTGGGGGATGTTGGAGAGCCGGTTTCAGCCCAATCCCACAGGCCACTCCCCTTGGGAGGGCGCCAGATGCAAGGCTCATGGCTGGCGAGTGCTGCTGTGGCAGCGAGAGCCTCTCCCAATCAGGACTGATTGGGCATGAACCCGTGGCAGGCACAGTGGGGCTGGGATGAGCGGGAGTGGCAGGTAGGAACCGCAGGTGGTGTTGGACTGTGGGTTTCGGCCTGATCCCTGCAGCCACCTAGAAGGACCCCACCCGTGCACAAATTTGTGCACTAGGCCTCTAGTACTACTTATGTGGCATGAGCATGATGCTTAAAGTGGAGAAAGCTTGGCCTGTTGTTGACTTGTGCAATTAGGTTAATATCTGCTATTCATTATTGTCCTGGAGGTAAAATTACATAATATGTAGATGAGAGATGAGTAGACATCAGTTCCCCAGCTAACGGGGTATTTGCCCCTGATATGTTTAATTCCATGTTGATTAGAGATTGAAGTCTGTCCTTTCGAGTTTATTCCCACACAAAGTATGTAAAATCTGATTCTCTGTTTTTGGACTTCCAAGGTAAAAGGACACTGATGGTGTGTTAGTCACAGATGCTGCATCTGCAGGAGGTACAGACACAAAATTAATTTGGTGCTGATCCTCTGTATAGTACATGAACCTCACCATAGGTGGCTTTTCTTCTTCTTCCCATATCAGAAGTTTGGCTCCCTCCTTACCTTGTTCTTCAGGTCTATTTAACATCATGTTTCCCCCATGCCCCTGTCTAACATAGTTTAAATTTTTCTAAAAAAGTACTTCTAAGAGTAATATACTTAATGATTTCTCCTGACAAATATTTAGCTGTTTTTGTATTTATTTATGGTTTTATTTAACTACTAGAGGCCCTGTGCACGAAATTTGTGCGGGGGCGGGGGGAGGTAACTCAGCCCAGCCTGTACCCTCTCCAATCCAGGACGCCTCAGGGGATGTCCGACTGCCGGTTTAGGCCCGATCAGTCAGACATCCCTCTCACAATGCTGGACTACTGGCTCCTAATCGCTCACCTTTCTGCCTGCCTGGTCACCCCTAACTGCCCCCCCCCCCGCCGGCCTGATCACCCCTCACAGCCTCTGCATGCAGGCCTAATCACCCCTAACTGCATCCCCCCGCTGGCCTGGTCGCCCCTAACTGCTCCCCCCCGCCAGCCTGGTAGCCACTTACTGCCCCCCTGTGCTGGCCTGGTTGCCCCCAACTGCCCCCAAGTCTTGCCTGGTCACCCCACACAGCCTGCTTGTTCAGTTGTTTGGTCGTCTCTCACTAACCCCCCTGCTGGCCTGGTTGTAGGCAGCCATCTTGTGAGGGTGTGAGGGTTAATTTGCATATCACCTCTTTATTATATAGGTGAGGTCATTTTAATTAACAATAATTGACCAGATAGAAAATAATCTATACAATAAAAGCTTAAGCGACCGTTACAGCGGAATGACCAGAACAACCAGAACAACCAGTCTCTATGATGCACACTGACCACCAGGGGGCAGACAATCAACACAGGAGCTTCCCCTTGGTAGTTGGTGCGCTCCCACGGGGGGAGCGCCACTCAGCCAGAAGCTGGGCTCACAGCTGGCGAGCGCAGCAGCGGTGGTGGGAGCCTCTCCCACTCCACAGCAGCGCTGAGGAGCAGTGAGCGGAGTGGTAAGGAACAGCGAGCAGGTGGACGATAAGGAGCAAGGGTTCCCAAATTGTGAGAGGTTGCAGGCTGGGCCGAGGAACACCCCCCCCCCCCCCAGTGCATGAATTTTGTGCACAAAACCTCTAGTATGCATATAAAGGTTAATAAGTGTGATGTAACAATAATACATTTACAAATTGCTCAATAGAACATCTGACATACAGTCTGCACTCTAGAAATTTTTGGTTTTTGCCCCACGTGCCCTATTTTAAAATGATTGTACTTATAATAATTATATTGTTAGTTAATACGGACTGAAGGACTTCTAATACATTTTTCTGCTTAATCCTCAGAGTCACCCTTATAATGGTTGTCTTAATTTTTTTCCATTTTCTGAATCTTAAGATTAAATTAATTCCTCAGCATTATATATATATTTTTACCAATTGGCAGTTTTCAATCCACCTGATTTTGAGTTCTATGTGTTTTATCAGTACACCAGGTTGCCCCATTCTGGAGCTCTTTTCTTTTTCCATTTAGGTGGAATGCTTGACCCCCATACACCACGGTGGCTAATGAAATCATATATCTACCCACACCTCAGCAAGAACAGAAAATCACCCATGGAATGTGGGTGATGAAGAGTAGATGAATAAATGTCCCCAACATGTTTTTCTAATGTTTATGATTATCACATTTATTTTTGTAATTACTCTGCTTAAATAAATGTATGATGTTGTAAAGGGGAGGTCAACACTAATTTTTTATAGTAAATGTATAGCAATATAATGGAAAAGAGTTGAAGAAATGTCGAGAGGTAGGGAACTGAGGATCATCAGTTCAAGCTGTGAGTCTTTGCCGGGGGATGGCTTTTGGGGATTAGATAACAGCTGGGAAGAGAAGCCTGGACTGTGGAGGGTATCTCTGAAGACAGACTTCCTCATTTAGCCTTGGGTCAGTTCCAACCTGAAAGTGAAATCCACAGCTAAGACAATTATTTTGAGGTGTTATGTCTTTAACCACCATTATTTACTGAAATAGCATTGGTTTGAGCCTATACCTTATTGTCTAACTAGTATAAAATAATGTGCATAATGAATATTAATGCACTTTTTAAGTTCTATGGATTTTTGGTGGAGGGCTAGAATCTTAAATACCATTATTTCACACAACACAAGCTATCCAACAATTAAATCTAACCTCCAGTGAAAATTCTTGTTACTTTTTTCCACAATCCCTCAAAACAAAAACACCTAAAATGGATCTGTTGCTACTAGATGTAATCAAATTGAATGATGGTTTTATCTACTTTATTTGCTATGAGCCAGATGGCAAAGCTTTGGAGACAAAAGATCCTGGTGTCAGGTAAGGACCTGACCCTACTTCAGTGTTCTCCGTAATGTGACATGAAGGCCATATAAATATATAAAATATGTGTGTCAGGTCACTGTTTTGAAGTTGAAGTCTAAAACAACAAACTCCTAGAAAGTAAATTCTGTTTGTATGTATGTGTGTATATGTGTTTGAGCTCCTGGCAGTGTAAGGAACATTTAAAGAAACTGACCAAAAATACATTGTCATAAACACTGTTAGTCAGTAATTGACAGGAGTTCCACCTCAAGTTGCCAAAAGCCAAGAGAATGTGTGTAGCCCTTTCCACTGTTACATTTTGTTAAGGGGCTTGAAAAAGAGAAATTCCCCCGGTATCTGCAAAGATCTGAGTAAAGTTACCGATAGAAATGGAACTAAGAGGCTTTTTTGTTGCCATAGCTGGTTTGGCTCAGTGGATAGAGTATGGGCCTTAGGACTGAAGGGTCCCAGGTTTGTTTCTGGTCAAGGGCACAGGCCCAGATTGCTGGCTCGATCCCCAGTGGGGTGGGGGAGGGTGCAGGAGGCAGCCAATCAATGATTCTCTCTCATCAATGTTTCTATCTCTCTCTCTCCCTTCCTTCCCTTCCTCTCTGAAATCAATAAAAATAAATAAATAAAAAACTTTTTTGTTAAGCCATGATATCAAGAAACTGAGTAGTTGCTGCAATTAGTATACTAACATAAATAAAATAATATCAAGGCTGACACAGAGCAGTGTAGATCAATATGGACCATAAAGTTAGCTCATTGGAGGGCTTAGAACTTCATTTAGCACTAAGAATATTGAAGCAAATAAAAGATATAGTTCCCTTTTCAAGTAGGTTTATGTTGTTAATCCTCACAGGAGGTTATTTTTTTCCATCGAATTTTAGAGAGTGAAAGGGAGGGAGAGGAGAGGAGGGAGAGAGAGAGAGAGAGAGAGAGAGAGAGAGAGAGAGAGAGAGAGAGAGAAAGAAAAAGAGAGAGAGAGAGAGAAACATCACTGTGAGACACATCAATTGGTTGCCTCCTGCAGGTACCCTACCTGGGGTCAAGGATCAAAACTGCAGCCCAGGTACATGCACTTGCCTGGGAATCAAACCTACAACTCTTCAGTGTGTGGGCCAATACACTAACCACTGAGCAACAGCAGCCAGGGCCTGCTCCTTTTTCTAAGAATGGGTAGGGTAGTTCCAGCTTCTCCTCTCCCTGCAATGTGAAGTGATGCTCATGTGTGTTAGCCCATAACTATGAGCATAGCCAAATTGGCTATTACTCCAAATAATTGGTTTAGGGATGGGCTATGGACTGAATTGTGTCCCTTCAAAGTGCATATGGTGAAGACCTGACTCTCAGTATGACTGTAGTTGCAAAGACTTTTAAGGAGGTAATTAAGATTAAAAGAGGTCATAAGGGTAGGGTCCTAATCCTTAGGGCAGGTGACCTTAAAAGATGAGGGAGAAACACTAGAGTGTGTTCTTTCTACTTGTGAACAGAGAAAAAACCATGGGAAGACACAGTGACTAGGTGGCTATCTATAGGCCAAGGAAAAAGGCCTCACCTTGAACCCAATATTAACTGACCTTGATAGCTCCTTGATCTTGGACTTCTGACCTCCAGAACTGTGAGAAAATACAGTATTGGCCTTTACGCCTTGTATTCTATGGTATCTTGCTATGGAAGCCCTAGCAGACTAATACAGACTGTATGTACCACAGCCTCTCAATAATTTATAATTTCCAAGACTATAAATATTATGTCATCTAGGGTGAAGGCAATATTACTGAAAGATAATTTTCAATATGCTATTTTTATTGTAAAAATTAGTTGATAATAAAATGCATTAGTTATTTGAACCAGAAAAAACCTTTCAATATACCTCAAACAGATCACATCAGTCAGGTTGAGAATAAATAACCTGGTAAACAAGAGAAACAGACAAGAAAAGTAAAAAATATAGAGAGAAATATGGCAACATAAATGTTAAGGCTGTCCTGGTTTAGATGTCTTTTATTTCTTCTTCTTGCCTAATAGTTCTGGCTAGGACTTGTAGTAGTATGTTGAATATCAGGTTTTGAAGAATTTGTATGAAAGAAAACATTGATATCTCATAAATTATTTATAAATAGATTACATTTTGAAATGATAACGTTTTATATATATGTTGAACATATATAGTTATATATATACCTATACAAATAAAAGGTTATACATGTAGTATTTAATTTGATTGTACCTATCTTTTATTTTGTTAATATGAATGCTAGAATATTGAATACTCATCTGTGACTCACATATTTCTATTAGATAGTACTATTCTATAACTTCCATATTCTCAAAGGAATCACATTCTTGAAGGGTTGAGAACTACTGCTTTGGGAAATACTGAAATCATAAATCCTCTACTAGGATGAGCCTATGAGCATTTGGCTATTGATCTTTGTACTCTGTCCACTATGTTCTTCGGTGATACTTCTACCAGCACGTGCATAATGTTTACATGTAGAAAAGTGATTTGATACAGCCAAGACTGAAAAAATAGGGATACTCAAAGATCAAAGTCAAAACTTAAATTTATACTTAGAACTAATTTTCAACCTGAGTACATGTCAGAGCTCAGAAGTTAACCGATCCACATGGCTAATACCCTTTGGAAGTGAGCAACTGATTTCAGCAGGTGAGTTAGCTAAGAGGTGTGACACTTCATCTGTACAAAGACAGCAGCTTCTCACTTTGTTAGTGCATTTTATAATCATCAAAAGAACACACTCAACCCAAAAATCTTCTTTCTGAAAAATTTAACTTGTGTACACACATCACTTTCAAAATGCTGTTACTACAGCCTCCAGTTCTAATCTGGACAAAGAGTTGGAGAAAATGACATCTGTTTTTGTAATAAATCTAACCATGGGAAGATTGCATGTAAATATATCCTTGTTTCTAAGAATCCCTTCAATTGTTCTTCCCCACTCTCACCAATACAACCAGTTTAGTTATCATATAAGCTTCAAGAAACAAACAGCTAGAATTAAATGTCAGCAACATATTTAAAAATATATAATGAAAATAAAAATCACGCCTTGAAATACTAAAATTAATGATAATAAAAGTACATATAATTTACCCTATTTTTCCATTTTAATACAACTAGTTTATATCTGACCTATTTACCTATTTGTTGTACCTTTGTTAGAAGTACTCCCCCTTCAGCCTTAGCCCACAAAGTTATTATATCAGCAATTATATTACACAAATATATAAATGTAATTTTACCAGACTATGAGATATAATTTTAGCATGTTATAATTAATCCTAACTCTGCCTAAGAGCAGGGAATGTAAAAGGTAGACTAGAAAGATGAAACTCAAAAAAGAAATGTCAATTCAGGAAGCTGACATGCATTGGTCATTAATAGTAGAATAGGAACATGTTTAAAAGCCAATCCTAGAAATATACTACCTGTTATAGAGTTGAACTACCAAGTTTCAGGACTTATAAAAAAATGTGTGTAAAGTATCTTAGTATGACTAGTTTAATCTATTTTGTAAGATTTGGCATATGATTAAGGAAGTCAATCTCTCTAGTTTATCATTATCATATAGTATTAGTAAAGAAATGTTAAATAATTTTTTACTTTATAAAAGCTAATAAGTGATGAGAGGATGTTGAGGAAAAGAAAATACATGAATTTTACAGGTTGTAATAAGACTGTATGGAGAAGATTTTGCCACTTATTTTTGTTATTCTTCCTAGAATATCAAATAACTATAAATCACCCTTTGGTCATTTCATTGGTTGCCCTTGATTTATCCTACAAAAATATTCCCCAGATGTTTTTGTCAGCTGGATATTTTTCTTCAAAAAAGACAGCCAAAACTAAAAATTAGACCAAAGGATCTCTTCTCCAGTGGCAGTTTTGAAATAGTCAGTTAGTACTGCTATTGAATGAATAATTATTTAGTTAGCAAATTAAGATATTTTGTGTTAAAATAAGAATCATATAATTTGCTCAGAATTTTGAAAATGCTTTATTTTCTGTCTTCCCGAGTTATATAATACAATTTGTACTGAGAAAGCCCTTCCATGGAAACAATTTTCCAATCAAGCGTAAGTCTGATTGACCATCTACTGCAGAATATGAACACATAAACTCAGCATAAGAAAGCAAAGATAATTAAATCTTTCACTTTGGATGAATGCATAAAGAAAATGTAAATTTCCCAAGTCATCCATATGGCAGGATTAAAGAAATAGCTTTTGTCTTCAACTGCTTTAGGACAGAGTACTGGCAATTAATTATGTAAAAATGATGTCAGCAAATGACAGTTCTAAATGTGGTAGCATGTGCTCTCTTTTTTCAACAGCAAATAATGCAGTGTGAATTCTCTGGGCAGGTGCTGATTTCTCAGAACAAATAATAACCTCTAGTTTTTGTATCTCCACTGCACCTGGCTAGAGCAAAGGCATTGACAAGTTGTTATTGATGCTTGTGCAAAATATATTTGCATCTGAGTGTTACAGGTAGAATTGTCAACGTCAGTTGTCTCAGAAGTATGAAACCATCCATTTGCTCATATGAAAACTGTTCACAATTTACAGCATCTTAAAAACAGCAAGTCTCTCAAGGTTGACTTTATGAAACTGCAAAATGTTTGAAGTGATTATAGGTAGACTAGGTTTCAATTCCTACTTTAACAGCTTCCATTTTAGTGACTTTGGCCAAATTCCTTGTACCGTCTGAATGCATGGTGTTGAAATAATTGCTAGGTCCAAGACGGGGCAGCTCCTGCCTAGAGTGCAATGTCAGCAAACTAAAACATAGATAACTTTTATGTCCCTGTAAATGTTTTGCTTGACCAGAAAAGCAGTTATTCAGTTAGTTAATCCCCAGACACCAAAACAACCATGGACCTCCTCAACCCAAACAAGGTTAACCATGATCCCAGCCAACAAAATATTTTCTATTTGTCTCATTCTTTTTTTTCTTTTTTTTTATTGTTTTATTGCTTAAAGTATTACAAAGGGTATTACATATGTGTCCTTTTTTTCCCCCGCCCTTGACAATCCCCTGGCCTCCCCTACCTCCCAGTGTCTTATGTCCATTGGTTATGCTTATATGCATGCATACAAGTCCTTCAGTCCTTGATCTCTTACCCCCTTCCCTCCTGCCCCCCAACTCTCCCTGGCCTTCCTGCTGCAGTTTAACAATCAGTTTGAGGCAGGTCTGCCTCTGTATCTATTATTGTTCATAAGTTTATAATGGTCTTTATTATCCATGAATGAGTGATTCTTGTTCTTTATTCTTTAACGTATAAATGCTTTTTGCCTTCTGCCCCATTTTGCAGTTATCCGAAAGGAGACTGTCCACTTCATGGGTCTTCAAGTTTGTTTGCATTACCTAAATGGTCCTCTTTCATCATTTTTAAACAGTTTCTGGTGATGAGGATGGGATCTGAACGTGACTGCTAACGTCCTGCAGGACCAGATGCAGCAGATGTGATGCCTGCTGATGCCTTTGAGTTTACTGTTCTTCTTGTCATTACTGATGACCAAGGGTAAGTCACTCTCGGATTTGAGCTCCACTCCCCAGTGTGCAGCTCTCCGATTCAGTCAAACTTTATTATATATTTACATATTGTAGACAGTTATGGTGTCCTGGAAAGATGCAGGGGTTAATTATATTGGGAGTCTACAGCTGTTAGAGAACTTACAAGCCGTAAGGTAAGTCCACAGCATAAACCATTGGGGGACTTGGGAAAATAAATTAAGACAAAAGTATCTAACTTCAGAACATAGGAATCTTTTTATTTCTACTTAGTGAAATATCTTCTCCCGGATATAAAGAAGCATATTGAAGATATTATCTTTGGTTGGGTGAGTCAGTGCTTTGATATAATTCAGGTTACAAGCACATTCTTTGAAGAATTAAAAGCAACTGTCTTACAAAGTGAGGACTACTTATGCAACCTGTCTTACAAACCCAGTATTTACAAGAACACAAAAATCTGTGTTTTACCCAGCCCAGAACCTCCCATATTCATCTCAAAATGCATATAGTTACTGTAAAATTTCTGATCTTAGGAAACAAAAGTTCTTCTTGATAAATTTATATTCTCTTTATATGCCTGTAAGAGTTAGATGTTCTACCTGGTCTTGTTTAGGAACCATGGGTCATCTCTTTGAAATGCAAACTTCAGGGAGGTTGTTCTTTCAGAGGGGGAAAAAAAGAGGAGTAAGGATTTGTAATCTAGGAGGAGTGAAAAAAAACATAAAAGTCTTTTCAACAAATATTATTTTAAGCCATCTGAGCACATAACCTAACTTATTTCATCTGCCAGAAACAAGTCTGATCTAACTGTTCCTTTCCAGACTAGTGAGTTTTGTATTATCAAACCTATCTCATGATTAAATTTTAAATGAAAACTATAGGATCTCTGATTGTTTCTGACTGTATTTTTATGTATGTATGTATGTCATAGGTGTGCAATATTGTTTTTCATTCCAAAGATATTGCCAAAATTAATTTGTAAACAGTTTTGAATAATATCAAATATATTCTCAGAAATATGAAAAACTAACCTAAAATGTTTTTCAAGTTCACATGATATAGAATAATTTTCAGTAAATTACAAACTAGTTTAAGGTTTTTTTTGGTTTAATTAAAACAGGCATGCCTTTTGAGCTATCAATATTAAGTATAATGGAGACATACACCTCTTATTCCACTTAGGCTTACTAAAAGTCAAATCTGCTCATATTATCTCTTATAGAATTTGTCATCAAGAAGATGATTTAAAATGATGATTACTTGTTTAATGACTCATGAAATTTTCATGAGTAATCTAAACATAATTGTTAAAAACAAGTAAATGAAATAGATATGTTTGTGAAATGGATTTTTCAAAAATAATTATGCTTTATGGTATGTCTACCAAAAATATAGTTTCTCAAATTTTTTTTGGTAACTTGAAACCTTAAGGTTATACTGAGATAAGTTAAATGATGGATCTCCCTTGAACATCTATATCATTTCTGAATAAGCTAAAATACTGAAACGTTAAATACAGGACGTGAATTTATATACTTTTGGCTTCCTTTTACAGAAGAACAGCATATATTTGGGTCTATTAGTAAACATGTTTTGTGCTACGTTGAAAAATTTAGTATAAGGAAAACTATGCTTCTGGAAATTATGACATGTGTCTATAAATTTGTCAATCCATAGAATGCCAGTATAACAACCAATGAATAAGTTTCTTATTTCTTAGTTTTCAGTAAGAATTAAGGATTCTGAGGGTCAAGAATTAAAATTGCTAGAAATAATAAGGGAAACATCTCAATGCAAGAAAATTAGGATCTGTTTTTAGTGAGAAAATGTATGAGTTATGGATATGTCTTTTTTTTAAGGGAAAAAGAAAGTAATTTTGTACTTAAGTAAAGCTATCAATTCAGAATGAGAAAGAGGAAAAATTGGCAAAATCTATATAAACATAAAAAGTTATAGAAGGATTGTGGAAATGATTATTTGGAAAGGAGATTCATGTGTGGTCAAGCAGAATAAGATTAGAAAGCAATTACTTAAGTTAGAAATGAGATTTAATGTAAAAAGTACACCAGTGCAAAATTTGAATTTGGTTATTTCTTTGTTAAGACAAAGTTTATTGAATTATTAGTCTAGCCCAGGCGAGGTGGTCCAGTTGGTTGGAGCACCATCCCATACACCAAAAAGTTGTGGGTTTGATTCCAGGTTAGGGCACATCCCCTGTTGGGGTAACTTTGGGAGGCAACTGATCAATGCTTCTCTCTCACATTGATGTTTCTCTCTCTCTCTTTCTATTCCTTTCTTTCTGTCTAAAATCAATAAAAACATATCCTCAGGTAGGGATTTAAAAAATATATTCTTCTATTCTTAATAAATTATAAACAAATTTGTTGCTTTACCTTTTAGGTAATTGATCTAGAAAGCAAAGATTTTTGTGTTTCACCAAAATAATTGACCATGCTTTGTGTTGTCTTTATCAGGTCTTTGGATACATGAGTCAGATACTCAATTAAGACTCTATTAATGGGTTATTATCAGGCAGTATGTATCAATAAAGAAATCAGACAATTAAAGGACTCTGAGATGGCTAGAGATGGGTAAGGCTGCCTAAAATTGTAATATAGTTGTTGGCATTGAAGAGATCGGGATCCAAGGGAGTTTGGGTAGTTGCACTACGAGGGTCTCCTAATCACAATAGGAGTTTGGGGGGTTTGTTTTAGTGCACTAAATTAATGTGATTTAATACTCCTTTCCATATCTGTTTTTTCTTTGAATCTCCTTCTATTCTGCCCCAATAATAACTGAATGATTCTATAGGCATATCTCTGGTTCAAATTACCAAGGGGAATCTACTGATCCTAACTACTCTCTTTTTCTTATTTAGGCAGAGCTTTTGTTTAAAGCTGATTGTCACAGATAAACTTATATTTTGACTTGATTGGATAAGGTGCCAACCTAGCTCTAACGATCCCAGTCTCATTTGATAGATGGTACATAGGTAATTTTCACCTACAATTGCTTTATCAGTAGGGTGTGGGAATGTATTGTTTTCCCTCAGAAAAGGGTAGTGTGATTGTAGTAATCACGATCAACCTCTTTAAATCTGTGTTATTGAATTTGAGTCAGAGAAGAAGGTTCGTAATTAGTATGTATTTCAATGTCTGCTCAGTGTTCATCTGGCCACTGGCTATTTTAAGAGTATAATATTCCATGTATCATTGACTGTCAATGGTGCATAGTAGAGCAGGAATATTAACCAAAAATGCATTAATAATTATACAGTGATAGTGTGTAGTCTCCGTTTCCATGAATGGGGTACTAGTTAGGTTTCTCTAGAAAAACAGAACCAATAGGGGAGACTGTGTATATGTATATGACGTGTATATAAGGGTGGACAAAAGTATGTATACAGTTGTGAATGTGTGAAACACAGAGCTAATAAAGCTATTGTAATAATCATGACCTGCATGTCCTTTTCCATATGAACAACTATAAACATACTTTTGCCTACCCCTGTAAATATGTAGATGTAGATCTAGATATATAGATATAGATATGAAGGGGAGAAAGGAGGAGAGAACTGAGCAGCATACATAGGAGCAGAGATGAGCAAAAGCATTAGAATCTGGAAACATGTAGTCTTTAGCCCCATTTCCTCCTAATGGCCAGCTTTGGGTTATTTTATGTAATGTGCCATTACCCTCATAGTAAATTCTTTTTATAAACTAGTTCAAGTCTCATC